>NC_139618.1:11189290-12389290 GCF_964270895.1 Podarcis filfolensis | reverse complement strand
AGGTCCCAATACCATTGCTTGTGGCACTTCAATTTCTACATTCCTCCATTGGGAAAACTGTCAGTTTATTCCTACATTCTGCTTCTTGCTCCTTAACTATGTTACTTATCCACAAGGGGATCCTCCCCTCTGTTTCCATAACCCCTAAAATTTACTTAGAAGTCTTTGGTGAGGTACTTTGTCAAAGCCTTTTTGAAACTCTAAGCACACAATGTCAGCACTATCATTATTGACAATGATGAAAATTTCTTCGACTTCTTACTGGCCATTTACACTAAGGTTTATATGCTTGTTGACACTCTCCAAGAACCCTTAATAGGTTAGACAGTCAGGAATTAACCTTGCAGAAGAAATGCTGGTTCTGCTTCAGAAAGACTCCTATATGCTTTGCAATTCTATCGTTAACAAGGCTTTCCACCGGTTTTCTTGGAGCAGACGTTAAGCTAACCAGCCTGTTGTTTCTAGGATGACACGTGACCAGGGGCATATAAAGGGGACGGGGGGGGCTGTCCATCCCGGGTGCCACTATGGGGTGTGTGTGACAAGATGGCCCCTGCCTCCCCCCCAGCTGTAGAGCTGCCAAGGGCATGCACAGTCAGTATGGGCACCACTCGCATGGCGTCTGTACAGGCTGCATCTCGCATGGTGACCATGGGCTGCTGTGCATGTGCACTCCATACGGGATGCCACATATGCGCACTCTATACGAGATGCTGAGCATGCACAGTCCGTACGGATGTTGTGCGTGTGCCACTGGGTGGTTCACCCCGCCCCTCGGCAGTCTGCCCCAGGTGCCAGAGAGGGTTCCTCTGCCGCTGCACATGAAGAAGAAGAGGAGGAGGAGTTTGGATTTGATATCCCGCTTTATCACTACCCGAAGAAGTCTCAAAGCGGCTAACATTCTCCTTCCCCTTCCTCCCCCACAACAAACACTCTGTGAGGTGAGTGGGGCTGAGAGACTTCAAAGAAGTGTGACTAGCCCAAGGTCACCCAGCAGCTGCATGTGGAGGAGCGGAGACGCGAACCCGGTTCATCAGATTACGAGTCTACCACTCTTAACCACTACACCACACTGGCTCTCCTTTGCACCAGGCAGGCAATTCACCTTGCAGTCCATGCACCCATAACCCCCAGACCCCCATATCCCCACCCCACTCCTATCTGTGTTCCTAATGATTGAATCACCCACTACAAAAATTCCCCCACCTGTAGAGGTGCGCTGATATGATAACTGCTCATTTTCCAAGCAAAGCGTTCCACTCCAAGGGGTCATTTCCCTTTTCCTCCAAGCAATGCTCTCCCTCCTTCTCCATGACAGCAGGGTAGCTGTCGTTCTGGGAATGGGACACAGCTACATCATCCCCCAAGGCCTTGTCCACCAATCTCTCTGGCCCTCTCCGCATCTCCAGATCTTGGCCTTAAGAGAATCAACTTGTTTCTCACAGCCAGGAGCAAATCGTACCAAGGACACACACCCGTGACTTTTATCCAGCAGCCTGATAATACTCAGACGTACAACAAACTGTGCAACACACTGGAAAGCTGCTACACTTTTGCAAGGCAGTCTACCTGCATATCTGTCCTATGTTTTGTTCTGAGTCAGCATGCTTAGGACCACACTCTTTAGTCTCTCTGTGACCTGGGTATCCTGACATTTCACATCCTACAGGCCAGTCATCTTTTTCTTAAAGAATCTTTCTTTTCAGAGAACTGACACATTTCTAGTCCTGTAGAAGCTTAGGCAAATTTGGCTGCACAACCAAAAAATCCTGAATGGAGATTAAGCTTGCCCAATATGAGGCTGCCTTGACTGGGAAGATCAGAGCTACATCAGAAAGAAGTATAATTACATTTTCTTTCTTTTTATTAGCCTATGATACAGGTTACGCCCTTCCTCACTGCCAGCTTGCCCAGTCTTTCACAAATGATACACAGAGAGAAGGATATCCTAGAGGAAATCAGATATTTGGGACACAAATCTCTTATGCGCCCCTTCTCTCCTGAGAATATGTGCCCGTTCTCAAAGGAAGATTATTTATTTTCTAAGCCTCCAGAGAAAAGATTGCATTTTCAGTGTTAAAAACAGTGTGCATGGAAGTTGAGGAGAACAGATTCAAGCCTGCAGGGTCTCATGTAGATAAAGCACACTACAGAAAAGTGGGTGGCTTAGCAGAAGGCCTTTTCAAAAATAGTGAGGTTTGGTGACAAGGTGCCAGCACCAAAGCTGAGACAAACAGTAAAACTGTCACTGTCCTTCCTCTGAGGCCTTTACTAGAATCAGAATTCTGCAAAGTTTGAGGTCTGGACATTTCCCAGTTTGATGTCCCAGTAAGCTCCAGAACCATGGAGCCCAATTTGGTCAGCCAAAAGGAACTTGTGCCTAGCAAATCACCCAGTTTTATTTTTTAGCTACAGGCAGGCAGGAAAAGCAAGTGGTTTTTCAGGTCCCTGATGGGCTGCCATCCATGGCTGGCATGCTGCATTCAGCTTGGTGGGTTAAAAGCCAGCCCAGCATAGCTCAGTCAAGGAACCCACGGCTGTGCCTGGACTCAACCCAGTCTTCTTCCTGACCATGACTTCTCCATGTGTGACGCACCCAAAGTTAGCAGGCAGGGGAGACGTCTTCCCCTCCCCCCAACCCTAGGAACTGGAGCAGGAGCTAAAAGAAATGTGGGAGCAACCTTACACCAAGCCAGACCATCAGTCCACCTAGCTCAATAGTCTTCACACTGACTGGCAGTGGCTTTCCAGGGTTTCAGGTAAGAGCTTTCCCCAGCCATACCTGGAGATACCAGGAATGGCACATAGGACTTTCTGCTCGCAAAGTATATATTCCCCATGGAGGCTGATCCCATTCGGGCCAATGCGGCAATGTCCCACCAACCTCATTCTCTCCTCAGCTAGAGTCCTGGGGGTGACCCTGCCAATCGGCTTCCTCCTTATCTCCATGTTGCCCCTTGCAGAACTCAGCAGGGAAGAGCAGACTAACAACAAAGCTTGAATAAGTTAGCTCCGCCTCTCATTGTCTCCGGCTCCTCCTACTGGTGGGCTCCCTGCTTTCTGCCCTACCAGTCTCAATGGGCACCAGCCCCACTGCTGTATAAAGCAACACTGAGTTACAGCCCTTCCCCAGGGAAGAGCGATTTGTTCCATTCATAGCTATTTAGTGTGTCCCTGTGTTATATTTTCCAGTTCTCTGTTGGAAGGGCTTCCTGGACCAAGTCCAGCTTAAATCCAAAGAACCCAGGAAAGGAAGTAGGAGAGACCTTGAAGTTGCCCAGCAACTCAGCAGGCTTCCAGGCCACCTGGTGAAACAGGCTCCCCATTAGGGTGAGAGGGACAGTTATCTTATTTAATTAAAGCAATTGCTTTTCTAAGTCTGCATCTGAGGGGAAGAAGCAACTTCCCTGTGAGGAAAGCTTGGGGTATTGTTTGGGTATTTTTTAGTTGGGGGTTGTTGCTGTCGTCAATGTTAATTTTTCATATCTTCATTTTGGATCTTACGATTTTCAGTTTGGTTGTATACTTTTTAAAATGTTTTGTTTATTGTTCATGACTGCTTTTGTTGCGTTTGCAGTTGTGCGATTTTAAAAAAAAAATATGTTGTAAGCTGCCTTGCGCATGGCGTGAACTTTGGAAAAGCGGATTACAAATAAATGATTGATTGATTGAAGGTTGCAGTGTTTGGCCTTTTTAGTTTAAAGAGGTGTCAACACAACAGTTTTTTTAAAAATCACATGGAGAAAGTGCGTAGAGAAAAGCTGTTCCCCCTGTCTCCTAACACGAGAACTCGCCTGCAAATCCCATGAAGCGGAATGCTGGAATATTGAGGGCAGCTAAAAGAAAAGTCTTCTTCACTCAGAACCTAGTTAAATGATGGAACTCGTTCCCATAGGAGGTGGCGATGGCCTCCAAATTGGATGGCTTTAAAAGAGATTGAGAGATATCCATGGAAGAGAAAGCTATCCATGGCTGCTTAGCCATGATGGCAGTTCTCTGCCTCCATAATCAGAGGCAGTTATGCTTCTGTTACCAGTTTCTGGAAGTCACAGGGCTGTTGTGCTCACATCCTGCTTCTGAGTTTCCCAGAGGTATCTTGTTGGCCACTGTGAGACGCAGATGCTTGACTACATGGGCGATCAACAGGCTCTTCTTATGCTCTTAAACAGGGGTTAGCAAACTTTTTCAGCAGGGGGCCGGTCCACTGTCCCTCAGACCTTGTGGGGGGCCAGACTATATTTTTTGGGGGGAAATGAATGAATTCCTATGCCCCACAAATAACCCAGAAATGCATTTAAAATAAAAGGACACATTCTACTCAGGTAAAAACACGCTGATTCCCTGATCATCCACGGGCCAGATTGAGAAGGTGATTGGGCCGGATCCAGGCCCCGGGCCTTAGTTTGCCTACTCATGCTCTTAAACATATTAAATAGCACGTGCAAATCTGGGTCTTCTTTTGTCCACATTTTCAGTGATGCATAAGTGGCCCACCCTTCCAGGGGTTTGCTTTCCCAATCCTACCTGGGGATTGAAACTGGGACTTTATTCATAGCTACAGCCTTAGAAAAATGAAGCATTTGCCTCTAAAGAGACTGACCAGCTTTGTACTAAATCCAAGAGCTGGTGGTTGGTGTGTTTGATCTCTTCTCTGGATGCAGGGTTTAGTTTTTAGTTTTCTTCACACATAACACCCTTCCAAGAGACGGATTCAGATTACACACTTGACAGTAGCCAGGCAACGTTTAAGCCACTTTCTTCCTCACCCACTGTCAGGATCCTGGCCAACAGGTTCTAACCCAACTGGCTGTGGGCCTGTCAATTACAGTCATGTGGTGCCAGTGGAGATTCTTCTTGTAAATCAGCTGTAGGGGTGAGGCAGTTACTGGAGCATATTGGCTAGCACAGAGGTATAATAGCCAAGGAAGAAATCTGCTTCCAAAAGCTGGTATAAGCAAGTGGGAAAACAGGAGACCATTCCCTCCAACATCTGTCAGATTAAAAAAAGGGATGGGATATTCCATAATAATAATAATTTATTATTTATACCCCACCCATCTTGACTGGGTTGCCCCAGCATTAAACATTAAAAAAAAAAACCAACTGCCTTCAGGTGTCTTCTAAAGGTTGCATAGGTACTTATTTCCTTGACTGTGGGGGGTCACATAACTCCATACCCTCTGATGAAAATAGGGACGTCCTACCATGCCCCCCAACATTTCTCTGATGAAAATAGGGACATCTTAAGGAAAAACGGGACATTCTGGGATCAAATCAGAAACTGGGACAGCTTCTGTATATCTGGGACTGTCCCTCAAAAATAGGGGCACTTGGAGGGTCCGAGAGACACCAGGAGTTGGACCTAGGACATTCTGTGAGGAAAGCAGATCTTCCACCACTGAGCTACAAACACAGCTGATGCAAACAGGAAGCTGCCTTAGAGAAGAAGAGTTTGGCTTTGATATCCCGCTTTATCACTACCCTAAGGAGTCTCAAAGCGGCTCACAATCTCCTTTCCCTTCCTCCCCCACAACAAACACTCCGTGAGGTGAGTGGGGCTAAGAGACTTCAGAGAAGTGTGACTAGCCCAAGGTCACCTAGCAGCTGCATGTGGAGGAGCGGAGATGCGAACCCGATTCACCAGATTACGAGTCTACCGCTCTTTAGCCACTACACCACACGGAGTCCGTCTATTGGTCCAGCCTACTCAGTATTGCCTACACGGCCAACTCCTAGGGGCCAAGAGGTCTTCGGGGGCCCCCAGTAAAATATTTGAGGCGGCTGCCGCCCCCAAAAGTTGATGGGCATTCTCATTCAAACGGTGTGTGTGCACAGCATCATGTGATTGATTATGCAGGGCGGGGCTTACCTGGGCCTCCAAATATTTTATTCAACTTGGCACCCATGTTCCCAGACCTTCCCGGGAACGCTGCCAGGGACTGAACCTGCGACTTTCTGCATGCAAAGTAGATGCTCTGCCGCTTGAGCTCTGGTCCTTTCTCATGGAGGTATTAGGGAGGGGCTCAGAGGGAGAGATACGCAAGCGGCAAAGCAGGTTAGGAAGGACATGAACCACAGGCACTGGGTTGTCCCCAAGCTTTAAGGGGCACGTGTGACATCGCACTTGCAACATGTGATGTCACACACACCTCCCGACACCATGCTGGCCGGAGAAGCCTTCTGCTAGCTGCAGGAAGACCTGATGGGGCTCAGCAGACCTTGGAAAACTGATGAGGCCCTTGGGGGGGGAATGGGGGGGCCCCTCGGCCTCCCCCAATTGGCGCCCCTGACATGAACCCACTGGGAGCACTTTGCCCTCCAGACCTGGAACCAGCTCATGTTGCATGCATAGATTGTAAGCATTTACAGAACGCAAGTCTTTTTATGTTTTTCTGCAGATCCACACCATGCATTTAAAGACTAGCGCACATTTAAAGCACCCCACCCCATGCAAATCTTGGGAACTGTAGTTTGCGAAAGGTGCTGGCAATGGCAGCTCTGTGAGGTGGGGGGACGGGACTACAGTCCCTGGGATTCTTTGGAGGAAATAACTCCAAATGTCTCAACTGTGGGCTGAATCTGCTTTGAAAATCCAGTGTGGATCTGTCTTTTGTCTTACGTGCTGTGGGGGAAGGCATTGTTCTCTTGCCAGTTCATAAACCTCTGCCGAGGAGCATGCCACCCTTTTTGACATCATTCCCAAGCGTTTTGTTGTGATATGCCAGAGAGGAACATTTGAGGTGGGGATGAAGTTTTAAAATCCTGGTTACACCTTTTCTCCGGGCGGTTTGCCTTGCTGTCATTTTACAATATCACAGGGAGTCCCAGACAGCTTGTCTCCACCGTCTTTGGCTGGTTTGGGGCCGAGCAGCTAAATGCTGAACCATTAATAACAATCAATAGACGTTTTCTCCCTCCGAGTGACAGGTGTCCCTGCTCACAGCTGCATTTTGGCTGCCTTGTAGTTTGCTTAAGAATCCACCGGCATGTTTGGAGAGAAAGCAAATGGAATGATAATAACCTCTGATTTCCATTACTGGAGGAGCAGCGAACTGGGGGTGGGAGTGGTGTTTTGAGCATGTTATATAAGGAGCCAGAGTGGAGTAGTGGTTAAAATGTCAGACTAGGGCCTGGGAGACTAGGGTTCAAATCCCCACTCTACCACAAAACTCACTGGGTTTAACCCTGGGCCAGTCACTGCCTCTCTCAGCCTAACCTACCTCACAGGGCTGTTGTGGGAATTAAATGAGATGGGGGGACTATAGAATCATAGAATTGTATCCCAGCTAAAGCATCCATGATAGATGACTATCCAACCTCTGCTTTAAAACCTATTATTATTATTATTATTATTATTATTATTATTATTATTATTATTATTATTATACCCCGTGCATCTGGCTGGGTTTCCCCAGCCCCAGCCACTCTGGGCAGCTCCCAACTTAATAATAATAATAAGACTTGACATCTTTCCTCAGGGTCTGCAAGACGGAGCTGTTCTGCCACGCCTTTGGCCAAGACACAGTCTGACCCCCTCTCTCCTTCTGTAATCCTCATAAAACTCTAACCCGATGGTTGCCATTAATTTGAGTCTGAACTGATTCTAGAATGTATTTTAATTAATTGATTGTGCAATTTTATGTACACTGTGCTATTTTTACCTGTTGTTAGCTCTGAGCACGGCTTTGGCCGGGGAAGGCAGGATACAAATAAAATATTATTATTATTATTATTATTATTATTATTATTATTATTATTATTATTTGATAAAACATAAAACATTAAAAACTTCCCTAAACAGGGCTGCCTTCAGATGTCTTCTAAAGTCAGGTAGTGGTTTATTTCCTTGACATTTGATGGAAGGGCGTTCCACAGGGTGGGTGCCACTACTGAGAAGGCCCTCTGCCTGGTTCCCTGTAGCTTCAATTCTCGCAGTGAGGGAACCGCCAGAAGGCCCTTGGAGCTGGACCTCAGTGTCTGGACAGAACGATGGGGGTGGAGATGCTCCTTCAGGTATACTGGGCCTCCAAGTAAGGAGAGTCCACAGTCTCCCAAGGGAGACCGTTCCACTTTCGAATACCTGTTACTGCCAGAAGGTTTTTCCATACGTTTAGTCGGAATCTCCTTTCTTGTAACATGAAGTCAATGGTTCGAGTCCTACCCTCTGGAGCAGGGGAAAACAAGCTCATTCCCCACCTGCTTTACCTGGCGGGATGATCCGTCATCCCAGGATGAAGAACAAGAAGTCAAGGGGCTTCTGTGTTTGTTGTGTGAGAGAGTGTTTTCTCTGATGCTAGCTAAGGCCAGAAGCTGGAGACTCTGAGGCTTGCCTTGCTCTGTGCTGGATCCAAGAGCTGTGGCTTGGAGCTTCCCTGGAAACCTAATGAGGAAGAAATATCTGTTGGTCTGTTAATGCTGAGAGTCTCTCCATCCTGAGGTTGTATATATTAGTTCAGTCAGTGGAGCTTGAGACTCTTAATCTCAGGACTGTGAGTTTGAGCCCCATGTTGGGCAAAAGGATTTTGGGCTTGGACCAGATGACCCTCTTGGTCCCTTCTGCCTCTACAATTTTATGATTCTATATGTGTAAATAAAACCATATACCCCAAAGACATCACTATCTCCACTGGCCTTCATTCCAGGAAACAAGAAAACCCCAGTGTCTCTTGCTGCTCAGAGATCGGAGAGCCTGCAACAATATTTCTATTTAAATTACAGCAATGATTTCTAAATTTACACCTATACATTTAAACTAACATGTGCAATTTTTTGTGTTTTGTTTTCTTTTTCCTAAATGGAAGCCACCGTTCTACTTCCACAGGAGCTCAGAAATTCAGCTTATGTGAGAGCCAAGCTTTTCAGCCCTATGGCTGCTGAAATCTCAGAGAGGGCACTGATAGGTCTGATGGGACTCATCACCTAAAACATCTGGAGAACATCAGGTTGGCCATAACTGGTTTGCTCATGGCCTTTGATGAGATGAAAGAAGCTCTGTAGAAGTTGGTCAACTCTGATCAATACTTGCATTGCGACTTCATCTTTCCCCTCAGACCTCAGCATGTTGAAAGAATTCAGCCCAGCCAGGACAGTGTGGCAGAATCCTATGATGCAATGTGGGGTGAAGCTGTAAATTGTGAAAATAGAACAGCGAAATCCCGGA
The DNA here is from genome assembly GCF_964270895.1 of Podarcis filfolensis. NCBI lineage: Eukaryota > Metazoa > Chordata > Lepidosauria > Squamata > Lacertidae > Podarcis > Podarcis filfolensis. The sequence continues at coordinate 12,380,130 of NC_139618.1, read as the reverse complement.
ATGAGAGATTTATGAGCAGGGCGCAGTTGCCGTTCTTTACTCAGAACTCGAAATTCATCATTGCTGGATGAATAATCAAGAGGGTGCCATCCTCTGATCAGTTCTTATCCAGCTCCCTGCCTTCAATTTAGTTAGATGGTCATGTTCCTTCACAATTTGGGATTGGTGTAAACCACCCATGGAAAATCTGTGGCCCTCGTGGGTCTCTCAAGTGGCCCCTCAAATGTCCCCCATGGCTGATGGTGCTGTTCCTTATGAGGAGCAGTTGAATAAGTTGGGCATGTTTAGCCTAGAGAAGACTAAAAGGTGACATGATAGCCATCTTAAAATATCTGAAGGGCTGCTACATGGAAGGTGGAGCAAGCTTGTTTTCTGGTTCTCTAGAAGGAAGGACCTGAACAGATGGATTCAAATCACAAGAAAGGAGATCTGGAAGAACTTTCTGATGGTAGAAGCTGCTCGACAGTGGAATGGACTACCTTGTAAGATGGTGGACTCTCCTTCCCTAGAGGTTTTTCAACAGAGGTTGGATGGCCGTCCTTCAGAGATTCTTTAGCTGTGATTCCTGCATGGAATAGACCTAGACTAGATGGCCATTTGGTCCCTTCCAGCTACAATTCTTTGATTCTATGGATTTGGCGCCCTTCATTCCCTGCACAGAGCTACAATTCCTCTCACAGAGCCACGATTCTCAGACTTCCATGTGAAGAAGGATTGACCATGCAGGGAATTGCAGCTCTACGAGGGGAATAAGGATCTCCTAGCAATAATATAATAATAACAATAATAATAATTTATTATTTATACTCTGCCCATCTGGCTGGGTTTCCCCAGCCACTCTGGGCGGCTCCCAACAGAATATCAAAAACATAATAAAACATCAAACATTAAAAACTTACCTAAACAGGGCTCCCTTCAGATGTCTTCTAAATGTCAGATTGTTGTTTATTTCCTTGGCATCTGATGGGGGCATTCCACAGGGTGGGCGCCACCACTGAGAAGGCTCTCTGCCTGGTTCCCTGTAACCTCACTTCTCACAGTGAGGAAAGTGCCAGAAGGCCCTTGGAGCTGGTCCTCAGTGTCCGGACAGAATGATGGGGGTGGAGACGCTCCTTCAGGTACACTGGGCCGAGGCCATTTAGGGTTTTAAAGGTCAGCACCAACACTTCAAACTGTGCTTGGAAACGTAGTGGGAGCCAATGAAGGTCTTTCACGACCGGTGTTATGTGGTCTCGGTGGCTGCTCCCAGTCACCTGCTGCACTAGCTGCTGCATTCTGGATTAATTGTAGTTTCTGGGTCACCTTCAAAGGTAGCCCCACATAGAGCGCATTGCTGTACTCTCGGCAACCCTTAACAAACTATCAGGGTGCTTTGGGGGACACCATGACTGTTAAAGTGGCATAACAGCATTTTTAAGGTATGGTGTGGATGTGACTTCAGGTAAGTTTTATAGCATGGGTGTCATGGATGGCTCCTTCTAATCCTGTGAAACGTATTCTGGGAACTGTCTGTTTGACACTCCTAGCCTTGCCTCCAAGCATTATAATTCCCAGGAGTCCCTGGGAAGGAGTGATTATCAAATCAGTTTTACATATGTAGCATGGCTGTGGTCAAAAGGATAAATTCAAGAAGCCCAATGCAAGTTCTGCATTGGGTTCTGATCTATCTGTGGGTCAATTTTAAGTGCTGACCAAGCTGCTAACCGGGGCTAGGGAACCGCCCCACCCGCACTCCTCTAGCTAGTGCCCCCATATTAAAAAAAATTAAAAGAAAGAATGAAAAGAAAGGGGGGAGAACAGAGCAGAGCAGCACAAAAAGAAGCAGGAAGGCAAGGCTTTATGACAAGTGTTTTATAGAGCACCTATAAAAAGAAAATGCGTTTCACATATTTCATTAGAAAAAATTATGTGTGAATTTTATATGAACGCTTTCCTTGTTAAACATTTGTGTGATCCCTGAGTTTGACTATATAAAACAGGGTGCAGGGCAACTATGAACAAGTTTATTTAACCCTCTTGAGCTTCTATTGACATCAGCAGACAAGCCATACCTGGTTTCCCTCAGTTGCCATACAACTGCAAGCACACCGTAGCTTTAAGGCACACACACACCCCAAGAAGCCTGGCAACAGTGGCCTTCCCCTCACAGAGCTACAATTCCCAGCACCCCCCTTAACAAACTAGAGCTCCTGGGATTCTTGGAAGGGGAGTGCTTTGAATGTGCTGTGTATGTCAGCAGGACCTTGGTGGTGGTTAGTGCCAATGAAGGGACATTGTGTAGGGGATGGTCGAACCAAGACGAGGAGCTAGAGGAGTTCCCACTTGACAACCCTAGGGAGGGTTAGGGTTAGGGTTAGGGTTACGAACGAGTCTGCCCCTGCGGCTTGATGGAGGTAGAAACTGTCTCTCATGCCTTGTTACGGCTGCTGCTTCTACGGGGATATACGCTCGGTATTTATTACTCCTGCTATGCAAAAATCTCCAAATGAATCCAAACTTCAATGTCTAAAATCCCTGGTAGAGGATAAGGATCCTGAGATCATATTAAGAGTAGCCAAATTCTGTCCGATTGCCATAAAACTTAGGGAACAAGCTGTGCTATCATAATGATTAAGGTCTTAAATGATAATTTTAGGTTATATGTTAGTGACTAAGTTTTAATTTATATATTTTTTAACTGTTGCTATATCTGTATTGTCCCTGTTATACCTAACTGCAAATCCAAATGTATCCCTATCGTGTTTTATGACTTCCTTGATCTTGTATGTGGGCTGGAACTGGTCTGTGACTGAAATAATAAAATTCAACCCTAGGGAGGGGCCCGGAGGATTGGGACGGCCTGGATCAGGGCCTCGAGAACCAGAGGAGTCACCCTGGGAGGAGCCAGGGAAGGTCCCAGCTGCATAGCTCCACCATACTCTACTCTGTCCCATCTTGCATCATCTAGGAGCTCTGTGCCCACTGCACCCCTGGCTCCCATGCCACCCGGTTGCAGCTGCCACTGCCCACTCCAGCCCATCCTCACAGGAGGAGATTGCCACTCGGTCTGGTTTTGAGCCACCTCTGTCACCTAGGTCACAGAGCTCCCAGTGCAGACGCCAACAGACAGCTCAGGTCCAGCCCTCCAGAAGGAGTTCCCGTTTGCTTGCCCAGTCCAAAGGGCAGCCCCACTTGTCATGCTGGAGTTGTGCTGTCCCCATTCCCACAAAACAGACTCCAAGGGGGCATGTGGCTTGTTGGATCAACATCTTAGCTTGCCCTCTTGTGCATTTGAACCCAGCTGTGCACCATACTGGGACGCGGGTGGCGCTGTGGGTTAAACCACAGAGCCTAGGACTTGCCGATAAGAAGGTCGGCGGTTCGAATCCCCGCGACGGGGTGAGCTCCCGTTGCTCAGTCCCAGCTCCTGCCAACCTAGCAGTTCAAAAGCACGTCAAAGTGCAAGTAGATAAATAGGTACCACTCCAGTGGGAAGGTAAACGGCGTTTCCGTGCGCTGCTCTGGTTTGCCAGAAGCGGCTTAGTCATGCTGGCCACATGACCCAGAAGCTGTACGCCGGCTCCCTTGGCCAATAAAGCGAATGAGTGCCGCAACCCCAGAGTGGGCCACGACTGGACCTAATGGTCAGGGGTCCCTTTACCTTTACCTTGTGCACCGTACTGATTTGACGATTAAAGCTCTTGATTAGATTTATTGCATTCGCATCCCACCTTTCCTGCAAGAAGCTCAAGGTGGAGTATGTAGTCCCCCCCCCCGTGTGTTTTATCCTCACACAACCATCATGTGAGACAGGCTAGGCGGAGAGGCTGTCAATGGTCCCCAATGTCACAACTAGTGAGCTTCATGGCCAAGTGGGGATTCAAACCCTGTTCTCCCAGGTCTTATTCCAGCGCTATAACCAACCACTGCACCAAACTGGTATTCCAAGTCTGAGTTCTTCATCCTCCAGTGAGAGCCAGGGCAGTGTGCCTTTTGCTGCAGGCTCACTGGCCACGTTTGCACATCGCAGTAAGCCGTAAATCGAGCACGGGGAGCCTCTGGCTAGGGGTGGGGAGGGATTTATTTCAGTTCTCGTTTAATTGTGAACCCTCCCAATTTGTACTTTCCGAAACAATGCAAGAACTGAAACCCAGCCAGCCTGCAAAATCTGTGCTTTTCTGAATTTTGCAATGCAATTCTCCAGCATGTACAAAAGTGCATAAACTGTACTAAATGCATATATTAGTGAAAATAACATATATGAGGGGAATAGTGCGTTCCAAATTTGTGAATATTGGGGGAAATTGCATGGAAACGTTCATTTCCAGGATAAATTTATACTACAATTCTCGTGAATTGTCAGGAGAATTTCTTCTTTAAAAATTGCACAGATGTGGAAACGCTGGAAACTGAACATAAAATTGGGGAAATGAGATTCGTCCATTGCTATCTCAAGCCCAGGAGACAATGTGGCCCTTCGAGACTCTCTACTTGGCCCTTCAGACTCTTCCCAGGCCACAGGCCTCACCAACCCTACTTTGCACCCTCCTTGAGTGTTTTTGCTGGGCTGGAATAGGTGCCCGATAATGCTCCTTGTTTGCTTGGATAGAGGCTAGAGAGGGGTGTGAGAGGGTGAAAAAACTAGCCTGCTATGCAAATGTAAAATTTACATTTGTTGCTCCGCCCACTTTCGCCTCTGGCCCCGCCCAGCATTGGGAAGTGGCCCCCTGGAAGGCTGCTCAGAATGAGGCTCTCAGGCTGAAGAAGCTTCCTCACCCTTGAGTTAGGGAACAGCAAGATACTAACCTACCTTTACAAATTGTAGAACAGATGTAGCGTGGAACCAACTATCACCTTTCAAGGTTTTATTTCTCTCCTGCATATTCCTCTATATGTCAGGGCTTTTCAACTTTTTAAACAAAATGTTTTATTCTATTTTATTGAAGGTACAAACCAGCTTTCATCTGAGGATCACAGAGTGGCCTGGGGGGAAGAGGAATGTTTTTGCCTGGAGCCTAAATATATGTTAATGAAGGCCGCCAGGCGAACCTCCCTGGGGAGAGCATTCCACAAATGGGGAGCCACTACAGAAAAGACCCTTTCTTGTGTTGCCACCCTCCATACCTCTCATGGAAAGGGCTTGTGAAGAAGGGTCTCAAATGATGGCTGCAGGGTCTAGGATGCTTCCTGTGGACAGCAGTGGCCTTTGAGGTACTGCGGTCTGGAGCCATTTAAGGCTTTATAGGTCCAAACCAGCACTTTGAATTGAGCCCAGAAACTAATTGGCAGCCAGTGCAGTCGGGCCAGGATTGGCGTAATATGCTCAAACCATCTTGCCCCCGTGAGCAACCCGGCTGGAGAATTCTGCACAGCTGAAGTTTCCAAACCGTCTTCAGAGGCAGCCCCACATAAAATGCATTGCAGTAATCCAGCCTGGAGGTTACCAGAGCACAGATGACAGAAGTTGGGCTATCCCTGTCCAGATAGGGGCATAGCTGGGCCACCAGCCAAAGCTGATGGAAGGTACCCTGTGGCATGGAAGCAAACCTTAGATTCAAGAGATTTAGTATCAGTCACTTCAGTTCGGTTTATTTGCTTAAAAGTCATTGTAGTCACAAAGTAATACAATGGGCTGACCATTGTGAAATGTTTGTGCTTCTGAGTAATTATAAGAAGGATCGGTCTGTTCGTTCCTGTCGCTCCCTTTCTCCCCTGTCAGTCCTTGATGACTTAAGGCCAGCAGCCTTTAGGCTGCTGCAGACAGCAAAACTAAGCCGTTCGTTTCCCACCCAAGGGAACGAAAGCCACAGAGGTGAAAGAGGAAGTGTTGGGGAAAAGCTGTTCCATACATGCTGCCGCCATGTATGATATGCTTTATTTTTTATTATTATTTTGCTTAGCTATTTTACTTAGCAGTCAAAATTCAAATACTGCTTTTACCCCCTTGGATCTCCACCCGTGACCCAAGTCCAGTTTCAGGATAAAGAACCAAGATGAGAAGATTGGAAAACATTTATTGTATATATGTTGCGGGGGGGGGATCGTGTACACTTGAAAACGTTGGCAGCATTAAGATAAATTCAACAGTGTGAATAAGTTTTGATGGATGTAATGATGGAATACTGAATGGTTTGGTTTTTGTAAAATATGCAGGGATTTATGAGATGCAAAATGAGCCATGGAAAGAGAAGAAGGGAAGTCACTGATATTTTAAGGATGTTTACATGAGTATTCTAAATTATATCTGTCTGTCTGTCTGTCTGTCTGTCTGTCTGTCTGTCTGTCTCTGAAGAACCTGAAGATAACTGCCCATGAGACTGCCTTACTTTACAGACTTCTTGTTGCAGGGCTGCATAGGAACAGGGCCGGCCCGCCCATGAGGCAAGGTGAAGCGGTCACCTCAGGTGGCAGATATGGGCCTCAGGAGTGCACCACCCACTGCCACCACACCCCTGCCACCATCTCTGCTATGGGCATGTCCTGCCACTGCTGCAGGTGGTTCCTCCTGCCTCTCTGCTATGGGCACGCTCACAGAAAAGAAGATGCACACTTCAAAACGACCGTGACAGATTAGAGAACTGGGCCAAAACAAACAAGATGAATTTTAACAGTAAAGTATTGCACTTGGGCAAAAAAAAAATGAGAGGCACAAATACAAGATGGGTGACACCTGGCTTGAGAGCAGCACATGTGAAAAGGATCTAGGAGTCTTGGTTGACCACAAACTTGACATGAGCCAACAGTGTGACGCGGCAGCTAAAAAAGCCAATGCAATTCTGGGCTGCATCAATAGGAGTATAGCATCTAGATCAAGGGAAGTAATAGTGCCACTGTATTCTGCTCTGGTCAGACCTCACCTGGAGTACTGTGTCCAGTTCCGGGCACCACAGTTCAAGAAGGACACTGACAAACTGGAACGTGTCCAGAGGAGGGCAACCAAAATGGTCAAAGGCCTGGAAACGATGCCTTATGAGGAACGGCTAAGGGAGCTGGGCATGTTTAACCTGGAGAAGAGGAGGTTAAGGGGTGATATGATAGCCATGTTCAAATATATAAAAGGATGTCACACAGAGGAGGGAGAAAGGTTGTTTTCTGCTGCTCCAGAGAAGCGGACACGGAGCAATGGTTCCAAACTACAAGAAAGAAGATTCCACCTAAACATTAGAAAGAACTTCCTGACAGTAAGAGCTGTTCGACAGTGGAATTTGCTGCCAAGGAGTGTGGTGGAGTCTCCTTCTTTGGAGGTCTTTAAGCAGAGGCTTGACAACCATATGTCAGGAGTGCTCTGATGGTGTTTCCTGCTTGGCAGGGGGTTGGACTCGATGGCCCTTGTGGTCTCTTCCAACTCTATGATTCTATGATTCTATTCTATGATTCTATGCTCTACCCCTGAGTTCCCTTAGGACAATAGAGGACAAATCCTCTGTTGGAAGGGCTGTCCAGTCCAAAGGCAGTTTAAAGATGAAGATGAAAACTCTTAAGAACTGTTGAGTTGAGAAGGACCCGAAGTCCAAACCCGTGCAGTGCAGGAGTCACAGCTAAGGAAGACTGAAGGAGTTAGCAACTGGACAGCCAACTGAGCAGGCAACAGAGCTCACATGGTTATGATCATTCCTGCAATGGTGAAATAATAATAATAATAATAATAATAATAAATTTTATTTATATCCCGCCCTCCCCAGCCGAAGCTGGGCTCAGGGCGGCTAACAACAATAAAACAATACAAAAGTACAACACAGACAACGCTCTAAAATCATTCATTATAAAATTAATTAAGTTCAAGCCACTGGCCACTATTGGGCCAGAGCTCCGCGAAGATTGCCGAGGGAGGGAGTCAGGCTGTGCCCTGGCCAAAGGCCTGGCGGAACAGCTCTGTCTTGCAGGCCCTGCGGAAAGATGTCAAGTCCTGCATGGATTGTGTTCATATTTTAATTGTGAATTTCCACCTATATGTATAAATTGAAACATGCAGATTTTCTGTGACTTCTTTGCTCCTCATTTTTAAGTGCTAATTCTATCAGCACAAACCATTTCTTAGCAGTGAAAAGCCTGAGAGACTTGAAAGAGGAAAAATAAATAAGTTAGGGTATGCAAACAAGAAGAAACAACAACAACAAAAAAAGGACTACAGAAGAACATATTTTCCCTAGAAAATATATTGTCTGTTTGCTTCTATCTCTCAGCATGGAATGAAATGTATTCCTTCTGACAACACATATCTTTATGACCTTAGCAGATGGTTTTTGACCTTAAGGTCAGGCTCAAGCAAAAAACAAGATGAAGTATTGCTTGTTAATTAATGATCTTCAGTCAATAAACAATATTTGTTGATATATTAACTTTGGACAGCTAAGTAAGGGGGAGAGAGGCCATAGAAGATGGGGAAGTAATTATAAAATAAATTCCTCATTAAGACATTTGTGGGGAAAGGTTTTGTTTTTAAACTATTAAAAGATGCCCCAGCGTCGTGTTTCTGTGTAGAACCCTGGAGAGAAGAGAAGCTGTTGGAATAAAATTGCTGCTTAAGACCGTCTAGCAAATTAGCATTGCTTAGTACATAATATGGTTTTGCTATTAATTAATAAGCCCAACGGAGCCTCGCTATCTGAGGTCATATTATCAGTAACTAATAGCAATGAAGGCTGGAAGCTGTACAGTGCAATCGTATACAGTGGTACCTTGGGTTACAAACGTTTCGGGTTACAAACTCCGCTAACCTGGAAGTAGTTGCTCCAGGTTGCGAACTTTGCCCCAGGATGGGAATGGAAATCGTGCGCTGGCAGCACACCGGCAGTAGGAAGCCCCATTAACGAAAGTGCACATCAGGTTAAGAACGGTTTTGGGTTAAGAACGGACCTCCGGAATGAATTAAGTTCGCAACCCAAGGTACCACTGTACAGTGGTACCTCGGTTTAAGAACAGCCCTGTTTATGAACTATTCGGTTTACGAACTCCACAAAACCGGAAGTAGTGTCCCGGTTTGCGAACTTTACCTTGGTCTAAGAACAGAAGCCGGTTGGTGGAAGGGCACCGGCGGCAGGAGGCCTCATTAGGGAAAGTGCACCTCAGTTTAAGAACAGTTTCAGTTGAAGAACGGACTTCCGGAACGGATTAAGTTCATAAACCGAGGTACCACTGTATATGTTTGCTCAGAGGTAAGTTGCACTGAAAGTGTATAGGATTGCAGCCTCAATTGGTTATATAAATCATTTTTTTTTTTAAAAAGTACTGTATTAATGAACTAAAAGGGTATCTCTCTTCAGGCTAGCTGAAGAGAGCATATGTGGCATTCCACTACCCTTCAGTGTTGACCGCCTGAGCCAGTCTCCTCACTCTGCCTAACGATAGGGCCGGACTCAGGTGTCTGAAATTTGGAGGTACAAAACAGGGGCTCCATTTTCCTATCTCGGCTAATAGCCATCAATAGAGCTATCCTCCAGGAATGCATCATTGCTCATCTTCTCCTCAGAATATATGATCCATCTTCCGTTTGAGATTAAATTGCTGAGTGCTCACCACAATGAGGCCCTTCCGTTTCCTTCCCACGCTGAAGGTAGCACTTGAGGCTGCTGTAACAGAGGCACATAAAAACCCCTTCTTTTATTCTGAACAGGCAACGACTTGACAAAGACATAGCTCTTTTGAACAAGATTACAATAAAGTTTTTAAAAATACAATAAAATGTAATTTATATTCTCGGCCCATTTGTTAGGCCATATGACAATCATTCCTTTCTCTTGACAGATCTAAACCTCTGCTTAACACATTGCAATCGTAAATATTACCAGCTACAACATAGCAATTTAATACTTACCAAATGTATTTCTAAAATATTACTGCAGATTTAAAACCTTGAATTTTAACCAGATGTGTTTCCAGCAAGTTGGCTCAGGCTAGACAGACATCTTCTTCTGGTTTTTTTATTTTTTCCTCCTTGTTCTCTCGCTGTTAAAATTGGAACATTGCCACACAATGTATTAGGCTTAAGACTGCGTGATCCCATTCTTAACAACCCGGATCCAACAGGCCTAACAGGGCAGGGGGGATGTTGGGAGAGGAAATCTACATCAAGGGTGCTCCAGTGATTTGCAGGCTCTCCAGGGGTACCTACCCTATGTCTAGATTGGTGGTGTGTACCAAACTTATACAGTTATACCTTGGTTTTTGAACAGCTTAGTTCTCGAACGTTTTGCCTCCCAAACGCCGCAAACCTGGAAGTGACTATTCTGGTTTGCAAACTATTTTTGGAAGCCGAATGTCCGACGGGGCTTCCATGGCTACCGCGCTTTGGTTTCTGAACGTTTTGGAAGTTGAATGGACTTCCAGAATGGATTCTGTTTGACTTCTAAGGTACGACTTATCTTGTATCGGAGAAGGCCTGTCAATCTGTGAACTGCAAAGCCTTCCCCGATATTTCCATTGACATCTCTGGCTCACTAAAAAAGCATCCCTAAACACTTTCATGTACTTTGGATAAGGGTATGATTTATTGGAAGTTTAATCTTTGCATCCTAGGATAGGGGCTCCACTTATGCAGTGCCCCCCCCAGAGCCAAATACCCCTTACTATTTCTGCAGCAGGGACCCAACCTGTGGCACCCTCGAGCTGTGAGATCAGCTACATCCCCTTGATCATTTTGGTTGCCCATTCCTGGGCCTTTCCCAATGACCTCCTTTTGGAAACACAGAAACACAGAATTGTAAAGTTGGAAGAGATCTCGAAGGGTCATCAAGTCCAACCACTGGAATACAGGAATCTCAACGAAAGCATTCATGACAGATGGCCATCCAGCCTCTGCTTAAAAACCTCCAAGGAGGGAGAGTCCACCACCTCCTGAGGGAGTCTGTTCCACTGTCGAACAGCTCCTACTGTCAGAAAGTTCTTCCTGATGTTTAGTCGGAATCGCCTTCCTTGTAATTTGAATCCATTTTGTCTTACCCTTCAGAGCAGGAGAAAACAAGCTTGCTCCATATTCCATGTGGCAGCCCTTTAGGTATTTGAAAATAGCTATCCTATCTCCTCTCAGTCTCCTCTTTTCCATGCTAAACATACCCAGCTCCCTCAACCGTTCCTCATAAGGCTTGGTTTCCGGACCCTTGAACATCTCGGAGCTCTTTGCAATCTTCTTTTTATTTAAGTGCCCTGAACAATTTAGTATCATCAACAAACTTATCACTGCACCTGCACAGCCTACACAGCCAACATATACTATATACTACACACACACACACACACACATATATATATATGTATATATATATATATTATACACACACACACACACACACACACACATGGCTGTGGTCCAGGGGTGGCTTACCTGTTTCCCTCCAGATGTTGTTAGAATTTAATTCCATCATCTCAGACCATTGGCCATGCCGGCTGTGAGTGATGGGAGTTGGGAGTCTAACCGCATGGGGAAGGCCACAGGTTCCCCATCCCTGCTCTAGTTTACTTAGCAGATTTAGCGTGAAGGAAGCCGGCGATGGAGGCTGAACACAATGCCTTAGTAATGGAGTTTGATATACAGCTGCAGAAACCTTTGCCATGATTTTAAACGCACTGATTTGGTGAAAAGGTTGGTATTGATTTCACTAGCAATGTGTATGAATAATCTCTTTTTGAAAGTTGCCTAAATAAAAAGCAGAGGGCTTGAATTTGCTGGAGTGCCTATTTATACATTTTCTTTGAGGCATGGCTTAGAGCAAAGACCGGATGGGGTGGGAATGGGGGTGGTTCATACATTAAATATATATGAGGCTACTGCTCAGTCCTCACTTCCCTGGAGTTTCCTTTACACAAATAAGTACATAAATTCTTCAGCACACAACACACTTCAAAATATAATCCTACAGAGTTTGTCCTGTGGAAGTCAATGAACCATATTTATTTCTCTTATAGCCCACCCAGTCCCAGGACCTCACAACAGATACAGTGGTACCTCAGGTTAAGTACTTAATTCATTCCGGAGGTCCGTACTTAACCTGAAACTGTTCTTAACCTGAAGCACCACTTTAGCTAATGGGGCCTCCTGCTGCTGCCGCGCTACCGGAGCACAATTTCTGTTCTCATCCTGAAGCAAAGTTCTTAACCTGAAGCACTATTTCTGGGTTAGCGGAGTCTGTAACCTGAAGCGTATGTAATCTGAAGCATATGTAACCTGAGGTACCACTGTATTTATTTTATTTACAGAGTGCCATCTACATCCAGATGTTGCTGGATTGCATCTCTCATTGTCCCCAATTATTGACCATGCTGACTGGGGTTGATGGAGGAAGTTGGAGTCCAAAACATCTGGCAGAGCCACATCATCCCCAGTATAAATCAGGGAGGATGCTTGAATGCATGTGTTAAATATGCACATGTGTGGGTGGGTGTTAAGTGGTGTTGGGATGCTTGGGTGCCTTATTGCGTGTTAAGATTGTGTGATTGTCTGCAATCTGGTTCTGGCCACTTTGGGGTGGGGTTTAGATGCTCTATCCACTACACCACACAACCCACACTTACAAAACATATACATTTTTCAGAACTGCAAATCATCAAAATCCTGTAACTTTCTTGTTCTTAGGGAAGAGGAGGGCAACCAAGGTGATCAAGAGCCTGGAAACCAAGCATTAGGAACGGCTGAGGAAGTTGGGCATGTTTCGCCTGGAAAAGAGGAGACTGAGAGGAGATACGATAGCCACCTTCAAATATCTCAAGGATGCAAAATGGAAGATGGAGCAAGCTTGTTTTCTCCTGCTCCGGAGGGCAGGACCTGAACCAATGGCTTCAAGTTACACGAAAGGAGAGTCCAACTAAACATCAAGAAGAACTTTCTGGTGGAGCTGTTCAACAGTGGACCAGACTCCCACAAGAGCTGGTGGACCCTCCTTCCATGGAGGTTTTTAAGCAGAGGTTGGATGGCCGTCTGCCATGGATGCCTTAGTTAAGATTCCTGCATTCCAGGGGGTTGGACTGGATGACACTCAGGATCCCTTCTAAATCACAGTGCAGGCCCACACACACTCAGTATATGTACAAAAGACTTCTGAGATCTGCACATATTACCTAATTATCATTGTCCTAGACTTCCAGAAAAAAATTACTTTCCTGGTTCTGGGAAATTGATCATGGAGTTCTTGTGGGGCTTTTACAACTACCCTTGTCAGATAGAACACTGCTGTGTGCTGCCTTCCTGTGTGCTGATATTTTATGTTGTTCAAGGATTTTGTTCAAAATTGTCAAGAATATATTATTACATTGTTGTTGTTGTTTTAAAAAAGCACCCTGTTAAATGCAAAGTAATACAATAATGGCTTTAAAATGTTAATTCATTTTCAACCTGATTCTGCGCATTGTGACCCACAAGCAAGCCCCGATAAATTCACATGGTATATTACTCCCAGGAAAATGTGCATAGGATCGCGTTGTTTAGCATAAAACGCTGCGCTTTAACTTGTTCTCCCTGCTCCTAACCTGTCACCCTACTCTGTGTGTTGCAGTCTCTTGTACATTTAAGTGTTTCTTGATCTAGACTGAAGGTCTATCAGTTAGAAAAGAATCCTCGCCCAAATCTCAGACCCAGTTGCCTCTTTATAAATGCAGAGATGATAGTGGGGTGCTGTTGTTGTTGTTTTCCCCCAGGTTGCAATCAGATAACAACATCCTACTTCTGTCTTTAACTGATTTCTCTTCGTTTCTTAGGTTTCATGACTTTCGGGTCTGAATCACATTGAGAGATCTCACTGCTTGCAATCAGATAATTCCCAGAATTTAGGAATATTTGATAGATGATCATCCTGTCTCATCTTAAAAGCCTCCAGGAAAACAGATCCTGTGGTTTTTCCTGGATGTGTTCCATTGCTCAACATACAGCCCCAAAGCATTTCCCAGTATTGGTCATGGATCTATGCTGTTGCTTCATAAGGCAGAAGAATCCTGTGGCATAGCCCTCCTTTAGCACTCCTGAAATCTGCTGAACACTTGCATTGCTGGAGGCTCCCCATGTCAAAAAGGGAGGCGAGTATGAGCTTAGCTTTAGGGCAGGGGTAGGCAATCTAAGGCCTGGGGGCTGGATGCGGCCCATTCACCTTCTCAATCGGGCCCGTGGACGGTCCGGGAATCAGTGTGTTTTTACATGAGTAGAATGTGTCCTTTTATTTAAAATGCATCTCTGGGTTATTTGTGGGGCCTGCCTGGTGCTTTTACATGAGTAGAATATGTGCTTTTATTAAAATGCATTATTTGTGGGGCATAGGAATTCTTTCATTTATTTTCCAAAATATAGTCCGGTCCACCACATGGTCTGAGGGACGGTGGACCGGCCCATGGCTGAAAAAGGCTGCTGACCCCTGCTTTAGGGGCATAGCGACACAGGAATCTGCCTTATACCAAGTCAGACCACTGATCTATCTAGCTCAGCATCATTGAACCTGACTGGCAGCAGCGATCCAGGATTCCAGACCAAGATCTCTCCCAGCCCTAGCTGCAGATGTCCAGGACTGAACCTGGGAGCTTCTGCATAGAAGGAAATTCCTGCATTGAGGAGGAATTTGGATTGAATGTGTGGTAGAGCTCCAGTTTTTGTTGAGCTCCAACTCTCATCAGCCTCAGCTAGCAACTGCAAGGGCTGGTGGTCAAGGATGGTGGGAGTTGTATCCAACATCTAGAGGTCCCTGGACCAGAGATGGAGTGGTCTGGGGTTGTGGGGAGCTGAAGACCTACTGCTATTTCTGAGGCAGGATCCCAATCTTCACAGACACCCAATCAGCATGGAAGGGGAGCATTTTAGCCACGGAGAAGAGGTCTTCTCACCCTTTGTGCTGACTGGAGCCAATCGGAGTGAAAGGAGGTGAGGAGACAGGCTCCCAGGGTCACTCTGGAGAAGAAGTGCAGGAAGAGCACCAAGGAGGAGATGTTGTTCTGTATGCTCCAAAACTAAGCGTTTAGGAACACAGAAAGCACAAGGAGCTTCAGTTTCAAGAGAATGGGGTGCAAGCTTTGTGGCGTACAATGGAACTTAAGGGAAAACATAACCTCAAGTAACTCAGAAATAAGATATCGGAGGTCTCCGAAACACTTGCGCATGAACATGCCCAGAAAATGGTAGGTAAAGGTAAAGGTAAAAGGACCCCTGACCATTAGCTCCAGTCGTGACCGACTCTGGGGTTGCTGCGCTCATCTCGCTTTATTGGCCGAGGAAGCCGGCATACAGCTTCCGGGTCATGTGGCCAACATGACTAAGCCGCTTCTGGCGAACCAGAGCAGCGCACGGAAAAGCCGTTTACCTTCCCGCCAGAGCGATACCTATTTATCTACTTGCACTTTGACGTGCTTTTGAACTGCTAGGTTGGCAGGAGCAGGGACTGAGCAACAGGAGCTCACCCCGTCGCGGGGATTCGAACTGCCGACCTTCTGATCAGCAAGTCCTAGGCTCTGTGGTTTAACCCACAGCGCCACCCGCGTCCCAGAAAATGGTAGATCCAGCTAAAAGGCAAACACATGGCGATCTGCACTGATCCTTGCAATGCATCCTCAAAAGTTATTATTGCATAATTCTAAGACTGTTGTATAGAAGGTTGCATAATTTTAGAAGGGAGTGTGATTGTGAGGGCCCGTGTCTATCATGAAGGGATCCTGAATTTGCCACAACACTACTGCCCTGAACTAAAGGACTTCCAAGTTTCTATCCAGTTCTAAAATGCTGTGATGCCATGTGATTTCTTACACACATTCTGAAGTGGTCCAGACCCTATGTGACCCTAGTTTCCTTGCCCCTTGTTTAGCTTGCCTTGCCATAACTTAATGAAAATATACATTCCTGGCTCATCACAGTTATTATATTCTGTAACCTTTTCTCCTACCCACCATTATCAGAACATCGCTGGGAGGACTACTTCAAGGTTGTGTGTTAAGAGTAATAATCCTATACCTGATTATAGAAGCAAATCCCATCAAACTCAACAAGACTTAGGCTGCAGGCACACTTTACATTCAAAGCCCACTCCTTGCAAAGATGATTTGGAACTGTAGTTTAACTCCAGTTCCAGGCACCCTTAACCAAATGTGGTTCCCAATATTTTTTGCGGGGTGTGTGTGCTTTAAATATATGGCATGTATGTAGCCTTACCTGCAGTGATTTGGGAACAGGATTGCACGACTAAGATAACTATAGCTCTCATCCATTATAAGACATAAAACTGAAGGTAGTGTACATGGTTCTCCCCGCTCCCCTCATCTATTCCCCACAACAATCCTGTGAGGTAAGTTAGGCTGAGAGCTTCATGGCTTAGCGGGGATTTGAACCCTGGCCTCCCAGGAGCGAGGCTGACATGCTACATACGCACAAACTTTTACCTGGAAGTTATTGTTGGCATCTGTCTGTCTCAAGAGACAATGGAGTATGCTATCAGCCAAACCTTTGGAGAGTTGCAGCGTCTGCTGTGGCTGTAGAGACCAATACAGGAGAGACGTGTTTTATTGCAGCTGGGGCAGACAAAGGCATCTGGTTTCGCCGTTACAGATCTGAGGAGAGGAGACATGTCTAGGACTGCGCTGATAAAAACATTACCTATTATTTTCGGCTATAACCTTTATCTGGGCTGGCTGATAAGTTTGATCGTTTGATCGACACAACATTATTACCGCATGTCACAGGCATTTTTCTATCTGCATATTACTTGTATATTATCCACATGTGTATCTCCTTTTTTGCATAAGATGCAAATAACAGCATTTAAAAGTCTACAGAAGAAGGAAAAAAGCCCAGAAGAAACTCTTTACAGTACAGAGCATGTACAAATACAGAGCGTGCTGCAGCAGCACTTCTGCAAAGAAAAAAAAATGGAAAGAAACTAGCCTACAACAATATGTAAAAATAAGTAGAACAACAAACCCATGTGAATTCTAATGTGTCACTGTTCTATGCCTCTGTGCCATTATTATTAAAATCACATAAATAAAATAAAAATAAATTGGTGTGTGCCTTTGTGTGTGTGTGTGTACTTCAGTGAAGTTTTGTTTCTCTGTGGCTTTATTAATCAAATAAAAAATATTTTCTTATAGTCCTAGTGAATCCTCATTTGCACCATCATGCTTAAAATCATATATATGTGTGTGTGTGTGTATGTGTGTGAGTCTTCTAAGTTGTCAGTAAGTTTCGTTTTCTCTGCATGGTTATTGTTAAAATCAAATAATATATACTATATATATATATATATATAATGTATATATTGTCTTCCAACTTGTAAGTTTCGTTTTGCCTGCGCCGTTACTATTAAAATTAAATTATATATACATATATGTCTTCCAACTTGTAAGTTTCATTTTCTCTGCATCGTTATTATTAAAATCAAATAATATATACATTTAAAAAAACCAACCCAATCTATATCGTCGTAAACGCTTTTTTGTCAACAAGTTTCGTTTTCTCTGCACCGTTAGCATTACAATGAAATCATATACTGTATATATGAGTGTGTGCCTATTTTATTCTCTCCCCCTTATGCCAGCCGCCGGGTCGGCCATTCCGCGAGCCTCGAGTGGCCGCTGCCGCTCCTGTCCGGGTTTTCCGCCCGCCCTCGCCTCGTTCCGCTTTGCTGCCGGCCTCCCTCCCTCCTTTTTTTTCTCTCTCTCTCTCTCTCTCTGTGTATCGCTCCCTCCCTCCCCTCTTCTCTCCCCCTGCCTGCCCGCCCGCCTGCCTGCCTGTCTCTCTCTCAGGCTCCCTCCTCCTCCTCCTCCTCGTGCGCTCTCCAGCCCCCTCTCCCTCCCTCCCTCCCTCCCTCCTCTCTCTCTCTCTCCTCTCTCTCTCCCTCGCTCGATCCGCCGCTCACTTCTGTCTCAATATGTCTCAAGATGGCGGCCAATGTGGGATCGATGTTTCAATATTGGAAGCGCTTTGATTTACAGCAGCTGCAGGTCAGGCTCCGGGGTCCGCTCGCGGGTGGGTCTCTCCCGTCCGGGCCCCCCACCCCACCCTCGCCCCCTCTCCATATCTCTGCCCCCCACCCGCCCCTTTCCCCGCTTTCCCCTTGAGGTGCGTGTGGTGTGTTTGCGTGTCCCCCTTTTCTTCTTCTTCCCTCAGACACCCTCCCCCCCCATTTCCCCCTTTTCCTTCAGAAGAAAAGGAAACCTGCCTCTCTCCCCCCCCCTTTAAAAAAAATTAAAACCCAAATGTCCCGGCAAGAAGCGGCGTCGGCTTCTCCGTCTCCCCTGGGCTCCCCTTCTTTCCCCGCCGCCCCCCTCAGAGGAAGGCTGGATCCCGCCCGGCCGCCCCTGCCCGCTTCCCCGCCGCCCGCCGCCTCCCTCCCATCGATAAGCCCGGCGCCGCCGCTGCCGCCGCCGCCGCGATCGGAAATTGATCCTCTTTGTTCAATTCATCGATCCCAACAAGATGGCGCCGCCGCCGCCGCCTCCTCCTCCTCGGGGGGCGGCTTGTCCCGGGATGGGGGAGCCCCGGTCTTGGGCCGCCGGACCCCCACCCCTCCCCGTCCCACCCCCTTGCCCTGTGGCACACGGACCCCCAACCCCAAAGGCCCCCCTCCTCGGAACAGAGCCGCGCTCTTCCTCTTTAGGGTCCTCTTTCCCCCGTCTCTCTCTCGCCCCAGTTTTATAAACAAGAGTACAAAAAATGAGGATGGTGGGTTTTTTATTATAATTTGAGGGGGGTGGGGAGGCTTAGGGTTGCTTTGGGTGCCGAAGGGGCTAGTTGTTTTCTAACCCTCTCCTTTCTAAAAAAGAAAGAAAAAAAGCCCACACTTTTTTTTTTAAGAAAAAAAGGAAAAACATCCCCCACTTTGGGCCACCACCTCTTTTTGAACAGTTTTGGAAACTGTAAGGAGGGATAACTCTCTTGTTTCTTAATTCGTTTTGCAACCCCCCCCCCCGCCAAAGAAAAATACCCCTTTCTACTTCCTAACACTTTCCCCACTTCTGTTGCTACTAAGTCTCTCTGTGACAAGTCTTCTACTTTTAGGAGAATGAGGACTAAATAACAGTAACTTGTATGTGCTCCCTTATTGATCCTTAATGATTTTTGCGCGCACCCCCCTCCGCAACCATACACCTCCAGCGGAACCCCCCCTCCGTGCCTGCCATTAGTCTCTTTGAACAGTCTCATAGTTTTAGAAAGAGGAAAGATCATCGTAATAGGCTGGTGTATGTATGCGTGCCATTCTCCCCGGTTCTTAATTGTTTTTGCAACCCCCCCTCCGCTAACACTCTTCTTTAATTCTTCCTCCCCCTCTATCTTTTTGAACAGTTTCGGAAAGGGGGGAGGAGTGTTAGCTGGTTTAAGTTTTGTGTGTGGGCTCTCTTGTTTTGTTTTTAATCTCCCCCCTCCTTCCATACCCGCTTAACTGTTTTATAAAGAGAGTAAAGGAGAGGGAAATATGTGCGTTTGTGCATATGGATGTCTGCTGTTTATCATTTTAAAATCTTGCTCCCCACAAAAACAAAAATCCATCCCACTTTCAGTAATGCTCCCCCTCTACCAGCTCCTTAGTTTTATACAGAGGGACTGAGACACGCAAGAAACCAGCAAAATAGGTGTGCATGCTTGGAAATGTATATGTGTCCCCTCCTGAGGTTTTTTATGCTTTTGTGTACCCCCCCACCATAAAACTCAACCAGCACTAATAATAAACCCCAACCTTTTTTGAGAGTCCCCCAGTTCTTTAAGGAGGGATGTAAAAATAACCCCCAAAATGGTGTGGGTTTCCCTTGTTCCTCTCTCTTTCTGCACCAACACCCCCCCCTCCTTTTTCTACCCCCCCAGGCAATTCCCCCTCCTCCCTAGCCAGTCACCCAGTTTCATGGAGGCAGGGAGAATGTTGCAGAAAAGGACCGTGTCTGCATGTGTGTCCTGTGCTATGTGTTTCTCGCTCCCCCCCCCCACAGCAAAATATTTCTGCTTCTGTTCTGAATCTTTTTTGCCCTCCCCCCCACTGCATATGCGCACAAAATTTGAAGCTCGTGGGAAACTTTGCAGGACTTTTGATCCTGGCTTGGCAAAGGAGGAAAATGAGGGATGGAGGAAAAGAGCTCCCCCCCCATATCAGTAACTTGGGGCTGCAGTGGGTGGGGAACCCCATTTCTCATTTGCCTCTATGGTTGAGGCTCTGACCAACAACGTCCCTCCCCCACATCATCATTTTCTGATTATATTTAGGCTACTGCGTGTGACTGGAAAGGAGTGAGGTTTATCTAATGATAGATTTAGCTTCTTCACTCAGTCAATTTCTCTCTTCTCTCTCCCCCCCCCCCCTTTATCAAATTGGGCTCTAGGATTTCATGTTTCTCCCTCCTCCCAATTCTTCCAGACGGGAGGGTACTGAGGCTGTGAATTAATTGGCTTCCTTCTTGAAGAAACTAGGCCTGCCTCTTGCAAATTATGTAGGTTTTAAAAGGGGGTATACATTGCTTAATGCTCATTACTGTGTTTGTGAGGCTCTCTTTTCAGTCTTATTCCCCAGTTTTGTTTTAAAAGGGGGTTCACAAGCCTCATAGGGATGTCTGCTCTCGTTATTTGTTCCCACCCACATAGTTGGGGGAAGCTTTTTTTTTAAAAAAAAAGATAGGGTGGGTGGTAAAATTCTTCCTCCCTTGTTTGCATGTGAGGGAATGGAGAGCATCCAAGGTCAGGGGAAGACTTGTTTAATCCTGTCAGCTTGCTATGGGGGATCCTTTGCTTCTTCCCTCCATACTTGATGGATCTGAATGAGGGTAGGACGGAAGATCTCTTATCCCATCAAACTCATCTAACTGGATCCCACCACCACCATCCTGAAGGTGATGGAGTGGGGATCCTTTCAGTCTCTCTTGAAGGAACCACCTTCCTGCTGCTATGTAGGTTGTCTTTGAGGATGGGGTGGCACCCTTTTCCAACCCCATTTATTTGCTGAGGCCTGAAGGGCTGATCTGGAAACCCACCCCCCATGTTTTTCTGCCATCTAAGGTTTTGCAGGGAGAAGAAGATGCTTGTGTCATCATGAGAGCTTCTTAGTCCCATATGCTTCCTGTTGAGTCCTCCCGTTTTTGGGCCAGTGGTGCGCTGTTCCCATTTGCTTTCCATTTCCCTCAAATGTAGGGGTTGTTGATGTTGTGTATGTGCTCTTGTGAATTGCTTTCCTCACACACAAGTTCCCCTTTCCATTTCTAAAGGGACTTGTACTGTCTTGGTGTTCCCTTTTGCAGTTTGGAGAAAGGGATTCTGCGTCACTTCACACCTGGGCAGTCATGGCCTCCTTTTTTTCTTTCTCCCCCTTCAGACATTTTACATCTGTAAGAGTGTGTGTATGTGTGTGTTTGCCCATTTCCCCAAACTCTTCCTCCCCTTCTTTTGCATCCCACCCCTCTTTCCCCATTCTTGTGGATTTGAACCTGATTCTGGGCATCCAGGGAGGATAGGGGAGGTGCTCCTTTAAATCTTGGTTGAGATGGGTGAGAGACCTGCTTTTGGTGTCAGTGATGGTAGTGGTGGGTATGTCAGGAAGTCCTTTGTCTTCCAGAAGACCTGTCTGGCTTGGGAAAGGTGTTTATGCAAAGTTCCAGTCTCTCTCTCTCAAGTTCTGACTTTGGGTTTGCTTGGGAATATGACTTATTTTTATTTTACATGGGGTAGAAGCTCCTGGCTACCTGTGTGTATTTAGGCAACCCCACACCTGAATGTATGGTAGTTACTCCTTTGTTTGCTGTCAT
This sequence comes from Podarcis filfolensis, assembly GCF_964270895.1. Lineage (NCBI taxonomy): Eukaryota > Metazoa > Chordata > Lepidosauria > Squamata > Lacertidae > Podarcis > Podarcis filfolensis. The sequence continues at coordinate 12,358,473 of NC_139618.1, read as the reverse complement.
CCTGCATGGAATTTGGGCTCCATGCTGATTTGTTTTGGGGGCTATAAATGCTGATGTTACCTCCTTATCTCTTTGTAGTCCTTAGTGGTGTTGACAAGGCCTGGCTGACTGGCCATGGGAAGGCCATTTCCACAACAATATCCATCCTCACCCTTTCACCTCAAGACTTTTCAGTGTGTTAACTCTTGTTCGGCCTTTTTTAAAAAAACATGCTCAGGAGTAATATTAGGAGAAGGATGAGGGAGAGAATGAACAAACATGCTAAACATTTCTTGCCTTGTTTGGGTGTGTGCTTCCCTGATGAGATTGCAGATGTACTGTTCCATAAAGCAGCTCAGGTGTGCGTGTAATATTTATATATTTATATAAATAAATACGAACGGCAAAGGGGGAAGAACACCAAATTAATAGGCGCCTTCCCTGTCGATCAATGTTCTCTTGCAGTATGGATTGGCTGATCTGTACCAGGGAAATTGTGTCCAGCCTCTTTAAGTGCCTGACGTGAAAATTAATTTGGCTAGAAAGCTGGTCTTTCCCCTCCCTTTCTTCTATCCCCTGCTGGGTAGTCTGCTCAGCCAATGTCCCTGTTGAAGCTGAGAGCTGAAGGAGCCGGAAGTAATGCTTACAGAGATGTTTGGCATAGCTGAAGTAGAGTTAAAGGTGGTGTGTGTGTGTTTGTGTGAAGGGCAGGGTGCTGGATTGAGGTGTATATTGCTCTGAGAAATGATAGAAAAACTTTGGGCAGCTGTGTGGGGGGTGATGATTGTGCCCCTCTACAAGAACTGAAGTGCTTAACCCTTGAAAAGTACTCTGGGGGTGACAAATGTAATGTGCTGTTTAACTACTGTCCATTGTCTGATGGAAAATACTAGTGCTCTTTGATTTCCAGAAGGATTAGGAGATAGGGTAAAATATCTCCTTGCTTTGCTCTTTTTCTTCCAATGTTTTTTTTTTTTTTAAAGTTTTGGATTAAGGTAGACTTGGCTGAACTTTCTCTACTTGAAAGGGTTTGTAAGAGTGACCCAGAATACCTACAGGAATTCAGGAAATGAGATCCAGATGCAGGATTGTATAAAATAAAATGGATTAGATTAAGATGTAGTTAAACATGGTCTGACAACTTTAATTGTAGCTGAGCTCACTTTTGCCTGTGTGCGTCGTAATTGTTCTGAATGGAAAAGTTTGCAAATCCCATGAGAATTATCCCAAAATGTTTTGTTTGCTACTGCAGAGGTAGTTATAGAAATATGGTTTTCATGGAGGGGGAAATCATGACGCTTGAACTACTATTTATTGATTAAAATGATCATCTCAAAGTTTAAACATATGGAAATTTTAGCAAAGAATGCAGCCAAATGGCAGATTGATAAATTGTTTTTGTTCTTGCTTTGTAAAAATAGCTCAACTTAATTCCTGTGCCTACTGTAAAACTCGGTTTGACACATTTGTGTAAACTTCAATCTTGTTTTTGTCAAACTAAATGTGACCCTGTTCTCAGTAGTGCTGGGTTTTTCTTGAAACCTTCTGGCAATACTGGCGGAGAGTTCTGTTTGATTATTAAATTTGTACACAAAATGGTTCGTATTTATCTGTCTTAGGTGTTGTGTATCCAGGCTTTTTTCCTTAATTGGCTGTCTCACTGGAAGACGGGATGCTACTGTCCTACCTGTAGAAATGACAGACAACTAAGTTTCCAACTTTGTTTTACTTAGAGTATACACTGAAATTACTGAACCTGACGGTTAGGACCACAAACTTCATTCGTTCTGCTCTGAATGAAACTTTGTTGATTACCTTGTATAGAAAACAATTGCCACCCTCTGTACAAATCACAGTATTCACAGAAGCATCTATGACCTTGTATTGGCTATTGGTTCTGAGAACCTCTTATGGTCTGTCTCCTGGCTAGCTGCCTTCCTCAACTCTCCTTGCCCTGTGATTTTAAGGAGGAGAGGGTGATGTTGCCCCCTGCACACCTTTCTGGCAACACCTCTTTCTTTCTTGAGCAACCAAAGCAGGAGAAGAAAATAAATGCTGCCAGGCGCTTTTCTTTCCTTGTTATTTGGCTTGGCTGCTTCACCCTGATCTATTTCTGCCACCCACAACTCTTACCCCTCAGCAATGGGGTATATGTCTGCCCACACAAGTGAGGTTGTAGGTCTTTCATTGTTTGAATACAGTGAAACAGGATGGCAGAAACAAAGGGGCTCTTGCAATTGTGGTTAGAATTGGTAGCCACGATAGGCGTACGGAAGACTTTTCACATGTGATGCCTCAGTTACAGACTGGTGTATGACACAAACCATGGTTTGCTATTCTTACGCTGAGATAGTTCCACTGAAGTAAAAATTCAGTCAGTTCAGTGGCTTTGAGTTGTCAAGTTGTCTGGATTGGCATTCAGATTTCCTTTTATGGGCTTAAAGAACTAGAAGGGAAAAACAATATCTGGTTGGGATTTAGATATTGGAGGATCTGATTTCAAATTTGGATCATTTTAATAAAACCATAGTTCATGCAGGAGGGAATCTTGCATAGAGGGAATCATTAGCAAGTCATTGCCCACTCTCTCTGTCTTCCCCCACTCCCCTTCTCTATTCCATTTGCTGAAGTTTGTAAAGTTTATAAGTAGCTGACTGCAACTTGTGCTCTGTCAGGTAGAAGTTTTCCTGAGGCTCTAGCCACAGTTTGAAACCAACTAGAAGACTATATTGGTTCTAAACCACCACTCCACCCTTTTTTATATCCTGGGAAAACCTATAAGGAATTCATCTGTTGGGAAACTAGAATGGGTATACAGGCTTCCTACTGGAAACTGGTCCTCCAGATACCTGACAGCGAGAGGAAGGTGTGCAGCTCTTCAGTCTCCTTCTACATCATAATATACAGCTCCAGGCTCCTACACTCAAGATCGTATCAGCGTGAATTTTTAAAAAGCCAAGAGCATAGTGTGGGACTGACACATCCTTGTTTGCTCTCCGTTTCATGAGCTCACCGTTGTTATGGGAGAGACAGCCTGGCCAGGGCTATAAAACGGTAAAGGCTTACTCATGAGACAGCTATTCCAGACAAGCACTTCTCAAACATTTTAGGGTCTTATCAGATGCTTCTCTGTTAGATTGGGGTGCAAGTTGGTGTAGTGGCAGAAGCCCCCGTCAGCATAGAAAGCTTTGGAAGCTGCATAACTTTCCTTGTTGCTCCATAGATCTTTTGGGCTCTACCAGCTCCCGATCCAGGATAGCCCGGCCTGTGTAAGTCATGTTCCACCCAGCCTGATAGGGCTCACCAGCCAGCCAGGTTCTTTCACATGCCTCTGTTATTCCTCTTTTTTGCTATTCCAGCTTGCCAAGAAAACCAGGAAACTTATTGAATCCCTGGTGAACAGATGGGTGGGCCTGAATTAGCTTCAGGCACGGTTGTTTTATGGGTAACCTGCCGCCATAGACTTTGGACTGTCCTCTCATTATCTGTGCTCCCCTCTCTGCTTGTTTCCAGTTGTTACAGAATGACATCCTCTATATGGACTCACACCTTGCACTTGGCAATATGAGTGCCTTAGTGATGGAATGGATCCCCAAATTTAGCTTGGGTGTCACCTTTGAGACCATACTTAAGGAGATTGCTTGTCTGGATTCCTTACCCTTTTTGCAACTATGATGATCTATAGCAAAAGTGGGCAACCTATGACCCTCCGGATGTTGGTAGACTACAGCATTCATCATCCCTGACCAGTGGCCATTATGGCTAGGAATGATGGGAGCTGAAGTTCAGCAGCATCTGGAGGGCCACATGTTGCATTCCTCATATGAAATAACTTCTAAAAGTATGATTTTGTACACAAGCACCTCTTCCCTTTGTCACAAATGTCACCTCTGGATTTGTTTAATGCCACCTCCAGGCGACCCCCGGTGTTGGAGAGACACTGCTCCATAGTATGTAATCTCCCTCTTAACCTCATGTAAGTACTTGTGTATGTTGCATTTTCATCTGGGGATCTGGATGCTACCAAGAATGTGAATCGTGTCCTTGGTTCAGGGAAGAATCATGGCTTCTGTGGGAACTTTGTGGTTAACAGAACAGTTATATCCTGTTCTACGCACATAAATAGCTTTACGGCTTCTGTGCTTTCCCACAGTCCCACAGTGCTATAGGCTCAGCTAGGCTGAGACAGTTTGGCTTACCTAAGGCCTCTCCATTAAGCTTCATGACTTGAGTGGGAATTTGAACCTGGGTCCAAATAATATGTGCTTTCTCCATCAACACAGGTGGTCTTTCCTGGAGTTAAGTTATCCAATCTGAACTAATTTGAAGCAGAACTTTGTCTGATTTTATTTCTATTCTCAGGATGGGAGCTGGTAAACGTTTATGCTGAAGCAGTGGATTGGTTGTTGCGTGCTCAGTTATGTGGGCTGCAAATGGCCCTGTGGATGGTGAGGGCCTTCCCGTTTTGCCTGGCTGATGCTCTTCAGCTAATTCATACCATCTTGTTGGGCCTGACATATTCAATGTTCCTTTTACTTTTGATCAAACCTTTCTTTACATGAGGAAGGTACTTTCAGCGTCGTTCTGGGACAGGAGTGGGAAACCTTTTCTTTTGGGGATATGCTTGTTGAAATAAAGGCCTTCAGCAAGCCTTTCTGTACAGACATTTTCTGTGGGGTTGGAAAGGAAGACTGAAGGGCCAAGGATGAGAAACATCTCTCTTCTCTTGGAAACCAGAACTGTTCAGTGAGCAATAGCCAGCCAGCTCTGCTCTAGGACAATTGCACTTTCTAAATTGGGTATTGAATACTGCTGACATAGTAACTGGTTGCCAAATTGTGTTTAATAACGGCTGGAGGGGGTAGTCATTGGATTAATAATAAACTTGGTAGTGCAGGCAGAACCCTGGAGGCACTTGAATGCCATGGTGATGAGCTTGGCTTTTAAATACTTAAGTGGACAGTTAAAATGCTGGGCCATGGCACTCAAGGATGTCTCTAGTTCCTGATGTTGCTGCAGTTGGAAAGAAGTCCACAGATTCCAGTTCTTCTTTCAATATAACAGAGCTATCTTCCCCAACATAAGTAGGGTGTTTCACATGCAGAGAAACAGGGAATATTTTGATATTTTTTTGCCCTGGGATTTTTTTTAAAAAGCAGTTTGCCCAGAATTGGATACAATTAAGACGTGAAATTTATATAGTCCTTTCCCAGAATGTTCAAAGTGCTTTGTCTAGATTGCCTCAGTAATCCTTATAGCAACCCAGTATTATATTGCTGATAGGAGGGGCAGGCTTAGGCTGAGAGAACAGTGCATTGCTTAAGGCCATCTATAGCAAGTTCCTACCTGAGATGAAACTGGAACCAAGGACATCCTACCTCTTAGGGTAGCTCTACACATGAAGATGTGCTGCAGGAGACCGCAGTCAGTTTTTGTTTTGTTTTCTTGCTCACAGCAAACCCATAAAGTGAGGGCATTGTACATGCTTTTATATATCTGTCTGGGGATCCTCATTAGCTTAGGTATATCAGAAACATGTGCATGGGTGTTTAAAGATGCATGTGCACAGATGCGGCAAATGAGTAACAAGAAGACACTGGTCTCGCACTGTTACCTGCAGCAGTTGTCATGAGTGGAGTTGCCTTTGGCCATTCCTTTACATCAGCTCTCATTTTGCATAGATATATTATCATCTGCTGCAGAGGTTCTTGTTCGCTTTTTGATGCAGGTGCTGAAATAAGGCATTAGTTGTCAAGAGTTAGAAAATGGTGGTGTTTCTCCTCCCGGTGAATTTGCTTTCTAAAACAGGTAATTCTCAGTTCCTTCCGGGTAGTCAGATATTAACTTCATGCAATCTGTGTTTTTTTGTTTCTTCCTCTTGCTCCATTTTTAACAAATTAATACCTTTAGTGGCAAACTCTAATTAACAAGCTTAATAAGAGAACTTTGTGGGAGTGACTGTCAAGGCTTCCATCCCAAATAGTACAACAGAATCTCTTTAATGTCCGAGAAAGTAAGGAAGCTGTATTCAAGGCTTCAATAGTACAGGTCAAGCCACAGATCGCCAAAGGCATGGCTACATAGTTCAAGAATAGCATCAGGGGTCTGAGGCGGGATGAAAGCTATGAAGACCTCTTTACAAACGGTCACACCCCTCCTGCCAGCTTTTAAAAGTGAGACATAGCATGCTCACACACAATGCAGCTTCTCCCTACAAGACTGGTGCATGTGGAGGTGTGCTCTTCTCTGAGGGGTGTGGGTCTGCTGCCAATAGCAGAGGTGGGACCGATGGGGCAGGGCAAGGAGCCATTGGGACTGCTTTCCCCTCCCTGGCCTCTAAAGGCAAAGGAGCAGGGCCAAGACCCTCCTTTCTCGTCTGACAGCAGCTGCCACCCCAGCCCTGAGCCAGTAGGAATTGCAGGGGTCCTGGAACAGAAGAATGTTTGCCCTTGTTCACGCAACCATTTCCACCTTAACTGCTCTAGTGTACTTCTCTCAGAGTATATCTCATTACTGGGAAATAAGGGGACTTAAAGATGGCTGTATCCAGCAAAAGCAAGCTAGCTGGAAAACAAATCCAAAGGGAAAGGTTCATGAGGAGATGAGGTGGGTGGGGAAGGGCTGGGATGTTGTAGGTACAGAATACTGCCAAAACCTAAAAGTGAAATATTTGAAGTTGACAAGAAAGTAGAAAAGCAGGTTGACAACCCTACCTGTGCAGTGAAAAACATTGTAACTTATTAAAATGCAAAATGAATATTTATTAGGTGTAAAAGAGAATCTCTTCTCACTTGCCCAATTTATGCTGTTTGACTACTTCCATGAGCAAAACAATGAAAGCATATCTACACAGGGAACCAGGGCAACTGCAATTCTGTGAGTGACTTGATAAGGTACTAACAGAATTCTTAGTACCCTCATCCGAATACAGTTCCCAGGATTATCAGAGGAGAGGCATGCTTTATATTCAGTGTAAAAAAAAACTCAAATAGATTTATAGTGTTGATAATACACTATGTAATATTCACTCTTGGGGCCCATTTCTGTGACCAATAATAGTGAGTTTGTAACCAATTAATTGCACCTATATCTAGCAGAGGTTAAAAGGCTGGTGCACAACAATATTTTTCACTTACTTGTGAGCAGTCCTGACTCCTGATTTGTTTTTGGTCACTGGTGTGCTTCTGTTCCCATGGTGGAATACAATGTACAAAGTCCATGAAGATAGTCACTGGCAACTTTTTGGTATAACATTTTTCCCCCAAGCAGCTACTATCTCAGGGACTGCTCCTGCTTCTATTAACCAGTTCACATGCTGTGATGCTTCATGTGTCTGTGTGCAAGAAAAAAGAGATGTGTGATCCAGCCTAAAGTGATAGAAGAATAAAGGTATACTTTTAGCTGATTTTCACAGGGAACTCATGAAATGTGATATTTGTGTAGTTATTCCTACATAGTATTCTTTAACTACTTTGATAGCAGGAGAATGTGTGTGCAGCCTTAGCTGTTTCTCCATAGGTTTTATTCTCTGATTTCAAGGTTCTTTCTTTGTATCTTCACTTTCTGTTTGTGGGCTTCTCAGAAGTGTCTGGTTGGCCACCATGGAAAAAAGGGAGATTGAGCAGTTAGATGAACCATTGATCTGATGCTTCGTATGCTCTTGTTTTGTATTTAATTGATGATGTTGTGTCTCACCCTTCTTCTAAGGAGCTCTAGGTGATCTGCATGCAATCCTTTCAGTTTATCTTCACCAAAATAGGCTGGGTGTGTGACTGGCCTAAGGCATTTGAACCCTGGCCTCTGTATGGTGCCTTCTCTCTCTCATTCTCTTTTGAGTTAAAACGGCTGCAATGTTTTGGGTTTTAAATGTGGTAGAAGAACTGGGGTGTTTTATTCAAAGTCTAAAACTGGTATAAGTCATATAGTACAATAAAACTTTAACACAAATGGTGTTTCATTGAATACTAGTTTCTTAAATGGGACTGGGTTCTAAATCAAGAGTCAGACGTGGTTATATTGGGAATGATCTGATGTACAGTCTCCATTATCTCAATATAGTTCTCAAAAGAACATTAAGTCTACAGTTTTACGCACACTTAGTGGGAAGTAGATCTGATTGAATTCTGTGGGGCTTAATTCTAACTAGGCATGCATAGGATTACACTGTGAGCTCATTGCATTGGCCCACCAGAGGTTCAAGAGATGAATTTCTCCCATGTCACCTTAGCACTGGATTCCACAGCTGGCCTGGAGTGATGTTTGGCTACCTCTAGTGCTTCAGAGGAAGCGTGGGAAGGGAGAATACCTTGGAGGAGAAAAGGGTGTCTTTGTAATTTCTGCCAATAGTTTCCATGTTGTTAACAAATGACTGTTAGAAGATGTTGCAAGCAGCTTGTTATCAGTGTTGACACTGAAGCACTATGACTAAAAATCAGGTGATGGCAGAATTTGCTGTTTTAGAGGATAGTATGTGAAGCTTCCTTTCTTTTTTCTTTTGATTCCTCCCTACCCCACCCGCGGCATTGTTATAAGATGCATGTACAACTGCTTAAGTCTGGAATACAGTAATACTTAAGGGCACAACATTTAATGCTGCAAGCAGATATTGTTTCTTACTATCAAAACTGCCAGGCATGTATAAAAAATGGTTAATGCTCATGTTGCAACTTCTGAGGACTAAACCAGGGTCTGTGGACCACCAGTGGTCTGTGAGCTTTGTTCAGATGGTCCTTAGCGTGTCTGTAAAATACAGTTTTAAACTATGCAGCATCCAGCATAGCATATTATAAGTGCTATAACAGGCAGAGCAATTATTAAGTGGTCTACCAAGACCCTCAGTAATTTTCAAGTGAGAGAAAAAGGTAGGGAAACACTGGCCTTAACTAAATGTGATATGGGTGATCCAGAGTTAGAATCTCCATTAAATTTAAATAAAACCGCCACTCTCATTAGATTACGACTCTGGCACTGGGGGCAGGATTTTCCTCTGTATCATGACCCCCCTCACATTACACTATTTGCCCTGGGGAAAACCTTAACAGATGTTGCATGATTTTAAATGGAAAGGGCACAGGATTTACCTTCCATTCCTAGCACTGTAGTCATGATCCCAATTTGCCTGGGCGGACTGCTGCAGTTAATTTAAACAAAGAAACACAGAAGATCATAATCTGGGACCTTCTGTTTTGCATCTAGTTGTTCCCTGAGCTGAGAGTCCATCTGATAGTAGGTCAAGCGGAGAACAACTGCTCCTCTTTGGGATAACTTAAAACAATATCTAGATTTCCTATCCCAGAGAATATAGTTTTACAGTATATCTGGCAAAGTATTGTTTGACCTTTTCTGAATAACTATGAAGGGCTTAGACACATCTGAAATTGGGTGTGCATGGTAGGCAATATACTTAGTGGGTGTTGAACTCTTGTTGTGGATGGTGTTTAAGATTAATAAATTTGAATGTGTTAGCAGCTCCCCCCCTTTTTTGAGAAAATGAATAGGGACTTAGGATACTGCCTAATACAGAGTCAGACCATTGGCCCCTTTGGTTCAGTGTTGTTTGCATTGAATGACAGCAGCTCTCCAGGGTTTCAGGCAGGAATGTACATGGTGTATCACAGAACTGTATACGCCAGTCCTCTTCCCCTAGATATGTCCCTGCCCTGAGGAACTTACCACTGGTAGTTTCTGTCTCTCTGTCTTATTTGTCCATTTTAATGTTTAACCCACCTGTTCCACAAAGGCTTGAGGCACTGTGTGCTAAAAGCTTCAGAATCAAAGAATAGCTTCATTATGCATGTAGGTGTTATGCTAGGATTTTAGACGCTTGAGGTAATAAGCAAACCAGTGATTTTCCCAGCCCTGTTTCTACCATCTTGCTGTCTGAATTTTTACCATTGAGTTTTTGTGGATGGGGCACAATTTTACTATAGCTAGGTGGTCAGCTATTGTTGTCTCTATAGTAGATGGAGTGGTTTGAAAATCTTAATAAATAACACTTGAGGCCGGGGGGGGGGGATTGCTTTGAACTAATAATGGAGGTGCTAATTCAGGAAGTTTATGAAGCTTCTGTGGTTGAAAGTTAAGAGTCAAGTATTGGTTTTGCAAATACTTTCATCTGCAGGAGTCAGATGTTCAATTTGCAGTTAATAGGAAGTTCTTTTGGGAGTTATAGTACATAGCATAAGATACACAAATGTGAGGTTGCAATAATAGTGTCTGTAACTTTTTTTGGAGAGAAGATGTATGCAGGGCAAAAATCTGAAAGAATTTTCATTGTCATTCATATTAAGTCACTGTTCCTTTTCTGTGTTTGTGCACTTCTTAGGAAGTACAACAGATTCTCTTGCAAGTATTCTTCCCCTTTCTTAAGGTGGAAAGGGCACTCTGTTGCTACAGAATATGGCTCAGAATCAACTCAAAAGTCAGACAACATATAAGCTTTCTGTTTTTCTGACAGTTGATGGTGCTCTGGTAACAAGAGTGTCTTTTAAAGCCACCTATTTACCATGCTTGATGTGTTTTCTCACTTGATGAGGTGTGCATTTTTTTACACAGGAAAATCTGATTGCTATCAGGAAAATCTTACTGGATTTAGTGAGCAAGCCCTTTAGTCCTTTATTGAAGACAGAATTGCACTGTTCCATGCTAATTTTTTCATGTCTGCACTTTTCACAGAACGTAGAAGGCAGTTTGACAGGCTGTGGGAAATTGGGCACCAGAGCTGGAAAGGAACGTATAAAATGGACTACACTATGATCTTGTAAAAGTAGCACTCTGCACAAATTCTAGCGGGGTGGCTATGTTGGTCTTTTGTAGCAAAAAGAACTATCTTAAGGATGAACAGACTTACTGTGGTATATAAGCTTTTATTTATTAGAGCTCTCTTCATCAGATGTGAGGGATGTGCTATAGCCCACAAAATCTTATACCACAATGTCTGTTTGTCTATAAGGTGTCACAGTACCTTGCTCTCCCCCCCCCCCCATCACTCCCAAATCTATATGCAAATTTTATTGACAATGGAATATTTGATGTTTGTTTGTTAAGAAAGGCAAACAGTAGACTTGGCAATCGATTAGTATGCCAATCATTTGTGAGTTGTTTTCATGCTATTGTGAACTCTGCAGAGTCCCTTACAGTGTACATTATGCTCTGTTTTGATCCGGTGAATGGACTTTTGGGTTAGAACGCTACTATAAACATGTAACTCTTGGTTCCAGCAGAAGTACAGACCGTGCTTTAGTGAGTTCTGTAATTAGGAATAACTCTGACGTCAAGTTTCCATACTCCTGTTCCTTAATTGGCTTGAAATGAATCTGAGTCTGGTAACCTTTCTATAGAAGATCCGACCATTTTGTGTACACTTGCTGCACACAACTATTTTTAAGCTGATGGGTTTTCTGCTGCTGTATTTAGATCGAACAAGGGCAGAAATTGAGGCAGTATATTGTGTATGCAATTGAAGGATTAGAATTGCACAGCATTCTACATTTGGTCAGCAAGTATCCAGGCAGTGACTTGTTATCTTGCTCTCTGTTAAAAGAAATTCTGGAATACTTTTGGAAGTTTAGTTCTGCCCAAATGCCAGGATAGAGAACCTTATTCAGCTCGAGGGCACCCTTCCGTTATGGGCCCCCTTTCCGGTACCACATACTAGTGGTGGGTGAGGTGAGAGGCAAAAATGTGACACTTACCTTTGTAAAGTTGGTTACACCCCCCCCAGCCCATCTCTTCATCCAGGCAATTGAGGAACTATCTCAGTTCAGGGACACATTCCAGCCATCCAAAAGCACTTGCTGAGAACACAGAGCAAGCCTGGAAAGGGCTATAGCCTGGCAATAGGGAGTGTGGCCCAGGAAGAGATCCAGAAAGAGATAACCTGTTGTGTCCTTTAGCATGTTAACTAAAGCTTCATTAAGGTTTCTGGCCTCTTTTTTCCCTTCTTCTGGATGAAAACAAGAGGTGGTGTTTTTGGTTTAATTCCCTCTAGTTAGCACAGTGTTAGTAGGGTGAACATATAATCCGTCACCAAGCTTGGGAAGTAGGGCAGTTAAGTACAGGGGTACCTCGGGTTACAGACGCTTCAGGTTACATATGCTTCAGGTTACAGACTCTGCTAACCCAGAAATAGTACCTCGGGTTAAGAACTTTGCTTCAGGATGAGAACAGAAATTGCGTGGCGGCAGCGGGAGGCCCCATTAGCTAAAGTGGTACCTCAGGTTAAGAATAGTTTCAGGTTAAGAACGGACCTCCGGAACGAATTAAGGTCTTAACCAGAGGCACCACTGTACCTTCTGAATGCACTTGGTATGCATGCCACAAACACATGACCAAATCTGGGCAGTTACTTGCTTCCTTGTTTGCGCTGGAAAAAAATGTCCAAGGAAGAGTTTGGGGTCAATTGGGTAACCTTTGAGGGGTTGAGCACACATTTAGAGCTGATGTAGCACAGTGCCTCAGAGTTTGCTATCAGGCGGAGATCTCTGGAGTCAAATCTCAATTTAGCCATGAACTCACTAGATGGCCTTAGGCAAGCCATTCTCTCTCTCTTGGCCTCAGATCCTGCCTGCAATATATGGATAGTCATACTGGTAGTTAGCTCAGTAGTTAAGAGTGGGTGGCTAGTCCTATAGTGTGGGGAGTTCTGGTTCTTCAGCTTTTGACAGGGAAAGGGTCATAATTCAGTGGTAGTGTACATGTTTTCCATGCTTTGGTCATCTCTGGGAGAGACCCCTGCCTAAAACCCAGGAGAGCCACCATGAGTTAGGGTGTAGACGATAACTGAGCTAGGTTCTGCCACACTATAAGGCAGCTTTCCGTGAACCTTGCAGAGCTGTTGCAAGCAGTATTGGGGGAATGTATGTGTAGCACTTTGGACCCTCTAAATTGCTGTAGGAGCACCAAATCCTTCCTGACCTTCCCCACCCCTGGCTTCCTTCTAGAGTCGTTAGTGATAGTTCTTCATCTAATGGGGATCTGTTGGAGTGAGAAATATCACTAGAGGCTCTCGGAGTATATGTCTTTTTGGGCTGTGATCATAAGCAACTTTTTATTATGCTCATTTTTCATTGCATATGTGAGCAGTGCTTATTTTATGACTATATTAAACTGAAGCTGGTGAGATAGCGAGCATATCTCAAAAGAAAATTGCTTCTGTTGTGTTAGAGCATTTACTCATAGCCTGTATTCATGCATGGATATTTTTTTTGTGTGTGGCAAAACCGACCTGTTCCTTAGTGTATTTGGTAGGTAGGTTACTTATAGTGCCTAGTAAGATTTGATGTGCAATAGTTTTTGCCCCTATTTGTCAGTACCAGGTGACTTACTCCCTGTTCCACTTCTCCTTCTCTTCTCCACCCCCAGCTGCATCTCTCCACCTTTATAGAGCTATTGCAGGTACATCTGAAATAGAGAGCTTGCAGCTTTCAGGCTTGGATTGGAGAGCCTCTTGCACTCTTGCCAGGGCAGTTTTATGGAAACTGTGACTTGTGCATACAGTTCTGTCTGCAACCTTTGCATATTAAAGGTTTGAAAAATAGGTTTTTGTTGTGAACACATACAGGCCTTTTTCAAAAGTCACTGGGAGCAATAATTCTCTGATCATTTGAGCTTGGTATGGAGCCTTGGGACATTCACAAGGAACCAAGCCTTGAATATGGTGGGCCCTACTCTGTTGAACTCCCTACTAGTACAAAGAGTTCCCTCCCTTTTAGAAATCTTTTGCAAACTATTGTTTAGACAGGCGTTTACAATATAAACTTACTTTTTAAATCTATCAGTATTTATAGATGTTTTAAATTATGTTTTCATGGTTATTTTCTTGATTTTATTCTTTTCTGTTGTATTCCACCTTGTTATATTTTGGTGAAAGTATGGAGCATTTCTTTCTTTCTTTCTTTCTTTCTTTCTTTCTTTCTTTCTTTCTTTCTTTCGCAGTGATAGCCCATGAGGGCTCTGGGTGGAGGGTTGATGTAATGGTAAACTATGGTCTGCCAGTGAACTGGAAGTAATAAGTGGAATCAGAATACATAAGGAAGGAGAAAGGATGTGTGGAAGTACAGGCTCATCCACATAATGCCAAACCATAGCACTGTTGATTCAGAATGTCAACTATCACCAGCTATGGCCAGTTGATCAGGCGCCATTACGTGTGTACCAAGCCTGAGATCAGATTTGAACTGGGCACTTTCCTGCTTCCATTATCTACTACTAAGCTATTTTTTTTGTGAACACAACATTGCTATAATTCACCATTGCTCTCAGCAGGTGGTTCTTGCTGATTTCCATCTGTCTATTAACCAAATGTGGAGACAGATGAAAAACTAATTTTTATTTTAGAGGAAAATCCTGATTCTTTTTTTTAACGTGTCTTGAGTTTTCTTGGAACCGTAGGCACTACAGGCCCCTTCATCAGGAACAAGTCATTGTAGTTTCATGCAAGAAAGATCAAAGTTGGCTCTGGTCTCCACTGCACAAGTCACCCTAGCAGGTTCTTATGTTTCAAGCACCTTCCTTTTTTGTACAGCCCTCAGGATGTAGAATGATTATATCATCCTGGCGGACAGCCAAGCCTAAGGCAAAGGCTTTCTGACCAAGGATTGCTCCTGTGATTAAAAATGTTTGAACTGAGATGGTTTGCCTTTGTGTGCAGCGGCGGAGAAACAAACCATTTGGGTTCTTCTGGATCAGGCATGGTTGCTTGATCTTCTTTGCGGTGCTTCATTGCTCTGTAGTGGAATGGCTGTGTATTGCTGTGTAGTGGAATGACTATGTAATCATGCCTGGCTGGGAGCCAAAGAAATCGACCTAGGAAGCTTTGAGAAATTCTTATCAGGAGCTGAGCATTATCACAAGCCTGTTCAGCTCTAATTAGTCAATACAGCCTGCAGCGGACAATAGGGCAGCTTTTAGTAGGGTGTTCTAAACGGGTGTTGGGGGTGGCAGTTTGTTTGCAAATGGAGCTCAGGGGTGTCTTTATCACAAGCAGTAGTAGTGCCCTTTGCTATATGTACTGTGTGTGCTTTAGTAGCGGAGATCCTTGGGGTCGATAGCCATGGGCACTTGCCTTTTATAAGAGTGGGTTAAAAGAGTGTAATAGCATTAGAGGTCTCTTGCGTAGTTCTCTTTTGATTTTAGGGGGTGTTGCGGAGGAAAAAATAATTCTGCTGGTCTTTGACAATTTTGTGGAGTGCTGTGATACAGATTGTTGTGGCTAGGATGTCCCGCATAGCAGGACTAATCCGTTAGCAGTTTTTCTTTCAGTAGAGGGGACTGGATCACTTTTCTATTCCTTCTTGCCCTATGCAGGCACAACTTTGTACTGAAGTCTTCAGCTTATTAGGCTTAGCACTAGTTGAAGACCTAGGAAACAGGCTCTGATGACTTTCAGAGTTATTGGGTAGTGAAGGCCTGTGACAGAGCTGGGAAACTTAAAATCTGTGAAATTTGGGCAAGAATTCAGGCTGTGTTCAGACATAGCAATAAGCCAAGAACCATGGGTGAAGAAGCTGGCATGCAGCTTGATCACTCCCACATCGCTCCTCTCGTCATGCAAGTGGCTAAAAAAGCCAGAAGGTGTTATGTCTGAACTGGAATCATGGTTAGTTTCTCCCTAACAAGCTAGGAATTGTAATCCAACAACAAACCATAGTTTAAGGTTGGCTAGCTATTGCAATTGGTTAGGGAAAAACAAGTAACAATTCTAGGTTCAGGCATAAGACTAAGCTCTCCTCTTCCTAGTTTGTTTACCCACCTCATAGCTGGTGCATGCATAGTATTGTTTATTTAATCAATGTTCTTGGTTTATCGTTATGTGCAAACACAGGCTGTGTCTTAGTCTCAGCTTCCCATTTCTAGTATGGGAATAAGGGCTATTCTTCTCCTGCTTGATGCCTTTCTGTTCGTTCCTCCACCACTTGAACTATGACAAGTGGTGATTGGAGAAACTGTATTCTTTGTTATCACATGTATAGAATGCTCTCCCCAGGAAGGCCTGCCTGGTGTTGGCTTTGTGACATGAAGAGCTTTTTGCTTATCCAGACAGTGTAATGCTAGTATTAATCTCATATTAGGCCAACTCTTGTTTGCAAATGCACCTAGAATCCCGGGACAAAAAGTAATCTATGTGTGTGTTTTAATTGTAAGCCACTCAGAAAGTTTTGTTTGTTTTATTTTTCCTTCGGTTTGGGATTGATTTTGCTTGCTGGTATTTTATTTTATTAAGTTGCTTTGAGACTTTTTTGAATGTGACAAACAAATGTAATGTGCTATGTACTGTTGTGTATTTAATATCTGTGAACGTCCTTGATTTTTTGAAAGGCCAGTGATAAATTTTAATATAAAGAAAAACTGACCCGATTTAGACATGGACACCTTGGATTCACAAGCCTTGGGTCTGTATGTTCTGTCCTTTTGCCACTCCTTCCCCTCCCACTGTGATTAACTCAGAAAGTCTTCAATTAATTGTAGTTTCCAGGATTTTGAAACAATGGTTTGAGGATGGAGTACACAGCTACAAGGCTCAAGCATATCTGTGCCTATTAACCAGTGATGTGGAGTGGAAAATTTTGCAGACAATTTTTCCACTGCTTTATTTTTCTACAGAAAATGTTCTGTTTCATAAACTCGTTGGTAAAAATGAATGGATCACAATTGCAATTACAGTGTTAGGCAAGCTTGGCAGTTTAATTCTTTTTAAATACACCAGTAAACAGTATTGGGGGGTGGGATTAGATGACTTGCTAGGGCGTCAACAAATTTTTGAATGCAAACTTAGAATTTTCTGATTGAAACGATACTATGCATTTATGTTTGTCAGGATTACTTGGAAGATTCAAATATAGTTCTCTGAAGTGGGACTTTCACCTTGTTCAAGAAATCTTAGTTAGGTTAGTCAGTTAGGCGTGTGTTTTAGCCGGTTCAATATTATTCTCCTCCTGTGTTGATGCCAGTGATTCTTTAGTTACGTTACTGGTTTTTTTATGTGCCACTCTTAAGAATATCAGAGAATTTTTGAGACTGTATAAGGCTGAGTAGTTTCTGTATTCTGCTAGTATGCTTTCCTCCCACTTAATTGCATTTTTGTTTATATTCTGTCTTTTTATTGTCTTAAGTCAATCAATCTAACCTATTATGATCAACGAACCATTAAAGATGTACAAAATATATTAAAAAAATACAAAATCACAGCCTCAGAAAAATGAATGACTAGGAACTAACAATAATAGCAGGACTGGGAGATATTACAACATCCAGATATATTACTACCTGTTTATTAATTAATAGGAAACCCCTTGAAGATACTCAGAATTAAGGATTGACCAGGACACTGCCTCATAAGAAAATAAATCATGTGTTCTCAAACTCCTACAGTTGAAAAACAGAAGGTGACAGTATCAAGCTCTAAATGACTGCAAGGACAGCATTGATCCTTGAAAGCAAGTTCAGCAAATCTGCCACCTAGGATATTGAAGGCTAAAATGTTAAAACATGCCAACACAGCTGCTGTTCTACACTTAGGTATTGTTAGAAAATATAGCTATGGCGAACAAGTCATGCTTAGTGAACATGGCCTATTAACTGATGCATGTACCTCTTGCACATCCATATCTTTTATTATCTGTTCAACCATAGATTTGACTTGCACTGAGTTTGAGGGTGGCGGATATAAAGGGGACAAAATAGCAACACAAATATTTCCCATTAACTCTCATTTACACACAGGCAAAAAAGAACTGGGAATTGGGATATGCTGGAGACTGGGAGAGGCAGTGGAGCAGATTAGGAGCCAATAATGGCATATATCCATGATAAATGAACTAGGTTCAACTTCCAGATTGAGAGCAGCGCTAAAAACATGTTTAGGTCTGCCCAGTATCAGTCTCACGGAGAAAATTTAAGTCCAGGGAACCAGATTGAAACTTTATGTAAAATCTGGTTCACAACTTTAGTAGTGTATGCATGTATGGCTCCCAGAACATAATTTACTACATTTTGTGAAGAGAAATTAAGTAATGCTAAGTCCTAACCAGGTTTGTGAGATTAAGATGACATCCTCTGCATATAAGAAGATGTAAACTTGAGTGGTGCTTGGTTTAGGAGGATGGGGAGATACTGGGCTCAGATTTGTAGGTTAAATATAGTATAGGTTAAATAAGATTGGAGCCAAGGCTCCTTTAGCATTTCCAATTCTTATAGATGATCTGAATGCTTGGACTGGCAACTGAGCCCAAAACAGCCCTGAGTGTTATTCCAGGCTGAAGACAGTATACTGTAGAGGAAGTGGCTGGGTATTGTCGACAATCTAAAGATACTCATACTATAATTTCACTGGGAAATGTGTGCTGAAATTTGCTAATCAAAATGGACTGTATATTTTAAATGTTTCATGGATGGGGGATAAATGGCATGAGTTTATTTCTGTGAATGCTTTCAGACATACTCTGATTTCCAGTGACTTGAGCATTCTTCTCTTAAATTTTGAGATAGGAAAACAAACTGACAGCGACCACCTGACCCTCAAGCTGACTCTGGTCTTGCCAAAGAAATCAAGATTAAATTCATGCATTGACCATCTAAAATGTAAAGTGTCAGAGGGGGTAATAAAATACTTAGGTGGTCTAATACAACAGAGGATGCCTTTCTCAAGTTCACTGATTCTCCCCAGTCAATGGAATTGTATAGCCAAATAGTAGCTGGATAGGGCATACTCAGTTATGAATCATACATGTCAAAAAATGTTTATATTTACAATCCTAAACATACCGGTCAATGGAATTGTATAGCCAAATAGTAGCTGGATATGGCATACTAAGTTATGAATCATACGTGTCAAAAAACGTTTATATTTACAATCCTAAACATACCTGAAATGGTGATTTTCTAAAAGATTTGCTGATTTTATATTATTAATATTGATCATGCTAGTCATAACCACTCTTGGATCTTGAGATGAAGGGCAGTATACAAATTTAATAAAAATTAATAATGTTGTGAAACGTTAACTTGAAAGATAGATATGATGATGTTGATGATAATTTTATGTCCCACCCTTCCTCCTAAGGAATCTGGGACGGCAGCAGAAAAGTGATAACACAGTACAATTAAAAATAAAATCAAAACACACTTAAAAATAATCACCCTCACATTGAATTGAGATCAACGTTGTCAGGAACAGTATCTTTCAGCCATCAAATCACTAGGTAATCAGGAATGTTTCTGAAAGTTAATAATGATGGAGACAGACATACTTTGACAGGGAAGGCATTCCTCTAATGGAGAGCTGCCGCTGAGAAGGCCCCGTCTCTGGGCAGCACCCAGCATTGGCACTGCCAACAGGTTCTCTGCTGATTATAGGTTACAGTGATATAAATGCTTCAGATATTTTAAAAACAAGTCTACAATCTGTTCATTAGACTGCCTGTACATGGATACAGTGGTACCTTGGTTTAAGAACAGTCCTGTTCTAAGAATGATTCAGTTTACAAACTCCGCAAAACCGGAAATAGTGTCTTGGTTTGAGAACTTTACCTCGGTCTAAGAAAGGAAGCCGAACGGTGGAAGGGCACCGGGGGCGGGAGGCCTCATTAGGGAAGGCACGCCTTGGTTTAAGAACGGTTTCGGTTTAAGAATGGGCTTCCGGAACGGATTAAGTTTGTAAACCCGAGATACCACTGTATCTCTGTTGATAATTTGTCACCTAAATGTAACAAATTTTGTGATGCTTCCCACTCTGGTTTTCAGGAGGCAATTCTTTATCAGCACAGGTGACATTATGGCATGAGGCTGTGCAGCTTCCCTGTGTAGAAAGCATCAGTATGAACCTATATCTAGTCTGATGCAGAAAGGCTGTGATTTAACAGAACAGAGAATCTAAAGTGAGGCAAAGCAAAGAGGAAATCTGTTGCGAAGAAGACAGATTTAAAGAGCTCTGGTCAGGCAGAGATCTGTCTCATGTATGCATTTTGTTTCACAAGCTTTGCCAATTGCCGGACTGGATTAGGTCATTCATGTTCTAGTTAAATATATAATTAGAGACCTGTGTAAACTGAGCAAAGCTGACACAGGTGTTATAGAGTGGTCATAACCATTCTTTTTATTAAAAAAAAATAACCAGAAAAAACTTTGTGGTAATATAACAAAATTACCTCTTCCTTACAGATAAACTGGCAGCAAGTTAAACAAAAATAGGGCAATATTCAAAACATAGCTGAGCAGCTAATGATGAGTTGTGGAGAATGCTTAAAATAACAATAGCCATCTAAATTGATGCTCCTTCCCCTGCTGCACTAGAACCCAAACCGAATATGACATTTTTCACTAGCTTACAGTTTAGGGCATTGTCAAAAATGAATTCACTTGTGCATTATTGGGAAAGTACTGCCAGCCAGATTTGGAGATCCTTCTGCATTTGGCTGGCAGTGTTTTTCATTTGCTTGTTTCACATAAAACAAGTTTAATATACAGTGGGAGTGCACAGAGGTCGTGGGGCAGCCAGCTTTCAGGGAGGGGGTGAGAAAATCACATGCAGGGAGCCCCCAGCCCCCAGAGGATGAACAAACGAGAAAGGGTGCATGGAATAAATCATTTTACACCAAGCAGAAGGAGCTGAAGTTGGGTGGCAGGGAGAGAAAAAGAGGAATAAATACATATTTGCTGGGATTGGGAAAGGAAACATACAGTACTAACACTCTCCAGAGGCAGGGAGCGTCCAGAAAGTTGCATGCATTGTCTGGGATTTAACCCTAACACAACCATAAACTGGAACATTTAGAAGGGAAAAGTACATGACTTTTCCAGCTTCCCCCAGTATGGAAAAGGAACTGCACAACAGCAAGAATGGAAGGATGGTGTGTATTGTTCAACTGAGAGACATCAACACAATAAACAGCAATGAAAAAGCCACTTTTGTGATGCTGCCAAGGGTGGGTGGAGGATCCAGCCCCGTACCTACATGCACACGCTCCCCTTGCACGGCAAGAGTGAGCCAAACCAAGAAAAAGTTATCTGAAATGTTCAAAGGGGGAGCTTGGACAGCTGCTCCTGGTGGGCAGTGCTCTGAGAGGCTGCAGTGGAGGAGAGTAGGCCGATTCAGGTTCTAAGGCAGCCAATGCAGCCGTTGCTAACCTGGTGCCCTCCTGCTGTTTTGGACTACAACTCCCATCAGCCCCAGCCAGCACAACTGGTCCAGAAAACATCGGATGGGTACCAAATTGGCAAAGGCTGTTCTGAGAAACGTGAAGGTTTGGCTCGGTGTTGGCAAAAGGTGGATAGAAGGGAAAGAGCAGAGAAATCTCACAGGCAGAAAAAAATTATTCAGGAGACAGTTGGATAAAAGAACAGAAGGCAGGAGACAGTAAAAGGTGAGACGGGGTGGGGGGGGATGTGGTAAGAAGAGAACATGTACGTTGAGGTTACTACATGTTCATGCTATTCTGGTTTCTTGTTTCCCTGGCTGAGCTCCCGTAGCTCCAAGGCCTTTGTCTGAGAGATTACGAAGGATACTTTTGGGGTTGTGTGTTGGAGGAGCAGGCAGTTGTATTTCTGGTTACTGTTGCCTGTTGGCATATAATGATGATAAGAGGCAAGTATTTTGAAACATTACGTGCTGTACTGGCAGGCACACTTCCCCCCTAATTGTAACCTCTGATTACTTCGAGCCAAAGAGCCTTACGGGAATTGGGCCCTGGTGTGCCTAACACCCTCCCCCCCCCAAGTCCTGTTTTGATCAGTAGAAAATTCATGCATAATCTGGGGTGCAGAATTGGGCCACATAATTGGTACGAGGAACTGCCTTGATTTACCTACTTTCCTAGCGTAGTTTCAAATTTCGAATGGTGTATTTTATTCTTAATTGGGGGTGCACTTAGCTCTTTTCATTATAGGAACATAGATACTGTTTCTGCTGCACCACAAAATCCTAGAGCATGTCTATTCAGAAGTAAGTCACACTGAGTTCATTAGCACTTACTATGGAGTCATCTGCATAGGATAGCAATCTTGTGCTAAGGAGCCTGTTTATTTAGAGGGAGGGGGTTTTATTTTACTTCTTAAAAGGTGAAGGAGCATACATTAAACACATCTGGCTCCTTATGGAAGAAGGGCAAGAGAAGAATAGGCTGCTGGATCAGGCCAATGGCCCTTCGAGTCCAGCATCCTGTTCTCACAGTGGCCCAGTTGCCTGTGGGAAAGCATCGAGAGCGGAATATGAGCACAAGAGCACTTTCCCCTCCCATGGTTTTCAACAACCGGTTTTCAGAAGCATTACTGCCTCTAAATTGATTTGCTTTGATTGATTGGTTAAATTGATTCGAAACAACAACAATAATAAGGACGAGAATATGAAAATGTAATTCCTATAAAATTTTTACCTGTGTGTTTAAAATGCTCCGCATTCTTTTATAATGTTTACAGTGACCTTGTAAAGTAGACCAGTATTATTATCCCTGTATTACCAAAGAGGGGCTGAGAGATAATAACTTGACTAGGTCTGTACAGCACGTTCTGTACATGGTATTCAGCCCAGACATGACTTGCTGCTTGAAGCACATGAAAATGCACTCCTTTCTTATGAAAAAAACAAAACAAAACAGGTAGCCTGACCTGTCATATGATAGACATATGACTGATATATCATGGCAATGGTATGGGTAATCTGTCTGCTGCATTGCTCCACAAACAAATGAATAACGTTAATAAGAGGTATGGTGTTAACAGACATTTGTGTGCAGATGGAAAAATAATATTTTGTGCCAAACCTTGTCATCTGGATTTTGTTTCTCTGGAAGACTTGGTAATGAAAAACACCTAGAGTTTAGGGAATTAATGTTTCCTTTCTTTACCTATGCTGATATAATCTGCGATTGAAGGTGGGGATTTATATATATCTGGCATGCCCCTTACATCTGAAATATGTGCTTGTCAGCTTTTGAACATGTCAGACTATACTGAGTCAGACCTTTGAACCCTCCAGCCCAGTATCACCCTCCCATGTCAACTCAGACACACAAACTACATTTGGATTTTACAGTAAAGCATGATTTATCACGAGAGGAAGAAGTCTAGCTTCCCCACAGTCTTGCACACTCCTCCTTCTCTGCCACGGCCATGAGGAGGAATTTGAAAGTTTTCACTTCAATTCTCAGTTTACTGCAGCTTATGTTGTTCAAACCCGACAAACTGTGGTTAATATTAACTATGGCTTATTTGCAATAAGGCAGTTTCAAACCGTGGCTTTTAAAGTAGGCTTGCTTAAATAAACCATGGTTTAGGCTATGCTGGGAGAGTGTGTTGTGGTTTCTGAACACAATCACTGTCTAACTAGTAAGTTAACACCCGTACTTAAACGTGTATGGTTTTAGAATAATAGTGCCTAGCTGTGTCCTGCAGATTCCTGGAGAAAGCCACCAACCACCTTTTAGTGTGTATGTGGGAGACAAAAGAAGGAAAAGGCATGGAGGGGAAATGGTAGAGAGAGTGGCAGAGAGAGCAGATGAAGTAAAGGATATGGAGTAATATGTAATAAATAGCAAGACCGTTGTTGCAGTTTGGGGTCAAGGCTCTGAATCTCAAAAGGCTGAAGACTGTTGACTTAGAATATCCCCAGACTTCTCCCAGACCAAATATTCTGTTGAGGTTATTGATACTGAAATCCCAGAGCAGAGTTAATCATGTTGAATTCCTGCCGAAAGCAACAGGACTTAACTGCACTGGATTGCACCCTCAGGCTGGAACTGTAATGACCACTGCAGCTGTCAGTAATAGAACCCTGTTTGAAATAGCTTTCTTTCTCTTCATAAAGGATCTAGTGACTACCTTACTTTGAGGGGTGAGGAACGGCTTGGCTTGAGGCCAAGGTACCTTGTGCAGCATTCATCACAGCCTGTTGATTTGTCGCCAGCAGAAATTAATAGGTGGTGGATTTGTTTCTCCTGTTGCATCCAAGCAGTGGTATCAGTTGCTTGTTAGCAGTCCAGGGAGCAAATGTGAAATGGTCTGCATTCTGCATATCTAGTCCAGAATTTAACTTCCACTGAGTTCTAGCTTGCATATGTGGTCAAAACAGTCAAATCAGGTTTCAAGCTGCCCAATTCTATTGGGGGGGGAGTGTGGGTAGCATCTGTAGAAGGTTCAGAAAAGATAAGGTTCTCTGGGCAGTTTCTCCAATAATTGAGAATAGCACTTTAGCTTCATAGATTTCTGGTTATCTTCTTTCTCTTATGTAGAGCCTTTTGGGATTCTTCTGCCATGCTGTACTGTGGTACCTTGGGGATTACAACTGTTTTGGATTACAACCACATCAAACCCTGAAGTGCGTGTCCCTTTTTTTGGACTACAATCCCCTTTTTTATTATTACAACCCTTTTTTTGGGGGGGGGAAGGCCCCATTGGCGAAAGCGTGCCTTGGGTTACAACCTGTTTTGGTTTACAGCCAGACCTCTGGAACAGATTATGGTTGTAAACCAAGGTATCACTGTACTTTCATTTCTGAGATGAAGAGCAATATGTAGCAAGTGAAAGTTGGTGCCAAGACCTCATAATTTTGCAGCAATATTTTCCCTCCAGTGAATTGCAAGGTTACAAAATCATTTGCCCAGAGGTCGGCATCCATCACCTTAAACCTGGTTGCATCTAGTCCAACATTCTGTTCCCACAGTTGCCAACCAGATGCCTGTGGGAAACCTGCAGGCAGGAACCTAGCACAAGAGCACTACAACCCCTGCCCCACCACTGTGGTTTCTAGCAAATGGTATTCAGAAGCAATACTGCCTCCAACCTCTATATGTACTTTTTAGCCCCCACTAAATATATATATCTAGGGACGCGGGTGGTGCTGTGGGTTAAACCACAGAGCCTAGGACTTGCCGATCAGAAGGTCGGCGGTTCGAATCCCCGTGATGCGGTGAGCTCCCATTGCTCAGTCCATGCTCCTGCCAACCTAGCAGTTTGAAAGCACGTCAAAGTGCAAGTAGATACCGTATTTCTCGCCCTATAGGACGCACTTTTTCCCCTCCAAAAATGAAGGGGAAATGTGTGTGCGTCCTATGGGGCGAATGCAGGCTTTCGCTGAAGCCTGGAGAGCGAGAGGCGTCGGTGCGCACCGAAACCTCTCGCTCTCCAGGCTCCAGGAAGCTATCCGCAAGCCTTGCACGCCCGGGGGGAGTTCCCCCAGGCGCAAGGCTTGCAGGCGGCAGCCTGCAGCGCGGAGCACGGGGCACCCTCCAGAGGACGCCCCGTGCTTCGCGCAGGTGTCGGCAAGCCTTGCACACCCGGGGGAGCACCCCCTCGGTGCACACAGCTTGTGGGCGGCAGCCTGCAGCGCGGAGCACGGGGCGCCCTTCAGAGGACGCCCCGTGCTTCATGCAGGTGTCAGCAAGCCTTGCGCACCGGGGGGAACTCCCCCCAGGCGCGTAAGGCTTGCGGGCAGCAGCCTGCAGCGCGGACCACGGGGCGCCCTTTGGAGGACGCCCCGTGCTTCGCGCAGGTGTCGGCAAGCCTTGCGCACCGGGGGGAACTCCCCCCTGGGGCGCAAGGCTTGCGGGCGGTAGCCTGCAGCACGGAGCATGGGGCGCCCTTCAGAGGACGCCCCGTGCTTCGCGCAGGTGTCTGCAAGCCTTGCGCGCCCGGGGGGAGATCCCCCAGGGTGGGCCCGGCTTGCGGGCGGCAGCCTGCAGCGCAGAGCACGGGGCGCCCTCCGGAGGATGTCCCGTGCTTCGCGCAGGTGTCCGCAAGCCTTGCGCGCCCGGGGGAGCTCCCTCTCGGTGCACACAGCTTGCCGGCGGCAGCCTGCAGCGCGGAGCACGGGGCGCCCTTTGGAGGACGCCCCGTGCTTCGCGCAGGTGTCGGCAAGCCTTGCGCACCGGGGGGAACTCCCCCCGGGAGCGCAAGGCTTGCGGGCGGCAGCCTGCAGCGCGGAGCATGGGGCGCCCTCCAGAGGACGCCCCGTGCTTCGCGCAGGTGTCCGCAGCCTGCCGCCCGGCGCGTAGGGCACCCTGAAGCAGAGCGTCCCTCGCGCCGGGCAGACATCGGCCAGCCCCACAAGCTCGGGGGACAGCGGGGAGGCGCAGCGCCGCCATTCCACTGTTCCCCGACCTGTTTTTTGGGGGGAAATAAAGGGGAAAATTTTTTCCTTTATTTCCCCACCAAAAAAGTAGGTGCATCCTATGGGACGGAGCGTCCTATGGGACGAAAAATACGGTAAATAGGTACCACTCCAGCGTTTCCGTGCGCTGCTCTGGTTCGCCAGAAGCAGCTTAGTCATGCTGGCCACATGACCCGGAAGCTGTATGCCGGCTCCCTCGGCCAATAAAGCGAGATGAGCGCCGCAACCCCAGAGTCGGCCACAACTGGACCTTACTAAATATATATATTATTGAAGCTGGGGGTGTATTTGCACATGCCCTGCCCCTGTTACCAACGAGATTCTCTTTCCCAACAACTCATCAATGTATGCAATGTAGTCAACAGCTAGTTCTTAAGAATTTTGTGCTGCTAGCAATGTGTTTGTAAATCTCCTTTCTAGGGAATCTTAGTGCATTCACACTGAGCTTGGTTTGGTTTTAGCGCTGTACTTAGGTCAGAAATGTTTGTACATATCTGGGTTTACACAATTACTGATGGCTGAGTTAACGTTCGACAAAATCACATAGTTGGAGGGTCTTTTTATGGATTGAAGTACTTCAAGCACTTGAATTACAGGTGCGGGCAGTGGATTACGCTTGTGGATGTTCCTCCCTGTAATCTTAACAGGTTGAGCTGGCCCCTAATTTTATCCCATCAGTCTTTCCCTATGTACTATCTTTTGTACAGCCAGGGAAGATTTGTATGTGGAGGAGCAAACATCGGCTTCCTCATTCTACAGTACTTAAGTAATGCAGTCCACGAATGACTGTACCATGAGATTCTGTTGAAAAACATACCCTGCTTTTTAGTTCTTTCTTCCTCCATGGTGCTCAAGGATATGTTCATGGGGTTATCCCACTTTATCATCACAACAGCCCTATTGTGCAGTTTAGGATGAGAGAAAGCAAATGTGAGCGCTTAATTTGCACCATTAACACCTTATTGATCGCTACATAGCACAGCCATTCATGTGCTTGTATTAAGGGTTAATATTAGGGCAAGTCACAGTGGGCATTGCCCACCAATACCTGTGGGTGACCTTTTGCTTCTGTTTTATGCTTTATAAATGCTTGTTCTCTGCAGCTGGCTGTCAGTATCATAAGTGAAAATATTTATAGCTCTGTCTACCAAAGAACATGTATTTATCCAATAACTACTCCAGCCCTTGCTTATTGTTGAGTTTAATTTTGGCAGGGAGTACAGAGGGCTGTTCTCATGATGTATGTGTGATATGTGAGATTATCATGAACATTATGCAGTGTATTATATAACATTTTTCTAAAATGGAAAACCACTAAGTTGAATATTTAAGAAATATAGTGTATCCCTTCGAGGTTTTATGAAAGCTTTATTCAGTTTTCAAGGAATGTATTCTTATAGCAAACATTTCTCTTTAAGGAAGTATTCACATTTTTAAAAAGTATATGTAGCATGTAAATTCGCCCTTTTTTGGCAATGAATATAATAATTTAAAGCCCTTTTTTTATACAGGCTTGATTTTAAGTCAGTCCACCCTGGCATAATAAATACTTGTTGAAGAACTGTACCTGTGGATTTAATGAAATACAGTGCAATTAATGTAGCAGCAGAGCAGGATTTTGTCTGTTGCATTTTAAATGCTAGTGCAGATTGTACATTTTCACATAGCTACAGGAAACTTGGCTGGACACCCAGAGGGAGAAAATAAAATGAAACCCTCACATAAACATAGTCATGTTCATATTTCTTGATATACCATCTGTTAATTGCAGAGCTTTTCTAGAGGTTCAGTCATATAATTGACAACAACCCAGCTCAGGGGATGTGTTTATACCTTTGATTATTTTGCTACAGGTGTGTTACTATATGCCTGTTGCCCCAAAGGCATTTTTGTGTTGGTCATGGGGTCTTTGCTAGAATCTTGAATGCCGCCCATTTCTATTCTTTAAATTTAAAAATTTAAATTTAAAAAGTTAAACAAAGTTTGTAGTCAAGAAGGTTTTAGATAAACCTTTTGGAAAATTTTGGAAAATTAAGTACAAAAGAAACCTAGGATGCAAGAACAAAGTAGCAGTTATAAATCCATATGTAGCAGCTATAAATCCATATGTAGCAGTTATAAATCCATATGTTAAAAAATTTAGAAGTTTCTTTTTTAAAAATATTTATTTATACAAGAAGAAAAAAAACACACACAAAACACAAATCCCAAATTACACACAAATTACAAAAATAATCATAGACACATAATTTTCTTGGCAAGCAATAAAACATCTATTGGTCTTAACACTAAAGACCCAACTTCCCGTCTATTCCATATTTCAAATTCATATTACTTATTGCCAATACACATTTTTTCATAATGAAACTTATTCTCAATAAATCTAATTTCTTCTATCTACCTAGCAACTATTACTGAAGTTCCTCGAATGCTGCAACAGAATTTAAACTACTATATTTATTTTTCAGATATTCTTTGAAAACCTCCCATTTAGAAACAAATTCCTGTTTTGATTTATTCTTTATTTTTTTCTGATAAACCATCTAATTCGGCATATTCTGTCAGCTTTTGGATCCAATCTTGTATAAAGGGGATTTCATTACTCTTCCATTTTGCTGCGATCAAAACTCTTGCTGCCGCCGTCGCATATAAAAAGATACCCTTCCTCTTTTGTGGAATATCCAAATCTGTTATTCCCAGGAGGTAGGCCTCTGGTTTTTTATTGAAAGAGATCTTTAGCAGTTTTTGCAGTTCTGCATGTATACTCTCCCAGAATACCTGTATTTTCCTACATGTCCACCACATATGGTAGAATGTTCCTGAGTCTCCGCATCTCCAACAATTACTTGACACATTTTTATACATTTTTGAAAGTTTCCATGGTGTTAGATACCATCGATGTTGCATTTTTTGAAAGTTCTCTCTAATCGTGTAACAGTTTGTGAATTTCCAATTGATCTTCCATAAATTTTTCCATTGGGCCATGGTTATTGAATGGCCAAAATCCTAGGACCACCTCACCATTGCCACTGTTACCTCCTCCGCCTTGACTGTCCAGTCAAGGAGGAGTCGGTAAGTTTTGGAAAGAGTTTTTCTTTTAGAATTTACAAGATCAGATTCGAATCGGGAAATTTCTACTGAAAACCCCTTTTGTTTGTCAGATTTAAATTTTTCAAATAACTGATGGTTTTGGAACCAGTCCGCAATGTGTTCTCTTATTTCCTCAATTTTTTAAAATTTTATTTGGTTATCTTCATTTTTTAGAAGTATTTTATATGTTGGCCAGCTTTCCTGAGTATTTTTCCGTTTTACTGCTATGGCTTCTACTGGAGAAGTCCACCACGGGACTTTAGGCTCCATCAGGTCTTTATATTTTTCCCATACAGCAAAGAGTGACTTTCTTATTATATGGTTGGTAAAATTTTTATGAATTTTCGCTTTTCCATATATTAGGTAGGCGTGCCATCCCCAACGGTTATCAAAACCTTCCAGGTCCAGGAGATCCGGATCCTGCAACGTGCACCAATCTTTTAGCCAGGTGAAACAGGCTGCCTCGTAGTAAAGTTTTAGGTCGGGTAGGGAAAAGCCTCCTCTCTCTTTTATGTCTATTAAGATCAGGTGTTTAATCCTAGGTTTATTCCCTTCCCACAGAAATTTGGAAATTTCTCTTTGCCATATCTTGAGACAACCTGCTTCACGCAGTATCAGAATAATTTGAAATAAAAATTTAGAAGTTTCTATTTGTAGTACACACACACACACACACACACACAGACACGAATGAAGTGCTCAGAACAGAATACTGCATGAGCTTTCAGTGCATTGTGCCCTCTGTAGTTTGGTGTGTCCCACATTATTGGGAACAATAGGCAAATCATGTTAATTGCATACTTGTAATTATGCCAAGAGACAAGGGTGAGGTTTCTTTTGCAAGTGGCTGGACTAATGAAAGATGCATCCATCCCTGGTTTTTGGCAGGACCCTGGCCCACAATGCATTACACAATTGCAGCATGAGCTGTGAGTGGAGTGACAGCGGTGTCTCCTTGTTACAACTGCTGGACACCATTTTATTTCCTTTTTGATAATAATTGTTTTTCTTGATTTTTTTTTTAAACATAATGATAATTAACAGCCACTTGGGTACAATAGCCCATAAAGGGAGCTTCAGTATTCTGCCATCAGCAAAACTTTAGAATTATGAGACAACTTTAAAAGAAAATGCCAGTTTCCACCCATTCAGGGTGCAAAGGCAAGAGGGAAGGTGACCAATATTTGGTGCAATCCCAGACGGGATTCCCAGGGAGGACATAATTTTTGTGCCTTGTGTGGCTCTTTGCTCCCTTGCAGATGCAGACTAGTGTGACTTAAACAGTGCTTATGAAACCAAAGAAACCATAGTTTTAGCTTTCTAATTTGTTGATTCATACTATATATTTTTTGCTAATGTGTAAAAGGATAGTTCTTAAGCTAAATCACACTTTTTTGTTCTTAGAATCGGAAGTTTTTCCTGTGCATAAGAAAATGGGGAATGCCTATTTTAAGATGGGGCCTGTCATTGGCAGCATTATAAGAACTAAACAGCTAATTTGCCCACTTAATCTAGGGTACCTTTTAGTTGCTCTGTTGTTTTTTTAATCAGCCACTCTAACCAATCAATTGACTAGATGTTGCAGTCCTAAAAACAAGGAAACATAGGTGAATATATTTTATTTTTACAGGTTACAGAATTAAGACTCTCCTGGGTCCAGAATTGTTATGTGCTTCAACTCTGTATTGATGCATCTTTGCAGGGTGAAGAATTTTTAGATTTTAAGCCCCCCTGATTAATTTGTCTGTGCATGAGGGGACAGAAGAGCCAAAAATGACATAAAAGGAAAATAATAATAATCTGTACTGAAGATCTGTTCTTCTGTAATTAATTATTCCCCCTATTCAGCCAGGCTGGTGTGCTTCTATAAAACAAGCACACAGCCTTAGGGTTAGGGTGGAGGACATATTCAAATTAAACACATTATTCATAGTTTTGGAAAATGTGTGAATCCTTCCCCCACCCCACTCTTAACAACAAACAGAGGCATAAAAGTCAATTATCTGTAATCAGCACATTAATGTCAACTGTAGTCTTGTAAATACAAGTATAGAACACAGACATGTACTATAGGTAGTGATAAAATATATAGATAGTGTGGCTGCATTTTCACATTGGAGTTGTAGGAACCTGTCAAGTGTAGCCACTTTGCAAGATCTCTCATGCTTACTAAGAAATAGAACTCAGGATAGAGCTATGTGCATTGGAGTGGCCCTCACTGTTTCAATTCTGGTTTGGAGGGCTCGCTCAAATGATGGTTTGCTAGTTCAGATGCAATGGTTTGCTGAAATTGGGAAGGAAAATTCTAAGCTGAGTGTGAGAGAAAAGGAGGGCATGCATGGGGCTCGGAATGCAGCTGTTCTCTATGAAATTACATTTATTGCTTTGTGGTCAGAGAGCATGCTTAGTAAAGGGGGCATTTGTAATTGGAATTTGTGACTTATGCTGCCTAGCACAAAGTTTTGAGAAGCTTAAAGAACAGGCCAGCATTGAAAGACATCTCTAGGTCCAAAAACACTTTATAGTTCTGAAACACTATATAACTTTCTGACGGTAAGAAATGTTCAACAGTGAAATGGACTCTCTTGGGAGATTGTGAACTCCCCTTTATTGGAGGTTTTTAATCAGAGGTTGGATGGCCATCTGTCATGGATGCTTTAGTTTAGATACCTGCATTGAAGAGGGTTGGACTAGATGACCATCGTGGTCCCTTCCAACTCTGCAGTTCTATGATCCTATGACTTGCCAGGGGCAGAGGACCTTCTATGGCCTGGGGGCTGTATTTTCACCTTCCCGGGGTGCTATGCAGAGATTCTCCCCTCCCCCTGCATGCAATATTAGTGCAATTTCCAGTTTTGAATTCTGTGTTCAGCTGCTTTGTGATGTCGGCAAACTTTCTGCTCCGGTTTTGCACAATCCCAGCTTCCTGTCCTCCTGATTGCATGCTGTTACTTCAAAACTATGACCTGGAGCAATGTCCAGAATGGTGAGAAGGAGCACATTTGGCAATCTAGCATACTGGAGGGCCTCTTTTTGAAATTGCAGGACCCATTTGCTGTTACAAACATTAAAGGCTGAAAACAACAGACATGTATTAAGAGCTGCTTGCTGCCCCTGTTGGAGATGTCTAAGGGAAGTGTATGAACACCATGTCTAAGCGAAGTGTATGAACACCAGGTGAATCTGGTGGCGGACAGTTCTTCAAAAAGCTTCTCTGATTAAACAGGTATTCTGTTGGCAACAAAGTGTTAAAGAGCTCACTTCTATCTGCTGCCATGTGGAATTCTTGCCGTGGCAGTGCATGATTGGGAATGCCCTCCCCTCTGTGGTGTGTTTGGCTTCGCCATTGTATATAGTTTGATGACTGATCAAGATGCATTTTTTTGTACAGATCTTTGTGCGTGGAGGACATTACATGGTTTAATTGTATTGACCTGTATGCACAGGGACTGCGTGGTGAAGGGCAGGCTATAAATGTCCATCAATGCTTGCTTGCGTGCATGCATACTGTGCCTTTGTGTGCTTGTGGCTGGATCCTCCAGTTGTCCTAGTGTCCAGTTGTCTATGTGATGTCCGCCTGAGTCACTACTCTGCCAGCCTCCTTCTGCTCTGGAGGGTACATGCAGAACTCATGTTTACGTCCAGGAGTTGTGCTGCTCTGTATGTGGATAGTTCTTCCTTTTTACACAGTTGAGTGGAAATACGGCTCTGCTATCGGACATTTATGGTGATTGAGTGTGGTGCATAAGTAGCCTCACACAAAATTCTGTTTTAGTTCCTAATCTGTTATAGTTTGTGTTACCCATGGGATGGGGAACCTGCGGGCCTTTCAGATGTTGTCAAACTTCAACTTTCATTATCCCTGATCATTGGATGTGCTGGCTGGGACTGATGGTGGTTGAAGTCCAACAATATCTAGACGGCCACAGGTTCCCCATCTTACTGCTTTTAGAAGAGGTTTTAGTTTTATGTTGTCTATTTGTAATACGGTGTGTTTAACCCATGTATCAAAACACATTACAGTGGTACCTCGGGTTACATATGCTTCAGGTTGCATACGCTTCAGGTTACAGACTCCGCTAACCCAGAAATATTACCTCGGGTTACAAACTTTGCTTCAGGATGAGAACAGAAATCGTGCGTCAGCAGCAGGAGGCCCCATTAGCTAAAGTGGTGCTTCAGGTTAAGAACAGTTTCAGGTTAAGAACAGACCTCCGGAACAAATTAAGTATGTAACCAGAGGTACCACTGTAGATTCCTTAGTAGACCGGTAGTATAAAATTAAGTAACTGAAAAACCTTCCTTGTTTGTTCACCTGGAAACAGTTTTTACTTCTCGCAAGTGACTAGGTGAAAGGCTTTTTTTCTTTTCTTTTTAAAAGCATTGTGCACATTGCTTTCCTATTGCACAGGGCAAACACCGTCTATGGTGCAGCTCTGAACAGCAGAGTCATCTCCTGGATTCAGCTGGAAGAATATTTCAGGCTTTCAGACCTGCTTTCCTGCCTTGCTGTGAAAAAAAGTATTTCTGATCAGATGCCTGAGATTTTTTTTGGCCCTTCCTAAACTTTTCCTACAACTTCTCTGATCACACTCCCTTCTACAAGCTTCAGCAACCTAACCTCCCTTTATGGTAAAGGGGAGATTACAGCATATTTCTCACAAAACGTGGGTGGAAAGGTGGTGTGGGTAGAGATCCTGAGGTTGGAAAATCCACAAACAGGCCTACAGAAAAGCCAGCAGCCCTCTTCTGCCTCCTGCAGGAAGCCACTTCAAGGGCAGCTGAGTGCAATTTTGTAGTTCTGGAGGCTAGTTTTTCTGCAGGCAGCTGAACTTGATTACAAGGCAGTTGCTGTAGGCTTTTCCTTTAATGTTACAAATGAACTGTTAGCGCCTTTGTAGTTATGTTCTAGGTCTAATGGGCCATTCTTAAACTTTGCTGTTTCAGCGAGGAAGCATGCTTGGAAAGTGGATACTGGCTGCTGTGCCAACACTGTACAGATGCTGGCATTATGAGAACATCCTGTCTCTCTTGCAGGCAGTACAAGTGCTGCAAATATGTAAGATTGCAGGGTAAGGGAAACGTCTTGCGGCCATTTTCTATAGCTAATTTAATTGATCTCCTTCCTAAGTTCTTCTGGTACAGAGTATCACCAGAGTGCCCACAGTTCCTTATCCTGTGATTAGTTCCCTTGAAATCATGGCACTTTTTGCAGAATTCCTCATGCAGTTAAACCCCAGGCAATGCTAACTTTTTATGTATTTATGTAAATTGTGGCGTAAATCTATAAGTGTCTGTAACAATGGGCTGAACAATTGAGTTTTGTAGTATCAAGTGATAAGGAAAGGTGTATCTGCTTCAAACAATAGCTTGCAATGACTAGAGTAGGATACCATGGTCAATGGAATCGGAAGCTGTTCTGTTTGCTTCTGGATGCTTGAGGAAGTGGGTTCTTCCCATGTATGTCCATCATAGAGATGATGGGCTCCTGCATGGGAGCCATTAGATCATCCAAACTTTGCAGACAATAAAGGCTGGAGAAACAAGAATGGAGAACTGTGGGGTGCCCACATGTGATTTTTGAAGAACATGACTTGCCCTTTGTTAGGATACTGTCAGAATTTGGCCATGTTAAAATTGCGGTGGGGTGAGGAGTGAAGCAAGACAAAGGCAGAGGTGGTCTCATGCTGCAGAATTTAAAAACCACTTTTTATGGAAAGCAGTGATCATCACTGAAAACACCTGTTCTAGTCTGTTGGTTTTTAAGAGACTGGTTTCTCTGCAGTTCTTTCTTCTGTCCCAGATTGACTCTGTGTGTAGTGTTTGCACAGATAGATTCCCCACTGCATGTTCCACAGAACTCCAGTTCAGAAGGTGCTGCAGGCTCAGAGCATGATGGGTTGCAGGTCATATACTTAAAGCATGTGCAAGTATCCATTTACTCCTAAGCTGACACGCCCCTTCCATTTGTATTCATGTGTACACAGTCAAAGGGAGCAATTCAGTGACTGTCGATTTAGCTTTGTGCAAGTTGTATTGAATTCATTTTCAATGCACTACAGCAGTGTGAAAAGTCTGTGAATCACCTATGGCAGAAGTGGCTACTGGAAGAGCTTGCCTCTCTGTTGTATTTGGTGAATCACTGCCCATGTTCATCAGGGGAAAGCCAGTTCCCACATTCATAAACATTTCCTGGTTTTACCCTCATTGAACTGGGTTATGATGCAGAGACACGGCTGACAGGCAAATGCTTTGTCTCCATTTCCCTGTTAAACACCTTAAATTTCAGTGACATTCGGATGGCAAAAGTCTTTGAGGTTTTTTCTGCTAGATACATTCCAAGACTTATGACAAATTCCCATGAGTGTATTTTAGTCTTAATCATGTGGGCAGGCATGGAGGCAGCGGGAGAGGGTTGTATCCCACGAAGTTCTCCTTGGAGTAGACCTGCTGAAATTAATGGGCTTAAGTTATTCATGTCCATTAATTTCAGTAAGTCTGCTCTATATATGACTTATGGTAGCTATAACCCAGAGCATGCATAAATGTGAATTCTGTCCGAATAGATGTGCTTGTTAAGATTTTCCTGGTCATCCCCCCGGTAATGCTTTGAAATTCATAAGCCTTTCGGAGGAATATTTTGGGATTGCAACATACCTGTGCAAACCTTAGCCAGAAATGTTTTCTGATCTTTCATGTAGTAAAAAAGAACATCTCCTTATCATTAATGCTCTCTTCCTGACCACCTTGCTGGCCCTATAAAGGAAATGCTCTCAAATGATATTAGCCCCTACTCTTAGGTATAAAGTGGGTACAGAGACTTTGGGGAGCATAGCCATTTGGGTGGGAGGACATTTGGTAAGGGAGAGAAGAGGAAAACAAACATTTGAAGTCATAAACCAAGCTTTTAGGAACACATTCCTATTATCTTTGCATTAGACTTTAAATCTCGTTTATCTAGAAATTCCAGCCAGGTCCAAGCATTCTGTGTTCCTCACCGTTTCCCCTCAGAAGTGGAATGATTTAATCATACACTGTTTCAAACTCTCCTTGTTGGGAATAATTCTGAACAAGTAGAAGAAAAAGGATTTTCTGGCTAGATAAGACCAATAGTCTATCCCAGGGTGCTTCCCACATGTTGTTGGATTACACTTCCCCTATTCCTGACTATTTGCCATGCTGTGTAGGGCTGACAGATGTTGCTGTCTGGCAGTGTAGTTCCAATCAGATGGCTCTGAGAAGCCAGGGCATGAAGGCAACTGCCCTCTTCTACTGTTATTTAGTCCATACAGCCTCTGAACATTGAGTTTCCTGAGTGAACTATCAGAAACAATGGGTTATTGATTATAATCTTCTCCAATAATTTGTCTAATTCTTTCAGAAAGCAAGGTAGGTCAGCAACCCTGCATATTTTGTGGCCGTGAGTTCCACAAGTTAAAAGCAAGAGGCAGTTGGTCCCTGGACCTTTGCAGGCTGTAAGCACAGAAAAGAGAGCCCTGCAAATAGGGCACCTTGAGTGCTGCTTGATAAGATCCTTTGCAGCATTTGAAATACCTTCTGTGCTTCTGAGGGGCTTGGCTTTATCAGATTTGTTTACACAAGAGTTGAAGGAGTTTTCCTTCACTGTCATTATTCCAGCAGGGTTGCATAAAGAGATTGGGCTAAGATTGAAGACAGGAGCCTAAGATTGGGGAGGGGAAAATGCTGGTAAGGTACATGTATCTGCTTGTGGAAATAACAACAGTAACAAACAACAACAAAAAACCAGGAGAGAATTGGGAGCTCTCATGGAAAAGGAAGTGTAAAGTTGAGTTGCCCAAGCTCTCATTCACTCTCTGTTTAGCTAACCATAATTAAAGAATGCCTGGATGATCTTAATAACACATGATTCAACTGACGAGCACTAATTGCTCTTTATCAGGCCAAGAGAAGATGAATGTTGTCAAGAAAACCACAAGTCAGACAAGCTGATTCTCTTTTAGTCTGACACCATGTTCCCATGTACAAACCAGTTTTTACTGGAGCCTTTCCAGCATCAAAAGCAAATCGTTGGCTTCCAATCTAATTTCTCCCTCCTTTTTTTTCATTTGCTGGCAGGTTCTTGATCACAGTGAATCGTTTTCCTTACTACTGCTGGCCTGCTAATGTGCATGCTTGTGTAAAAACAAACATAGCAGCAGGTTTGATTTTCTCTGGGTTGTTTTTTTAAAAAAAGATTCTCCATAAATGGGAAGGAGGAATAAATGTAGGCATGCAAAAGGACTGTGAGTTCAGGTACAAGTTCTTGTCACTCAATAAACTTGAATGGTGGTGGCTTTGAGCACATTGAGTCGCTTAGGGCATCCTGAAAGCGGTTGTTCCTGTTACAGACTCTTAATGCAGAGAAGAGAGCTTTGCCACATATATAACATCCAGAAGCCAAGTTGAGCAATGAGGGATATGTGCTTACAGTTTTGGATCCATTTTATCACCTCCTGCAGGAGTGTGTTCACGATGATTTGAAGAACAGTTTCAAAAACCTGCAGAAGCCAACAGGCCTCCTGTAGAGGCCTCCAAATCCCATTCACAGGATAATTTGAATCACTCTTATTTCTCAGGCACACAAGGGAATTTTTGAATTGCATATGAAGATTTTGGTCTTGGCTTGCAAAGCACAACTTGTGGGTGCAGGCAGAAGGACTGTTTCCCACTAACAGAAGTCAATTCGGGTTTTCTGCAGAATGCCTTTTGCTCCAATTCATTGGTAAAGAGTGGGTTTTAGCACGGAACACCTGGGGTAATAATAATAATAATAATAATAATAATAATAATAATGGTGCTTGGACAGGGAGCTGTAAAGCCCGGATTGTGCCTAGAAATGCAGAGCAAAGGTAACTGTAGATGAGCCCTAAGTCTGGGTGGTGATACACTCCTTTCTCCCCACAGCCCTCTCCCCACCCTCTCACTTAAGAAGTGCAGATTGCCAGCAAGTTTGGAAGACCGCTTGCTTAGCAGTTTGAGTGAGGTTCAGCTACATAGCCTCACAGGATTTTGGTGCCTGCCTGGTATGACACAAAGGAAGAACTAGGTTGGGGGCAGGAAGTTTTGCCAGGGTAACCCTGGCACCATATGGACACTGTGTAACTTCTGTTCCTGTACTAGGATTGAGTGTGATTTTTATTTTGAGAATATTTTTGTAAACTTCATTAAGAACCTCTCCGGGCTATAAAGCAGGATATAAATGCTCTAGGGCAGAGGTTTCCAACCTTTTCAAGTGCACGGCTCTCTTGACCAACTATATTCTTTCTGTGGCACCCTGTGGGGCTCAGGAGCCCAGTTGTGTCACCCTTTGCCTGCAGAGCTGGCAGCCTCTCACCCTTTTTCGAACACCCTTCCTTGTGGAGTGTTCCCTCAGCCTCCTCTCCTCTCCCCTCTCCTGCGGAGTCCTCTGGGCAGCTGCTTCTTCTGCCCCTGATCTCTGAACTGCCTCCTCACACTGCCCCACAGGGGCCTTGGAAGAAGATGTCCCCAGTCCTAGTGGCCCAACTGGCCAAAGATGAACGTGAGGCTGGCACCTCACCTTGGGAGGCTGCAGTGGCAGCAGCGGGTGCTGCTGGGCCTGCATGGCGTAAAGGCTCCCCTTCAGCACTGGGCACTCCACTTCCAGGCAGGCCCTGCACACAGCAAGCACAAGAAAGGCCAGCACAGTGCCCGCCTGCCTTCCTGCCTGCCTGGTCTCCCACTTATCTGTCCATTCCCAACAGCAAAGGCTGGTGGACTGGCTGGCTGGGCTTCCTCACCCATTTTTTTTCTTTCTCTGAGGCCACCTCAGCATCTGGCAAGCAGCACCCCCTGGCCAGCCCCAGAGGCACCATTTGCCTGGAGGCCTTGTAGCCAGGGCTACTGCAACAAACAGCTGCACAAAACCTTTGGGAGGCGGAGACGCGAGATGGCATCAGAGGAGGGAGGAAAAGAGAGACAGAGGCCGGTGTAGCCCACGGCACCCTTGGCCATTATTCAAGGCACCCCAGGGTGCCATGGCACATTGGTTGAAAACCACAGCTCTAGGTGAATTTGGTGCAGGAGGGAAAGGCAGTAGTGGTGAAGGATGTTTTTCCAAGGCTGACTCCTTACTTTTCTAACCAGTTTTCAGGGAGCAAATGTTAAAGTCACATGGAAATGACTTCTGGTTGAAAGATGTCTCTGGAAAGGGTTATTCCAAGCAGCTTAAAGGCAGTGCTAGAGCCGAATGAGAGAGGAAGACGCAGACAGTTTTCTTATCTCTTTTGAAATAAACAAGCAGGGACATGGAGGATGTACTTATAATTTGATGGGCTTCCAATTCCTAGAGGTAAAAAAACATGAGACACTGAAGCTTAATTACATTTACAAATGGAGGATGATTAAACAGACAAAATGCAATGATGTTGATCTGTAGTGCCACCTAGGGTAAAAGTTGTACTTCTTGGTGCTCTACGAATGCAAACACCAGCTAATCATTCCAACCAAAACCAACAGCCATCTACAATCACCGTAAGATTCTTAAACTGAAAACTTCCCATTTATCCATGAAAGACCAAGCGCTAAAGCAGAGGCAAAATGTGGTTCTCTGCCCCTGCAGTAGAGGAGTCCCTGCAGTGCGGGGTAGAGATTGCAGCCCGAAATGGGCAGGGCAGGTCTTGGCATCAAACTCTGCTTGCGTTGCAGAAATCTGATCATGCCGCATGGCCTCTGGTTTAGTCACCCATAGAATTCATTGCTTGCCTACTTGTCGTAACGCCTGGTGCACATTGCTTCCTGCTATAAGGCCAGGGCAGAGGAAGCATATGTGCAGTCTCTGCTGCCATAGATACATATGCTTGGTACCTTGGTTGCACCACGTGCATGACATTGGGTTGCTTTATAAAGTTGGCTAATTAGCGTGCATTTGTGCCCTTGTGGAATGATTTGAGAGTGCTTTGCTTGCACCACTCCAATTGGAGGGTGATGGTGTGTATAGAGTTGTTGGTTGTGATGGGGATGTGTGAGTGAATTGGACTACAGTGCTAGTAACCCGATTTATGATGGACCAGAGCATATTGTGTTTCTGGCTTGAGTCAAGCTCATCTGGGGTGGCATCCTTAAATCCTGCTTAGTGCATATGAGCAGTCTTAGGGTGGCTGTTTCCCCCCTTTTGTGAGTTGCTTTGAACGGGTGGGAAAGCTACATTTAAAGGCTTAAAATGACAGAATGCCATTTGGCTGTCTGGCAAACTGCTGAGTTGGAAGCATTCATTTTGCAAACTGTTGATTCATAGAAACGCATTGCACAGGGATGCGTGGCTGGGCTTTTCTGACTGAAGAGTTTAATATTTTGCTAGAGATCTGTTTTGAGAAACAGCACTATTTTATCTCTGGGAACTGTGAGGCTTGTTGTAATACTTGGCAACAAAAACGCTCAGCACATGTTTCTTTTCATCCCCCTTTGATTCACCTCACATTCAGCAGATTCTCACTTGGTGAGTTAAATGAGGTCATCTTTGTCAGGCCATGATGCCCTGGAGCAGCTAGAATTACCTTTTTATTATTATTATTGAGAAGCCACAATTCCACGTTCCTCCCACTGCCCCCTACACCTTTTAAGTATCTTCAACTGAGTAAAATATTTTCCATGTGGGGAAATGCATAGGGATCATGCAAATACAAAAATGTGGTACCCATGAATTAAAGGGGGCGGGCGGGTTGTGATAGAATTTGACAGTTAATAGAGCTAGTTTATATAATCTGCAGAATCAAGTAGAAAAGCTCCCTGTCTGGCTTGTAAGCCTGTAGGAAGAAGGGGTTGTGTGTTTTAATGTTTGCTCACAATCTGCCCCTGCTCAAAAGGCCACCCCCCTGTATATCAAGAGGAAGGGTCCTAGCTTGGCTTTCTGCCTGATGTGCAGAAGATGCTTTCTTCAGTGGCAGAGAAGCATTTATTGATGCAGCTGCCACTATCCATGTACTAACTAGGGAAGTGATGAGAGACAAGTGTTGTGTAGTGGTTAGTGTTGGACTAGGACCCACTCAGCCACAAAGCTCACTAGGTTCTTATGAGGATAAAATGGAGAGGGGGAGAATTATGTATGTCACCT
Source organism: Podarcis filfolensis (assembly GCF_964270895.1). Taxonomy (NCBI): domain Eukaryota; kingdom Metazoa; phylum Chordata; class Lepidosauria; order Squamata; family Lacertidae; genus Podarcis; species Podarcis filfolensis. The sequence goes on along the minus strand of NC_139618.1, from coordinate 12,317,215 downwards.
TGAGCTCCTTGGAGGAAAAGCGGGATATAAATGTATATTAATAATAAAAATGATCTCACTTTTTCTAGTTTGATTATTTCTGAGATACAATTTGAAATTATCACTGCTTCTGTAACACTTATTTTAGCAGCATCATGATGTTCAGAATATAGAAGCAACTTTATCTAGTCCTAGACAGAAGAGCATGGTCCTTCTACATTAACCTCTAACAGGGTTACAGTGATGATAAAGTAGGCTAGCCTTTCTCTTCCTTTGACTTATATCCCACCTTTGAAGAATGAAATTTCATCAGGGATAAAGCGGAATCGAGCAAAAAGCACATCAAAATGAAATATATGAACAGTAAAAAGGTAAAGGGATCCTGGACCGATACGACTCTGGAGTTGCGGCGCTCATCTCGCTTTATTGGCAGAGGGAGCTGGCATACAGCTTCCGGGTCATGTGGCCAGCATAACTAAGCTGCTTCTGGCAAACCAGAGCAGTGTATGGAAATGCCGTTTACCTTTCCGCCGGAGCGGTACCTATTTATCTACTTGCACTTAGACATGCTTTCAAACTGCTAGGTTGGCAGAAGCTGGGACCAAGGAATGGGAGCTGACTTCATCGCGGGGATTCAAACTGCCAACCTTCCGATTGGCAAGCCCAAGAGGCTAAGTGGTTTAGACCACAGCTGCACCCACAATATGAGCAGTAGCATAACTTTACTCATAAAAAAGGTATTCAGAACTCTTCTAAAGATGAGAAAGAAAGAGGACTTGTTGGGAAGAGAATTCTGCAACTGTGGAGCCTCCCTACCAGATCTTTGCTAAAGACAAGCCAGAGGGTGGAACTTCTGGTGCTGATCATGGGACTTCATGCGTGCCTTTCTTTGAGCTCCATTGGGAAAAGGTGGGATATAAGGAGAATAATTGGTGCAAGGGCATGTTACATTAGGTTAGGGTTATGCATTGATGACAACTGTGGCTTTCCTAATGCGCCTTTCTTCTGTGACGCCTGTTCATCCCTTCCAGTAACACAGGAGCCTGTCCTCTGTTTTTAGGATGCCTTGGGGCAGATCTGCCTGACAGGCTTAAACTGGTTTAATGGCTTTTCCCTTTTCCACAGCATTCTGGGATCTCTAAAGGGAGCAGGTGGGGAGCAGGGAGCTAAGGATATCTTGAGAATGCTTCATGCCTTCACCAAACTACCATTTTCAGGATTCGTTGGGGGAAGAAATGACAGTTCAACTATTATGGAAGTGACACGTTTTTGAATGTAGTTTTGGCTTTGAGCATCGTGGCTCTGCTTTGAGAGCGAGGATGCTTCCCAGTCATTGTTCATTCTCTCAACATGGGTAATGCACATATCTACATAGATTTTAATCAGTCTTAAGTAGCACTTACTTCCTCTCCATCTCAGTCTCATTAAAACATTTCTTGGCACTGTGATAATTTATACTCTTAATGTTTGAGTAATTAATGCCCATAATAATAGTTTCTGAGGACTGAGTGAAGACTATGGTAGGTATTTCAATGTGGAAGGAAGATAATCTGCCTGAAAATGGCAAGGCTACTTGCAGCAAGCAGATACCGAGCTTTTAAATACTGATATTTATAAATTGCAATCATAGCTTCATATTGACATAGTTCATGTATTTAGCTGCTTCCTTAGATGCTGGGAAGAAGGTGCTTATTTATACAGAATAGCTGTATAACTAGTTCTGTTTTATATTGCTCTGGATCCTGCTCTCCTATTTGGGCTGATCAGTTTTGTTAGAATAATGTGTTCCCTTCAGCTTGCACACACACTCCTTTTCCTGATTCACATGACGGGACAGAGAAACTTCTGCTTCTGGGCAGTGGCAAACCATAATTTGCTCTTTGGTCTGGATGAGGCTAACTATAGTTCATGCACATTATGACTTGTGCTTGTGCCAGGATTAAGTTGTGGTTTGGAAGACTTGTTTGAGGGAATACTCTGGTTTGTATAAATCATGGTTTGCCACATTTGGACAAAACAGAAGACTATGGTTTGCCACTAACTAGAAGCAGCACCTCCTTCCCCTGTGTGCATGGAGAAAGGGGCAGAGAGAGAGAGAGTGAGCCAAGGGTTTGAGATATCAGTCATCTGAATGTGACCATTGTCTTCTGAGTCAGAGGTCAGCCTCCGCTTTCCTTATGTTAGAAATCAAGTATTTTGTGGCAGGCTCTAGGGAAGTGTCCCCAGAGGGGATGTTTTCTGCCCCAGCAGTGGGTGATTAACCACCATCTGGTGGGTAGCATAGGAATCCATGTTCCTATAGGGTGCTAATATATGCCATCTTCTGTCTAAGGGGTTATCACCTAGTGCAGAAAAACAAATTGATGCTTCTTTATCCGGAGAAAATATTTTATTAACTTAAAATGAAGAGTTTTGTGGGAAACAATCTTATGGCATAAAATAAGAAGTGTGTGTTTGGAACTAGCGTGATTTGTAAATGACACAGTTACCTATTTCCTCTTTTGTACTAGCAAAAGTTAAAAAAGTGTTGAACTTCTGAAATGGATAACGCTCTACCGGTGGTGAAAAAGACAGCAAGCTCCCAGATGGAGAGAGGAGCCCAATTTAGCCAGAGTGTTGATGTCTTTGGCTTTCAGTTTGGATTGGATCTGGCAGTTGCAAAGATTGGTAGCATTATGGAAATGAGATATAGGTACTAAAAAGTGCATCTTGGACAGATAATTTCTATGCAGATAATTTGCCATAAAAATTTATATCACAGTTCTTAAAAACGTCAGAGGTTTACTCTGTCTGGGGAAAAGTGATTTATGTGGTATTAAAACACTTTTTACGTTCCAGTCCTTTAGATTTAATGTTTATTGCCTATAAAAATGAAATCTTCCCATGGATATTCAAAAGTTTTGGTGCTTGTGTGAGTTATATTCTCAACTTAGGGGCTTGAATTGCTGTGGAGAACACAGCAAATAAATGGCAGAATGTTGTTACCTTGGGTTCTCCTGCCTAGAAAATCTTGACTTGAATGTTAAAACTGTTTGGCAGATAGACTATGGCTGACCTTGGGAGTGGGTGACGCAAAGTTAAAATGATCAGCTTTTTCAGGAGATTGTGACATACGTACACATCACTTGTAAAGGTAATTATTTCTAAGTATAATGCTAGTTGTCATGATGGTTGGTGGTGGCAGTGCCATGGGAAGCATGCCGCATAAGTTTTTTTTTGGGGGGTGTGTGTGTGAGGGGGTTATATACATATCTATTTGCTCTGTATACAGACTCTATCCCCACCAAGACCTTGACGATTACCCCTCACAACAGTACAGCTAGAACTGCAAAATAAGATTTTGTCCTTGCTACAAGAGCACTGTTTTGTTTTCCTCCCATAGGATTGAATGGCGACTTTTCCTTGAGTGGAGGAAATTCAAGTAGTACTTGGGGGCACTACTATAATGGAGCTAAATCTGCTTTCTGCCCTTGGTGTGATGGCAGTATTTCGAGTGAGGAGCATTGCAAGCCCTAAATAAGTGCTGTAAACTATCTTGATAGTGTCCCAGATGGTAGGTTATTTTTTTGAATTTAACAGGGCCCTTTAATGATCACACTCATGCTAGTCAGCATAGTCTCATCCTGAGGTATATCTTAGAAACTGATGCGTGCATATGCCTAATGGTGCTTATAACTTTACTTTCATCATTTTTATTTCACAGACTGGCAGATGCAGACGGTGATATGGGTTGTCTTTCTGTACATATGCCCATTCCCCTTTATACTTAGACTGGATAGGTGGTCTGCAGGAAACCTGACATGCTGCATTCAGAGTTGAGATTCTGAATCAGTTAGTTTTAAAAGAAGAGGGTTTATAAAGAGATGCCAAACCTTCCCTCTCCTATACAGACTTTTTAATCAGTGTTTGAAATTAGCCAGGCACCAGGCACATTTTGTGACTGGTTCGGGTCCAGCTGCAACCACGTGGAGATCTCTGGATGCTAGATTGGCGACTGTGGAAAGCACAATATCGCTTAGAGAAGGATCTGAAATATTTTCCTTGAAGCTTGAATTAGTTTTATTATGGATTGTTTTGTTTGATGCTGTTGATTTGACTTCGTTAATTTTGTTGAAGCTTTCCCACTTTTTTTTTCCTGGGGAGAAGGTGAGCAATCTTGCTGCAAACATTGCTATGAAAACTTGATGGCATGGCTGCTTCCTGGGAGACCCGAAAGATGATGTGCAATATAAACTGATGTGTAAAGGAGGAGCTGTTTTCAGTCTCTAAGAGACTGTGAGCTGTTTTCAGTCTCTAAGAGACTGTGTACATGTGTGAGCGAAAACCAAGCATGAAAAGAATAGAAACAATTTGATTCTTCCTTTTAGCCTGGACCCAGAACAAAAGAAAAGCTTGGCAGAGTTCAGTGCAGATGGTTTGAAGGAGCAAGGCAAATGTGAACTTGAATGAGCTTGATTTTGTGTTCTCTTTTGCATTACACAGAACTAGCATGGAGCATAACTTGATGTGATGTTTTAAAATGTGTTGCCTTGATTCATGAAGAATATTTTACATTTAGGTGTTCTTCTTTGGCAAGACAAGGATCTCTTTAGTATGGGACTTATTCACACCTTTACTATAAATACTGCCCATGCCTCTTCAGATGATGTTCAGCTGGATTAAGAAATTGACATGTAGCTGTTATATTGGACAGGTTCAAAATCAATGAGAGATGGTATTTCCCCTTTTTTTCTAATCAGTCAAATGATAGACAGTATGTGTGTTTGGGGAAATGTGAAGAATGCTGAAATAAGCATTACTTGTGATGTCCACATGCGCTTTCACACATCAGTCTTCCTTTGCTTCCAGTGGTACTCCTTATCTATTCTGCATCTTTCTTTTTCAAAAGGCTCTGAATTTGTCAGACAACCCTGACTCCTCCCAATTAATTTTTGACTTATAATTGTCAGCAGTGCAACTTGAAGTAAGCACATACACCCATACATTGTAGCCAGAAACATGTACTCAGAATTGACAAGAGTTTGGTTACTCCATTAAATATGTATTTATTGCCATATTTCATTTTGGGAGATACACCCTGCCATTCATTTCTAAACTCAATTCAAGCTTTAAATGTTCTGATTTTCAACTTGTTTTCCTCTCTTTGGCTCTGTGGTAGCCAGCTCCCAGTCACCTTGGGTCTGATACCCTCCTTCGAGGGGAGGGTGTTCCTGGTTAACAGAGTGTTTCCCCCTGCTCCAGCCATACCCTTCTCCCTTAAAGAATTCGCCACCACTGGATATAATTTCTCTGCAAGGCTGCTTCTGTTTCAGTCAGCATAATAACCTTCCTGATTGCTCCCAAGGTAGCATAGGTTTTGACTTCCAGGCTTGAGGATGTTGAAATAAGTTTTTGAAACAAGTTCTAAAGTTTACAAAGAGAAACATATGCATAAGTTACAGAAAACCAGTATATTCTCCTTTGGAGCAGAATGACAAAACAAAGTAAATTAAAATGCAATCCACTATCCCTGGGCTTCTGCAATCCCTAACTCACCAGGTTCTCAGAAGAATCATCTCTTGAGTAGCAACCTTTGCTTATCATGCTGAGCCCTACCCTGAACTGCTCACCTCCCGGCTGCCCATCTGTCTATATAACTTCCCTTTGTCCATCATATATTCTTCCCATAGGCTCCAAGATCAAGGAGGTTGGGAGCTTTTAATTTTCTTGCCCCCAGACAAGAGATGTGTCATTCCTAACATCCAGAATGAAGGGCCTTGATATTTGAGCCTCAGGGCAATTGCTAGCTTTCTCAGTTAATCTTGTAATCCCCAATGAACAAACAGTTTTGTTTTGTTTTATTTACACACACACACACACACACAGAGAGAGAGAGAGAGAGAGAGAGAGAGAGAGAGAGAGAGAGAGAGGGACTATACATCTCATCATATGCAGCAATCCGTACAAGTATCCCAGGGAGACAAAGTCCAATTTCTTTACAGGCCTACTAGTATTTTTCCTCATGGATCCTTTACTTGCATGGTTTTAATGTTAAAGTACTTTAATATATATATATATATATATATATATATATATATATATATATATGAAACTAGTTGTGTTTTATTAATGCTGAAGGCAGCTTTGAAGACTCCAGAAAAAAAGGTGGATATGAGTCTAACAAATAAAATATAAAGATTTCAGGAAAGCACATATTTAAAGTTGCAAAGTGTGCGCCACTACGGCTGCGATGAGCATCTTCAGCTTGGGGAACGGGCTCCCCATGCACACTCAGCAGACAAACTGCACTCTGAGGCTTAATGCTTGCCTTGAAGCCAGCAAGGGGTGCTCAGAAAGCTAGCTTGATGTGTGTGCTTTGGAAGAGGAAAATTCCCTCCCCTGTTTGGTTAGCGCCCCTAGTCAAGAATTCACAAACTGTACCAGGGTATGCTGATGTGATGTGAAAGAAGTATGTGTCACAAGAAATAAAAATTTAAATAGGGTCCTGTGGAACCAAAGTACCCACCCACAGAGGAGGCTACCTTTCACATCTCTACACTAATCAAGGCTTGGACCAAATATCCTTCCAGTCAGGTGATATTCCCTAGACAGCGTCTCACACACAGAAACATTGAGGATGAGTTCTTCTGTATGCAAGGATCTTTTCCTTTTATACACCGCAAACGAATCCGTTTGGGGAGGTCCTGTCCTAGCGAAGTGTTCTTCTGTTGAACAAGGCATATTTGAAGCCACAGATCTGATGCTAGGAGCTAAATCTGATGCAAAAACCTATTAAAATAAAGATGTTGCTTAGCTCTGGCTGTGCAGAGTTGTTCACACAACCTTTAACCCAGAACCTAGAAGCATGTGTGAGTTTTTCGTGGCAAACTGACCCCTGGGAGTTGCAGCATTTTCTGAGAACATGACCCCACGGTGCCCTGAGGAGCTGCAGGGAAAAAGAGCCCTTTGTGGAAAGACGGCTTGCCCCTACTCCTCCTGCCACAGTCCAGCCCTCTGCATATGGTAGGTGACTGCATCTGGTAGGAAGAATTATTCCGCCAGGGAGGGGGAGGGATGAAGTCATCTGTTCCATCAGCTTGTAAAACCAAACTAATTAACAGACAATCAGCATTGATTGAGACAGCTGCATGCTCTGGGGAGCAATTGGAAACACACACACACACACCCCAGCTTTGCAAAGCCGTTGTTTTGCTGCTCTTAAGGCAAGGCACTGAATTTATGTCTTTGGGGTTGCTAGAGCTGGAACAAGAACAGGAAATTATTCCTGTCCTGAGAGTTCACACACTAAATGACAGATAGAAGCAATGTAAACAGGTGCTGGAATGCCCCCCAGAGTGATAAGACGTCAGTGTGGGTTGTTCTTTAATGATGGTAACGTAGCTGGTCCCATCTGAATAAATTACTGGATTATGTCAATGGACATATCAATAATGTTTTAGGTAGCAATTTCAGTATGTAAAAGTGTCTCGTTTCTTCGCAATTCCCTCCACAGGTTGCTGTTATAACCTCTTGTTTTCAGATGAATTCATTTTGAGAGACTTTTGACAAAATATCAAGTTGAATTAAACTGATTTGGGCCATTGGGCTATTTACTTCAGTGTTGCCTACTGTACTGTGCAGCAGTCTTTGGGGCAGAGAGAAAGGCCTTTCTCAGCTCTGCTAATTGAGATCATGGCTACCCAATATGCTAATATGATGTAATGCTCATTGGACCGGCGGGGACCCTGATTCAAACTCTCTTGGCCATGCAGCTCGCTAGGTGGTTTTGAGCCAGTTTCTCTCTCAACCTAGTTTGTCTTATAGGGTTGTTTTGAGGAGAAAGTGAGGAGTGGAATTGCATACACTGCCTTGAGCTCCTTGGGGGAAAGCTGAGATATAAATGTGATTTAGGCATATAACCCATCAAGAGCCGTGCAAATATTTTGGCAAAAATAATGTTGCAGGGGAGGGACAGGCCCTGACAGCTTCAGGTTGGACTGAGAAACACCCCTGTCTTGAAACACTGTTTGTCAGTGCAGCCCAACACAGGAAAATCAACATGGTGACCACCAGATGCTTTAGGAATACCACTTCCATCTGTCTCTTCCAGCATGGCCAGTGATCAGGAATGATGGGAGCTGTAGTCCAAAACATCTGGAGGGCACCAGGTTGGTAAATGCTGGTATGTTTTTCTGCCTCTGGTGGAAGAGTGGACTAAAATGCAACAAGCTGTAAAAGGATAGCCCCTGATTCTTGTGTTTGTGCACAAGCGGAGCCGTAGCAAGTTCTCTCCCTGCCCCCGTTTGCCATCAGAGCCAACCCTTCCAAAGTTAAAAATAAAAACTCGATGTGTGGATATGACAACCTCCAGGATGACAGACAGGGTGAGGTAGCTGGGGGGTTTCCTGCCTTTTGTAATGGCAAATGAAATCTTGTAAAGCATAAAAGATTTAAGTCTAATTTTAGTAAGATTCCAGTAGAAATAGATATGTCTCATTAATCATATTTATGTTTTTGCTCGGTATTAATGCTCCTGCTGCAAACATTAAATTAACCTTATGTAGTTGTTTGGTGCACTGTTTAAAAAGATGAAACTAATGAAATCTGTGCTTGTAGAAGTCTTGGGAGCAGCTGCTTGGCAGCTGTGCGCTTTAGTAGTATCTCTCTGAAGCTCCTGCTTCTGGATCTTTTAAAAATTCCTTCCATTTTGTGGTGGCAGAGGCATTAGATCTAGACAGAATGTGACCATCGTCTCAGATAAGTACAAAAAAAGTATTGTCCAGGAAAGAAGTCTGCAGCTTAGTAGTAGTAGTAGTAGTAGTAGTAGTAGTAGGCAGTTCCCCAATATCCTGTATACATAAATATCCTGCGTTTTTATAATCATGAAACTCAACAGTTACCTGACAGTTACTGGTACTTTGTAGAGGTTGTGGTTTCAGGTGCCTTTAAACCAAGGGTGGAGAACCTGTGGCCCTCCAGATGTTGCTGGACTAAGCCCCCATAAGCTCTGACATTTATTATTATTATTATTATTATTATTATTATTATTATTATTATTATTATTATTCCATCTGACTGGGTTGCCCCAGCCACTTTGGTCAGCTTCCAGCAAATTATAAAACACAATAGAACATAAAACATTAAAAACTTCCCTATATGGGGCTGCCTTATATTTTTAGGGGAGAAAAAAGTCTCGGAGGGAGGTGAACCTCAAGTGAATTGAGGTTTGTATATTCAGGTAGCCTTCGGATGATCTTACAATGATCATAACGTTTGGGCAGGTTTGCGTGGGAGATTGTGATTCTTTGAATGCCTGGGTCCAAGCCAACGTCAGGGTAGTCGAGGAGCAAAAGTCTTACCTTCATCTCCTCAGAGTCTTGGCAGACAAACTCATTTGGGGAGATACTTCTATGCAAGGCCCACTGCAGTGATTCTAAACCATGCAGAATTGTGCTTAAATGCCCTCTCTGGTGAACATTTCCCCAAATGCCACAAGTGCAGGAAAATCTTAGTGGCTATAGCTTAGTTTCAGCCAAGAAACTAGATCCTTTCTTCACTTTGATGTTAATGCTTGATAGACATGAATAATCAGATACTTTGATTTGCTGATCTGTCTGTCTCCACCTTTACCGTCCTGAAAAGCCACTGTCTAGGCAAGCTGCTTGATTTTGCCTCATATAGATCACCTCTGACTGTTGCTCATGTTTCTGATTTCCTTTGTGAGTCTTGATGTTAGCGGTGGATATTTTCAACAACTGGCTCAAGGTATCTTGGGCAGCTAACAGGAATCAGGGTTGTGCCTGCCCCACTTCTAGATCCACTTGATAGAAATGTGCTGTTCTCAAATGTTTCATAGGTCCCAAGTACGTAACATACTCTTTAGAAATTTGCAGTTTGTCTTGTTTTATTTCAATGTGTTTGTTATCTCTTTCTGCCTTTTTGTTTGAAAATAATGATTGCCTTGCACATATACTAGTTTTCTTTCTGATTAACCCTCCTTTTAGGGGGGTATATTTTGAGCTCTTGCTTTTTAAACAGATTGCTAATATTCTTTTAAAGGCCTTCTGCTTAGCTGTTAGACACGTTGGTTTCTGTTATGTGTATGTGTACACACACACACACACACTCTTTTTGGGCTCTTTACTCTGAAATGCATCCAAGGCTGTTTTGTCCAACTGTTAAGGATTTCCTTCTTTTTTATAGTGTTTCCCCATATGTTACAGAATTTCATCAAAGTCTGTTGACATTCTGCCTTACTTCCCCCTATATTCAGCACTGCGAACCAGGAAGCCAACCGCACTGAGCCTAATAGGGTTTACTCTCAAGTAACTGTATACAGAAATGGAGCCTTAGGCTGTCAAAATAAAATGAATTTAAAAGGTGGGCACATCTTATTTTATGGTGAGAGGAATATTTTAAATTTGAATCTCTGTAATCCTGGGACGGAAAGTATGTTATCCCCTGAGGCACCTTGTTATACGGCTGGCAGGATTTTGATAGATTCCAGGGCCTCTCTTTCTTTTCTTTTTTTTCCGTTGCTCCAGCACTCATGTGGTGATAAAAAAAGCTAAATATTGGAAAAACTAGAAAATATATGAAATATATCAATCGCATTGCATTATTGGGAGGATTTGAATCAAGTTGTTCTAATCAGGAATGAGATTATAGAACACAAGCTAAACATCCACTGACCTTTGTTTGGCATCTGTGTGGTTCATAAATTGATAAAGAAATCATGCTAATTACATGCAGCTAAAGTAGGATACTGTCACTTGGAGTATGTCTTACATGTGCCCCCTTGTTTCTGGATGAGCAGCCCATGTGTACTAGTTTCCCTTGAGTGGGTTTGAATCAGATCAAGGGAAGTAATAGCATCACTCTATTCTGTGTCCAGTTTGGGTGCCACAATTTAAGAAGGGTGTTGATAAGCTGGAACATGTGCAGAGGAGGGCGATCAAGATGCTTAAGGATCTGGAAACCAAGACTTCTTAGGAGCGGTTGAAGGAGCTGGGTATGTTTAGCTTGGAAAAGAGGAGACTGAGAGGAGATATGATAGCCATCTTCAAACATCTCTAGGGCTGTCACATGGAAGAGGGAGCAAGCTTGTTTTCTCCTGCTCTAGAGGGTAGGACTTGAACCAGTGGGTTTAAGTTACAAGGAAGGAGATTTTATCAAGAAGAACTTTCTGACAGTAAGAGCTGTTTGACAGTGGAACAGACTCCCTCAGAAGGAGGTGGACCCTTCTTCACCAGAGGTTTTTAAGTAGATGTTAGATGGCCATCTGAGGGTAAGAGCTGTTCAACAGTGAAATGGACTCTCTTGGGAGATTGTGGACTCCCCTTCATTGGAGGTTTTTAATCAGAGGTTGGATGGTCATCTGTCATGGGTGCTTTAGTTGAGATTCCTGCATTGCAGTGGTTGGACTCATGACCCTTGGGGCTCCCTTCCAACTCTGTGATTCTGTGAATGTCTGGGAGCCATATGATTCCCATGTTGTAAACATTTATCTTGTGCACACATAGCTGTGTCAGGAGGCAGTTAGGTGTAGGTTCTGACCACACAGCTAAGCCCAACATTATGACATCACCACTTCTCTTGGTTTCCAAGAGGATTCAGAGGGGCGAGAAGATTGTTAAAACCACAAGAATCCTGATTGACTAAGTGAATTCTCTGTGTTTGATGGAGCCAGTGGCATTGATATTTTTTTCCCTGTAACCCTCCAAAAGTTAAGAATGCCATTCATATGTCAGTTTCTCTTAGAACAACTATATCCATTGAATTGGAACCAGATACAAGTGCTCCAAGTGTCCAGAAAATGTTATGTTGGTCTGTCTCTGCTATTTTAAACACTCAACTCCCCACCCTCGCCAATTTTTTTTATTCCAAGTGATAGTGATATTATTTGTTGAGTTATTACGTAACCAAAATCTGTGCAGTAGACATGGGGGCAACCTAATAATAATAATAATAATAATAATAATAATAATAATAATAATAAAAATTTATTATTTATACCCCGCCCATCTGGCTGGGTTTCCCCAGCTACTCTGGGTGGCTTCCAACAAAATATTAAAATACAGTAGTCTATTAAACATTAAAAGCTTCCCTAAACAGGGCTGCCTTCAGATGCACCCAAGATTTGCAGAAGTACAGAAACCCTTTAGGAACAAGCCCAAAATGACTCCAAAAATATATTATCAATCTGGTCACAGAATGCTAAATGATACTTGCATCATTTTCATTTCAGAAAATTGTAGCAATGTGGACGATGTATGTGTAACTGAGAGACAAATTTCTAAGCAGCATTTAAGAGACTGGCAGTGGGATGTGGGCTCATATGTGCCTTCTCTGGAGCAACACCCCCCCCCAAAAAACTTGAATGTGGTTAATGGGCACATCAGCTATGGCTACAGACAACCAGGTTTCTTGCATAACCAGGTCTATTAATAAGGTTTTGAAGTTGGTTCAGGATGCTGGGCATGCATAATGTTATTGCAGATGTATCCCACAGCTACTTAATGACTGCAGGGGGTTGGGGTGCAGATTTGCTCCGGGAAAGGGAAGAAAGTACACAATCCCATATAAATTATGTCTGCTTCAGCCAGCAGGTGAAGAGGAGGAGGGATTGCCAAAGAGTGTCTGAACTTGTGGTTAAGGTCAGCTGTCAGAGACATGCCTTCTCCTTCTCAAGCATTCCCACTCTCTTTGACTGAAAAGGGGAAAGCTTTGAAGGCGCCACTCCGCCGCACACATTTTGTTGCGAGGGAAGGGGCTCTCTTTCGTTCTGACTCACTAGTGAGCTGTTTTTCTCACTTCTCATGAACATCAGATTTGGAATGAAAGGAAATCGATTAAAGGTAAAGACAAATCTAGAGGCAAATCCTCCCACAAGGTACATAACACAACTTCTATTGACTTCATGGGAATGTGGTGCATATACTTGAATTTAGTGCTTAAATAAAATGGACAGAGATATGGGGGAAACATGGTAGTGCGACGCAGCAATGGATCTCAGTACAGCTGGGGCATTTCTGCCAATACACATCCCCTGCTATTTAGAGTGTGCAAAAAGTAAGGGAATCTCTTGGGTAGAGGTGGAAGATACGGTGAGGTGACTGGTGCATAGCAACATTGCAGAGTGACACAGTTCCTGGACTCGTTTTTGTCGTGCATGAAACCAGCAAACATGGAACAAGGCAGTGGATGAATTAATCAGAGAATTTGATCAGCTGCCATCCATTGATCTTACGGCCAAACACTTTTAAATTAAGCAAGTTGCAGAATCGTCTTTTCCTTGGCAAGCTGCTGTCTGGTTTTGTGATCTGGAGTTCATGGGCTGGCTTGGTGGTGGTGCTTTCAAGAATCTCAAGTCTTTGCTAGTACTACTTGCTGGGAGAGCCGCCACAAGGCAGAATACATAGTGCTGGGCTAGATACAACCAACTTTGTATTTAGCATGTATTCATGGGATGTATGAAGTATTCTAAAGAGAAAGGTGCTGGGGCTGAAACTCCCTAGAAACTGGAGTCTATGGCTCAAAATCTTTCTCCGCCCTCCACCCCTCAGTCATGGATCCTCAGACATCACTTCCTTGTTAACAAGCTTTACTGGTGATATAAAAACCATAGCAGTTAAATTTTGATATGTGATGTTTGGCCAGCTGTGGCTTGGAAAAGGAGCTAGCTTTTCAGATGAAGCACTGAAATTGGTTTTGTTGTGAAAAGCTGTATCGATGTAGGTACTTAAGAGGACAGGACATAGGTACTTAAGAGGACAGGACGTTGTTGTTGTTGTTGTTGTTACTAGGTGTGTCCAGCTTGTTTTCTACACTCTTGTAGTGGAGATATTATAAGGACCAGAAGATAGGCCTTCTCTACTCCATTGTACACCAGCCTGTTGCTCTCTTGATGTTTTGGAATACAACTCCCATTAGCTTTAGGATATCAGGCTGGCAAAGGCTGGGCCTAGTGGAATTGCCCCTGTTGTGGGTTTGGTTAAATTAGTTCATAAGAAAGGGAAAGCAACTCTGTGTCTTCTTGATTAGCTGAAAGGGAAGAAATTGGCCAAAAGGGTCAAGTTCAGCAGAACAAGTTCCTATACAAATAAAACCCACATTTATTGTGCCTTGTCTCTAGAACCTGAAACCCTGAAAGGTCAAATAATGTATTAGTTGTGATATTCAGTAGTTATTCATAATGTCAAAAGTCATGCCAAAAAGGTAGCTCTAATGCAACACTAGTGGAGGCACGCAGCCTTAAATTATCTTGCCTTACCCAAGGAAATAGGGGGATGTCATTTATGCAAGTTTGTATTGACCTGCGACTTCATTGAGGCTTGTAAAAACTTTGCATGAGAGGTGGCAAGGAAAGAATGGTTCAGTTAAGGAATTTAAAACATTGAGGTCTATTTACTTTCCCCACCTGAGTTTTCAAATTTTATCTTTTTTGGGGGGCAGGGGGCGAGAGAATCCGGGCATGGTTAAAATTATGGTTCCTCTTTCTTTTTCATTGATAGAGGGAGCTTGATGCCACAGCGACAGTGTTGGCAAACCGCCAAGATGAAAGTGAACAATCAAGAAAGAAGCTTATTGAACAAAGCCGTGAGTTCAAGAAAAACACTCCAGAGGTAAGCTGTGATGTTAATTCCACAAATCTCTACTTCCCAGAATATTAACAGACCCACAATTTTTTCCCCATTGAAACAAAGTTGTGTGTTTTGTACTTGCAGATTATTCATTAGAACTCATATTTTAAGCTTGGGGTATATATAACTTTGTGTGTGTGTGTGTGTGTGTGTGTGTGTGTGTGTGTGTGTGTTTCTGACTTGACTAGAAGCAGTCTAAACTATAACACTGCCTTTATTCACATTGTGAAATCAGCACGCATATGAGAGAGAAAAAATTATACTGCTTTTATGTTCCTGTAGAAAACATCCATAAAATTAATTAATAATATAATGCCACCCAAACTGAGCAGATTCAAAATTGTAATGACCTTTTTGTTGTACCTAGGAAAATAATAATATATTAATAGACAGCTCTTTGGGCATGTTAAAAGTAGCTTTTCTGTTATACGCATAATATTTAATGTTAGGGACATGTTTGCTATAGAGTTGTTGTATCTAAAAGCATATATTTATTAAAGCTTTCACTTGGTTTGAAAGTATAATTTAAAGTACAACAAGTGTGCTTTATTGACACACACACACACCCCCCTCACCGCAACATAATTTCAGTTGACATGCCTTTGGCTATTGGTAAAAGCTCTGATATATTTATACAGCATATAAAATTAACATGGCGTTTTAAAAGTTGCACTTACTAAATAATAGGTTAAATAAACATGCTAAAACAGATCTCAATCAATTTAGGATGTCAGAAAAATTCAAATAAAACTTGTCCAGAAAATTCACACCAATGAAATCACACAGAGTTGGCAGGGGGCATTGCCCCACTCCACCCCCACCCCTCCTTTGGCCATATTTACCTTGCTTTCTGCATCCATTTGAAGTTAACTATTTCATCATTGGCTACTGTTAAGAATCCATTAAGGCAGTGCTTAATGCTCTGGGGATGTTTTCACTCCATGAATGTACGTAATGATTATGTGCTATGTAGGTTAACAAACCATAGTGAATTCATCTCTCAGCTGCAGCATTTCATAAAGTGAATTTTACCAAAGTGATTTTTACTAAGGTCCTGTGACCAATTGAAAATGTGGAATATCTATGGCATGGTAAAAGTAGCTCCTCATGTTAGCTTTATTGCATCAGGTAAGATTACAATCTTTTCTCTATGGGCAGAAGGCACATTTGAAAGGTTCTTCCGTGTAGTGGTGTTGAGATTGCAAAGATCAACAAGTATAGAATGGGAAGTGTTTTGCTATCTTGGTTGAGTAAATGTGTTGTGCAAGCATGAGCATAGCCCACCGCTTTTCATTTCGGTACCTTTCAGAAAGTAGCTGAGCTACAGCTCAGTGGAAGAGCATGTATTTTGCACATTGAAGGTCCTTGGTTCACTTTCCTGCATTTGTACTTCAACAAAACTTGCGTGGTGGGCTGGAGATATCCCTGTCTTGAATCCCTGGATAGCTGCTGCTAGTGAGGGTTGCTAATACCGGACTAGACAGACCAGTGTAAAGAATTCATGTGTTCCAAAGTCTGTTTGCCTAGCAAAGTGCTTGATTTTCAAGATGTAAATTCTGAAATTCCTTGACTTTTAAAAATACTACTTTCTGGCTGCTGTTCTGAGTTGTGAGATGGACCACTTGATTTAACTGAGAGAATTGTAGAAGACAGCTTTGGTGATGAGGAGAAGAGTAAGACACTTTTAGTACTGGGAGTGGGGGGGAATACTAAAATAAAAGAGTCTCTAACAGTGGCTAATTTGTGGCTTTCAAGATATTGTCAGACTACAGCTTCTATTGTCTCTGACCTTTGGCTGTACTTATTGTGACTGATGAGAGTTAGAGACCCAACAGCACTCAAAGGGCTACAGTCCCACCCCCACCCCCCACTGCCCTAACACAATAGCAAAAACCAAACCAACTGTTTTGATACCATAATTCACAGCTAGTGAATTTGCGGTGAACTTTCACAATGATGACAGAGACAATGTCATCTAGACAAAGTTGGATGCAATAAGGTAGAAGAAAGTATTTATATTTATCCTATACTTTTTGAGTGTTTGTGTTACACAGATCTGTTGTTTGGAACATGAACAAATATTGATTTGTGTAGCTGAAGCTATTACAAAAACACAAACTATGTAAAGAGATTGCATGTAATGTGCCCACATGAGATTAAACAAAAAAACCTTTGTATATTGCAGCTTCTGTCTGTTGTTCCTTAAATGAGCCTGCTGCATGTTAGGATTCAGAAGGCCCAAAATAATAAAGTTGCACACATTTTGTGTTGTTATTTTGGTGTGGAGTTGTTTGCAAATAATGTAATGGAGAACCTATTTGCTCTCTCTGCAAAGGGGTTTCACCCTTTTGACTTAACGAGTTTTGTTATTAATCTATATACCGTATTATACACACTTCTTTTAAGAGCTAAACATTGAAGTGGGGCCAATTAAAGAATCCGAAGAGACCTGTCTCAGCTGCAGCATGCTTGATAATGTAGTTACTTCATGCAAAGACTGAAGACGCAACTCAGGCAGCAAGAACCGACAGGGCCATCTTGTGCTCTCTCAGGTGATTACAGGCACCAGTGGGTAGCAGCTCTGATTGCCACAGCCAGGGAAGGTATCAGAAGAACTGCTTAGGCATTCACAAGACCTGACACTTTGCTGTTGTCAAAACGGATGGCATTGCGAACGTTGGGTGTTCCAAACTAAACTTGAGTTCCTTGTCAAACCAAACTCATACATTCAGTGAACCACTGAGATGAATTATATTTCTAATATTTTTATCCTGTTCCTTTATGGAACCAATTTCAACATAGTTAATGCATTTACAACGTAATTCTGTGCATGCTTTCTCAGAAGAAAGCCTACTGTGTTCAATGGAGTTTCCTCCTTTGTAAGAAACGTTACCACTGAGTTATGCCTCTTCCTCAAAGTAGATTATCTTAACTGCTGTATATAATGTTTCTATGAACTATTCCCTAAAAAGAATTTATCTTTGCCTTTTACTCCAGCACACGAGAGTCAGCATATACTAGTAGGGCTTTAAAGCATGTATCTAAAGTGAAATAAAGGAAAATAATGACATTAATTTTTTTAAATGGGCAGACTATGTGTAGGTTCTAGGGACGCAGGTGGCACTGTGGTCTAAACCACTGAGCCTAGGACTTGCCAACTGGAAGGTCGGCAGTTTGAATCCCCGCGAAGGGGTGAGCTTCCTTTGCTCAGTCCCAGCTCCTGCCAACCTAGCAGTTCGAAAGCACGTCAAAGTGCAAGTAGATAAATAGGTACCGCTCCGGCGGGAAGGTAAACAGCGTTTGCATGCGCTGCTCTGGTTTCACCAGAAGCGGCTTAGTCATTCTGGCCACATGACCCGGAAAAACTGTCTGCGGACAAATGTCGGCTCCCTCTGCTAGTAAAATGAGATGAGCGCCACAACCCCAGAGTCGTTTGCAACTGGACTTAACTGTCAGGGGTCCTTTACCTTTTTATGTGTAGGTTCTACTCCTGTTTCCAACAAGCAGGATGGAGTCCTAGGCATTTGACCGTTTGTTTGTTTGTTTGTTTGTTTGTTTGTTTGTTTACTTAAATATTTATAGATCATACATTTCTTTTAAAAAAACACACATCAGAAAAAGTAGT
Source organism: Podarcis filfolensis (assembly GCF_964270895.1). NCBI lineage: Eukaryota > Metazoa > Chordata > Lepidosauria > Squamata > Lacertidae > Podarcis > Podarcis filfolensis. The sequence continues at coordinate 12,298,990 of NC_139618.1, read as the reverse complement.
ATACAGCATACATTAACTTTAATAGAAGAAGTAAAAACTGGTTAGAAGAAACTGAGTTAATGAGAACTTGCATTCCTGTTTGCATATGCTTGAAGTTGCAGTAGATGGAGACTGGGAGAAGCTTTGCTATACTGCTAGATTTGCACCAGAGGAAATAATTTCCCAGTTTAGGCACTACCATGAAGGTTAGTATCAATTCCTTGAATTGTTGGGGGTGGCGGATAGTAAACTTAGGTGAAATAGGACCCAAGCCGTATGGCCCAGTCAGCAAGCCCCATTCAGAAGCCTGGTGGGCCACATGTTGGAATTATAAATTAAATTACAGGGTGGTACACATGCACAAATGCCGGGTAGGTTGCTGGTCTGCCAGTCAGTAAAACTCCTCATTTCAAAATGTTTATTGATGTAAATGGTGTTGGCAACAAACATGGCCTTCAAGGCAGTCCATTGGGTTATTTTATAGAACCTACAAAGCTGTAGCTAAGTCTCTTTAATATCCTGGTTTGTCCTGCTTGAATCTTGATGGCACACAATGGGTGGGGAGAGAGGAAAGGCGTTTCAGACAAGGTCATGACAGAGCTTTAATTTTTTTCAGCTGCCTTGTTGATTTCTATGCAGCAGACAGACAGTGACAGTCAGCGTTGGAGTATCTGGGTAAACTCCTTAGGATTGTTTCCCTCTCACATTTTTCCATGTCTTGTCACAGGTTTAGTAGTTTAAGCATCTCTCGGCTTTTAGCTTTCCACATACTGCTGTCCAGGATGCCCAAAGAACTTTCTCAGACTCCGTTGCAAATAAACTGGTATTTAGAAGAACCCTAGAGCAGAGCCTCACTCTGCTGAACTGTCAGTGGCAGTTACAGCTCTGCAATGTCTGCAGACTGGACTCTTAGGATGTTCCAGAGATCAGAGAGACGTGATCAAGTATGTTCTTTTTATAGCTCTTTTAGCAAATTCAAATCTTTTCTTCTGAGCTGCATGCTTTCCAACTGCACAGAGATCAGGTGCCCTCAGGAGCAGAATCTGCCTTACCAACCACCTTCTGAGACTTTGCATGGGACCAGCTGCCTTAGCAGCAGGAATGCAACCTCTCCTAAGACTAAGCCCCTGCTGCAGAAGGATTTCATATTTTTTACACCAGTGATTTGTTTCTGTGCTTCGGCTTATTTTTACAACGGTATTTTGGAGCTGGACGCATTTGTAATATATGAAGCGGGTGCAGGTATTGCTACCACTGAAGTTAGGAAAAAAGTTTTCTAAATCTTTAAATTCAAAGATTTATTCAGCTGATCCTCCCCTCCCTCTGGGTCTTATTACATTATCTTGGAAAACATCTGGTGCCATATGTCTGTGTTCCGGCTAATGTAGCATAGTTTGGGAGCAACAGCCAGAGGCTACATCCCTCAACAACTTGACGCAGAAGTTTGATACTGATTGCTACCAAAATGTATGTCTTGGTTGAAAAGACCCTGTGAAAGGAACTTCCAGTGACTTGGCCCCAGTTTTCTTCGAACTTCTTTTTGGCAGGTATGTGTGAGGAATGCTTCAGGTTACTTCATTATGCATTCAGAATATTTAAGTTCATGTGTTGTGAAATGGCTTGCATATGAATTGCTTCAGCTGACAGGAATCTTGTTTCACTTCCAAATTGGTAATGTGAATTATATGGATATCTTGTGCCATCTCAATATGTCTCTAGGGAGCATGCAAAAATGTCACTTCTAGAATAACCAGCCCACTACCAGTTTAACTAGTCAGTAACTAAAGCACAACTCAACACTTTGATCAGTATTCCTTTGGGTGCCCCACTAAAATGAATGGGAGTTAGTCAATAATACGAGCAGATTATAATGTTGAAAGCACATGTAATGGAACAAACATGCTCAGTCTCCACTTGTGCTGGGAAACCCCCTCCCACAGTACCACTGCTTTTTACCCTGTTTTAGATTAATTTTGCTTGGCCTTATTCCTAGTTAACCCAAATTTAGGGGGTGCTCCAAAATTGAGTTTTGGAACCCAAGCCCTGAACCTCATGTGAGCTTTTGTTAACATAAGCTATATCAAATGTGTGGGATTTGTTCACAAGAGGGAAAGGTCTGGATGGGGAGGGAGCGTGCCGTCCCATGACCCATCCCTGATTCTTTAACCCTTATTAAAGAGGGTCAGCTATTGCTGCATTTGTGCTGGGAGAATACTAGCTCCCTGTGAAACTGGCTGCAAAACTGAAGCGACTCCCTCCTTCATGTGCTCCCTTTTATATATCTGTTGAGAAAAAGCAGCTAGATTTTGAGCAAGCTCAGGAGAGAGCTTTGTTGCATTGTTAAAGCAATGGCCCCTCTGGGGAGTTAGTCTCTCATTGTAAATAAGCAGTGAATGCTCGGAGGTAAAATTTATGAGTTAACCTTGCTGTGAGAGTTTGAGTACAACTGACAAAAGGTGATATTTCTGGACAAGGCCTCACTAGGACTGTACATTACGTTCTGTTACATAATGGTGATATCATGCATTTGAATTTTCTGCAGTTAGTCACTTTAATAAAATAGTTAATTATAGGGTGTTCTGGCCATTTTAGGATTAAGACTGTCTGAAACATATACTGTGTTAAAATCAGGAGGTGGGGGGAAGAGGCTTTAATTAAAAACAGCCATTTTGTTTTGCCAGCTGTGCAGCTTCTTACAGGTCCTGCAGCTCATCATCTAAGCATCCCTTATTAATGTTTGAGAACGTGGTTGATCTTGATAATTTAGAATCTCCTCAAGTCACTCAGGAGCTCGAATTGACCACATAATTGCTAGTAGAAATACTTATTTTATAAATGGCTTTTAGCGGCTTTGTTCTGCATGCCCAGGAAATCATCAGAAGTGAGAGTTTGGAGGGTTAATGTGGATCAAAAAGCTAAAGGCATTTTTTATTTGTTCAAGCCTAGAACTGGGAGTATCGAAGGGAGAAACTGAGTTGGCTCCTGCTCAGTTTTGCAGTGCAATTCCACTGTAGCCACAAATGGTGTCTGAAGATGTTGGCTTCAAAAAATTAGCCATTTGCAGCTGCACCTGTTTAAAAGTCTGATTGGATGCAAGATTTAGGCCCTCTCTACACTATATTGCATTTAAAGCAGTATCATGCTACTTAAACTGTCATGGCCTCCCCCAAATAATCCTAGTTTGTTAACATTGCTGAGAAGTGTTAAAACCTGGGCAGTATGTATGGAGGTCCTGGGTTACCCAGACAACAAGACCCCCTCTCAGCCTCACTGATGTGGTCCTAAGCAAAGCAGTTAGAGTTGTCTGACACTTTTCAGCACCCTTAACAAACTGACTCACCTGAAACCATGGAAGGGAGGGGTAGTTTTTCTGAAGGTGTGTAATGGTTGCTATTTCAAACTCCGAAGCTTTTTAGCCATTGGAGTGAAAGGTGTCCCCATTCAGAAAACAAGGGGCTCAGCTACAAGAGGTTTTGTGAACTTACCACTAGTATGTCCAAATCCCCATTAGCCATGGAATGTGCTGACCTGCAGCTCTTGGCAATGGTCAGATGATTGTGCTAAAATGGACTGGGGAATATGTCGTTACAATTGTGAGTGGGATCCGTGTGTCATAGTATTAGATGTTAGGGGTTTAACATCGCTTCAGAAGCCTGGGTGATCCCCCTATCTGCCATTGCTGCTAATGATGTCTGAACTGCCTCTGCCTGAAGTGACCTCTGCTCCCTTTCTGACTATTTTCCTTTGGGCAAAAGAGGCCCTTGGAAGTTTGATTGCCGGCCTCATGGCCATTTCCTCTATCCGGCCTGCATATGTACTCAGTGGTGAGGCATGGAAGTGAGAGAGTGGGCTTTTACTGCCCATCGGACATCTGTTTTCTAGACTCTGATGGTCAAATCCAGTTGGAATCTGAAATCGCACAGCAGAGCCTTTGAGCATAACCAGCAGTAGGTGTGCTCTGAGCATAAACAGCTTCTAACTGGCCTGGAAAAAGAGAATCTTGCATGCTGACAGAAAACTGAATAAATGAACTCTCAAACAGAGCACCTTAACACTTACAGCGTTGTGATGGCCCCCTGCTGACCCCCAAACTCTCTCCTAAGTAAATGGAAATTTTGAACCATGGGGAAGTTTTCTCCCGAAAAGCATATGATCTCACTCCCAGGGTCCTAGAACTGCCTAAGAGGCATCTGGTTAATTACACCATGGACTCTCTTTTTTTGGCTTTCCGAGTTTGCCCTAAAATATTTTGTGTGCGGTGGCAGTGATTTATTTCAATTGCTGTTTATTTCATTAGACTCTTCCCCCCACCCCGTGTTGTATGATAGCCAAATCAGATGTTTTCTTCTGAAGCAATATACAATGTTTTAAATATATTGCAAAACATGAACAAAGTGTCTATGATTGCCTTTTCTCTATGATATGGAGATAGACTTAGGTTTAAGGATTGGAATTAATTTTATGTGGTTTTATTTTTTAAAACACACACAGAGAGAGATCAACTGCATTTTAATAGAATTGGTAGTGCTCTATCCCACCCTTGTAAAAAAACCAGACAGGACCTGGGTTGTCTGTCTCGTGTTTCAAATAATTCAGTGCCAGCATCTAACCTTTAGGTGACACCTATAAAAGACAGACAGACACAAACATGTATCAAATTCCTAGGCACTAGCTTCAATTCTTTTGTACTTTTGGGCCTGTGTTTGTTACAACTCGGGGCATGTCCCAGCTAACACTAATCACCAAGTGCCTATACACATAGGAAGACTTCTTTTTTGTACCATAGTTTTGCATTACAAACCATGCAGTTAAAAGTCCACATTCAGCCATGTGATTTCATGGTTCCTGGGATTTTTTGTAAGCAGGGGTTCTGTTCAGACAATCTCTTTGCCCCCTTGCATCTTTGTGTGGTGAGACTGGAAAGGAGCACAGAGTTCAGGCTTTTATCACCCTGCCCTTCCTTACTTTTGAAACAGGTTGAGGGATATCACAAGTAACCACAGGATGTCCTGTGTCATGCTCTTGCTTTTCTGTGAGAGAGGAGCAGCCCCCAAGTATAAATTTGTAGGTTGATATCATGAGGTATGAAACTTCACATAGACTGAATTTTTTTCCCCAACCACAGAGCTTACTGTGAGCGCAAATGAGCAATTTTTCAGTATTATGTGAATACTGACAACTCTGCATTTTTTAATCTACCTAAAATAACTGAATGTTTGATTTATAAGAGATTGAGTTGTGCCATATATTCGTGTGTAGAGGGAAATCGTTTGAACATCAGTTTTAAATATTAGGGTCTTGAACAGATTATGTTTAAAATGGATTTCTAAAGAAGTAAGCAGGAATAAAGAGGAATAAATTCCCATAGAAAATAAAAATACATTATCAACTTTTGGGATTCTAATTTGGCAGTGATTTTGGGGACAAGGAATGGCAATCTAATTAGGAGTGCCCATGATTTTATTTGAAGGGGATTTTAGACCATTTTTAGAAAGAATGTGTTAGTTTTCTGACATTGTGATGGATAGCCTTGACTTGAAATAATTTGATCCCAGTGTAGTTCCAGATGATGGACTCAAGCTCCCACCAAACCAAGCCAGCATGACCCAGCGTTCAGGGATGATGGGAATTGTAGTCAATCAACACCTGCAGGGTTCCCCCAACAGAGACTATGAGGGGACTGTGAATGAATATAGAGATCAGATGCAAATAACATTTTAAAGTGAGATCTATCTGATTTCTTTCTTTGAATGAGAACACTTTAGCACTTTCCAGCAAGTGCTAAAATGACTAATTGGGTCATGTAGTACGTTGCGAAAATTATTGCAATTATTGCACCCTGATCAGAGGAAGTCTCTGGCTCCTGTTGTTATTCTCCTTCTTAACTCCTCATTGGGAGGAGTTTTCAGTATTCTGTAGAATATTGTTAATGGCTGGTATATGTATACCCACCAGTCACTTGCATTTGAGAATTGCTGCTAAAAATGTGTCCCTATGGAAGGATCTGGGCTTGGAATAAATGCTACCTTTTTCTTTTCTGCCAGCCAGTGGTGTTCGTCCCTTTTTTGTGGTTGGTAGGTAAGTGGTTGACAGGAAAGCCTCCCCTGCAATTTCTCGCAACTATCATGAGTGTGTTCTAAGTGTTTATGCAAGGTTAAGCGGTTACTCTTGAAACTACAATGTAGCGGAGCAATAGTGTGTATATTTTACATTTTGTCTACATATTCTAAAACTCGATTGTTTGATTGGTTTACTGGCTGGGCAGAAGGTTTGCTTGCTTTAATAAAGAAGATTGATTTATAAATAGAAGTTTAAAAGTGGTTCAGTTTGAAGCTAACTGTAATCAGTAATTGCCAAGTTGAATGAGCAAATAGCTGGTAATGCAAAATCTAAATTGTTGTAAATTGTAACACATCTGTAATCTTCAACTGGGAGAACAGAAAAGTTATATTAGCATGCTTTGCTAATAGGTCTCAACACCTATTAGGGCTTCTTTCTGACAATGGTATTTGAAAGAGGGAGAGGATTTGAGCTTTTATTATTTATTAAGGATTTTTTATTCTGTCTTTCAAATTTCCAGTATGTACTGCAATAACAAAGCTCAGCAAGAATAACCACACCATTAAAAACTCTTAAAACAACAGAAACTAAGAAACTCCAATTCAAGCAGCAAATAAGGCAGATAATAATGCCTGAATGTTGCAGAACCAATTTATTGTGGCAAGAGTTTTGTAGACAGGTGCTTGCTCCATGTTGAAGATGGAGGTGAAGAACATCTCCCCCCTTCAGTAATCCAGTCCCCTGGACTGGTACTGTGACTCCCCTGTGATGATTGCTACTTCTTTTTGTATCTTGACTCATTGGCAATAGTCATATCTGGAAATAAATTAAGAGAAAAATTATATTTGCTAAAAAAAGATTTCAGAAGACTTGAAGGAAGTAGAAGACCATCAAACCCAACCCAGCCACCCCAAGGAGGGAGCCTCCACCCCTAAGCCCCCTCTCCCCTGTTTGTGTCTAACAGGAAACTCACCCCTTGAGAGTTACTTATAAGCAAATTAAGGGACACGTGAAGTTAAGAAATGAATAGATTTTTTTTAAAAAAAACAACTGTTGGATTCTTTTTCAATTAATGCATTTTCAGTGTTGATGAATATATGGAAAAATGAAATTACACTGCTATCCTGCCGTGTCTCCAGTGTGACGATAAATCAATTTTTTTCCCTTTTAAAATGTCTGGCCCTGTAATTTATGTTTGCTTAAGCCATTACTAAATTCGTAGTAGGTGTTTTAGTTGGCAAGCGTCAGTCCAGGGACTTTGTGGACGTTTAGTTTTTTATTTTTATAAATACTGTGCTTTTGTTCTTGGCCAAAATGAAGTGTGGAAAAACATATGTGTTTTTGTTAATTGCAAAAATTGACTTGTTTCTGTCTTCTTCTAAAGCAGTGGTTCTCAAACTTTTTTCTTTGGGCCACACTTTCAGAATAAAAATTTGCTCGTGCCACACAGACGTTTTTTATTGATAAGAAATACATTGCAACACAAAACGAAATAACAACCAACAGTGCTTGATTTTGAACAGATATCTATCCATATTCAGCTGCAAATAACATTATTTTGATACTATACTTTACCATATTACTCTGAATTGTTTAGATGTTTATTTTATTGTCCTTGAATCTTCCTGCCACACTTGCCGTCCTCTCCTGCCACTCCAGGGTGGTATGCCACACCCTGATTGATTGATTGATTGATTGATTGTTGAATTTATATACCCAGAGGTATCAGGGTGGTTTACAGAACAAAAATTGAGAGCCACTGTTCTAAATAAATGTTTGCACTCAGGCCATTTTAAATCATTGTGGCTTGGATGCTGTAGAACCTTGATTGTGCTGTTTGTTAACTGACAAAACCTTTAAATGGGATGGACATCTGGCGTTTCTTCCCCAAACATGCTACTGATTTCTGCTGTATACTTCTGGAATGGGTTGGGATGCCTGAGCAATGAGAGGAAATTGGCCTGGAGCAAATTTTCAAGTCATTGTTGGAAGCAATTGCCATAAATTGTGTGCTGTTTGCATTAATGTTGCAAATGTCAAGCTATTATTAATAGATACGTTGAAGAGACTCCATCCCAGGTGAGGGCATGAAGAATTGGAAACACCTCCTGCTCTTGGCGATAAGCAACAGGAGCAGTCCTCTTTCCTCTGAGATGGTGGAAGCTTCCAAGGGTCACATGACTTGACTGATGCCAACTTACCACTGATCTTCCCTTGCAATGTGCAGTTACAGGATTGGGTTGGGCATCTTGTATGATGCCGTCTCATGCTTCTGAGGGGCACTGACAGAACTTCAGAGGCCCAATGGTGGCTCATGTAGAGAGAGTGCATGGTGATTCAGAAGAATCAGCAACACACATGGGGTCCCTGGCAAGCTAATCTAAAGTGAGGAAGGTTTGCAGGATGGGAGAGCATTCAAAAGTAGCTGCTGTATCCAGAATGTTCTTATTCTAAAGCTGTTGGGCCCAAGGAAGATGAAATTATTTTATAACCAACCAGGAGTGTGCGCTCCTTCCTTGTACCTCATATTGTCTAGAATGCAAATTCCCTCTGCTATTTCTCTACAAGCCTTAAACTGTGGCTAACTGTGATGTTAATAGCAATTTTAACAGTGGTTTAGGCTGGCCAAGGCTCCCACCTGAGCAGGATTTGAACTCGTCTTGGTTACATGGTTTAAAACCTTGGTTAAGCAAGAGCTGGTTTTGATTGTGGCTAATGTCATTGCCAACATAGCGCTTAGATAGCTTTAAAAGAGGATCACAAACGTTCATGGAGGATAAAGCTATCAAAGGCTACTAATGATGGCAGGGTGTTAACTCCAGGATCAGTGGCAGGGTACCTCTGAATACCTGTTGCTTATGTCCTCCTTGTGAGCTTCTCGAAAGGCCTCGGGTCTAGTCCACCAGCGCTCTACTTATGTTGTGGCCTTATGGTCTTGTGGAGAAGTAGAAATGTGTATGCTAGGATGGAGGCTGGGCAGGGCAGCCATTCATAGTTAAACATTTGTTTTTCTGTCTTTGGGAAATCTTTATTGAAAGATAAGGCTTAAAAATTCACACGGATTGAGAGAGGCTTTAGAAAACCTCATTTGCCATCAGTTCGTCATTTTCTCAGAGACGGGGGTTCAAAAGAAGGATTTGTTTCTCAGGAGCCTGGAGGCTGCCCTGCCACTTGTGCTGGAGAGCATAGCCTTAGTCTCTTCTGCTCCAAGGGCTGATGAATATGCAGTCGCTGCATAGCTAGCATCTCTCTCTCTCTCTCTCTCTCTCTCTCTCTCTCTCTCTCTCTCTCTCTCTGTGTGTGTGTGTGTGTGTTGCTTCTCCTAGAGTGGTGCATAATGATAGACTTTAAGCATTTCCCTTCCATCCTCTCCGTGCTTCAACCTCCAAGCTATTTATGCCCTTTTAACCAAAATGAGTTTTCCCTAAATCAGGAATTACTCATTGCTGCTTCCACCTCCTTGTTAAAAAGAAGTAAAATTTAAATATATCCATCTGGCTTCATAAACTCAATAGTACCTTACACCCCCCCCTCCCAATATTCTTATCCTGTTATAAGAATTCTCCTACTTCCCAGCTCTGTTCCACCTACATGCCTAAGATAGCCTTTAAAAAAACAAACAAAAATCCCAACTAACGATCATTGTGCCACGTCCTCCCAGGAAAACAACCTCTGACAAGAACCACTGTGGTATAGGGCCAGGCTAGAGACTGTTGCATCGGACTGAACAACCTAAATTCCCCCGCTGCTGAGGTTTGCCCAGGAAAGATCAGTAGCATTGGCTAAACTGTCCTTCAGGGAGGCTAGCCTGCCACTGCCAATCTTTTTATTGAATAACTTCTGATATGCTTTGAGGGGTTCCTTCAAAGCTGTTTTGAACACCCCTGTCAGAGCTGCGTTGTGGATGAACATTATGCATGGAACACCAGGTTGGCTAGCGAAGAAGCACATCATTGTTGGGTGCTGTGCAGTTTTTTTCCCCTGTGGGTGTGTTCAGAATATTTAGTGTTCCTGCCGAGAAAATAATCATGCTTTTTTAAAAAAAAAATCTTAAGGCTTTATTTAGTTGATTTTGAAACCAATTAAAGGAAGATTGGCTGTGCTTCCTCTTGTAAACACTCATTTAGATTGCTTAAAATAGAAGGAACTTACTCAGCTGAGTGGAAGGATGCTGTCTGCTTTCCCCTGGCTGTGTACTAAGGTGGTTTAACAACATTTGCAGGAGTTCATAGCCAGGCTTGGGGGTGCGGTGTGGGTAAGAAAATTCAAATGCCTAAGTGCCAGCATCACATTTTTTTTAAAGCCTGTGGGACCAGGCTCTTGTGACTTTCTTCTAGTCCTGCAAACTGAATAGTTAGCTCATTTTTATTTGGGGAGGTTAACTGTATTAAAATATATTTGGCCAGTATTCTAGAATAGTCAGACTCAGATACGGTCGTACCTTTGCTGACGAACTACTTGCAAGTTGAACGTTTTGACTCCTGGACGCCGCAAACCCAGAAGTGAGTGTTCCGGTTTGAGAACGTTCTTTGGAACCCAAACGTCTGGTGTGGCTTCCGATTTGGAAGCTGTGCCTTGGTTTCCGAACGTTTTGGAACAGACTTTCGGAACAGATTCCGTTCAACTTCCAAGGTACGACTGTACTTTTTTTGTGGATAGAAGAAAGAGTACCTTGCATCCATGTCATCTTATAGCTTGAAACCATGTCATCTTGCTTCAGCGATGGGATCTTCCACAGTTGCTATCTCTTTAGGTGTTCCTTAAGTGACACAAGAAGACCGTTTTTGTGTAAGCCCCCAACTTTCCCCAAACTCCCTGCTCTGGGAGATTCTTCTGGCTCCTTCACTGCATTTAGGAGGGTAGCAGAGACTTTTCTTTTTGAGCCCCCCTAGTTTGGCGGCTGCGGATTTGTTTGCTGTTTCTTGTTTTTGTTGCTTTACTCATTTTCGTGCACACTGCTCTGATCTCCTTGGGGAGTTTGGGGAGGAAGAGCAGGATATAAATTATTTTCAATAATAAATACCACATCCTTTCATTGACCTCTGAAGGCTGTAGGAAGCCAGGGTGGAGGTGGTGATGGAAGCAAACATTTAAACAGCATGTTGTTAAAGGTTTGTACCTCTTTGCACGTGTCATCTCACTAAGTCTTCTTACCACCCAATTTCACATGAGCACTGAGGCTGGGATATTTGGGTAGCCTCTTGCGTTTGGAATGCCTTTCCCAGGGAGGCCTGAAGTTGCTGTCCTTTGAGTTCCAGGTGCAAGCATTTCTGTTTCCCTGGAATTTTAAGAATGACAAATGCTATAATTTTAAATTCAGAGCAGTTTTGATTTTTCTGTCCGTTTTGAATGGACTGCTTCTGCTTTAGGTTGTTATTGTACACCTTATCATTTATGGTACTTCTTTTGTTTCTTACTACTTTGTAAGAAGTAGTAAGGGACAAGTGTGGCGCTGTGGGTAAAACCTCAGTGCCTAGGACTTGCCGATTGTATGGTCGGTGGTTCGAATCCCCGCGGCGGGGTGAGCTCCTGTCGTTCGGTCCCCGCTCCTGCCCACCTAGCAGTTCGAAAGCACTCTTAAGTGCAAGTAGATAAATAGGGACCGCTTTATAGCGGGAAGGTAAACCGCGTTTCCGTGCGCTGCGCTGGTGCTGGCTCGCCAGCTGCAGCTTCGTCACACTGGCCATGTGACCTGTGGCGCCGGCTCACAGCCTCTAGAGCGAGATGAGCACGCAACCCTAGAGTCAGACACGACTGGCCCATACGGGCAGGGGTACCTTTACCTTTACTTTGTTTTACTCTTGGGATTGGTAACTAAGAGAAAGAAAGAAAGAAAGAAAGAAAGAAAGAAAGAAAGAAAGAAAGAAAGAAAGAAAAGTATAAATCTCAACTGATGGAATATGCTGAATTGCTGAAGTTCACTGAAAGACTCAGAGATAAAGACAGTAGAGACTTTAGAAAAGACTGGGAACCATTTATATTGTATTTATGGAATCAATGTAAAGAAATGGACTCACTAGTAGGGTTTAACTAAACACTTACAATTAACAAAACTAATATAGAAGTGATAGAGATGAGATTGAAGTGATAAGAATACAACAACATCTGATGTAAAGAGCATAATTTTGAAGTATAGTATTGCAAGCAGGACAAACCCAGAAGGGGAAGTTGAGGGAAGGCGCGGGGCGTGGGACAGACGGACGTGGAATTTAATTTTTTATTATTTGTTTGAAATGTTTGTAACCAAAATGTAAAACTCAATAAAAAATTATTTAAAAAGAAAGAAAGGAAGGAATATAAATCTCAATATAAGCCAGGCACCACACCTATTCAGTGATTTCATCCTTAAGAATGCAACATCGAAGAAGCTTGGGACAAAGTGAGCTGACAATTAATAAAGGCTTTAAAATATACAATTTTAGTTCAGCAAGCTGATTTTGGGAGTCTTGATGGAGGAACATTCCACACCACAGTATTCAACAAACAAAAACCTGCCTGCCCCGTCTGTTAACATCAGGGTGTGCTTGTGTGTGTTGGGGTGGGGTAGGGTAGGGGGAGTGAGCAAGGGGAGGTTAAAACATGATGAATTAGTGACTATATCAGGTATGCGAAAATATGACCTATTTGACAGGCAGAGGCACACGTTGGTACACCACAGCCCTCAAGCGAATCCCTTTCTGAATGCAATAAACATCTAACATTTCCCACCCTATTGTAAACAGGATAGAGGTGCCTGGAGCACCCTGGATTTATCAGTGCTATTAAAAGAAAAGAACACAGTGCTGCAAATGTAAGGACACGTGCTTAAGCCATCTTCTCTTGACTAGTAGCATTAAACAACGCTGCACTCCCATGTAGTGGGCTTATGAATTCAATGCATTTTTATTGCATGTTTGGACAGCAATGCCATATTAAGCAAAAGAGGAAATTCATGTAAAATACTGGGCTTTACTGAAGGGGTGGGGAATTTAGGCTCAGGTCATGGAAGTGGCTCCCTCCCCAGGCAACTCTTTCTGCCCCCAAATAAAGTCATGTGTGGCACATCACACGAAGGGTACCTAACTGCTTCCTTGGGTTATTTTTTGCTTGAAAACCCGCCCAGGACATTTTTTAATGCCAATATGTTAACATTGACTTGGGGGGGGGGGAGTCCCCAAAGGCAAAAGTCAGTAGAAATTGTGTGATGTTTGTAGTCCCAGGTGCTTTTCGCTGCAATTTGGGCATATTGAGTACTGGGAATGACCATTTTGCACAGGGGTTGCATTCCTGACCCCCATGCATATCAGTGGAGCGCATGTAAGCCTGCTCTGCCTCCTTTGGCCTCCACTCCATGCTGCCCCTGTTTCCAGAGACACTTCCAGGGGTGGTGCGATGCACACGTGCGCAGTTGCACATCACTTGGATGTGGTTAAATGGTCATTGCCTCTACTACCAAGAAGGAGGCAATCAGTGGGAATGATTATTTGTCCAATGCCTACTTCTGTGTAAATTCTGCGGTAGAAAAGTGCATGTGAGGCAGATTTAATCCCTGTTTTTCTTCGAAATGAGTGTGACTTTAAATGGTATTCCAGCTACTGCAGTATCAAGTTTTTCTTTTTGTAAAACAAAATGTCAGAGAGCTCACTAATGTTTTGGTTACTTTTCACGAACGTGCTGCTTTCCTCCTAGCTTGCTGAGGATGAAAATAGTCAAAATATTATTCGGATAATCCAATCTTCAAGGTAGATTTTGCTTAATTCGCTGATTGTTCAAAGTGAGGTATTTATGTACCGTAATGTGTCTGTCTTTGATATTTCTGAACCTGGTCTTTTTAATTTCATGCCAGGGATCAGGGTTTTAACAACGTAATACATTAAAACCCAGAAGACTTCAAAGGCTAGATCTATTGACTCATTATGAAGTGATAACGTTGGGACTTTGTTATCTTAACAAGTCAACAAACTTAGCCTTTTAAAATATTCTGGTTCTTGATTCACAAATTTTAATCATTGAATTCAGTTTAGGATAAAATGCCAGCAGATTGCGCATGTTCTTATATTTCCAGTGACAAATCCCATAACTTGAAAGGCAAACTTTAGAAACCTGATTGGCTATGGTAGCACTTGCTCAACAAGGGTTGAAATATATTAAAAAATGTTGTCATGGTTTGCATGTCACGGTTAGCCAAACTGTGGCTTATCAGGGCCACCCAAATGTCCCAGCTCCCAGAAAGGAGCTTGCATCTATTTTGCTTCTTCCCAGCCCTTTTAGCTCAGTGCAGCTAGAAGCTAAACCAAGGTTTGGCTTAAAATGTCATCCAAACCTGAGCTTATGGTTAAGCTCTGTCATCCTCAACCATGAGCTGTGGTCAATATTTGTTATTGGAAGGAGCAAAGTGCCTTTTGTCTGCTCCCCAAAAGCCCATGTGTTCACACTAAACCCTGGTTTACTTTATTACACGTGAATGCAGCTGTTGCATACCTTATTATTACTAAGGGCCAGGTCGTGCCAAGTAAATTCTGGCTTCTACGCTGAATTTTTGCTGTCAGAACTCCCATTTATTCTACTTTTAAATTGCTTGTGAAAAGATAAAATAATTTCTGGATTTAGCTGAAAGGAGATTTAAGCATTTTTGTTGTTGTTAAACATTTCAATATTATGAATATAGTTTTGGTCTTGGAATTGCCTCCACATGATCTTATTGGGAAGGGAAATTCTTATCAGTATGGGAAGCAGAGGAGAAAGATGTTCAGAATGTAAAAACAGGATGATATCTTCTTCAAAAGCAAGGTCTGGTAGGCCTTGATCTTTGGCTGGAGTTTATCCAAGTTCATTATGACAAAGAAAGGAATAAAAAAAGAAAAAAACAATTTCTCATAGTACCAGGGGTGGAGAACCCAGACTGGTACCATCAAATTCCCAGAAATGAAAGTTGCTTTTCCTTCAACTGAATTTCCTGACATCTGTGATAACTCACTATCAAGATTTTTTAAAATAGAAAAGCATATCTGTATTTTAAATAATCATCCCAAAGTATGTTTTTAAGACTGGCTCTGGGAGTAGGAATGTGCTTAGACAAGCAGTGAGAGTAAGGCGAATGGGGGATACTTCGCAGTTCAGTTCTGGCTTTTCATTGTGGTTGGCACCTTCTCCCCGGTAGGAGCATCTGACAGCCCTTAGCTTTCAGGTAGGAAGAACAGTGAAGTGTGCACGTATTTTATAGATTGCTATCCTGTAGGGCTTAGCGTCAAGAAACGGCACAGAAAACACACCCACCCCATTATTGTCACATTCCACATAGTTGGGTAGAAAAAAATCCAACTTGTTGCACCCTGACATTACTCCCAGCTGCCAAAAGTCAGTCCAAACATGTAGGTGGCACAGGCCACCTAGGATAATGTTCAGCAAATTTTTTTTTACTGCTTCTGTCCCATCAGTTAGAGACGGGAACACAAAAGTTAATTTTGTCCCAAAATATTCCAAATCAGACAGCTTTGTTTTGCAATAATTGAGAAGCTAGCTGTATCTGAATATGTATTTTCCTCTTTCTAATGCTCTTGCGAGGCTTGGACAAGTTTTGAAATGTGTTTGAACTTCTTACTTGTATAGTGCTTGTGTAACTTTTAGGTGCTTAATAAAAGCCATTGTTCTCTGACTTGAGGTCTTGGAGGTTTAAACCAAAAAGTCTGTAAGTAGGCCATAAATAGTTTAAAAGAGTCTCAGTAACGTGCTTCTTGTATTAGTTGCCGTATTGTTTAACTCTTGTACTCTGCCTGCCCAGCATTTAAACACTTGCATATTACATATTTCATTGTACAGTTCACTCTTTTTCTCTCATAAGAAAAATGTGACTCCCACCTACCTGCGAGTAAGTTCAGCTGAACTTTCTTTTGAGTAGACAGGATTAACCAATTGTGATCAACAAAATGAGCTGCATTCAGCTCTCATCTGTGGTTCCAAGAAGCTGCCAGCGACACTCCAGGAACGGCTTTGACTGACTGGCTAAACCAGGGTAGCCTGTGGATTTCAAGCCCCCTGTGAGTTAGGGACTTCCTCTGCATGGGAAGTCAGGCTCTGGCAGACTAAGCAGAGGAGACCAATTGTGGGTCCTACGGTCAAGAAGGCGGTTTCTGCCGAGTTGTAGAGGGAAATGAGGGACAGATAGGACTTGTAAACCTGGGAGGATAGCCCATCTAGGAGACGGGAAATTCTGATTCTAAACCTTGCAGCTTTATTCATGAGAAAGGCTTTGGGAGTAAACCCCCAAAGAACAATCTGTACCAACTGCTTTGTGGGATACTTTCTGGAGAAGAAAAGGCCAAGAAGTAAACCCTACACAAATCCACAGTGGAGTCCCTAAGATGGTTGGATGGCGTGTTGTATGCCTCCTTCCGGCAACTTCTTCAGCCAAGCTGGTGTCAAACGTATTGCTCTGCTTTCCTTTGGACCATATCAGCGAGGCCAGGGGGGCGGGTCTTGTCATCTGGGCAGCCCAGGACCTCCATACACACTGCCCAGGCTTGCGCCTCAGAGAGGCCACTTGGGTGCTGCAAATGCAACAGAAAATCTCCCTCAACTCTTCATGTTACACGCTTTCATCCATTCATTCTTTTTTTTTAAGTGACCGTAGTATGTGCCCTTAAATATTATCCAAAGCTGGGTTATAGTTTGCAGATGTAGGTGGTAAAATATGTAGTCCAGTGCAAAGTGCAACGATCTTTGGTTCATTCCAAAATAGTGTCACGTATTTTTATTCCAGCCAGCCGAATCTAAAGGACGTTAATGACAACTCCAATTGAATCAATGTGTTCTTGCTTTTATAGCTTTGTTTTCGCTGAATATGTGAACCAATGGTCAAGAAAACAGACACTTGTAGCACTGGCAAACTCTAACAGCTATGCAGGTCTGCCTTGTGAAATCTTCTGAACAAATTGTGTGTGCGCACGCGCGTATGCATGCTCTTCCTCGTCACTAACCATGACACACCAAGGTTGTTTTGTTAGAGTTCCTCGCTGCTCAATTATGTCTCTATAAAGTGTCCCCGCTCTGTTACGAGAGCTATAATTAACTCGCCAAGGCGCTAGTCAGCCAGATTTGGCCAGGCGCCATGAAATCAACCCCAATTACTATATTCGCATTGTCAGTAATGCCCACTTCACAGTTCCTGCTAATTTGAAATGGCAAGTCCCAACATCCCGTAAGTAAAATTACCATTTGTGTCCTATTCTATTTGTGATATTTGCTCCCATTATTTTGGCTACATGAAATTGGTTGATGAGAATTTTCTGAAAATGGTTGGTAATTGTAATGATTCTGAGGGAAGCACAAGAGACCCCAAGGTTATGCTGTTTGTTCTTCCTCTCTAATTTTGCGATTGACACAAATGCTGCGCTCTCTCATTATTGCTTCTGCTGCTGCCGTAGCTGAAAGAATATTTAGAGTTAGGTCAACAGTGTTACTATTGTGTTATTATATTCATATAGGGCTGTCCCTATTCATGGCACTTTGCAGAATAACAGGAAAAACAAACGGGCTACTGCTGCAAGGAGATTAAAATCCAAATTTTGACAGTGGGAAAGACGACATGGAAAGAGAAGGAAAGAGAGACGCAATAGAATTAATGAGGGAGGGGGCAAGTGTCACTGGGTGCACTATTGGTTTCCTTTGGGGGATAAAGACTAAGGGACTAAGCTTTAGAGTTTATGGGAAACATGTTTTTTTTGGGGGGGCGGGATTTGAATGGAAAAAGAGAAGTGGAATTGCATTCATTCTCTGGGAGGACATCCCATGTTTAGGAGGTAGCAAGGGGGAAAGTATGGACTCGTTTAAGAGTGCAGGAGGCTTTAGCATGGCTGCTGCTGGAGGAGTTGGCACAGTGAAAGTAATAGGGAAGTTTATAACTGGGGAAAAGAGGGTGCGGCAAGACATTGGATAGCTTTGATTGGATGGACCAAGGAGCTTGTGCTTGGCAGAGAAGGGATGATTCCCACTTCTGCGTTCTTAATTTCCATGCTTTAGGGTTTGGCTGTGAACCCCAGTTTGCCCAAAGTTCCTTATCCAGTTTTAAACACGAGCACCATCCTGGCTTCAAAACGTGGTTCAAAAATTCTCCTACATGTCTGGGAGATTAATTAGGCAAGTAGCCTGCCAAGGTAGTTACTTGGGTTGTCAAGGTCCTTTAAGATCCTGCCAAGCTGGTCATGATTAACTTTTGCCCTTCACTATTCAAGAAGCAGCACAACAACATCAGCTTAGATTTTCTTCATTTCTGTATACTGAGTCCCTAATTGTCTTGCCTAATGATAATGTATCCCGGCTAGTTTTAAGTATGCTGTATTAACACAGTTAAAATTCAGCGTTCCGTCACACTCCTCTTTTTGACTTAAATCAGCTTGCTGAATCGCTTGGACGAGAAGTATTATAGCCCAGCATTTACCACACAATAGTAGACCTGGCTCATTAGCAACCATTATGTTCTCTGCTAAGAGCCCCATTTTCACATTCAAGCTAGATCATGCGAAGCAAGTGCACAATAGGCACTCCTCCAATATTCAAGTTTTTGAATCATTTGGCACCCACACAGGGGCCTTTCCCAGCTCTGTTTGGAGATGCTGGGGGTTGTCCCGGGGACCTTCAGTGTACACGGCAAGTGCTTTGCCACTGAGCTGCTGCTACAGTCCTGCCTCTGCCATGTCTAGGTTGGCATTTTGGATGTGGTTCATGAAACTGCCTGCAGAGCAGGCATCACCAGATGATGCAAATGAGTCAAGTTCCACTGCCAAAGAAGGTGTGCTGACATTCTCTCCGTCCAGTAACCAGTTTGACTTGGAAGTTCTGTATGGATAGGGAGACTGCCTAGTTATTTTTTTCTGAATCAGAGTATATAAAGGTGGAGCCTAGTGCGGTTGATTTCTTTGTTTTCCTTTTTTCCCATGTGAGTTGCCCTTCCTTTGTTGCAGCTCCTATTTCTGTTATTTATTTAATGGGCAGGGAAGAAATTGTCATATTTGACATTTCATCACATACAAATTTGACATTCCAACAAGGTGTAACTTGTGGGCCATTTTTAGTATAACTACAGCCACGACTATTTATAGGGCAATAACCCGATTAGCAAATAATTTGGCACTAATTCCTTGAAGTGCCCATGACATGACATGTTTTCCTCCCTCACAACGCAAGTTCTGCAGATTTTCCGCAGAATAAATGCTGTTTTATAAACCAGAGGCAAAATGTAGTGGGCTGTAACTTAATTCTTTGGTCAGACTGGTTTTGGTACATTATAGCAATGTAGTCAGTGGATGGGCAGTCAACCCACAAGATCGCCTTCATGTGACTCTCACAATGGAAAAAAAAAATTGGTTTATAATATGTAGTTGAAGGACCAGGCCTAAGGTCTCTGGGAGCTGTTTCCTTAAGATAAATCTTTAAAATATTTCTTTTTGTATGCAAGTAATAAACATTTTCTCCCTGTTTTCTGTGATACTTGCACAATCTATTTTAATACATTGTGGATTTTTTCCAGTCCGTTTTTAGCTGCCCTGGGGCTCAGACTGGACAAAAAGTGTGAAAGTCATAGTGTCAGAAACTCTTGCACTGACTTAGGTACACAATCATGTAGTCTGCTTATTTGTGTCCACCCTCATAGCAGCCCCTCCAAATTCATTCTGTCTGATTTTATAGTCTGATCTTATAGATAGGAAACAAGGAGGAGAGTTATTAGCTCTCTTTTTTGTATCACTCACTACTGCATTTCTGAATTTCCTATCACTTACCTTCATTGGATGGCCCTGAGTTCTACATGACAGGAAGACGCACACACAAAAAACCCCCACCTCTAGCCACTTCTTCCATAATATGTGTGCCTTTATCACGCCCCAACAGTCCCAAATGCTGTAATCTCTTCTCATAGGACAGTTTCTCCAATCCTTTGACCATTTTGGCTGCCCCCTTTAAACTTTTTCCAGCACTGCAATATCCTTTTTGAGGTGAGATGCCCAGAACTGTACACAGTATTTCCAGATTTGACTATACCATACATATGTATAAAGGCATAAATTTCCTCAATTACCACTGCATCTTGCATCCCTTTTAAAAGATTGGCTTCTATTAGCGGCTTTTCAGATCTCTATTACAGAGATTGATCTAAGGAACAAGTTACGTGTTTTTGTTTAGAAGATAAGCATTTTCACATCTGAGATCTTGAAGAACTGTTGGGTGGATACCATCAGAGCACAGTGATTTGTTCATTTTCAGCTTGTCAACAAGGCCTCTGTAATTCGCTGTACGATTGCATGAGCCAGTGATTACGTCCATTTGGACTTAGTTTTTTCAGAAAGCCTGTTCTCTGTGGGCATCCTGAATTATTCATTCCACCATGCACAAGAATTAAAATGTAGCTCTAGTGGGGTTTAAACAAACATGGTACTTGGCTCTCCCAAGTTGAAATCTGCAGCATTTGAGGTCAAGCAGCATGTCAGTGAGACAAAAACAGAAAGGCGGACTTTAAATAAACAGACATGCTGCCCATCTTGTCCCCTGAGACACATATTGCACTCTGCAAAAGGAAAGATCTAGAACAGAGGAGACAGAATAACTGGGTTTAGTTAGAAAACGTACCTGCGGTTAAGAATCTGTTAAGGGATTCTCCAGCTTCTCCAATGCTGAATTCACAACCTACAAGAGATAATAACTTAACTATGTGTTTATTTAAAATATTTATATACTTATTCTCATTAAAATATTAAGAGCATAAGAAGAGCCCTCCTGGATCAGACCAAAGACCCACACAGTCCCACATCCTGTTCTCTCAGTGACCAACCAGCTGCCTATAGAAAGCCCCAAAGCCAGACTTGAGTACAATAGTACCTCCCCTCCCCCCCCCACTTTTGATTCTCCGCAGACAAGCTGAACCTCCCAAATGCTGCTCTTGTACGCTTTGAGATGAAAAGGAGCTGCAAGTTTTTGACAGTGCTGGGTGCTTCTGAAGAAAAGCTGAACAAATAGGTGAACACCAACTCGTTTGTTCCATTTCTCATCAGAAAGCTGATGGGTGGTAAGGGTTGTGCAAGGCCGACTTTGGGCAACTGATTCTTTTGTGATAGCTGTTGTGTTGGCTTTGTATACCTTGACAACTATCACATAGTTCTTGGCCAATGGCAGGCTGTTTTTTAATACCATTATTCATCTCCCCTGTGCCTGTAGCAAAAGGTGCAGACAGAAGAACGTGTGATAAGGAACCAGATTGGCAGCGTTCAAAGAGATTATAAAGCAGTTACCGGTAGCAGAATCCCAGTTTTCCCACAGAATACAGATTTAATTTTCTTCCCAGCTTTCAGGGGAATGCTCTCTAACCCGTAATCTGTTTGCTTGGAATGATGGTATCAAAACCATGGTAGCTCCTTCAGGAACAGCAGCAGGCCTCAGTGAGTACTAGAAAAAGGAGCCAGATTGACACTTAAGAAGTTTCTTCATTCCTGCCCCCCACCATGCCTGTATGTTATATGGCAGAGGATTTTGTTGTTGTCTTTCCTAATTCATGTACATACATTTCTGAAACACTCCAGTCAGGCGAGTTTTGGGTTCCTGTGAATCAATATTTTATTTATTTTTTTAGCTGACAAGTTTCTAGCTTCTGAGGTTTCAGAATTGCATTTTTAAAATGGCAGGTAATCTTGCCCCAAGATTGGGGGAGCTATGGCACAAATGCAGGTTCATTTATTCCTGTATCCTGCAACCTCGGTTGCAGTTGGTTTGAGCATCTCCAGGTGCATGATTTGTTTTGAGTATAATTTTTGGGTTGCTGTGACTCTATGTTGGCTCTGTGCTGTGGTTCTAGTGTCGACCCCCAATTGGGAATCATTCTAGAAAGAAGAGAAGAGCAGCTCTATGTTCGAAGAGGAGGAGTTTGTTGCTTGGCTGTGGGGACAGGAGAGCGTTGAGGAAAGATGTGCAGAGAATAGGGCCTTTTGTGTCTGTTACACCGCTGATCGCATTTGAGAGAGCCTTTAGGGTGATAAACTAGATTGTATAGATTGTGGTGATTCATCTCACCTAATAATAATAATAATAATAATAATAATAATAATAATAATAATAATAATAATTCCAAACTGATTTAGTTAGAGATGGTAGCAAGATGGAGCACTTCCACCCCTGAACATGATGGCTCTCTCATGTCACCTTCAGGACTCCCTATGGCTTTTGTCCATGTTCAGCCAAACTCCAGAAGGCCAAGTGGTTTTCAGCCTCATTGGACCGGTGCTGGTGGGAGATCACAACAGGAACAGAGCTGGTTTTCCCTCTGTGGTAGAGTTCCTACCCGTGGACACAATTCATTGAGAGTGATAAATCAAAGCAGCTCTTGTGGGGGCAGGAGAGTTAGTGAAGACAGCTCCCTAAAACAATTAGAGCAGAAGCCTGCATCTTGCCCACACCTCAAAGCACCCAAGACTCCCTGAGGTGCTGGAATGTGTGGGAAGAAAGAACCACCGAAGCCTTTGAATGTTACTTTTGTAAAGTGCATTATTACATGAATAGAGGTTGAATTTGTCAGATGTTCCGATAATTCCCCTGCTCCTTTTTGATCATCCTTTGTAGAAAGTTCGTAATTTTTCAGCTCTCATCCCTTTTCGGACCCTGATCTAGATTCAGGTTTTTATGGGAGTTGATGCAAATTTGGTTCAACCAGTGAATAAATGAGGTTACTGCATGTCTAAAGGTTCACTTTCAATAAGTTGGGCAACATGGCTATAGCTGTAGTGCATGAGGCATGCTGCCTTTCTCATGCCCCATGCGCTCTGTCCATTATCTTTTCCTTAAGAATATTTTCTCTTCCTTTTGAAATGTTCCAGCATGGGGTCTTTAAGAGCGCTGTTATGGGTGGAAGGAAGTGCATTCATAATCAAAACAATGATTACTGATGCATTAATTGAAATGTGGAAAGCCGCTTGGAATGTGTGCTCCAACCCCGGGGGTGGGGTGGGGGGTGGGGGAGAGGAGATGTATAAATTCTTCCGTAATTCTAGCATTAGAAGTTATGGTTTCTTAATCTCCACAGGGGAAGATTAATTTCTCACTTCTCCTTTGTAATAATTTAAATTCACTTCTGTTTCTGTGATTAAAGGGATATGATGGAAATTTGAGGCGAGGGGGGCTTCATAGTGATGATCTTAAAAGACCTCATGCTGGTAAACGTAAAGGCAGCCAAATGATACAGGACCCCCCCCCCCCAAAGGAAAGTATTATCTGCAAGACTGTAGGAGTAGCTCAGTTAGTCTATAGCAGCAAAATGCAAAGGGAAGTAGTGTTTTAATCTATTAAGAACATGCATGAGCTTGTGAGTCCTGTTTATGAGCCTAGCCACTGACCCCCCCCCCCCATCTGTTTGAGATGTGGTGAATGACTTGGTGAGATTGTGCCTTTTTAGTGGTAACACCTAACTTGTGGATTTCTCTTACTCTGGAGACTCAGCCGTCTTACTCATTAGTTAGGTTCTGATGGCAGCTTTTGAGTCAAGGACCCCAGAAAATGCTCTCTACCACATGCCCCCTTAATTATATATTTGTATCACGTTCAGAAAGCCAGGATACCAAGTGCTCCCTTCTCTGTTGTGGACCTCCCCCCACGGCACCCTCATCAGAGCTTCTCACAATCCTTCATGGTGAGATGTGCTTTGCCACCTTCAAATCTTGCTTCCATCAAGAATAACATTGATCTCTAGTTTATTTGAGGCCTGGGGGGTGGGCTTTGTATTGAGATAGCGGTCGTGATGATTTGAAAATCCTCCAAACGCTCTGTACATTCTTGTTACTCTTTATTTATTCACCTACTCCATTTCAGGACGAAGATTGTCTTATACCTGTAGGGCCGTATGGATGGCCTTTATTCTAAATTTCCTGTTTCAGCCCCAGTGAGGCATAGAGCAAAGGGTGAGGCTGTGCCCATTGTTGCTCTGTCCCCTGAATTGGAAGAGACATATATGTTAGTTGGCATCAATCTACCAGCAGCCTTATGCCATTTCTATTAACTCTAACCCTAACCCTAACCCTCACCCCAAACCTTTGGGACAACCTTTTGATGGGACAAACCCCAACTGCATAAATACAGTCATACCTCGGGTTGAATGTGCTTCAGGTTGTGCGCTTTCGGGTTGCGCTCCGCAAGAGCGTGTTACTTCCGGGTTTCACCGCTCGCGCATATGCAGGCGCTCAAAATGACGTCACGCGCATGTGCGGAAGCGGCAAAATGCAACCCACGCACGCGCAGACACGCCGTCACATCTTACGTTCCATTCAGGATGTGAATGGGGCTCTGAGACGGATCCTGTTCGCATCCCGAGGTACCACTGTACCCTGTAAAGGCTGGGTTAAATATAGGCAGCTTTTTTTTACTCATGTGTTTGAAAGGAAGACTCCACCACTGGGTCCTCTCATCTTCCTCCCCTCCAGCTGTGTTGCAGGAGCATCTCTGAAAAGAAAGGAGGAGGCTGAGTGACCACTCCTTTCTCTGTGACCAGCAGGTATATGAGCTGGCTGGAAGCCCCCAAGACGGCAGGTCAGGCCGATTGCTCAGTTTACAAGAACTACCCCCATTTAGCACCAGTTAAGTAAGCAGAGATCTGTGTTCTTGCATGTTATAAATGATGTATTATGACACTGGTGTTCATCGGCTGATGGAAGACTTTGACATAAAGTGTGCTGGATTTTGTTCTTATTTTTAAAATACATTTACTCAGCACCGAGCGTGGTAAAATGTTGAGTTGTTGAGGTACAATGAAATTGCAAATATGTTATAAATATTTAAAGTGCTTTTAGCCCGAGCATTATTTTTCCTTCCCTTCCCCCCTGCAGTAGTTTTGTAAAGAAAATAATGGATTTTAGTTATATGAAAGTTGCGTGGGGAGGGGGGAGTCTTGAGAAATTGCAGCGTTGGTTGGGGTGGCTGTCAGTACACAGGGTAATGCTATTTATTAGGGTCCTGCTTTTATTTAATAGCCAGATGAATGGAACAGTTAATAAAAGAAATATTGCTTTATTCCCTGACATTTATGTCCTTGGTTTCCAATAAAGAATTGAAATTATGAATAGTTGATGGTTTAAATTGATGTTTTATGTTGAATGCTGGCTATAATTTGCCCTCTGAGGATTGTAATACCGAGAAACAGATGGTTTTTCACAGTAACAAATTGCCGTGTGTGTACAGTCTGCCTAAGAGCTGGCTTTCAGAGCTTTTTCCCTTCCATGCAGAGCAGTCTTGAATCAAGCCACAGCGAAAGGCAGGGAAGAGTAAAGGAAGTGTCTTTGCTTGTGGGGAGCGGGGAGGGGGCCTGAATTGCCAGAAGATAAATCAGTGCGGAAGCACAGTCTTGCTTTCTAAAAAAAAAAACACATTTTAGTTTAAGGTGCAGCAAAGGCACCACGGCTGCATTGAGCTAAAACGTTCTACTGAAACTTAAGAACAGTGCATTGTGTTTAGAACATATGGCTGGGAGGAAAAGATCCCCAACAGGCATTCACATGGGTGTGCTTAGACTTAGCAGACCTTTGCCTCCCCCCCCAAAAAAGCAGCCCACCATCTTACACACACACACACACACACACACACACACACACACACACACACCCTGTTTCATTTCAGATTGCTTTTCCAAGCCTTCAGAAATGGTTCGCCAATTTGACTGGAAGATGCAGAGGCAATGCAGCACAAGGAGTGTCAGAAACCTCCTTGTATTTTGTGGTCCTGGGGAGGGAGGTTTTCAAATGGAGCCCAACCCATGTTCAAGGGTTCTGAGGTCAGAAAGTCCTGCAACAAGAAGCTTCCCATCTTACCGGTTGCTTAATTTATTCCACTGAAATGGGTTGAAGACAAACCATTGTACTGGCCGGCATGACTCTGGAGAAAAGCCACAGCCCTTATGAGCCCTGCACCACACAGCCCTGCAAATTCAGTTTCAGTTTGCATAACTTAGGCATTCTCAAGTAGGTTACTGCTAGCATTGCCCTTGGTGCTCTTCCTGGGTTTCTGTGTCTCAACAGTTTGGAAAAGAAAGCTTTAACTGACAGAATAGATGCATAAAGTGCTGGCGCATGGGTGTCTATTTTCCATTCCTTTAGAAATTTATCCGTTGTCGTTTTCTGCGATGTGTTTAACAGTTTCTAAGCTATTTTTTTTATTGCATTTTGCACATCACCTTGAGATGTGTCTGGAGGGCAATAAATAAATAAATAATAATAAAAGTGGAAGATCAGGAGTTGTGAACCTCTTGTGGGGAGAGAGTGGGACTTTGGAATAAAGCAGACTCCTTTATTGGAATGTGCCAACCTAGACCACTTCCAGTTCCTAAACATTTAGCACACATGAACCGCTTATTTCCAGGGCTTTCAGGAAATGTTCTTTTAAAACAAAGGTTGTTTTAAAAAACAAATCTAAAGCATTTACTGCAATTATGTGTTTGGGACAATATTTCACATTTCATGACTCCCCATGTGCATTCTTATCTGGTGTTTGTCGGTGCTGTATTGGATCTATGCTTTTGTGCCGGGGGGGGGGCATTGAAAAGTGCTGGGGCTCTTAATTTTTACAGTGCAGTCCATGGACAGAGTTGTGGTCTCTGCTTGCCAGCACCACAAGCACCAGGTGGTCATGCCAAGTAAGTGGCAAATGGCCAGCTGTCTTCAGTGCCCACCCCCACACACCCCAATAACAAGTTCTACCTCCGAAGGGAGGAGTCAAAGGCAGAAGAGTCTGGCATCCAATCAAAACTGAATGGGCGAAAGTAGACATGTTCAGACGATGAGATGTCCAGGAAAGATAGGCAGGGATGGGTCATTTTCGCAGGTAATTCTGCAGACCTTGTGCGGGCACCATAGAAAGCATTGGTGGATGCCCTGGTGTCGGTGGTTGCTGTGTTGGACACCCACACACCAAGTTAAATAAATGCCTAAATCCACACTCTAAAAGTTATGCAATGGAACCATGAAAGCTGTTGGTCTTTGTAAATCTTCACAGCTATTCATGTTACTTAACTTGGCTCATGTTTTTTGATTCGGGTGGCTCCACCTTGGCTACTTTCATGTTTTAATGAGTTTGATCATTGTTCCATATAAGTGTGGCATAAGCGGGAGGCAACGACTTTGAATTGTGCTTTGAACATACATACACTAAGTGAATTTAATGGAATATCTCTTTAAAGTGAGGTCCATTTATAATTCTGCTTCTCAGCCCTTCACAGAACAGTTTACATTGAAAGTGTGCTAGGCTATGAAAAGTTAAAACAGGACCCCAAATTATCTTGTGGATGGATCCTATTTTAGAACTGTTTATTCAAATTCTTGCCATAATTTGTGCAATAGAAGAACAAATATAATATCAGCTTGGTTTCTTTTCTTTTTTAAAGACTTTCTAATAATTTAACAGGATTTTACTACTTTTGCAGTTATATTCAGAATATCAAAAAAGTAAAAATTGTTCTAAGTTCAATACAATGGTACCTCGGATTACGAACTGAATTCGTTCTGGAGGTCTATTCTTAACCTGAGGTGCACTTTCACTAATGGAGCCTCCCATTGCCGCCATGTGATTTCCATTCTCATCCTGGGGCAAAGTTCTCAACCTGAGGTACTACATCTGGGTTAGCGGAGTTTGTAACCTGAGGTACCACTGTACCATGAAAAGCATATAGAAAAAAAACCATCCTGCAACAAAAGTGCTGAACAATCAACTTTTAAAATCCAACACGTTTGAAAATAAGCTCTACAAATACAAACTATATAAGTGATCCAACAATTTCATTGCAGATTTTTTTAAAAAGGATATATATATATGCACACATTTTTTACTCACTTTGTGGCACATTTTACATAAACCACACACTTTCTCCATGCTTTCCAATGCATATTTAAACTATGCTTTTCTCACGTATTTTTTTTTAACGTAAAACGTTACTTTGATATGTACCCTTTGTGCCTTAAACTGCGTTGCAAAATCCAAATAAGTGCACAATTTGACTGGAAGTTGCAAGCAGGTATAGGAGTGTTGGAACATGTTGGTCTGCTGCAAAAAAATGGACTGAAATAATTCCTCTTCCACCTCTAGTCCAGACTACAGTAGAAGCAAGGGTGCGTGGAACAAGGCTCACTGATTATCTCACTGAGCTGGGAAGGGATGTGTTGCAGAAGGTGATCTGTATGGATAGGCATGGAAGCCTCTACCCATTGCAGAATTCAGTCACTGTTTCAACAAGTTGTATGATCCTGGATCTATTCTTGCAACATATGATAGTGCAATAATTTTTTTTTTTACCCCATCCTTTCCCCTTAAACATAGGCTGGGCTATAATTGATATTATTTGTAGCCTTGTTTGTCAGTTGCACCACCCACGATGAGCCCTTTTGTGGAAGAATGAAATGAACTAGAAAAAAGGAGACATATTGAGGAAAAGGGGTGACTTGTTCATATGATTCCTTGATCAGCATTCTGCAATAAAATATTTATTAATCCAAAAAACATTCAGCTGTTCCAAGCAAACAAAAAATGACTTAGGGGTGGACGGGAAGATGGGCAAAAGGGACCCCCCCACGACTTTTTTCTGGGCTTTCTCTTCTCTAAAAAGAGCCCAGGACACTACAGGAGTTTGGGAAATGCTTGACAAAAAGGCTCAAAAGAGTAGGCATTTTGGTTTGGGCTATGGCACCACTTCATTGCATATTTGCACACCCACCAATTGGACTGATTGGACTGATCACTGATTGACAGTAGCTGCCCTGGTTTCTTATGTCAATCTGTGATTTCCTCCTTCCTCCTCAGCTGCTTCTGCAAGGCCTCCATGGGGGCCTGCGCTGACGTGCTCCAGGAAGCCGAGCCGCAATTCCAGCAGTACACTTCTGGTGCCGTGCCGGCTTCCATAACTATGTTAGCAGCCTTGGTGGGCCTGGCTGCGACACTAGGCTCATAGTGGCAGTGGCAGCCTCATTGCGGCAGAGGAGGTGGAGAAAGAGAGCAGCCGGAGGAGGTCGGGGGGGGGGGGCTGAATGGGGGGGTGGCAACATGGTGGGGGGATTTTGGTTAGAAGCAGTTGGAGGGTATGTGTTTGATATTAACTCTTAGTGGGTGGCTGTAGGTGTCCTTGTGGGGTTTCCTACAAGGGGCTGCAGCTAAGTGATAGAGCAAAGGCTTTGGATATGAAAGACCCCAGTTTTAGTCCTTGCAGGATACCCCCCCAAAAAAACCTGGAGACCCTGGAGGGCTGCTGCCAGTCTGAATAGACAGTACTGGAGTGGAGAATACCTAGAGATCTCATTGCACACATGCCCAGCAAAACTATAGGTTAGGGCCTTGGATTAAGTTGCTTTGAGTTCTGGTCTGGGGGAAGGGTGGGAAACAACAACAACAACAACAACAACAACAACAACAACAACAACAACAACAACAACAACAACAACATTTAAAATCAGTAAATTTCAAGTTTTACATAATTAGTTTAAAAATAATACTTCAATGCACATCTTTCTGGTAGCATTATGGGGCCCTCTTAAAACTGAAATAGTTTAGGGTATCCTCATATCTTAATCCAGCCCTGCAGGCTACTATAATACTGCCTTATGGTTTTATGCGCTGTTTTCGTCAGCCATTTTCTGCCTATTAGGATAAGAAAAGAGGGGTGTCAACTGAGGACTGAAAGTGCAACATCTGTTGCACTCTGGGCAGCGCAGCTCCAGCACTCCTACAGTTGGAAATGGTTCTCAGCCAGCAGCAGCCCCTCTCCCTCTCCTTCTCCTTTGAGCCTCAGCTGATAATAGTCTCTTGCTGAATTGGTTTTTGCAATTACTTAACTCCGTGTCCCAAATAATGAACTCTGCCTGTTTCTTGTGTCTATAAAGGCACTTTTTCGCACAAGCAGATCTTTGCCTGTAGAGCGTTTATCCGGTTGCCTTGATGAGAACAGGAAATTGAGTCTTCAGTTCAGACTTCCAGAGTGCCAAAGACACATTCTTCAAAAAGATAATGCACAGAGTCAGTTTTGTTTTGAGTCAGGTCCAGTTCGTTTCTGGTCTTGCAAAATTCTCTTCACTCAGCAAATTAGTGAATTTTTTAAAGGTTGTTTTTTGTTTTTAGCTCTCTTCCATTTCCAGATAAATAAATAAAAGGAATCTGTATCTTGCACTGGAGTCCTGACAACTTAGTGGCTTTATTTATTTAGTCTTGCATAGAGACAAATTCCTAAAGAGTAGCCACATTAGTCTGCAGTAACAACAAAAAAGACAAAATCCACAATTCTCATTCCTTGTCTCTCTTTTAAATTGGCACTTCTTCAGAAAGGCACAGATAAAGTGGAAGGAATAGGACAAAGAACAAACAACTGGGGGAGGGGGGCAGGAGAAATTCAGATTTTCATTAGCTCCAAAAGAGCAATTTCAGAGGTGACAAACTTTGCCTTTCTGATCTCATTTTACCTTTCCAAATCTCAACAAGATATGTCAGTTAAAAGAACAGAAGAAGATTCCATCCAGTCCAGCATCCTGTTCTCATAGTGGCCAACCAGATGCTCTGATGGGAAGTCTGCAAGCAGGAGAGTACTCCTCCCACTTGGGTCCCTGTCCGTCACCGGTAAAGAGTTTTTCCAAAATGCAACGTGTCAAAACAAAGCTAGGACATATCTTCTATTTCTGCAGCTGGGAAAGTGAAGGTGTGTGGTATCGTTGCAGGCTGTGCAGTTAATCAAGAGGTGGGACTTGAACCCATGCCTTCCAGATCATGCCCGACTTTCTAACATAGTAAAATACTGGCAGAATGGATAGTCCAGAGACCCCCTCCATGGGCATTTAAACTGACTGAGCTTGCTAATTCTAATTCAAATCTTAATTGCTGAATGCCATTAGCATTCTGCTATGTTTACTTCAGATCTGCCTTTGTCATCAAGGTCTCTTGAATTTAGCTGTTCACCTCCTAGCCTCCAAAGTGGAACCAGTGCAGATCTGCTACTTTCCAAGCTGTTCATTCCTACACAAAAGAGCCGACTTTGCTGCTGGTTGCTTGCCATCTGATAAAATAACCCAGCATGCCCAGAATTCAGAGGTCTGGTGTGTAGGAAGTTTGCTAGCAGCTGTCTAACTTCATTAGGCTTCCTTCCCCCACCTCCCTCCTTTCTCCCTGGTATGTTCAAAGTGCTTGCTGGTATTTCACAGGGCACTGGAAGAGGACATCGATTTGTCTCTCATCATGTGGTCATTTTGCAAAATTGTTGATGAAAGGAACAGAGGGAGAAGGTGGTTTTTACTGGCAAAAAAATCAAAACCTATCCTGGGTGTACCATGAGGTAGGAAACCCAGATTCTGCTTTTGGTTTTCAAATGTCTTGTCTTGGTCTTCGTCTTTTGCTGCTCTGCCGTTTGGAGCTATGCAGAATTTGAAGCCCCCAAACTCCCAATACACTGCATAATAACAGGAAAATAACAGGAATAACAGGAAAAGAGGAAACTACAGTTGAACAGGTGACAAGGAGTCAGTTCTGCAGGGGGGGGGGCAATGTCAGAATGGTCTATGACTTCACAAAAATTACTGGCTCATCTTCCCAGACCTCATTTAGTTATTTGTCACATACATTGATGGTCTTGTGGGAGTGTCATTCACTTCCACTTTACCAGGGCTTCCCTGCGTAGTCAGCTGCAAGTTATTCTGTATATGCTACATATGACCAGAGGGTCAGCTCTTTACAAGCCACTAGAAGGAGAAGGAGGGGAAATAATTCAATGGGCTGTAACAGTAGCAAAGCACATGCTATCTGTGCGATCTATCCAGGTTCAGCCTCCTGTGAAGGGTAGGTGACAGGTCTGGAAAAGCCTTCTTCCTGCCTGAGTCCTTGGAGAGCTGAGGCCAAGCAGATCAGACAACCCCTGGGCTAGTTAGGATGATGATCTCACAGAACTTGAAGCAGCTTCATTGTCAGAATGGATGCTTTGGATGTGAAATGCCTGATGTTCAACTCTTGGCATCTCCAGTTGAAGACATTTCAGGTTGCTGGGTTGTGAAGCTCCCTCTTTGTCCTTGGACCTTGAAGAGCTGTTGCTAATCAAAACGGACAGTACTGGGCTTGATGAAGGGATGGTCTGACTCATCTTGAGGCTGCCTCATATATCTATAACCACTGCTACCAAAATGGCACGCACCCGGTTATAATCCAAACTTTGGTGAAAACAGAAGTTCAGAGAGATTAGGTTTGAAAGCATAGTTGGTAGAGCATGAGACTCTTAATCCCAGGGTTGTGGGTTTGAGCCCCGTCACTGGTGATGTCAGTTGATGGGTGGGAGAACCGGGTTTAATCTTGCCATGGCTGTGTGCTCTGTTCCCCTCAGGGAAGAGGATTGCCCAGCCAAGGAAGCAAGATTTAATCCCTGCTCATCAGCCCTTTGCAAAAGTGCCTTTTGAAGTGACTTGCACTTTTCCTTTTAACCAGCAAGCTGGTGGCAGCAGTGTAAGGGAGAGGAGTCTCCCCCCACCCTGCTGCCACTGCCTGCCTGCTCACTTAAAGGAAAATAGTGAGCTGTTTCAAACAGCACTTTTGCAAATGCTTTAAGGCAGCCTCCCAAGCTAAGCAGGATTGGCTGATGCAGTGAGACCATGATCCTGCTTGGTCTGGATGCTCGGGCACACTCTGCAGGGAGTTTTCTTGTACACCCAAATCCAACACTAAGCAGGATTCCCCCTTCCCTGTATCGGCTGAAGTGATGGGAAGACAATCCTGCTTGATCCAGGTGTGCAAGAGAGCTCTCTGCAAAGAGCCCCTGCTCTGTCTGCAACCTGACTTCTCATTGAGATGCAGCCTTGCAGCCTTGTTTCCTGCCTCTGTGTACAGTCACAACATTGCCTCTGGCAGCTTGACTCATCCTTGTCCAAAGCACTTGTGAACTTTATTGACTCTTTGTTACAAAAGATTACTTATAATCCAAATACTCTTGGAGCGAGTAGACTTCGTAATGGAGCAGGTTTCTCCTTTTGATTTATGTGTGTGATATCCAGAAAGCAGGACTTTGTGCAGCCACCATTCACAGACCTGCATGGAACAGGAGGCTCCGTCTGCATCATCATTGGGTGACAAATGGTGCTCAGAGAGTGGGTGACAGTTTATGATGTATTCATCTGGAACAAGAGTGCCAGTTGCTGCAATTGCTTTAAAAATCAGGCTTCTCCAAAGACAAAGCTATTTTCAGTTTGTTTTGGTGTTCCTGTGTGCAGATTTCTGGGGTATTTTTGGCCACATCTTAAGTGGGTTCAGTGGAATAACTTACTGTCTAATGTTGTTTTGTCTCCTTTTGAAATAGGAGTTTTTGTTTGTGTGTCAACAGTACTAGGCTGGAATTGGAAACAATCGGCTTCAGAGTAAGCAGCAAGATTTGGAGATGCTGATGAAAGTCTTGTGTTTGCTCAGGCTAATGAGTAAACTTAACCTAGAAGCCTCTAGAGCACCTTGAGTACATCCTCACCTGCTCAGGATTGCAGATGCAGTTGGCTTCCTTTCTGATGTGACTGTCTCCTTGCAGGTCCTGCTGTTGGTCAGAGCTGTGGTGCTGGTACATGACAAGTCTTAGGTTTAACAGTTTGAGAGGCACCGTGAGCTCAATTCCTTGATAGCTTTCTCCTAAGACAGGGAAACAAGAGCATTTGAAACCCTAGAGAGCTTGCAAAGGTTTGCCTTTCTGGCTAAGACGATTCTGAGACTCAGCAGTCCCAAGAATTCTCCATAGTAGGCATGTTATCAAAAATCACATACAGGTCATGACAGTCATGGCTGCCCATTAAAATGTGGACTGGTAGCCAACATTAGTTGTAATCCGACAACATCTGGAGGGCATCATGTTAGCTATCTCTTTTGTAGCCTGACCCAAGTTCACAATTTGGCTATTTCTGTTCCATCTTGGTGGTGGTACTTGACACCTAAGTAGATGGCTTGATGGGCTTTTCATCCATCTTTGTCTCAGTGAAATACCACAGTGCTCACATCGTGATTAATCTCAGTGCTTACAGTTGCCATTCATATTGCTTTAAAAAGGCAACTATCGTGAGTTCATAAAGCACCTAAAATTTACCAACCGCTGCACAATGACAGTCCCTGTGTGTGCAGTTTTTTCAGTTTGTTAGGCATAATGCAAGAGGGAAGAGGACAACAGGCAAACTCAGGCACCAGTTCAGCCTTACAGAACAGTTCTTTCAGTATACAGCCTGAAAAGAAACATGGCATTTGGCCTTTCTGTTACAGCCAGATGGAATGACCACTAATAGCTGACAGGAGAAGGAGCCGTTCAGTTTCAGCTGAGAAGAGTCCTGGATCTGACCAAAGGACTATCAACTAACCTAGCGTCATTTTTCCTTTGCCCATGAGCCAAATGTTTTAGGGAAGCCCACAGGTAGGTCAGAAAGGCACCAGCCCCCTCCCACTGTTACCCTAGCCCCGAGCAACCAGTATACAGGAATATCCTGCATCTGAGAATGGAAGTTCTATGAACTGGTCATGGCTACCATATCTTCTTCATTTGAAGGAACTTGACAAGAGACATTGGTGTTTTTCGGAGCCAATGACGTGGAAATGGGCTATTGATAATTCATAGATCTTTTTAAAAATTAAAATTTGATCTAGATTTCAACTAAAAATGTGAAATATTCTTAGTGTTCCAAGTGCATTAGGTGCAAAATAAGTGCCTGTCCCTTTTCTCTCTTGAGAAACATGAAGTACTTTAGAAGTAAAATGCCACATGTCTAGAAATTCTGGCCCTGTTTTAAGGGCTTATGTGGATACCTGTATTCAGACACACATAAAACGTGCAAAGATTCAGGGTACTAATGAGCAGATCTATCAACCTTCATTTGCTTCCAGTTGTCCTGAGATGCCTTGAACGTAGATACTCCAAACGTCTGACCTCACTGTTAAAGTTTCCATGTACTTGTCAAGTTCTAGAAACATACAATTCCATCTTACGAAGATGTAAGACACCATTGTTGTATACCAAACAATTCTGACTCAGATATTTCACCAAGAGCTATTTAATAGCTATTGTATATCACACTCAGCATCAACATCCTGAGTGTGCATTTACACAAACTATGCTATAATGATGGTCCTTGCTTTTTGTCATATGTGCATTCCTCACTGTGAAATGGCTGGCCCCATAGAGCACACACATACCTATGTGCTCTTCCATGTGAATATATGGTCATGCTCCTCGCTGTTCTGTTAGCCACAGCAAGTTGAAGGAACAAAGGAGCTGCATTAACCAACGGTTGCAGTGGGAGCATTGTGCCCTGCTTCTCTGATGTAGCAATGCTCAGCTGGGGTGTAGGACAAAGTGAGGTTCAGGTGGGACCCAAGGCAAGGCAGGGGTCAGGCTGAACGCAGGGTTTAGATGCCAAGCAGAATCCAGGTGATAAAGCTGGAGAGGCTCAGGTCTTCCAGGGTTTTTTGCAGTAGAGTCTGCGGAGTCAGAGGACCGCAGTCCAGCATCGTTGGGCAGAGGAATGGCCCCACAGGTTCATCAGGTAACAGTGTCTCTGAGGTGTGCTATGCATGCCCGTCCCCTTCAGGTTCAGAATCTTTACCTCATCACCCGAGAAAGAGGAATCCAAGCCTTCGTCCCTGACACATGTTATCAATGCTGTGGTGTAGGCTCCTTGAAATCAGTAGACTTCGGTTAGCCAATACTAGCCAGAGTCCATTGATTTCAGTTGGTCTACTATTATGACTTGGTCAGATACCACCCATTATTGTTTTTACAATAAGTTTCGTTGATACTGTAATATGCAATACAGTGTTTTATGTTACTCTTCACTGTGTATCACAAT
This sequence comes from Podarcis filfolensis, assembly GCF_964270895.1. NCBI lineage: Eukaryota > Metazoa > Chordata > Lepidosauria > Squamata > Lacertidae > Podarcis > Podarcis filfolensis. The sequence goes on along the minus strand of NC_139618.1, from coordinate 12,263,144 downwards.
TCTCATTAAGGTACTTTGAACTTTTTTTTTTTTAAAGGGGGAAATCTCTGAAACTTCAGTAGGCAACATTCAAGGATCTTACTTTGCTAGGTGTGATTGTTGGGTATACAGTAACTCTTGAAATTTTCACTGTGCTTTTGTGTGTACGGGATGGTTCCTTTCTAGCAATAGAGAAGAGTCTTCTGTGAGCACCTGCCAAAACTGCATTGGCATGGGATTAGAAAACTGAATAATTATTGATTTGGTTGAAAGGGGGGAGTATTAAAATAGTTTGCACACAAGACACACATAATCTTAAGATTTAATACTTTGGTGGAATGCATTTATTAATTAAAGGGATACACACTGTCAGATGCTATTGGAATAGCATTTTTTATAATTTTGTAATTGTTATTTTTGTAATACATCTTTCCTTTTTTTGCAAGGGGAAAAATTAAAAAGGAAAAGGACTGTGGTTTGGTCCATGGCTTCCCAAGCACACATCAATATACAGTGTACATGATGTTTTAATATCTTTAGCACTCCTTTCCTCTATCAGTTACATGTGAGAATCTGTATAGGTTTAGCATTTATTTTCAGGGTGGTGGTGTTCAGCTCTGGTAGATTCTTCTTGTGTTCTTCTGTAAAGTTTAAGGAAAATTTGTTGCCCTTTGGCTATTGTAAACCGAATTATTCCTTTCTATAATGTTGGTGTGCTAATCTGCCAAAAAATAGGATGAAGCAGTTGATTTCTTTTGTGTACTTACTTCTCCCTTCCCTTAAGAATGTGGTCAGCTTTGTAAGTTCTCCAGGCTTATTGAGAAGTATGTTGGCTGTAACTGAATTTATTACATTTTCTCCATTCCGATTGTGTTTGGCACTTGTTTATGAAGCACCTCTGAATCATATTTTCCATTTAACTTTATGCATGCATGCAAGCATTTCAAGGTAAACAGTTTCAGATTTGGCTTCTGAAATAGTTAGAACGACATCTTAAACAGCATTGTCTGCCTTGATTGCTCCGCTAGGCTGTTAAATCTTGTGGATCTTAAGGTCTCTTCCTTGCAGGCAGAAGGTGGTGCTTTCATCCAACTAGAAAGTTTCAGTTTATGGAGTTGAATACCTAAAAAGATCCTCTAGTACCATTTTCCTCTGTAAAGGAGGATTAGCATAATGCAAATTCTCCAACTGTTCACATTTACCCAGAACATCTTTTTTCTGCTCCCCATTCCTGTTTTGACCCTATATTTTTGCCCTACAGAGATGCCTTCATAAAACATCATTGATGTGACCCAAGAGTGTTCAGGATTCAGCCCATTCCCTAGAATCTTAGAAATGACAGAGGAGTGGATCCCTTTTGTCTCTGGCACCCGTAATTATGAATCCATGTGCATGTGCTGCACAGTTTGCTATTTAGCATGCTACAGCTGCTAAGGTTGCTAACAAAATATTGCAGGACAGTTACATGTTTATATTCAGTCTTTAATCCAATGTCTTGGCCTTGAGTGGAGTAAAACCTAAAGTAGGCCTGGCAAGCCAATCCATTGACCAGTAAAATATTGCCAAATGTTCCATGAATCCCAGAATACTGCCATGTAGAATGGTAGGTTACCTTTCTATTTTATTTTGGTGTCATTTGTTAGTAAGGGCAGGAGTTTGCCCCCTAACCTTGCAATAGTCATGGGTAATCCTAGCAGCAAAGTGAAGTTTCTCTTACTGTTCGCCTGATGACACCAAATAAGGGCAAGAGAGGAACAAAAGCTGTTGCCAGTGATGAAAGTCCCTGCCTAGGATCAACCATGACCATCTTGTTTGCTGAAGGAACCAGGGGGTGCACCATCTGTATAATCTGGCTGTTCTTACAAAGTTTCTACTTCATATTATTTCTGTTCCTAAATCTGCAGTTTCATTTTTAAAGCTGAAGAGAAGAACCATTCAAACCTCTTAATATTTTAAAAACGCTTTATTGTATACAGATATTTGACCAGTATTAAGTTTGGTCAGATGAGGATATGATTCTTGAGTGGTCAGTCCCAGCAGACAGAGAAGAACATCTAGAGTTTGGTCAGTGATCCTTTGTTTCACAATTGGGGTACAGTATTGAAGGGGATTGTAATGTGCCCCTCAGTCATAAGGGTTTTGAGTGTATATACAAATGCATTTAGGTCATATGTCAACAAGCAAATGGTGATTCCAGGTGTACAGAGCTAGCTATGTGTTCCATAACTGGGCTGCCATTATAGAGAAGACCCATTCTCTGTTTCCATCCATAGCATCCCGTCAGGTGGCAGCCCATGCAAGCAATGTGGTAAGTGGGGAGATTCGTTTGGGAACCACTGGCCCTCTATTACTCTATGGTTCCAAGTTATATAGGACTTTAAAAACCAGGCATAATTTTTTCCAGATTTCTAAACTCTGTGCCATGGGTAGAACGTGGATTGCAGTTCAGCTTCCTTTGCTGAGTGCCTTTGAAGTTGTGATGTTTTTGCTAACAGTGACAAACCTGCAGCCAAGCTGGCTTGTGTGATTTACAAATAAAATTGATTTTTTTGCATTCTGATGATGATGATGATGATAAGAACTAGCACCAGCCCCTTGAATTGTGCTCTGAAACACAGGCAAATCAGCAGCCTGAAGAGATCATTCAAAAGGCTTTCACATGTGCAGCAAAACATATACATGATAATATGGTTCTTCTTGCAGGGTTTGGGATAGTAACCTTTGAGCACCTAAGAAGGAACTGCACCTGGTATCAACAGAGTGTAGAAAATGGGGCTGATCAGCAGCTTCTTTAGCTGAGAAGCATAGTGTATTCAAGATTGCTGATACTGGTATCTCTGCTCTCCGTATATGGTTGCCTTAGGAATGTCTGTCCAAGTTGGCTAGACATTTATGGACTTTGCTGATTCATCCGCTTGAGCCAAGAGCCGTGGCCAAGACAGAGTATTTGTTTGACTGTGTTAAGTTTCTGAATTGCTGCAGAGCCAAGAAGAAGGGAGGTTTTTTGCTATTATTGTGGTCGCAGAAAATAGCTCATTGAAACTTGAAAACTGAGCAAGCTGCTAAAGGCTTTGGATATATGGATGCCATTACAAGTGAAAGCTCTGTGCTCCATCCTGATAGGCACTGATGACTGTTGGGAACAGAATGTTCTTTAGTGACAATAAACCCAGTTTGCAACAAAAATCAAAATGATATGCAGTTTTTCTGTTTTAAGCCACTAAAGATAAGTTTAATGCATTCTGTTGGCATAGGCAAGCACAACCTCTGTTTTAAATTTGCACTGGAAAGTGGTGTGATTGATTGTTGAGCAAGTATGCCTTGAAGTGACAGGAGGAGAAAATGGAGCTCAAGACTTGAGAGTTTCCTTTTTTGGTCTTTCTTCTGCAGTGTACTTGGATTACTTGTGAATTTAGAATTGTGTGTTAATGTGACTTGAGTTCCAGATTCCTTCTTATTGTTTTATCTCTTTGAAGCCCACTTATTCCCTATAGAGAGAAACTAAGCACACTAGTTAGGGAGAGTATTTTCCGGTAAGCACTACTTGAACTGCAGAACAACACTCTTCTAATCACAGTATGCACAGGGCTTGTTCACACATTAAAGAATGGCAAACCCAGATGCATTTTTGAGTGGGAGACCAAAAGTAGTTATGGCTTATAAGTATACATACATAACACATGTGTCTGGAAAAATAAGTTAGTCCCCACATATTAGTTACACTTGGAAATGTGCTGGTCTTATCTGTAGAGCAGCAGTAAGAACCTGCAGCTCTCCAGATGTTGTTGAATTCCCAACTCCCTCCAGCTCCAGCCAGCTTAGCCATTGGTCAAAGCTGATGGGAGTTTGAAGTCCAGCAGTGTGTGGAAGGCCAGAGTTTCCCCATCCCTCCTGTAGAGAAACACTACTTCTTCTAAAAAAATATTTACACACATGCACACACATCATAAGCCCCCAACGTGATACTTGAAGGGCACATTCAGGTACCAACTAGCTTTCTTATCTGTAAGTATGTGAAAGTGAGAAATACTTTATGAGACTAGGACATTCCTTCTTTTTTGCTGATCACATTTTGTACTTCCAAAGTGCCTGTTTGAACAGCCAGTTGTGGAATTCAGTTGCCGTTTTCAATGCCAACCTGCGTCTTTAGAGCAGTTGGGTGGAGGGAAACTCTGTATGATGCATTACATTGGATTATTAGGGTTCTTGAAAGGCAACAATTGGCAGAAAGTAAACAGTCTTGGGAACCATTCCTGAGATGGATTTCTTCATCCCAAGAGCTATATGTTTAAATCACTTTCTACCTTCAGTTTGGGTTATAAGGATCCTGGCAGCAAATTAACTGTTATTTGCTTTAAAATGATATGCCTGTAGCTGACTGGTGGTCCTGGCTAAACCTTTTGTGACCTAGAGCTCGCATCTTGAGAGGCATAGATATTATAGAAAGGGGTTGGGATGGTGGGGGTGAGTGCAAACAATGTGGCTCACTGTAGTTGGCCCTGTGACATTAGGCTCTTTGTCTCATTTGGTGAGCCAGCTCTTCTAAATCTTCCCAGTAAGCCCCAGTAATGGCCATATTCTCTGGTGCTTGTGTGTACGTTTCAAGACCAAAACACTGCTTGTGTGAACAAATGTGGTGGTGGTGCCTGAGGGTCCTTCCATAGTGTCATTCAAAAAGCAAGTTCTGTAGTTCAACAGGTATGCACTTTGCTCCGCACTGGGGAAGTCTCCAGTTAAATTAGTGTGTTCAACCCAGCACCATAAGAGGGCAGGTGGCTATATAGGTTTAGTTTGTCCCAGAGTCTCCAGGCACATATCAGAGCAAGAAGAGTGCCAAGGGGAGGATAATCTTGACCTTTCCTACTCACCTGGGCTCTCTGGAGTTCTGCCGTGTTATTCAGGGTCAAAGTTTTGCAGAGGGCAGCCCTTGCAGGGCAGGAGTTTTAATTAAAGCAAACCTCATCGAGGAAACTATTGGGAGTTAGTTATGGCCGCTGAACCCCAGGGTAGGTCTGTGACTCAACACATTCTCTGGCTACTCCATATTGACATGCTTCCAGCAGCTCCAAATGGGCACTCTCCAAATGGACAGTGGAAAAGGAGAAGGAATATAGAACCTAAGTGTTTCAAAATTCATAGGTGTTTTTAGAAGGTTGTAGGAGATGATCTCTTGAAGTATATTTCTGTGTTATTCTGTGAGTCACTAAGAAGCATTGTATGTAGGTAAAGGACCCCTGGGTGGTTAAGTCCAGTTAAAGGCGAATATGGGGTATGGTGCTCATCTTGCTTTTCAGGCCGAGGGAGTTGGCATTTATCCGCAGACAGCTTTCCGGGTCATGTGGCCAGCATGACTAAACTGATTTTGGCGCAACGTGACGAGTGCCAGAGTGCACAGAAATGCTGTTTACCTTCCCGCCACAATGGTACCTTTTTATCTACTTGCACTGGTGTGCTTTTGAACTGCTAGGTTGGCAGAAGCTGGGACAGAGCAACAGAAGCTCACCCCATCACGCTGATTCGAACTTCCAGCCTTCTGATCAGCAAGCCCAAGTGGCTCAGTGGTTTAGACCACTGCACCACCCACTCCCTTATATTGTTTGTTTGTATGTTTGTATGTGTTTTATTGGTAGACTGGGTTGTGGTGCTGATGGCCACTCTGAGTGCTGCTGAGGCCAGTGGTGGTAGGAAGGAGAGAGAAATGGCCAAGGGCTTATCTGAACATAGATAAGCTAGGAAAAGGCTGGTGCTTCAAATTCGCTGATGAATCTGCATAGGAGAGTGTCTTAAGAGCATGAGCTGTATGGTTGAAATGATGCCTTCTCTGTGGACTAATTTGGTAATACTATGAAAACAATTGTGTCTGTTCTCTCCCACTTGGGTCTACAATATAGGAACACCCTGCAGGGCTGTTGCAAGAATGTGAAGTCTGTTGAACATGTGTGATGCTCTTCATAAATGTTGCTTGTGGTCTCTGTGTAGGTACAAAACACATTTTTCTCTTCTGCATTTTGTCTCTCGCTCACTCTCTCTTCCTAATTTTGCATGGTCCTTTGTCTCCGTCACCCTTCTGCAGCTATGCGCCTTAGGAGGTTGCAGACTTCTTTGGGAAAGTGCAGGGGATTTGGAAGGGAGTTGCTGACTCCAGATGGCCATGATCACTGTTTGTTCTGCTTGGGGGAAGAGCATGTCCTGGACCCTTGTACTCATCGCCAACCGTTTTTAAATAAGTTAAGAAAAAGAAAAATTCACCACACAAACGAATTTATTTTGCACTATTTTTTGTTTGTTTTTGGGGTGCTTATATACAGTCGTACCTTGGATCTCGAATGCCTTGGTACTCAGACATTTTGGTTCCCGAATGACACAAACCCAGAAGTGAGTGTTCCGGTTTGTGAATGTTCTTTGGAATCCAAACGTCTGACAGGGCTTCCACGGCTTTCGATTGACTGCAGGAGCTTTCTGCAGCCAATCAGAAGCTGCTTTGGTTTCCGAATGTTTTGGAAGTCGAACGGACTTCCGGAACGGATTCCGTTCTACTTCCAAGGTACAACTGTACTATTTTTTCAGGTGGACCTTGCAAAGCTGTTTACATAAAATTTACGATAATAAGCATCATTTGAAACTTTAGAGTAGAACAGAAGAAACACTTGTTTGGAAGAATCTGTTTCTGTTTTCTTATCTGATCCCCTCAGGGTACGTGGATTCTTCAGGATCTCTGTGGTGGCTGCTGTGGGAGGGAGAGGACACTTTTGGGACTGGGATAGTGGCAACTCCCAGGCAGCTGCTGTTTCTTCTTCACATTCCTTAGGGCACGAATGGGGAAGCGGTGTAACCACTTTACCCTCCCTTGAGCTGCTTTGCAAGAGTGTGCCCTGACCATGTCCAAATCTATAACTGATGTACTCCATGCTTCATTTTCACCAGCCCTATCACTTCCAGCTTTGCTGAACCCTGTAAGTTCTGCTTCCTTAACACTGACTACAGTATCTAATACAGTGGTACCTCGGGTTACATACGCTTCAGGTTACATATGCTTCAGGTTACAGACTCCGCTAACCCAGAAATATTCCCTCAGGTTAAGAACTTTGCTTCAGGATGAGAACAGAAATTGTTCTTCGGCGGCGCGGCAGCAGCATGAGGCCCCATTAGCTAAAGTGGTGCTTCAGGTTAAGAACAGTTTCAGCTTAAAAACGGACCTCCGGAACGAATTAAGTACTTAACCCGAGGTACCACTGTATGTCCACCAGCACAGAGGTAAAAAATATAGCGCCCAGGAAAAGGATTATGCATTCCATTCCTCCTCTTCCACTTTTCTTCCTTATAGCCTTCCAAGGCTGCTTTTCTTTGAAAAAATAATAAACTAGTTGGGTCTTCATTACACTCATTTGCATATGTCTAATTTACTCCTCTGGAAGATAAAAATAGGTATAAAGAGAAAGTAAGGTTGTGTCAGAATGGAAGAATTGAAGAATTCTATGACTTACTCGATAGAAGAAAGTGTGTTTATTGATCAGGTTTGAGTAGTCTCTCTTAAAAGCAATCTGTCCCCTGACATTTTCCATAAGTGATTGAGGGGGGAAATAGTTTCCCGTTCTGTCATTTCTGGACAGCGCTAACTTACTGTTTCATAACTGATGGCACAATATTAGTGTGTTCTGAAATATGTGCAGTTTGAGAGATTGACTCATAAAGCTGTGTGAAAAGAATTGATTCTGACGTCTGTGGATTCAACAGCCTTTTCCAAGTGCAGCTTGCCCTGTAAACAATAGTGAAGGCAGCCCATCAGCATTCGCACACAGGAGCTGTGGTTGTTTCGATTTTGTTTCAAGTCTGCCATAGTGAGCAGTAAGGCTTAAGAAAAGACCCGGGTACCTTAGGGGAAGTTAGTATATTGTGTCATCTTGCTACTGGAAGGAAACGTAGACTTAAAAGCATTAAAGGGGAGGAGATCTTTGCAAGTGTTGGGGAGGGGGGAGCACACTCACCCTGTGAAAAGGATCTGTGGTCATAGGCCAGAGAGCTTGCTAAGCCGCCTTGCGGGTTCTTTTCTGCCAGTATTTGGGCACTGTTGCATTTGGGTGGCCCTTGGACTGTAGTACGAAGGGAGGCACCTTCTGGTGCCATTCAGAGGGCCACCCTTACCCTGTGCCACCCAGGAAGAGTGTCATTGCAAGTGGAGGACTTTCCCATCCCCACTCCTTGCCTGGAGAAGGAGCAGCTGCAGGAACACTTTGCTCCAAGTGCTGCTGTGGCCGTTGCAGTAATATTCTGTGCAGGAAGGCCATCGACATGGCCCCACCTGCCAGCAAACAACTCAATACTTTTGTTTCTTTTCATTGCCCAAACTAATGTTATTTATTTATTTATTTAATGATTTATTTTCAGTTTTATGCATTTCAATAATTTTACAATCATTTAAACATTTCAAAACTCCACTTCCTTCCCCCTCTTTCTGCGGTTCCTTAAATTTATTTTTTATATTTTCTGCAAGTTCCAAATTAACTTAAATTTACTCATTTATTCCTCTACTTTAAATATAGACAGTCACGCCTCTGGTTGCGAATGTGATCCATGCGGGAGGCACGTTTGCAACCCGCACCGTTCGCAGCCTGAAGCGCTGCATCTGCACACATGCATGATGCGATTCGGCGCTTCTGCGCATGCGTGTGATGTCATTTTTGTGCTTCTGTGTGAGCGCCGAAACCTGGAAGTAGCCCGTTCCGGTACTTCTGGGTTCGGCGCGGTCTGCAACCGAAAAATGCGCAACCCGCAGCGTTCGTAACCCGAGGTATGACTGTACTCTTTAAAACTGCAGGTTTATTACAGTAATCCTGCCAATGTTCTTATCTGTTTGCAGCTTATTTGTAAATATTCAATGAACCATTTCCATTCTTTTATATATAAAAAAGTTTGTTGTCTTGATTTCTTACTTTTCCAGTATGTTTCACCATTTCTGCATATTCCATAAGTTTTTGTATCCATTCTTCTTTCGCTGGGACTTCTTCTTTCCATTGCCAAAATTGATATGTATCCTCTGCCTTTCCCCCACCCTTCTGTGTCTTACACTTTTAGTTTATAAGCCTGAAGATGGGGCACATGTATAATAATAATAATAATAATAATAATTATTATTATTATTATTATTATTATTATTATTGCTGCTGCTGCTGCTGCTAAGATGAGCTGCTTTAAGAGACAATATTTGTCTGAAAAGCAGGAGAAAAATGTTTTTGAAGCAATGCTCTTCGTGTCCCTCTCCCTCTCAAGCCCGTTTGCAAATCTGTTTACATGCACTACAACCTGCATTTCTCCTTTTTGCCTCAGACTCTAAGTCCCCCTGGACCAGAGCTTAGGTTGCTTTTGTACATCCTTAGCACTGTGTTGGCGCTGGAGGAACATGTAGTGACAGTAGCAGCAGCAATCCTGGTGCGAGATAAGCACCTGGTGCTTGGATCCACCGATCCCATTCTGCGTGTGTGAGTGTTTGGTGGCAGCCAAGATGGTTACTTTTTAATTTTTTAAAAAATACATGAAAGTAAATAATAAATCTACCCATTCTTCCAAGTATCTGCATAGTGAAATCAACATCTTGCATTAATTTCAAGTCAGATCTAAGCCATGTTCATTCTGAGTTGTGTAGGTCTCACTCAATTTCAGCATGACATAAAAGGGTCCAGTTCTGCCTAAATATATCTCCTGCATGAACTTTCCATCCACAAGATGTTTGTTCATCAACATAATGTTCCAAAATTATAACCTTCAATAAATAAAATTGCCATCGAATTATATTTGAAACTCCTGGCATAGGCTGTTGGAGGTACTATCAGGATCTCATAGACAGTCATACCTCGGGTTACAGCCGCTTCAGGTTGTGTTTTTTTGGGTTACGGATTGCCGAAACCCGGAAGTACCGGAACAGGTTACTTCTGGGTTTCGGCTGTCGCGCATGCGCAGAAGCTCCAAATCGCAAACCATGCGTGCGCAGACGCAGGCTGTGAATGCTGTGGGTTGCGAACGTGCATCCCGCACGGATCACGTTCACAACCCGAGCGTCCACTGTAGTACAGTTTTGTTGATTTTTACAAAACATCATTCAGATAGTACTTCAACTGCATTCACTCCATATGTGGGCAAATGTACCCCTGGTAGTTTCTCCACAGAGAACTGAAACATTCTGACTTGAACACTCAAAACTTGGAGATTTTGGAGGAAGCACAAAGGAGGGAGTGCCCAGATGTGTCTGAGCAAACTTGACAATGCAGTTTTGATGTCAAAATACAAGGTTGGAACACTAACACCATACAGCTGTTCCAGAAGCAAGTGTATAGCATCTTGACACATGTTTCTTGTTTGATTCATACTTATAAAACCAGACTTGCTCAACCTCAGTAAGTTATTTGCAAATGCCATTCTCTTTGATTTCCTTGCTGGGCGGGCCTGTGCGCCGGAAAAAATAGGTCAGGAACAGTAATCTAAATCTTCTTCTGATAAATAATTAAAGCTAATGGAATTTTCACAAGATCTGTGGCCTAAAATTCTTAAAGCACCAGTGTGCTCTTTTTCTGCTAATGTAAAAGTTAAGTTTGGGTTTTTTTTAAGCCAGAAGAAGTAGCTAGCAACAGAGATGTAATTGAAAAATAGTGTTATTTTATTTTGCTGTAGCATGGAATAGATTTCTGGGGAGGGCAGTGTATATATGCATTGGTAGAAATAAGTATTTCAGTAAATGAATTGATCGTTGACTGGTCGGGCACATAATGAACGGCCCAGTGGTTCATTCTGCCTTGGGGGTAGTGCCGCCTGCTGCTTTTTCTTACTCTTCCCTTTCTTCTTGACCTGTAAATATGCAAATAGATGTTCTGGAAGATCATATAGTTCTCCCAAGACACACTCTTCACAAAGCCTGCCCCATTTATGGGCAGCAAAACAATGTGTATTTATTGAGCAACCAGGTTGTTTTAGCATGTGGTTTAATATTAATGGGAGCTTGTTGCCATTAAATACTTGGTGGTGAGTGTTGGGATTTCCCTTAGTTGGCTATACAAAAGGGAAATATTCATGGGGGGAGGGTGGTCAGGATGACTGCCCTTCTGTCTGCTCCATGTATTCATTTATGTTTAAATTCTATCCCTTATTTTCACTACATTGGGCTGGCAAGGCAACTAACACCCTCCCTCTCTGGGACAGCCAGTCAGCTGCTGTCTCTGTGGGTGGGTTTTTTGTTTTTTTTAAGGTGCAATACATGGAGGCGGTTTGCTCTATTCTTGTTATGAATTTATATGCAGGAAATGTTTCTCTGTTCTTCAACAACCTATGCCACTAATAAGCAAACTATGCGTTCCGTGGTAGAATGACAAGCACATCACAAGAATAAACAAACTTTGAAATATTCCTGAAAGTCCAAAATACCCATCCACGCAGAGGCTGCCCACTGTATCTCTCGGTGACTACCATAGCTGCTCTGACCTCAGCTCCATAAATTCAGCCTCCTTTGATTCAATTGCCCTTGATGCAAAGACCCAGCAGAATCATGTGCTCTGAGAAGGAGTACCTGTCACCTCTCTGCTTGAGTTGTTTTCTGCCTCTGCCAAAAGAGTGACTCGTGCAGAGACCCACAAGGACAACTCTGTGGGTGAACATTTACTTCTCCATCCATGCTTTAAATGCCTTGGGGAACGTGCGCTTCTATGTCAAGCTATCAGAATTATGGGGGACTCTGGCTTACACCCTTTGTAAGCATTTTGTCTCCAAGAAATGGTGTTTTCCTGCTGTCCGTCCCCCTCCGTTTGAAAGAGGTAGTGTATGCTCAGTACATGCTGGTTCTTCTCTTCATGTGGCCTGAGCGAGCAAAATACCTCCCCTCCTCGATAAGTTGCTCTCAAGTTCTTGTCAGAAAGCATCTGGAATCATAATGTTCAGCCTTGGCCAATTTTCAGTGTAGGGTCACTTGCTAGTTCCTTATTAAATGTCTCCTAACAAGGGAGGAAATGCAAAAGGGGTAGACAGTCGGAAAACTGGAGCGTCTCCTGCGTGATGAGCCGGCTCCACAATTGGATGCGACAGCTGAACTAATGATGTCACTGACGCTGATGTGACCGGGCTGCTTCTCTCCACCCCCCTCCTCATCAGTACTCCAACTCTCTCCAGCCAGTGTGCAGGACGTTTGCAGAGAGAGAGAGAAATGAACCACGGCAGAGTCAGGGAATCCAGGAGCCTCTTCCTTCCAAATTCATTTTGCTTACAGATACAATACTTTACGGATGAGAACCCTGTCTAGGTCGTAGGATCCCCGGAGGGTCATTTTGTCAAATGAGGGCTGCAGATAGCTGGAGAATTCTGGAAGACAAACTAACTCTCTCTCTCTGTACACATACTGGGGTGGGGGTGGGGAGGACAACCATAGAGCAGGCAAGATCATTTAGGGATCAAAAGGTTCTCCACAGCTGTCGACAGAAAGCAAAAAGGTGAAGTTGTCCACCTGACCCATGATAGTGAAATTGAAACAGAAGGTGCAAAATCTATATTGTTAGGTGGCTTTTGAATAATTTGCAACAGAATCAGCTGTATGGAATCAAGGCACCGTATCATTTTGTATTGGTCATCAGCATGGAATTCCTGGTCACCTGTGGAAGCTAGGTGAATGGTTAGGCTAGGCTTCCTCAACCTTGGCCCTACAGAAGTTTTTAGACTACAATTCCCATCATCCCTGACCACTGGTCCTGCTAGCTAGGGATCATGGGAGTTGTAGGCCAAAAACATCTGGAGGGCCGAGGTTGAGGAAGCCTGGGTTAGGCAGAGTGGTACTGATTGATGAGTTTGGGAGTTGGAGAAGACTGGTTTCTTACATTTATTTCTTATAGCTTCCCCAACGTCTTCGATACCTCTCGGCTACTTACATTGAATATTTGCCTGCCTGCAGTCACAAGCTCAGCTTGGCAGCAGAGGCTGGCCTGTAACAACGTAAAACTTAAAAGACACACCTTTTGGTTTCAACCTTGAAAGCCCCAGTTTCAGTCTGTAGCATCTCCATCTTAAAAGATTATGGTAGCAGGCTGGGAAAGCTTTTGAAGGACATCTGCAAGTCAGAGTGCACAGCACTGGCTCAGATGGACCAACAATCTGACTAGGTAGAAAACTGCTTCCCATGTTTGGATGACTGGTTTTCAATCGAGATGATTGGATTCCCTCTGTTAATACTTTTTTTTAATTGGTTATTCTGATATCCCTTGACTTCCACTCAGTTTGGATTTCAGCAGGATTTCCAGATTTTTAAATGCTAGTAATGGATTGCACATGTATTATCTCAGTAGTGAAGGGTGTGTGTGTATTTGTGTGTGTGTAATGTTTTATTTACAGACTTGTGCAATTCTGTGGTGGGGAATTAAGTGCTTCTGTGATGGCTGTTGGGAGTGTCGAGATCACAGCAGTGGGGAAAAGTTAAACTCCTCCTCTCTCCCTGCCATAGTCTCAATTTCTAAAAAACGGTGTGTTGTCACATTTCCTTTGACGAGAAACTGAGATGGGAAGCCTGTGGTCCTTAAGATGGACTCCAGCTGCCATCATCCCTGTCCATTGAGCATGCTGGCTGGGACTGATGAGAGTCGAAGTAAAACAGCATGTTGAGGGCCACAGATTCTTCATCCCTGCCGTCAAACATCTCCATATATTATAATTTCCTTTTTTGGTGGAGAAGGGAATGTGTTTGTGTGTGTGTGTGAACATTTGCTTTGTTAAAGAGAGAGACACAGAGAGAGAGAGAGACTGACTTCAACCCACTGTAAAAAGCAAGCCTTCTTTTTTTTTTTTTAGACCATGATGGTTCATTGCTTTCTTGTGGCAAGCAGCAAGAGATATTTTTGAGGAACGATGTTACCAGTTTAATTTGCGAAGAAGTGCTTGGAACGTTTCGGTCGTTTGTGTTAACAAATACTTGTTTGTTCAAGTGTTCGGTGCCACATAGACTTTCAGAGCTCTAATGTGTGATTAGTGACTTGCTACAGAAGGCTGGCCTTGGCTTCTCCTCCTCCTCCTGTTTTTGATTGCGACCCAAATCATCAGACAGCCTTCATTGTTCTCCCAACATTACAGATTTCTCATGCATCACGCCTTGCGGCTTCCTTCCTTTTTGGTTTGTCCAGTTTAGTCGAAAGAAAGGGGAAATTGCAGCTGACAGTGGTATAAAACTGAGGGATATGGTTGGATAAAGAATTTTCAAAAACAGCCAGCAATAAATCTAGAAGAATATTTCAGGTCAGCAGCAGAAAGAACCAATAGTTATGTGCATGAGGGGTTTTCCCCACCTGTTCTCTCTTCTGCACCCATTTCCCCTCCCCTACAACTTCCCACTACCAGCAAAGCCCCCAGCAGTGCATCATTTGCACAATGGGAAATGTTGGAGCCGCCCATTTGCTCCTGGGAGGCAAAGGGACATGGGGAGGGAGGTAAAAGCAGTGTTTTCAGTGAGAGGTAGGGCTCAGTCTTGCCCAGAATTTCTTGCAAGGGGACACAAGAAGACACCCCCCCAACCAAACTAAGAGCCCATTTACTCCAGCCAACCAGTTATCTCCTCTGGGAAGCCCATAAGCAGAACTTAAAGGCATTGACCTTCTCAACAGTGGCCAGGTAGACTCTTGGAGAGACCCTCAAGTGAGGCATGAAGACAATAGCCCTTTTGTGCTATCCACATGTGCCCCTGTTGGTCATTGATAGGAGGAGAAGGGAGAGGTCATCTCTTCCAAGACAAAATGGGAGTCTTTGCCTGGTCACCCAAAGGTAATTCTTCCTAGGCACAAGTGACCTGGAAAATGGCTACATGGATGCTGAATAATGTGGGCAGCCTGTTCCCCTGTCCCTTTAAGGGGTCATGGGTCTATACGTATAATTAAACTTATATCGTTGTTTTATTATTGCATTTTTAATTATTGTTGCGAGCTGACTTGGGGCACAAAGTCAAGCTGAACGTATTTCAATAACTGAATAATATAATTTGGCCAGGCCTGGTGTCTATGGGATGAAACCTCCAGCCTGTCTCGGGTCCTCACACCAACCTCCAGTAGGGGGCAGGCTTAGTCAAGAACTTCATATGCTCAGCCCCAGGGCTCCATGGGTAATATCTCATTGAGCTCCAGTTTAAAGAACCTATTGATGGTTCCAGCATTGGCTGGGCTGCTGGCCACTGTGGTTGGGACATTCTTTGTGTTGCTCTCCAGATTAATGGAACCAGCTGCCCAGTGAGATCAGCTAAATTATTCAGGATCTGGGCCCTTGAAACACTGGCCCAGTGCATGTTCTGATGTTCTTTTTTTATTTTAATGTTCTTCATCTCTGTAATTTACACTCCTGGCTTCTGCACACAATGCATTCAAGGTGTCAGAGTTTAAGGCACCTAATCATTTTTATTATTATTATTGGCTGCAATTTGATCTCTTTGCCCACCATTCTTTTTGGTGATTTTATTTGTGTTTTGCTTTGTTTCTTTGTTCTCTGCCTTGAGGATTTTCTATCGTAGATTCTCTTAATTACAATTACGAGAGTGTCAACTTTGGGGGCTGGGCATTAAAAGGTCTTGCGCAAAGCTCAATGAAGGCCTGTCTCCTCTTGGAGGTGGGGATTTTGGAGAGAGGCAAGTGGGATGCTAATGACGTGTGCTCCCTCTCCTTAAGCAGGGCTGTGTAAATCCCATGGAGCAGGCAAGGCTGTAAATCTAAATAAATGATGCCCAATTCCTGGCTCGTCAGGAGGAGGCTGTGCTTCAAACGGGGGTCTAGCTTGATCCCTTTCCATGTGGCTACACATGTTTTACATCCCATTAGTCATTCATTGCACTGTTTCAGTTGAGTTGTTAGACTGAAGGAGTTCACTGATTATCCAACATTACTACAGGCTTTTGTTAACTAATTCTCCTCCCTTGGGACAACCGTAATTGTGTATCAGGCTGGAATCATAAGCCAGTTAAAAATGGATTTCTGCTGAACTCCTTGCTCGTAGCAGTGTTTCGATTAAAAATGTAATCAGCCTTCAGCTAATATGATAAAATTGGTAGAAGTGCTGCAAGACTAACTGATGGAATTACATCAAATGCATTCAAACAGTTGCATTTTTTGCTGCTTTTTTAGTGATCTGTTTCTTAATGGGTGTGTGTTTGCTTTTATCTTCCAGGACCTGCGCAAACAGGTAGCTCCACTACTGAAAAGTTTCCAGGGCGAGGTAAGTGTTTGTGCTTTTTATTCTCATGTCCTTTATTTCAAGGTGGTGTGTGTTGCCTTTAAGGACTGGGATTCCCTCTTGTGAGAGCATAATTTAATTTGTATTACATTAATGAGGATTACCTTTGAGCACAATCGTATTTTTTTCTTTGTATCTCTAAAGAAGTGATTGAAACACACAATCAGAAGTGGGCAACCTTTTTTCTCATTGGAAGGCCACAATGGGGCAGGAGTAGTTTGTCCCAGAGCCCGGATGTTGCTGGTGGGAGGAATCAGAGCTGTTGATTCCTAACTCATTAATTTGCTTCTATTTCAAGACTGCTTTTCAAGTTTATATTTCACAAACTGGCATATTCCTAATAATAATAATAATAATAATAATAATAATAATAATAATAATAATAATAGGACAACACCCCCACCAACTCATTAAACCAAATCAGCAATAAGAGTGAAATGCATCAAAACCAGGAGGAGATGGTAAAACATTTTCAGTAAAAAAAATCTTCATAAACAGCTTAGCCCATTTTATTTTTATTTTTGAAATTGTACTGCTAAAAGAGCCAGAGTTGCAGATTTGATTAGTTTCCCTTTGAAGCGGGTGGTAGCTACACCCAGGATGGTCCACACTGTTCCCTGACATAGTGATCCCAACTTCCCCTAGCAGTGGATACCAAGAGCCAGCCCCATAGTGTATAATTTGACATTAGGGGCTGCAGTTCATAGGAAGTGGGTAAGGGGTCCAAAAATCACATAGGCGTGCCCTGTAAATAAGCAGCATCTGCTCTCATGCAGCACAATATTTGGTGTATTCTGCTCTCTTTAAGTTTAGAGTTAAGACAGGGAGACAAGCATCACACGTTTTCATTGAGGAGACATTTAGAATATTGTGGAACTCTTTACAGATATGGCACACCTACCACCCGTTTCCCTTGAAGAAGAGCTCGATTGAAACACCCCGACTGCATGTTATTGTTGTCGTCTATTGGTTGGTTGGTTGGTTGGTTTGCTTGCATGCTTTAAGTAATCCTACTGTTCCTCCAAGGAGGGCAGGGCATCATGTTCCCCACCCCCATGTTATCCTCACAACAGCCCTGTAAGGTAGGTTAGCCTTGGAACAATTCCCACAAGTTGTATTGACTATATGCTACCAATCACTGGGTGGCAAGAGCAGCAGGGGGCTATTACACTCATGTCCTGCACGTGGTCTTCCCAGTGGCATCGGATTGGCAAGTGAGGAATCACTGGGTGGCAAGAGCAGCAGGGGGCTATTACACTCATGTCCTGCACGTGGTCTTCCCAGTGGCATCGGATTGGCAAGTGAGGAAGTGAGAAATCTGGACCGACTGGGCCTAAGGTCTGATTTGAACCCAGCTCTTCTTATATTCACCTAGTGAACTTCATAGCTGTGTAGCGGTTTGAATTCATGACATCCTAGTCGCGCACTCTAACCACACCACCTTGGCTAGAGGGCTATCGTTGAATTTTATCCCTGCACTGTTCAATACGGTTAGCCTCTTTTTAATATCAAGATCTATACTTCCGCCAATTTCTGAAAACAAATAAGAGGGAAGCTCAACTCTCCATGCATACGATTGAATTTCACAGTTCAAAAGGAACGCAGTCGGAACACAATTCAGAAAGGTTTCCGGTGGGATTGGCCCTTTATATAAGCTGATGACTGCTGCTTTTTGAAGCTTCCTGGGCTAGACTGACTGTTCTGAGACAGAGAAAGAAATGTGAATATTAGAAAAGGGAGCATCTAAACCTGATTCTGTGATGTCACTAAGCAGCTATTTTTAAGACTGGGTAAGGATTTCCTGAGGTCATCCGTATTCTTTTCATGTGGCATAGCAGGGCTGTCCAAGAGCAACAGAGGAGTTCCTAATCCGGAGCCTGCTGGAGGGCAGATATTCTGAAATAACGTGGCCAGCTGTGCATTTTCTGTGCCGGCCATTCTTGAGTTCTCATTTGATAAGGCAAGGGGATTTTAAAGGTAAACCCATTCAGTCATTTTTAATGTGGAGGCACAAGGTGAAAATGTTAGGACATGAATGGGTGGCACCCACTAATTAACTTAGTTTCTCTGAGTGGGTTCCATGGTGCCAAATCAGCCAGTAAGGCACACCAAAACAATAGGTGCTCATGGATGCAGCTGTGTATACTAAATTTTATATTTATATTTTATATATTTAGCCATTGTTAAATTGGGCTGGGGGCCAGGCAGAGAAGGAGCAGCCTCTGTTGTTTCAAAATATTTCAGCAGCAGATGGTGTAACAGTGTGTGCTCTTGCCTTCCTCTCTCCAGCCCTCCTTACAGGTTCTGAAAGTCCACAGTCTTGCATAATCCCAGTTACCAAGCATTAATGAGCACAACCCCTTGTTTAAGTCCATTTCCTGCTTGTTACAGATCACACAGTTTACCCATTTAGAACCAGACTATGCTGGATTACCTGGTGAATGTCATCATTTATAGGGCATGAATGCTCTATCAAAAACCTACTTCTGGAAAAGAGTTCTGTGCAACCCAAAAGCTTGTTGAATGTCAAATACTCCAGCGAAAGCATCACCTCCCTTGCTTTCTTTCACAGCATTACCTGCTTTATTTAGTGCCCCCATCCCGCTGCCAAGATCCCTTACGCTGAACTTTGCAAACCTAATTAATCCAATTTCTTTACTTTAGACTTGCTCCATGATGGCTCAATTAGAGCAGCATCTGAACTGTGGTTCAATATCCAGGCCAGCTTTTGTAATTGGAACCACATTTTCCTTCTGAGGAGCTGCAGCTGGTTTGGTTCTGCTCATGCAGAAAAAGGATATAACCTTGCATAACATAGGAAATGAACGGTTGAGAGAGAAGCCAAATTCAATTTCAGTCAGATATTTTGAGGATAAGTCCATGATCTATGGAAGCAGGGGAATGAAAAGTGTGTGTTCTGTGGAAAGCAGTGTCTTCAGCAGTCTATTAATCATGGCCAGTCTGGGCGCTTCTTGTTCTGTTGCATTAGCACCGATTTCGAGGAGAGAGGCTGGCGAGCAGCCAGGTGCTCCAGAAGTTAACCTCTTCAAGACTCAAAGCTGCTTTGCTGTCGAATAAATGCAGTGTTGCGGTCAGAAACAATGTAATGGGGGGGGGGGACACACCAGATCGCTCCCAGAAGCGATCGTTGAGCAAAGCTATTACAAATTGCTCCAGATCGTGGAAATCACGTGTCGAAATCTACAGCTTTTTGTTTCATTGATTGAGGCTCCGAAAGTTGCAGCCTTTTGATTAAAAGGTTTTACTCAGCCATTGTGATAAAACCCAAACAATCTGGAGCAAATCTAATATGTCCTCCAGGATAATTGATACCCTTTAATTTCCTCCCTGCAGCAGCAGCAACTTGTGTGTTGTGGATGGCCAGGGAAGGAGCCTCCCTCTTGTCTCTGGCATTGGATCAGCTGTAGGTTGTAAGGACTCTGCTCCAAGGAGGGAGGCAAAGTGAACAGGGGGATAAGGGGGCATGAGAAAAGCAAAGTGCCTTGATGAGATGGGAGGGGGAGGGTGGCGGTGGCAGTGATGGGCTTGGGCCACAGAAGATTTGATGGGTGCAACTTGGATTTTAGGGGTAGGAAAGGAGTACAGAGTGTTTATTCTGTGTTTTGTGGTTTTTTGGGGGTCAGGCATTGATGCATAAAGAGTTCACATGATTTCATTTGGGTGAAAGAGTTGAAAAAAGCCAGTATTTCCCCTCATGCCCCCCCATCCCTTTTAAAAGAGACAAAGTCAAATTGCAGGTTACTGTGTCCTGAAAAGAACTTGTTTTCTTTGTGATTTTCCAAGCACACTGACTGGCAGTTTTGATGCATTTGGGGCACGTCAGAAGACTGCTGCCTAATCTGTTTCCCCAATCAGTTTGCGGGTGACACCTTCCACTCCAAAAACCTCTCTGTGAATTGACTGTTGGCTTCACAGAGAGGTCTCGGAAATACCTAGCTGACCTGGAGTTCTTCCTCTTGAAAGTATCTGACTGGTGCTGTGTGCAAGGGGTGGATAGCGTGCCCCTCTGCACCTTCTCTGCAGAATTGGTCTGCCCAGAGTGGACGGAGCCAAGGAGCTGCTTCACTCAAGCCAGCGGCGGCTGTGAGCCAGTGACATGGGTACCTCGTGCCATGCCAACCACATCATTGTGGGCCATGTGATTCCCCTTTGAAGGCGGTGAGCAACTCTGAGGTGAAACTGACAGGAGTTACTCATATCCTGAAAGGAGGGTGAAGCTGGGCAGTGGCGGTAGAGTCAGCAAGTGTGAAAACCTTGAAGTTTCGTGATGGAGTGCCAAAGAGGCTTGGCTGTCCTAGAGGTGGAAGAATGGCACGTTTCTCCTTTCCGTACCAGAGAGGAGGCGTCCTGCCTCAGCCAACTGGCTCCCCTCTGAAACATAGCAGTTGATAAATGGTGTAGACACGTGGTAGGTTGTTCTGGCAGCAGTAGGCATGTGCCTACCTTGTAGACCCAAGCTACTGAAATGGGGGGGGGGGCCCTTCCAGAATGTTGCGAAGTGGCAGTGATGACAGCAAAAAGCAAATCCTTAAAAAGAGAAAAGAAAAGAATAACATGGATCGCCTTTAAAACTCCTGCTTTAAGCTTGCAAATGGTTAAGTCTTTGAGAAGACTGAAACTCTTTAGTCAGGTGCCTTGCAAATAGACAAATTGAAAGATTTGGCTGGTGCCAAGTACTGCAGCAAAGAGTTTTGATTGGGGTCAGGTCTGGGACCTTTTGGCTCCATTTTTATGCCAGTTTCACTGGACTCTGTTGTATTTCCAAACCCTAAATGGTTTAGGATCAGGACACTTAAATGACCCTCCCAGCCTACCCCTTTTTGTAATTAGGGGAGGACCTGCTCAGTTTCCAGTGCTATCTGTGGTTCATTTGCTGGGTATTCAGGATATGACCTTCTCTGTAGTGGTAGCCAACTTATAGCTTGCATCCGCAGTTTTTAAAACTGCCTGGAAATTAGCTATACTCTTTTGTGTGTTAATTTTCAATCCAGAGAAGACGATTTGGTAGAAAGTTGCTGTCTTTTTCCTTTTTGCTGAGATAAATAAAGCACACGCTGCAGCCTATTAGTTCATGATGTAGGTTTCGCTGTTGGCATTAAAAGCAAAAAGGTGCATTTATTGATCTTGGCGCAGCCGATATTGTACCTGTCCAGTAAGTGCTACATAATGGTTTAGAGCATGCATTGTTTATCATGGGGCTGTTAGGATGTATCGCTTCCTAAGCTGACATGTTAATGGCTTGGTTGAGAGGCAGGCCTGGTTCTGAAGCAACAACTGTGTCACTGCTTTCTATTAATCTTGCTTCTTGGGCCACAGCTCCCGCATTGCTTGCTGGGTTTGCTTGCTCGATTGTGCAGGGTGGTGCAGGTTGAAAAAGATGGGCAAAGTGACCGCTTGGAGCTTCATGGGGTGCTACAGGGCAGTTTCACAACTGCTTGCAATTGCTGCTTTTATCAGTCAATCAATCAGTTGCCCACCCTTCACCCTAAGGTCCCAGTTTGCCGGGAAGGCACCTGTGTCATTTTGTCTGCCAGACCCAGAATAGGCAATGTGTGCTGTGAGGGCAATGTTAAGACATGGATATGCACAAAACACATCAGTCTCTAAAGGTCTTCTGGTCCACAGAGCACAAGAAGTTGAACCTGAGAAAGGATGAAGGGGCCAGGGACATGGGGAGGGTTTGAGTTGACTTGAGATAAGGCCTAAAGCTAGGAGACCAATCTGGGTTGGATGAGATTGAGAAGATGGTCAGCAGAGAGGCCTAGGAAGCAATTAGGTCTGTGGGATATTTTGGACTAGGGTGCTCTGCTTTTTCCTTCATACTGATCCACCAGTCTCATGTGCAGAACAATTTTTGAGAGGAATTACCCAACCTGGATAGTATATTGCAAATAGCCTTATTTCCTGTCAAGCCACTGCAAGTCATGATAAATGAGACTGTAAACAGAGTAAAAATGACGTCTCTTAGAATTCTAGAGCAGAGTGAAATAAACCCTTAAACTGGTACATTGCATGGATTCTGTGCTTGCTGACACCTTTTAACCAGATGTGCTTTCTCTGTTAATAAGAGAATAAATGTTGAAATTACAAAATGCTTCAGTGCCAACCACTTTGCTGTGGCTTCTTTGGAAAAAGCAGGAGGCATCAAGGTAGCCCATCTCCTCAAATATAGAAGGAAACAATAATTCTTAGCATTGTATAGCATCTTCATGTGTTGAAAGCTCTTCACATTCATTATCATGCTGTGGTGTGAGCAAAAGTCCTGTAAGCGAGGTCAGTATTATACCCATATTACATATGGGAGAGTTGAGATTGAGAGAGAGAGAGAGAGAGAGAGAGAGAGAGAGAGAGAGAGAGAGAGAGAGTACCTTGCTTAAGACTACCTAGTAGTTTATGCCAGAGGGGAGATTCATTAGCAACAACAAAATTCGCACATAGGATAGCTATAGCAACGGATGTGTGTGCACGCAGAATAGTTATTTGTTCTATTGTTACTTGATGCATGGCATTCCTCAACCTCTGCCATAACTGTTGCTGGCTTAAAAATAACATATGTACTACTGAAGATATTTTTTATTCTGTACCTAGATATTATTCTTGAAAATGAATAAAAAATATGCCCAAAAAAAGGAATAGCCACAATAACGACGGTTTGCCTGCACCTCTAAATCTAAGAAGTGCATTCAGCCTGCAAATGTCAGGACTTTAGTCCCCAGTGGGTCTAGGACTGGTGGCACAATGTTTGAGAGGTCTGTGCATTGCTCTGGCCAAGGAGGAGGAACTGTAGGAGGAGCAGCCAAGCAAGTCACAGCAGCCACAGGCCACTCTGCAGGGTGTCTATGAATCAGGCTTGCTGGACAGTCTGAGATACTAGGAATGCCTATTCCTTGCTGCCTCCTCTTGCTGCCTCCTCTCTCCACCCTCCTCTTTGCAGGAACCAGATCTGGCTGTAAAAGGCTGGTAGTAAAAAATAAAAATCTGATGCCCACACTAAGGAACTGGAAATGTTTTTCCAATCCTGCTGTTCTCATGTGGAGCTCTGACCTTCTAGCTTTAAAGGAGACATGAACTGGCATCCCCAGAAATGTTTATGAAGTCATAAATTTACCCTTGCTTGTGTAAGTGGTAGTATTTTCTTCCTCTATAACTGATCTGAAGATCCTTTCTTCTCCCCCTTTTATTTTCCAGATTGATGCTTTGGGCAAAAGAAGCAAAGAAGCCGAGGCAGCATTCTTGAATGTCTACAAGAGATTAATTGATGTTCCAGGTATGCAGACTTATTGTCCTGTTATGAAAAGCAAATGATGTCTGGAGTTTCATGTCCTGGCGGGCATTTTCTCCTTTGCCTGTCAGTTGGCTGTGTATTTGAGAAGTATTTCACCAATCAATACGCTGCAATACTTTCTAATGGGAAGAAATTGTAAGTGAGGTTTACTGGCTAGCATTTCAGGGAACGATCTGGGATTAACTGTTTATTTGTTTAGAGCACTTGTCTTCAGCTGCTGGATGAGGACCCCCTAGTGGGTTGCACCTTGATCCAAGGTGGGTTGCAACAAGAGCCCTATAACCATACAAATAAATCCGTAAAAAAAATAAGAAATGGGTCCCCAATGGCATGTTTTGGTTAAAAGTGGGTCCTTGGTGTGAAAAGGTTGAAGATAACCTGATTCAGAGAATTTATAGCCCACTCTTGATTACAAAATAACCCCAGGGCGGGTTACAATATAAAAAATAAATACACAATAAAGCCAGTTACATAAAACTAACAGATTCATCGTTGCATAAAGCTGTTTGACAAGTCAGAAAGGGGAGACCGCCCAGCTCCACAGCCAGTTCAGCCAAAGACCTGGGTGAATAAATGGGTTCTTAAATGGTTCTAAAAACACATCAGGTTTGGTGGCAGTAGAATCTGTGATGGGAATACATTCCACAGTTGGGTTGCAGGTACTGAGTACTCACGTGTTGCCAAATATCACACACTTGGCAATTGTCTAGGCCATTGTGTACATGGGAGCAGGCAGGCAGTCCATCACATCTCAAAATTCTGGGTCTGGTATGGGAGGTGCTGCGTTAGACACAGCAACTAGATACTGCTGTATCCAAGGCGCTACAGAGCTGAGTGACTTTATCATCCAAGTGCCATGCAAACAGTGCACAGCATGTTACCCGGTGCGCCAAGGCCCACTTCGGGTATGATTAGCTTCTGAACCACCTGGAATACCCCCCGCCCCCCCAATGGCTCATTGAAGATGCAATGCCAGTGCCAAAGTGCTTCCCCTTCATGATCTACAACTCCTTGGTAAACTAAAGGGCACTATGGACCCTGCAGCATTGGAGAGGACCCTTAGGAACGTGTCTTCATCTTGCCATCCCATGGTGAGACCAGGACCTCAACCAGATCACTAGCTCTACTGCCACTGGAGCGTTTGCTCACATTCCGTTGTTTCAAGACCAGGCTGTTTCTGAAAGCTATGTTCGATGTGGATGGTCCGCTTGCTTGGTCATGTTGCCTCTTATTTGTTTTATTTATTTTTAAAAGCATTTATATACAGCAAAATATTTCAAAAACTTCTAAGTTGTGTACTGTCTTAAAAAAACACACACACCCAAATGATATGTGATTAAAATAAAAACACAACCTAAAACAAATGGGACAGCAATATAAAAAAACAAACAGAAAAGCATATAAAAGAGGAATAAAGTATATTCAAACACATAAAATACGGTCCAATTTTATGGGTCAGGAAAAGCCTGGGCAAATATAAGGCAGACTGGAAACTTTGTTGGAAAGGATGCACACCAAATGTATGCTGCAACTATCAGCCATGTGCTTCCTCTGAGCTTGCTCTCCAAGCTCAAAAATTGATATGATTGGGAAATGTATTGTGAGTAATGAGGACTGATTCTATTACATGGTTGTCTATAATTATAAAGCAAGATTTTTCCTCTCTCTGTGTGTGTTTGGCTTTTATTCCTAGCATTCTGATTTCCAGGCTCTCCTGTTTCTTTTCTTTTTCTCTTTTCATTATCATACCCATAGTATATAAAAGGCTTTTTAGGCCACTCTGTTTATTCTTGTAAATTCTGCTTATATCTATAGCTAAAATTAGTAGCGTAGCAATGTAAATGAGCTGGTTCTTGGTATTCAGAAATCTACACTCCATGGTTTCAAAGCTTTGATTTGAATGCTGGGAGAATTCCTTAACGAGGGAACCAGTGGTTAGGGGCATTTGCTAGATGGTGCTGAAGGGCATTCCTAAAATATATGGGGCAGTACCTTCCTCTGGTTGGATTAGTCAGCTTCCTGCCAGTCTTTTGCCTCCTCACCAGCAGGAGGAGACAAACTCGCTTTCTAGACTGACTGGTAGAGCAAGGTCAGCTCCTCTATCCCATAATAAGGCTCAGGAAACAGCTGCAGCTAGAATATGCCCTACGTGAAAACTGATTGCACTCTTGACAAACTGGGTTAACAGAGAAAACACATCCGATGTACACGATCATAAACCAAAGAATTATATGTAATGAGCCTAACCCCAGACTTTGCAGTGAATCTGGGCCTGCACAGATTGAATTGTACACATGTGCACCTTTAAGAATGTTAGAACATGGAAGTCCGTCTCATGTCAAATCAGACTCATCTGGCCCAGTATTGTCTATTCTGACTGGCAGCAACTCTCCAGGGTTTCAGAAAGTAACCCTACCGTATTTGGGGGATTATACCTAAAATTTATCGCATGCAAAACATGTGGTTTGCCACTGAGCTATGGCTGCACTCGTGCACGGACACCATGTAGGGGTCAGGTCAAGGTAGAAGCTCTTGTCTAATCTGGCCTAGATGGTTCAGTAATTTAACTTTGAGCCCTTATTTACACTGATGAAAATGTACAGGACTTTTGTGTGAATCTTTACCTTCCATATTCTTATTGAAAAAGGTGGCAGGAGTTCTTAATGGATTGAGCCTGTAATTCTTTGTTTGGTGTTAAAGGTTACTTTGTGCACACGGAACTTCCTTTTGTAGAGCAAGCCCTAGGAGTTTTGCTTTGTGTGACATTATTATTATTACTATCGGACAAGAAAGCTTAACATCTAACGTGATGATGCTGGGTAGTAATATATAGTCTACCTCTGTTCCTTTAAAAACCTAACTTCTTTCCTATATCTATTGTATCGTGCAGGGCCAGTTCTTTTCTGAAATTTATGGTATCCTTCAACAAAGATGCCGGTTGAATCATTTCAACCCGTTCCCATAATTTTTGCAGTGTGTCTGTTTCTGAGGGACTTTGCTTTTCTGAATTTCCACATATAACAATGTTGTGGTACTTGGATCGTATACAGAACCAGTATTTGTATCATCACCCCCACATCCCAAGGCTCTAAAGACAGCTCCAGTAAGCTGTTAATCTAAAACCATGTTTCTAGCTAAATGGCTGGAATGCTGGTAGGGGATGGTCCTGAAGTGCTGAACCCTGGGACTTGTGTGCAGGGCTCCGGATCTCTTACCACATCCCCTCCCCCCAATGTTTTTAAAGAATATTTAAATTAAAAAACAAAAACTGCAGAGTGCTCAGCCGCCTGTAAGCAAAGAACAGTGGCAGGGGAGACCCCAGCCACCCACTGTCTCAAATTAGCCCAAAGGAATGTATGCATATAAATTAGCATGTGCATTTTTATCTTTGCAGATTTGTGCCCTCGGTTGTTTAAAGTACCTACCAATACCCTGGATGAGTGACTTACTGGTTTAAAGAGTAGCCGCACCCCCCCCCCCTTGAAAACACTTGCTTTTTAGACAGCAGCTCTTGGCTTGTCATTATTTCCAGAAAAAAAATCTTCGTTTGGATTCATTTATAACATTCACTAACTCTAGCAGTTCTGGCTGCCCTTGCAGCCCAAACTCTGTTACTCCAGATCTGTAAGAATGCTAACTTGTGGATCATGTAATAAAAAAACAAGTTTTGTAGATAATATACTGTTATAAATTGTGGTGTATGTATGGGAATACAGATTTTCATAATGTCTTTGCCGGGGGGGTGCCTCTGGGGAAATAAACAAATAATGGGGGTAGCTTGGGGTTTTTTTAACTGGGAAAATGGTGCAAGGATAAAAATACTGAACCCCTGTCTTCATGCACCATGATCCCAGCCCAGAACACCCCTCCCTGTTAGCAAGAGAGAGGACGGACTATTTTGCAAACATTTAGTCTCTAGGGTGAGTCTCATTTTACAATAAAAATCAGCATATTAAAGGAAGCTTGGGTTGATTTAGAGGAGAGCCTGGTGTAGCCAGTGTTTGAAAGCATGCTCTCTATTGCGCTTCCTAAGAAGTCCTGGGGGAGCTTGGGCCTTCGGGCCATCACTCTTCTGTCACCGGGCTGGCTGCGTCAGGAGGCAGGTTACAGCTTCCTTGCGAGAAAGCCCTAGGTGATGTGGGTTTATTAATTTTTCTGGGGAATAATTAATGAATTAATTATACCGGAAGGCGTTTGAATATTCAGAAGCCACAGTGTAATTATTCTTATTTGGTCTTGAGATGCAATTTCATTTGTGGATGGATATGCAAGGACTTGCTATGACAATTTGTTCTTGCTTCCTTTTGGCGTGCAAGTTGCTTCATTGTTCTTCTCATTCTGTCCTCCCAATGAATCCTGCAAGGTTGGGTGAAGCCAAGGAATCGTAACTTCTCTGAAGGCAGCTGGGTGTCTTCGGGTCCAAGGCTAGCATTTTGCCCTCTGCTCTGCACTGGCCTTGAGAAAAAGGTGCTGCTTTGATCCACACCAGTTGAGGCATTGCTCTGCTCTGGCATAAACGAGAGAGAGGGAGGGTGGCGAGTGTGTTCTTGAGGCCTCTCTGTGCTGTGAACATTGCTCAGAACGTCCTGGGGGCAAAATAAAGGGACACTTAAGAACTCCCTTTTGCTTTGTGGCACTGCTGATGGTGTGCAGTGGCCTTTAAAACCAAACAGTGCATTTTCAAAGGACTTGCCGGAGGACGCTCTCTTTTCTATCTCCTCCTCTCTCTCCTCCACCCCCCCACCAGACCGAACTGTTGTTCTCTGTGGGCGTTTTCTCGAAAGAAAACCCATCACCGAGCGCTTTTGCGTGGAGACCTGGTTTTGGAAGAGCAGATACAGCCGCTCCGAAAAGGAGTTGAAGCGTCAGGAATGAATTATTTTTAGAGCCAAACCTTCGGAAGCGCATTACCAGCTGTATAAAAAATTAATTGCCTCTGTGGTTCTGCTCGTGTTTCATAACTGGCTGTCTGGCTGTTGTCAGTGTTACCGGCCTGTAATGAAGTCCTTTTGTTTTAGTATTCTGGTTCTCTTCCCCCATCCCACCCCCCACCCCCACCCCATTGTCGCAATCCCCTTCCACCACCAGGAGACGAATGAGTTACTGCGTGGCAAATGGGAATTTAACAGGATAAATAAAGATAGCCAGTCTCGTTGCATTGAAGTTGTGTCCATAGAGGGCATGCTTCAGTTCTGTGCAGATATTACACTGCTGATTATGGGGTTGCTAGCAGCTGCAAAGCTCTGGTTCAGATACCTATGTTTTAGTGCAGATGAACATTTTACACGTCATGTCTTTTAAAAAAAAAAAAAGAGAGAGAAAACAGATTAGCTATGCTTTAATGCAAAATCTCTTCAAAGAGAGGCTTAGATGTGCCTCCTGATCCTGTTGAACAAATTCTGCTCCTGCGTTTCCACCGTGTTGCTCTCTCCTTCAGCAAAAGAGGAGGCAGTCCCTTTGGTGGAGTCCAGGGAGCCCTTTCTAACTCCTGATGTGGTTTGGAGTTCATGTTTTCCAGAATGCCTTTCTGCCACTGCAAAACCTCCATGTAGAGAAACCCTGCCTTTGCCAAAGGTGGCACAGCGGTCTTCCAGGAGAGGACCATGGATGCTATGCTCTGTGTGCATACAGGCATTGTTCCAAAATCAGATGTACGCTCTGTGCAGGAAAGCTCCCATGTTGTTCAGAGCTCTGAAAGGCAGACTAGAGCAGTCTTGTAATTAGCCGCATACCTACTCAGATTTCAAAGGACTCTGGGTGAATGCTCATTCACTTGCCCTTCCTCAAATCTGCACCACCTCCAAGAGGAAGAGGGTACAGTAAGCAGGAGTTTTCACCCACTCAGAGAGGACAGGTGAACAGGCAGCTGGGTTGAGGCCAGCTGTGGGTCTTGACTTTATTTTGTGTGTGCCTGTATACTTGCTTTCTGTAAAAAATAAAGTGGCTTCATTGCAGTTTGCATTCAAACAAAAGAGCAGGAATCTTGAAAAGAAAGGAAAAACCAAGAATACTGTTAAAAACCACCCATTAAATTAATAAAAATCAGTGTAAAACACAGAAGGAGTAGAGACTTTAAAAAGTAAAAATGAAATTAAACAAGATCTAAAAACTTTGGGGAGAGCAAGTAATTTTTCACTCTGCAGCGGAAGAACACCACTGTCAAGCCCATCCACCCCTGCACGGGGAGAGAGGTCCATGGCTGGGCAGGTGTTTGAGGATGTTCTGCTGGCCTGTGGAGAGGAAATGCCCCCAGTTCTCCACCATTGCCAAAAGAGACCCACATTTTTCTCTGCGCTCTCTCTCCTCCCTCCCCAGCTTTATATCTCTATGTGCAGCTCACCAGCCTTCTTCATATTAAGCTTCTCTGACCCTTGCCACACCTCTCTAAAAACTGACCTCCACCAACCTCTTTGTCAGTCAGTTTTTTTCTGCCTTCTCGATCCAACCCTGCTAGGATGACACAGAGCCTTTCTGGCTCATGACACCCACCCCTTGCGTTCCTCTACCTTTCTCTGCTGGTGATTATACGGCATTTTGTTGTGTGTGCACCCTCACCCTTCCTTTTTAAGCACGGTTGGCAATCTACAAAACCCGCACTGGAGGTCTGGATCCAGATCTGGTCTTTCTTTTGCTCCCAGTCCTGTTCAGCCGTGTGGGGTTTTACTTTCTTTTTGGAAATGGCATGGGTGGTCCCCACACACTCCCCATCTAGAGGGATTTTCATCATTTTTGCTCATCAGCATGCTAATTGCTGTATGACTAATTATGCCCTGAATTCCAGTTGATTTTTTTAATGAGACAGCTGGGTTAATTATGTAATCATATGATTACATTAGCCTAGAGTGCCCCAGCGCAAAGTAATCCACGTGGGCACATGATGTCATTGTGGAAGCAAGGCTCACAAGGGGTGCATTGAGCCCTTCACCTAATGCTGAAGGGAGGAGGAGAAGGACAGGGTCAGCCTCAATGTTCCCTTTGTAAACAGTTACTTTGGAGAATAAAGGGTGTGTCCCATGGGCGGAGAGCATTTTTCTAAAATGCATCTGCCTTTCTATTAGTCCACTACCCTCTCTCTTTCTTGGGAACAAGGCTTGAGTTCAGAATAAAACAGGATTTTCCAGGTTAATGTTAGTGGCATATCCTAGTCTTAAAGGGCAAAGAAAAATACATGCATGTTTATTTTATACATTTTTTTTTTAATTGAAGCCTGTGCTTCCTCATGTATTGTTTGGGGCAGCTTACAAGAATAATAAAATACAATAAAAAAGTAATACACAAAAAGAACAAACAATAAAAGCCGTCAGTAAAGTGATTTAAAAACAGCTGCAGAAAGAATGAGTTGCAGTCCATTGAGAAGTTCGGTTCTGTTAATGTGGGTCTGGCGTGAGATGGTGACTTTCTCTTCCTACTGCCTGTGTTAGTTAGCTTAGCATTGACAAGTTGTTTGTTTTAATAACTGTTATTAATTCCCCCCAAAAAGGGATTCTGCAAAATATATTGTTATCAAATGGGATCTGATGACAATATACATAGACCATATACAATTATAGATCACTGCCAAACAAATACAGACATAAAATAAAACCAAAATAAGTAAACCACAGGTGTGGGAATGTGTGGAAGGTAGTGGCTAGAACCATTTATAGCGTAAACCTAATGGTTCAACAAGAAAAAGTTACAAAACATGGACCTTGTGGTTTTCTATTGCCTCTCGGTGCTTGTTGTAAAGGGTCACTTGTTTGCATACAGTCCAGCCCTCATTGAATTGTCACAGTCTGTCCATGATGCATTCCCTTCCCTTCTGACTTCATAACTTTTAATTCCATCCCGAACCCCATGTCTGCATATATCTACAACTGTTGGTTATGCTTCAGGCAGAGGGCCTTCTCGGTAGAACACCCTCCCATCAGAAGTCAAGGAAATAAACAACTATCTGACCTTTAGAAGATACCTGAAGGTAGATCTGTTTAGGGAAGTTTTTAATGTTTGATGTTTTGTTGTATTTTCAGTATTTTGTTGGAAGCCGCCCAGGGTGGCTGGGGAAACCCAGCCAGATGGGCGGGATATAAATAATAATAATAATAATAATAATAATAATAATAATAATAGTAATTAATAATAATAATTTTATTATATTCATGTCTGCGAAAGCTTATGCCATAACTAGTTTCTTAGTCAGTCTTTAAGGTTCTACGGGATTCTACCCCTCTGGAAACAGGAAGAACATCATAGAACATAATTTTCAAAAATGGAGTGAAAACAGTAGCAGAGCAGCTCCCAGAACTCCTTGTACTGGCAGATTGCCCAGTTAATGCTGCATCCCTGTTACCCACTCACGTAGGGCTTAGGAATGGAATTCTGCTTTCTGGGCAGTGTTGATTCTTTGGGGACTCTTCCCAGTGAATTGGAGAAGACCAGGTCATCCGCACTCACAGTAGTGGGGCAACTACATGTGCAGCACCCAGAAAGAGAACAAATTTGTGCTTGCAGATTTTTATGTACAGATTTATATCTACAAATATGCAAATGATGTGAATCAAAATAAAATGGATATCACTGTCTTTGGGAAGACTGGGACCAGGTGGCCTGAGTGCCTACTCTGTCTGCTGCCCAGGTGATAAGTGTTAATGGGCAACCTTGCCAGTTCCCCTTCTGATGATTCCTTAGGTTTAAACTGGACTTGGACCAGGCAGCACTTCAAATACAGAGATGGTGGCATGTTTCCAGGGCTCACCTGTCTACTTTGCTACTGAGTTTAGGAACAGGTGGCGCTGTGGTCTAAACCACTGAGCCTCTTGGGTTTGCCGATCGGAAGGTCGGCAGTTCAAATCCCCGCAACTGAGTGAGCTCCCGTTTCTTTGTCCCTGCTCCTGCCAACCTAGCAGTTTGAAAGCACGCCAGTGCAAGTAGATAAATAGGTACCGCTGTGGCAGGAAGGTAAACGGCGTTTCTATACGCTCTGGTTTCCGTCATGGTGTTCCATTGCACACGGTCTAGTCATGCCGGCCACATGACCCGGAAAGCTGTCTGTGGGCAAACGCTGGCTCCCGTGGCCTGAAAGCAAGATGAGCACTGCAACCTCATAGTCGCCTTTGACTGGACTTAACCATCCAAGGGTCCTGTACCTTTTACTGCTCTAAAACTTTATTTGATGAACCTGAGCATTCAGGCACAGAAATTCTCACCGCTAACCAGGGTCTTCCTGTTTACTGTTAAAGGCAAAATCTTTCAACGTGTGTGATGATTATTGTCCCAGTGATGCAGCTGCAGATTTACACTCAACCATGTTCTATTGAACATAATCATTTCTTAGTAACATTTCCAGTGTTCACGGTCTTGTTCAGCAATTATAAAGTTGCCAACAGCCTTGTGAGGTAGACTTCTTGACGTTCCTCCCATGTTAGAGGAGAAAGAAAAAGAGTACTTTCACATCTCTGAATAGAGATTCGAACCCAGGTATCAACACAGGGAGCAATTGTTTCTCTTCTCAATCCCCCAAATAATTTTACATGATTACACCCTCACATCTGGTTGGGATATTCTGCTCCCCAGGAACCTGGAATATTTTTGTTCCCAGTTGAGAGATATTAAGTGCAAATTTCTGGCACTGAGTGGAATATGGTGGGGGGGTGTTTAAGTTATCTTCATCGCTATTTTCAAACGTTGTGTCTCATTCTTCTTGTAAGAAAGTTAATAACCAAAGTGTAGTTTGTTAGTAGGTTTTCATTTTTATTTGCTCTAGTGAAATCATTTTTGTTTTCTAAAATCATTTTTCCTTAACAGATACCACTGCAAGGTTTGTACAATAATAATAAAAATGGCCCTCCTTGGGAATTTTTCTGAGTTCCCAAATACATACCTTTTGAAGCTTGTTACATTTTTAGGTTTGAAGCGTAGCAGTTGCTGGGCTGGCATGTAGCAGAATCATGGCCGAGTTTTTATAGCAGTGATTATTAAATTAGTTTTCTTTAATAGAAGCCATATGAATTAAAGTGGAGAAGTCTGTTCTGTGTGGCCTCTTTAGCATATCCCAAAACAATATTCAAAAGCTGCTGACATTTTAATCATTCATCTTGGCTTAAGCAAATTTTGGAGTTTAATGCAAGGAGATAGGCTTAACATTATGCTCATACTTTATTCTGCAACTGTTTTGCTTCTTTGACATTAACCTTTAATAAAGCTAAATTAAATATACATATCCTAATGAATAATTATGAGTGCCAACATTTTCATTTACGATATAATGTTTTCCAGGGATTTGGGAATTTATTGACTAAAGGTTTAGTCATTATTCATTTTATAATGTAGATGTTGGTGGGGTGGGTGAGTAATAGTTAATACAAAATGCCTGGCAGATTTTAGTCCAGGAAAACCTTGTTAATTTGCAAGTCTTGGGGCCCTAAAAATTGTCATGGGCCCTGTGACTTAAGCCAGATAGGACTGGTAGGATCTGCTAGAGGAGGACCCTGAGGTAGAGGGTTGGCAAAGTTCAGGGGGTGATGGAGAAGAGTGTCTCATGGCACAGCTGCCAGGTGCCTCTTAAAGAGATGGGGTGTTAGCAGGCTTCACCTCTTGAGAACAAAGTTCGCAGTTAAGCAGAAACTGGCTGATCTCAGTGGAGCTGGTTGAGTTGGAGGCTAAGGGAAAGTGTGAAGGTTGGATTCTGGTCCCATTGCCAAGGATGTGCTCCTGCAAACTGATAATAATAATATAAGAAGAAGAAGAGGAGGAGGAAGAAGAAGAAATATAAGAGATGGGCAAAATTTTGAGAGAATACAGTCATATCTTGGTTTTCGAACAGAATGCGTTCCGGAAGTCCA
The DNA here is from genome assembly GCF_964270895.1 of Podarcis filfolensis. Classification (NCBI taxonomy): domain Eukaryota; kingdom Metazoa; phylum Chordata; class Lepidosauria; order Squamata; family Lacertidae; genus Podarcis; species Podarcis filfolensis. The sequence goes on along the minus strand of NC_139618.1, from coordinate 12,228,815 downwards.
TTCGACTTCCGAAATGTTCAGAAAGCAAGGTGCGGCTTTCGATTGGCTGCAGGAGCATCCTGCAATATACTCCCAAATATGCTTTTTCTATTTCAGACAGTACCTATAGTTAAAGATGTGTGTACATGTAGAAATACAGTTTGAGTGGGTCCAACATGAAGTCCTTGTCAGAGTGCTCTACTCCCACCCAGCACATGCAGACAGAGGCTCTTGCTTGGAAATATGAAAGAGATACTTATTCAGGCAGCCTCAGCAGCAGACCCAGTGCTCAGAAGTTATGGAGCAGGGCAAGAAGTTTGTAACGGCATAGAAGTGATGAAGATGCCCCAACAGGTTTTCCCGCCCCTCCCACCAAGCTTTCAAAGAAGGGGCAGGATGTGCTTGTTCACAAGACTCATAGTCTGAATGCTAGTGCACACTCTAAACCTTCTGTTCAGCCTCCCCTCTTAGTCCATCAAAGCCCTCTCCAGCCTCCACCGAGGCTTCCAGCTCCATCGGAAGGTCAGAGGGGAGAGCTGACATCCTTGCTCCCTCTTCCAGAGTGACTAAATTTGCAGTACAGATAGGATACTCCCCTCTCCCTCCAACCCAGGAGCCCCTAGTTCACCCCCCTTATTTCTCCCACCACCACAGCCTGCCAGCTGAATCTCGACAGCACTGTGGAGGTCATGGCAAAGAGTCAGCATTGACCCTTCTGGTTACATCTCCCCTTAGGGGTGCTCCTCTACTCAGACGGCTGTAGTGAAAGCCTTGACTTGGCCTTGTCGGTTCAACGCCAGGTCAAAACTCTTCTCCTGCTTGGAGTGCACAGACTCCTCCCATCGCTGCCTCTTCGGGCACCAGTGTTTCCAGTTCGCCACCCATGGAAGCCGGACCTGCTACACTCCAGGCTCTAGCTCCAGCCCACGAGGCCCAAGCGAAGCCTCTGGCTGATGCGAGACAGCAGGAGCACTGGTTGTTTCAAATGCTTCCACCCTTCAGCCCAGCCCAGCCCAGCCCACAGAGGGCAGGAAATAGTGGCAGCAATTTGTGCACTACTTAATTGGACAGTCCTGTTGGGCCTTTACCTCCCCGAGCTGCCACTGAACTTAAATTTTATAATTGCTCTCAAATCCTCCCTGTGTTAAATAACTTTTTAAAAAAAGACCTAATGTGAGATGAATATTTTAACAGTGCTAATAATGAAGAAGAGAAAACAACCACCCTGGCCTAAAAACCACAAATGAGAAAGTGATGTAGTTATAAAGTATGCATGTGCTGTGAGGGCAAGTGATAAGCAGCCTCAGTTTTTCCCCTTGCATTATGGAGGTGGCAAGGCAGGAAGCCCTCTCTGAGCAGAGTTAACACAACGCAGCACACCCTGCCTCTCTTTCCTCAACATAACCCAGTGCTGTTCTTTTATAAACTCTGGTGCTGGACTGACACGTTGCAAAGTGCCCAGGCTTGCACTTAATGCGTTAAGAGAGGTACAATGGGCTTATTATGCGTTTCCAGCAACTGAGGGTGGTCTGTAAAATTAATGATTGTGGCGGCTGCAAATTAAGCGAGCTCCCTAATATGTACTGTTGTTGATCCTCCGAGATTGGTGTGTTTAACATTCCTCAGCGGGAGACTAAATCTTTGTAGCCATTTCACAAGTGATGCTGGCGCCCACCGCAGAAATGTATGCAGCGCTATTTTATGAGACCCTTTTTGGATTCCAGGATTCTTCTGCTCTGGCTGGCAAAGCTCACAACCAGCCCAGCAGTCTCTGTGAAACGTGCTTGTGTATGTGTATGTGGCAGGTGTATTGTGGTGCCTTTCTAGGGATGCTTTGAACATTATTAGGCTGCCTGGATGTGCTAGCTAACTTGGACTAACTTGGGCTGATCCCACTTGATCAGACCCTTTTGCCTGAGTTTTCTGGCAAAATACTTGGTGGGGGAATCCTGGTGTGGTTTTTCAGTGTTTGTTTTGAATGTTTGAGCAACCTAATTCTTCCCTATCGTCACACACCATGCCAGTTCTCCTGTTTCCTCAAGAAAGGAAAGATTTGGATCTGAGAAATTCTAAGCTTCCCCAAAGCTTAGAAATCTAGAACCCCCCAAAGAAATGTGAAATCAGCTGGGAAATCTAGGATTTCCTGAAGAAATGTGACCAAGATAACTTGACTTGTTGGAAAGGATTTGACCTGACGCCAAATACATAAATTGTGTGTTTTCGCATGTGTGTGTATATTTGCTTGCACGCACACAGACATGTTTGCCAAACGATTGCAATTGAGTTTTTAATTGTATTGCTTTGAATTATAAACTTGCTTGTCTGGAAATGGAGATCAATCTGTCTTCATCTTTGTATTGTTCAGATCCCGTACCAGCTCTGGATCTGGGGCAGCAGCTCCAGCTGAAAGTCCAGCGCATGCACGATATTGAAACAGAGAACCAGAAACTTAGAGAAACGCTTGAGGAGTACAACAAAGAATTTGCAGAAGTGAAAAATCAAGGTAAACTGGGAAGGGTGAGGAATGCTCTTCCTACTTATGTGTGAACATAAATGTTTGGGGGATGGTTTAGATAAGGAAATAATAATGATATTTAGAGAAGGAATGCCATCTGTAAAAGCCAGTTCTCCATAACCTTTTGCACTGTAGCATGACCAAGAAACAGAACTCTAGATGGGGCTTTGTAGATTAGTGGGTAAAGTACATAGCAGCTGGCTTTATTCTCAGCCCCTGTGGTCGCCAGGATTTCCAGGGGCAGGTTAAGATTCTGGCATCCCTAGGCTTGCCTTTTTTGTGTTGGATCATGATCTCAGCTAGAATCTTCTTGATAAGCATCAAACACGCGCAGCATCTCTGCCTCAATTAAATCTGTTGTTCTCATTTGTCTTTCAGGATTTAGCTGACCTGTTTTTAACTTCTTGCGGTTGCCGTTTTTCAGTGTTTGAATATTAAGGCCCAGCTTAAATGTATTAATTTGTATGTGAATCTTTTCCAGCCACTGCCTGTATGCTTCGTACGCATTTAGAGGGAATGCTTAGCACTGTGCCGTTTTCTGTCAGTTTAATATGTGACTCTACGTGGGTATTTGCTGCCTTCACTTTACTTTGTTTATCCCTAGGGTAGAGTGCTGATATTGAAGCAATGTAGGTTAGTTATTTAAGTGGACGGGCCAACTGTTAATGGTGTCCCTTGTAGATAGAAACACTGTAATTACAAGCAGCGAGCGCTCACCTCTTCAAATGCTTCAGGTTGTGTGTGTTCCTATTTGGACTTTGCAGCAAACAGCGTCCTGAAATGGGAATGAGAAGTTCTCTCTAAAACTGTTTTCCTTTTACACAACACCTGTGGTTAAAATTGTAGAATCACAGAAGGGACCATGAGGGTGCTAGAGTCCAACCCCCTGCAATGCAGGAATCTTTTGCCCAACATGGGACTCGAACCTACAACCCTGAGATTAAGAGTCTCATGCTCTACTGACTGAGGTTACTATGGCAGTACCTAATTCTGGGCAGTATGGCTTTGAGAGTTATGAGTTGTGAAGGTGGCCGCCATTTTTTATTCTTTTTACCTGCATCCTAATATTGAAGAGTGGATAATATGTTGTGTAGCTTTTCTGTATTGCCGTTTTGCTCACAGGAAAGACTGACTGAAACTTTCTGCAATGTATGTGTTTGCATGTCTGTATAAAACAGGAAATAAGCAGCATTTAGCTGAAAAGATATGCATTGGTCAAACAGTTTTTGTGCACTAATTGCTGCCTGACTGAACTTCCGCTGGTGATGAAAATGAGCGGTGGGGAGGATTATATTCCTTCTGCTGTGGAGTTTCACATAATGGGGGGCTAGTACCAAAGAGACCCTGCCATTTATTCCGGCAGATGTCTCCATGAAAATAGAGAACGTAGAGAAAGCCTTCATTAGTTGTTGTTAATACTTAGAATGGTAAATAATTCTTTCTTTTTAAGGAGAAGGTGCTCCCTCAGGTTGCTATTGATGTTTATTGTGAGCCATAGCACATGCACACAATTGCCCAGCCCGCAGTTTCCCTGGTCAAAAGAATGAGAATAATAACAACAAAAGTACCCTGAAATATAATGCAGGTACAAGCATTGTTGGTTTACAATACCTATGTTAGTCCCCAGCTTTGGAGTCAAGCACACCAGCAGGAAAGAGGAAGTAGCTGAGTTATACCGGCTCACTGCTTGCTTCAGGGTGGCAGAAGAAATACACTTGGCTTTGTATCCAGCTAAGTTGTATGCAGAGTACAACCCCTGAAATTAATAGACCCAATTTATTCACGCCCATTGTTTTCTACTCTGAGTTTGGATCAGCCTTAGATGCAATCCTCTGGATATAGACTACATGGTCATCCCTTGTATCTCCTCCAAAACGAAGAAGCATAAGTGTTGGCACACTGAATCTTGGCACAAGCCAGGAGGGGCCAGGAGGAGCTTTGGTCCCCCTGGTGGTAGTCCATAGCATCCTAGGGAATCCCACATCATGTTTTGCTGCTACTTCTTGTGCTCCTTGCTGCCACGGCACAGTTCACACATACCTGCAGCCTGGCTTCCCCCTGCTCTCTGCGCCACTCGCCCACTTCAGCCCTCTTGTATCAGCAGATAGATCTTACCCTCAGGCAGGGCAACATTCAGGGCTGCTAAGAAAAGCTTGCAAGCTTCTAATTCTGTATATATTTTAAGCACTCTAGGGAGGAGGCTCTGTTTGAGTGGCCTTGAGCACATCTGGCCGTGAGCTGTTCAGGGACTCTCGTCCAGTAGTTAAGCACATTCTTTGCATGGGGAAGGTTTCATGTTTTTGTCCCCAGAATCTCCAGCTAGGGTTGGGGTGGGGGGGTTCCTCTCTGAAATCCTAGAGGTCCCTGTGGACAGGCCATGGTGTGACTGTGTTTCAGACAATTTCCTGATCCTCATCTCTGATCACCCTAGAGCTTAATGTAGGGCGATGAGGTGTCTTGCCGGCGATTCTGCCCTGCAGTCAGGTTAGAGAAACCTTCACTCCGCTTCCCGGCAGCGTCCATTGATCCTGCTTAACCTTAAACATTTAAAGTTCAATTTACCATTTAGGGAGTAAAAGGTATCCAAAGGGACTTGTGGCCATTGATTTTGTGTCAGGGCTGGAGAGCGAAAATTTAAGCCCTGCTGCTGCTGCTGCACCACCTCCAAGATAGCCGCACTCTGCCACTGCGTGGTATCATTATTTACCTTGGCTCATTTTCTCCCCTCGTTTTCTTTCTTTCTTTCTCCTCTCCCCACTTGAAACAGAGGTGACAATAAAAGCACTTAAAGAGAAAATCCGGGAATATGAGCAGACCCTGAAGAACCAAGCGGAGAACATTGCTCTTGAGAAGGAACAAAAGTTGCAGAATGACTTTGCTGAGAAAGAAAGGTAAGTTAACATGTGCAGGTGGGGCATTTCTGTATTCCCTGCCCCCAATCTTTCCCTTTTGAAAGAAGAGCATATTGGGAAAGAAGAGCACTAAGCACTGGGCAGGATGGTGGTGAATGCAGTGGTAGTGCTTGTTTTAATATTGTATTTATCATTATAGACCATCCTTCATGTAAAAGGTAAAGCAACACAGCTAAAACTACAAATACAAATAAAACACAGCAGTTAAGAAGACCATTGAGATCATGGGCAGCATAAAAACAGCCAGTAAAATTTTAAAAATCCATTTTAAAAGCCCGGGAAAATAGAAGGACTGCTCTGATCATGTATGTGACGCGCTTGAAAGTTCTTAAATGTGCTCCAGATATTTGAAGCATGCATATTATCTCTATTAATAAGGCTGTCTAGTGATAAGGGGTTTTGATACCGACCCTGTACTGCTCACCCTTTGGTCCAAAGGTAGCACACTAGAGAGCATGCGCATGAAAACAACCGTCCATGGTTGGGGAAGTGTTATTTTTTGGAAAGGAGCCATTTTTTCCATCTTTTGGGGCACAAACTTGTTCTGTGTTAGAGATCAGTCAGGTGCATGTATTTAAAGCGGGGGTGGGGAACCTATGTCCCACAGTCCAATCTTGATCATTAAATGATTCATTGATTGCATTTATAATTGCTGATTTGCTCATAAGCTCCCAAATAAGTCTCTTCTGAAAAAGAAAGGGACCACCAAATGCCAAATGTGCAAGAATTTTTAAACTGCCTGGCACTTTTTCCACATTGACTTGTCTGCATTGGGGCTATGATGTCCATCACTGAACATCAGATTGATCCATTGATGAGTGGGGAGGGTTGATAATCCAACCTGCACAGATCAGCTGAATGGCTCACAGGGGGAAGGGTCTCACTTTTGGTCTCACCCATTGCTGGTATGCAGATCCCAGAGTATGCTGGTCAACAAACCCTCAAACCAAAAAAGGTTAGCTATCCTTGTTTTAGAGAATGCACTCAGAGGAGCTTGCTTCTGTTGAAATTAGACAGTGGAAGAACTCATCGGTTCCAACCCTGCGTTAGATGCATTTTTATGTTTCTATTTTATGTTACATGGAGATGAATATATTTTAAGTTGCCTTTTGTTTCCTTGGCTTTCTCCCTACAGAATGTTGCAAGAGACGCAGGTTTCGACAGCCTCAAAGCTGGAGGAGGCTGAACACAAAGTGCAAGCGTTGCAAACAGGTTTGCTATTTGACTGATTCAAACGGAGAAGGGGGAGGTGCTTTGGGTTCATCGAAACATTGGGCACCGCCTCTCTTTGGCCCAGAGCAGATGCAAGGCTACCAGTTTCTGAACCATAGTTAGGAGACAGCAAGCCTGCCATACATGAGCTCACTCCCACTAACCTCCACCACCTACGTGGATTTCTGATGAGGATGAACTTTGGTTCACCATAGCACCCATACTGGTACTATGGGAATGGGTTAGAACCAAGCTTAGAACACAAGATGGGCCCAAAGGGGGCACATCTATCCCACCATCCAGTCCTCACAGTGGCCAATGATTTTCTCATGGGAAGCCATGCTCAAGCAGGATTCTCCCCTCCTACCAGACCAACTCTGCCTGTGGCCAGTTAAAGGTTGGGTCCTCAGCCCTCGACAAGCACCCTGGGATCTTTGTGGCCACCAATGGCCTTTGTTGAGGAGGACCCTCTTATACCCCCAGACCTGGGACCAGACCAAACCAGTCTGTTGCATCTTGATTTCTGTGCCTGATGTTCTCAGAAAGACTTAGAGATGGGGGTTACTTTCCTTCCTTTGGCTCCCACACTGAAGTTCAGTCACTTTAAGTTGTCCCTCCCTCCCTTTCCTCAGTCTCTCCTTCCCTCCCTGCCAGTAGCTTGTTCTTGACTTACCTGCTCTTGCTTCCCTGCCTGAGCTTCAGCCTGCCTGGCTTCTTTCCCATCTGAAGCCAGAGCAGGTCCCCATTTTAACTGGCACAAATGGTTTGTGTCACAGATGCAGATCTATAAACGGAATATAATGTGCTTAGCTAGATTCAGCGGGACAGAATCTGGAAACTTTCACTGTTCCTGAAAGAGAGAGAGAATGTATGTGTGTGTGTTTTCTAAAGGAAAGAATTTTGAAAAGCTTTTAAGCCTTGTTTTTCTGCAATGTGATTTTGTTTGGTCAGGGAGAAAGCTTAATGCAAGATGACTTTTCAGACAGAGAACAGTTTATAGTTCAATAGTAATTGAGTAGCCCTTTTTTATTATTACGTCGCTCTTAACATGTCAGTAATGCCTTGGCAATGTTGCTTTCCCCCCTCTATCCCCTTCAGCCTTGGAAAAGACACGGACGGAGTTATTTGACCTGAAGACAAAATATGATGAGGAAACAACGGCAAAGTAAGACTTCTTGGCTCCTCTTTAGATATATGCCGCGTGTTTTTAGTGCTCTGCCATCTTCATCTCATTGGGTAAAGCAAAATAGAAATTTTTAAAAACTGGACCTGGTTCTTAGACCCGTGTACATGATGACTTCATCTACATAATTTTTTTCCTGATATAAATGGAAGTGCCTCCGCAGGGTGCAGCAGAAACACAATAATTCTATGGTTCTATATGCTTGGATAAGCATAGGAACAATAAAATTGGGGGGAGGCGCAGGTGCCCATGTAGTGGGTCTTAACATTTCAAGAGCACCATGCTTGCTCTTCCCTATGGCCCCAAATCCACACGGGCATGAAAGTAGCCAAGAGGATCTTGATGCCAGCATATGAAGTTGCTTTAAAGTGAGTCTGGCGCTCTGACACTGAGAGGTTGCCACTGCCCAAGATTTAACCCATCTTCTTGATGAAACTAATGTCACACACTCACACCCCACTTTCCAACAAGATAGGTTTTTCTAAAATGAAAACCTTGTGGTGGTGGTTATTTCTCCATCCAACACCATTGATTTATGGGACCAGCAGCACTGTTGCCCGTTGCTAACACAGCAAACAACTAACGGCATTCCTACAGATAACCTCCATGAGAAAGGGGCTCAGGTTGCTCCCAAAGAGTTGGATTTGTGTATACCATTTGTCCAATGAGGAAGTATGCCCCCAAAGATTATTTATTGCCTATCTCTGGGGCAATGAAGGTGTTAATGACTAGAACAAAAATGGCTTTGCAGTACGTCAACTGGGATACTAGAATCTGAAATCGACAAGATGCCATCAGTAAAGTTTTCCATGTGTAGGCTTGAAATAAAATGCAATTAGGCCTTTATGTGCAGAACAAGGATCCATTGATGACTACAGCTGGTCTTTGTTTTCATCTGTCACTGAGTGTGGGAGGTAGAAAGTGCTCCTCTTCATGTTTATTAATGCAGGATTCCTGAGACAAATGGCAAGCACAGTTTAATGTTTGTTGGGACATGGTGGGGCTTGCCAAAACAGTTGTGTAAGAGGATTTCAAGGTTTTCAGATTGCGGCTCTTCCTAGGTTAAATAAATGGATGGCAGGCCGGCCTGCCTGTTTCTCTTCAAGAGGCAAGCCAAGCAGGAGAAGCCTGAGAGAAGCAGCAGCAATAAATGGGGAGCACTTGGAGGAACTGGGCAAGAGGAGACAAGACTTGGCAGGGAATGAAGGGTGAAGGAGGAGACAGGACAAGGAGAGACATGGTTGTTCTGCCAGGATGGTTGAAGGGAGGAACCCCAGCTCAGTGAGAGAGCCCCTGCTTTTGCATGTAGAAGATCCCGGGTCCAGTCCCCAGCACCTCTAGTTTTAAAAAGGGTCAGGGTGCTGGGAAAAGACCTTTTAACTCTGTCCAAGACCCTGGAAAGATGCTATCAGAGTAGACAGTATTGGAGTAGATAGGCAGATAGTCTGGCCTGATAGACAGCAGCTCCCTTTGTTCCTTTGAGGGCTGGTTCAGACCTGCATGTTGGAGATATGGCCCTGAATGTGCAAGGTCCAGGGCTTGAGAAGATGGCCATTCAGCCCTGCATTGTGTATGAGCCGTATTGCAGTTTTCTGGAAGTCTGCATTTGTATTTAACCACCAGGATGAATGTTTTACCCAGCCTCAGTGGAAGAATGAGACGCAATGGGTCTAGGTTGTAGTGAAGCATATTAGGTGCGATTTTGGGAAACTTCCTGTGCATTAGAAATGGTGGAGCAAGTTTCTTAGGGACTCTGACACACTGTTCATGCAGGGGTTTTTTAAGGAGCTGCTTGGGTAGCACTGTCATCTATATGTGCATATTTTAAATTTCCGGGGGGATTTATGCAATAGGCACTTTACCTTACAAATTTGCACATGTCTCTTAAAATATAGGTGGGTGCTGTGGGACAGGGACTTAAAGAAAGTAGACAGATTGGGGTGGGGAACTTCTTCTATCCTCTGCATGAGATCAGAATATTCTCATTTGAATGTGAACCAAATTTTATAAGTGGACAAAGTTGCACATCTGTCAGTCAGCTGACACCACACTTTAAAGTCCCAATTGTTGGGACTTCAAAGTCAGTACAATCTTTGAATGCCCTTTTGCTGTTTGTGTAGAAGAGGGTGCTGAGAGTCGCGCCCCCCCCCCCCCCCCGGACTGGTGAGTCATCCAAATCCAGCCCTGGAACCCTGATTATGACATGCCTTGTCCTTACAGTTGATATTGTAGGTGAATGTTTAGCTGCACCAGCTCAGGTTAGGCATCACAGCCATATCATCATTTGACCATTGTTTGTGGACCTCAGGCTTGTACTGTCCAGAATGGGAAACTGCAGTTTAAACTAGGTTTTCAGACTGAACTGGAGGCAAGCTAGTTTGCACTAGACATGGCTTTCCAAATCTGCACATCTTGGCAAACTCTAGTTGTTGCAGACTTGAAAGCAATAAATGGAATTGGAGTGCATGAAAGGAAGAAGGAGCTTGGAAGCCCATCTGTGTTAAGAAACCATTGTTTGGTGATGAGTCTGAAATGGGCACTGTGATTAAAATTAGGTAGGACAACAAAGGGACAGATACTTTGGCTCTGTGGGAAAAAGCAGGGTTCTCTACCATCGTTTTTGCTGCTTTTGTCTCACAGTCTTCACCAACAGCATGGCTATTGGCCAGGGATGATGCAGTCCAAAGCATCTGGAGAGTACCAGGTTGGGGAAGGATGCTATACTGTAGTGGCTCTGTCTATAGCTGTGTTGTTAATGATGTAATCACTCACCTTAGTGTTGTAAAGTTGACTGAGAGCCAGTGTTGGACTAGGACTTGGGAGACCAGGGTTCAAATCCCCACTAAGCCATGAAGCTCCTTGGGTGACTCATGGGCCAGTCACTGCCTCTCAGCCTGACCCACCTCCCAGTATTGCTATGAGGATAAAACGGGGGGGGGGCATGTATACCACCTTGAGCTCCTTGGAGGAAAGTTGGGATATAAATCTAATTAATTTTGTCATTCTTATAGTCTACCTTTCTAGCTGAATGGCCTGACAAGGTGGCTTTTTTAAAAAGCAGAATTACACCTAAAATTTCATCAATAGTTTAAAAACCAATTTAGGTCCTTAAAAACCTAATATATAAGCATAACTAGGAGTAAAGTGCTCTGGGATAAAATGCAAGTCTGCAGAAGGAAATGCCCACCATGACACTTTGCCTATTTCTAACAGGATGCCTTGCCCCCTGTGAATGTGATCCAAGCAGCATATGGCACCAAATGGGGCCTGGGTTTCTCCTAATAGAGGAGAGGCTGAAACCTCTAGCCAGAAGCTGATTAGCTTTAAGCGCCTTCAGTCACATAGCGTAACCTCTGGCTCTTTCTTCCCCTCACCTTACCAGTGCAGCCTTCAGTCCTTAATAAGGTGGCAATTCAGATTTATGATCAGCACAGCTGTGATGCCCTGGAAATGCACTTGCTGGCTGGGGAGCAGATGCCTTCTCGGGAATGAGGGAGACTCTGTGGGTGCTTTTCTTCCCTCTGGGCCCCTCTCTCCCCAGGCAAAAATATTAAAAGTTGGATTTTAGTGGAAGTGTCTTTCTAAGCTATGGGGTGTACGGCTTAGTTGGGTTGGGGATTTCTTTTATTTTCCCTGATGGTTTTTTTGATTTCTTGGGAAGGGGTATATTAGTGCTTTCTCCTTAAATATTCATACTATTTCCCCCGCTGGGATTTGTTTTTGGTAATTAGTGAAATTGGAAGGGGCCTGGCATTGTTGGAGTGGATGTGAGAAGCTTGGGTGGAGTTTAGGAATGTAACTGGCCTCCCATGTTATCCCTCCTGCTCCCTAAAATCTGAGTGGAAGTCTCTTTTCTGTGTCCCGATGTGGTTGGGTTCCAAGTTGGTCTGAAGGCACGAGAGGGCCCTTTTCTGTCGCCTCTCCCTAGTTGCAGAGCTTGATCCCATGGGAGGTTTATTTGGCCCTCTGCTTTTAGCTTCTCCTTCCAGTTGCACTTTTTATCAACCTTTGCATTTGCTCCTTTGCTGCTTGGGTTTCAGCTGATACAATTGTTGATTGTTTTACTGTATTTTGATTGTTGTTAGCCGCTTGAGTGTTCGTTTGGTAAGTGGAAAGGCAGCAAATAAATAAACATTCTTGAGACAGGTTTGATCTTTTAATTCCTGTGTCAGGTTTGGGTGCTAACTAGAGACTTCTATGCCCCAGTGTAGGATTTTGTGGCCTCTAAAGGATGCCTTGCAAACAAACCCTCCCTACTTTGACTATCTTCCCAGTTGATTGGCAGTTGTGGCAGGGAGGGCTCTATCTGGATGTCTGGAGCCACACAGCATGGTGGGTTTCAGGGAGACTTCCCCAGAATTCAGCCAGAGAGGGAATTTCAGATTGCGGCCCTGTTTGAGAGAAGGCTTCGCGTTTCTCTTTTTTATCTGGCAGATTGTACTCAAATTGTCTCCTCTGTAACATTTCTAATCCCCACCCCACTGTGCATAATCAGGTGTGCCTTCCCTTGATATGGATATCTGAAATACTGTGGTAATGTTTCTATATTTAAGATCTTCAGAATCTTAAAACTCAGATTTTTAAGGACCAGTGTTAGATAGTGCGTGAATTTTTGTGCTGCCGCCGTGTTTTACTTTGAGGCCCGTAATACTAAAACAAGTTTTTCCTAAAGCGTCAATGCTGCATTAGCTACGCCTGAGCTCCCAGGTCCACAATGTTTTATGTGTCATGTTATGCGTATTAACTGTACCCCCACCCAGCCTTGTGATCAGTTTTTCTCTCTTCCCAAATAGGCCTACTATTGCTTTGTTGCTCCCATAGAGATGTAGACAAGTCGATCTGTGGCTCCGATAGCAAGCAAACATTTCACCAACAGCAATATCATCTTACCTGCTTTGTTTCTCTCTAGATGCTGCTCACTGTGCAGTTTGACTGCTGCATTTGCAGGATGATGGTCTCGCTAAGGTTACATTTTGGTCCTTATCTGAGAGTAAATGTGGAGCAGGGGGGCAGCGGAAATAATATAATGGGAGTACAGTTTGCTCCACAAAAGGGTTCCCACCTCTGCTCTGCTCTCCCCCCTCTCTCCAGCTTGGAAATCTCTCCTGTACCCTCCCGTAAAGCAAATTTAATATGGCACCAAATAGCTGGCTAGCTTGGAAACTGAAAAGTTTCCTTTCCAAGAGAAAGGGAGGGAGATAATTGAACGCTTTGATTTGTTTCATGGTTTGTTTGCCCTTTCATTCCTTTCCCGAGGTGCTGTTTGTTGAGGAATGTCTCCAATTGCCAGGGAGATGGTGGGGTGTCTAATACTTTCCCGCCAGCACTCCTTTCAGCCAGAGCCGAGGACCATGGCAAGCCTGCGACATGCATTTTTAATGCAGAACTCTATACCCCGGCCCTTGCAGCACGGCAGCGCGGCCCTCTCTGGAGCTTTCAGATTTAACGCTCCGCTGAACAAAGCACAGGCTCAGGGCAGTCGGCATCAGCTGGCATTAACCCCTGCGCGGACCAGTTAATTTCCCCACAGAGCCAGCCAGGGAGACGGCGAAAGGCTTTTGTTCCGTTTATTTGATTATTTCCAACATTGCAACGGTGCCTTCAGATACAGATTTATTGTTGGTCTCGTTTGCTGATCCCGATTGCTGCAATCTATCAGCATGTAGGACCCTTCCTTACTTGTGGCTAACTCTTCGCAACAGCCTGCATAGATCCCTCTCCTCTCCTCTTGAAGAAGCATGGGGATTATGTGGAGTTGAACACATGTAGCTTCCTTGTACCAAATCAGAGCATTCGCCCACCTAACCCCAGGCTGTCCGCTTGTACTGGCAGCAACCTCTTAGTTTGAGAAATCAACCCCTGGTGTTCAGAACCCACCATCTCTCTCCCTTCTCCCACCCAGTCCCATTACACATTGCAGATAGATTAATGCCATTGAAAACTTTCCTAGCCACAAACTTCACTCTGGGAGACACTCCCATTTTTTAAAATATTTATATTTTATTAAGGTGATTTCAGTTAAAAGAAATAAAGTGATCCGGGGGGGGGGGGGGAGGGAGGGAGAGGGAGAAAAACCTCAAAGATACATATAAAAGCAAAAATATGCAAAGAAAAGAAGAAGCAATATACAATATTCCCATACATTCTTGTATAAATTGGTATAGTGTTATTGTCCTGGTGCTTATGTAAATGTTAATCGCCTACTACACTTTGTATAAACTCATTCCAAATGCTATCATATTTATCCATACAGCGTCTGTGCCTGTAAGCAGTCCATTCATAAATTGCCAGTGATGTTATATTGTCAGTCCATTGATTGAAGGGTATCATATTTTTATTTTTCCAATTAATAATAATAATAATACCTTTATTGTCATTGTACAACCTGTGTACAATGAAATTAAACGAGCATCCCCCCTCCCGCAAACACTCAATCTCTTACCAAACAACACACCACCTCGCAAGTCAATTTCACTATGTTATTTTTCATTCAACAGCCTAACAACCCATGGATAGAAGCTATTTTTTAGCCTGTTGGTACGGCTGAGTATACTTCTATATCTCCTACCGAAGGGTAGAAGATTAAAGAGGCGATGGCTGGGGTGTGAGTCATCCCTGAGAATTTTTCTTGCTCTCCTAAGGCAACGATCCCTTGCGATGTCATCTAACGGACTCAAGGGACAGCCCATGATATTATTCCAATTCCTCAATATCAATCTCTTGGCCACCATTAGGGTGCAGAAAATCCATTTCCATTGTTCCGTTGATAATTTCCATACTGCAGGTACATAGTTCAATAAAATATTCTCGGCTGAAAGATTTAACTTTTTCTGCACAGTCATAGTTACAGAGTCCAGCACTTTCTCCCAAAACTTGTTAAGAACACTGTACAATCATGTGTTTCAGAGAGACATTGTCCTTGCCACATCTCCAACACTGAGCTATCGCAGCTAACCCATTTTTATACAAATGGAACTCCAGACTCTGCCATGGGCACCTATCAGCAGGAATACTGCAAGTTTTCTCCAGAAATAAGCATGAGTGTTGCCTCTGATGACACTCATAACATTAACGTGTTAACAATTGCATTAGAGGGGAGAACTGTACACCTACCATCCATAATGGGAGAAAGAGTCTTGCATGTTTAAAATGTGATAGAGGGAGATGTTAGCTGCAGAGAGTCAGACTGGATACAAAACAGGCAGAGGTGTTAATGGCACTCAGCAAAGGATTTACACTCAAGCGGTGTTTAAAGTGTTTGCCTTGAGCCCTTTTGAATTGCATGCACAACTTGACTTTAAAGTGATACCACAGAAATACATTTACACTTTTTAACAATCGTGGACGGGCTCGCATTCTTCAGCCAAAAAGTTAGCCCGTTTTCCCTGTGGTATTGGAGAGGAAATATCAGCAGGGCAGAGAAATCTGAACAAAAGGCAAAAAGTTTATCAGGAGGAGAAAGATTTCCCAAAGCTCAACTAAGCCCCGTTGGGGTGAGGGACATTTTCTGTAAAGAGAGTTGGCAGGAACTGAGCCCTGCTTCCTGTCCCTGGGAGCAGCTGCTTCCCATTTGGGTCATGGGTTTCTTCCTGACCCAATGAGAATGGGAATCCATAGTAAGAAAACCCCTTCTTTTTTACTAAATAAAGCCAGTGTCAAGCAGACACTCTTCCATTGAGGGTCAGAACAGATGTGACACAGCAGAACTGTGATCAGCTCTACCAGTGTTTTTCTAAAACTTTTTTTTTAAGCTGCTGGTGGGGAAAGAGAGGTGGTCTGATTTTGATTGGAGCAATGACATGGTGGGGGTGAGGGGTACTTAATCTTTTTCTGCTACTCAGTTTCTCCAGCTGAGATCACACACAGCTGTTACTTGCCTCACAGGGTGGGGAGAGATTTGGTATATTTTGTCTTCTCCACTGAAGCCAACTGCAGCATTGAAAGTGGGGGTGCAGTTTCAAGTAGGGACAAGGGAAGCATTAAAGCACCCAAACCTTTGATCTGATCAGAGTCTGAACTGGGGGATGGATCATACATTGGGACTAGATAATAGGAAGCTTGAATTTTATAAGTCTCTACAGTTAGTTCTCTCTCTCTCTCTCTCTCTCTCTCTCTCTCTCTCTCTCTCTCACACACACACACACACACACACACACACACGTCTGACTTTGCCCCACTGCATGCTGGTTTGGCAGCATCCTTTACCTTAGCCTCACCACATATTCTAATACAGAAATGAAAATCAAAGCCGCCTGAGCAGAGCCGAGTGGGATAATGTGTACACCTGTGAAGGGCTAGAACGTCTGGCCCCTGCTTCATAACACTTCACAAGTGACAAGAGATGGCTCACCTGGCCAGTTTGTGACTAAGCCCCATAATAGGAGCTCGTTGACACGGAGGTTAATACGGCACCTGGCATCTCAATTCTTACTCTATCAAACTTGCCTCCTATGGCAAAAGCAGAAGGAAACTGCAGTTGCACTGTAAACTGTGCCTGCATGCTGGTACATCCATGCCTAAGTACTGCATCAATAGAATCACATTGTTCTCTGGGGCGAAGTAAGCGCTCTTTTTTATTGCTGGAATGGAGCTTGGAGATAACAGAGACTTCGTGTTACGGCATCACAATTTGGCCCAATTACTTTTGAGCATTAAAGGTGCTATTATTAAGGGTTTCCTTTAGCACATGCTTGCAGAGCCCTGGAGATGGAAATAAGGGAGACCTTTTCTAGCTCTAGAAGCATCTTAGGGGTCCCAATCCTGCCATCAAATTAGCACAAGCGTATCCTTGCTCCTCACAAGTGAGCCATATAATGGTAAACGGTGCTTGGAGATCACACCCGACTGACCTCCCTTGATTTCATTGCAAATAGAAGGCTCTATTTTGGTGGTGCTTCTTAGATTCTTTGCAGCCTAGTGGAATACTTTAGTTTTCAGGAAGCACATATCTGGAAAAACGAGGGCCCTTCTAGATCAGATCAAAGGTCCCTCTGGCCCAACTTCTTCCTTCCATCAGTGATCACCAAGTGTCACCAATTCAGATCAAACAGACTGTGTTTGCACACAACACTTAAGCTAAGCTCTCTAAATGACATTTTGCAAGCCATTGGCAGCATACTTTCAAATCTTAAATTGCAACCTTATAGGCAATGTTTATTACTGGGGTCCCCCCCCCCTCGGAGGGTACAAAAGTCATCCATTACATTGTGACTGCGCAGGATTTACTCGCCTGCCGAGTGCTGAAGTGTCCAGCAGGTGCAGCAGAGTTTGACTTAAGCAGTGTCGCAGTCCCTAACCAGAATATTCTATAGAACTTCTCGCTGCAACATTCAGCCAAGGGCAGCCTCACTGTTGGTACCAAATGCTCGTTCAACTTACAGATGTCTCTGTTTTCTGCAAATGCTAGCAAGGAAGCAAATCTCTGTTTTCCTCTTTTAGTGGGAAACAACCTCTTCTTTTACAGAGCTCTGTGCGCTGCGGGTGAATCATGGGCGAGGCTTAAGGAAGGGCTTCCAAAGAGTGACCAGTTCGCAGGTTAACAGGCATTAGATCAGCAGCTTTTAAATTTTGCATGAAAGGTCTCTGCTTATTACAAGAACAAGGTATGTTATTTCAGCAGGTTTATGGTGAATCATAAAAATAGTAAAGATTCCTCTGGCAGGCCTGATGCTGCTAGGGGCTGGAGCAGACATAATGGAGCTGCAGTTAAGAGAGCAGGGGCCGGAGACAGTATTTCATGCCTTCTCCCCACACCCCCTCCCTGGCTCCAGTTGCCTGCTGAGGAGTCTCCCTTCATATTAGCTACCAAGAAGTCAGTTCCCCGTGGTTCTCCTTTAAAGACCCATGAATTGATTGTAGCAGCATCTTTTGCGACTAGAACCCACTTCATTGCATGAAGGTAGCACTCACTGCATCTGAAGAAGGGGCCTCCAGTCCAAGTAAGCTTATGCCATGTCAGTCTCCTTGAAATGAATGCAGTCCATATATGGACAGAAGGAATCTCCCTGGATATAACAGTTTTCACACACAGGGCAGACTAAAGATAATAGTTTGAGTTCCTCACTTGAAGCTTTATAAATTTATATATTGTACCATCACGAATGAAAATCATTAATTATGTAGCTGTTGACTAGGGGATTGTTATTGTAACTGAAATGTAACTGACATTACTTAAGACTATGGAATGCAGTGATTTAAGATCGGAAATGCACCCAAACCATCATGCGGGGAGCCACTTTAAATAAAATGTATTAATTGGAAGTTAATTGGCACTTTGATAATTGTATAATTTGGGAATTAATCAATATTGTTATAATTTGGCTATTATTGGGAGTATATTGGAAGAGAGAGAGAAGAATGCAGAGTTTTCATTGCCTGCTTCAGGGGACTTCCTAGATTCAAAAATCCTTTCATTCCATCAGCGATAGTACTGCAGTGTTTAATCAGTTAGGGAATAGTCTACTTTTTAAAACATTGAACAACTAAGAAATATTACCTTGAAAAACTGGGTACTAGACTTTTAAAAAGCAAATATTATTTGTAATTCAAGTATTTACAAAAATTATAGGTGGTAAGCACCATCTGTAAAGAGGGCTTACCCCGTTCTCTCACACGCACAAATGAAGGTATCTCTTCTAAAACAGTGTCTGCTAAATCTCACATGTACCATCACCTAAAAACAAGGTAAATAAGAGTTTTGTTTCCGAACTATTGTTTGCTCATAGGAAACTAAAACTCATCCTATTAATTGACTCTTTAATTGAGTGGTCACCCTAGTTAGCATAATATTGCCTAGGTCCTTTGGCTTAAACCTGCCTGAGTTTAACTGAGAAGTCCATCAAGGCAACACATAGGTACATTCCAATGTAACTCACTTTAAGCTGAAGTTTGGACTGCCCTCTATATGAAGAAATTCTGAATCTTCTTACTTGGTTTAGAATTGCTTCATTTGTTACATGATCAAAGGCTTCTGACATGTATATGGCAGGCACCAAATGAATTGCGAAACACAGGGCTTAATTCTCTGAGCCATAATTTGGAGGTGGTTGTTGGTGGTTATTGTGATTCTTTGCCTGCTGAAAATGAGAGCCTTGAACAACAGCTTTTGATCATTCTTTAGGTCACATTCTTGAATATCACCTGTATTTTTTGCTGCTGTCTACATGCTGTTTTATTGAACATGGAAAATTAACACACTGCTGGGCTGCCCAAGGCCAAACTGAGGGTCATTCTCTCTATATATTTTTCCTGACTCACTGTGTTGAAAGTAAGGAGAAGGGGATTTGCTGTTTATGGACCCAGCAGCACTAAAACAGCAGTGTCAGGAGTGGAGAAGAGAACCTACTGAAAATGAAGTTGTAGATTTTGGTGAAGATCAGCTCTCATTTTTGTTGCCTTGTTGCATTCTAAAATATAATGGGGGCCTGAGAGGAGGAATACTGGATCACAGCTTGCCAGTTTGCTTTTCATCTTGGCAGGAGTAGTTTTCAATTTATTTGCTTTTGTCACCCCGTGAGAATTGAGTGTACCCAACTGTACACTTCAGTAGTGGTGGACAAGATAATTTTTAGTGAAACCTGTCCATGTCCTTCCTTCTCTGGGATATTTTGACAGCCAATTCTGTAGAGCAAAGTTGGCCAGCATTTGTTCTCAAGGGCCATTCAGTTCTCCAGATAGTGATCCAAAGGTCAGAAGTGTGGTTTGGTTGTTGCGTGATCAGGCTTTGCATTAAATCTGATGCCACCTGGCAGTGAGGGCTTCACGATTATGAAACACTGTGAGGTGGAGCAAAAGAGGGCATATTGCATACAAAATCCCAAAGTAGTGTAATGTGAAAGTGTGACTTTCCTCTCACACACCACTTCCAGGTGGCATTCCACAGTTTCGGGGTTTGCATTATTTCTCTGGACTGTCAGTTGGTTCCCCATTTCTGCTGGAGTGTGTAAAGCCATTCAAGGGATGGGTGGGTGGGTGGATAGATAGATAGATGATAGATTTTCTACTATTTTATGTAAGGTTGGCCCTGTCACAAAGGGCGTTGCACATAGGTTACCTACAGTAATTGTTTTCACCTGTTACCACCTTGTCCGAGTTGACAACATTTTATGACAATGAGTATTCAGAATGCAAATGAATGAAAATGAACTCCCAAGTGCCTAGCAAAATATGTAAACATGTGCATTCCCATTTTTATGCACTGGATCTGTTTGAAGAATGTGTATAGTGGTACCTTGGGTTACAGACGCTTCAGGTTACAGACTCCGCTAACCCAGAAATAGTACGTCAGGTTAAGAACTTTGTTTCAGGATGAGAACAGAAATCGCGCAGCGGGAGGCCCCATTAGCTAAAGTGGTACCTCAGGTTAAGAACAGTTTCAGGTTAAGAACGGACCTCCAGAACGAATTAAGTTCTTAACCCGAGGTACCACTGTATTGTTTTCAGGTATCTTTAAAACCATGATTGGCCTGGTTTTCCCTTTGCAACGGTGCCAAGAGGCAAAATGTTTACATGTTGGACAGTGTCCATCCATTTTGTTGTCTTAATATTCTTGGGAAGAAAGAACTTGACTTAGTGTGGGACTTTATCATTACGATTTCTTGAACAGTAGCTTCTTAAGCCACACTTGAACATAATCCTAATGCACCGCTCCTGTAAAGTCTCTCTAACACCAAAAATTGTAGTTCTCTGATTCCTTCATTCTAAAGAAACCCCACCCCTGCTAAACACACACAAAAATACACTCATTCTCTCTTTCCCCCTTTCTGCACACTCACACTCTTCACAGAGTGAACAAGAGAATATCCCCCCCCCTTTGTTAAGGTCCTAAGTTTATGGTTTACTTTGTAACGTAGCTGGCTCTTGACGGACACAGTTGCACAGAATTTTTGGAGCAGCCTAATAGCTTCCTGTCTGTTCCTTAATTATTTAAGGTTTATTGAAGTTTTTCCATAAAAATCCAGCAGATAAATCTGTACCAGTTGGACATAAAAAGTTTCTCTCTCCAGTTTAACTCTTTCACCAGCCCCCATTAATAGCAAAGGAGAGAAAGTCAAATTGAAACAAGAGAAATGAACTCTCCTTCACCTAAAAGATCTGCTATGGATATCTACTTTGCTTAACAATTTTGAGAAGCTATGCACTTGGACATCAGAGATGCTCATGTGAACCTTAATTTGTTCACCAGAGCTCATAATAATCTTAAAAAATGATTGGGTGTAAATTATTGTTATTATTAATATTAACAAAACAACAACACCCCCCCAAGATTTGCTCAAGCAGAAAAATGTTTTAACATTATCAACATAACAAAACAGATTGTTTCATTAGCATAGCTGCTATTATAAAACACTGGAATTAACTTTAAAAAGCGTAGTATTATTACTTTCAGCAAGGTTAGGTAAAATGCAAAGCATTCATAGAATTCGCTGTAGTCTCTGGCTTTTATCCCAGAATGGCAGGGTCAACCTCCATGTATTTTTTTTTATTGGATGTAAACCAGAAACAAAGCAAAGTAACAGTAGCTATTAAAATGTGAGACTTTTTAGAAGGAGTTTTGCAAAATGGCTCATACTCTGATCATCACCATCCTTGTGATTCATTGAATATTTAAGCTGGATCAAATAATTGATTGTCTTACGTGCCAGCCCTTCATTTAAGAGCTTGCTTGTGCCCTCTGGAATTTTCTCCCTCCCTCCTTTTGTATTCTTTAGACTCCTCTACGGTACGGTATCAGAAACTGCCTCCGAACCTCCACTCTGTTGCAAAATCAGCTTACTGCGCAGCTGGCAGGGCTGGCCTGCGCATGAGGTGGCAGGCTCCAGACAGTGGGCAGGTGTGGCAGATCTGCTTCCTGCACTTGTAAGCCACTTCCTCCTCTGCTGTGAGCCCCACCCACCCTGTTCTTGGGCAGCAGTGGGCAAGCAGTGACAGGCAGGCATGCGGGGGGGGGGCATTTTCCGCAAAATCTCCTGGGCGGCCCTACCTGCTGGTCTGAGAAAGGAACATCTTGAGCCTCCTTGGGAGACCGGAACTAGCTATTGCACCCCAATCTTCTCTACCCCTTCCACTATTTTCTTTGCCATTGTTAAGTCAGGGATGCAATGCCGTTCTCTTATTTAAGTGAATTGTACAGTTCCCCAATATCAATAGCAGGTAGGGTTTTTTTATTATTTGCAAGAGGTTGTAATAAAAAATTTAGCAGCGCATTTTAACGAGCCCTTGTGGCTTCATATTAACAGTTACTCAGCGCAATAAAAAGAAGAAAACAGCAACGGGGAAAAATGTTACTTTTTTCCCCTTGCCAAAAAACGTTACCCTGTCCAGCTAATAAAACAGAAACGTTTGCCTCCGCAGTAAATTTCAAATATATATTCGCTGTGGGTTTTTGGTCCGCATGTAGAAAAGGAAGGTACAACAAGCCTTTCACGCCTAGGAAGTGCCACAAGCAGAACTGGCAGGTGACCAACACGTTGCATATGTTAAGTGAACTCTTTGTATGTAGGCTGGCAGTAAGTTCTGGACAGAGAAGATTGTGCCTAATAGAACTCCCTGGCTCAAGGTGTGTGGTGGCTGGTACTTTAGATTATGTTAGAATAGGATTAAGAAGATCTCTGCTGATCGGACCAAAATTCTATCTAGTCCAGCATCCTCTTTCTACCGGCACCTAAGCTTATGCCTTCAAGATGCCCATAAGCTGAAAGCAATAGCCCACTCCTGCCATTGTTCCCTAGAAAATGGTACTCCGACCCGTGGTGGCCTCTAAACATGGAGAGACCATTTCACCATCATGACTAATAGCTATTGATAGACCTATATTCTTCCCCGTGTATTTATCACTAAATTGTCTTGCATAGCATCTCAGCCCACGGCCATCACTACATCACAGTGAATTCTGCATTATACACATTCACCAAGTAACTGGCAGTCGATGGTTACTAGACATGATCCCTAAATGGAAACATCCGTGTTCACAGGCAGCGTACCTCTGAATACTTGGCTGCTGGGAGCAAATAGTAATGGATGGCAATTACCTTTATTCACTTTTGTGGAAGGGGGAATTCTGGGTCAGCTCTGGCTGAGTCGTCTTTTTTAAAGTTCTTCTGAAAGTGCGTGTTAGCAGAAGGCTTCAGTAGTGCTTTTGCTGTGTTCAGTACTGGAAATGAAACAAGGTCCAAAGATGGTTCAGATGGTTGCTTTTCTGTAGGCTCAGCGGTTCAGCACCGTTTGAAAAGCTGTTACCATGCACCAATAAATTAGAGGTTTGTTGTTGGTTTAAATGCTTTAATTAAAATATTTATCACCTGCCTGAGTTCTTGAGATAGAAGCTGCAAGCCCAACACAAAGTTTATAGCGTGAAAAGTCATTCCTCCCCTCAATTCCTCATCGAATTTCTGAGCAACTTTAAATAGGATTAGGATGTCTTTGCACTGCAGTTTACTCTAGGACCTACCGCTAAAAAAGTGCTGTAGAATTAGCAGAGATATACATTTCCATTTCCATGAACTGTGTAGCCGCAGAGAAACCCTTCCCACCACCACGAAGAAATGTGAAATTTTGAATGCATGTGTCTACACACAACCAGTACAAACATTTATATATTTGATTGGCTATGGCTTTCTATACCAAATTTGGGAATTTTAAGTCAGTCACATAGAAGAGATGGAATTAAGAAGATACTTATGCTGTTATGGACACCAGACATTTATGGAGTCACATTAAGAGTATATTAAGGGTGTTGCATTGCACATTATTGACATCTTTTTGATGTAGCCTCCTTGCCCACTTTTTGGGGGCAGGGGGATAACATAACCAGCCATGCCACAGTATATAAATTAGCACATAATCAAGAGTCACTCTTGGAGTTTTGAAGAGGCAACAAGAATGCATTCTCCCCCATAGACTCACATTTGAAAGAGTAGTTTCTGAATGGGAGTTCCCAGTGTACTGTTTTATGTTCAAGTCTGTTTGGCCCATCTGTTCACATGGCAGCAACTTGAAAATCCTTACTTACCATCCATGGTGTTACCATGCTACAAGGAACCAGCATGTCAAAATCCATGTTCTACATTGAGACGGGGTTTATTAAGGGTCTGAAACTGGAGAAAGCTTTATCTGTCAATATTCCATTGAAAACTGTGATGAGTTAGGATGATCAGGGGTATGGAGTGACTACCCTAAAAATCAGTTTGAAATCAGTGTGTTTGTACTTAACCCTGCTGTGTTACAAATATATTGCAGAGATGTAGCATACTATTGGGGGGGGGAGAAAAAAATCAAACACTGGAGTGCAAAGCTACCCACAGCTGACCGGTAATTTGACTTGATCATTGATTAATGTATCCTATTTCTTGTTTTCTTCCAGGTCTGATGAAATTGAGATTATCATGACAGATCTTGAAAGGGCAAATCAGGTAAGGGTTTTTTTTAAGCCAGTATTGTTGGTTGGATTGTAAAGACAGCCTTGAAGTGTCATGTTTATCAGAGTTGTAGCACTGCAACTCCCATCAGCCTCAGCCTGCATGACCAAGGGCTAGGGATGATGGGAATTGTAGTCCTACAACATCTGGAGAACCCCCACCCATTCCACTTTACTATTTTGTCTGATGCAAAGCATAGCAAGCAGAGTTTCACTTGCCTTGCACACATTCTGGTGAACATTCTGTTGTCTTAGCCAAACCTACGACACAACACTAATATGAGGATAAAATGTGCCACCGTGGTTTCCTTGGGGGAAAAGGAGAAATGCATTTGGGAGTTTGAGACTTCGCTTTTAATACAGTAATCCTTTTGCTACCAAATGGCACAAGTTCCTTAGAGGAGGGGCAGGATAAAAATATAATGTGGGATTTAATTTTGTGTGTGTTTTTGTTCTTAATAACTATTGTTCATTGTTCGTATTGTATTTTAATTGTAGCATCTGTTTTATGAGCTGCCTATTGGACATTTGTTATGGGGCATCTATGTAACTACAGTTATGCTGGATGATCAATATTTTCATTGACTAAAACAGGAATAGCCCTCCAAATCGTGTACTACTTCTCATGTCATCCTGGCTGGGGCTGGTGCAGCTTGGAGTCCAGATATCTCTAGAGCAGTGCATTGGCTTCCCCTGGATTAAACATCTTTCCCTAGCTTGCAAGCTTCACCCTGTCTGTGTGGGCAGGAGAGAGAAATAGCGATGGAGAAAAGAGGC
This sequence comes from Podarcis filfolensis, assembly GCF_964270895.1. NCBI lineage: Eukaryota > Metazoa > Chordata > Lepidosauria > Squamata > Lacertidae > Podarcis > Podarcis filfolensis. The sequence continues at coordinate 12,203,823 of NC_139618.1, read as the reverse complement.
TTGACAAAAAAACATTGTGCTTGTTTCAGGCAAAGCAGGCTGAGGATCTCTTAATTCAGCATTTACTCGTGAGAATTATTCCCATGAGGAATCTTGCAGCACAGCCTGCTTTGGCTGGGAGTATAGAAGGCAATTGAATCAAAGGGTTCCATTTCCACTTGCATTCATCCAGCCTGGGAAATTCAGTGGGCCGCAGCATTTGTGTCAGCAGGGGATTCCTTGCTCCTAGCGTTAAATTGCTGTCATAATCGCTCAATTATTTCTTCCTTGTACTGTTTAAAATAAAAATCCATCACATTCTGAGGCTCTTCCTCCCCCCATCGTTTATTAGGTTGAGTGTTTAGGAAAATCAATTATACTCAGTCGGGCATGAATTGATGAATGTTCGTGCAATAATTGCCAGTTGTTAAATCAAATGTACATTCTCTTCCCCCCTACACCCTGTGGCCCCCCTCCCCCAAAAATATTTTTTACAAAAAATATATATATACAGTATGTATATACCCTTTTCATTTCTTTCAGAGAGCAGAGGTAGCTCAAAGAGAAGCCGAATCCCTGAGGGAGCAGCTCTCGTCCGCTAACAAATCTCTCCAGCTAGCTACCCAGATCCAGAAAGCACCCGATGTGGTAAGAGGCAGTATATGTACACTTGGTTTTGCCCTTTTCTGAAACACCTCCAGCTCAGCTTCTTGCACTTTGCTGCCAGGCAGAGCTGAGGTTTTCAGCTCCGCCAGAATTGTGTTTCTTGGGAATCGCCTTTCCCTTGCGATGCCTTCAAGTACAGCTGCTTGTTGTGCCGGGTTTGGAGCAGGGACATTGATGGGAGGATGGGGGGGGCTTAGCAACCTTGCCTTTTTCATAGGGGAGCTGTAAGGTAGGGGTTGCTCATTTGGAGCTTTGCTTTGTCTAGCCTGTAGATTTCAAAGCAGGAATAAACCAGGGACTGTGCCTGAACCAGGGACTGAAGACCCTGAAGTTCTTTTAGTGCAACGTCTATCATTGTTTTGCATTGTCGCAATGTGCTAGATGGTGTGCAAAGACGCAGCATGTTGCTTTTCTAGTCAGCTCTTCACTTTCTGTAGTTGTGAAAATTCATGCAAAAGCTGAATCTGCATGGTTGTATTTATTTATTTTTGAAAATTAAGTTCCTAGACCACGCCAACCTTAAACTTTGGGCAGATTCATACAGGTGAAGGTGGTTCTTAAGGTATCTTGGTCCCAGGATGTTTGGAGCTTTAAAAATTATTGCCAGCTCTTAAATCAAGCCCAGAAACAAATAGATTGCCAACAGAAATGGAAATATATTTCATTTTCCCAAGTTCTGGTCAATGATTTTAGATCAGTAGAAGTTTTCAGACTTGCTTCAAGGGCAGCCCCATGTAGAGAACATTACAGTAATCTGACCTATTAAGTTGGAAATATTTTTCTCACCCCTTTCATACCTTTCAGAAGCAACCAAAGTTAAACGGGGAGGGATGAGGGGGATAGACTTTTCTGAGTTGACTGTCTCTGATACCTGCCCTTTAATCTCTTGCCTCTGCCATCATTTCTGGATGAACCACAGATGTTTTTAGGCCTGCTGTTTTGCCAGGGTGTGATTTCTATCTATCTCTCTACCCCTTTCTCACTTCAACCCCCCCCCCCCTTGTCTTTTAGGAGCAGGCCATCGAGGTGCTGACAAGATCCAGCTTGGAAGTAGAACTGGCTGCAAAAGAGCGTGAAATCGCTCAGCTGGTAGAAGATGTGCAGAGACTCCAAGGCAGCCTCACCAAGCTCCGGGAAAACTCCACCAGCCAGATCTCTCAGCTTGAGCAGCAGCTGACCGCCAAGAACAGCACACTCAAAGTAAGTTCCCCCAGGGCTCTCTGCTCCATCTTTCTTTTGGGATGGGACCAGAGGCGCAGACAAGTTGCATCAGAGCCTAAGAGCCCTGGTGGATCAGCCCAAAGGCCGATGTAATCCAACCTCCTATTTCCCAAGGTGGCCAGTCAGATGCCTGTGGGAAGACAGTAGCCCTCTCCCACTTCTGGTACACAGAGACATGGCGCCTCTGATCCCATAGGTAGTATGTGGGCATCATGACTAGTGGTCAATGTATGCCTGTGGTGCTGTTGTAAGGGGCATTCTTTTTCCCCGGTGCAAGCTCCTTCCAGCCCTGCAATGTTTTTGTCTTTAACTTTTAATATCCTCCAACACAAATAATAATTTCTCAGTGGACTTGCCACAGTGATTCCTACTTACTCATGTTCAAAATTCAGATCCATTCTGTTGTAAGTCTGGCTGAAGCAAGAGAAAACAACATTTGGCATAAGAAGGAGCAAGCCTTTGTTTCTATTATGTTTCTATTCCGCCTCTCCTCCAGTGAGCTCAAGGCAGCGCACACAGTTCTTGGTTCTCCCTCTTCCCATTATATCCTCACAACAACCCCATTGACATAGGATAGGTTGAGAGATAACGAGTGGTCAAAGTCACCCAGGAAGCTTCATGGCTTAGTAGGGATTTGAATCTTGATGTCCCCCAGTCCTTGTCCACAAATGTTAAGCACTTCACCGCACCAGTTCATATGGATTCCATTCTCTCCCCTGTCCAGGAATTTGGGTGCTGCCCACAGGTTTGTATTCTGAGCATCACTGCTTTGCTCAGCAAACAAGTGTTGCCAGCTCTCAGGGTGCTCACTCTGGCCTCCTTGTCTCACCATCGCTGATCGGGAAGCAAAGCAAAAGTTATGGGTGGTGGTGTGCATTACGAAGCCCGTCTTTATGATTTGAAACTGGCCCTGTTATGATAATTGTGGTTGTTGCTTCTGAAAATGTCTGCAAACACAACACATGCTGCACCCCTGAGCTGTGGGTCCTGCCAGAGAGAACTGCCTTACAATGAATCAAACCACTGATCTTTCTCACCCAGTGTTGTCAACCCTGTCTGGTAGTGGCACAGGATGGCAGGGGAGGGAGGGAGAAACTGAGCCTTTCCTGTCTGTGTATCTTTGGTTGTGCACTGTTAACGTGGCTGTCCTGGTTCAGTAGCAAGAATCAAAACATTTATCTTGGGGGAAAGGGTTAAGAAGAAAGGGATGCAGCTTTCTGTTTTGAATGCAGGCCATCTGAAAATATTATATAATCATTTAATAAAGGCCTTAAGGGTAGGACCTGGAAGAGGAACCGTTTTTGCTTCTTGGCTGCTTTTTCTTGTTCATTCTTTGTACCCAGTGAGTAGGTTAATAAACTTAGATTGGCTTCTTGATAAGATGCCTTTTCCTGAGCTACTGCATGGGAGTCTCCCCCCACCAACTCCACTCCTGTTAGTGCATCATTTTGCAAGCTCCCAGAGGGTGTATTTTTAGACCTTGCGTGACATTAGAAACATGCCTTTTATTTTGTCTGAAAACGAACCAAGTCGATAGTTGGAGCCAGATATTAGTTCCTCCAGATTGTCTCACAGCTTGAACCTTTTGTTCTGCTTTGCATTTTGCTGGGTTCTTCCAGACAATTGCTATGCTAATTTCTTCCCACAACTGTTGCAGTCAGGGTGGTGAGATGGGGGGCACTTGGTGCCTAAATGGCCTGATCACATCAGACTGTAGGTATCTTCTCTTTCTGCCTTGGTGGGCATCATGTTTGCTGAATCAAGAGGAAGGTCATTCCTCTCATAGGGATAACACATCCCATAGGTGATGACAGGCAGGTTCCTAAACAGTCTTCTGCCTCCTCTCCAGAGAATGGGGCCATCCCACCCACCAATCTGATCCTGTCTGTCGTTTTTGTTGGGTCTGACTTGTCAGGTTGAAGAATTTTAATCTAATCAAAATAATGCTGCACTTTTTCTTTTAAGCAACTGGAAGAAAAATTGAAGGTGCAAGCTGACTATGACGAGGTTAAGAAAGAATTGAAGTAAGTATATATGTATATATATAGTTGAAATCAGCAATACGTGGAAAAAATACAATGATTTCAAACTAAGAACCAACTCGCTAAAACTGAGAGAAGAATACATCTGATGCATGTTGGTTGTGGACATGTTTGTGGCTTCAAACATGTTGCTTCACTACCACCCAAAAAATCTAGGAGCTACGAGTGCCCTGAACTTTGTCCAAGGTCTTTAATTCCTTTGTGGATTAATGGTTTTCATAAGAGAAATCCTGTTGAATCAGACCAAAGGTATAGTTAGTTCAGCATCCTGTTTACTGCAATTCATGCACAGAAATTTAAATAAATGCAGCTTTCCCCACACCTTTATCTCTTTTCCAGGAAATCATTTACCTCCTCAAAAGCCTGTAAGTCAAGAAGCTTAGTGAGCCCCCTTGATGCTTATCCACCAACCCAAGAACATGTCCCAAGGCTAGGGATGAACAGATCAGTCTCTTTCCAGTCCAGTCCACTGTCCCATTTCCTCATCATTCTGTGATTGTTTTGTTTTTTAAAGGCCTACAGATACTCACTTTTTAAAAGTATTTTTCTCACAAAATATGCATATTACTGTCTTTTTTTTAATGACTCTGGAGCACTTAAAGTGCCAAAACCAAAGAATAACTACCTTCCAATTGCGTGTTAGTTTGGGAAGTTGGCTTAAGCACTGCAGAGACTACCACGTGTCCCAGAGGCGTGTCTAGTTTGTACTGGAAACCAGGCTTCTAGTGTTACAGCTCCAGCCTTCTGGAATTAGTAACCAGATGAAATTAGGCAGGCGCCCATCACCTTCTGAAGGCATTTTTGTGTAAGAACTCGTTCCCTAGGGTGTGACCCATTCATTTACAAATTGTTATTTATAGCTGTAGAAATTGTATTGTTGTTTTTAGGGTTTGTAGGAATGCTTTTATTGTTTGTAGGACTTGTATTTTATCTCATTTTTGCCTTCTTGTACAATGTTTCAAAGGCTTCGGGCAGTGAATCAGTTCATAAATTTATAAAATAATAAGAAATATGCAAACTTAATGGAGAGGTTTTTTTGCAGTGGGCAGTTTTGAAAACCATTGGCCTAACTGCACAGTTTTGACTTTCCCAGCAGCTTTGACAGGCCAACACACCAGGCTGGCCAATTGAATGGTTTGCTTTTGTTGAGTCACTTATTGAGGACTTGGAGAGTAAAATACAAAGGGAATGTCTTTGAAATTTCCAGGCGCTTCATAGAGCTTAAGAAATACCAAGCAATTCTTGGGTTCTATCACTGTGGAGTGTTTGATTATTAAAATGCAAAACAGAGTCTCCTCTGTTTTTTAAGCCTGTGTTGGGTCATGCAAATAATTTGTGCTCGTTTTCCTTGATATGTGAGCTGATAAATTTTGCATGTTTTCATTTTTCGCATTTCATGGGCATTATTATGACCATGATGACGATTCCCTGTTTTTGCTGCTTTGTTATAAGCCTCCCCCCATTTCCCTTCAAGCGTCACACACACATTTATATTGTTTCTGACAGTTTAAAATGTTATATCCTTATTAACCTTTAAATTTATGCTTGAAACGGGCCTGGTGGGACTGCGTTGTGCAGTGATTTAGAGGGCATTTGAGAAAATGTTCTTCTCTGATAACTAGTGTGAATAGTTATTCTATATTCATTATCAGATTATATTACTCCCAAGAAAAGTTGTTAAAGTTATCACTTAGGGTGTTCCTGGAGAGCTGAAAATTACAATGTTAATGCTTATTAGAGGAGCTGTTATGAAAGGACAGAAGAGAAAATAACTCTTTATTCTACCACTTTGCAGCATCTTGAAGTCCATGGAGTTTGCACCCTCTGATGGCTCCAGCACACAGGTAACAGGACTGCTTTTGGATTTCTGGGCGAGCAGAGGGTGGGGAGGTCACTTCTGAATGCCAACTTGGATTGAGAAATGTTGTGTCTGACACACTAAGAGTCCATGAGGCTTTTTTGGGTAAAGAACTTTGACGTGGAAGATCCGGGTTCAAACCTTGCTCAGCCAGGGAATTAACTGTGTGGTCTTGAGCATGCCTGCCAGTTTGCATTTCCAGCACTTAAACCCTCTACCTCGCAAGTTGATGGTGAGGGAAAATGAAATAACAGAATGATCTAAAGAGAGCCAGCATTGCAAGTGTGTGACACCAGCTCTTTTGTCTTTCAGAGGACATGTTATACCTTTTTATCTTGGACCAGGGGTTTTAATGAGTGGTTCATGGCTGCTGTTCTCATTTCACTTGTTCTTTTAACTGCCTGCTTGGTTTTTAATCTGATGTGCTTGTTGTGGTGGCTGCTTTAATTCTTCCATTGCTTGCTTTTTAAAATTATTTTTATTTCTATTGTAAACCACTTTTGATGCGATGATAGAGGTGATGAGCCGCTGCCTTATGAAGGAATTGTAGTAATTCCTGAGCAAAAGGTCTGTGGGTATTGCTATATTTTAAAGTGAGCTGCAGATAGTGACAGATGATGAAGATGTTCAATAATACAAACATTTAATAGTTCAGAAGGGAGAAAATGAACAGATACGTTTTTATTCAGAGTGGAAAATGGGGACCATGACATAGAGTTGAAAAATCTGGAAGCGAAGTGTCAATATTTAGTCAACAAAATCTACCAGGGCTGCAAGATGCACACACGCAATTCTCTTCTGTCTCCACAAGTGTGTGAACACGCAGCTATCATATCCACTGTATGGGGATATGAACCCAGATCTCCCTGGTCTATGGCCAACACATTCCTCACTACACCATACTGATCCTTGAAGTGCCTATTGAAGTGGTAACTCGAATCCTAAATTTGCCAGATCCAAATGGAATACAGTGGTACCTCGGGTTACAGACACTTCAGGTTACAGACGCTTCAGGTTACAGACTCCGCTAACCCAGAAATAGTACCTCGGGTTAAGAACTTTGCTTAAGAATGAGAACAGAAATCATGCTCTGGTGGCGCGGCGGCAGCAGGAGGCCCCATTAGCTAAAGTTTCAGGTTAAGAACAGACCTCCAGAACAAATTAAGTTCTTAACCCGAGGTACCACTGTACATACATTGCTCCTATGGGATATTGAAGCCTTTTCTTCCCTTCCCAGCAGAAGGAAGGAGAGCTGTCTGAGTAGGAGTGGGTAGCCCAGTCTCGCTCTAAATTATTTGCTGTTGAGTTTTTTTCCAGCAATTTTGGCTAAATCCCATGGAGGTTCCACAATGGCTGCTTGAGGAGCTGCCTGCTCAAGTCCAAGCCTCTCCATCACTGGCTGTGGGGGCTAAGCAACCTTTTCCTTTGGCTTCTGACAAGCCTTTCACTGCCTCTTTCCCATTAGCCTTTGATGCAGTTTGGAAGGCTAAATGGGCCCACCCTAATTAACCCAGAAATGTTCTCGCACTGGCACAAAAGCCTTATGCCCTTGCAAAACCCATTATGGGTCAACTGCATTTACCTGCAGTGGATCCACTTGTGACTCCCAGGAGCTGATGACTGACCACCATTTGGGGGGGGGGGGCGGATTACTGTGCCCCTGCCAGCGAGAAAAACAAAGCCAGACAAACCATCAAATCCACTCAAAAGGGTGCTCCTGCTTGATCACGGTTCTTTGCAGGATGCGCCGAAGTCTGAAGCTCCGCAAAAATACCCTCCCACACAGGAAGAGGGGACCCCAAATCCACTCCGATGCCAACCCCAACTGCCCCAAAAGGGAACCACACTGGGAATCACAGAAGGAGGGGGGTGCAGTGGGCAGGGGAAAAACCAAACATGTGCCCACAGCTCAGCTAATAAGCAATGGAACAAGAGAGGAGACAAAGAACAAGCCAATGTCACACAGCAGGAGCACAACGAACAGGGGGGGAAACAGAAGAGGCATAAAGGAAGCAAGCCTGACAGCTCATCTTTCGTTGACTACAGGCGTGGTTGGTTTGGATCCTTCCCCCTGGACAGGAGGCATTGGCCTGGAAGGGGCCCCGCCTGAACCTCCAGTTAGGAGGTGTCATCCCGTAGGAAGAATATTTTCCATCTGGATCTTCAAAGAGAAATTCACAATAAGACAATTTTCCCGTTTTCAGACCTCCTTCAAATGCACAATTGAACTACATTGAACAAAGGAACCTTTGGGTAGTGGGGGGTGGGGGTGGGAGGGAAGCATCCAAAGCCTGTGGTGTCGTCACATATTAATCTTGTAGGACCAAAGGTTACAAATTGGATTCTGGCATCTTTAGTGCAAAGTTGAAGCCGCTTCCCTGTGTGCCAGGCGTTTTATTATTTCCAGTGGGTTTCGATGATTGAGAGTCGTGTGTGGGGAAAGGGGAAGGGTCGGTGTTTGTGACTGATTTAATTTGTCCATTTTCTCCATAGCGCCGAGACGCAGTGTTTCAGGGAAGATACGCCGCGATAGTGCTGCGTCTGAAGGCAAACAGGTGTAAAAAAAGAAAGGAAAATGATTAATGGAGCACTTAAAAATACATCTCTGGAGCTGATAAGCAGCCTGCGCCAGAACACCAAGCAGTTTCGCGGCCATAGACTAGGGAGTCGTAGCAGATGTGCCAAAATGCAGATGACAAATTCTAGGTTGCTGGCCGAGCCACACCAGCGCCCTCGTGAACTCCACCCTGAGGTGCAATTCTCAGGCTCTTTGGCACCTAACCCTTCTTCTGTCTCTCCATAGGATGCTGCATCCAAACCGCTGGAAGTCCTGCTGCTGGAAAAGAACCGCCTGCTACAATCGGAGAACGCCACGCTCCGTATCACAAACAGTGACCTGAGCGGTAAGTGGATTGGCGGGGGCGGAGGGGGGGGGGAACAAACGTGTTTCTCGGGCTGCGAGTCTTTGTTTGCTGATTTGAGGATGGGGAAGGGGGCCTGAGCCCAAGCCTTGTGCTGCATGACAGAAAGAGTAATGGAGAGCAAGAACTTTGAATCGCGTTTCATCTCCCCACCGCCGCCTCCCTGCACCCTTTATACTGTAGATAATAGAATAAGACTTCAAGACCTCGGAGACCAAAGGGTTAGGAAGGAGAAATGTTTCCGAATGTTGTGAGGAGCAGCGTCGGAGTCTGTCTTCCATTTCGGTCACAAACCTGACATTGGTGCTAATTTCCCCCACCCTTCCCCAAACATAAATTAAAGTGGATTCCAAAAGTGAGCCTGTCTCATATACTTAGCTAGCATGTCAGTTTGAATCCCTGTTCTTTTATTTCCAGAGGTGGTGCATTTCCTTTTCTTGTTTGCTTTTCTCAGAGGCAGGGGATGTTGCACATGCCTAAATATATATATATGGGTGGGCTCAGTGGATTTGTGGAATTTCCAGGTGCTTCTTTAGTTTAGGTTTTTGCAGCTGGTGACAACTGTATAAATTGGGCACCCAGGTGGTTGTTGCATTTTCCCAGTAGCGTCTCATCTATACTTTGGCATTATTCGAGCAATGATTTCTCCAATCTGAGTTATATCTGGCATTTATAAATGTTTGCTGCATTTGGGTTCAACCAAAGTCTGTTTTGGGGACAAGACAACTTGAATGGGAGAGGGGATACTAAAGGGAATATATTTTTTTCCTGTGTCAATGAAATTACTACTATTTTTTAAAAAATTGTATAACTGCACTTCATGTCATTGTTCAAATGTTAATGTGTGAAAGGGGGATTCTCCAGGCTGCAACATACAAGAAAGGTGCAAACATGAAATGCATGTTGTTTGTCTTGGGGGCCTTGTTTGGCTTATTAAAATTTAAAGAAACAAAAAACAAAAACAAAAAACCCAAACCACCTTCTTCATTGGCCCTTATTAAAAAAAAATTAAAAAGCAAAACACAACCTGCACTTTTTTCCCTTTTGTGGGGCAAACTCTGCATTTTGGTCTTGGTTTTTCCCCCTCCTTTTTGATCCCCCATAATGCATTATGTTTGACCTTCCTTGTAGGGTCAGCCAGGAGAAAAGGGAAAGACCAGCCTGAGAGTCAGCGTCCTGCAACCTTGCCGGCCTCCCCTCCTCCTCAGTTGCCCCGCAATGCAGGGGAGCAGGCTTCCAATACTAATGGTACACATCAGTTCTCACCAACGGGTTTAAGTCAAGACTTTTTCAGCTCATCCTTGGCAAGCTCCGGCTTACCCCTGGCTTCTACAGGAAAATTTGCACTAAACTCTCTCCTCCAGCGCCAGCTTATGCAGTCCTTCTACTCCAAGGCAATGCAGGAAGCAGGAAGCACAAGCATGATTTTTTCAGCAGGTCCCTACAGCACAAACTCCATATCTTCCCAAAGCCCCTTGCAACAAAGCCCGGATGTCAACGGCATGGCCCCGTCCCCCAGCCAGTCCGAAAGCACTGGCAGCGCCTCGGAAGGCGAGGAGATTGACACGGCCGAAATTGCACGTCAGGTCAAAGAGCAGTTGATCAAGCACAATATTGGACAGCGGATCTTTGGACACTATGTCTTGGGGCTCTCGCAAGGCTCCGTCAGCGAGATCCTGGCTCGGCCCAAGCCTTGGAACAAGCTCACGGTGAGAGGCAAGGAACCATTCCACAAGATGAAGCAGTTCCTGTCGGACGAGCAGAACATCTTGGCGTTGCGCAGCATCCAGGGAAGGCAAAGAGGTGAGTGAGGCATTAGCCACTGGCTTTCCTTTCCATGTCTGTTCTTGGTAGGTGGGAGGCCCTGTCAACAGGACTTCCTTCATCTGGTGGTTGAAGAGGTCCATTTGGCTTTCACCTCTTAAGCCAATTATTCTTTGAATGGACAGTGTCAGAGAAGTGGCAGAGTGGAAGTTGGGACAGTACGATCCAGTGGTTATGTTTGCCTGTGCTGGCCCCATACAATATATAGTTCCCATTGCCGTCTGTTTCCATGGGCCGACGCAGGAGAGCATCCCCATGAATTGCGCCCTGTGTTTATTAGTGTGTGGGATGGTCCATTTTGATGTTTTAACTCAGGCACCCAAACCTTTGGGCCCGCTCTGATTCATTGGGTATCAATGAAATAGGTTTTTGTTAAGTATCTTAAGTGTGCGGAACTTGGAAAACGTGGTGTTCCCGGTGTAGCAGAAACAGCGTCTTTTGCTGTACCATCCTTGAGTGTGTATTTATCAAAGTAGTTCATTTTCATTGTAGTGATTCCATGACTCCTCACTCATTCAATAAAACTTGAATGAATGCGAGTGAGAAGTTTTGCCACTTTCAAAACTCTGAATTCTCAGCAGAATTTATGGTCAAGGGAAATCTGATCCAGCCCTCTCTGCAGGTTCCCCAAATCAGACACACAAGTATCCACCCCACTCTCCATACAGGCCTAATTGTGCCACAGTAAACTCTTGCCCTCTGCTTCCAGACTAAGCAGATTCATAGAATGTAAAATAATCAGAAATGTGTAACATATTTTAAGATGCCAAAGCACAAAGCAAAATTGTTGGGGATGGGGAGAGGATGGCTATTGATCTTCATTAACAGAAGGGTTGATGCAAAACTCTTCAGGAGCCCAAACAACACTGAGACAGTTATTGTCATCCTGTCTCCCTCCGCTACCAGGTTCTCTGTAAAATCCACTGAAATAACACACCTTTGCTAAATGTTGTCTTTGTGCCACTTCTCTGCAAATGGTTGCATTTGTTGAGAGAGAGCTGCCACTATTTCATGTTTCTCTCGCTCACCCTCACCCCCTTCTTTTCCTGGTAATGGCTCCCGTCCTAACAGTATGTGACACAAGGTGATGACATTGGGCTGAGCATTTCCCCACCCCTCCCATCTCTGGCTGTCAACAGGAGGCGTGGGGGAAATGTACCGCGTGACATCATCACTATGTGGAGAGGGGCCAGATCCTATGGTAGACCACAGGCTGTGCATGCATGAAGTCCCAGGTTCAAAATGCAGCTGCTGCCCACCAAAGTAGAGCTAGATGGGGCAATTGCCTGGCTCCCTAAAAGGCATTGATAAGGAATCAGATTTTTCAGCTAAAGGGATCTTTGGTAGCAGGTCTGGGAAAGACCCCAGAAAGCTAGTTGTGGGGTTGGGGGTAGGACTACTTTTCTCCAGCCTTTTCAAGCTTGTGACTGTCAGCCCAAATCAGGGCTATTTAAGGGAGTGGGGGGCCTAAGGCTTGTCAGAAGGAAAGGCCTAAGTAGTATGTGTGAGAAATCAAACAAATTATCTAAAATTCACAAACTCTGTTCCAATGAAAGATAAAATCTTCAGTCATAAATTCATGACGCTCTTTTCTTTGAATGAACACATTTATTTCCTGGCTTTAGCTGCAACCAAGTCATGAATTATGCCATTCCTCCAAGGTGGGTCAAGGGGGTGCACATACATGGGTTTTCCTCCCCTCACCCACCCGAAAAAAGAGAGGAAACAACCACTTCTCTGAAAGAAAGAGAAGGCTAAGAGAGACTGACTGGCCCAAGGACTCCCCTAGTGAGCTCAACTGGGAAATTGGGGGGCTAAAAAATAGATAAGTGCCTAAAGCTATACACTTGTTTATTTGATTTGATTTGATTTGATTTATAAGCCCTCCCTTGATTCTGAGTGATCCCAGAGTGGGTTGCAGCATAAAACGAATATAAAGCAAATCACGCTATCCAGGTCAGACGTACCAATTACTATAAAAACAGTTTTAAAAGTCAAATGCAAATTGCAAACTCAGACATAATAATTTAACAGACAGCAAACTCGGACAGCGAATAGTGCTGTTCCTCAAACTTCCCAAAAAGCTTGGGTAAAGAAGTGACGATGTGGCTCCACCATGACAAAAACCCTTTCCTGCTTCACTGTATCACGTAGTTCACCTGCCAATGGGACAAGATGAAGAACCTAACCTGCTCTCCCTAACACACATGGTTAATCCAGCTGGCCCCCAAGGTGCATTGTGGAACCCAATTCCTGATTTTTTATGCTATTTTTTAAAACACAAATCTAGACTTTAAGAAGCATTTCCTGATGCCAAAGCTTGGAAAAACTACAAGGGCATCAACGCTGGAAGCGAAATCACAGGAACATAGGACACTGCCTTATCCCAAGGTCCTTCTAGCTCAATATTGTGCACACTGATTGGCAGTGGATCTCCAGGTTTTCAAACAGAGATCCTTCCTGGCCCTAGCTGGAGATGCAAGAGGTTAAACTGGGACCTTCTGCAAGCAAAGCATGTGCTTTATCACTGAGGCAAATCTAATCTAAGGGTGTTGATCTGTACACTAGCCCGTACAAATAACAACTGTGGTTATAAGAATGATAAGCATCCTGTTACTGGGTGCAAGTTAAAATTTGACGGGAAGGGAAGGAATGAAGAGCAGCCCTGCCCCAAAACAGGCTCTTGTTTTCAGGAAAGAGGAGTGTTGGAAACTCATCGCCAGAAGGAGCTGGCTTATGGGAAGGGAGAAGGGTCCACCTGTCAGTGGTGTTAGGGAATGGGAGGGAGGTTTTTTCCCCCTTGCAGTGCCATCCCAACTGCAGGGCTTTGCTTTCCCCTGCAGGAATGAGGTCTTTAAAAAAGCGCTTACCTGTGCAAGCTTTTTTCACATGCCCCATCAGTTGCATTTAAGGATATGCGTGAAATCAGTCAACTCACAAACTTCCTGGTCCAGTGCAGTAAGTGTAGCTGAGTCAGCTTTATATGCACACCCGGTCATACTGAGTCCATGCCAGCCTATGTGCTCCAGGACAGAAGTACCTATTGGCCTGGTAGGTGCAGCCAGAATATAAGAACATCAAGAGTATCCCTGCTAGATCTAGACCAAAAGCCTTTCTAGTCCAGCATCCCATCTCCTATCATGGCCAGATGTCTGTTGGAAGCCCCTAGGCAGGAGAGCAGGGCAGTCAGCCTCTCCCGCTACTCTGTGGATTGGTATTCTAAGGCAAGCTCCCTCTGTTCCTGGAAGGGGATATTGCCATCATGACTATTAGCCGTTTTGTTTGTTTGTTTGTTTGTTATTGTTTTTTGAATAATATTTAGTAAAGTTTCAAAGAAATTACAAAAATAGAAAAAAGAAAAGAAAAAATAAAAAAGAACAAAAAATACAAAATACAGAAAAACTAAAAACAAATCAGTCTTTCCATGTCTTATCTTTCATTTGCTTGTTTCCCTGACCTCCTCACACCTCCCTTTTTTGTATTCTAGTTCAGTAGTTGTTTCAGCAAGTCCTTACCCTTTTTGCTTTTATCTTAATATTTTATCTTAATATATTGTAACTTTAACTATTAGCCGTTGTTAGCCTTATCTTGCGTAAAACATGTAAATGGGCCAGTTCATGTGAAGGTTCATGTGCAGAAAGTTTACATGGGTAAGGGCCTTCCTTGTGTCTTGTCCTTGAAAATCAGACTTAAACCAGAGTCCTTTGTGTTGGGAATAACCCAGACAGAAATTCCCAGATGCCAGACAAGTTTACTTATATATGCAACCACAGCGGCCCGCATTTTCTGTTGGCCCCAAAACGGAAAGTGAGTGAGGTCCCTTGTAAAGAGGACTGGCAACTTAAGATGTTAGAATATGCAGAACTTGCAGGTATGACACACAGATTAAGAGAGCAAGAAAAGCATATATTTAAAGAAGTGTGGAAAATATTTATTGAATATATAGAAAATAATTGTACACAGCTGAAAACACTGGCAGCATTAAGATAAATTCATCAGAGTAAGCAATATTTGATTGATGTGAAAGTGGAAAATTGACTTGAATGGTTATAGTAAAATATGCAGGAAAGTATGGTATGTAATATGAACCATGGAAGGAGAAGAAGGGAACTCAATGGATATTTTAAAGCAGGCATCCCCAACCTGCGGCCCTCCAGATGTTTTGGCCTACAACTCCCATGATCCCTAGCTAACAGAACCAGTGGTCAGGGATGATAGGAATTGTAGTCCAAAACATCTGGAGGGGCGAAGGTTGGGGATGCCTGTTAAAGTTTGGAATTCCAGTGGCTAAAGTGAGAAGTCAGGTTTCTTCCTCCTGAGCTCCCTCTCATGGTACATCGTGGCCAATCCCAATTGTGATTTGGAAAATTGTTCATTTTTAGAGAAAATAAAGAGTATCAAAAAGCTGGCTGCTGGGAATGACTAGCTGTAAACCCAGGATAAAGATGAGGATGTTCTTCCACTCCTCTGCCAGCGCCTGTATTTCATTTGTTGCTTATGGTACATCTGGTTTCCCCCTACTTAGCATCATGTGCCAATCTGAAAACCCACCCACCCCTCAAGAGTATTGTGGTGCTGCTACACAACAGTACAGTATTGCAAAATGAGCTTTTCCCCCCTTCCTAAAATGAAGCTGCATTCATTTCTGATTGGCGTGATTTCATTTGACAGAGGTTTTTGAGAAATGAGAGCGGAATGACAGCAAGTTGCAAAAGATCACTCAGAGCTTGCCTTTGTTGCCAGGGAGTGGTGTGGCACCTCGTACTGTGTTCTCCTCCTTTGGGCTCTTGCAAGGATTACTGACCCGTCTTCATCTTTTTGTACCTTTTTAGATGTTTATTTATATCTTTCTAATCTCCTTTCTGAGTGTAGCGGTAATCTTCATTAACCAACCAGCCTGCCTTGCTTCCTTTCCAAAGTAGCCAGCTGCTCTGAACAGACCTGGGGTTTTTGTTTTTTGTTTGAACTGCTTGATTTCACTTCTGCCCCCACTCCCCATCTCCTTTCTCCTGAGCCCCTGGTTAGCACAAGGCAGTTCTTGTTGCATCTCACAGCCACGATTGTCGGAACCACCCTCCCCTGATTGTTTTGTTCTTACCCAACTTGTTTTTCAACAGAGAATCCAGGCCAGAACCTGAACAGGCTATTTCAGGAAGTACCGAAACGAAGAAATGGGTCGGAAGGTACGTCACAGGCAGGTGTTTCTCTTCGCGGTCAATCTCTGGGAAGTGAAGTGTGCTTAGCTGTGTCTCGTCTTTGTTGTTGTTGCTCAAAATGCAAAGGGTGCAGTTTGATTCTGGCCTGGAATCTGAAAGAAAAACAGACGGTGGACCCATGCAGACACAACACTGGCTCCCTGGAAACCATGGTTTGCAGATTCAGGGCCAGCCTTCAAAATGCTCCTTCCTCTCTCTGGAACAGTGCTCTCCACTTCCTTTTCCAGCATTAACATGATTTTGTGTTGCATGTGGACCAAACCATGATGGAGCTTAATTATAATAAATACACTCACAATCAGATCTTGATGGCAGCGTTTGGAATGGATCTGCAAGTCCTCATTATAGGGACAAACCTGGTTAGCATCGTATCAGTGTACATGAAACATGGTATCATGTTAACATGGAAGAAAGGAATTCCTAACCTAAATTAAGGTGGGGGGGGGGAGAGAGTGAGAGAGAGAAATGTGCATTCCTGAGGTTGACTCCTGATTTGTGAACCATGGTTTTCAGGTAGCCAGTGTTTCATCTGCATTGGGGCAGTAAGTATAAAACAAACCATGGGTTAGCATCAAGAGCACTTGCTTCTCCCCCGCTTCCCTCTAATTCTACTGTACTAACTCGTCTCCTTCAAATAGAACTCCTACCTCACAACAGAGCTAAACCTTATTATCATTTATGTTGATCTTATTGGTATTGGTATCTTGTCCTTTCTCCAAGGTTGGCAGCCATGGGAATTCCATTTTATCCCCACAAGGCTGGGAGTGAGTGACTGGGCCAAGGTTGCCCAATGAATTTCATGGCTGAGCAGGGATTTAAACCCTGATTTAATCCCGGTATACCACTCTGGCTTTTATAGCCACTAAAGTGATTGATTACTTTGGGGTTACTGGACGCCCAGTTGTCAGTCATAAGCAATACTGGTGTGTGTGTGTGTGTGTGTGTGTGTGTGTGTGTGTGTGTAAACTGATCCTTCTAGGAAGCATGTGTGATCCAAGCCATGTTCCCTTCTGCTCTGGTCTTGAACAGATGACAAGGGTGCTGCATGCTGTCGTCAAATGCGTAGATCTGCAGAGTGTGTCACAAAGCTGGGGAAAAAATGAGAGTTTGGTAGAGGACAAGGGATTCCTATACCAGCTATGGGGGGATTCAGAGGTTGTGAAGCCTTGTCTTCTGCGTCAAGCTGAGTCATCAACAGGAAATGCAGTGCTCAGGTGCTGCCAAAAATAATGGGCATGGGACGCTGCGAGCCGCTTTAGTAAGACACAGAAACGGCACCATGCAGCTCTGAGCCATACCCACTTCCTTGCTTGAAACCCCATTTGGGTTTCAAGCGTTCTCCAAGTCAAGAACTAGCAAAAGGTTGATATGTAAGATTGGTGGGGGAGTGAGCTTGGGCCCAGGAATTTCTGAATTCGAATCACCTCTCAGCTGCAAACTCCTTCATGTTGCCTTAAGCAAGTTGTTTTTATTTATTTTAATAATAATAATAATAATAATAATAATAATAATAATAATAATAATCCAATGCTAAAGGTGACTTCCAAAGCAGTATCAAATGCCAAACACGGCTAGATTAATACATTTCTTTTCTGGGTGTCTGTTTTTAAAGAAATTGAATTGAGACTTCTGTCGTAAGCACACTCGCATCATGAGTCCAATGGTGCTTACTTCTGAGCAAGCCTGTATAAGACTGAGGTGTAAAGCCTGTTTTAGAGAGCGGTAGCTAGAGCTGCAACCAAATAAAAGCCAGCATTGTTAGTCAAAAGGCAATTCAAAGGATACTGACTTTGATGGGCTGCCTCCTGAGTCTTGGGCTTTTTCCAGTGTGCCCCCTACCCGCTTTCTCTCACCCAGAGCTCTCTGAAATAAGGGCCTCTGTATCTCTCAGCCTCCCCTATAGAAAACACCTTCTCCCATAGGACCCTGAGTATTAAGTTCAGCTGCAGAGGACCTACTCTCTGCCCCGTCTTTGCTGTAATGTAGATGAGCAATTGTGATCGGCTGAAGTTGTTGTGGATTTTGTATTTGACCTGTTCTATTATGGCTTAATTTTATCAGTTGCCTTGGAAAGGCTAAAAAGGAATTGGTATACAATAGCTAAATAGAGAATATAAATAGGCATTGCCTTTTTAGCAGTGGCACCATGACTATAGGCTGCCCTCCCTGGAGAGATTTGATGCGCCCCTTACCTTTCTGTTTGCAGATGAGAAATTAAACCTTTTTAATGTTTTAATGATCATCTGCTTTTAAGCTTTCACTTTAAACAGCATGGTACTTTTCATGCTGCTATATGTACCGCTTTTGTATTCTCACTGTTCTAACTTTTCTGGCGTTAGTTTTCCACTTTACCTCTGAATGCCTTGTTTTAATGGAAACAACAAAGAGTCTTGTGGAATCTTACATATTAACATACTTATTTTTATTTGTGTGCCACCTTTCCACATTTCAAGCCATGCTTAAGGCGGCGTACGAGATGAAAAGAATACGTAACTACAACATAACAAAAGTAGTCGTAAACAATAAATAAAACATTTAAAATACACAACCAAACTGAACAATTTTTGCCTAAATCACAACACGATCTAAAATATAGATACAGCAACTACCCCACCCCCCAAAATCCCAAACAGAACCCTAACCCCCTAAAACCTGTTCAGCAGTTCAATTTTTGTAGCTGGAGTCAGTCAGGGTCCATGTGGAAAAGGCTTGCAAGGCAGGGAGTAGGTCCTGCAGGACTCACAGCCAAGAGGCTAATGAATTTATTACAGCACAAGCTTTTGTGGACTTTGTGGCGTGTCATGGATCTGGTGAAGCCCGTGAAAGTTTATTCCATAATAAATTTGTTGGCCTAGGCACTTGGCTGTTTGTGTTGCAAAAGATGACTCCTTTGGAGGTTATTTTTATAAGCCACTTAAGGTGTATTTTACAGAAAAAGTGGACTAGAAAAATGACGTTTATTAGGAGAATAATACTGCTGTGACCAGCTTTAGAGGGTAGTACGTCTAAGGATTATTGAGATGAAGTATATGATGCCCTTTGAACAGTAAAGAAAATATACACATACACACACACACATATATCTCAGTAATAGTAGTCTGAGGCATCTAGACATTTTATGCTTGTTGATTTTTCTCTTGGGAGGGTGGGAAGTCAGTTTTTAAATTTTTATTGAATTTGGTGACATTTTGTTAAAAAATATGGAAAATCAATAAAAATAATGGGCAAAAAAGTTGATTTTTCTCCACAGGCTTACACTTTAAAGTTTATTTATTTCATAGATTTCATGATTTATTTCATAGATTTCTATGCCGCCTTTCTCCAAAGTTGGGATTCAAGGTGGCTTACAGCATTTTAAAGCATCATTATAAAATACAAGGGATTATTCTGTGATTCTGAGCCCTTGAATAGGGCTTCTGTGTATTTCACAAAGCAGAGAAAGTGCACAGTGCTTAAAGGAGCCTGTGGAGCATGTCATTGAATATTATTTACGTAAGCCAAGCCATCAGTGGTGGCTGGTGCTCATTGGGACTGAGGGCAGAAGGCAGGGAGCCCACCAGTAGGTGGCGCCAGAGCCAATGACAGGCCGAGCCAACTACAGTGGAACCTCGGATTGCGGACGTAATCCATGACGGAGGCATGTCCACAACCCTCAGCGTTGCATCTGCGCACATGTGTGACGTGATTTGGTGCTTCTGCGCATGCACAAGCGGCGAAACCCAGAAGTAACCCTTTCTGGTACTTCCGGGTTTCCCGCGGTCCGCAACCTGAAAACTCGTAACCCGAAGTGTTTGTAACCCGAGGTAGCACTGTAATTCTAGTTTTGTCCCCATCTGCCTCCTCCCTGCTGAATTCTACAAGGGCAACACAGGAGGAAGCTGACAGGCAGGGTCACCCCTTGGACTGGTTGTAAGTCAGAAGATAGTGAGGGGCTAGCTAAGGACAGGCTGAGTGCCACACTTACCCTAATGAGCCACTCCCCACTGCAAGCCATGCCACGCATTTGTTCCCGATCCTAGATTCTGTGACCCTGAGAAGACCCCATTCATAGAGTCCTCCTAGGCTAGGGGAACTCTTCCCGTTTCAGCTCACATTATTACTCTTGCACTGCTCACCTATGAGTATATAAGACTGGTGTACAAAATAGAAAATGGATTGTAGCACAACAGAGTATAAAAACTGAATTGGTGTGAATCAACTACTGGGTTGCAAGCAGAGGCGTCTCTTCCATGAGGCAACAGATGGGCAACTGATGGGTGCTGTCAAGAGCAGCAGAAAAAAAAGACCGCACAGAACTTGTCCTGATGGGATTCACTTGCAGCTCCCATTCATTTTAATAAGGCTTTTGTGGGGATAACTTTATTGTTTATGGGGGGGGGGAGATGAATGCCAGTTGGATTTTTCCGCCACGGATGCCAAAATACCTTGGGGTAACATAAGTTGCTGCCACTTACCACCCAAACTCTAGTAACAGTCCCTACTGCCCTGGAGACATAAGGGACAGGAGCCTAAAGTATTCTGCCTTAGGCACCCTCCTTATATCCACGTACAGCTTAAGTGCAGGAAGCATGTTCCTGTAGCACCGAAAAGGAATACCATGGTACGTTTTTTAATCAAGGGTGATGGCACAAAACAGCTTTCAAAATTTTAGGATTTTTCTGCCTCTAGTTTTCTAAAAAGAGAGAATTCATGCTTAAGGAAAAATTAGAATGATATTTTGTCATAATGCCAACTTGGAGAGTGACCAAGATATTTCAAGTGTTCCCTCCCCCTCCTTATGTCCGTTTCCTATTCCAGCCTGCAATACTGTGCTATATTCAGAATAATATTTTGCTTTTGAAATCTAGCAGATTTTTCTTTTTCTTTTTTTCAAGAAATGTGAGAAAGAATATGCCAATTTGTGCTTTTTAATAACTCTTTGCATTGCTGGTGGGTTGAAAGGAACCACATGTTTTTAAATAGGTCACAGAAATATTGTTATAAATCCTTGTTGCAAGATTACAGCGCTAGAAAACTTTGCCAAATTATCTCGAGATTCAGAGGAGTTTGAGAGGGCGAAGCACAATGGTGAGACACATGCTTCACGTGCAGAAAGTTTCAGATTCATTCCTTGGCACCATAAGTTAAGAGGATCTCAGGTGGGAGGTGATAGGGAAACCTTTTCCCCACCAGAGACCTTGGAGAGCCTCGCCCATATGTACGAGACATTGCTTGGCTAGATAGCATGGATCAGTATATTTCTTAGATGTTCACCCTACCTCTTGACCAGAGTCCCTAATGCAGCTCACAACACATCCATACATTACATTGTACCATTTTTTAAAAACCCAGATTGCGCAGGGAAATATGGGATTCAAGGAAAGAGCGAAGACAATATTAAAAAGCAGAATTGTAAAATTCTCAACTGGGGGCGGAGGGCGGCAGTTTGAACCTGCAAAGAAAATACTGCATTTTGCATATGCATAGGAGTACCAGATGTGACTGCAGCTCCTTGTTTTATTTATTATGTTCCTCTAGTTCTCTCAAAGTGCTTCGCTGACAACAGATTTTGAATGGAAATGCTGATCCCCAGAAAGCTGCTTAACAGCTGATCATTTCCCCCTTTCTTCCAGGTAACATCACCACAAGAATCCGAGCCACAGAGGCAGGCTCTGATGAAGCTATCAAATCCATCCTAGAGCAAGCAAAAAGGGAGCTGCAGGTACAGAAAACAGGTAGGAGCTTCCGGTTGGAGTGACTCTGAACCTCAGGATACCCTGGAAACTATTGGCAAGAGACTTAAGAGTGTGCAAAAAACTTTAACCTGCCTATTGTGTGCCACTAAAGGGTTAGTGACATCACAATCAGTGTCCAGGCACAAGTCTGATGTCTGTATGACAATAGCAATAGCAAATTGTTTGAAAGTCAAGGAATGTGTTGCTCTTTATTCTCTAATATAGAGAACTGGAATGATTAAAACATTGATAAGTAAGATGATGTTCATGTAATCATAGACAACAGAGTGTTGAAAAGTCAAGGACTATTGACCATTCACCAGTAATTCTTGGTATTTTGTGGGGCATGAAAAAGTTAAGGGACATCTCACGCTTACTGGTAGACCTCAGGGTTCCAGTCAAGTAATTTTGGGAAAGAGTCATCTCTCTTCTTTATTTCCATAAGTTTCTAGTAAAGGACTTTCTCAGCGGTTGGCTTGCAAATTTAAGAAACAGCCCTTCTGAGACAACATTGGAGATTAACCAGTAAATGACATTTTCTCTGGGCCTGCCTCTCTGGCTAGCACCATGGGGTGGGGCAGCAAGAGTTTGATTCCAATGTGTTGGCAAAATCAATTACATGGGCCACAACATCTCACCATGCCTTCTTTGTTTATCCCCATAGCTGAGCCGGCTCAGCCACCTTCCACCTCGAGCACTGGTGGATCCGACGATGCCATCCGCTCCATTCTGCAGCAAGCGCGGCGAGAGATGGAAGCACAGCAGGCCGCCCTCGAACCTGCCTTAAAAGCAACCCCTCTGTCCCAAGCTGAGATCTCCATCTTGTCCCCAAAACTTGTCCCCACGCCCGCCATTTCTTCGGTCGCCAGTTATTCCCCCCTGGCCATGTCCTTGAAGAAGCACTCGTCGTCTGTGGATTCCAGCATCGCCTCCCTGCAGACTCTCTCTGGTCTGAAGAAGGAGGCCCAAGAGGCCCCCATCCTGGACCTCCACGGGATGTCTGATTCAACGCAAGGGGTGCTGAGGCACGTTAAAAATGAACTGGGGCGCAGCGGGGTGTGGAAGGACCACTGGTGGAACACTGTGCAGCCTGACAGAAGGAATGCCGCCCCTCCAGATGACCCCAAAGTGGAGGAAACCACCAGCGGGAAGGAGAAGGCCAGCAGCCAATCTCGGTCGGACCGTAACCAGCAGCTTCAAGGGCCTTCCTCTTCGGACTACTGGAAAGAGTGGCCCAACGCGGAGTCACCCTATTCCCAGAGCTCTGAACTGAGTGTGACAGGGGCGAGCCGCAGTGAGACGCCGCAGAACAGCCCCCTCCCTTCCTCCCCCATTGTCTCTTTAGCAAAGCCATCTAAACCTTCCGTTCCTCCATTGACCCCCGAGCAGTATGAGATTTATATGTACCAGGAAGTGGATACAATAGAGCTAACCCGTCAGGTCAAAGAGAAGCTAGCGAAGAACGGCATCTGCCAAAGGATATTTGGGGAAAAGGTAAGCGCTTAGCTGGAGCTAGTTTGTTGGTTTGTGTGCGTTGTGATGGTGGCCTTATGACCGTCTGGGACGTTATCTGCAGAAGGGGAGAATGGCAAATTTATCTGATTTATTAATTTGCATATTTCATTCATCCTCTTGCAAGAACCTGTATTTTTCAAAGAATTGGGCTTTGAAGGAAAACCAGAAAGAGGGAGACTCCACCAACAGGCTTGTTGGGAGTAAGAGCCACAGAATGGTGGAGGTGGAGGTGGTAGAGGAATGATGCCAAACATCTATCCCCTGCTTGCTGAGTGGCAGAAAACTGCTCAGTGTCTTCCAGCACAAGGGTGTTGTGTGAGTCTCCCGGGTCTTCTTCTTTGGCGATCACTCGTAGCCGAGTAAGATTGTCTTCCATAAACACGGTATTGACAGTGAGTCCGTAAGTGACTGTGGAGGCCAATTCTGGATCCACACATCCTTCCACAGTGGGGACATTGGTTTCCAGGCAAGAGTTGATCATGGTGTGGATTTTGCCAAGCGTGCCTTCCTCTTAGCACGTTTCTCCCTTTTGTCCTGATTTTGAGTGTCTTCAAAGCCCATGACACCTTTCTATCTGTTGTGGCACCCAGCAGTCTTCCTGCCAGCAGGTTGAAGAAGGCAGAGTGTGGCACCACCTCTCCTATAAAAGGTGTCTCTCTTGAGGAATAAGAGCTGTATGTGGCCTGCAGGCCACCCCCTGATCTTCCCAGTTCCAATCCAGGGCACTGTTAATCCCGTGTCCTCTGTGGTTGCTTCCCTCCAGGTGCTGGGCCTCTCCCAGGGCAGCGTCAGTGACATGCTGTCCCGGCCAAAGCCATGGAGCAAGTTGACGCAGAAAGGCCGCGAGCCATTCATCCGCATGCAGCTCTGGCTAAACGGTGAACTGGGGCAGGGAGTCTTGCCATCCCAAGGGCAGCCCCAAGGCCAGGGTAAGTAGACAGCTGGACTCTTTTGGTGGTTTTTTTAATGCCATACACAGGCTCGGCTTTCACAGTGCTTCTTTTGGTTTTGTATCCTTCCATTTAGACTGTAGTGCTAAATCTTTTTCAGCTGGAGGGCTGCATTCCTTTCTAGAGAATATTTCAAGGTGGGAGGGGGTGAGCACGTGCAGGTTGGGACCAAAGTCGCAAACACACCCTATTCACACTCAAACATCTTTCTCTCTCTATTATACACACACATGCATAAAGCATCAGTGGTTTTTGTCTACCCTTCAGAGAATAGGTAACTGGGTGCCTCCAGAGCTGCCACTCACCAGTGTTGAGAAGGCAGCTGCTGTTTTGGTGTGTTTTCCGGCTCCTGGGCAGTGTCTGAAAGGGGAAATGCCCTGCAGTAGAAAAAAAACGCAGCCTGATGTGTGTGCAACACTGTGACCATGGCCACAAACACCCTTTCAGCAGAATCACCCCCTCCCTTACTGGTATTGCATAAGATGACGGAGTGGACTGCAGCTGCCACCTTTCCCTTATCTTTGGGCCCGATAAGCTCCCCAGTGGGTGAGTGGTTGCCCTACATTTAGAAACCAGATTAAGGCAGGAGGCATTCCCACCCAAACCCAAAAAACCCCCATAAGTTGGGCTTCCCTAAGGAAGAATTGAGCAATTCCAGGAAAAGGTGAAGCTGCACTCTCTTTCAATGCACTCATGCCTGCAACCTGTATGCCTCCGTAAATGTGCTGGACGGAGGGTACCTGCATCCCTTGGTGGTGTTTCTCAATGCTGGGGCTTCAGGAACTCAAGTTGCACCTGTTTTTCTGCCTTCCTTTCCTTCAGCATCCTTGCCTCAACACGGAGGGCACAAGTTAGCCTTGCAAAGTGGTCCACTTAACTGTGGAATTATGTGGGAGGCTTGATCTATTCCTTTCTTTGCTTCGAGTCCTTCCTTTTACAGTTAAAGGGCATCGGGGACTAGAAGTGAGTTGGTCCACCCATCCTCCACCATCCTATTCAGAACGATTCCACGTGAATCCGATTAAATGGGAGGACATTTGCCAAGTGTTGGAAAGTAATTTGAATTTAATTTGGATCCATTCTGAATCAGCAAAGCCGCTAATCCTCCATCTGACCCCAGACATCTCTAAGAGTCTGATGGGGCTATCATACAGCCTGCACTTTCCCTACCCTTGACTTGCAAAAATGGGGGTGGGGGGCTAGAAGTAGCTGCTTTAATAGGGCCAGGAATATTTGCAGCAACACATGGAAGCATGGAAACTGCATGCTGTGTGGTTCTCTGACATAAGGCCACTTCCTGGGGCTTATCACAGTGCTTCCCAGGAGCTCTCTCAGTCATCCCACCAGCCTTGGGAAGTTTGCAGATAAAACCATCTACTTCAGATCAGCCCAAACTCTGGAGGGCTCTTGGATCCTATTTCAAATGGATCTAGAATGCAGATGCAATAAATCTAATACCTAGCGCCTCCATTTTAAGATTCCACCCCATCACCAAGCAGGCTCAGTGCCTAAACTAATTAAGGTAATTTTCAGGCTTTGCTTTTATGCAGAGAGAATATTAAATGCCTTTCAAGGGGGAAATTTTAACAAATAGCAGATCAAAACTGGTGCATTTGGGCAGGATTTCATTGGATAGTTTTTATTTGTGATCGAAAGCACCAAGTGGGTGTGGAAGAAAGGCACAATTTCATTAGGGTGAGACTTTAAAGGGCTTGGCAAAGGCCTGCTAGAGAGGGCATTCCTAAATTATCTGAAAGAAACTTAAATATGATGCAGAGACTGTTGACCATCACAAGGGAAGGTTCCATGCTTTCTGGCATTTGCATATTGGGTGAACAGCTGAAATCATGGAGGATGTTGACAAAGGGCTACTTGATAACTGTCCAGTTGATCTCTGGATTTTTCACACTTACTAGATTTTACAGAATTGTCCACTTCCTCTTGTGATCGTCGACACTGCATTTGGACACTTCTTGTAATATAAATGTTGAATCACACAAGCAGAAGTAAAACTGGCTGCTTATGAGGCACTTAACCGTGTGGAACCAACCTCAGTTGAGCAGCAGGAATCCCTTATTTGCTTCTTCTGTATGCATGGTAGGGGTGAGCGAGAGAGCCCTCCTTGTTCCATCAACCAGGCTTGCCTTGCGCACCCTGGAGCATCCATGCACGGGTATCACAATTTAATAGGGTGCATACCTAAATCACACGGTCTATTCCTCAGTCAGTCATGGGTGTGGAAATGAATCAATCACACCATTTGGGCCTATAGGCATTGGATTTTACATATGTTGTGCCCTTTGCAAATGTAGTATTTGGGAGTGTTGCTCCATAGGCAGGTTCTTGCTCCTCTACCATATGTAGAGAGCAGATAACTTTGGGTACCCTCTGTACCTGCTCTAGAGTCTCCTCCAAACCACCCCCTGGATCAGAGATGGGGAGCCTGTGGCTCTCTAGATACTGCTTACTACAAAATCTCAACATCCCAGACTGCTGGTTATGTTGGCTGGGGCCGAGGGGAGTGCAACAACATCTGGAGAGTTGCAGGTTCTCCACATCTGATCTAGGTTTAAACTAGGGGTGTCTAACTCCAGGCCATCCAGAAGTTCCTGGAGTCCAGCTTCAGCCCCAGGCAGCATGGCCAGTGATCAAGAATGATGGGAGTTGTAGTTCAGCAGCAGGTTCCACTTTCCTGGTATAAAGGAATGGGAATTGAGCTGGTTTGATATTGTGCTGCTTTTCTCTGTTAGTCCTGGGCCATTTAATGACCCTCATTTTGCTGGCAAGTTGTAGGCTATGTTCCTCTCCTATATCTTCCTGATAGTCCTCCTTTTCTTTCTCCAGTTCTTCACTCTGTGTCATCACTGCAAGATTCCCTTCAGCAGGGATGTGCAAGCTCAGGTAATCAGCTGCTTTCTTACAAAATCTTTTGCTTGGTTGCGTTGTGTTTTGGCTTCTACATGGGGCGTGGGGGAGCAACCTTTGTTCCATTCTCTTCTGCTGTGTTGGAGTTGCACCTTCCATTTCCTGGTTTTTTTCCCCTTCAAAAAGTTAAAAGGTTTAATTCCTCATTTTCCCCCAGGTACTCTGTTTTGTTTTGTTTTGTTTTGTTTTGTTTTGTTTTTACTTGTTAAAGTGCATAACCTGCCTTATGATTCAGGAATTGAATTATGTTTAAAACCCACAGTGCAGCAACTAAAATCTAACTAATTGAGCAGCATCAGACAATTGACAAACACAGCTTAACACACGCACGCACACACCCCACTTTTAGTGAGATGCCTAGAGGTCAAAAAGGAGGGAGACAAACCTTTCTAAGAAGGGAGTTTCAAAGCTTGGGTGCCACCATCGAGAATGCCTCGTCCCAAGTAATCTTCTACTGAGTTTCTGGAATTAATAGCTCCATGTGTGTTGTCCTTTGGGTAGCAGAGGTTTTCAATGGATTGTGTTCATTCGGCTTGAGGTGGGGGAATTCCTTGGTTTTGTACTAGATGACAATTCAAATTAGAAAGAGAGTCCTATGACTCACATTAAGTGCTACAGGATCATAGCAGTTGAGGGTGATGGATAAGCCAAGACGTCTCTTGTTCAGATTTTGCCTCTGCGATGAACTTCATAGGTAGCCTTTGTCAAACTACTCTCTCTCCCATTGGCTGTCTCTGTCCCTCCTCTATGTGAAGTATAGGGGTAGCTTGCCTTAATGGTCACTAGGGTGGTATTTCCCTGCCACTTCTGGTAGCCTCTGACCAGGGGCAGAGGAAGGGGGATGCGGTTGGCACGGGCCACCCTGGGTGTCACCACGGGGGGGGGGGTGACAAAATGCCAGAAGGCACTCACCATAGGGCCTGCAGCACACCCGAGCCACACGTCTCTCCTGGGAGTGACGCAGTGGCTTGAGTGCCTGCAGACTCCGCGCTGCCCCAAACGGTCCACCCACTGCCTCCCCCCAGCTGCAGACTCCTCAGAGGCCCCACGAAGCATCCTGCCTTGGCACGCCCCGCCCCATGGGCGGCTGGCCCCGCCCCTGGGCTCAGGGCATGCACGCTGCCCCAGGCGCCCAATTGGCTTGCTCCGCTGCTGCCTGTGACACCCCAGTGTCAACCACCATGTTTTATTAGGAGACTGTGCACTTGTGAATTCTGTTTTAAGGCAACTTCACGGTACAGACTCTTCCCTGGAGTGGATCCACAGAAAGGTGTGCTAGAAGTGACTGGCTAGTCAGTTTGAACAGTGCTGCGTTGTAAGAGAGTTTTTGTACAGCTCATTCACAAGGCATCTTTTCCCATATACTGGTTCTAACTTTATAAAGACTTGAAGACACAAGCAGGGAAGCAGAACTGAACTCAGTGTGCTCATCTTCATGGCATGTGTATCACCTTGGGTCTGCCCGTCTCCATTCTAAAATGGAACTCTTAATTTGCTGATACAGTCCAGGGTAATCCTGGGGGACTTTCAGATTTCTCGTTTTATTTGTCTTTCTTTTTGAGTCCCATTCATCATTCCAGGCTTCATGCTGCTCAGGGAATTGTGGTTGTTATGGAATGCAGTAAGAGGTGGGGGTTTTTCTAAAGTGAAAATCCTGAGATAATTTGTATTGTGACATGCACAAATCCATTTTGGTGAAACGTCTGGCAGTGATACTTCTTTCTAACATCACAGAGAGGTGTGGTAGGCAAAAGAGCCGCTGGCTACCAGTGGCTGGGCTGTTCAAACCCTGGAAAGGGGAAAGGCAGGGTAAAAAGATGTAGGAACATGAGAAAGCTTGGAACCTTGTTGGACTCCAATTCCATCAGCCCCAGCCAGCGTGGTCAGGGATGATGGGAGTTGTAATCCACAGGTTTCCCTGCCTCTGCAGTATGCCAAGGAAGATGTGGAGATTAGGGAAGTATGTTGGGGCTTAGAAGAGGGAGTGATACAGCAGGAAGGGGCAGCAGAATCAAGAGGGGAAGGGAAGCTGGGTGAAGCTCTGGGCAGAGAGAAGAAGAGGCACATGGCCAGGAGCTCAAAAGATGAAAAACCTCATAATTGATTTGAAGTAACAGGTCAAATTATCGACTGCAAGCCTGTAGCTGCTTATATGGCACTTTAAAGCCGCAAATCTTATAAAGAGACACTCTTCTTCCAAAGAAAAAATTTCCTTGGGAAACTCTGGTTCTGCATCTGCAAAATGTGAATTGTGGCATCCTATTCTCACCGCCATGCTCTTTGGGGAACAAATGAAGCTGATTAAAACAAAACAAAAAACCCGTTGCATGTGAAAAGTGCAATCTGGAGGATAATTTGAATTGGCATTTGCTCTAAGGCTCCTTAGAAAGGAAGTAAATGTTGAAGCAGAGTTCCTACTTGAAGGCAGCATTTTGGAGAGGGTTTTGTGCAACTTGAGTTAAATGAATTATATGTGTGAGGACATTGAACTAGGTTCCACTTACAGTTTTCCATTAATAATTGGGCTGCCTTGAAACCTAACCTGGCAATTCTAAGATGGGAATATAAGTTCTGGGGACTGGTATAAGGGGTCTGCAAGATTAAATTTTATACCATTCTGTGAGGGGACAGGTTGATTTTGTTACCCATCCCAAAGCATTGGGATTGGGTGGAGCATAGATCTGTGGCTGTTTCTAATGATTTATTGCAAAGGTGGGCAGACTTCTCCCTTGTAGGATCTACTTGGTTTTTACTAGAACCCCGAGATCTACCAACCAGAGCCGGACATAAAAGACATCTAGTTAGAGAGCCTCTGAACACATTTAGAACCTTAGGTGTTGTTTTACAGTAGCAGAACTCAACTGAGTTCACAGTCCTTTTGCACAGAAGTCTGCTTCTTTTTAGCTTTCTTCATTTCAGCAATGTACCTGAGGTGGAAAAAAGTAAAGGGAGGGTGGTGTTGTTGCTGTTGTTAAACAATTGGGAGTCAGAAACTCTTGCCAATCTGCTGCCAATGACCCAGAGAATTTCCTGTTGGTCCTAATCTACCTTCTGCATGCCCCTGTCTTATAGGCACAGTACTCAGAAATCTAGTTGCTTTGCTTCCCACCCTCTTTACCTTGGGCCTGTCCTTAAAGGTTCTTTCATCTGTTGTCTTTCAGTGCTTAATAGTTTTTGGATGGTCAGCATATAGGGTGGCCCAAAAGTAGGAATACTTTTAATTAATAAATAAAAGGATTGTTTTTCTTTACTGATACTGTGAATGATGAGACCTTGAGTCAAGAACAAAGAAAGTGGATTCCAAAGCAGTATGCCTACTTTTGGGCTACCCTGCTAATGGTCTTTACTGCTAATTATCTTTACTTAGAGAACGTATACTGCTGCCTTCCTCTCCCACCCCTTAGAGGAGCTGATACGATGGTCAGGTAAATAATAAAGCACACCAGTGCAAGTAGATAAATAGGTACCACAGCAGCGGGACAGTAAACAGCATTTCCGTGCGCTCTGGTTTCTGTCACAGTGTCCCGTTGTGCCAGAAGCGGTTTAGTCATGCTGGCAACATGACCTGGAAAAGCTGTCTGCGGACAAACGCCAGCTCCCTCAGCCTGAAAGCAAGATGAGCACCACAGCCCCATAGTCGCCTTAGACTGGACTTAACCATCCTGGGGTCCTTTACCTTTACCTATGCTAACATCTAAAACTGTAAGTCTAAAAGGCCTGGGGAAATGAAAAGGTCTTCCTCTGGTGCAAAAAAAAATCCAAATCATTACCAGCCAAGTCTCCCTAGAGGAAGTATTCCAGCGTCAAGGCGCGCTAAATTAACTACAGTGGTACCTCAGCTTAAGTACTTAATTCGTTCCAGAGGTCTGTTCTTAATCTGAAACTGTTCTTAACCTGAAGCACCACTTTAGCTAATGGGGCCTCCTGCTGCTGCTGCGCCGCCAGAGCACGATTTCTGTTCTCATCCTGAAGCAAACTTCTTAACCTGAAGCACTATTTCTGGATTAGCAGAGTCTGTAACCTGAAGCGTATGTAACCTGAAGCGTATGTAACCTGAGGTACCACTGTACTAAGTTCCTTTTCCACCCACAGCTCCCTTGCCTTCCTCTGCATCTTCTGCCCCTCACCTTCTCCTCCTTCAGCCTCTCTGGGATCTTTCCTATCAGCTCTTTCAAGCTAATGACTTTGGGGTTTCTAAAGAGTACAGAGCTTTGCCATGCAGGAGGTTTTGACATCTGCCCTCTGCTTGCTGGAAGAGCTGCTAGTTTACCATCACACAGCAAGAGGGTCACAGTTGGGGGGACAGCACCAGGCGCTCTGCACTTCCTTGGCAGCTGGTGGAAGCAGCCGGGAATGGCTCCTGACAGCCAGGTGGCATTTCCCGTTGGGTGCCGCTGCAACTGGCAGGGGGTCGCCTTAGCACTGGGCCGCCTGAGGGAGCCTGCCTTCCTGAAGGAGCTGGAGAGGAAATGGCATTGAGGGTGTGTGAGGTGAAGGGTGCATGTTTGAGCATGAACTCCGGCACTTCCTTGGATGGGGTCCCAGAGCGAAGCATAAACAAACCTAGGTTTAGATCCCTGAAACAAAGAAATTTTTTTCCTTTCTAGGAAAGTGAGTGCCTTGCATCTCTTAGTGGTTTTTTCAGAACGGAACCTTTAAAATAAAATTTACAAATAGCCTGGATCAAACCATTGGTCTGTCTAACCCATGCAATCTACTGTGGCTCGTCTTTCAGGCATGCAATCTGAGCTATTTTTCCTGGGGATTGGCTATGAGTTCTTCTGCTTGCAAAGCATGTGCTGTGAGTCCTCCTCGGGTAGTGACTGTTCCTTGGACCTCCTAGAACCTGAGATCCTTTAGCTGGAGAAGTCAGGGGTGGAATTTGGAAGCTTTTGCATGCAGATCAGTTAGTCTAATACGAAGCACTCGGTCGCTTGGTCCATCTAGCCCAGCTTTGCCCCTGGATTGGCAGGGACTCTTCATAATCTCAGGCTGAGGCCTGGCCCAGCCTGCTGCCTGGCATCCTTGAAAACAGCCTTTCCCCACCTCATTCCCTCCAGATGTTTTGAGCTACAACTCCCATCATACCAGCCAGCAAAGCCTGGGATTGAACCCAGAGATCTTCTTTGCGAACAACAATATATTTAAAACCACTTCAGAGCTTTTGTAAGGGCTCACGGGATTTCTTGCTTCTCCATACAAAGCAGTTCCATCCATATAGCAGCTCTGCAAAAAAGAAGGGTCTGTCTCCTTGACACACTTGTACTCTGCAAGGAATGCTCAGTCACATGGTCTGAAGTGGTGCAGTGAAGATGCAGGTTAAGAATGACATTCTGACACACCAAAATTCCATCATTCCTCAGAATAACAAATTATTTCCATTACTAGAATTTTGTCACGTAGTCTTGCACTGAGAGCAGGTAGCAGACATCATCTCTCCTTTCCCTCTGTCCCCCTCCATATCTTCTCATACTTTCCATTTATTTATTTATTTTTTACTTTTGTTGCATTTTTGATTATTTTCTCCCCTCCTTTTCCCCGCCCCCAACTTCCCATTTAGGAACTCAGATCCTAAAATAGTGCCAATTTCAACTGGCAGATGTTTTGTGTGCCCTTTTGCAAAAGGGACTGAAATTAGCCTGTCAGTTGGTACCTAAATAAAGCAGCTTGAAACTGCCTTTTGTCCAAAAACTTCACAATTGCTACCCTCAGAGGTTGCAGTGTTTTGTTTTATCTGATGCGGGGGGGGGGGGGCAGGCAGAAAGAACATATTATGCAAGCAATAGCCTGGAAGCGTAGGCAGTAGAAGGGATGGCTGCAAATAAACATCCCAGGCACTATCCAACAGCAGCTAGCCCTATCAGGACCTTTGAATCTAGCTGTGATCTAGTCCCAGTGAAAGAAGATTGGTTTATGAAGATGACAGAACATTCTGAGTTGGGTAGATTAACTGTGAGAATTAAAGAACAGAATGAAGAAAAAAATCTCAAAAAATGGAAATATTTTGTGGATTACTTGGGGAAAAAACCCTATGGTTATGTTAAAACATATGCTGTATTTGAAGTATAGCAGCGGATGAAAATTGCAGTTTAATAATTTATAATCAGTGTTTATAATGGGTAAAATATAAGTAATATAGCAGCTTTATAAGGTAAGAAAAGAACACTATGGGAAGTCAACGGATCTGAGAGATTTATTCTATGTAAAATTTGAAAAGTTAATTTAAAAAATGTTATAAAAAAAGAATCTAGCTGTGATCTAGACATTGAGTAGGAGGTTGCAAGGGCCAGGTCAGGGTCAGGCTCAGAGCTAATTGCTGAAGATAGGAAGGCCATTGCACCCGAGGCTGTTAGACAGGAGCCCCCAGACAAACATCCCAGAACCTGTAGGGCCAAAGCCTTTCCTGAGTTTGAAGAACCAGATTCCTCCCAACACATATCACCAGTCCAGTAACACAAGGGAGTGTGTCAGGAGGGAGCCTATGGAACGGTGCCCATATTCAGGTCAGAGAGTTGACCCTTTCAGGCTCCAATGTTCTCCTCAGGGGGGTTAGGCTTGGAGGAGGCAGTCTGGAGACGGAGGCTGAAAAGGCCCCAGTCATATCCCAACCTTTGTCAAGGCAAGTTGCTCACTTAGAGCTGTCCATGTTCACGCAACCTGTTTCCAAACCTTGCTGCAGTCTCCATGGTATGCAGCATCGGACCAAAACATGACAAGTGCTCTCTTGCATAAGCCCCTTCCGTTTCAGTGAGGCTTGCGCAGGACAAAATCTTGTTTGACTGGGCCCCAACCGCTGGGAAGGAGCCAGTATTACAATGCCTTAATATAAATCTTGCAGTGCAGTGATGTCTGGAATACTGTGCACAGTCCCAGTCAGTTCTACTCAAAAATGGCACCGCAGAGCAGGAAAACATGCCAGGAGGTGGGCCAGTCAGGTGGTTGGAGCTTTCTCTCTACCAGCAAAGGCTAAATCATTTGAGGTTTCTCCGTTCAGGAAAAAGACAACTAAGTGGGGCACAGTCATGGGTTATAGATACAATGTGGAGAAAGTGGATAGAGATTCCCCCCCCCCCATACAATAACTTGAAATTCATTGGTCATGAGGATTCAGAAATGACATGTCGTCGCAAAACGGTTTTCTCCCTCCACGATACTGGAACCAACAAAGATGGAAGGCCTTCTTCACACCGTGCACAGAATTTGCCGCCATAAGATTTAGCAATGGCTGCCAACTTGAATGGCTTTAAAAAGGGATTTGGTGCATTCAGGATGGTCTGCCCATCCAATGGTGCCTGTGTGCTGCTCTCTCCAGGATCAGAGGCAGCATGGGGGACAGAAACAGCAGGAGAAGCCTATAGTCTTCATGTCCAGCTTACGGGTTTCCCAGAAGCATCTTGGTTGGCCACTGTGAGAAACAGGGTGCTGGGCTATAGACGTGAGTTTTCATCTGATCAGCCTGGGTCTGCTCTTACATTCTTAATATGTGATTAATTTATGGAATTTAGTGCTACAAGATGTGATGGTGGTTGCCAGCTTGCCGTAGGAGGAGACGTTTTGTCAATTGCTGTTAGCGCGGTGGCCAACTGGGGCCTCCATATTCAGAGGCAGCATGGTGCTGAATGTCAGTTGCCTTCATGCCGTGCTTCCAGCTGACCACCATAAGTAGCAGCCTTTAAGCTCTGCTGGGGAGCTCGCTGGAGGCATCTCTTTGGTCACTGTGGAAAATAAGAAGCTGGACTACAGTACCTTCGTCCTCATCACTTTAATGTTCTTTATGGTTGACGTTTTCCTTTTCTTTCATGTTTATAATTAGACACAATTAAACACATGTAAGGCTGCGACAGACAGGGACTGCTTGTTTGTTTTTCGGCTTTGTGCAGCACGTACAAAAACGTAGGCGCTTTATAAATAACAGGAGGAGCAGCAACTCCTGAAGAAGTTCTCCTACGTAAGCCTCCTGTTTGTTTCAGCGAGGTTTGCCCAGGCCAGGAGAACTTCCCAGTGATCTTCTCTCTATATTTTTATCTTCTGTTCCGGCAGAATTGATTTCCTGCCACCTCTTCAACCTATGATTATTTAAAATGAGAAAAGTAACTTGAAAATGCACTAATTGCAATGGGGAGGGAAGGGAGCAGAAGAGAAGGGGAAACACTGAGCAAGGGGAGAGGGAGGGGGGGGGAGAGAGAGAGAGAGAGAGAGAGAGAGAGAGAGAGAGATTTAGGCCCAGGGCTGGGTTAGCAATGGGACTCCCCAGGGGCAACAGAAAGATGTTATAATCAATTACCACATCATAACACTGATGTATGATAATTACTGAGTCTTCCTCCTGAGAGAGTACAGCATTTGGCTGGGATGCGGCTCGTTCATGGTCCACTGCCTGATTAATATGCAAATAATAGGCTGATTGCATGATGAATGCGGAAAATGAGTTGGCTGATAGCGCATCCACCGAAGCGGGAAGATGATAAATTACTTTTTACTGACTGTCCTACATTTAAGTACCCTCTCTCAACAATTTTTTTTAATCACAAATTAAGGAAAGCAGGATGGCGCAAATGTGAGGATGTGTAAAATAATGTACCTTAATAGCTTTTATTATAACTTCGGGGTGGTTTGCAGGAGCATTGTTCGCTCTTGGAAGCAGGGAGGCAAATATTCGCAGAGTGAAAAAGGACCAGCCTAGTTGGCGGCAGTCAGGGGCTTGTGGTAAAGAATAATCTCCCAAAATAGAGGGAGGGGGTCTGAATGGGGCTGGGACTCCTTGTCCACAGATGTCCTCTAGTCCTCAGCATATCTAGTTGAAGGATTTTGGGTTCCTGAGCTGGGGAAGACCCCTGCTTGTGCCTGAGACCTTGGAAAGCTCCTGCCAGCTAGAGAAGACCCCACTTGGCTAGATAGATTTGTAGTGTGACCATGTAGAAGACAACAGTGGCCTTTGCTGGAGGAAAGTGGTCCATTCCTCTGAAGTACCATGGTCAAGTTCCAGGTGCCACATTGTAAAAAGTATCTAGGCAAATTGCTGTGGGTTGGGTGGATGGCAGTGAAAAGGGCCAGTGGTAAGGAAAATTGGTTCTGTAGGGAAAGGTTGAAGGAACCAGGTGTGTTATTTAGCATGGAGAAGGTTTTGTGGGGGGTTCCTAAAATACCCAAAGAGCAAAGACTTGGCTCTCTGTGCAGCTACCTCAGAGAGCAGGACTTCAATGTAATAGACTGAAGTTACAGGAGGGTATACTTTGATTGAGCATTGGAAGAAACTTTCTGACAGTAAGGAAGTTCAGGAATGGAACCAATAACCAAGAGGTGTGGTGGGCGCTCTCTTTCTCAAGGCCTTCAAGCGGAAGCTGGAAAGCCGTCTGCTGGGGGATGCTGTGGTTCTGGATTTCCTGCACTGAACAAAGGGTTGGACTTGATGGCCAAAATACCCTTCCAACTCTGATGCCTCAGTTCACCCATCGACCTGCCTAAAGAGCCTCAGCTCTGTTTTAGTATAGGGTGTGACGAGATCTGTGCATGGGTATGCTGTGATAATTACTTGTACAACGGGAAGGAATAATGTTAGAACTCAGAATCACCCAATTAAACTGATGGGCATTTGAAAGTATCTTTATCTACTCCATGGAGTGCAGTGTACATGGATAAACTTAATATAGAAAAGGGGAAAAACTTACATAATAATATTATTAATAAAAAAGTAATCCAGAGTACTAGTTCAAGTCTTACTGCATTTCATGGGACCACAGCAGCTTGACTTGAGAGAGAAAGTGGAGTCCTCTCAGTTTGCTAGATGGTTCATTGTGCCAAGGCGCATGACAAAGACCTCTGAGTTTAGATTACGTAAAAAGAGGATTAGACAAAATCATGGAGGAGGATTGATCTAACTTCTGTGTCACAAACAGTGTGCATCTGGAAACAGACAAGATGAGAACTACCTTCGTGCTCTGATTGAGGGCTTTCCAAAGGCATCAAGTTGGCCTCTATAAAAAAAATTGGATGCTATACTAGATTTCCTTTCCGTTTATTCAACAGGGCTGTTCTTACATCCTTAGGGAAAGTATCTCTCGGAAAGGATAAAAAGCAGTGGGTTTACGTTACCACAGAGCAGAATTAGGGTATCAAATGCAAATCATTGACTCTTTGTTTCATTACACACTATTATGGAATCTGTTGCTCATTCATTCCATTTTTATTTTGCCCCCCCCCCCTTATCCTTTGGGTTTGGGTAAGGTCAATAATAAAACAGAACACCTTTGTGGAAGAATGCCCATATTGTGAAAACCATTAGGGAAGGGAGGCATAGCTGCCAGTGCTTGGCCACAGTTGTGTTTTATAGCACCTTGCGTTAAGTGACACCTAAAACATAGAGCAGCAAAAGATGTACCCAAACAAATATACCTTAGCGTAGCACATGGGGAAGTTATTGCTTGTGCTGGCCTCTGCACTTGGGTGAGTAGATTTGGGGATGGTCTGCCTGTGAATCCCGGCTTAACAAGGGAAGGCAATATCCCTGACTGGATGTTGCTATTGTGTCTAGCAGTCTGTCTCATCCTGATGACATCAAGAGTGCCATCACTGGCCCCTTTGAGCAGCTTGTGTCCCTCTTGTTCAGTTTTCAAGCTCAGTTGTGGGGGGCTATGGATGTTCTTCAGTGAAAAGATCAATAGTGGCAGAGAAACTACATTGAACAACACTTTGCCCTCGACTCCTGATCTCCCCCAACATTCTTTATTCACACAGGGTGGCAGTGGGCCTAACCTGTGGCATGAGTGTGTGACTTAAAGTGTGTCCCCAAAATCCATGGCAGCCATGCAGGGGTCCCTTGACAGCGCAGCCTATATGGAAAAGGTTTTCTCAAGAGAAACTTGGAAAACCATTGCTGTGGCAATCCTCTGATTTCTCCCCCAAAAGGTAAAGAGAGACCCTGAACTGCCCTTGGTAGACGTTCCACAGCCATGTGTTTCCGATTTCTTTTTGAAGCCATGGCTGGAGCAGGGCACCCTTCCCAGCAGAAATTCACAGCAGCTGCCTGCCCTCTCTGGTTGGTCCTTTCCCGCCCCCCGGTATTAATTTATACATAACTTTGGGATTTGACTAGTTTGGCATGAACCTGAAGCCCAGGCCCTGGACTTAATGAGAAGTGGTACATCAGACCCAACCGCCAGGAAAATAATGTCTGGGTTTTGCTGGAATGTCACGGCATGGCCTGTCATTTTGCTTCAGCGGCTTGTCCTTCCAACTGCGCAGTCCGCCTTATGGCACGCCAGCAGTAAAAATGTCACTCCCGATAATTACTTTTTGGTGGAAATGCTTGCTGACTTCCTACCTTCAAGCTGTTTTTTACACAGTGGGGAGATAATAAGAAATGACTTTATCCTGACTGCTCAAATGAACACTAAATGGAATTTGGGTTATTATTACTGGAGATCGAGGGCCGTGCACTGGAATTTAAATAGTGGATCAGATCAATGGTAGACATATCTTGGCAAATCATAGTGAATCTGCTTTTCAGTCCACTCCAGTTTCCGATTGAACCTGGCCTTTGTCTGCTTGCTATCTGGAGAGTGTAGTATTTATTTCTCATTTTCTTCCTTAGTAATTCCCCCCAGTTGTATGCATATGGGTGGATTTTGTCTTTGCTGTTGTTTTCTGTCTTTCTTTCTTGGTCTCTTGTGCATGGGGCCTGCACTTGTTCCTACATGGTTATATACATGGGTTTAATAACATTGTCTCTGGCTGGCAGGCAAGGATGAGTTTTTAGACTCCTTCTGCTGCTTCTTGAGGAAAAGCTGCCCCATACCAGAGTGAGACAGGCATTGCAGGTGGCCATGCCAGACCCTGAACTCAAAGGGGTGCCTTCCCCAGTTTAGGGACCCTTAAGGTTGTGGCGCTGTGGTCTAAACCACAGAGCCTAGGTCTTACCAATCAGAAGGTTGGTGGTTTGAATCCCCACAACAAGGTGAATTCCCGTTGCTCGGTCCCAGCTACTGCCAGCCTAGCAGTTCGAAAGCGCGTCAAAGTGCAAGTAGATAAATAGGGACCGCTCTGGCGGGAAGGTAAACCAGCTCCCTTGGCCAGTAAAGCAAGATGAGCGCCGCAACCCCAGTGTCGGCCACGACTGGACCTAATGGTCAGGGGTCCCTTTACTTTTAAGGTTAAGGCACCTGATCTGCATGTGGGATCCTGAGGTGCAGCAGGTCCATTGACCAGACAAAGGTAGACAGCCAAGCTCTAAATGCTTATGCCAGGCCTAGCCAATCCATTGGCCTCGTGCTACCTGCCAATCCTCAGGAGCTGATGGCACAGACCTCTGCTCTCTTCTGAGGCCTGGTCACACACCATCCACAGTAGTTCCCTTTTTAAGTACAGTGGTACCTCTAGTTATGAACTTAATTCATTCTGGAGGTCCGTTCTTAACCCGAAACTGTTCTTAACTAGAGGCGTGCTTTCGCTAATGGCGCCTCTTGCTGCCGCTGCGCCACCAGAACACGGCTTCCATTCTCACCTGGGGCAAAGTTCTCAACTCAAGGTAACTCTTCCAGGTTGGCGGAGTTTGTAACCTGAAGCATTTGTAAGCTGAGGTGTTTGTAACTCGAGGTACCACCGTATTGGTTGGTTTAGAGCTGAAATGGAGAACCAGTGGCCCTCCAGGTATGGCTATTGGAACTCTGACTTCCTCCATTGTTTTTCATGCAGCCTCATTCTAAGGAATGCTCTACTGTGGTGCTAGTCTGCTTGGAAGTCTGCTTCCTCACTACTTCTAAACACAAACCTGCTTGGAACCCCTGTTTATCGCAGGCAGGAAAAATATCGCTTTAAGCTATGTTGCCTTCTTGCTAAAGGCTCAGATCAGGGAAGCTGCATTTGCACAAAGGAGCCCTCCATCGGACCTTCTCTGCTGCTGCTCTTTTTCAGACACCCCCCCCCCCGAATTTGCCTCTTTGTCCTGTCAGAGAGCTGAGTGATACAGGTGCTGAGCAAATGTATCATGTAAAGCCTCTGTCATGCTTGCGCACTGCGGAATCAATCCTCCACACACTGTTGAAAATAGCTTCTATTTGTTCACAAATATCATAGGATTTTCAGTGTCACTTCTCAAATTTTTGAACCTGGTGGTGTTGGATTTTTGAGGAAAGATGTGTGTTTCTGTGATTTGAGAAGCAGCGAGAGAATGAATGTGTCCACATGTGTTCCACTTCCTTTTTATCTTGTGCATTGTTCTACGTTCCCCACATGGTGGGAAATCCAGGGTCACTTTTTATAGGACCAGTTCCTTTCGGAAGAAAGGCTCCTGGAAACTCCTGCTTTCCTTGCAGTGTTTTGTGTACAATATATTGGCTGGTCCCTTATCACAGGGATGCATAGTAAATGTGCAGACAGTACTAGCCATTGGAATTTCAACAGTCTTCCAAATCCAAAGCAGTTTCTGAGCCCTGTGAAATCCAAACTGCTAACAAAAATCTGAATGACTTCCATTAGGCCAGCTAAACTGGTTTTAGCCTACTACTTGCAGGTGGGTGCGACTTCCAGGTACATTCCAGGAGAGGAATCCAAAATGATCTCTTAGATCATTTTACGGTCATTTGTTTTAACCAGAGGTGAAACCAACCCCTGTTATGAAATTCAATAAAAGTTGCTTGAGAAATAGCTGTGAAAGGGATTCCTCAATTTACACCAAGGACATTCTATAAGCAAAGAAAGTTTTGTCTTTCTAGCTTGTCTAGAAAGTGGCCTTGTTAATAAGATCTCTTCTTTAATACAGTGATTGGCTAAATTTGCTGCGTAGCCCCCTGAGCCATCGTCTGACATCATAGAACATAGAATGCTGCCTACTGAGCCCCAGTCATTGAATGTTGAGATAGCTCACTCAGTTGAGCATGAGATTCTTAATCCCAGGGTTGTGGGTTCAAGCCCCACGTTGGGCAAAAGATTCCTGCATTGCAAGGAGTTGGACTAGATGGCCCACATAGTCCCTTCCAACTCTACGGTTGAAGCTCCTGGCATAATTTTGGATAGAATGGGGAAAGGTTGGGATGTGCTTAGCAGAAAAGAAATTCAGCTGGGAACAGAGAACAAAGAAGCTTATACAGACTCCTTGGGAAGGAGAGCTTGCTTCAGCCGACTTGGGAGGCTATGTATCCATGAATCAGGGAGTCAAGATGTAGAAAAACATCTCACAGAACCCAGTAAACAGGTGCACTCCTATGAGACAGAGGACAGAGTTGCAGTGGGGACAGAATTCATAGAGTGCATCAAATTAGCCAGTCAAATCTTTGATTCACGGGTTTGTGTGTACATGTTGGGATTTGTCATTTTGTCTGATTTACAGTTTGTCATTTCGTGTACCACCTTCTTTGTTACAACCTTTGACCTAAACAAATAAATACTGATTGATCATGCTGCAAAGCAGCTTTATTTATGAGCCTGCTAAGAGGGCAGGCTGGCTGGTTCAGGTTTGCCCCTTCAGAGCAACAGATTTCCCTTTAGCAGTCAAACCCAAAGAAAGCCCGGCAGAGTGGAGTTCAGCAAGCAGCTCCACAAAAGTCAAGTTCAGACAGGATCGTTTTGAAAAGGGTAGGCCATTTGTGGATTGCAGATTGGGGGAGACGGATTTCAACTTTTGGAGAGCAAAATCATTCAACTCACTTTTTTTAAAGGGGTGGGGGGGGAAAGGGCAGTTAAGGACTGGAAGGTCTGCAGCATAATTCCATGCAGGCTGAGGCATTATGGGAGATGAATGGCCACCGCAGACACCAAACACTCCCACAAAGACCTCCTGCCCCCACAGTGAGTGTGTTTAAAAGGTGCAAAGCACAGAGAGACTTTGCTGCCCTAGCTACCCATAAATCCACACCCTAAAAAATGAGGCAAAGCATTTCACTACCCCAAATAGCACCTCCTCCCAACACAGGCAAAAATAGTTACATTTGCCACCACATAATTGATTGTGGTCACTCTTGATGGGGCTGTCTATTTATCTTTTTTATGCCCATATATATGTATATGCATATACATATCCATATATTTATGCCCCATCAAGAGGCCAAGGCAGGAATTCAAGGCAGTTAGACTACCTGCAGGACCTTAGAGAGCTCCCAGGGTCCTTCAGAGACAGCTGTTGTCTCTACAAGCGCCTTGATAGGATGGAAAGCATATGTACGTTGACTAGACTGGTCATGTAGAAAGCCCCTACCTCTTCTCAGAGGAGCTGACTGGTTGTTAAAGGGCCCTAAACTTACACTGCACCTTTTGGCTCCTGCAGGACAAGGGAGATGGGGTACCATGGGGAAATCCTCTGAATCAAGAGGAAACAACAATTTGAATATTTTTTTTCTGGTAGGTATTTGGCCTGCTTGGAATGTCTGGCCATCTTACTTTTGGTGCTTTTTATCTGCTGCTCTGGGCTGTTTTTAACATGTATTTTGGGGGTTGGGCTTTTTATTTTATTTTATTTAAAACCATTGTTTTAATTATTCAAATGAGCCATCTTGGACTCATATTATAAATGGAAAGGAAGGTTGAGCAACCCTTAACTGCTAGATAGCACCGTCCCTAGTGAGGAGTCTGACCATCTTTGAACAGCTTGGGGGGTTTTGGGGGGGGGGCAAAATAATACTTCTAATCCTTTCTCTTACACCCTTCTCCCTTAATTTCCCTTGTCTACTGTCCAGAACACATAGTGACCCCTACGAATACAGGCTGTAGAAATCACATACTGAATATATGATTTTTTTTTCTTGCGGTCAGGTGGAGAGACCTCATATCCCTTTGTGTGTTTCCGATTCATGAAAAACACAAAGCAAATGCAAGTGATATAACATTTCACCAGTAATCAAATGGTCAAGCTGACAGCAGATTTGGGTGTAGGCAGGTTGGGAAAAGTAGCTGTTAAGTGCAATATACTTTCATTTAGTCCTGACTTGACTTTCTCCTCCTCCCCAAATTATTCTCCATCATTTCTCCTTTTATTTCCATCCAACACCAGTATTATTTCTGTGTGGGGTTTGCATTGTGTGGTCCGAGATTTGCATGGAAAATTCACAGCTGCTGTAGTTTGCGATTTCTTTAAGCTGGCACCAGGGACAAAATTAGAGAGTGGGGGCTTGAACCAGCACCATGCAGTTTTATTAACCAGGCAGCCGTCATTTTGACCTTGCTGTGGGTTAAAGGACACAGATCTGAGGAGAAATCTGTTTATCATGTACGGAATTCATGCCATCCCTGACAGTGTACAGTGAACAAGATGGATGATCTGCCAAATTGGTCCCTCGCATGGGTGAATCAGGGCAAATTTACACTGCCATTCGTTCACTGCTTCAAATACAAAAATAACATTTGTTGGGCTTTGGATGCAGCTGCACAGCGACCTGAGGCTAGGCACAGAAAAGAAATTAGATCTCTAGCATTCTTATTGCCTTAAACATTACATATGGACTGCGGTGGCTTAAAGGAAAAGAGGGGTTTCTCCTTTGCATCTTTCATAAGCTGTTTTAAAAAAGAAGAAGTAAGAAATCCAATTACTTGAGTTGAAAAGGACCTTTATGGGAATGCCAAGACACCTTTTTCTAAATACAATTTGATACTTTTAAAAAAAGCGATTCAGTAATTTTTATTAAATAGCTTTGATTTATTACAGTGCTACTCACTTTATCTAACTCAGTGTCATAATGTTTGGAAAGGGCTTTGCACCTCCTAGGAACAAGATGATCAGGGAAGGTTGCCCTGAAGAAAGTACACGGGGATACCTTGGCAGACAGATCTTAGGCAGAAAGAGTTTAACTTCACAAGCATGAGCTTCTTCCGTAAGGAGGCCAGGAACAAACTTCTACCACCCTGTGTCCTTTTTTATTTTTGTTTTTATCTATCATCAAAAGCTTTGGTGTGCCTGTCTGTAAAATATACAAGGTAGTATATTAGTTGCACACATCCCATTCTCTAAGGATCATTTCACACATTGGCATGGACACGTGTATTCTTTGGGAGAGTGACACGTGAAACCACTGCAAGGGCCACAGTATGTCATCAGTTCTAAATATACTAATTTCGTGAATTGTCCCTGCCGCTGAGGTTGCATGCAAATGAGCAAGCCAAACAAGCAACAAGCCAAACACGCAACAAGCCAAACCCTACGAACGGGGGGAGTGGAAGGTGCCACTCACAGGTCAGTGGCTCCAAAGTGGACACACGTGGTTCCATTTTGGGGTCACATACCCACAGAACTTGCAAAAGGAACATGGAACTTGTACTTTTCCTTTCTAACGCCAGCATTTAGGTAAAGGAAAAGGGACCCCTGACCATTAGATTCAGTCGTGGCCGACTCTGGGGTTGCGGTGTTCATCTCTTTACTGGCCGAGGGAGCCGGCGTACAGCTTCTGGGTCATGTGGCCAGCATGACTGAGCCGCTTCTGGTGAACCAGAGCAGTGCACGGAAACGCCGTTTACCTTCCCGCCGGAGCGGTACCTATTTATCTACTTGCACTTTGATGTGCTTTCGAACTGCTAGGTTGGCAGGAGCAGGGACCGAGCAAC
The DNA here is from genome assembly GCF_964270895.1 of Podarcis filfolensis. Lineage (NCBI taxonomy): Eukaryota > Metazoa > Chordata > Lepidosauria > Squamata > Lacertidae > Podarcis > Podarcis filfolensis. The sequence goes on along the minus strand of NC_139618.1, from coordinate 12,159,469 downwards.
GGGAGCTCACCCCGTTGCGGGGATTCGAACCGCTGACCTTCTGATCAGCAAGCCCTAGGCTCTGTGGTTTAACCCACAGCGCCACCCGCGTCCCTATAACTCCAGCATTTAGTGCGAAGCAAACAACGTCAGGGCATAGTTACCAGTGCTGCAGTTGGCGTGTGTACCAATTTCCTGATGTGTGCGTCCGGAGCTTCTCTGACATTCTTGTTTCTTTTCCCCAAAGCAAATAGTACTACTCATGTTGGAAAAAGAAGGAAGCTAAGTGTAGTATTGGAAGAAGTTCTTATTTGAGCAAATATTTGGCTGAGGACAAGCAGAGGCTATGTTAGACATTTGTTTTGGAGTTTTGTATATTTTGTTACTTGCCCAGAACATGCAGCTGGGAATAAGCAGGCGTAGTAATACCTCTGCCTAGAGATCTCATTCATTTCTATCCAGAGGACGGACAAAGCAAAAGGAAACATGAGAGTTAGGAGGGAGGCCACAGTCCTGCTTCGCATCTTGTTCCTCACTTTAAAATATCTCTTAAGAGGACCCCAAACATCATTCGGAATGGAGTTTTGCTGGTTTTCAGGATTGTTACTAAAAGTAGTCAGGCCAATGGTTGCAAAGGGAGTGGGCAGGCCCTTATATCTCCTTGTCCAATGAAGACTCAGCCAGAACTGGACTTGGAATAATTTGTGTCCTTTTCCTAACACACCCCTTCTCTCTCCGGTGCCAGCTTAGTGGATCCTAAACCATTTTAAGCACCCTGGCAAGACAGAGCATAGCAGCTGTCACAATCAACAATTTTGAGGGAAACTAAATATAAAAGCTCAGCACCTTTGCCAAAAAACAGGTGCTCAACAACTTTTCTGTCTGGATTTTTGAAATACAGTATAGAAAGGAGGTGCCGTACATTCTAAAATAGAAATTCGGTTTCTGTGAATTCTGAAGCAAGCTCACCTAATCCACACCTCCCACAACTGTGTGTACTAGAGAATAACTGCCCTTAGAGTCTCACACGTCTTCAGATTTCACGATACAGTTCTCTTCTCAAAACATGATCAAAATGTCTTTCTAAAATGCATAATTCACGGTGTATTTTTTAAAAAAGAATGTGCATTAAGATAATATGAATCTCGGTACTGGTTTTTAAAAATATATATATATGCTGAAATGGAACTGAACAGATGCAAAAATGAGCATTTTGTGAAACCGGCACAGATTAGAAATAATTATCTCCTCTGCCCCTACTCCAACAGCCCACGTCTTCTTGTACCTATCCCAGATACAATATTCTCTATCTCCTATCCCTATTTTGTCTTTTCAGAAGATGTTGGAAGTGCTTTTTAAACTTCTGCTAGCACACACAAAAGTAGCATTCATTTGATAGCTCTAAGTGCGGGGAGGGGCATGAATGCAGGCCGACTCTATATCAAGGAAGTCGGACGTTGATGGAACATTTTTGTGAATTTGTGATGTATTGTTCTATTGTTGTTTTTGTAAGAGATGCATTGTGCTTCTTTTGTTTCTTTTGCTTTTCTTTTTTTCTTTTTTCAAGCTTCTGTTGTGTGTCTAAGTGTTGATTTTAAACCCATAAAGATTAATGAATAAATGATCACAAAATGTCTGTGGGCAGCTTCCCTTCTGCCACCAGTACGTTCAGCCAGACGCATAGTGAAGTTTAAATGCTTAAAGAAAAACAAAAAACAGTAGTGGTCCGTTTAAAAAAAATGTAAATGGAGTTTGCAGTAATTTGGAATGAAGTGAAGCATTGATCATTTTGCTCTGAGAATAGGGTGGTTACAGGGACACACCACTTCTGTCCATGAAATATTGGAGAATGTGCAGCGTGCAGATTTATTAGGAGTACACTTCTGGAAGAGTACAGTTCTTGTGAAGCTCTTCACAAGAATGAGACAGACAGTATGTCCTGGCAGCTCTGTGTTCTTGAAAGAAATGTTAATACCCACTGGTTTTTTGTTTGCCATACAGGGACAAAAACAAAACCCAAGACAAAACCAAGACTGTTTGTCTGTACTACTTAATGAGACATTCCTTTGGCAATTACTTTCCCAACTCCTACGCCACTTTTCTTGCTACGCTGTCAGAAGTTAATATATCGACACCTCTTTTTGTTTATTGACGAGAGATCGTTCATTAAGAAGCAACGTAGAGTTTCATTTTAGCCCTGACCTTGATCTAAGGTCAAAAACTGGGCAGCAATAATAACAGAAATAAGAATAAAAATATAGAGTCATACCAGCGGATGGGGGCGGCGGAGCTGGGGACAGAAGCAAAGAATTCTGGGAGTTATTTCATCTTAGTTTTGGTAATACAGCACATGTGAGCAACCTGCAGGCTGTATGCAGCACTTAGGGGACTTCCATGGGTGTCTGACCCCTCCCTGCCCCAACACCAAATTTCTTTGATTTCCTGCACTGAGGAAAAGCACTGTTCTGATGAAGAGGGAGGGAGACACGGAGAGAGAGTTATTTCCATATTCCTTCCTCCCCATATATATTGCTCTCACCAAGCACCCCTCCTCCCAGCACTGCTGATGGTGGCAAATAAATTATTAGCATTGTGGCAGCAGAGCCACAAATGGAGGTGTGCAGGATAACTACCGTATTTTTCTCTCTATAAGACACACCAGACCACAAGACGCACCTAGTTTTTGGAGGAGGAAAACAAGAAAAAAAATATTCTGAATCTCAGAAGCCAGAACAGCAAGAGGGATCGCTGTGCAGTGAAAGCAGCAATCCCTCTTGCTGTTCTGGCTTCTGGGATAGCTGTGCAGCCTGCATTCGCTCCATAAGACGCACACACATTTCCCCTTACTTTTTAGGAGGGAAAAAGTGAGTCTTATAGAGCAAAAAATACGGTAATTTTGCAACCTACAACTCCGTCTTTTCTGTATTATTTTTTATTCATCTTTCACATTTCTGTACTTCTGTTCCTGCCAAAGGAGCCCTGGGCAATAAACACTAAAGTGGCAAAACAAGCCAATTAAAAATAAGAACCTGTTTAAAAGCAAATCTAAAACATTTTAAAAACATACATAACATGTTTAAAACAATCACAGATCCTTGCAGCTAACAATTTCAAGGTTGCCAGGAACGGTATATTTCGGCTATCAATGTCTGGGTAAGCAGGAATGTGTTCAAGTTCCTGCTCAAAGTTAATAGTAATAAAGGTTTATATTTGCCCCACCAACCCCTCCTGGTCATCCACAGCTTCCTCATATAGATCTGAGCAGAGAGGAGCATAATTAGTATCTTTGAGCCTCAGAAATAAAAGGCAAAACCATGTACAGAGTGCACCTTGCTTACCAGTGACGAACCTCTATTATTACTGAATAAGCTGGTTCCACAATACAACAGTAACTTATTTTAAGCCAGCTACATGGTGCATAGGATCGCTGCTGCTGCCAGGGCAGAAATAAATCCCATTAAACAAAACAGGCAGTTCCTTTACCAACAGGTTCAGATAATAATATTCCTTCAAGCATCACAGTATCGAGGGTACAATCCACTTCTTTACTTAGTATGCCCACATAAAAATGTGCAACAGCTATCACTGTACTTATCATATGTCAAATCAAATCAAGTCATAAGTAGCACATGCGCGCGCACACATACACCCCCCTCCAGTTTTCAGAAAATGCAGGGCATCATAGAGGAAATGCAGAGAAATGCATGGTTTGTCTAAGAGCAAGGGCTCCCAGACGAAGAGCAGCATCAGCACTAAGCAGGCAAAATTGGGGCAAGCAACCAAGGGGGAGAGTTGCCAGGTCATATTAAACCATAATTAGCAACACACACACACATGCAGCCCTGCTTCCCCCTCCCCTATCCAGAACAACCTTTCTCTTTTTAAGTTACGCTGGCCGGCCAGCCATTTTCTCCAGCCCAGCCCCCTGTTCCTCTTGAGCTGGTCATGTAAGCAGGCAAGGCCACCAGAGGCCCATCAATTTCAGCCTGATGATTGCAAGGGGTTGGGGGGGGGGATAAGCTGGAGGGTTTTTTAAAAGGCTACTTTAATGTACTGCTGGTAGCAGCAGCAATCAGATCCCTGAAAAAGATAGAAATGGAGGGAATGATGCACAGGGAGCTTTTAAAAACCAGCTTGTGTTGCTTCTTGAGTCCTGTTCATTCCCCTTCGCTGCTGCTCTGACAAGGAAGCCATCACCTGCAGAGGTGGGAAGAGGTTTTTTAAAAATAAAGTAAAAATCTCCTTCCTTTGTGTGTTGCTTCTCGAGTCGCTTGCTCCTTAGTTATAGCAAGCAGTAAGTTCTGTTGGCATGAAGAAGGTTGGGAGAAGCAGAAAAATCTCAAAACCTGCTTCTTTCCAGGCACTTCACAAGGTGGCAGCACCCGCATGATCTCTCTTTGCTTTAAAGTAAAAAGCCCACCCTCCCTTCTCCCCACCCACCCTGGTCTCCTTCACACCCGTAGGGGCATTCTCCTTCCTAAGACAGGGGTTTTCAACCTTTTTGGGGTCATAGACCCCTCTGAGAATCTGATGAAAGCCATGGAGCCCCCTCCTCAGAAAAATGCACATAAATACATGCACACTAAGGGCAGATGATTTTCCGCCCTAGCCAGCTGAAGGCTCCCTCCCATTCCTTCCATTTGCAAAGCCCAGCTGAACAGCAAAAAATAAAAGGTGCCATTTCTGGCTCAGTTCTGGCTAGTTTCATCACCAAAACAAAAAACCCTCCTCTTTAACTAAGGCTAACTTGGGAACTTGGGAAATGGCAGAAATGCCAGAGACGAACTGAATATATACACTTGAGAAGGAGTAACGGAAATGTGGCATTGTTTTGGGGTTCCCCTGCATCCTTACATCAACTTTATGAAGACCGAAATGCCACGTTCTTACACTGGTGCAAGCTTTTCGTTTGCATTGTTGGTTGTGTTTAGAATTTTGTAGAAAATGAAAGGCTGAATGTTCCACTCTTCCGACCCAGGTGTTAGTGTTCAGATAATACGGAAGCTAATAAGGGTTCTAGCAATATGGAGCGCCAGGCTCCTGGTATATTATGTAGGACTGCTGACTTACATGGTGGGGAAATGCTTTGCATGCAAAAGGTCCCAGGTTCAGTCTCTGCTGGTAACTTTGGAAAGCTGCTGCAAGGCAGAGTTGGGGGCTGAGTCCGTGGTTTGCCTTAGAATAAGATAGGCTTTGCATGTTAATTGCTACGTGTGTCTTTTTATAGCATTGAAATGTAGGTTTGCTTACTTTTTGCATTGATGTACATGCAAGGATGGCTTCTCCAAATTGGTATTTAAATCATGGCGCCGTAGACTGTGGGGTTGCCGGTTGCATGCAAGCAAACCTAGGAATTTCTGAAAGTGGGAAATGGAGGGGTTAAGGGTGAACTTGGAGAACATGAGGTTGTTGACTCTTCTTACAAGCAATAAGAAGTCTGGAAGGAAGACCTCGATGAAGTAGTCTTTTGCCTAAGCCAGGTTTTCCCTATTTGTTTCCCCTGCTGATTTGCAGAAAGCACCCCAAAGACATCTGCCAGCTGCAGTCCTGCTCCCGAGTCCCCCATGAGCTCCAGCGAATCTGTGAAGAGCCTGACGGAACTGGTCCAGCAGCCGTGTCCTGCCATAGAGACAAGTAAGGAGGGCAAGCTGCAGGAGTCGAGTGAGGCGTCCGCTTCAGAGTCCCAGTCCACAACGCCATTGCCCCTCTCTGGCCATTCATCACTCAGCATTCAAGAACTGGTCGCTATGTCACCGGAACTGGATACCTACGGCATCACAAAGCGGGTCAAAGAGGTGCTGACAGACAACAACCTGGGTAAATATCTTTTTACTGCTTCTGATTGTTCTAAGAGAACAGTTCTTTTTTTAAAAAAAATCTTTGTTTTTCATAAATAATGTTGGAAACAGGAACCTTTTTAAAGCCAGCTTAGGTAACTGGGTCAGGAGCAAATCAGTTGGAAACTATTCCATGAACTAGATGAAGTTAATACGGTTCCTGCAAAATTTCCTTGCTACTTTATGACATTATCCAAATGCCACATATCTCAGCATTCTTTATATGATGAGTGGCTTTGTTGCTGTGGACACTAATTCCAAGATCTGGGAAAAGCAAATCAAAAGCACCCAAGTATACAGAATCATTCTTTAAAATTTAAAAATAAAAAATGCTTCAGATCGTTGCTCTTCAGTGGCTTGTGTGACCAAACTGAGTCATGCTCCAGCTTACTATGAGTTGCTCCACTAGCACCATTGCCACTTCTTGTCCTTTTTTAAAAAAAAAAGAGAAAGTAGGAGCAGGCAAAAAGTTTGGCAAACACAGTAAACATTTAAAATGGGCCCATTGCTGTAGTCAGTGAAAAGTGAGTTCCAGGTCTGAAAGGGCTGAACTGACCAGATAGCTATTTTAGTTGTTGGAAGAAGGGAATTTCCTGGAGGTGGAAATCAAGAAGGTATGTATTACCACCCATATGGCAAAGAACTCCATGTGAGGTGATGACATGTGAGCACGGAGCATGTTGCGTTCTATGTTGCTTCTAGCAAGGCCTCTCTTAGATATCCATAGATTAGGTGGCGGTGTTTGGAGTGCATTATCAGAGGTAGTTCCTATTGTGGCACAGTAAAAGAGGGTTTATTCATTGCTTGTGGTTCAGGGCAGATTTCCAGGAAGGATGTGGTTGGTGTCCTTCTCACAGATATCTTTCCTTTTAGTTGTGGCTACATCTCAACCACTACATTAAATGGCATGATTGTGCTTTCCCTGGCGCAGGATCCCATCATACTTAGATGACTGAATTTAGAGGGTTAGCCAGGATCACATAGGTACTGACCACTCCAGCTGGATTGTGTGCCTGTGATGCTAGCATGGCAGTACCCACCTGATCCTAGCAATCCCAGCTGATTCCGTGATCCGCACATTGCTGGAACGGCATGAGATCAAGCTGTTGTGCAGAAACAGGAAGCAACTAGCATGGATTCCTAACACTTTAGATCAGCCGTTCCCCACTGGTGGGTGGACGTAACCCACCCAGGGGTTCTGTGCACCATTCACATAATAAAAACTACCATAAAGCTATCAAAAGTAGGGGGTCCATGACTTGGTTTGAAAAACAGGAGGTCCTCAGTACTTAGCTAATTGGGAACCACTGCTCTCGATTTCCCCAACCCAGAGGGGAGACCCGCTCTACAGTTAGTTGGGTTGCAGGCTGGCAGCCGTCGCCATCACAGTTCACACTGCTTTGCGGGATAAGGCGAAAGAGCCAATACTCCATGACAACCATTCCTTACAATGAGATCTCATATTTGTAGGCATCCCTCTGTACTGGTTATGTCACGGTGAAGGGGGAAAACTGGTAACTTTGTAAAATTAAGATGTCAGGGAATTTTATTCATGTAGAGTGGGGCAGAGGCAGATTGTCTTTGATCAGTTTCTTATTACTCCCAAGACTGGGGGAGTACAGAAACTAATTTGATATTAATAGCTATGGATATGCTGAAAAAATACATTTTTCTAAAACTGCAGAAATTGTGTATAATGTTTATCTACCCATCTTTACACAACCAAGCTGTATTGGTTACAGAAATTCTGATAACGTAGCACAGTTGCTCTGATGGTACCAAAACCAGATGTAAATTGGGTCCATTGAAGTACATGTCATCAGAAAATGTGCAGTTGTTGATGTAGAAATGCGGCTACCCTTTAGGTATCCTTTCTCTCTCTTAGATAATATGACCCTTTCAGAAGCTTAGTTTCTACTGTTTCCAAATGGCAGCCTTCCGTAATGCTGGCTTCCCAGTTCTTAGCCAATTGCAGAATAACTTGATTGCCATCTTAGATTAAAATGTGCTATCTACTCAATGCTATTAAAAATTGTGGGACTGAACTCCAGTCATGCCAGGACCTGTAGCTTAAACTGCTCAAATTTAAGATGATGGGTTTCCCATTCTGTTGGGGTGAAGTCACATCCTGCCAGTCTGAAAGGGTGATGCAGACGAGGGCCTGTAGGGTTTTGGATGCATTGTCGTTGCATGCTATATATGCAGGGACGCTGGTTTACTGTAAGTCATTCTGCAACCAGAAAAGCCAAAAGCAGCAGGTTTACTATGAGCAGAATCAATTGTGCAGGTAGAAACAATTGACTGTGGGTGCACAGATTATGGATGCAAACTCAGCAAAATCTAAGGTGGGTCCTTAGCAATTTAAGGCACTGCCGCCTGCTCTAGAAGATGTACTCCAAATTGCAAACTAGTACAGCGACAAAGTCCGTAAAGGGGAAGGAGGTGCTTGGGTACTCTGGGTGAATTGGTGGGCTGCAGTTAGGATCAGGGAGCTGTAAAATCATCCCTTCCCCCCTTCCACCCACCCAGACCCCTTCTAGTTTCAGGAACTTTAACAGATTAATACATTTTTTTCAGTTTTTTCCCCCCTATCCTTGAGAGCTAGAAGCTTGCTCACTTTTAAAAATAATATAAAAATTAAACCGGGGCTTCTCCAGAGTAGGTTGGCTCCTCTGGATTCTACACCGGAAGCCAAATTCTCAGCGTGTTTCAGAGTGTGCAGAAAACCAGGGTCCCTGATTCTGTGTCCTCTTGTGCTGCAGGAGGAACATTTTTAAAAGTGCTTTTATTAACTATTGTTCTGATGTCACTTTACATAAATCTTTTTCCCCCCTCCATGATTTTTGTTTTTCTACAGCGTGGCTGACAAGCCTAAAACGCAGCAGAAGAGGCAAGAAATGTACCCCAAACCTTGCATTAGGTGTGGAACAATATTTCAATGTTTCCTTTTTGCCCTCTGTTTGCCTAAATCTCTAGATTAGCTAAGGGCGGAAGCACCTCTGTTTTGGGGCCCCTGGTTGTCTGTATCTGTCTCAGCCAAGGTCGCTAGCGGCTCTCCTTTGTTTTCTTTTTCTAGTTTAAGACCACTGTGATCACCTGGCTTAGTAAGCAAGGCTGTGATTAGGAGGAGGTGGGGTGGGGGGAAAACTGGCTTCTGCTAATCCTGCGGCAGACACATGCCCTCTAGATCCAACCCATTCTGTCTACATTTCTAAAACTCCACACAAACACTCGCACCTTAACAACACTGTGGAAATTATATGCAACGATAAAAAAGATCAAACCACATAATTGTACAGTTGAACAGAACAGCACATCACAGTATATCATAGCAGTAGCAAGGCAGAATCCGAGTTTCCAAATTTTTAAAACGTTTCCTGAAAGACAGCACGGAGGAGGCTGCATGGCAGGGGTGGCTAACCTGCAGCCCTCCCAGTTGTCAGGCTGGCTGAGCTGATGGGAGTTTGTAGGCCAGCAGCATCTGAAAGGCTACAGGTTTAGCCAACTCCTCTTGGAAGGGAATTCCAGGGCATCAGGGCTTTTAGAGCCAAGCGGTATATCAATGTTGTGAAATAAAATAAAAATTACTTTTCATGGAATCAGAGTATTGTAAAGTTGGAAGGAAGCCCCAGGGTCACCTGCTCCAACCCCCTGCAATGCAGAAATATCAATTAAGCATCCATGACGGGTGGCCTCTGCTTAAAAACTTCCTAGGAAGGAGAGTCCACAACTTCCAGAGGGAGTCCGTTCCACTTTTAAAGGTTGTTGTGTTTTTTTTTTAAGTTGCTGTACACTGCCCTGATGTTCTGTGAGATGGCAGCAAATAAATACACTTATTTATTTTAAAAATATTAAGTATTAGGAGAGCCTTTTCCTGGTGAAGTTAGCTTCCCCGTAAGTTGGATTTTGGAGCAGGCTCTCATTGGAAGACCTTAAGTACAAGGCTGACAGGGACAGAGTGTCAGCTTCATAGTCACAGGAAGCCAAGAGCCCAGGAGCAGGATCTCACCAGTGAGCTTTGTACAAAAAAAGGCAATCCCTGAGCCCACTTAGAGGGTTTTATACAATCGAGTAGTATGTACATTTTGATAAAGTAAAATAAGATACCAGTAGACCTGGGAATGACACTTAGGCCAAACATGTATTAATTTTTAAACTAAAATTGCAATATGGGATCCACTGTTTACCATATGTGGTACTAGTCAAGCAGCAATGTGGCTAAGTGATCTTAGACAGGCAGAAGACCTCTGCTCTAGACCAGACCATTTAAGTCAGGGGTGGGGAGCTCTCCAGATATGGTTGAACTCAAACTCCCAACAGCCCCGACCAGGGGCTTACAGGAATTGTATTCCAGCGACATCTGGAGAGTCCCAAGTTCCCCACCCATGGTTTTGAGCTCTTTTCTGGGCACAGAATCACGTTGTATTGTACCTGGAAGCTAACCGGATGCCAGCAATGACATAGTTAGCAGGTACTGTGTGAATCTGCACAAGCAGGATTTCCTGTATTTAAGTAAGGTGTCCTTTCAGATGTCTCACAGGCATGATTTATAATTAGTTATGTTTATGTTAACATGCTCCTGTTGCTGAGGTCTGCTCCATAAAAGCATAAAACCATGAATAGATAGATAGATAGATAGATAGATAGATAGATAGATAGATAGATAGTCAGATAGTCAGACAGACAGACAGACAGATAGAGTACAGCAAGGGTGTAAGAGCAAAAATATGTAGAAAGCAACAACAACAAAAGATACACTGAGTGAAAACAGCAGTATCTTTTTAGAAGTACCTGTGGGGTGCAGAGCTTATTTGAAGGGACACAGCAGGGATGGGGAACCTGAGTAGCCTTCCAGAAATGGTTGGCCTCTGTTGTCAGGGATGGATGGGAGTTGTACTCCTGCAACTTCTGGAGGGCAACATCCTCCCCACTCCTGGGATAGAGGGAGGAATAGAAAAAAAATATTTGGAAGGAGCAGCAAACTCCTGGTCAGCTGCAGTATGGTGGCAGGATTCACAGCGCCTCCAGAGCCATTATCTGCAATGTAGGAGAGCCCTACTTTTAGATTCTTACAGTAGTAGTCCTGTCTTAACTTCAGTCAGTCAACTGCTTGGCAAGGGACGGGGGGCAGACAGCGCAGAGCAGGTGTCGTGTGGTCATTCTTGCCTTGTATCGTTAAGCAGCCACAAGGTCACATTCTGATTAACCACTGGATAGGGGCTGAGTTTGCTCTGTTTCCTGGGTTGAGTTACCAAACTCTGCATCGAGAAAAGCCAAGCGATCGGCCTGTCTAAATTACACAAATTGAACACATTTTGCCCAATTTCACTTAAATTTTGTGTAATTTATTCTGCACTATTCTCACTTAGCTACTCATTGAAAGGGGCACTCCAGCCACAAAGTTATTATATCCACCAAGTCAGCTTCTGAGTTTTCAGCAGGTTTTGCCCACACACTTTTAACTATATATTTGTAGACTTCGCCCCCTTTTGAATGAGAGCTTAAGATATTCAAGAAGATGATGTTACTTTCAGCAGTTCCGCAGAATTATAACATATACATATAGCCACATCTCTAAGCAACGGAGATGTGCTGGTAAATACCAATATAGACTGCATTTGCACCATAAACTATGGCTTATTGTGACGTGCAAAAGCTGCAGCCAGCCTCAGGGTCCTTTGCTTCTTCCTCTCCCATGGTTGGGATGGACTTCAGAAGCTTTTCCTTTCAGTTTTTGTGAACCACAGCTTCCTCCTTCATTGAGACTGTAGATCATACATTGCACTTGCTATGACTAATTTAAAGAGGCAAGTCCCATGCTTTAAAGTCAATTTTTTTCTTCTTCTTTCTTCTTTGGTGATCATTCATAGCCGAGCAAAATTGTCTTCCATAAACACAGTTTTAACAGTGAGTCCATAAGTGACTGTGGAGGCCAATTCTGGATCCACACATCCTTCCACAGTGGGGACATAGGTTTCCGGGTGGGAGTTGATCACGGTGAGGGTTTGCTAAGCATGCCTTCCTCTTAGCGCGTTTCTCCCTTGCGTCCTGAGTTCGAGAGTCTTCAAAGCCCACCTTTGGTCAAGGCTGTTCTCCAGTTGGAGCGCTCGCAGGCCAGTGTTTCCCAGTTGTCTGTGTTTATACTACACCAATCTGTTTTTAAGCTGAAACTGACCATAGTTAGGGTTGAACCATGATCCCCCAGTTCAAATGAAATGGAAATGGAAAGCCCTGGTTTAGTGAACTTAGAGCTTCCAAAGTTGTCATCCTGGCAGCATGTGAGGGGATAGGATACTGTATTGTGGTCTTAAGACCATTGTGGCTTATGCACATCATAATAGGTTTATCTTCGTGTGTGAATGTGGTCTCAAGAATAGACACTGGAGATCACTTGGTGAAATTGCTTGGCAGGAGATTCAGGACAGTCTCAAGTTCTTCACACAGCACATAATTATATTTTGAATCTCGCTGGCACAGCGATGATGTCTGTCTCAGATAACTTTGAAAGGGGCTTGTTTGTTTAGGACATTTTATAATCAGCTTCATGGAAAAAAAGTTGTGTGCAGGTTAGTCCAACTCATGGATGGATAAGGGAAAAGACCATCCATACAGAAACATCTCCAGGTAGAGCCAGGGAAGACTCCTGTCTGAAACAGCTGCTGTCAATCAGTGCAGGGGATGATGAGAGGTGGACCAATGGTCTAGCAGTATATGCCAACTTCCTATTAGGCCAATTTACAGCAGTTGACTATGATGGTTAAATTTCAGAGGCAGAGCACCACTGAATATTGGTTGCCGCAGAACAGTAGCAGGAGAAGACTATTGCCTTTGTGCCCTGCTTATGGGCTTCTCCAAGGTCACTGTAGGAAACAGGGTGACAGGCTGGATAGGCCTTTGGTCTAATTCAGCTAAAGGGCTATTTGTAGTTACTATTGGGTTTGAAAAGCAAGCCTTGTGATCAATAAGGCATAGGTTGCTGAAACAGCCAGCCTGGGGTACATATTCCAAGTGGAAATATCACTGTGTTTTTCCCCCATGTAAAAAAGATTGCTGCACAAATTACATCTATGGGATGGGATGGGCAATTGAAGAGGAGGTGCTTCTATCTCTGCTGTGCCTTGTAATCTCTGCCCGCTTTCGAGACTCTTGCCTGGGATCACCAACAAGGGTAGATGGAAGCATCCCAGTAATCATGAAATGAAGAGCCTTTATAATTAGCATGTTGCCAAAAGGGCAGAGGCGGTTGCCATTGTTCCCAGGCATTGGAGCTAAGCCTTGAGCTTAAAGCAGGGTTATAAGGGAGAACTGTTCACGAGGAATCTTTCCTAAAGGAAGATACATACTAAATTCCACATGGCCAGTAGCAGAACTCCACCTGCACTAAGAGTTTAAAAACACTTGCAGGAGAAATTATTAGCAGATTCTTTGGAAGGCTCCAAGGTGAGCATCACTAGGGTCATTGATTGAATGGTTTCGATTAGCTTAATGGAATGGAGCTGTTATGGAGTCCAGCTGCAGTACAGTTTGAGCATCTGCTGTTCTCTGAGTGGCAGGAGCCAGAGATGGAAACACGGGTCGGAAATCGTTTCAGTCTGCTTCTGCTCCCTGTTTCCATTATCTCCGTTGTAGGGTCCTCACCTTAAACAGTGGGAAGTGTTCCCAGCCAGGGGAATCAATCCTTTAATTTTCCCAGCTGAAAACCGAAACCTGGTAGCTTAGAAAGCATTGAAGGGGAAGCCAAGACCACCCAGATTAATTAGAAACTCGTGAAAATTTGGTTGTTCTTTTACATCTGCTTGTGGCCTTGGAAGTTTTGTTTGGATGTAGCTCTTTTGGATAACATTTTCTTCCGATACCCTGGAGTTTGAAGCAGGAAGCTCATGCCCATGAGGCTGTGTCGTAGCTATTTAGAGTTTATGGGGACTGCCACAGCTCAGGCCTCAGAGTTCAGGTGTAGAAAGAAATAAGATCAGCCCCTCCAATTGGCAGGCAGTATTAAACCTCTCACTTGCCCAGGCAAGGTCTAAATATTTGGAGCCTGGCCACTGAGTGGATTTCTATCCTACTTTTTGATAGGAGTCCTCAGAGCTGCTCACAAAATTCTAAGTTTTAAGCACCCCAGGTATGGATTTTGGTACCCTGACCCCAACACACTTTCGCATATGCAATCATGGAGATGCGTGAGAAATGTCATTATCAGACTTCCATAGCCAAGTAGGGATGCAGATGGGGAAAGCATGGGGAGAAGACGTGCATTCATGTAACTAAGGTTGATTAAAAAGCACCATGTACATAGAATCATAGAATTGTAGATCTGGAGGTATCACAAGGGTCATCTAGTCCAACCCCTTGCAATACAGGAATCTTCTGCCCAACATGGGACTCGAACCCACAACCCCAAGATTAAGAGTCTCATGCTGTACCAACTGAGCTACCCTGAAGAGCACTATATAAGTGATAAATAATAATACCAAAAATAATATTGTCTCGGTTCATACAAAACACTAGACCAAACTGTCTTGGTTCTCCTGTTGCTGCACTGCCATAGTTTGGCCTGGCATTGTATGTGAACTCAGGCCTGTGGTCTGCCTTCCCCAAACAAGCCACTAGCAATAAACCAAGGACACACCTTGTTTGCAGCTGTTCAGATCAAGGCAAACCATGAGCTTGCGTTCACACACACTGAGCCAAACTACAGCTTAGCTCTCCGTAGAGTAACTACATGCTTGCTCGATCTCACTAAGCTATAGTTTGCCTTAGCATTAAGTAAAAATTAGGCCTGTACATGTTATCTTCATATCAGCCCATTATTCTCAGGAGTGTCAGGTGTTCAATCAGTGGGCAGAAGTTCAAATGCACCCAGACTGAGAATCCTAAGGGCAGAAAGGATTTCAGGCATGCTCGCTTCGGCAGCACATCTACCAAAATTGGAACAATACGGAGAAGATTATCAGAAAGGATTTCAGGCATCACCAAGTTTGGTGGTGAAGTCATTGGATCCTCTGGCTTTTATTTTACGTGTTCAAGAACCGAATCAATCCGAAGTGAGTCAAAAGCGGAGGCTCTGACAAAAACAAATTATTCTTTCTGTATCATGACATGGGAGTCAGAAAGAACACTCCCTTAATGTAGAAAACAAGCACACCAGGGCAAGACATTTATTGCAGGCTACACCCTGATGTGCTGGCTCAGTAAATTCCAGGAATTCTACGTGGAATATAAAATGTGGCCAGCTCCCACCTTCAATGTGACATGGTGCAGTTGGGATTTTTTAAAATTGTAGAACAGCTTTCAGTGGGTTGAAGGAGTTGCGGATTCCCCCTACAAACTGCCTGCACCTCCCTAGAGGTGGTCCTGCGCCACTTCTCTTTTCAGGACAAGCCCAAACGGCTTGACTGGCACGGTGTTCTGTTCCTTAATGACATTGGGCCCCTTTTGCTTTCATGTATGTGTGTGTCTGTGTTGCCTTCTCCTATCGCATTGTCTTCTCTCTCCATGGCACAAATACAACTTGATGTTTGGCTTCTTTGCAGGTCAGCGTCTGTTTGGGGAGACAATCCTGGGGCTAACACAAGGTTCAGTCTCAGATCTGCTGGCACGTCCCAAGCCCTGGCACAAGCTGAGCTTGAAGGGCCGGGAGCCGTTTGTTCGCATGCAGCTATGGCTCAACGACCCCAACAACGTGGAGAAGTTGATGGACATGAAACGCATGGAAAAGAAAGGTAATTTCCATCACGCCTGCAGCTATGCATATATTTCTCAACTTGCATGCTCTTGGGGTCTGAACTTGCAATGACGGACCAGACACAATTAGCACCACCAGTTCAGACTCCATGACTATATTTGTGAAATTAATATTTTTTTGCCCTGACATGCATCAATCATTTTTATACTTGTTTACTTTGAATTGCATTTTCCATTTTACCATCCATTCACACAGTTTGGAGAGGTCCTTTTGGAACTCCTACAAAATCTATTTTTTAAAATGACCCTGAACAATCTAGTATCATCAGCAGACTTGGCCACCTGAACACTTAAATCCTAACTCTAGATCGTTTAGGAACAAGTTAAAATACCAATTCTTTTGGTGGGGTGGTTCTGCTTCTACATCTCTCTATTCAGAGAACTGTCCATTTATTCCTACTTTTTGCTTCCTGCAACTTAAATCAGCCCCTGATCCACAAGAGAACCTCTCTTCTTACTCCTTAACTGCTAAGCTTACTTAGGAGTCTTTGGTGAGGTACATTGTCAAAAGCTTATCAAGCATCTTCGTCACTTCTGTTTCGACCTGCAGTGCTTTGGCCTCTCTGCCATTCTGTGCCCAGGCACACTCACAGTGCCTAGTTCACCGTCACCCCCATTTAAATTTTCATCAGTTTAATCATATTCATTCAGGGGGGGAGATTCATTCTGAACCAGACCCTCCTCAGCTCCTGTCTGCTCCCCGCCCTCCCCCCCAAAAAATCATTAGTTGGGAATGTTTATCCTGACTTACCAAAAGATTAGCATACAATTTATTTACCCCAGTGGCTTAGAGATTGGACACAATGTCTTACCTTTGCCGTAAACACCGGGACTTAAAATAAGCCTGGGGTAGACAATGTGGTCCACAGCATCTGAAGGACACCGCATTAGCTACCTCTGGAATAACCTACAGTACAGGTTATTGAGCAGGTGGGAGACTCAACACAGACAGGCTGCATTGCCAACTATAAGGTAAAGGGACCCTGACCATTAGGTCCAGTCATGGCCGACTCTGGGGTTACAGCGCTCATCTCGCTTTATTGGCCGAGGGAGCCGGCCTACAGCTTCTGGGTCATGTGGCCAGCATGACTAAGCCGCTTCTGGTGAACCAGAGCAGTGCACGGAAATGCCGTTTACCTTCCCACCGGAGCGGTACCTATTTATCTACTTGCACTTTGACGTGCTTTCGAACTGCTAGGTTGGCAGGAGCAGGGACCAAGCAACAAGAGCTCACCCCGTCAGGGGGATTCGAACCGCCGACCTTCTGATCGGCAAGTCCTAGGCTCTGTGGTTTAACCCACAGCGCCACCCACATCCCTATTGCCAACTATACCCATCTGTAAAATGGCTATAATGAGTTACCTTACACCACGTTAGGACCATTGGTCCATCTAGCATCACTGCTGCCAACCCTTACTGACACCAGATCTACGGAGCTCCGGGGCAAGTCTGCAACCTGACATCCCTTGAGCATAAATTGAAAACTGGTGTAGCAAAGCATCTATGAATCCTGAGATGTAAGGTGCAAAATTGTACCTCTGCCAAGAACTCACCAGGTGACCTGGGGGCAAAACCTCAACACACCAACACACTCCAAAGTAGAGATATTAATACTTGCTGCATTTCTGTAAAGATTACGAGAAAATGTACTGCACGTGTTGTTGTTACTTAGTAATTTAATAAACTTAGCTGTGATTTCTCCTACCTCCGCCCTTTCTCTCTTCCTTCCCTGGCTGGCAGGCAATGTTGCCAATTGGCACATGCTACAAAGCAAAGGGCAGTGCCAGCCAGCTCCCCAGAGGCCCCAACTGCCCACCATTTTAATCTCAAAAATGGCTAGAGCCAGGGCAAGAGTGACCATGAGCTCTGCCAATCTGATCCTGGCTTTGGTTTATGATGGTTAATAATACATTTATATCCCACTTTTCCTCCAAGGAGCTCAAAGTGTCATACATGGTTCTCTGCCCCAACCCCACTCCAATTTCAGTCCATTTCAACCCAGTGAGGTATGTTAGGCTGAAAGACGGTGGCTGGCCCAAGGTTGGCCAGCGAACGCCATAGCTGAATGGAGATTTGAACACTGGCTCCCCAGGTCCTAGCCCAGCACTCTAACCACTGCACCCACACTGCCATGTGCTTACCAGTCTGTCCTTTCATACATGCCGGCTCTCCCAGTTCCATGGCTTTGTGCCTGAAATGATCCCTGTGGTTTCCTTTTTGTCTTTCAGCGTACATGAAGCGAAGGCACAGCTCGGTCAGCGACAGCCAGCCTTCAGAGTCTTCTTCGGCGGGCATCGATTACAGCCAGGGGGCCAGTCCACAGCCGCAGCATCAGCTAAAGAAGCCGCGAGTTGTGTTGGCCCCAGAAGAGAAAGAAGCTCTGAAGCGAGCCTATCAGCAAAAGCCATACCCATCACCAAAAACCATTGAGGAGCTCGCCACACAGCTCAACTTGAAGACCAGCACCGTCATTAATTGGTTCCACAATTACAGGTAAAGTGCTAGGGAGCCTCTGTTGATAGTTCTGTCACTGAGTGAATCTTGGGGGTCTGTGACTGCACCAGAGGGACTTCTCAGAAATGGCATCCCAATTATGAAATGCACCCCCCCCCCCAGTGGCAGAGCTTCATGCTCCGGCACCAGGGGGCAGAGAGCAGGCGGGGGCGTGGCTGGCACGCGTCCCGGGGGTGTGGCATGCCATCTGTGGGGGCGTGGCGCCTAGTGGTCCAGAATTTGGCCAAACAGATGCCCCTGGTAAGCTCCTTAGCAGAGCAAATGGAAAGGAGCCACCCTCAATCCACTTGCTCCCAGTGCCTATTTATTAGAGCTGTGCATCATGGGAACATCCCACTGTGTATATTTCTAGTTTGAAATCAGGTGGGACTGAATTTTTTGAGAGGGATGAGCAAGAGATTATGGTTAATCTGTTGTTGTTGTTGTAGTAGTAGTAGCAGCAGGAGGAGGAGTATCAGAGTTTCTATTCCACCATTCCTCTTAAAGGATTTGATGTTTTTTTAATGAAACGCAACATAGGAAGCTGCCTTATACGGAGCCAGACTATTGTCTCATCTAGCTCAGTATTGTCTACACTGACTGGCAGCAGCTCTCCAGGATTTCAGGCAAGATTCTGTAGAGATGCCGGGGATTGAATCTGGGACCTCCTGCTTGCAAGAGGGCTTGTGCTTGGCTCCTGCTTGGGGGGTTCCCTTGGGGGCATCTGGTTGGCCACTGTGAGAACAGGATGCTGGACTAGATGGGCCATTGGCCTGATCCAGGAGGCTCTTCTTGAATTCTTAGTTCCTTGAGGAGTGGAAAATGTTATAAAGATAATTAGTGTTGTATCAAGACCTACATTGGCTCCCAGTACGTTTCTGAGCACAATTTAAAGCCTTGGTGCTGACCTTTTAAAACCCTAAATGGTCTCAGCCCTGTATTCATGAAGGAGCGTCTCCAGTTGTTCTGCCTGGACACTGAGGTCCAGCTCCGAGGGTCTTCTGGCAGATCCCTCCCTGCGAGAAGTGAGGTTACAGGGAACCAGGCAGAGGGCCTTCTCGGTAGTGGCCCCCCTCCCTGTGGAACGCCCTCCCATCAGATATCGAGGAAATAAACAACTACCTGACTTTTCTAAGACATCTGAAGGCAGCCCTGTTTAGGGAAGTTTTTAATGTTTGATGTTTTATCATGTTTTTAATATTCTGTTGGGAGCTTCCCAGAGTGGCTGGGGAAACCCAGCCACATGGGCGGGGTATAAATAATAAATTATTATTATTATTATTATTATTATTATTATTATTATTATTACTACTACTACTATCACCATAACTTACATTACTGACATATCAATGACCGTCTTGACACCGTCTTCCCCTCCCACTTACACTTTCTCTCTCCCCGCCCAGGTCTCGCATTCGCCGAGAGCTCTTTATCGAAGAGATCCAAGCGGGAGGCCAGAGCCAGGCTGGCTCCAGCGACTCTCCTTCGGCCAGAAGCAGCCGGGCAGTTCACAGCTCCGAAGGAGACAGTTGTGATGGGGTGGACACGGAGGGCCCACCCGACGGGAAGCCGGGAAGCCGCCTGGAAGCCGACGAGTACAGCAGCAACACAACCACAAAGTCTCAGGGAGAGCGAGCAGCGTCAGCTTTCGATGCAGGGGAAGAGGCACTGCGAGACGCCGGATCTTCGGAGAAAACGGAGACATTCCACTTGGGGGCGGAGAGCCTGGACGACACTGACGACGAGGGGAGGCTCCGAGCGCCGCGTCCGAGTTCTCCGCCGGGCTCCCTACATTCAGGAGAAACTCTGGAGACGACGCCAAACTCTGCTCCAGAAGAGGATGCCTCTACCTCAGCTGCCTCCACCTCGCTCCTTGCAGGGGAGAGCTCCTGCAAGGCCGCAGGGGAACGTGTGGAGAAAATTCCCATTGTGCCAAGTACCAGCTCCACGCCAGCCACCAACTCCCTCCAGACCCTGTTCGGCTTCTCCGAGGCGGTTTGCTCGAAGAACACGCGGGACAACACCTTGAGGAAAAAGAAGGCAGCGAATTTGAACAGCATAATCCACCGCCTAGAGAAGGCCGCAAGTCGAGAGGAGCCCGTGGAGTGGGAGTTTTGAGATTAAGCTCACCCAACTCTGAGGAGCTGGGGAAGTAAAACACAAAAAACAAAAACACACACACAAAAAAACACTTGGACCTCTTCTGGTTTTAATTGTGTCCCGCACTTACAGCCCTGCAGGCCACGGGGCAAAAATGCCATAGGCCAAGGTGCATATAGAGAATGAAAGGAGCGTTTCAGCCCAGTTTTATGTTTGTGTTTTCAAGGACGAAAACTGAAAATGTGTAGTCGAGCTTTTTGTACCCCGAAGTGTTTCTATTAATTGCCCTAAAGTGATTTTCCACAGTTTCTGGGGAAGAAAAAAAAACTCATACAGCTTTTGCCTTCTGCCCTCCTCTTTGGTGTGGGCTTTAAAACTAAAAAAAAAAAAATTATATACAAACAAGAAGAAGAAAAAAAATTAAACCCACATATTTAAAAGGGGGGCTTTTTATCCGCCATCTAATGGCTAAACAGAGCGATAATAATACACTATTATCTTCTTTAAGCAGGAAAACCGAAAAAAGATGGAAGGGGAGATTTTTTGAGAAAAAGAAAAAAAGGTTTTTTGTAGCTGTTCAGTTGCCACTAAGAGATTGCACAGTCAACCCGACTCTAAACACACTAGTTTGAATTCCTAAATATTTTCAAGAAAAGAATATTGTTTAAAACTTGGGATTTAAAAAAAATACACATTTACTCCTCGTATTTTTTAAACAAAAGAGAAAAGTCACATCAGGAAAATATCTTAATTTGTGGTAGCTGACTTCAGTGTTTTTCTTGTAAAGTGGAATAGAAAATTGACTTGTAGTGCACATCGTTTCATAGCTTTAACCAATTCTGGTCTCTTTATGGGCTGGGATTTGTTTAATACACTCCATTTTAGGCCAAATCAGGACAGAAAAAGGAAGAAATCTGGAAAAAAAAAATCTGAAATCTAGGTATTTTATAATCTGCTTTTTAACCTCTAACCACAGAGCACGCAGATCAGACCTCATTTCTAGGAGGTGTGGGAGACAGCTTGGAATGGGTACTTGATCGGATCAGTTTGAATTGCGTCATGCCAGCCTTGCAAATCAGTTACAAGTCCTCAGCCTGCCTAGTCACACATGCCTACATTAGTCACTTGTGCCCTATGGGAAAAGAACCACCAGCTTTTGAAAGAAATTAGCTCACTTGGTTGCAGACAGGTGGGTGTCATAATGAGCCTACGTTATACATAGGACCTTGGCGGGGTGGTGGTGTTGACTAGAAAGATGGAAGCGTTTGGCTGATACCACTTTGGGAAGAGTGGAGGTGCATCTTGCAGTGAGAAGCACTTAGAACATGAGTGGGGAGCCTGTGGCCCTTGAGTTGATGTTTGACTACAACTCCCACCAACCCTGTCCATTGACCATGCCAGCTGGGGCTGATGGGAGTCGGAGTCCAGCAACATCTGAAGGGCGATGGGTTCCCCACTCCTGACTGACAATGAGCTGTCTTGATGGCAGGCGGTGAGATCAGTCACTGGGCACTTTCTTGTTCTCACATCCCACTAAGATAGAAAAGGACCTTTCAGCACCCTTAACTAATTGGTTAATCACTGGCTGTGGTCCCACAGCAAGCACTGATTTCTCTCTTAAGTTTCAGTTGTGGGATTATCACTATTATTATCACCATCCTTTTATGGCGGGGGGTGTCCTCATTAACAAAAAGAGGAAAGGCTTGCAGGAGGAGCCCGTGGCGTTCGGTAATCACAACGTAAACCACGGAACACCTAACCAAAACATGTGCAGAAGCATGGCGCCCGTCGCAGTTGTCAGCTCTTCCACTTTGTTTTGCAAAAGCTGCAAGGCCGATCAAAGTACAAAATCAAATTTCCAAATTGTCTCTGACGCCTCCTGTTGTCTATGTGTATATGCGTGAGCATAGAGCCGTGTGGAAAGCCGAGTGTGTGCGTGAGTGTGTGTGCAATTTTATACGTCTGTATTTTCTTACGTACTTCTTGCACGCATAGAGTGCATTACTGCCACCTTTTTTCAATAAGCTGTTTTATCAGTTACGGCTTCTACAAGTTTGCTGATTTAGACTCCTTTATTGCCATATCTTTAAAACTAACGATAGAACGATTTCGGTATATATATATTATTTTTGCTTATTTATAGGTGCTGTATTTTATTATCTGATTGTTAGGGATGAAAGGGGGCAAATATTCTTTAGAGGGATAGACTGCCGGCAGTATTGGGTATAATTTACAAGATGTAGTTGTCATACTGTATATTATTGACAGACTTTTTCTTTTCTTTTCTTTCATTTTTTGGGGTCCGTATTGTGTATCATGGAAAACTTTGTCTTAGGTCAACATCTTTTGATGACACTTTAATGGTGCATTCATTGCTTCTTAAGTTCTAATTAATATTTTTTCTTTGTGATATGGAGAGGGGGGCAGGGGGAAAGGTATTCTGAGTTTTAAAAATGTGTTCCCAACATTACACCTCAACATGCTTGAAGTTCATTAGTAATTGATATGGGGGAGGGGCTACAAGATGTGAAACCACCTTCCTTGCATGTGTTTTTTTTTTTTTTAAGGCAATTGTGTATTTTGCAGTCTCTTTTCAAGAATTGACAGCAGCACTTAGTTCAGATCTTCACAAATTTAAATGTTTGGTAGCTTTAAAAGAAAAAAATGCCTTTTCATGGCCCAGGACAAAGGCTCTAGGAGGCTGCAAGGCAGGTTTGCTTTGACCACTTCTTGCTGTTAATTTTATAATTTCATAACTGTTTAGAGGGTCCGAATGTTGGAGCTTGAGGTCCACCGACAGCTCTTGGTTTGTTCCATGATGATCTGAGGAGACGTATTTGCAAAAATTGTGGCTGATACGAGAATCTGGGCAGCAGAGAAAGCCCAGCTGTTCCAGAAGAAAATCTGGAGAAGTAAATAAGCGCTGGTGATTCTTGACGTAGGCATAATCACCCTTTCCTAGCAGATAAACCTTCTGCTCTTGGCACATACATGAAGGCCGTGGTACAGCGGCTCTTAACATATGCATGGAATTTTGCGTGAGCATATCAGAGTGGGACTCGTGACTAAGGGGTTGCTCAGTATCTACCGTGAGAATTCTCCACTTGCTTCTCCAAACAGGATCTGCCTCTCTTTCTCAAATCTTCCTGTCAGCTTACCCATCTTCACTTTTATCAGGGCCAAGCGTCTGAGTCGATGAAGGAATCAGTTCTTGCCTTCAGATGTTTGTATCTTTTCTTACAGCAATAGATCTCCCGTTCTGATGTTTCCTCCCCTCCCAGATAGATATGAGGATGCTTGCCGCCGTCAGGGCCCCATGATTTGATGTCTCCCCATGGAAACCTGCATCCCATAACGTTGTTACTTGTGTGGTTTAGAGCATGCCCCAGCCGAGCAGTCAGAGTTCTGCCACCCATCTTGATAAGCAATATTGAAGTGCCTTGAAATAACAGAATTCTGGTTGTCTTTCATGTGCTGTGCTTCTCCTCCCCTCCCCACCCTGGTGCCTGTGGAGCATATCGTAAATATTGTGTAACCTTCTCTTTCCTTTTTTCCTCCCTAGGCCCAAGCAGATCTGTCTCGTGTAAAATCTAGAAGCAAAGCTTGCTTTAGGGCAGGTGGTTCATTGCAGGGACCCTTATTCACAGAACTGAAGCACTCTTAGGCCAAATCAAAGAAGATGTTGCCGCTCTGCCAGCAGCTGCAAATTTGAAGCAGGAAAGCGCTTGAGATTTCAGTATATATTTGGCACTGTATTGTCATTTTGGTTCCTTCCATCATTTCTGTTTTGGCTTCGAAGGGAAAGGCTGGCATGGACTCACAGAATCATCTGTGCAAGGCCTTCTCCATCCAAAATCTGATTCTTGTGTCATTGGCAAGAAGGTTTTGGCTGGCTTTTCCAATTAGTTCTCAACTGGGCTTGGTTGGATTTGGGTCCTGGCGAGGTGTGCCATTTGCAATCCGGTTTTCAGTCTTGGGAAATCTAGCATAACGGCCCCTGGTTGGCAAGTTCAGTGCAGCGCAAAGGATTACAAACCAGTAGTTGTTAGTCACGGTGGTGAAAAACTACATTAAGAGGTCACATTTCAGCAAGTGTAGTTCTGTAGTGTACAGCACCTCATGCATAGGCGCTTTCCCCAATACTTTCTTTTACAGCAAACTCCTGGCAATTTTTTTTATGGCTGAAGCCTACTGCCATGCAGTAGTTCTCTGCCAGCCCCCCACCCCCACCCCCCCCCAAAAACCACAGGAAAATATTCTAGAGAATTTTAACAGAAGAGCCATAGCTCAGTGAGGAAGCACATTTCCAACCTGTGCTAGAGAAAACCCTGCCCTTGGGGGAATCTACGTTGAGAATACCAATTATAGCAGGCAAGTTTCCTTGAAAAGGCAGCACTATTCATGCAAGTCTGCAGCCTTGGCTAATGTCCCACATGAACTAAGGCTATGCCCAGAGCCCATCCAGAATCGTTGACACGATTCGTCGGGTATTGCATGGATTATTGTGCAACGTGGGAGCCCCAAAGGTGAAGACGGCAGCTCACACTACTTAGTAAGCCACATCGCACTACTGAGAATAATTCCAGTTTGCCAACAAGGCATTGTACAGTCCTAGAAGGCGTCCAGCAGGGGAGCATGAACACCCACCACTGCCTTCATGGCCCTTTCTTTCCAAGTGGGTGAAATTCACCTAAAAGGAAGGCTTTTTCAGGTGCTGTTTTTCTGGGGGAGGGAAAATTTTCTTCTCACCCGTGTAGGGGGGGAAGGCCAAATGAAGCCCTCTTTGCAAATGCTTTTTGGAGAAATAGAGCTGTGTATAACTGGCCTCATGAAATTCTTCACAGCTCTACTTTGCTTCCAAATTCTCTGTTCATTTCCACAAATGAAATTTCTACGCTGTATGCATAGACAACTTTTAATAACATGCCTGTGGTGGAGCATTTAGCAGTCCTGATGAGAGAGGGCAGAGCAGCTTTGGGTTCTGAGTTTGTGGAAATGAGCTGATCCTATGAATGCTTTATCAAAAGTAAGTGCCGCTGACTTCAATGTGACTTGGCCCAGAGCCGGCCCTACCATTAGATAGAGTGTGGCAACTACCCTGGGCAGCAGAAGCTAGGAGAAGGAGAGCAGCAGCAGCAAGTTTTGTGTACCATGCAACCTGACCCGTGTCTCCAAAGCTGTCCCCTTCCAACTCTGATTCTATGAGAGGGTGCCTCCCCATTGCCAGTGTTGAAGAAAGATGCAGCTGACTGGGCAAAACTTCCGTGCTTGGAAAGGTTGGGAGGTGCACCACCTTGTCCTCCCCACACCACGAAATGTATTGAGCCAGACCTGGACTTGCTCCCAAGGAAGTGTGCATTGGACTGTAGCTTTAATCACAGCACCAAAGGGGACGGATTCCGCACCCAGAGCCCTTCACAGAATGTTTGGTACTATTTGTCAACTGTCGTATTGACCCACGTTTCCAAAGCATGCTGGCACTGACTTGCAAGTAAATTTATCTCAGAGGAGGAGCACTAACCTGCAGCCCTGAAAGATCAAGCTAACTTGCCTTCTTGCAGGTAGGCAGGTAGCACACTCCCAAGGTAGTTTTCCGGGCTTCTTCAGCGGTCTCATCTCAAAGCCTTGATACGTATATTGATATTCAATTTCATAGAGAATCAGTCTCTTAAGCTTAAGCCAAGAAATAGTATTCTTGCAGGTAGGCAGCTGACTTAACAGGGTTCCGCATAAGGGGTGTGAGGACATCAGGAAGAACGCTGTGGGAAATTTAGTACCTCTTTGGTTCTAAGCATCATCAAAGAACCATAGTTGGACCCCTAATTACTGACACCTCCTTAGAAGAGGTGCAGACTGGCCCAGCTCTTCCTGTGTTTGCCTGGAATGAGGCCTGGAAGAGCCCATTTCCGCAAACACCTTCTCAAATGCCTTGCTAGCTGGCAAGCGATAAAAGTTAGAAATTTCTAAACTTGAGGTTGATAATTTTGATAAACTGCAATTAAAACACAACCCTTGGATATTTTTAAAAGACAAATTAATCAGTACACAGCTCCTGATGAAGAAGTGGGTAAACCTCCCAGAGGAACAGTTGCAGGGCAAATTACTTTTAACCTCCATTCCAGTTGCATTTTGACTATACATCTTTGTTAAAAGCCACTCCCTACCTTTAGATCGAAGGAGCTCCAAAATAAGAAAGGTGGTCCTTAGAGTTGCACTCCTGTCTTTTGTGTGTGTGGCTGTTGAGAGAATAATATGCTTCATAAAATATGTGATAGATGCCCTTGCAATTTAAAAGGATTCCCCCGCTCCTTTTTTGTGTGCGTACTTCTGAAAGAAAAACTGAACAGCAAATAAATCTCTCTCTTAGCTTCAGTGTTAATCAAATCAGATAAAGAAAAAGAAAAGAAGTATTAGCAGAATAACATCACAGAGAGCTGCTTCGTTTTTAAAAGTATTCTCTACTAGCATTGCAGCAGTCAGAGGACACTCAGCAGTTCTGTCTCTCATGCTCCATTTCAAAAGCCCCCAATACTGTCAAATTTTGGCAGTTCAGAGTTGGGGAAATCCTTAGGAAAGCACCCGTGGAAGTTGTTTTGTTTCAGAGTCTTGGGCTGCAGTTGAGAACCTTTCTGAGCACCAGAGAGTGATGGCTGGTAGAATGGTGTTCACACCTCCTTAATGATGTCCCTTAAGTCACCTCCATGACCACTTAGATGCCCTTGGAACCCTGTTGAAGCCGGTTAGCTGATGCCACACCACTGCTTAGAACTAAAATATTTCTCTACCCCACTCCCTTGCTTTCCAAGAAATGTATTGGATTGTGTGAGACTCTGCCTGGAGCAGAATCACCTTGAGTTCAGATACTTTCTGAGCAAATGCAAGAAATTGTCAACATCAGCAATGCATGCTTTTATTCTTATTATTAGGACCTATCATTTCCAATTTGGCCTTCTCATCCTACTCATAGTTATATAACCTTGAAGACAAAAGAGGGAGGCTCCTTAGGGTGGGAGGGTGCTAGGTGCCATTGCCAACCATACTGGGTTGAATCGGATGGGTGCCCTGCCTAGTAGGTGCCCCCAGCTCAAAGAATGATTCCTGGAGCAAGAAAGGCAAAGCAGTGCAGAACTAGCTTTGCACACAAGCAAGGGGCTCAGGAACTGCTGTGGACACTATCACAGCACTTGCTTAAACAGTTTGTGGACCAGTGCTAGCTACTCTCCCTCCTCCTGCTCACAGTTCTATGCATCCAACCCCTTGTGTTCTGGATAGTGCTAAATGCGCCCCAGGCCAGCTACGTTGGGAACACTGGCCAGGCCTGTACCAGGAGAACAGCTCTCCTGGTCGGTCTCCTGTGGACTAGAACTTCCTGTGGAGTACATCCAGGAGGTCTTCTATCTCTAAGGTTAGTTATGAGAGGAGGAGGAGGAGGAGCCTAACACCAATGGACAAAGCTACCTCTATTCCCTCCACAGGACTAGCAGATTGCTGGTGCCTTATGTTTCAGGCACCACTAAGCACTTAATTATATCGCGTGGAAACAATCCGTTGAAATAAAGTAGTGGGGTGATGCTTTTAAGCCCCACACCCAGTTGTTGGGACTTTTAAAGAAATTAGGTTCTTTATAACTCAGATGTACATTGCTGGGACTTTTTAATGCAATTAACTTGCTGGTGCATTGATCTAGTAGCCGTTTGCCACCATTTGTAGTGAAACCAAAATTCCTCCCATCCTACGCAGAATGCTAAATATTTTAGTTGCCACCTTACATCATGTTTGCTTCCGTTTTCTGAGGTGTTATTGCTTTCCATGGCACGTTAAGCAATCCCTCTGCGTAAATGTCAGCCTCGGAAGGGGTGACATGCTCATCATTGCATGTTTGCTTTCCTTTCTTGTCCTTTCTCTAATGGAGGCTGCCACTTAAGTAAACTCCACTCCCAGGTCTATATAATCCTATATGCCCAAAGGCTGGGAGTGAGTCCCACTGGACCATGAGTGCTGGCTTCTGAGCACAAATACATAGGCTTCAGTCTGGTCCAATGAGTCACTTCTTTTCGTGACTTGTGATCTGAATGCATAGTCTAGCACTCCACTGAAGAAGAATCCCAAGGCATTCTGTGAGCCCAACCACTGACATTGCAGCCCACTGTAAAGATTAATTGTGGACCTTTGCATCTTAAAAAAGTATTGCACAAGCACACTTAAAAGTGGCTAGCACCTAGGGCTGAAATTGTTGAAGTAATAAGTTTCATAATGGAATAAATTAATTAGTTTAATTCATTTAAAAACTAGACACCCCCCCCCAAAAGAAATCATTATTTTTTTTTAGTCATGGAAGGGAAGCCTGTACTCCTGGATCTGCTACAAACTCTCTGCGTATCATGCAGTTCACAGTCTTCACAACTGCAAGGAACAGGATATTGGGAGTCCCATATATGCGGGCTCCATGTGCTCAAGGGCATCTCTCATTTATGTATTAAGATTTCCACAAAGGCCCTTGATAAGCATGCGTGGAAGCCAGCAGCGGGAGCACATATGCTTCAAATAGTTTTCAGAGCAATAGCGTGTCTTAACTTTAGTCAACAGTCATTACCGAAATACTCAAGACATCCTGTTTTAATTGGAAATGAATTGGCTAAATTCAAAAATATTCATTTACTTAAACCCATTAATCAGTTTGCCATCCTTGTTACTCTGGTGAAAACATAATGTATTTAATTGCATGGATCATTTCTGAGTGCATATAGAAGGAGTTGCCTAACTCGTGTCATTCTTGCAGGGTTCATCCATTTACTTACCTTTTAAAAAGCAGATTCATTATACAACCTACTTCCTCAAACAACTCCAGATGAACATGGCTGGGATCAACACAACTTGCCCAAAATGTAGGTCTTTGAACAGCCTTGAATGGCCAGCAGTTAAACCTGGTCAATGCACAAACTGTTCCACTTCTTGGGCACACAGCCTGAATAAGAATCTTCAACAGCTTGAAAACATGCAGTGCTTTTTATCAAACAAGAGAGGCTTTTGCACAACCTGTGCATAGCAAAATCTGGATATAGTTGTGAAGAACAGGGCATATATCTTTGATAACGGCCAGCCCACTTCCTGTCAGGACTGCCCATCTTCATTTTCCACTCTGTTATGAAACTGCTGAAATAAACACAAGTGCCTGGGGGCACCTTTAATTTGCAGCGTGGTGGCATGCATTTTCTTATATGAGCATGTGAAGTTGCCTGCAGCCTGCCAGCCACTTGTGCCACCATCTTTTAAGGTACCTTGTCCTTTGCAGTCACTCTGCAATTTCTAGGGGTATCAGAGGTGGGGAACCTGCGAGATATTCCTGGACTCTCAACTCCCATCACCACTGCCCATGCTACCTGGGGCGGATATCAGTTGGAGTCCAAGAACATCTGCATGGCCACTGGTCCCATACCCATATGCTAGAGTAACCACCTGCCTTTTTAATCAGTTACATCAATTTGCATGTTACAGGTGCTTTTTGGAGATAACACAATTAAACGAAAGCTGCCACTAATATCAGTAGCAAAAGCCTTTTAGTGCTGTGCATGCTTACTCAGAAATCATAGAATCATAGAGTTAAAAGGGGTCCCGAGGGTCATTTTGTCCATCCCCCTGTATGCAGGAATCTCAACTAAAGCATCCATGACAGGTGGCCACCCAACCTCTGCTTAAAAACTTCCAAGGAACTTCCAACACCTTCAGAGGGAGTCTTCCACTATTAAACAGCTCTTACCTTCAGAAAGTTGCTACTGTTGTTCAGCCAA
The DNA here is from genome assembly GCF_964270895.1 of Podarcis filfolensis. Lineage (NCBI taxonomy): Eukaryota > Metazoa > Chordata > Lepidosauria > Squamata > Lacertidae > Podarcis > Podarcis filfolensis. Next base: position 12,129,528 of record NC_139618.1, on the reverse strand, counting down.
ACATGTCTAGTGAGCCTTGCTTCCAATGAAATCTGCCTTAAGCTGCAATTACCTGGTAGAAAGCCCTGTTGAAGTCAGCATGGTTTACTTATGAGTAGACTTGCATAGGATTGTACTGTTCAATAACATAATCGTTAAAGCTTGCAGTTAAATTTTGCTGCATTAGCAACGATGCAGTGAAGATTCAAATGCATTTGCCTGCTTACCCGTTGTCTTTGTAGCCACACATGCGGAATAAGCATTATGGGGTTTGGTTTTCGAAGTATATTCTGCAGAAGTTACTATGTATGTAGGACGTCTGTACCTCTGGCATTGGCAGCATCCAACTGGATAATGTCAGAGCACGGACAGGAGGCCAAGCTTTAAAATGTCACCAACGGACACTGGAATGCTTAGAGTGCTGATTCCTTCTGCAATAACCAGCAGCCATGCGGGTTTTGTAACCACGAAGGGGGAAAGGTTGCATATTTTAAGGCCTCGGTTGTTGAAGCTGACCTTTCCCTCCCTGCCTTAGCATGTCACTATGCTGCTTGTAGCTGTGCATGCATCACCTGTGTGCAGGATAGCAGTCTTTCCTCCATCATTTTAACACCCCATCACCCTGATCCAGTTATTCCTCACAGTTGCACACACCAAGTACTCATGCCTGCAAGGGATTCATTGTGCACTGGGGCACACACAGAAGTCATGCTTGAACCAGCTCCCCTGGTCTCTTCGGTGAGAGAGACAGCTTCACATACACAAAATGTGTGTGTATGTATGGATGCCCCTCTGTTGGAATTGTGCACATGAGGAGTCCATGCTGGACATCTTGCTGAACAAAGAGGGAATCTCCTGTGAGTTTCTGCTCTCCAGAGATTTGGAAGGTGGAGGCAAGCATGGTCTTACAAAATACTGAGCCTGCATACAACAAGCTGTTCAAGGTGTCTCCTTGATTCCAGTAGGGCTGAGATAAGCTTTAAAATTCATGGCTTTAAGAAAGCAAATCATCATCATGCATTTCGTTCATGGTCTATTATGATGGAGAAAAACGAAAGCATGCCCCCTCAAAAAATAAATTAGGGTTGTGTATTCCCCATTTTTAAAGTTGTTTGCTATATTTAAGTAACCAAGTTTACTAGAGAAGGGAAATGGTTATTCATACACACTGTTTTATAATTCTCAGATATATTGAGCTTTATTTAGGAGATTTAGATGAAAGTTTGTGTTTTGCTTTGCGATTTGTTTCCTTTGTCCAAAGTCCTAAATTCTGCTGTCATTTACATCTTTCACAAACTTGCATTTGTGAGCTTCTTCTAACCTGAAATTAACCAGTGATTTGGATTTCCTTTCCTTTCCTTTTTTTATTATATTCCCCCACCCCCAGTTTTTAACAATTTAACAAGCATAACTCTTACACATTCTCAGTCTAGATGATACAGATTTGGATTTCAGCACATATCAGAGAATACCTATCTACTCAGGATCCATTAAGAAAAATGCAGAAATCTGGGTTGTTGGGGCACTAATTTTTCTAAAGCACTTAATAGCATGCATTAAATCTTTGTGCAATAAGAAATATTTGTTTGTAGGGAGCTAACCTGTATGGAACGTGTTATGTGAGCAAATATGAGCTCCTCTGTCTTTGAAGAGTCTGGCAGTAGCCTCTTTGATAGAATTGTGGCATCCATAATTGGTGAAATTACAGGTGGAATTGTGGCATCGTATTAGGAACACTGAGTATATGACCGTTTACCAAGTGGTTACAAAAAGGCTGGTAGTCTCATTAGGCCAACTACTCAGAGGGACACAGTACTGACCTTTGAGGAGCACAGTTTTATACAGATTAGTTTTTGTGATATCTTAAAATTTCTGATAATCTTTCAAGAATGTCATTCCTACAAGACACCTGCTTTTGAAAATTGCAAGTTAATTTTGGGAGGGCAATGCAAATAGTTTACGTTGCCTATGGCACAAAATAACCTTGCCTACAGTGCGAAATAGCCAGGCACCAGCACTAGTTATGTCCCACAGTTTGCAATGTAACCACTTGGTAAGACATTGTCCTACCAAGCAACAAGGGAGAATTTTTTGCACTCCGCTTTTTAAATTATTATTGTTATTAGGCATTTACAGGGGTGGATAGATTTGCCTCGTTCCTTGGCACAATGATACACAGGAAAGGTTTGCCACGTGGTTGCTTGCATGCCACAATTTTGTTTCCCTTTGGTAAAGCATCATAATCATCTGTCCTCTTACGTTTGTGACTGCAAAACACTCCTCCAAGCCGGTCATCAATGGATTTGAAGACCAGTAACTACAATCTGTCGAAGTGGTAATTACCAAATTTCAATTTTACATAACTCTGCCTCCATTTGGGGAGCAGACATGTGTTGCGGACATCCCCTGCCAAATTGTACTTCTGCAGCGGCCCTTTTGCACAGCCTAGCTATGACAGGACAGACAAAGTTACGACTTTGCAGGGGGTTGGACTAGATGGCCCTCAGGGTCCCTTCCAACTCTGCAATCCTATTATTCTACCTGATAGACACAATCATGCAAGTTATCTGCTAGGCACTTAGTGGCTCAAACATCCCACCCCACCCACTTCGATACCCGCCCTGTCTTATGCAACCTTTAAAGGCACTGAAGCATCTCGTTCTTAGTCTCTTGGGAAAAGGGACTTAACAATAAGTTCATTCCAGTTTAACTGGGACTTGTTAAAAACAAATGGAAAACATCTGCTTTTCTGCCTCTTTAGTCATCATCATCAGCACTTATCTGTGAAGTGGTTCTGTTAATCAACTGCACCAGGAGCATATCATATCTTTTGTTTCATCCCGAAAACTCGCACAAACATTGAGCCTTTCCTACATGTAATGAGATTATTATTATTATTATTTCCCAAAGTGCTTTCCAGAGCTTCCTGCATAAAACTGCAACAGCCATGCTCACATATCTGTCCCAAGTGTACACAGTTGCGTGACTCGTGCGTGCAATGTTGCCCCAAGCGAGTGGCTGCGCGGCTTGACTTGCACCTCAGGTGGTCAGCCAGGACTCATATCATTCCTTTGTATATTCTGGATACTTTGTAAATGTGTATAAAATCGTTTTTAATTTAAAGATCTTCCGCTTTGAGAGTTTAGAAGCACGCAGCTTTGGGCGGGGAGGGCAAGGAAAGAAGCAAATGCACAAAGCGCTCTGAGCCTCCTTGAGTCTGTTGAATGGGTCCGTGAAGAGGCATTTTTTTGCTGTTCCCAAAGTTCATTGCCATTTCTAGCAAAGTATTTTCAGCCAAGAGACTGCTTTCCTCAGCAAGGTTCCTCTTTCACCTGAGTGCGTCTTTTCCAAATTTAAAATGGCAAGGTCTGTTTCTGCTATGTGAGAATACCCATCGCATGCTAACATCTGGCAGCGCGGAGCGTGTTGACTTTGGTGATGCTATGAGTGACGTGTCACCCCAGGGGTGTGGTTTTGTTTTTTTGGAGGGGGGAGTGTTTAAAAGAAACTTCTGCTCCTTCCATTGCCTCTGCACCAGGCCCCATGTGCCATAGTAACTCTCCAGAAGTAGACTAAAAAGCAGCTTGGCGTGGAATATGACTATACACGTGCTCCGTTTGAAAACTTTCAGGCGAGGGTTAAGGATGGCGTGAGCCATGCAGCTGTCAACTTTGCATTTCAACCTGCTTTTGGGTTTGTCTAGAAATTGATTCTCTGGGCTGTTCAGGTGAGGGAGTGGAGATGAGAACACGAGACCCCACCCATAGAGGCCGAAAAGGCCCAATAAGTTTTGGCGCCTGAGGCAAAAATCCGAACGTTGCCTCTCCTCTTCTCTCACTCCCCCACCTCCCTCACTTGATGATGGTCAAAATACAAGGAGACAGTAAATAATTGTACATTTTGTGGTGTTGTACCAACCTGCCTAATTGGGCCAGGTCTGAGGGGGATTCTTTCATAGCTGTCAACGTTTCCCTTTTTGAAAAGGAAATTCCCTAATTCCGAATAGGATTCCTTGCAAGGAAAGGGGAAAGTTGACAGCTATGGATTCTTTCTCTGCCCATTTGTAATGATGAACACAGTTGAGTGGTATGGCGTGCAACTGTTCTTTGAGGAGGTAATACCAGAGGCAGCAGCTTATGCAGAAACAAAGAAAATGAAGGGGGGAAAGTTGCTTTTTTTGTTTTTAAAAAGCCCCGTTACTGTGCAGAAGAAGGCTTGCCACTCATTTAGCAAACCCGTGGGGTGATTCCAGGGAGCTCCGGGGTTGTTTTCAACTAGGTCCTGTTCCGAGTAGACCCTTTGAGCTTGCCAAACGATAGTTACTCACATCCATTCACTTCGGTGGGTCTACTTTGAGTAGGACTAGCCCTGAATGCCACCCCTGCCCTTCCTCAGTCTCCGAAGCAAATTGGTGCATCACCTCTCTGGGAGCAAGCAGCCCCCTTGAAGGGTCTTTGGGCATGAGCCAGCTGCACAGGATCAAAATGAACAGGAGTCGTGTGGGAACATGTCTGGTAAACTTCTGGAGAGCAAGGAGGAGGTCCTGGTGGATCGTGCCCCCAGCCAAACCCAACCACTTCCCCCTTCCTTTTTTATTTTTTATTTTCTTGCGCTAGTTTGGACTGGTGACGGGTGGGGTAAGGAAGGTCTACTTTTAAAATAATGAGCTTTTGGTAAAGGTGTGTCCCCCCCCCTTTAAATTGTTATTCTTTCTTCTCCAAATAGTCTATGCATTTCCAATGTCGAAAGCCGTTTTCTGCCGCTCTCCCCCCCTACCCCTCCCTGCCCAAAAGGCACTGTGTGTTCTGCTCTGTGGACAACACTCTGAGAATGTCATGTGTGCGAATTTGGACGTTTTAAATCCAAAGTAAATGGCAACCTAATTTTTTGTTTGTTTGTTTGCTTCCCCGAAGTCCCTTTTCACATATATATATATATAATTTTAAGTCAAGGCCACGATCCGCCTCAAGAGGCTTGTGTGCATGTCCCATTGAAACCTGGGGACTTGCACAGGAGACCTTCCCAGCGGGTCATGCGCTCTGAAGATTTTATTTTTTGTTTTTATTTTTTTGCATTTGTGCAATAACTACTTGCCATTTTATCGGGCTAACCTTTGGACTTGCCCTGACTACTAACACAGCACAAAATGAACTCGAAACAAAAAAAAAAGGTGTATTTTTTTTCCTGAGAATATTTTCTTTTTTAAAAAAAAAAAATTGATGATAAGCTCCATTTTACCCCCGTGTACTTGTGGTGTCCGACATTTTTAGCAGTATTTTATATATATATATATATATATATATATTATTATTATTATTATTATTTTCCTGTAACGCACTAAGTCTTAGATGTTTTTAGACGCTCATTTCTTATATTCACAATCACAGATTTTAATGAAATATCCTCACAAAGACCCAATTGACCAAAAAAAGTGTCTTTTTTTTTTTTTTGTACAAGTAGCTTTGAGAAGCCCCACGTTGTGTTGCTGTGATTTCATCTTTTGTAACATTTTATTTCTTGTTCAGAAGTTTATTAAAGAAAAAAAAAGTTTTATATGGCCGGCTGTGACGGAGTGGGGGGGCCTCCCTCCGTTAGGGGGGGCGGCATTTCCTTCCTGTCTTGGGCCCGCCATACAATGTTCTGTTCTCAGCACTGTACAACAGTCCCTATATGATATGGAGAAGCAATATCACTGTACGAAACTCACATGATGTATTATTATAATTCACTAGCACCCTAGGTGTGATAATTGAAGTAAATATCTTTTATACAAACATAACGACGTGTAGGTTGTCTTTCTTCAGGCAGACTGGACTCAAAAGCAGCAAACATTTTGACGGGGGTTCCGTTTTCGCTCGTCTGGGAGTTAAATACGTTGGACGTGACGAATGTGTGTTTATTGTGAGAAGACGGCAGCCTTTTCGCCGCAAGATCTATCTATCCATCATTCACATTTGCTCATTTTTTAATAGAAAGGGGGGGGTAGAATCTGTGTTTTTCTGTAGGTGGGGAGAAACACTTCATTCTCCCAGCATTGCAGAACTACAGCTCTTTTGTGTGCCTCCTCTGCCAGAGGTATGGAGGGTGGCAGCACGAGAACAGGGCCTTCTCTGCAGTGGCTCCCCATTTGTGGAATGCTCTCCCCAGGGAGGTTCACAGGGCACCTTCATTATACACCTTTAGGCGCCAGGCGAAAGCGTCCTTTTTAACCAGATGTTTGGCTGATTGACATGCAGTGCCCTTCTAAAATGTATTGGGGGGATTATTGGGTTGTTTACATTTCTGTCATGAATTTCGTGTTTTTATATTGCGGTTTTGTGTTGTAACCGGCCTGAGACCTGCAGGTATAGGATGGTATACAAATTGAATTATTTATTATTATTATTATTATTATTATTATTATTATTAACAACAACAACTCCCATCAGCACCAGCAAGTGTGGTCTGGGTTGACGGAAGTTGTAGTTCGGCAACCCCTGGGGGGGCCAAAGGTTACTCCTACCTGGTGTGCGCACACACACACACACACAAAGATAGCAGGTTGGATCCGAAGGTGTCCCTCCGCTGGGAGAAAGCCTCTTGCACTTAACAAAAGAGATGTTTACAACTTGGTGGAAGAGCGCTGTGTGTGAGAAAACTGGCTCCCAAATCCCAGCATCTTCTTCCATTTGAACAAACTCTTATCTCTCTGCCCTTTTGGGGGGATCCACTGGAGTATATTTGCTACTGTCCCTATCTTCCATATCCACTCTTCCTCATATTGTACCACAGCCCATTTTTCCCTCCCCTTGCCCTCCGCAAATAAATTTGCAAATGTGCCAAAAATCAAAGGCGGCAGCAAAAATTCATCTCCCCAGTGTGCCCACCACCATTCAACCACCCAAGTGATTAATTCCAAAAGGTATTAAGTATACATTTATTCATTCATAAATATAAATTCATTTATTTCCTCAGTATACCCACTGAAAACCCAATTAATCAATCCAAAAAGGTATGAAAGATAAAAAATTATTTATAAATTCATTCCTTTATCCCCCCCCAGTATAACCAACGATCAACAACCCAGCTAATCAATCACTAAACTAAATACAATTTTTGTTTTATTCCAAAGTGCATGCCATTGAAATCATTCCCAAGAGAATTGAAATCCAAGTTTTAATTGCCACTAATATATTCCTACACATAGAATCAGTATTATCAATTGTATACTTGGAGTGGAGTTTACTTGCAGAAATTTAAGTAAAGCCATTTGTTTATCAATTAATTTGATTCTATTTTATTTATATATTTTTTAAATTTTCTTTTTTATAAGCTAGTGAGCATAAGCAGTGAGCATAAGCAGCTGATTCTACTCTGAGCAACAAACAGCCCCCAAAGCTCTTCCCCCTCCCAAGCCCCACAAAAACAACCTAAACCAGGGGAAAAGGAATAACCAAAGAATAAGGCAACTCCATCCACACAATTTGTCCCAATAAAGAACCAGAAATAATTTCCAATAATGCCAAAACTAAGGAACCTGAACACAACCAGTTTGGAGTAGTGAGTGGGAGACCAGGGTTCAAATCCCCACTAAGCCATGCCCTCAAGTTTATTGTGAAGAGGGAGAACCAGGTACACCACCTTGAACTCCACTGAGAAAAAAGTGAGATGATAAAAAGGCAATAAAATAAAAAGAAAGTCTGCCAACAGTCCTTGGCATAGAGCCGGCTAAAATCCATCAGAAGATTCCAGATGGGTAAAAGAAAGTGCATAGTTAAACCATGGCCCTCCTTCCCTCAGGAGGCAGCGATGGCCTCCAATTTGGATGGCTTTAGAAGAGAATTTGACAAATTCCTGAAGGAGAGGGCTTCTGATGGCTGTGCTCTTCCTCTGAAGTTGGAGGCAGCTGTGCTTGTGAATTGCCAGAAACCACAGGAGGGGAGAGGACTCTTGCGCTTCAATCCTGCTTGCTGGTTTCCCACAGGTTTAATAATAATAATAATACCCCACCCATCTGACTTGCCCCAGCCACTCTGGGCGGCTTCCAAAATACATTAAAACAATAAAACATTAAACTTTTTTTTTTTAAAAAAAACAACTTCCCCATACAGGGGTGCCTTCAGGTGTCTTCTAAAGGTTATGTAGTTAGTTATCTCCTTGACATCTGATGAGGGGAATTTTAAATGGGAGGTTGGCCACTGAGAGATCAGGATGTTAGACCAGATGCGCCATGGGCCTTAAATCAAAAGAAAGGCCTTCAAGCCACCATGTTGTGTATTCCGCCTCCTACCAATAATCCCTATGTATTGTGCCACATAAAAAAACACCCCATGCAAAGGACACACCCAAAAGTGACTCAATTGTCAAATTGAGAGCCAGTGTGGTGTAGTTGTTAAGAGCGGTAGTCTTGTAATCTGGGGAACCGGGTTCGCTTCCCCGCTCCTCCACATGCAGCTGCTGGGTGACCTTGGGCTAGTCATACTTCTTTGAAGTCTCTCAGCCCCACTCACCTCACAGAGTGTTTGTTGTGGGGGAGGAAGGGAAAGGAGAATGTTAGTCGCTTTGAGACTCCTTAAAAGAGAGTGAAAGGCGGGATATCAAATCCAAACTCTTCTTCTTCTTCTTCTTCCCTCCAGGCTCTGCTAAGGCCCCAAGGCAGGGAAGCAGAGAAGGCCAGGCCCAACCACTGAGCAGCACTCCCCTGCTTTTGAGCGCTTGCCATCACCTCAGCACTAAGGCAGAGGAGGGAAGCAGATGAAATCCCTTCAAGTGCCGGTTGGAGGAGAGTTATGAACCCCTTGGGATAACTCGGTGGGGGGCCCAGCTTGAGATTTAATGGTCCGACTCCATAAAGCAGCTTCCTAGTTTCCTAAGTTCTATTATTCTAGGGGCAGACAGAAAAAAAGAGGGCTAGACCTGCTCAGAGGACAGTTGGGGTGGGATTAGAAATGGATATATTATGTCCAACCCTTTGGAGAGAGGTGGGAGAGGAATTGAGGGTGCAGCCCTATTCAGGACTTAAGACCCATTGAATATGTAACAGATGGGGCTCCTGAATAAGCATGCACAGAAGTGCCTATCCCCACATCAGCAACTAGCATGACGGCATTTAAAATATGCACATACAATAAACAGTTAAAGCACACACACAGTCAGTGGCAGGAGGCGGGAAAGGGGAACACAACTGGGCAGACTGTGTGTCAGGAGCTGGAGTCTGGGACAGGTCAGCAATAAAACAGCCAACGTCAGTGAATTATTATTATTATTTATACCCCGCCCATCTGGCTGAGTTTCCCCAGCCACTCTGGGCAGCTTCCAGTCGAGTGTTAAAAACAATACAGCATTAAATATTAAAAACTTCCCTAAACAGGGCTGCCTTCAGATGTCTCTTAAAGATAAGATAGCTGCTTATTTCCTTCACATCTGAAGGGAGGGCATTCCACAGGGCGGGCACCACTACCGAGAAGGCCCTCTGTCTGAAGATAACTCTTTATTCAAAGAAACCCAAACAGTGCAGGCCTAGTGATTCCAGCAACTCTTCCCAGTAGGTCTTGCCCCAATGAGGCAGTTGCAAGGACAGAAGGTCCCCGCCTTCCTGCCACTCTCTAGAGGTCCTTCTCCAGCAGCCTAAGACTCCATTGTCTTGTCTCTCTTTGCTTTGCCCTCATCATCCCCCTCTTCTAAGCTCTGGGAGGCTAGCAGGAGAGGGAAGCTGGTGGCAGCAGGAGGGGGAAACCCCCCGGCTTCTTCAGCAGCCTGCCTCCCCTCTGCCTCTTGGCCACCCTCCTCTCCAGCCTTCACTTCTATCCCCCCCCCCCCGAGTCTCTGCCCCACTTCTTCCCTTTGGGGTTCCCCAGCTGGGGCCTCCCACCATTCCTCTGCCTCCAGCCACTCCATGCCTCTGCAACAAGCGGAATCAGTCTCAGATATCCCAAAACAAAACTGCTTTAACTTGGAGTCGAAAATCATAGCTGAGCCAAATTTTCTCTAAAGCTATTAGGGTCTCTTTTTTGGGGGGGGGGTAGTCTGAGGGGCTTCTGTGGGAAGGAATGGCAGCTGCCATGAGCACTGCTGCTGGTAAATTCACAAAAATACCACCCCCACCCCCATTTCACCACTTGCAAATAGGATGACAACATTGCAGAGGGTGAAGGCATTTCCACTCAGTCCAGTCAAAAATCTCAACAAAAAGTGGACAGAGCTGGTGTCAAAGGAAGGCTATATGATCTATTGTTGGTTGTTGTTCTTATCTCCCCTTCACCAGCAGGTCCTAGAGCAGGTTATGGCAATTTATAACTGAGTTTTAAAAATAGTTATATCAGTCACAAGACTCAAGTGGGTCTTAAAACCATATGTTTTATTTAATTATTCTATTCATAATATTTATACACCACTTGATCGTTTTTTAAAAAAACAACAACCCTCAAAGCAGTTTATAAAAAGAGCAAAACAATAAAATTACAGGTTAAAAACTGTTGAAAGCAACTATTTTTTTTAAAAAAAATTAAAATCGGCAATAAACTAAAAACAGATTAAAACACACATCAGCGTTCTACATGTCTGGGTAAGCTTTTGTCTGAACAAAAATGTTTTTAGTAAACACCGAAAAGAGTGCCGCGAAAGTGCCTGCTCGATGTCGAATCAAAGCCGTCGAGTGGGATAAGGCAATCTCATGCTTGGAAACTTCTCGGGTGTCAAAAGCCAGGGGAAAGAGATACACAAGGATTGAGGCACACAGCCACTTGGTGCCATCAGTATATGCAAATGTCTGGCTCGTTTAAGACTATATGGAACCTTTATTCTCAAGTATGATGGAAGTCATAGATGGAGAGTGCTTTTTTTATTTTAAAAAATCTATTATTTGTAAAGGAAATCTTTGTATAATACTTTATTATCCCTTGGGAGCTGCACTGTATCTTTGTACTTTTGTCCCAGCAGGCTGTGACGCTTTTTTTGGGGGGGGGGTGGAATCTGGAGCCTGTCTCCTTAAGAAGAGAGATCCTAAGCAGAGCTTGGAAAACCAGCAACACAGAAAATAAGTTGATCAATTGCGCAAGGCAAGTGAACGATGCTCCTCTGCCTTGCCACACCTCCTCTGCCCAGAGGCAGATGAGCATTGCCCACTGTCACCAGGCTGCCCAGGCAGTGCTCAGCCACAGAAAGGGCATGTTCTAAGAATCTAAGAGGTGTGCTCAGATTGCGACAGGAAGGGCCAGGAGACTTTGCTAGTGCCCCACCTGTGGTGAGCGCAGACACCTAGAACATGTCCTAGAACCCTGTGCAGCATGCAGGGGGGTTGTGGCAGCTGAGTACACATGGGGAAAGAGTGAGGTTAAGGCCCCCAAGAGTCTTCTGGTCCTCAAAATTCCATACTTGAAAATCTGAAAGCCACTGTGGGTGGTTGTTTTTTTTTAAAAAAAAGGTTGTATACCAGTATTTCTTATGAAACTGTGACCTCTAGTGGCTTGGTTCTGTACTAGGCAATCCTATTTATAATGTGGATTGTTGCAATATCTATCATCCATCTATCTATCTATCTATCTATCTATCTACATGGATCTGGGGAATCTTTGCCCTCTGAAGATGTGGAGCAAAACAATTTAGCAGTAAGGAGAGGCATGCGTGAAAAATTAGCTCTCTATTGTTCGCAATATCCCACCAAGAATGGTGCTTTAGCTGTTTAAGTATAGCTCATTGTGCACCTGCATGAACACACTACTTAATTTTTATTTTAAAAAAGGTTTTGTTTTGTTTGCCGCATCTCAAAGATGTCTGAAAGCCAGACCATCTGAAGTGTGTGGTTGTCCACTGGGATCCCAAGAAGTCCGTGTTATCACTTATATTTACAGTAGTTTGCCCCTATCTTGGTTATTGTTGTTGTTAATTGCACTTATATCCCAATTTTTCTCCAAGGAGCTCAAGGTACCATATATAGTTCTCCCTCCTCTCAGTTAATCCCCACAACAGCCCTTGGAGGTAGGTCAGATTGAGAGGCAGTGACAGGCACTCAAGGTCATGGCCAAATGTGGATTTGAAACCTAGTCTGTCAGATCTTAGTCTGACACTAACCGCTACTACTGCACTGGCTCTCAACATCTATTATGCATCTATTAAATCTCACCCTTCCGTTTCTTGTCTTCCTTCGTATTTGTGGAAATAACCTTCCAAAAATCATAACAACACGGACTTGCCACCGCAAGGTGTGAGAGATCCCAATTCTTTTTCTATTGTTACTTGTCCCTATTGAATGCACCATGCCTTGTCCCCCAACCCCACAGGTCGCTGTGCTGACTTGCAGATCCAGTTCACCGAAGCCGTCTCCACAGTTGCCGACCAGAAAGAACTGATTGCAAAACTGGAGCATGACCTCAGCACCATTCAGTCCATGTCTGCAATGCGCCGCCCCGACGCAGAGGTGAGTCCCCTTTAACCATTTGCTGCCCCCCACTTGCAGCAAAGTCAGCCACCAGGGGCCAAGCCAGGTGAGATCCGTTCATACCATTAGTCTTCTTCTCTGTGGAGAACTCCCCGTTGCTATGAATGGCTACTAGCCCCCATGGCTAGCTGCTGGGAATCACAAGTGGAAACAGTGCCTCTGAAGAGCTGCGGTGAGTGAACTAGACTGGGAACCAGGGTAGAGAGAGGTGCTGTAAATATTTGCATCCCCCTGTGTTTCCTATCCTATCACCAGCTCCGTATACCTCCTGTTTGTATTGGAAGAAAAGCTTCCAGTAATGCAAATGGGAGATTTACTTCCTATGCATAGAACAGGGGGTGGGGGGCATTCCAGAAAGGGACCTCAGTAGGGTGCAAAGTTTTAAAGCCCCTCTGCACCTTGGGCCTTGATTTGGACTGGGCAGGTGGACTCCTGCTGTTTTCCTTCCTGTGAAACATCCTTCTCAGGACTCAGCTACGTTAGTACTGTGGTACCTCGGGTTAAGTACTTAATTCGTTCTGGAGGCCCGTTCTTAACCTGAAACTGTTCTTAACCTGAAGCACCACTTTAGCTAATGGGGTCTCCTGCTGCTGCCGCGCCACCGGAGCACGATTTCTGTTCTCATCCTGAAGCAAAGTTCTTAACCCGAGGTACTATTTCTGGGTTAGCAGAGTCTGTAACCTGAAGCATGTGTAACCTGAAGCGTATATAACCCGAGGTACCACTGTAAAGAAAAAGTGTTTTATATGCATTATAATAACAGTGTGACGCCAGCTGCCGCTGTGGAGTCCCATCTCTCACCAACGTGATTTCCCATAATAAAGTTTACAGTGCATTTTCTTGAAATGCTTTTTCGACCCAGCCTCGCCGTTCCCAGCTAACTTGTCTCATTTGGCTTTCAGCTAGTTCCCAACCTGCCCTGTTGTTTCATTCTGCATAATAATTCATTACGCATAAATTGAATGCATAATGGATGTAATACACACACACACACAGATGTCATACTGTACGGCAAAACTACCCATTTCAAATACAAACCACTCTATGCAAAATTATCCTATGCTTCCTGAAACCTGGTTGTTCAAAGCAAGGCATAGGACATCTTCAGGACTTATCTTACTCAAACTCATAGGTGGCCCAGCGGGAGCCAAGTTCAAAATGGCAAGCAGTGGGAGGAGCCAGATGCAAAATGGTGGCTGGGAGCATGGAGTTAGTTATCCTCACCCAATGAAGCCATGCCCCGGGATGAGCTGCATATACAAGTTCAAATCCACACTTTAGTTATTACAGATCAGGGATGCTAATTTCGTTCTTGCTGTTAAATCAGGAGGTGTAAATAATCCACCAGGAGATCCCAATCGGCTGAGGCACTATAATATCAGCAATAGCATCTCAGCTCCTACGAGTATCTTGTCGTGAATGGAAAGAAGAGCAAACTCTCCCATGTCGTTCCTGCATCCATGTTCTCCTTTTCTCTTTCCTTCCCAAAGGGTGCCGCCATTCAAAACCTTGAGAACATCCCTGAGCCCATCAAAGAGGCAACAGCGCTTTTCTATGGTAAGCAATTAGCCAGCAGATGGAGACTCTGTTTGCCCAGGCCGTGGGTGAGATTGCTCTTCTGTAGGAAGCGTTTTGCTGCCTGGCTCAGCCTCCAACTACCAGAGTCCTTTTGGTGACCTCAACAGGAGGCAGTGATGCTTTCTTATGTTTTAATCAGGTGAGGTAGGAGGGCAGAAACCCTCATAAGGTTCTCTAAGGGCTGTTTCTCCCCCCAAAAAAAGCAGGGGGAGGGGAAAGCTGGTAGGGAATGGCCAGCTAAGTTATGATGAAAAATGGCAGAGTTGGGGGGGGGGGGGAATCATTGTTGGTGAAAAGCAAAGAATAAAAGAAAGCAAGAGAGTTCAAAGAGATGTACATTGTCATTTACTGACTGCAATGAATGACCTTGGTATAAGCCCACAGGAGTGCTGTGGGTTTCAACGTTTTTCCTGTACTCCGACCTGTTTCCTAGGCTACCCACCATCAGCAAGCACCCCGATTCCAGAGGGCCAGATGGACTCCCTCCTCTCCATCATCTCCAGCCAGAGGGAGCGCTTCCGAGCACGCAACCACGAGTTAGAAGCGGTAAGGATCCCTGGAGGGCAGCAGGGGCTTGGGCTGGCCCCGCAGGCCCTGCCGGTTCTTGGGCTGTGCAGCCGGGGGTCATCGCAGCTGGGCCACCATCTTGAAAAGGCTACTCTGGCCAAGCACAAGGCAGTGGAAATGAAAACGGAGATCTGGTCAAACGAGTCTCTCTGGGACCCTGCCATGGGGAAGTATCCATCGGACCGCCTCTCTTGAAAACCTTATGCCACCAGTCATTCTGATGGTTGTTCTGCACTGCTTTTGATGTTTTCATATTGCTGTGAGCTGCCCTGATAGTTCATGAGAGGGCAGTATATGAATACTTTTCTGAATATAAACAAATGCATTCATAGCGAGTTTTCCGAGGGTGCGACTTGCGTATTTCCAGAAACATAGGCCTGCCTCTGAACAGGGCAGGTAGTTGATATTATTATTATTATTATTATTATTATTATTATTATTATTATTATTATTAGGCTATGTTTACTGCCCTTGGCTCCTTTTGGGAAGGAGAGGGCAGGACATAAATTTAATAAATAAATGAAGAAGAGCCATGCAAAAAGGGAGCGCTCACATTGTTACTATGGAAGCTTCCATCTCCGTGCAGAGCTTGTGCCTTTTATCAGGAGCTCAGGCGGGCCTGATTCTGACCCTTTTCTTCCTCTGTCTGTTCTGGCAGGAGAACCGGATGATGCAGCATACAATGCAGGCCCTCCAAAGTGAGCTGGACAACCTGAGAGCCGACAACATCAAGCTGTATGAGAAGATTAAATTCCTGCAAAGCTATCCCGGACGGGTCAGTGGGCTGCCCTGTCAAGAATGGCATTACGCTTGTTTATGAAAGGGCTGTCTTAAGTCATCTAGCCGCTGGAGATGTAATAGGGACAATGCTTCTTTAAAACATATGTTCTTACAATGTCCTACATTGGTAAATTTTTGGCAGAGAGCAATAGAAATAATCAATGCAACTGTACGAAATAATCTTATATTTGCAGGGAAATATCCTTTTCAGTTATATACACCTGCTACTTTCTTCCACACTAGGGTGAGACATATTGTTTTTCTATTTAGATTACAGGAATTATTTCTGCACTTGCACCTGTATGTATAAATTTGCATATGCAAATCTACTGTAAATCTACACACACACACACCCTTTTCTCTTTTTTGGTGATGTTTTTGGGAAAGGTTCCAGGGAAGAGGTGGCCTCACATGGATGGTTTGCAAAGCGGTTTTTCACAATTACTTTGACAGCCGGCTTCAGCGTAGCAGCAGTTCACACAGGGCCTGTCCTTGAGCCACTGATTCAGCACACCTTGGCTGGCACTGCATTAATGTGTTGAATGAACTGGCCCCCAACCAGGGAATGGCAGGATCTGGTCATGGAATCGTGTGGAGCCATTTTGCACACACACACCCCAGGAAACAGTGGGTACTTTTCATTCTCTAGATCAGCTTCCACTACCAAGGTGAAGAAGGCAGGTGGAGGAATTTTCTTTTGGTTAGCTTTCCCTTTTTTGCTATGGTGCCGGCGGATTCCCACATGCACGACCTTTTCAGAGACAGGGTAGTATATAATCACAAATTAAAGTAATTTAGTTGGCTTGGAGGCCACTTTCCGAGCCCCAACCCGTTTGCACAACCTTTTAACGTTTTGCAAGAGCAAAGTTCTTCGGCTTTCATCATGCAGCGCTGGTCCTCCACACGTCCAGGAGAGAGAGCTCTTCCCTTTCCCAAGTAACCCAGTGGCTTCAGGGAATCCGCTTGCTGAGAGAGCATGTGCCAACTTGAGAAGAGAAGGGCAGAGCAAAGCGCTTTGCTTCAGTGTTTTCCAGCACCGCCCTGTTTATTGCATGACGTCTCTCGCCATTGGCTCTGCTCCAGGTGTGCTTCTCAGCATCCCACCTGTCAAAAGGAGGGTGGCCCAAAACTCATCTCATATCACACACACACACACACACACACACACACACACACACACACAGAGGAGAGCATCACCACAGAAAGGGCAAACATATGCATAAAGATCACACAGGCTAATTGATATAAATAGGTGTGGAATTACAAATAATTTAATTTAAACAGAAATACAGTGCATTCAGGGACACAGGTGGTGCTGTGGGTTAAACCACAGAGCCTAGAACTTACCGATCAGAAGGTCGGCAGTTCGAACCCCCGCGATGGGGTGAGCTCCCGTTGCTCGGTCCCTGCTCCTGCCAACCTAGCAGTTCGAAAGCACGTCAAAGTGCAAGTAGATAAATAGGTACCACTCCAACGGGACGGTAAATGGCGTTTCCGTGCGCTGCTCTGGTTCGCCAGAAGCGGCTTAGTCATGCTGGCCACATGACCCGGAAGCTGTACGCCGGCTCCCTCGGCCAATAAAGCGAGATGAGCGCCACAACCCCAGAGTCAGCCACGACTGGACCTAATGGTCAGGGGTCCCTTTATCTTTACCTTTACCTTTACTCTTTCAGAAGGCTCTTTAAGATTCTGAACTGGGAGCCAATGGCCCTCCAGACATTCTTGGACTCCCAACTCACATCGGCCCCAGCCTGCCTGGACCAGTGGTCAGGGGCAGTGTGATTTGTAGTCCAACAACATCAGGGGGGGCACAGGTTGCCTATCCCTGAAACACAGGATGCCTTCAAATAGAGTGATTTCCTCTGATAGCCCTTGAAATAGAGAACTGTAAAGGTGGCCTAGTTAGCAGGAACCACACTAGTTTCTTGGTGACACACTGGGGAAAGTTTGCTTGCCCTTTGGGGACTGGAGGCCGTAGATCAGGGGTCAGCAAACTTTTTCAGCAGGGGGCCGGTCCACTGTCCCTCAGACCTTGTGGGGGGCCGGACTATATTTTTTTTGGGGGGGGTATGAACAAATTCCTATGCCCCACAAATAACCCAGAGATGCATTTTAAATAAAAACACACATTCTATTCATGTAAAAATACCAGGCAGGCCCCACAAATAACCCAGAGATGCATTTTAAATAAAGGGACACATTTTACTCATGTAAAAATACACTGATTCCTGGCCCATCCGCGGGCCGGATTTAGAAGGCGATTGGGCCGGATATGGCCCCCGGGCCTTAGTTTTCCTACCCATGCCCTAGATGCTTTGATTTGGGGCAGGCAGTGAAGCTTGAATCTCCCTCCCGCTCTGTCGTGCACAAAGACATGCACCTACTTGCTCGCTTAGGTTGCTAAATGTCCCCCGCTCCCCAATCTGCACTAACTTTCTGCTTCCTCCAGAGAAGGATTGAGCCTGGGACTTTTTCTGCATGCAGAGCAGCTGCTCTGCTGCTGAGCAACAGCTCTGGAAGAACCATGGCATTCGAAGTGAGGCAGTAGCTTTGTGACGACTGCTTCCACACATCTGGGAGCAAACACGCATCCACAGCCTCACCCTGACTTCCGTGTTTGGGTCTCTTCTAGGGCAGTGGCAGTGACGACACTGAGCTCCGCTACTCCACCCAGTATGAAGAGCGCCTGGACCCCTTCGCCTCCTTCAGCAGGAAGGTAAGAGAGGCTCTCGTATGGAGCTGCGGGAGGGAAGGGAAAGAAGGGCTTAGAAATACAGACGTACCTTGGAAGTCGAATGGAATCCGTTTCGGAAGTCCGTTCAACTTCCAAAACGTTTGACCTCCAAGGTGTGGCTTCTGATTGGCTGCAGGAAGCTCCTGCAGCCAATCGGAAGCTGTGGAAGCCCCACCAGACATTCGGCTTCCGAAAGAATGTTCAAAAACCAGAACAATCACTTCTGGTTTTCAATTGTTCGGCAGCCAAAATGTTCGGCAACTAAGTCATTCAAATTCCAAGGTACGACTGTACTACATTTCCTAGGTGATGTCTATCAGCCACCTTCAAGCAGTGCTCCACCACTGTTTTATTTTTTCCCCCCATTACATCTTGTTTAGCTACATCTTGTTTATCTGGGGCAACCCTGCCAGATGGGTGGGGTGTAAAGAATAAAATTGTTGTTGTTGTTACTACTATTATTACTAACTTTAATTACTGCAAGAGCACTTCTAGGGGTATGCGGTGTTCCTACAGCAGCAATCTCAGCCACCCTGGTGATGCCCCTATGCCCGGCTGGCAGGCAGGCATTAGTGGGCCCATTTTACAGACAGCAAACTAAGCTTGGAGAATAACATCTTGACCTCGAGTCTGTTCACATTTAAGCACTGGGTAAATTTAAGTGGGCTTGTTAGATCATGGGCTGATGTTGGCATTGCAGGTGAGGCATGGCCGATTTCAGTTTTTCCTTTCACTTTTCCATCTCTGCTTTGTGTTTGTTTGTACTCAGGAGCGCCAGAGGAAGTACCTGAGTCTCAGCCCGTGGGATAAGGCAACTCTTAGCATGGTAAGGCAAGCACTGATGCTCTGTCCTCTCCCATCTGATGTGGAGGAACACTGACCTAGGCCACATTCACACCAGACATTGAAAGCAGTGTGATACCGCTGTAAACAGTTATGGCTTCGCCCCAAAGAATGATGGGAGCTGTAGTTTGTTAGGGATGCTCAGAGTTGTTAGGAGACCCCTCTATTCCCCTCACAGAGCTACAATTCTCAAAAGTTCCCAGGGAAAAGGAATTTGTCTGGGAATTGTCACTTGGTAAGGGGAATAGGGGACACGAGTGGCGCTGTGGTCTAAACCACAGAGCCTGGGGCTTGCTGATCAGAAGGTTGGCGGTTCGAATCCCCGCTACGGGGTGAGCTCCCATTGCTCGGTCCCTGCTCCTGCCCACCTAGCAGTTTGAAAGCACATAAACGGCATTTCCGTGCGCTGCTCTGGTTCGCCAGAAGCGGCTTTGTCATGCTGGCCACATGACCCGGAAGCTGTCTGAGGACAAACGCCAGCTCCCTCGGCCTATAGAGCGAGATGAGCGCTGCAACCCCAGAGTCGTCCACAACTGGACCTAACGGTCAGGGGTACCTTTACCTTAAGGGGAATAGGGAGGGTCTCCTGACAACTTTCAGACGAGGCAACCAGAATGGGACGTGGTTTTCCAGAGGCAGCTACATCACTGGTTTATATAAAGTCAATTTGATCCCGCTTCTTAGCAAGTGTGCATTCCTCATGCATGGAGAAGAGAAGGCCGTGGGTCACTGGGACCAGCCTGGCCTGGCCAAGAACGACAAGCCCTTGTTTCACAGCTGATGTCCGTGTGTGTCTGTACTGAAACGCGAGGCCCAGCAGGTGTGCGCCGTCACCAGTTGCCCTGCCGTCCTTGTGTACTGATGTCATCAGGCCTGGCATGCCAGGAAGATCATATTTGCCTCTGAAGGCAATCCTGTCCCACAGTTTGGACAGAACTGGCAGCCCATGTTGTGTTGGAAATACCCAGAGGAGGGAAACAGATGTTCGGCGAGGTCTGGGCTGGTTGCCAGCAGAGTTTGCACCAGCTGCAATCTGCTTCATACATGGATACACAAAGCTGCTTTTCCCTGAGTCAGCCCACTGGTGCACTTAGCTTACTGTCACCTGCTCTGACTGGCAGCACCTCTCCACAGCCTGCAATCCCTTTCTTAATAACTCGGTGCGAACCTATAGTGTGCAGCCATGCTTGGAATGCTGTGTACAGTTCCTGGTCATTTTGCTTCAAAAAAAAAGCTGGGAGAAAGGTTCAGAAAAGGGCAAGTGAAATGATCAAGGGGGCAGAGCAACTCCCTTATGTGGGGGGAAAAAAATCAAAATTTGAGTTTTTTCCACCTAAAAAATAGGCTAGTAAGTTGGTGAGGCGACATGTTTGAGGTATAGGCAGCAGTTATGCATGGTGCAGAGAAAGTAGACAGAGAGATGTTTTCTCTACCTCATAATACTAAAACCCAGCAGTGCTAGCCAAGGATCTGAGCAAGGGAGAGTCAGGACAGACAAAAGAATAGGCCTTTTCAGTGGTGGCTCCTCACTTGTGGAATGCTCTCCCCAGGGAGGCTCGCCTGGCACCTTCGTTACATAACTTCAGGTGCAGGCAGAAACATTCCTCTTCTCCCAGGCCTCTGGCTAATTCAACTGGTATAGTAGGAAGGGGCATTGTTTCCGTTTGGTACGATGGTATGTATTGTTATATTGTAAACCACCCTGTGATCTTCAGATGAAGGGCGGTATAAAATTATAATAAATATGAACAAGAATAATATATGAACTTGCCTAATTTGTACAGGGTGGCATACATTTCGTTTTTCATCGGCAGAATTCTGTATTTATTGGTTTTTCTGAAAAAGAGTATTTATGCCAAACCCTGTCTTCTTTTGGTGCACCTGCAGGGAAGATTCATCCTCTCCAACAAGACGGCCCGCACAATTGCCTTTTTCTACACTCTCTTCTTGCATTGCCTTGTTTTCCTGGTAAGTCTGTGGCTTGCTCTCTCTCTCTGATATCCTACTGCCTTTGGAAATAAGGAGTCTGTAGTTCAGCCTTCACAAACCTGGTGCCCTTAAGTTGCTTTATTTGTTTTAGAGCATTTGTACCCCGCTCCCCAGCCAGAAAGGGCTCTCGGAGTGGCTTGTGTACCATTGGTTGACTGGGAACCCAAAACCCCCAGGCACCCACTTGATTGGACCTCAAAGCCTGAATCTCTGTTGACGCAGGAAGGATGTTGCAGGGAGAACCTGAGCAAAGAGGATCATTGTGGGGTGGGGTGGGGGTTCCCACTCTCAGTTGAACAATTAACAGACTGCCTTTACTTTCTCAGGTTCTCTACAAAACGGCTTGGAGCGAGAGCGTGGGCAGAGACTGTGCCGCCTTCTGTGCAAAGAAGTAGGTATCGGAGGAGCTGCCTTCCCAGTTCTCTCCTTCAGTCTACCATGTAGATGCTTCTTCAGCTTCTGCAAACATGCCTTTCACTCTGCAAATGTGAAAATCAGGGCTGCAGGTGTCAAGTCAGTTGAGCCAATCCGTCGCTTGCGGTTTGAAGCAGGTCCGGGGGCGGGCACGCTTCCTGCCCCACGTCTCGGTGCTCCCCCCACCAACCCACATCCATATGTTGAACTTTGGTCATCTACATATGAACAACCCCCTAGGGCAGGGCCGGTTCAAGACATTTTGGCACCTGAGGCGAACCACAAAATGCTGCCCCCTCTCCTCCCTGCCAGGGAAGAAGGGGCGAATTCCCAGAGTGGTTTAGAAGCAACTCCTCTTGCCAGGGAACTTTGGGAGTTGTAGCTCTGCGAGAGGAAGAGAGGGGTCTCCTGTCCCCTCTCAGTACCCTTAAACAACACTTCCCAAAATTATTTAAAGTGATATGATTCTGCTCTCCCTGTGTGGGGCAGAAGGGGCCTGGTGCTGGATGCTGTCGTCCTTGAGAAGGCTTGACCTTGCACTGCTCCCCCTGCCATCATCTCCTGGCGTTGCCCCTCATATGGCCAACCTGTCAGGGTCAGGGGCTTGGCTTTTTGTCACTCTGCATTTTATGGGGCACAATATAGATTCACACCGAGGTGTGCTGATCCAGTTGCTTCCATCTCTTTCAGATATGCCGACCACCTGCACAAGTTCCACGAGAACGGCGAGAATGGGGATATGTGGCAATGAAGGCCCTGACTGGAAACCGCTGTGCCCCCCCCTTACTGGAGCCAATTCCATTTCCAGCCCAGAAAGGTTTAATCCCAGTGCTGCTCTGCCCCCATATTCCTTCTCCCTCAAGGACAACATTGTTCACAGGCTCAGGCTTGAGGCAAAAAAATATCTAGAGAGTGATACAACATTTTCGCAAAGCTGACTCAAGCTGATGCACTTGATTTCTCCTTGGTTGTCTCCAGCGGTAACTATCTGTCAAAAATGCTTATAAATTCAGCAGATTTAGGGCTGGTTCAGACATTCCCCAGCTCAATAGGATATGCCTTGCCTGTTCTTGGGGACTCATCAATTCACACAGAAATTATAAACTTGACTCAAGCTGTCCGCAGAAACAGCTGCAGGCACTCCAGTCTGAGAATTACGTCTCAGAAGCTGCAGTTCCATCCATGGGTAGCCTTCTCTTTGCAGATTTGTCCAGCTATACCCCACAGATGTGGTTTTTGAACATCTGAACCAGGCTCCCAGACATTTTACATTTAAGTCTGCCTTAGCACTGGGAGTTAATTCACAGAGGGGTTTTTATACAACCTTTTAAGCCAGCAGCAAGCCAGTGGTTTCATTCAGATGCAACACTCCCCGATTCTTCAAACCATAGTTTGGGAATGCGTGTGCCTGGCTTGTTAGAAAACTTCCTGGTTTCTCCAAACCAGACCTCCAAGCCAGGCTTGCAAACCACAGTCTAATCCTGATTTGCATCCTCGTTTGTGGGATTGCACAAACCATAGTGTCCGGTTCTTATGCCATGGCAAACTGGAACATGACAAAACAGGAAGTGCTATATTAAGCCGGGCACATGGGACGGGGAGAGGTTTGAAGGACTGGAGCACCCATGACGTCTGAATGTAGCGAGCAAGTCTTAATGCACTTCAGCAGACTGGCCAGCTCCTTCGATGCCAGAGGTTCCTCCTGTGCTTTTTGACAAAAGAAATTTAACAGCTCTGGGACATGGAAAAAGCTGCATTGGTTGAGCAAGAGAAGGAACCAGTACGCACCTGACAGTACTGGAAATGCTTCCCATGCAACAAAAACTTCCCCCTTGGCAGAGTGTGCTGCAAACCACAAGGGCTGGTTTGTGTTGGTTTTACATATTCCTGAAATGGGCCCACAGTGGGAAGCCACAGCTCCTTGCTGCAATCCATCTGCAGGGCAGGTTTCCCCACGGAATTGTTTGTGAAGCAGCAGTCAATCCTGCTGCAAAAAAAAAGAAAGGGACCCAAATAATGTTATGCAGAGGGATTTAAGGATAGTTTTGCTGGAGGCTTTAGCAAACTTGGGAAAACAAACATGGGAGAAAGGTGGCTTATCTGCTTTGGAACTGCTGCAGTAAACATTTTTCCTTTTGCGTGGTAGGCAGGAACTTTCTGTTGCAGAATTCCCTTCCTGTTTTTTGTTATTATTGAATTAAGAGGTTGTTCAATCCTGTTGTTTAATCGAGTAATGCAGTTGAGGGAAGAAGTGGTGGTCAAATGGATTGTGGCTTTTGAAAGCCTCTCGGAGCGGTTTCTTCGCTTTCAAATGTACCAGCGTTCTCAACTGCCTCCGAAAATCCCCCAAATTGAGTTTTCATAGTAAAGGTTTGATTTTGTAGTTGAAGGTGGGTGATGCAGATTGGGAAACCGATTACCCCCCCCCCTTTCCTCTTCCTACGATTATTTAAACTGCTTCTGGTGTGCGTAAATTGGTCTTTTCCCCCCTCCCTCCCTCTGCCTGCAAAGCAAAATCCTTTCCAGTAGAAATAAATGCTTGGAAGATGAATTGGACTCCCTGTGTACTCTGTTGGGTGTCAGTGTTGGAGGCCTGGAAAAAAATGGCAGGCAGTTGAGCCAATTGGCTTGGGAGCCGAGAGACCAACCCCAGATGGCATGAAACTGGGAACCCAACAGATCGTGGAATTGCAGAGTTGTTAGGGACACAGAGGGTCATCTTCTAGTCTAGGGGTCAGCAACCTTTTTCAGCCATGGGCTGGTCCACTGTCCCTTCAACCTTGTGGGGGGCCAGACTATATTTTGAAAAATAAATAATGAACGAATTCCTATGCCCAACAAATAACCCAGAGATGCATTTTAAATAAAAGGACACATTCTACTCATGTAAAAACACACTGATTCCCAGACCGTCCGTGGGCCGGATTGAGAAGGCAATTGGGCTACATCCGGCTGCCAGGCCTTAGGTTGCCTACCCCTGTTCTAGTCCTTTCCCCAATGAGATGCAGAGCAGAGAAGTGGCAGGAATGCTCAACCCTCTCTTCACCACTACCACTTTGCTGCTGCCCCATTCCCAACCTATAAGCAGTGCTTTTGGAAACCACAAGAACTGAGAAAGCACACCGACTCCTCAAGCAAAGTCAATCCTCTGTCAGCCTCAGCAAAACAGAGGGGATTCATTGCCCTGAACCCCTGGCCTACTGGTAGCAAGTCAGTATTGCCAAGTCCACAGGTCAGGAAACACAGTTCAGGGTCAATCCAAGAATGCAGCCAAAGTCCAGCAGTCAGGATACAGGCCAGAGTCAAACCCAAAGGACAGTCCCATAGAGGTCCAGGAGCATCCAAGGTCCCTCAATGTGGGCAGTTAAACAGACACAGCACCACATCTCTGCTTCCCTTTTGTACTTTGCATGCTGATTGCATGCTCATCTAGGATTGATGATGCAGGTGACTCTCACCTGTCCTGCCCTGGAGTCTACTCCAGCTGAGGAATCACACCCCTCCTTCCAGAACTAGTGAGCCTCACCTGGGCTATGGGCATTTGTCTGTCTCAGCCTCCTAGAGAGTCCCTTCCACTGCTCCCTACACCTCAGAGGCCACCGTGTTCATAGAGACAGAAGCCCCTCTGGTTCTGGTGATGGGTCCTGCTATTCTGGTTTCTGTGCACTGACCTCAATCCCCTCAGCAACTAAAGCAAAAATAAAAATAAAAGTACAGTCACACCTCGGGTTGAAGTACCCTCAGGTTGAGCGTTTTTGGGTTGCACTCCGCGGCGACCTGGAAGTAATGGAGCACGTTGCTTCCAGGTTTCACCGCTTGCGCATGCACAGACACTAAAATGACGTCAAGCAGCCTCAGAGAAAAGTGAGGAATGGAAACTGGAAGCACCATGTGGCTATTTACTGGGCAGGATCTCCCTTCCTCTTAGCTGCAGCGTCTTATCATCCCATTTCCTCTTTCTAAATAACTTTGCAACAAGTGACTCTGCTCTAAGATGTCTGGCATCAACAGCGTCTGTTTTCCTTGGCAAACCTTCACCATCCTTAGACCTGCAGAGCGGGGAGATCAGTTGCCTAGCAAGGGACTGTCAGATTGGGTGATGTTCAAGGTACTTTGTAAAATTAGTTTTCGAAAAACAGGTGCGAAATCTCCAAGGCTACTTCCACGCTATAACCTAGAGCTGAGTAGCTTCGAGAACACTAGAACACTGTCCAACCATCTCATCCTGTCGTCCCCTTCTCCTTGTGCCCTCCATCTTTCCCAACATCAGGGTCTTTTCCAGGGAGTCTTCTCTTCTCATGAAGTGGCCAAAGTATTGGAGCCTCAGCTTCAGGATCTGTCCTTCCAGTGAGCACTCAGGGCTGATTTCCTTAAGAATGGATAGGTTTGATCTTCTTGCAAGTCCATGGGACTCTCAAGAGTCTCCTCCAGCACCATAATTCAAAAGCATCAATTCTTCGGCGATCAGCCTTCTTTCTTTTATAGGCCACCTATATCTGGGCAGCAGCATTTTGAGCCTGTGGAAGTTTCCAAACTGTCTTCAAAGGTTCCATGCAGATGAATTACAGTAGTCAAACCTAATTTGACTAAGTGCATGTATAATCTCTCTGAATCATGGATTACCTGGATGACGGATTATCTCTCTAGTTAGAGTCGCAGCTGGTGGACCAACCTTGGCACTCCTACCCACACATGCAACCTGCACTTCCAAAGAAGGGCCACTTCCTCTGGCAGATTGAATGGATGAGACCAGGAGTGGATCCCATGGTCAAGAAGGCGGTTCCTGCACATGCCGTAGAGGGAAGTGAGGGGCAGATGGGGCTTGTCAACCTGGGAAGGTAGCCCATCTAGGAGAAGGAAAACACTGATCCTAAACGGGAGAAGAAAAGGCTAAGGAATAAACCCTACCCAAATCTGGAGGGGAGCCGCTAAGACGGTTGGATGGTATCTCATACGCCTCTTTCTGGCAATTCCTGCAGCCAAACTGGTGCCAAACATATTGCTCTGCTTTCATTTGGACTACATCAGCAAGGCCGAGAGTGGGGTCTTGTTGTTTGGGCAAAGCAGGACCTCCATACACACTGCTCAGACTTGCGCCCCAGAAAGATCACTTCAGTGCTGCTAACGCAGCTGTTTGACTTCACCCCCGGAGGCTCACTCTGTTGCTTCTGGAGACAGCAAAAGGAAGCAATAAAAGCAGTTGGCGCCTGCAAACAAGAAACTTTTAATTAAAGGCACAAGAATGCTGATACATTTTGATAGCTCTTTGTAGGTTTCCACTGAATGGGTTGGTGTGGCAAATATATTTTACTGCAGAAAAGTGCTGTGGATTTCATTACAGTGCACTGAAACAATCTGGCAACCCATAAAAATGTGTGATGGCAAGATGGCAATTCCACAAGCAAGACGAGCCTAGAAGCAACCCAAGGCTAGCAAAATTGTACTATTTGGAGAGAGGAGAGGGATAGGGTCCTCCCATCCCATATCGAGCTATGTAAATGTGATTATTTTGCAGGAACACCAGGGTGAACAGCCGGGTAAAACTTTCCCTGGGGAAGCCATCAACAATATGCTGTGTCCACAAACTATTTGGAGAAGTCAGCATTGCAACATCAGTCTTCATCACGATCTCACATTAATAGATTGCTCTCTGTCTCTTAAACTGACGCATGGTCATAAAAATAGCAGGAGGAATCAGTTGCCTTTGCAGGGGATTCGTTTTTTGAGACTATCCGGAAGTCATGGCTGTTACGAGAGGACGAGCTGGGAAGCTAATTTTAGCCCTCCTTTCTATGGGCTAACATGTAATGTAACAGTAGGAAACCCAAGAGCTGTTGTCAGAAGTTAACCCTCACTGCCCCACCCTCGGAAAGGGAAGCAGACTGATAGTGCAAGGATCAATCTGCAGGGGGAATATCATCTGATGTCCACAAGCAATATAGGGACATATGAAGCTGCCTTAAGGTCTATCTAACTCAGTATTGTCCATGCTGTCTTTCCGTGGCTCCCTAGGGTTTTAGGCAGGGGTCATGGGCCTTCCATATAGAATCGGCTTAGGCAGAGTCCATCCACTGAGCCCCTGATTGCGACCTGCTCCAATTAGGAGCAGGTGGAGGTTTATCCGCAGTTCAGCTACCTGGGTTTCTCTTAATCAGATAGGAACCTGCAGTGGCGTAGCGTGGGTTGTCAGCACCTGGGGCAAGGCAAGTAATTTGCACCCCGTAACCCGTGGATTTGCGCCCCCTAACCTGTGGATTTGCGCCCCCTAACCCTAACCCCCAGATGTTGCGCCCGGTGCGGCCGGCCCCCCCTGCACCCCCCACGCTACGCCACTGGGAACCTGCCTAGAACTGCCTGCATATGAAGCATCATTTATTCCACCACTGAAGTTCAGCCCCGCCTCCCCATCCACTGACCAGCCTTTATGGGAAACGGTCCACAGTCAAAATATGAGTTGATGCCACTGTGGGCCACAGGCACTTGTGGCTACTCCTCTCACCACCTGCAAGTAGAGTGGCCAGGTGTTAGAGACCTTGAGCTCCTGCGCCTTTAAGGAGTTCCACAGAAGAGATCTCAGCAGGTGTTCCTCCAGCAGGGCCTTGGGCAAGGAGTCATATTTCATCCTCTGCACTCCTCCTGAGGGCAAGGCTTCTGATCCAGGTTGGCTGGAGCACTGACCAAGACCCAACTCCTCCATGGGGCGATGACAAGTTCTGTCGCAGGAACCACGTGTCCACTGAAATGCTGCAAAGGCACACGTTGGCTCCATCGAAGCCAACATACTGCAGAATGCACACGGTTCGGTCTGCTTCCTGGGCCAAATCTTTTCTTAAAACAGTCTTTGCCAACCTAGCACCTACTTGGACTACCTGGCAGATGGGAGTTGTAGTCCAAAACATCTGCCTCAAACCATCTGAGCTACACCTTCCTATCGCACCCCCATTTCTCTCTCAAGAATCAACGCCTGGCTTCTCAGCCCAAGAAAGCAGGTCAAAAACGGCTCCTCAAACGCTACAGTTCCACATGCACAGTTGCACACATTTTGCCCAACATGCACAGTCAGTCCCCCCCCCCCATTTCCTTGGTTTACCCGGCACAAAACACACCCTTAACTGGGTGGGGGACCCTGCTCCCCTGAGGCATCAGTGCTGCTGCCTCCATTGATGCGCAAGGAAAGTGCTCTCCCTGGTCTGCTGTTGTTCTGGAAGTGACTTTGCCCTCCTCTCGTAAGTGCTGTGCTGGTTTCATTCAGCTATATTTGAACTCGGCCATCGATCGGTTCAGTTCCCTGGGCCCGGCGGATGCATCCATTTGTGGCTATGGGAACCCATTTGAAACCATGAACTGACTGTGCAGGGAGGGGCAGACACCTTGCTTGCACAGCCAGTTTATTTTAATCACTGCACACACACACACACACACACACAAACACAAACACAAACACACACAGTGTCAGTAGGGAGAGGGAGCCTCTTTTATGAAAGCAGTGTTGGGTGAATGAGCATCGCACCCACCCGTCTCTGCCTGAAGCAGCTGCCGGCTTCTTGCTTTCCATGACTTAAGTATTTCCCGGCAGTGAAGGGTGTTTGTGCAGCTCAAAACATGCGCTGCGTTTCAGACTGGAATTTTAAAATCCCGGGGCCAGCGTTAGGGATTAGCCTGCTAACTGAAACAAGCAGGCAAAACCAGGAATTGGGATTTATCCTGGGGACAGCAAGCATGAGATGATACTGGCAGGTCCAAGGTCACTCAGAGGAAGCTTTGTGGCTGCGCAGGGATGTAAGGGACCATCTCTGCCTTAAAAAATGGTTAAACACAGGCTTTCCATGCAAATGGTCTGTACCCAAATAAGCCTGGGAATGTCCCCTGCTGGATATTATTGGAGATTCCCCAAATCCTCGCCGTCCCCAAATCTGCTTTGGTGGGTCAAGGGAAGCCCAAAACAGATTGGGGTGAGGCGAGAGAAGGACGGAGTGTGTTGTTGCTCAAGAAATCATAGACTTGTAGAGTTGGAAGGGACTCCCATGGGTCATCTAGTCTGACCCTAGCAAACCAGGAATCAAACGATCCCTGGCAGGTGGCCATCCAACTTCCATTTAAAAACCTCCAACGAAAGGAGGAGGTAGAAATACTTGTGGTGGCAGAACATTCTCTTCAGTGCAATGTGGAATACAACCCTTAAAAAAAAATAAAAACCACCCACCCACGCAGGATACATCAGTGCGCACATCCGCACTATTGATAACTTCACATCCTCTCATACTGACAGGCTGCCAAGGAAGTGCCATTTGAGTCAGTTGCCCATCGTACATTACAGGCCTCTCTGGGCCACGCACAGAAAGCGGGTCTTCCTCTGAGTCCTTCTTGCCTTGAGCAGCTCAGAGTTGTGCACCTCACCATTTTTCTTTCCCTCCCCCTTTCCATCCGTGACAAAGAGCAGATTTTGCATTTGCACACAAAATCTAATCATTTATTTGCACCGAAGAGATGCAGAGAAGCCTCTGGCCTGCTCATGCAGAGGGTCCGGGTGGGCAGGGACTCCTCAGAGGAAGGACCAGCGTCCTGTTCTGTGGCTCTGTTGCTGTGGGCTGGAAAACTCAGGAGCAAGACATAGGCAAGCAGGCACAGGCAAACTCGGCCCTCCAGATGTTTTGGGACTACAACTCCCACCATCCCTAGCTAACAGGACCAGTGGTCAGGGATGATGGGAGTTGTAGTCCCAAAACATCTGGAGGGCCGAGTTTGCCTATGCCTGGTCAACGGGGGCGAGAGAGGTTAAGATGCTGCTTCTCTCCATGTTCATTTTGGTGGCATTTTGGCATTACCCCTACTCCCTCTTCCTGGTTTTCATAGAACCCTAGAGTTGTAGAGTTGGAAGGGACCCTGACTGCCATCTAGCCCAACTCTCTGCAATGCAGGAATCTCAGCTAAAGCATCCCTGACAGATGGCCATCCTACTTCTACTGAAAATCTTTCAGTGAAAGAGAGAGGCCACCACCTTCTGAGGAAATCCAGAAGCTTGGAGAGAATTAATTTTGCTGAATGTATTTGGGGGAAAGCAGTAATCTCCAGAGAGTGCCTCAAAGCGGGGGGGTGGGGGGGTGTCCTCCTGCACGTCAGCATTTCCCAATTTGATTATTGTTCATTTGTAATTAGTATTGACAAATTATGTGGCAGGGAGGAGAAAGATGTGTTTTTCCAGTCTACTCCCTGCCGCCACCAGCTCCACTTCTTATCAGGTGGCTCCAGACTCAGCTGGAAATCTTCCAGCATTAGCAAGAATAATACATTAGTGACACTTGTTTTTTATACCAAGAATCAATTAACAAATTATGGGCTTTCTATATAGAAGGAATTCCATGCAGGAGCTAACATGATTCCCCTGTCTAGAGTGATGTATATTATGCACTTCTGGAGGAAGTGGACGCTCTGACAGTGCCTGATAAATGTGTTGGATTCCAATATTGTAGAGTGGGAAGGGTCCCAAGGGTCATCTAGTCTAACCCCCTGCAATGCAGGATTGTTCAGAGTCTTTACAAGAGGGCTGTGCACCAGATCTGGGAGTCTGTGTGGTGCAGTGGTTAGAGTGTCAAACTAGGACCTGGGAGAGACCGGAGTTCAAATCCCCAATCAGCCATGAAGCTCACTGGGTGATCCTTGGTAGTTAATTGCCTCTCAACCTAATCTACCTCACAGGGTTGTTGTGGGGCTTGAAAAAGGAGCAGGAAAACCTTGCAAACCACCTTGAGCTGCTTGGAGAAAAAGGTGGGATATAAATGGGATATCAGACAAACTCCCAGATTTATAACTGAATCAGACCAATTCAGGTGAAACCCAGAATTTATCATCCAGATCAGGTTGAGGCAGCCCTGTATGTCTATGAGTATGAGTCAACCCTCTAAAACTCCTGAGCTTTTTATAAAATCTTTTCTGGATCTACTGGTGAACTGGAACACATAATTCATTGACCTAAACATTGAAGTGATTACTCTTTCTGGCTGCTAGACTCACTTGCTTCTGGCTAGCCTTTCCCCCGCTGCTTGGCATTTTTCCTTCCCTGGTAAAAGTTGTATCAGTGATTCTATGCACCCCATACTTGGATGATAATAATGGTTTATATTTCAGGCTGAAGTTCCTTTTGTGGAATCATCTTATTAAATACAAACATCCTCTCATTGGTGAGACAGGGGCACTCTGAAGGCTCATGCTATTTATTTATGAAACTCATGATTCCTAACTGCGCCTCCACCTATGAGGCACAATAAGCCAACTGCCTCAGGCAGCGGATCCTCATGCCGCCATGCTGTGTGTCAACTCTGTAAACAATGAGTGAACAAAATGTGGCGATTCCAGAGTAAAGGATTTGTGTGGAAGCAACTCAACACTCCCGTTATTCGTCGCTCATGTGAGGCAGCTTGCAAAGTTTGCTAAATTTTGAGACGTGTGTGCTTATATGACATAATTGTCAGCTCAGTTAGCCCGTTCCAACCTCAGGCATTTTTGCACCTGAAAGTAGAGTTCAAAATGGCACCCAGTTGCTCTGAATAGAATGAGCTATGCAGGCACAGCGGAGAAGAGGCAGGGAAATTCCCTTCTGGAATCCGTTTCCTGAAGCAGTTGCTTCACCTCTCAGCTCCCTCTGACTGGCTTCTCCATGAACTGGGAGGCGGGGAAATACGCCTGGAACCGTTCCCTTACCACAAATGGTAGTTGGCCAAGGATTTGGGGCCTACAAGAAGGGTTTAGAGCTACCGTCTTGGAAGGGACCAGTTGGCAGCTCCCTGCCTTAAAAAACGATTCCTTCCCTGTTGGATTCGCCGTTGGACTATGGGCAGACAGCAACAAAAGCTGCCAAGGCCATATGGAAAGACTTGTCTGCGCCTTTGCTGTTTATGGCGTTTCCTGGGAGACGGGCCTCACGGGCTTTTCTTCCGCTCAACACTGAAATATTTACTCCTCCCCAGCAAAAAAAGAAAGAGAGAGAGAAATAAATCTGTTCTCATTAAGGCGGTTAAGAGTAAACGAACCACATAATGTGGAAACTGGAGTCCTTGTAGTTCCCATAAACACACTCCTCAGTGAAACTGTCAACAGGCCGCAGAGAGATGGGGAGGCCTATGTGGGGCAAAGCAGCTCTTGATGGCTGAGCCCTGTGGCCCCTGAGAGCCAGAGGCAGTGCTGTGATCAGTCCAGAAGAAACCCCCTGGGGCCAAATCTCTTTTTGCAGAAAGCACTCTCTCTTCCTAGGGCAGGGGTGCCCAAACTTTTTTCAAAGAGGGCCAGATTTGATGAAGTTAACATGTGTGAGGGCCGACCAAAGTTGCTGGGCTTTTTACAGGGGCCGGATTAAATCGACCGGGGGGGGCGCCCTAAATGGACTTCGGACATGCCTGTCCCTAGGGTTATTTATCTTCAAATTGGACTTGATTTGCTGTCCATTAAATCCTAGGCCCATTGGTAGATTAAAGGTACTCATGGCCATTAATTTAGGTGGGTCTACTCTTGAGTTTTACTTAGGCCACCAGACATTTAAAACATTCTAATACCACTTTTAAAAAAATGTAGGGAGTGTAGTTTGCAAAGTGTGCTGAGGGCTGTTAGGAGACCCCTGTTCCCTTCACAGAGCAACATTCTCGGAAAAGGGACTGATTGTTAAACTACTCTGGGAATTAGCACTGTGAGGCTATGAGTGGGTGGCCTAACATCTTTCAAGTCCAAACTGATATAGAAAAAATAGGGGTGGTTGGCTTTTGCTGCCCAACTTTCCAAGGGGCTGAGTCCCCTAAGTCCATGATTGGTCAGAAATGAATGGATGGAGGCAGGATGCAGCGGAAAGCAAGGCAGATCTTTATCCTAGCAAGGAGGCAAGAGAGACCCCGAACCAAGAAGCAACATCTCTTTTAGGGGTTTGCAATTTGGCATGGAGAAGGAGGACACCCCCTCTACAAACCATCAGAAATTACATCACACATAAGATGGCGTTACTGTGGCTCAGGCAGGCCAAGGTGTGATATTCCTGAGGATTTAGCAAGTTTTACATAGTTCCAGACACAGTTTACACAAAACATTAGCATTTGATAAGACAATCTGGATGCCCGTCAGACATCCCTCAATGCAGAGCATCTGGGCAAACAATGACAATTCATACAAAGGAGGTTCATAGACATAGGAGAGGAATCCCTTCAGGAACTTCCCCTGATTGCTATCTGCCTACGTGTTCTCAGGCAAGGAGGATTAAGGAGGCAGAGGAAATATTTAGAGTCTTTAGGAAAGCCAAGCTGGCTTTTGGATTGCTCTCCTTTATTATTTTAGACCTGTGGTTTATTTATTTATGTATGTGTGTTTACCTCGTGCAATTATCAACATTTATTCTATATTTGAGACCTTAACACTTAACACTTAACAACTATAGCTCCCAGAATCCTTTGGGGAAGCAATGTCTGCTTAAAGTGCTAACAGAGCACTTTAAATGCATGGTGTGAATTTGGCCTTAGCTGGCTACATCCTGTGGCTTGGGAGCCCTTCTAGTAGAGGAACATCCTCTGAAAAACAGGGCACATGGCATGTTTGTTTGTTGCATTTATACCCCACCTTTCCTCCAAGGAGCCAAAGATGGCGTATGTTAAGTTGTGGGTGGACATATCAGACGACACAGTGATTCTTCAAACAGCTCTTGTTTATTCACAGGCCAGAACAGAACTGAACTGAAGGGTTCAGCCAGCCTGCTTATATAGAGCTCCAGTACAACGCAACTGTAACAACTTTCTGTAACTATCCAATCACTGAACGTCACTTTCAATCCCTTATTTGCATATGTGGACCTGAGTGAAAACTATCTACAGTATCCCCCTGCTGGCCCAGGGTGAGAACTTCAGTACATAACAGCGTACGTCATCAGCATCATCATAATTTTGTTATTTATACCCTGCCCATCTGACTGGGTTGCCCTTCTCCTCCCTATAGTCCCCCTCCTCCCCATTTTATACTCACAACAACCCAGTGAGGGAGGCTAGGCTGAGAGTGAGTGATTGGCCCCAGACCATCCAGTGGGCTTCATGGCTGAGTAGGGATTTGAGCCCTGGTCCTAGTCAGGGGTCTCAGCATTACTGGCAGTGGATAAGTGCCCACTTCAGCAGGGTGTCGTGTGCTCTCCTCAACTCACAATCACCATCATCAGGAAACTGCTCTGGCTACTCAACTTTTAAAGAATGGTTTTGCGCACTCCCCACCCAGAAAAAAAATTAAAATTATCTAGTGAAATAGAGGTAAGGGGAAGAAGACTACACATCTATAGATTTGTAGAGTGTCGCAGCAGCTAAGGTTTCCCTGCTGGAGGTTGTTACGAATCCTGCCTGCCCCTCTGCCCCCCCCCCCAATTTTCTCGCTCTGTCTATGTGGCTCGTTCCCCAGTGCTCCATTAGCACTGCTAGGTGATTCTGCGACGGGTGCTTGCGAGCGACCCTTTTAATTAAGGGAACACATCCAAGTCTGCCCAGAGAACAGCTCTCTACGGGGTTTTACACCTCCTGCTTCGGTGCCACGACAGGGCCGTGTGCACGAGAGGAGCTGTTTTATTCCTTTTGAATCTGTTTTACTCTTCACAGAATTCCACCCTGGGGATACAATGGAAAGGCAGTGCATGAAAGCGCACGGCAGCCATCAGCAGGTGGCACTTTTCATAGGGTGGAAAGGAGCATAATCACCTGCACTCAGGTGGTCCAGCCCTATCATTAGATAGACAGAGGAAACTGCTCTGGCAAGGGAGGTATGCCGGGGCCTGAAGCAGGCACACACCCCACCTTCCAGCTGTTGCTCCTCAGTCTCCTGCCCATTTCTCTCTGGTGGTGATCAAAGCTATGTGTGCCACAGTGGACCCCTAAATTACCCTCTTGACCATAGCTGCCCTGGATGTTGAACTAAGACTCCATTGTCAGCCTCTGTACATGGAGGGAGAGGGGCATCTTGTTATTTGCCTCAGGAGGCAGCAAAACAACTTGGGGCGGCTGCGCCTGCGCATGTCTGCTGTCAAAGTTGCAGCAATGATGATTTAACCCATAGTGAGCTCATGTGTCCAAACCTCTCATTGTCCAACCTTGGAACCTTATTATGTTAGACAGCCCAGTCAGATGTGCATGGTACAAAATTGTTGTTGTTGTTGTTGTTGTTGTTGCCTTTGTGTAGGAATGTATAAAGAGCAGAGCTAATAATTGCTGATCTTTGGGTTACCCCCAACTAGAGCTGGGCGATATCTGGTTTTCAACATTTCCCCGCGTCATTATTTTTGCACAGCACACACACAAACATACACCGTTATTCGCAATATATTGCCAGATTAAAGATTATGAAACGGATATCAAAATATGGAATTCAAACTGGTTTTGGATGATATATTGCCCAGCCCAACCCCCAACCGTGCTGATCTTGCACAAAATAACTCCAGTTATATGCATACACAACGCTAAAGAGGCATATTTCTCTCTGTGTTTACAGATTGATTTGGCTGTGAGATAGTATGGTTCTGCCCAGTACAATGATCCTGCATGTTTCATGGTGGTTTGGTTCCAAGGTTTGCACAAAATTGTGCATACTCAACCCCTTGGAGCCGCCCCACAGGTAGCAGGTGAGGGAGAGACAGAATCCCCTAGAGTTGGTGTGCCAAGGGAGCCCTTGCCTAGCAGGCAACTTTAAAAGCTCTTTTTGTGCCATGTAACCCAAGTGGACCCAGCACGGAAATAGCTTTCAAGCTCTCTGCCTTGGGTGGAGCAAGGCCTGCTGCATCTGGAAGGCTAGGAATGTTCACGTGAGATGTGGTGGGAAGTCAGATTGCCTTGTGAGAGCATCCCAGAACCAGCCTAGGCTCCCACCCTCCACATCCAAGCAAAGGGGAGAGCTTAAAAGCTAGTTTTGCCCTGGGTCTTGGGCTACCAGCTGCATAAAGAGCTTTTAAGCTCACAGCCTTGTTTGCCAAGCATGGCCCTCTCAGCATGCCAGCTCTGGAAGCCTAGGGATGTTCACACAAGATGTTGCGGGAATTCAGTAAGCTCTCGCAAGAGCATCCCAGAGCTGGCACTCTGAGCTGGCCTTGTCCCGCCCCAGCAAGGCAGAGAGCTTAAAAGCTTGGGGTTTTCCCCTTCGAAAAGAGCATTTAAGTTCTCCGTCTCACTTGCGATTTGACTTGGCTGAAATCGTACAAGTCAAATGCATAGAAGATGTGGGGTTACTTTTATTATCACACAACTGATGAGGCAGGTTGCTAGAAAGGGACGCTTAAAAATGCTGAGATTCAAAAATTGGAATAGAACAGGGAATGCATTTGTGCTTCCAAATCATATACAGTAGCATTGGGAAATAATACATTTTGTGAACAAAACAACCGCAAGATCATCCTAGTTCTTTCAGCTGACTCCTGTTGTTATGGGAACAGCTTGCTGAGAGCGGCAGACCTTGTGTTATGCTTATTTATCCATGCGCCTCACTTTAGAGACAGCAACCAAACATCTACAAGAAAAGCACTGTACCTCTCAGTTGAAGCCAAAAGCATTCCACACCATTAAGGTCTGAAATGGAGGGTGGCCGACATGAAATCTGCCCAGAAGCCCAGTATCCATGTGGTCTGCAGCACATTGGTGCATATTTGTCTGTGACAATGGTGTAGTGTGAGAAACCTGTTCATAAACACGAAGCCACACAGAGCTTTAAAGCAAAATACAATGAAAATTCTATATTTTAAAGCAGCACAATTGACAGTGAGACAAAACACCCCCTAAAACAGAACTTAAACCACAACTAAAAATGTGTTCTATACTCAGTTGTGTAAGTGACACTCACAACCGCCAAACATGTAAATGCTGGAAAACAATGCTCTAGCCACCTGAGTTTTACTCAGAGTAGACCCACTGAAAACCATGCTTAGTCCTGTCCATTAATTTCAATAGGTATACCCTGAGTAGGAATAACGTTGGTGATAACCCCAATATATTCAGACTTCACTCTCCCAGCACTCCCATAATTCAGTCTCACCTGCTCAATCAACAGTCCACACATGATACTGGAAATGTATTCAATGTACAGTGGTACCTCGGGTTAAGTACTTAATTTGTTCCAGAGGTCCGTACTTAACCTGAAACTGTTCTTAACCTGAAGCACCACTTTAGCTAATGGGGCCTCCTGCTGCTGCCGTGCCGCCGGAGCATGATTTCTGTTCTCATCCTGAAGCAAAGTTCTTAACCTGAAGCACTATTTCTGGGTTAGCAGAGTCTGTAACCTGAAGCGTATGTAACCTGAAGCATATGTAACCCGAGGTACCACTGTAGTCATTTTTCTACACCTGATTGCAACTAAATTTCTAAATTATTGTAATATTCTGTAAAATGTTTTCTCTCTAGCTGTTACCCAGCTTCTTTACTTATAGTCTCTTAAAACAATAATAGATGATAGATAGATAGATGATAGATAGATAGATAGATAGATAGATACATAGATACATAGATAGATAGATGATAGAGATAGATAGATGATAGAGATAGATAGATGATAGAAAACAATTCATAAACAAGACCCAGACAAACCTGGATAGATACTGACAAAAGGGGTGTTTACATGTTACCATTTGAATGGATGTCCAATCTGCATAAGTACCTCCATACACAAATAGTTGATCTGTACACTTGTACGGATATTCATATGTAACATTCAACGAGTGTACAGTCTGTGTGCGCAACAGGTGAGCTGTTCACACTCTTCATACCCTTTCACACAAACAATTTGAATCAGAGAATAATAGAATTGTAGAGCTGAAATGGACACCTCCCAGGGTCATCCAGTCCAACCCCCTGCAATATGGTAATCTATTGCCCAACATGGGGCTTGTAGCTATGTAGATACAGCTTATGCCTCTGTTTAGTGTGTAATGTTTGAACCAGCCTACATGAAGCAAACAATTACAGTGGTACCTTGGTTCTCAAACTTAATCCATTCCGGAAGTCCGTTCCAAAACCAAAGCGTTCCAAAACCAAGGCATGCTTTCCCACAGAAAGTGATGCAAAATGGATTAATCCGTTCCAGACTTTTAAAAACAACCCCTAAAATAGCAATTTAACATGAATTTTACTATCTAACAAGGCAATGATCCATAAAATGAAAGCAATAAACAATGTACTGCAGTCACACAATCAGTAGCGGAACTGGGTTCCACACAGTCACAAAAACAAAAAACAAAAGAGCCACAAAAATGCAAAATAAAGAGTAGAAACAGACAGACCTCAGCGTACCACTCCAAATGGAAGCGTGACACTCAAATCAGAAGTGTAACTCAAAATTGAGCACATTTGGCTTCTGAAAACAGTTCGCAAACCAAAACACTTACTTCCAGGTTTGCAGTGTTTGGGTTCCAAGTTGTTTGAGTACCAAGGCGTTTGAGAACCAAGGTACCACTGTATGCACAAGCGCACACACCCACATCAAACATTCATACAAAGCATTCCCACCTTTGCCTCTCACTCAGGTGGGTGTTACAGAACTTGCCCCCCAAAGCAGGCTCTCATCTTAGGGATGATACCACTTTTTCCAACTATTCGTCAAGCAAATAACACTTCGGCTAGGTCCCTCTTAAAAGAAAACTACAGTACTGTAAAAAAACCAAATAAATACCACCCACTTCCCCTGGTCTTACCTGAGAGAACTGTGTTGAGCGAAAGAGAATTACAGCTTATCGAGAATATCAGTTCTATCACCGGTCTGGCTTGAATCAAGATAACAGATTTTTATCCTGCTGTGGAAGATAATGAGTTACAGCAGTGTCAGCAATGGGCTGTATATGTTTTGCATCCATTTAAGTTTTAGTGAAGTTATATGCATTTTTATTTGTTCTTTGCATTTCACATCCCTCCAATTTCACTGTTCACAATGTTGTGGTTGCATGTATGTCTGCCCAATGAAGATAATTCTCCACGCATCTGATGAAGTGGACTCTGGTCCAGGGCTACTGGAAGTCGTGGTCCACAGACGGGTGCTGGTCTGCAAGGCATCAGTTGTCAGTCCATGACAATCTCACACACGTGGCCCAAGTTGAGTAGGACCCTTCAGAGGCCAGCCATAGTATCAGTTCCTGGCACTTATTGAGGGCTATACTGCCAACCCACAACATCACATAGTTTGAAAACCACTATTCTGGTCCACAAAAGCTTATTACGCCATCGGTAAATCTTGAAGGTGCCACCAAACACTTTGTTAACTTTTAATGTAACCAGCACAATTTTTATTTGTTTAAAAGCCAATTACAACTTCTTTTCTCTTGCATTTAATATTGAAAGGCTGTTAAAAATAATAAAACGCCGGTCTAAAAATGCAAGGAGACACGGCTGACAGCCGCAAGCTTGAAAAGGAAGGGCATTATATTTGCATGAAACATTTCTGTTTATATGGAGGTGAATTGTACACACTGATGCCACATTTTCATAACCTTCTCATAACCTTCATAACAGTCATTATGTGAGAGAAAGGGCCTAGGAATTGATTGTGAGAGAATAACTACTATTCCCATAATTCATTGGGGGAAGCCATGCCAATTAACCTTGCACAAAACTAATAAGACATTCGCGGTAGATGTATAGTTTTCCTGCACAACAGTCCTACAAGGTAAGTTTTTAAATTTGTTCTCACAGGAGGCTGTGATGGCCACAATTTGGATGGCTTTAACAAAGGATTGGAGAAGAATGCTGTCAACAGCCTACCAGCCACAATGGCTATGCTCTGCCTCCACGGCGAGTCACAGTTCATGGTTGGTTTACTCAGTGCTTTTTTTCTTTAAAAATGTTGAGGGGTGCTCTCATTTTGACTCAAGAAAATCTCCATTTTATAGTTCAAATTGGGGAAAATAAATACAGTAATGGACAAAAGTACAAAGATTCACAAAATGTTTAGGGGAATGCGTCCCCCTCCATCCCCCCAGAAAAAAAGCACTGGGCTTACTTACAAATTTTCCAAAGGTCAGATTCATGTGCTTTTTCATACAGCATTCAGAAAAAGTTGCACGGGCAGTAAAAGTTTGTTTGGTTCCAAAGTGGTGAAAGTTCCTAACTTATTGGTATAGGAACTCAAGAGCACCTAGTAAAAGCCATGCGTTCTGAACTTGGAGCAACCAGCTCAACCCTCCTCACATGCTGAGCTGCTCATGTAGACAGGGGGAACAAAGCTTGATTGCCTCCTCCCTCCCAAGGTAAGCTTAACTTAGCAAGACAGCTTACTCTATGGTTGTAACCCCTTCATGCATTAATTAGACTTAAGCATGTTGGTTATATGAGGCTGGTTATCCCCAACTAATACCTCCAATCAAAAGTCAGTGACTGGCCTGTCAAAGTCCTGCTAAATTAAACACTTTCCAACTTTGACAACAGTGATGTGCAGGGATGGTCAGGTGGTGATGCTTATCTCAAAGGAATGAAAGCAGCTAATTATGGCATTTGAAGATGCTGTTCCAAACAGAAGAGCCAGCCAAGTTGTATTTTCTTTTCCTCCTGATCGGTTGAAGAGACTCCCTTATTTCAGAAGCTCTTTTCAGACTGCCCACCTTTTGAAATAATTATCCCAACGATGCGCTCCAGAATTTATGAGGAAAGAGGGCAAGGGCACTGAAGTGTTTATGTTGCGAACGGAAATGGAGATTACACAACACGCCCTCCTCTTTCTCGTGCAGTTCTGTGGCTTTCCTTGAGCCTGTGGGCAAGTCCAGTGGTTTGGAAGCAGCCCGGAACCCCGGAACGCTGACAGCAGCTAATTTCCCCCAGTCTGGTAATGTACCAGGCTCTGACCGTAGATGTTTTGCCATCGATTGTTAAGCATCGAGTCAGCTGCTTTCATTTGTAATAAACAAAACTGCAACTGCCCTCTTCAGTTTCGCCCAGATTAATGACAACCTTTCATAACTATATGCAGGGCCTAGTTATAAGGACCTGAATGACTGTCCCTCGGTGGGGGGGGGGGGGGCTTTTAGGAATTCCTTGTTACAAATGAGTTGCTAGTGTTTGTAATTATTCAGAATTTGGTTCCTTCCCTAGAAAACCCCTATAGTCAGGGTAGGTAACCTCAAGCTTTCTTAAGGTTGCTAGACTACAACTCCCATCATCCCTGGCCATTGGCCATGCTGGCTGGAAGAAGAAGAAGAAGAAGAAGAAGAAGAAGAAGAAGAAGAAGAAGAAGAAGAAGAAGAAGAGGAGGAGTTTGGATTTGATATCCCGCCTTTCACTCCCTTTAAGGAGTCTCAAAGCGGCTAACATTCTCCTTTCCCTTCCTCCCCCACAACAAACACTCTGTGAGGTGAGTGGGGCTGAGAGACTTTAAAGAATTGTGACTGGCCCAAGGTCACCCAGCAGCTGCATGTGGAGGAGCGGAGACACGAACCTGGTTCCCCAGATTACGAGACTACTGCTCTTAACCACTACACCACACTGGCCCTTGGTTTCCATTTTTTGCACAAGGGCATGATGATGGAGACAAGCTAAGGAGCTGACAGCAGTGCCACTCCCTGGGCTGGAAGTTGTTGTTAAGGAGGCAGTGGGGAAAGAGGGTGGGGTAGCTCTCCATTCTCCCTAATGGACCAACCTTCGCTGACAAGTGACAACAAAATGTTGCAGCGTGCCTTAGTTCAGGGTTCCAGCCATGCCATTCCTCCTCTTCCTCCCTGATTTTGCAGTTACAATTTCCCAATAGTCAGCCAACATGTTCTTCTCAGCCCTCGTCTGGTTTTTTGTGGAGGGGATGCTTGCCCTCATTATTTTTTGTCACTAGGTATTTGGGGGGGGGTATGGTTTCACCTACTAATGCAGTCACTATGAGCATATATAACTGATCAAACTGGAAAACATTTTCAGCAAGCTGAAAAAGGTTCCCTTAAGGAAGCAGATTTTTTACTTTTGTTTTAGAAAATGTAAGTGCTTATAGAAACTGTGGATAGCAGGTGCTTAATTAGAAGCGGTTTCCCCCTCTTCTCTCTCTCAACGGAGGGAATGTCTCTTTGAGATTATGCTTGGTGAAGCATATGTGTTTCTAACTACAAAGGAATTATATTATTCTTTTTAGAACTATCACTCCCTCTAATATCGAGTTCAGGTGGTGTGTGACAACAGAAAATCAGCCACTGGAAAGGAACAAGAGGGGCATATCAGCGTGCTCAGAGATACATACACTCTCAGAGTGTGAGAGTCAGTGTGGTGTAGTGGTTAGAGTGTTGGCCTAGGACTTGGGAGACCAGGGTTCGAATCCTCACTTGGCAACAAAGCTCACTGAGTGACCTTGGGCCAGTCGATGTCTCTCAGCCTAACCTACCTCACAGAGTTGTTGTGAGGGTTAAAGGAGAGACACATGTACACCACCTTGGAGAAAAAAGTGGGATATAAGTGAGCAATAAAAACAAATAAAATAATATTATAACTAAGAGTTGCAGAAATGCCAAAAAAAACCCCACTCTGTCCTGTAGGGGTGTGCCAACTTAAATAAAATATTGTGGGGGGGGGAGTAAGCCCCGCTCTGCATAACTGATCACACAATGCGGTGCAAACACACTATTTGAATGGAAATGCCCATCAATTTTGGGGTGCCCCGCCCCTCAATTGTTTTATTGAGGAGGAGCAAAGGGACCTCGGCCCCCAGGAGTTGGCTCCTATTCTGTCCCTCCTCAAAAAAAAGCCCATTGAATAAAGACTGAGCATGCTCAGTAGGCACAGAAAGTTGAGTGGTAGTTGAAAAAGAAAAACAGAAAACCAGGTGATGGATGGATGAATGGATAGAATCCTGAACAGGAGCACTCCTATTAGGAAGGAGGATATGCTGCAACATTTTATTACGGGTCCCCTGTGTTGTTTCCCCCAAATGCACTTTTAATCGATGAATTAACTAAAATTCATAGGAGCAATCAGCTGAGATTTCTTTAACAGGGTGGCATCAATTAATGTTATCC
This sequence comes from Podarcis filfolensis, assembly GCF_964270895.1. Taxonomy (NCBI): domain Eukaryota; kingdom Metazoa; phylum Chordata; class Lepidosauria; order Squamata; family Lacertidae; genus Podarcis; species Podarcis filfolensis. The sequence goes on along the minus strand of NC_139618.1, from coordinate 12,086,277 downwards.
CCAAGTTTGATTTTGCTTGTCTTGAAGGGCACCTCTGAGCACTTATTTTGGACCAAGCATCCCGTGCCTTTGCTTTGCTGCTTGGCCATTGATCACATCTTCCCCTCCTCACCCGCTCAGCCACCCACACACCAAAGTTCCTTTCCCATTCATATACATTTTTAAAGAAAAGAGCTGAACGGATCAATAGGCTCTTAGCTTGAGATTTCATTAAGGGTTTCTCTGCAACTCAGGCATTGATCGCCTGCCCAAGCGATGCCAGAGGCAGCTTTGCTGTGGAGAGGAGCACAGAGTTCCTATAAATGCAGGAAGTGAATACTTTTAAATCTGTTGTTTGCTTGCTGTCTGGACAGGTGGGTATAGATCCGCTGGTCTATGGGTTCTTGCACAAGGGGCAGAGCAGCAGTGATGTGGAAGAGATTTGATTCATTTCGCATTTAAAGTTGAACTTACCTATTTCACACTTTCTGAAAGAACGCAATACATTAATCTACACATAGCCATCCTTCAAAAGTCACCATTCTCAAGTTATGAAGTTCAATAAAGGTTCTTGCTGTTATCACTGTGTCTTGCCTTGTGGGAACCCACCTACACTTCACTGGCGACGAAGGTGGGATGGTAGGCTAGATTAAAAAAAACACAAAATCACCATTCTCCACTTTTTTCGCAGTTCTCAAGCCAGGTAACGTGTACAAAAATGCATATAAAATGTGCATTAAGATGCTTATTTTAGTGAAAGTGACATTAAAAAGGCATTATATTAGGGGAAATTGCTCTGCAAAAATTGCATGCTTAATTGCATGCTAACGTGCATGTTAGAAGAAAATTGCACCCAAATGCTGATGAACTTTCATGGGGGCTTTTTGAGAGAGGGGGGGGGTAAAACACCAACTGGTGTTGAAACATAGAGAACTGAAGAATGGCAAAATGAGAAACTGAGAAAACCCCAAACTGACAGATTCACCCATTCCTGCAGACCATCTACTGTATATATCCCTGTATCCTATCCGCATGGACTTATATTGCATATTAAAACTTGAACCCAGTCTGTTGAACCGAGGCAACTTGTCTGCTCTCTAATTACAAGCCAACTCTTGTTCCTGCCGATCTGTCCCATCCAAAATGTTTGCCCGTGTTTAACATTGGCACTTGTTGTAATATACCGAAATCCCTGAGAGCTGCTGTGTGGCTGCTGACTAATGGCCCATCCTAGCACTTTCAAGGTGTCCTTGGTGCTCAGGGAGAGCAGGATGCTGCGATTTTGTTCCCTGAGTCAGGCTTCATAGCTCAGCTACAGAGCTCCTACTGTACATACAAAAGGTTCCAGATCCAATCCCTGACATTTCCCGTTAAATGGATCAGGTAGCAAGTGATGGGAAATACCTTTGCGGGAGACTCTGGAGAGCTGTCATGTCTCAGAGCAGGCAGTACCAGGCTCGCCCAGTGAGACCTGCAACAAAATATTGCAGCACGGAGTGCTCCTGTCAAAAGTTCAGGAGTCCCAAGATTAGCTGCAAGAGTTGCAGGACTTCACGGGAGCTGTGAAGTTGTTCCAACAACATTCCCTGCCTACCCACCAAGATTTTAAGCAGGTGCAGAGAAAACTTTGCTACTTGTGAGAGTCCCTGTCTCTGGGAATTTCTGACCTCCCTCAATTCCAAGTCTTTAGCCTCAAGTGCCTCCAATTCCTGGTTTGAATCAGTGCAGTGCAACATGATCATGTTGCCACGTATGATTACGTGGTGTTGCCATGCATGCAAACTCATGAAGGGGGCTGCACAGAAGATTGAGGATGCCCAGGCTGAGCTCCAGGAGAGCAGAACGCCACACATCCTTGCACCTGGCCTCAGGTGATTTGCTGTGCTCAGATCTCTCTGCTATCTGTTACTTGTTACCATGGTTGACTGCTGAGGAAAGGCAGGCAATCTCCTAGATAGGCAAGGCTCTGTAATTCACCCATTTCAGTCGACTGATTGCCCAGGCTTAATTTACAAGTTATTATTTTCCATTTTTGTTTGATTTATATCTCACCCTTTCTCCCGTCATAGTACTCCAGAGGGTGCCCCTCAGGTGTGGGGTGGGGTGGAAATCCACACTGTTTTGGGTCAGAAAAGTAGCCCACAACTTTATGGCTGCCAGCATAAATAAAGCCACCCTATAGGTAAGAGGTTTTTGACCTTTTTCAGTCCAAGTCTCCCTTGACCAACTACATTCTTTCTTCAGGGCTCAGGAGCCCAGTTGTGTCACCCTTTGCCTGCAGAGCTGGCAGCCTCTCACCCTTTTTCGAACACCCTTCCTTGTGGAGTGTTCCCTCAGCCTCCTCTCCTCTCCCCTCTCCTGCGGAGTCCTCTGGGCAGCCGCTGCTACAGCCCCTGGTCTCTGAGCTGCCTCCTCACACTGCCCCACAGGGGCCTGGGTGGACTGGCTGACTGGGCTTCCTCACCCACTTGCTTGCTTACTCCGAGGCTGCCTTAGCTCCTGGCAACCAGCACCCCCTGACCAATCCCAGAGACACCATTCACCTGGGGGGGCTTGTAGCTAGGGCTGCTGCAACCAACAGCCATGCAAGCCTTTAGGAAGCAGAGGGCATCCAAGGAGGGAGGGAAGGGAAGAGGGACTCAGGCCAGTGTCGCCCACGGTCCCCCTGACCACCATTCAAGGCACCCCAGGGTGCCATGGCACACTGGTTGAAAGCCATGGCTATAGTTGGTAAACATCTCTCTGCTGGCTGACAACCACCTTAATTTTAAAACCCGACTGGTCAGTTCTTGATTTCAGAATGTTCTAGAACACAGGTGAGGATCCGGTGGCCCTCCAGTTAAGGCTGAAAACACAGCTCCCAGCACCCCTGACTGGGGCAGATGAGAGTTGGAGTTCAACAACCTATGGAAAGATGCAGGTTCCTCACCCCTGTTCTGGAACATTCTGAAAAGAAGAAATGAATCTGTTCTCGGGCGAGTTATATAAAGATACATGTGGTGCACCACTAGTGACCATCTCTCTGAGGAATGAAAGGATCCTCTCATAAGGATTCCGAGTACAGTGGTACCTTGGGTTACAGACACTTCAGGTTACAGACTCCGCTAACCCAGAAATAGTACCTCGGGTTAAGAACTTCGCTTCAGGATGAGAACAGAAATCGCTCAGTGGTGGCAGCAGGAAGCTCCATTAGCTAAAGTGGTACCTCAGGTTAAGAACAGTTTCAGGTTAAGAATGGACCTCCAGAGCGAATTAAGTTCTTAACCCGAGGTAGCACTGTAATCCCATGAGACAGTTGATAACACATTTCCTTAGTAATGCCTTCCAGGACTGCAGTCTTACAACCCAATCCTATGTGTATGAGCATGTGTGGAGGAATGGTTCGTACCTGGGAGACAAGGATTCAAACCCCCACAGCCCTGAAGCTCACTGGGTGACCTTGGGCCTGTGACTGTTTGTCAGCCTGACCTACCTCACAGGGTTGTTGTGAGATTAAAATGGGGAGGAGACAAACCATGTATGCCACTTTGAGCACCATGGAGGAGAAGTTGGATATAAATGCTGTTAATGGTAAATAAATAAATGTGCACACAGAGCTAAAGGACGGAATCTTTAATAACCTGAATACGATTAAACCAGCCTCCCTGTTTAAATTGCCAGCTTGTTTTAAAAGGGTTGTTTTTATTGAGTGTTTTAATTATGAAGGTTTATCTATATTTTGGAAAGCTGTTTGTCTGTTCTCCATTTGCAGCTCAGTTTCAGGCAGAGCGCTATGGACCTCACGCAATTAAAACCAAAGGTTTTAAGGCACATTTAATTTTTTTCTTAAGGTTAGGCTGCAAATGTGCAGGGAGTTGATATCCTTCTGACTTGACCTCGGAGTTCCTCAGACACATTCCTGTCAACAGCTCTCTTGATCATGTGAGGAAAATCCACAACACATCCCACCCCCCTCAAACCAGTGTTACCCCAGTTTCCTGGAGGGTATGGGTATTTGGGGGGGGTGATGCTTGAATATTGTGTAAACCTGAGTTTAACTTAGTGCTGGGAAAAGAAGCGCCAGCCTCAGGATGTCACTGGACCTTGCTTGGAGAGAACAGATGCACGGTGGGGAGAGGTAAATTGTCTGCTGTGTAAGATTTTACTTCCTCTTCATAGACAAGGACGGTGGATCGAGTTTCCTTGATTCGTCAGCAAGGACGCGGCGTGGACTCATCAGAAACGACAATCGATATGAAATGGAAGCATTGGCGGGAAGAGTGAGTGAAAGTTGGAGCCTTCTCTGAGTCAATGGCACAAGAGGCTTCTTGACCCCTTTCCCCTCAGCCTCAGAATAAAGTGAATAAACAGTCATAAGTCCAAGCAGGGTGGGTAGAAATTGTAACTCAAGAAGAAGGTAGCCCACCCAGCCACTAGAAGAAGAAGAAGAAGAAGAGTTTGGATTTGATATCCCGCCTTTCACTCCCTTTAAGGAGTCTCAAAGCGGCTAACATTCTCCTTTCCCTTCCTCCCCCACAACAAACACTCTGTGAGGTGAGTGGGGCTGAGAGACTTCAAAGAAGTGTGACTGGCCCAAGGTCACCCAGCAGCTGCATGTGGAGGAGCGGAGACTCAAACCCGGTTCTCCAGATTACGAGACTACCGCTCTTAACCACTACACCACACTGGCTCTACACCACACTAGGGTCATATTTGCACCATACATTTACAGCAACTGCTTTGAACAATCATGGCTTCCCACAAAGAATTCTGGGAGCCGTTGTTTGTCAAGGGTGGCTGAGGGGTGTTAGAAGACCCCTATTGCAATTCTCGGGGTTGTTGAACAATCAACCCCTCTTCACAAAAGGACTGATGTGTGGTGGCCTAGGTCAAATTGTCACTTCTTGCCAGCCATGGGACTGGGGAGGCTAGGGTTCAATCAGCCCCAAACATGTGGAGAGTCTGGCAATGGATGCTCTAGGGAGCAAAATAACAAAAGACATAGGAACATAAGAAGCTGCCTCATACCAAATCATATCGTTGGCCCATCTAGCTCAGTAGAAGGTGCCCTCTAGGTGTTGTTGAACTACAACTCCCATCAGACCCAGCCAGCATAGCCAATGGTAAAGAATGATGGGAGCTGTTTTCCAGCAACACCTGGAAGACACCATATTGGCTATCCTTGGTCTGTACTAGCAGTGTCTCCAGCTGTTTTTGGACTACAACTCCCATCATCCCTAGTTAGCAGGACCAGTGGTCAGGAATGATGGGAATCATAGTCCCAAACCACCCAAAACCCAAGTTTGGGAAACCCTGCCCCAGGGTTTCAAAGTGGACTCAGTGGAGACCCTGGCAGACCTACTTGGGAGATGCTGAGGACCCAACCAGGGACCATCTCTGTGCAAAATAGGTGCTTGTCCACTGAGTTACAGCCCTTCCCCACAAAAAGGGAGACTTGAGCACCTAGACAGGAGACTGAAGGGGCATAAGGGTCTCCAGATCACAGTCTCACCCACTGGGGCAAGATGTTCTGCATCTTTATTTAAACTACAGCAATTATTTCTAAATGTGCACACGTGCCTATTAATCAGCAAGCCCAAATGTTATGCAAATCTGTGTCCTCTCCTGACTGGTATTTTGATGATGCATTTCCTTTCTGAGTGATGTGTAAGTAGTAACTCTTTTGCGAGTGTACCAGGAGGTCTGTGGTTTGGGCAATGAAGCCTGGCATGAGAATTGGGGTTTTCCAAGCGCATGCCACTTTTCTGTTGTGAAACCTTGGAGGTTCTTAATATTTCTGTCATCTGTGCCATCCTGTAAGGCAGGGCTGGGAACCTGCAGTCCTCCGGCCAGGATGTTGGGAGCTGGAGACTAGCCGCATCCAGAGAGCCACATGTTCCCCTACCCCTGCTGCAAGTCAGGCTTTGCCAACCTGGTGCCCTCCTGATGTCCTGGAAAACCACTTGGTTTTATGGGAGTTGTAGTCCAAAACACCAGGTTGGAAAAGGCTGATGTATTAATAATTTACCAAGTATAGGTGTGTAGGATATGTCATTCTCTGGCACTTAGAAGAAAAGTCTCGAGTGACTTTGGATACTAAACTGACATTCGATTCCATCAGGCTGCCTCAGTGGAAGAGATGGGAAGGAGGACTCCCTCCATATGCTTTGCTGAAAGACCAGCCTCGCTAGACACCTACCCTGGGATTATTAATATGCCAACTGGTCAGTATAAGAACGACTACTTGAGAATTGGCACCTGAGTTTGCTTCCCCACCTCCCTCTTCCCAGCCTGTCCCCTTTCCCTTGTCTGTCAGATTTCTTAGATTGTAAACCTGCAGGCGGGGACAGTCCTGTTTTAATTTATTGGATGTGTAAGCTGCTCTAAATAAATAAATAAAGCAAGCTCAGGTTCAGGGTCCGGCCCTTCCATCAGGCAAAGTGAGATGGCAGCCACCTCAGGCGGTAGGTGCTGTAAGATTTTGGACTGTGAGGTTTTGGAAAGCAGAACTGTTTGTGCCATGTGGCCGGGCATATAGGCGCCAACTCCCTGGGTGCCCGAGCACCCACAAAATTCCCCAGAAAGGGGCCGGGCACCCACAGATTTCGGTGCCAGGGCTATGCACGCTGCATGGCACCCACAGCCTCGGGCACCCACACTCACGGGCGCCAAGTTGGCACACCTGTGGCCTGGCCAACACCCCGTAAACTAACCTGCTGCTCCCCAAATGTGTGTGTGTGTGTGTGTGTGTGTGAGTGAGAGAGAGAGAGAGAGAGAGAACGAACACTGTCCCATTGCTGATGATGATGTAAGATTGAGCTGCCAGATCAGTTGGCTGTCAACCATAGAATGGGGTGTGCAGATGCCATTTCAGACTTCACCCCAACAGAGATGGCTGATGACCACTGGACCCAGTGGGGCAGCTAAGGGTGCCCCTTGGCTGGAGGTGGTCAGTTTGTTCTTGTTTTCTCCTTGTCCTCCCCACTCACAAACATTCATTTATTTATTTTCATATAATTTCTATACCGCTTCATTGTAAAAAAACACACACACACAAAACCCCTCAAACGGATTAAAACAATAAAATGATCCAAAAAACAGTTTAAACCAGCTTTTTAAATCATTCAAATAATGAAAACCAGCAATAAGCAAAACAGAGATTAAAACACGGGAATGTTCTACATATCTGGACAGGCTAGCCTAAACAAACACCTTTTTAGCAGTCGCCAGAAAGACTATAGTGAAGATCAATTTCTTACAAATGCGGAATGATTATTTTGTGGCACTTGGAATGGTGCTAATTCCACAGAAGGGAAAGGGTTGAGTGGGCGTATGTGGGATCAAGCAGTTCAGATGCTGTGGGCACTTAAAATGCAGTTGTACAATTGCCTAGCATCTATCTGAACTCAACCCTGCAAGGTAGGCTAGGCTGAGAGGCCCCTTTCTCCAGCTCCCTCCCTCCCACCATCAGACAAAGCTGAAGGGTGAGACCAGGTGCCCATAACAATATTTGTGATTGGCTGTGCTGTTCACAGCTGTGATTGGCCAGCAGAGGAGATGGGCAGAAAAGACTCTAGGCAGTCTCTGAATGATTGGAAAGTTATGAATGGGGTGGGCAGATGGAATACAAGACAGCCTTGGATTTTGAGGTGAACCACCTTGCCCTAGCGGTCAGTCCCCTCTGCGCCTCAGGCAGCAAAATGTCTTTTCTCCCATTTCCCCCTCCCTTGCTTTCTATTACCATGTCTTGACATCAGGCTACGCTTGAGGCAGGCAGGCACTCTGCACATCCTCAATGGCACCCTGTTTATCCTTTCTTTAAAGCAGGACTATTCCTCCACCAAGGGTGGCATTTGCTGCGGCGCTTGCTTACTTGATGGGATGGAAAGGCATCCTCTGTGTACACAAAGACCTTTTATAAATCACTTCATGTATAATATATTACAGCAGATGGGTGGCTCTTAGCTGAGGGAAGAATGTGCTGCCCCAACTCAATTTTTCCCTTCCTTTAAATTGTGGCTACTTAAGTGTTGCTGGCTGCTGCTATGCTCACTCAGTGCGGCGAGAATGCACTCTGCACATGCTCAAGTTCACTGAACCCACTTTTTATATTAAAAAACTCCCTGAATATCACCTCTGAAGGTTTCGTTCAACGTGCTCGAATCAACTGTTTCTTAAAAGTAACCCCCTGTGTATCAGAGCTGTTTCTGGTTATACATAAACAAGGAAAGGAAAGCTCTCTGTTCATGCTCAAGCCCCAGTTGTCTGCCTGCGTATATGTTTCAGAAAGCAGAACTTCATGTATGATAGCTGGATAGCTCAGTGGGTGGAGCATGAGACTCAGGGACGCAGGTTCGAGGTCCATGTTGGGCAAAAGATTCCTGCATTGCAGGGGGTTGGACTAGATGCCCCTTGGGGTCCCTTCCAATTCTGTGATTCCATATCATACCTGGCCATTCATTGGGGTGGGGACACGCCCCCTGTACGTGCTTGACAACGTGGAAAAAAATAACCACGTCTTCAGACGGAGCAGCGCTGTCCCTACCTAGTTAGGTACGCGCTCTGCACATGCTCAGGGGCGTCTTTTTTTTTTTTTGCTCTTTGTTTTGAAGACAACCCCTGCCTACCGCGGGTGTGTGACGGGGGGGGAGCGAGAGCCGGCTCGTCACATGACCTCTCCTTCTCCGCCTGCCGGGCCCTTTAAACCCTTCTCCGCCGAGCCAGTGGGAGGAGACCGGGGCCGGCTCGGAGGCACCGGCGGGGGCGCCTCTTCCTCGCAGCGGGAGCTGCTGCGCGCCGGTAGCGGCTCGCCTGCCCGCCCCAGCGCTTCCCTTCCGTCCCTGCACCCTGGTACCGACGCCGCCGGGCGAGGACCGAGCCCGGGCGGACCCGACGCCCCTTCCATGCCTCTCCAAGCCCGGTAAGCGCTGCGCCCTCGCCGCCTCCCCCTTCGCCCTCTCCTCCTCCTCCGAGGAAAAGAAGCAGCAAAATCCGCCGCCTCCTGCTGCTGCTTTTCCGCGGTCCTTTCCTCCTGCTCTTAATCCCAAGATTTTGCTCTTTGCACGAGCTGGAAGGTTTGCTGGGGGTGGCTCGAAGGAGGGCCGCGATTTCAAGGAATGGTGCTTTCCACCGATCGTCTCCTTTTGCCATTTTTAAAAATTATTTTAATTGTGGCTTTCCCATTAAGAATCGCTTGTTTTGCGTGTGTGTGCTTTTATAGGCTGTGCGGGGACGCTGATCTCTCTCCTCCACCCTCCGGATCAGTTTGGTTTGTAACGTTGTGGGGGTTTTAAAAACGCAAGCGCGAATGGGTGGTCTGCTGGGGAAGCAAAGCAGCCCCCTGCGGGGTTTGCTTCCTGCTGGGTGTGTTGCGAGCGCTGCCACCTTAAAATGACAGGAGGTGCACATCTGGATTGTGCAGCTGTGTGGGGGCTCCCCCCCCCCGCCGCCACTTACACACGCATGCAGATACACACACGCCACCACCTTCTGGGGTGCAAATTGGTCCTGAAGAATTTGGCCCTTCTGTGTGTTTTGCACGTGCGTGCGTGACAGCTATTTTTTTTTTTTGGGGGGGGGGAGATCCACACAAACCCCTCTTGTAAATTTGCACTGCCTCTTGGAGAATCGTTAGGTGTTGCCTCTCTCTGTGTGTGTTTTTGTGTGCGTGTGCATGCATAGGCGAAATATTTAGGGAGAAATATGTTTCCTCCTCCTCCCTCCTTTTCGCTATGCCTGTTTTGTTTGCAATTTATCGGTGCTTTTCTCTGTCGGGTGGTGATCGTGTGTGCGAGAGAGAGAGATCCCTCCCACTCCCTCCTTTTTCTTGCATATTACAGTGCCGTACACACACACACACACACACGGCCAGATCGACGTGGTGTTTTTGTTTTTTGCATCCTGAGTGGTGTTGCGTGAAGCGAGGACGGCGATCTCTTGGGAATAATCCATATTCTATGAACCTGCCAATCCTTCCTTCCTTCCCTTAATGAGATCTGGGAGACGCAGCACGACGGCTGCCCCCTCCACCCCGACTTGCAATTATTTTGCAAGGAGACCCGTGAAGGGAGGAGGCCTTTCTGCAGGAGAGGGGGCCGGTGGGCTGCCTGCGTGCTTTCCTCTCTTTCCACCTACACCTGCGTGGGCAGACATCAGGTGCGATTAACCAGATAACCACAGGTTCGGCTGCAGAAATCCGTATCTGGGACTGCCCAGTCTGCCCACTGACTGCCCACATGTAGTGTGAGAATTGGGTCAGAGTGGCTGTAGGGTCCTCTCCTGCCTTCTTCCTCATCATTGGGTCCTGGGCTGTTGTTTTCCCCCTGCAAATGACTCTGGGGAGCAAGGAGATTATTCTCTGTGGGGTGGATGTGTGCTCCAGATATGGGGCAGGCAGGCTCCTTGAGCAACCCCCTGACCCTTCCCTTTGCCCCCTGCACTTCTTTGCTTCCCAGTCTACAGCTCCGTGCATGAATGCTTGCCATTATGGTGGGCTGGATGTGCAGAAGGTGCAATCGCAAGGCGTGTGTGTGTGTGTGTCTCCGTGTGTGCTTTGCATGCAAAACATTTCATCTGTGTCAAAGGTGGAGGACGCTTCTGTCTTCGCTGCCAAGGCGGAAACCCCACCAAAGAATTTAGGGCTAATGGCTAATGGCAACCCTTCGCCTCAGGGGGGAAAGCTTTGTTTGGGAAGGATGGGGATGTTGTGAGGAGACTGAATTGCCCCTTGATTGTTTCTATCACTGCATCTCTCATTCTCTGGCTTCCGTTTGTCGGTCACACTAGTTCGAAGTGGGCTTCTATATGGAGTGAGCTTTTGGTTTCGTTCAATAATGTGTTTCTGGCCCGAACAGAATGGGGTTGGGCCCTTGTCGGGGTTTTTTGGGTTGTGTGTGTGGTACATGCTCTTGAATACATCCTTCAAGTGTGAGGAGGCAGTGAATTGAGGAAGGGCTTGCCCTTGTCTTATAATAATAATAATAATAATAATAATAATAATAATAATAATAATAAATTTTATTTAAACCCCGCCCTCCTCAGGGCGGCTAACACCAGTAAAGTTACAGTAAAAACATAATAGCGGAAAAACCCAATTTAAAATACAGGTTAAAATGCAATTTAAAATGCAGCCTCATTTTAAAAGTGGCCCATAGATCAAAACCATAAGGGGAGGGAAACATAAGGGTCAGACTGAGTCCAGACCAAAGGCCAGGTGGGAAAACTCTGTCTTGCAGGCCCTGCGGAAAGATGTCAAGTCCTGCAGCGCCCTAGTCTATTGTGCCTTCCACCAAGTCGGAGCCAGTACTGAAAAGGCCCTGGCCCTAGTTGAGACCAATCTAACCACCTTGCGACTTGGGACCTGCAAAATGTTGTCATTTGTGGACCTTAAGGTCCTCCGCGGGGCATATCAGGAGAGGCGGTCCCGTAGGTACGTGGGTCCTAGTCCATTAAGGGTAGTGGTTGCCTAGTGAAAAGGAATCCTAGAACTGTAGAATTGGACACAGGGACCCCCAAGGGTCATCTAGTCCAACCCCCTGCAATGCAGAAAGCATCCATGACAGGTGGCCACATATAATGGGACAAAACCAAGTGCTGCTTCCTGGTGGGGGGTTCCTACCATTGGCAGGACATTAGCAACAAGAAAACTAGCGTTCAATAATGATCTTGACTGGCTGCGGGTTGTGGAGGGATGCTTAATTCTCCTTGTGTCCCAGGATGCCTTGGGAGGGGAGGCTAAATCCCAATGAAGGATGGAAGTTTTAAGAACGTCTTTCCCAATCCAGGCAAATTCTGGGACAAGGGTTACCAGAGATATTGTCCAGAGAGTAGAGACCACCGGCTTAAATGTAGCTGCTGTTACTGGTAGGTAATGTTACTTGCTATCAGGGCAACAGTTCCACATAGCTGAAATCAATTCATTAAAATCTTCTGTTCTGTTACCGTTGGCTTTAATATAGAGCTGCCATACATCCGGATTTTCCCAGACATTACTGGGATTTCAAAGGTGGAATTGACGTCTGGGATACTCAACAGTTTTGGGATGTCCTGGTTTTTATTTTTTTGAAATACGGCAACGCTACTTTATTTTATTTATTTATTTTATAAAATATTTATTGAGATTTTACAAAAACGTAAGTTTACAAAATAGAAAAAAGACATATAGAAAGAAAAAGATAAAAAAAGAAAACATACAAGAATACATAAAAAGAAAAAAGAAAAATACAAAATACAAAAAACGAATAGATAAAAAAGAATTAAAAACAAATCCGTTTTTTGTAACTTTAAACTCATTAGCTTGTTTCCTTGGCCTCCTCACACCTCCCCTTTTTGTATTCCCATTTAAATAATCAAATCAGCAAATCCTTACCCTTTTTCGTTTATCTTAACTCTGTATCTTAACATATTATAACTCTATATTTTCATCCATTATCAATTCATTTTTGCATATTCTTATTAACTTTGTTGCTAATGCCACTTATTTTCAATCCAACATCATTTTAACATTCATTGATTTTACAGTGTTTCTGCAGATTGTCTTTAAATTTCTTCCAATCTTCTTCCACCAACTCTTCTCCCAGGTCTCGGATTCTGCCAGTCATTTCCGCCAATTCCATATAGTATACAGTATACCACTTCCTAGATATACAGTAGATATACAGTAGATATCCTAGATATAAGTAAAGGTAAAGGTAAAGGTACCCCTGCCCGTACGGGCCAGTCTTGACAGACTCTAGGGTTGTGCGCCCATCTCACTTAAGAGGCCGGGGGCCAGCGCTGTGTGGAGACACTTCCGGGTCACGTGGCCAGCGTGACAAAGCTGCATCTGGCGAGCCAGCGCAGCACACGGAAACGCCGTTTACCTTCCCGCCAGTAAGCGGTCCCTATTTATCTACTTGCACCTGGGGGTGCTTTCGAACTGCTAGGTTGGCAGGCGCTGGGACCGAGCAACGGGAGTGCACCCCACCGCGGGGATTCGAACCGCTGACCTTTCGATCAGCAAGCCCTAGGCGCTGAGGCTTTTACCCACAGCGCCACCCGCGTCCGCATCCTAGATATACAGTAGGTTAAACATTGTAATTGTTTACTGTTAACAATTGTTAATTGAAGTGTTTAACCTACTTTATTCATAAATGAGTTCAAAATTTCATTTCACTTGTCCATGCAAAGGCTACATCTATAAGTAAATCAGCTCACAGTGTAGTCAGGTCTTTAGTCCATTGTTGAAGAAGAAGACGAAGAAGAGGAGTTTGGCTTTGATATCCCGCTTTATCACTACCCCAAGGAGTCTCAAAGCGGCTAACATTCTCCTTTCCCTTCCTCCCCCACAACAAACACTCTGAGGTGAGTGAGGCTGAGAGACTTCAAAGAAGTGTGACTGGCCCAAGGTCACCCAGCAGCTGCATGTGGAGGAGCGGGGAATTGAACCCTGTTCACAAGATTACAAGTCCACCACTCTTAACCACTACACCACACTGAATGAAGGTGTCATGCATTTATCCTTTCCAGGCCTGCAATGGTGGTATAGACATGCAATCAAGAAACGAAACAAATGAGCAAGTTGCTCATGTCCCATCCATTTCAGTAGGTCTACTCTGAGTGTAGGACTTATAACTGGACACAACCCAGAGTGTCCAGTCACACCCAGCGGGGGAGTGTTTGAGATCATATCGGAAGGATTGGATGGTGAAGCTGTAGCACGATACCCGTGGCAGAGAGGACCCCTTTGCATGGGAAGGCATTTCTGTGCAGGCTGCCGGGGATCGCGGGAATTCCTGCAAGGTGTCTTGTTTAGTTTGCACCGTTGAAAGTAATTAGCAGCAAGTGTAGCAATATTGCAGCTCACATGCTGCATGTAATTGAATTTCCCAGCTCGGATTTGTGTTAGACGGCAGCGCTGTTAATATGGTATAGATTTGCATTTCCCAGAATTCCTCAGCCAATTTAGGACACTTGGCTGTTGTTGCGAAACAGGGATGGGGAACCTCTGGCCCCAGGGGCCACATGGGGGCAGGATCTTCTGAGCGCTCCATGCCAATAGTGGGTGGGGCCAGGGGCAAAAGTGGGTGGAGCAAAGGACATAGATAAAAAACTTAGGCTAGTTTGTACACACACACACACCCTCTCTTATCCTCCATTCAGGCAAGCAGGTGCCTTTCTCAAAATTCAAGGACACATCCCAGAAAGTAGATCCCGCAAGCTTGAAGTCTGCCTGCCCCTGATTTAGGCCGCCTGGCATGTCTAGGTAATTTGCACACACTCGTGCAAACATCGGGTGATGCTGGTTCCATGCACAAGATGCAAATTTCTGTGCTGTTTCCTTGCTTTTATCAGGAGAAGGAAACGGAATGGATTGCCGAGCCAAGGGCTACGCTTGCTTACTCTGTGGCTGGACGAATTCCTAATAGGGCAGCGGATAAAGAATCCAAGAAGGTTTTATTGCCTCCTCGGACAAATGTTTCCTAAGCCTTGAGTGACAGACGGAGCCTTCAGCCAGTCTGGGCAGGAAGTCAAAGCTTGCATTTAAGGGAAGGCGGCGTTGACTGTTCAGCAGGGAGGGGTGAAACGCCACTATTTAGTTGGCATTAAGAAAGAAAAGAAACAAAACCGAACCAGGAGCTTCCTGACTGGCTCAAAAAGGAGTCGACAGAGACAGCCTGTCTGATGTGCTATTTATATTATATCCTATAGATCCCCATTATGCTTATTTTAAAAAAGTTTGTTCCCATCTCAGGGAGGTGGGGAAGGAATGCTGCTCACCCAGAGACAAAACATTGCTAGTATTTCATCCTCCTCAAGCTGCATCTCTGAAGGGTCCATGCTTGGAAATAAAAGTCATTGGCAGGGCTGTCATCCAAGTGAACTTGCACTGATGACTAGGGGAAGCAGAAGCTTATGGGAAGAGGCTGCTTTTGAAATTCACCACATCGGTTGGTGGAAACTCAGATCTATAATCTAGGCGCCAAATGGCTCCTTAAACCAAAACAGAATGCTTAGTTGCCATTTGGGGACCAGGCAGCTAGAAAGCCGTATTTTTCAATACGACGTTTTGGTTCCTGAAATTCATTCTGATTGTGCAGATACAGATAGAATTCTACAGGGTGTGTTGCTAGTGTGTGAAAACAGTCAAAATCCAAGGATCTTCCAGGCACACACCTCCAGATGGTGGTGATGTCAGGCACCATCCTGGGACCCAGGCATCTTCACTTGGTTGCAGGTGGCACATAGCCAGGTGTAAAATGCGCCTGGCAAATTCCTAACGCTTGCACAGTGGATAGCGAGACGAAGGCCTAGATTTCGGGGAAGGGTCAAGCAGGTTGTCCAGAAAATGGCTCACCTGCAAGTCATCAGATACCCCTGGCCTAACACCTCCCCACCTGTTGAACAGTCTCAGTTGCCTTCCAGTCAGTGAAGAACCATCCGCTTCTGGAAAGGTGCTTGGGGATAAGTCCAAGGGCAAGATGGCTCCGAAAACTACTCCAAGGACATGGAGGCAACAGGACCGGCACGAACAAAATCTTGCATGCCAAGCCTCTACAGAACACCAGCTATGCAAATAACTATGCTTGCCCTGCTTTTCAAAAGGAGAGAGCAGCTTACACCTGGTGACATATTGCAGATCTCTGCTGCGCCTTATGAATTTGCAGCCCCGTAAACCCATACTGGGATGCGGGTGGCGCTGTGGGTTAAACCACAGAGCCTAGGACTTGCCGAGAAGGTCGGCGATTCGAATCCCCGTGACGGGGTGAGCTCCCATTGCTTGGTCCCTGCTCCTGCCAACCTAGCAGTTCGAAAGCATGCCAATGCAAGTAGATAAAGAGGTACCGCTCCGGCGGGAAGGTAAACGGCGTTTCCGTGCACTGCTCTGGTTTGCCAGAAGCGGCTTAGTCATGCTGGCCACATGACCCGGAAACTGTATGCCGGCTCCCTCGGCCAATAAAGCAAGATGAGCGCCGCAACCCCAGAGTCGGCCACGACTGGACCTAATGGTCAGAGGTCCCTTTACCCTTTACCTTTAAACCCATACTGGAACGTTGCACTGACTTCTTATATAAAACCTTAAAAACTTCCCACCATGCTGAGAGTTCCAAGTTCTGATTTTGCCAAGAGACAGCCAGGACTCCTGGAATCTTCTGCATGCAAAGCATATGCATTTTGACTTGAGCTTCTCAGAGAGCCATGTTGTAGGAGACCAAGGTTCAAAAGCAATTCTCCACTCTGCCATGAAGCTCATCTTGGGCCACTCACTGCCACTCGGCCTGACCTACCTCACAGGGTTGTTGTGGGGATAAACGAGGGGTTGAATAATGTCAGCTGCCTTGAGCTCCTTGCGGAAAAAGGTGAGATACAAATGCAACAAATAAATTGCAGCCTACAGTGGTTGCAATTTAAGAATCGTCTTATACTAAGTCCATCTAGTGCAGTACTGTCTGCCCTGACAGGCTGCAGCTTCCCATGGTCTCAGGTGACATAAACTGAACCTGGGGCGTTCTGTGTGGAAAGGATGTGCTAAACCAGTATTGGAGGCAATATGCCTTTGAATCCCAGTTACTGTGGGAGTCACGAGCGGGCATGGCAATTGTCCTCCTGTCCTGTTTTGGGCTTTCTAGAGGTATTTGGTTGTTGGCTGTGAGAACAGCTGGTCTGAAAGAAAAAAGAGACAAAAGAAGAAGAGGGCAGCAGGCAGGTGGAAAAGGGGCAGTAGTCATACAGTCCGAATGTTGTTGTTTAGTCGTTTAGTCGTGTCTGACTCTTCGTGACCCCATGGACCAGAGCACGCCAGGCACTCCTGTCTTCCGCTGCCTCCCGCAGTTTGGTCAAACTCATGCTGGTAGCTTCGAGAACACTGTCCAACCATCTCGTCCTCTGTCGTCCCCTTCTCCTTGTGCCCTCCATCTTTCCCAACATCAGGGTCTTTTCCAGGGAGACTTCTCTTCTCATAAGGTGGCCAAAGTATTGGAGCCTCAGCTTCAGGATCTGTCCTTCCAGCGAGCACTCAGGGCTGATTTCCTTCAGAATGGTTAGGTTTGATTTTCTTGCAGTCCATGGGACTCTCAAGAGTCTCCCCCAGCACCATAATTCAGAATGTGGCCCCCAACAAATTGCCCCTGAAGGAATGTGTGGCCCTGGAAAGGGGAAGAAACATTGCCTGCTTCTATTTTTAAGGGATACAGACTGGCGTCTCTGTTGCTGGTCTGGGAGGAAGTGAGGTTTCTTGCCACACCAGTGTGGTGGTGTTATTAGAGGTGAAAAGGCACCACTTTCCAAGTTCTGCTCCCTCCACCATCAATGAGGCAGAGCTGGAGCAAGTGGAAACTCTCTCAGTGCTGCAATATCCTGTCGTGAATCCTGTTCAGGAGGTGATTGGAGAGGGGTAACATTTATAATAAATTCGGAAAATGTCACCCAAAATGATCAAGGGACAGAGCGACTCCCCCTTTAAAAAAAATTGTTCATTTGTTAGTCACTTTATCTTGCCCACGGCAACCCAAAAGTAACATGCAGTCTTTCCCCTACGAGGAAAGTTTGCAGCATTTGGGACTTCCTGGTTTAGAGAAAAGGTGAGCAAGCGGCAACATGATCGAAGTTTGTAAAATTACACATTGCATGGAGAAAGCAGATGGAAAAATGTTCGTCTCCCCATAACACTAGAACTCGTGGATGTCCAATGAAGCTGAATGTTGGAAGATTCAGGGCAGAGAAAAGCAAGGAATTTGTCACTCGGTGGATTGTTAAACTGTGGAACTCACTCCCACAGGAGGCAGGGATTATGGCCACCAACTTGGATGTCTTTAAAAGAGGACTGCACAAATCTACAGAGAACAAGGCTATTGAAGGCTACTAGGCATGATGGCCTGGGACGCATGTGGCGTGTGGGTTAAACCACAGAGCCTAGGACTTGCCGATCAGAAGGTTTGAATCCCCGTGATGGGGTGAGCTCCTGTTGCTCTGTCCCTGCTCCTGCCAACCTAGCATTCGAAAGCACGTCAAAGTGCAAGTAGATAAATAGGTACTGCTCTGGCAGGAAGGTAAATGGCGTTTCCGTGCGCTGCTCTGGTTCACCAGAAGCGGCTTAGTCATGCTGGCCACATGACCCGGAAGCTATACGCCGGCTCCCTCGGCCAATAAAGCGAGATGAACGCCGCAACCCCAGAGTCGGCCATGACTGGACTTATTGGTCAGGGGTCCCTTTACCTTTACCTTTAGGCATGATGGCTGTGCTCTGGCTCCACGGTCAGAGGCAGCAATGCTTCTGAATATTACCGTATTTTTTGCTCTATAAGACTCACTTTTTCCCTCCTAAAAAGTAAGGGGAAATGTGTGTGCGTCTTATGGAGCGAATGCAGGCAGCACAGCTATCCCAGAAGCCAGAACAGCAAGAGGGATTGCTGCTTTCACTGCGCAGCAATCCCTCTTGCTGTTCTGGCTTCTGAGATTCAGAATATTTTTTTTCTTGTTTTCCTCCTCCAAAAACTAGGTACGTCTTGTGGTCTGGTGCGTCTTATAGAGCGACAAATACGGTAGTTGCTGGAAGCAGAGGGCTCTTGTGCTTAAATCCTGCTTGCCCACAGGCATGTGGTTGGTCTCTGTGAGAACAGGGTGCTGGGCTAGATGGACCATTGGCCTGAACCAGCCAGCTCTTCTTAAGATCTTAAATTGGGCAATTTTTAATGTTCAGGTGTAATCTTTTGGTTGATCTCCCTAAGGTCAATGTGGCATAGACCCACTGAAATGAATGAACCCATGTTAATAATCTCCACTAACTTCAGTGGGTCTTCTTTGAGTAGGACTAGCATTGGAAACAACCCCCAGTGTATGATATTATTTATTTTATGTGTTGTAAACGATTGTCGTTTTTTCTTGTTTCCTGCTGGGGAATGTTTAGATGCAAGCTGGGCTAGAAAATATGTTAAATAAGGAAATTTATTCCTGACCTGGATTCTCTCATTCCTCAGGCTTGTTTGTGTGCAGCAGCAGTGTTAGGAAAAAGTAGGCAGGCCTGATTTGTTTAGTTATTTAACTTGTTTACATCCCACATTTTTCTCCATGCAGCTCAGGAGAGCATACATTGATTTGTTCCTCCCCAATTGCATCCTCACAACAACCCTGTGAGGTAGGCTGGGCTAAGAGATAACACAGGAGGAGGAACCCTGCTAGATCAGGCAGACAGTCCACCAAACCAGCATCTGGTGGCTAGCTGGCTTTCTCTGGGAAAGCTGACATATTTGCTTCCATTGATGCTTCCAGCAGCAGGTATTCATTGCTTGACTGTTCCTAAGCATAGAGGTTCCATTATGGCTAGTAGGCATCGATAGAATTTTCCTCCCATTTGGAAGCACAGCTTGTAACTACTAGAAGCCGTTCATTCAGTTTAGTGGGCCCAAGCCTGTGGAACTCCCTTCCACCTGAGATTAGACAAGCAACCTCCTTTATGAACTTTGGTTGCAGGACTGAAACTTGCTCCAGCTGGCATTTTGAGCTTATTATTTGAAAATAATTTTTTTTTAAATATATTTATTTTTATTCATTTAACCAAGAACATATAATTTATTGACATATACAAAAGTAAACCATGCAACTGTATGAAAATTAAACACCCCCTACCTGCATACAAATTTGGGTCATTTCATTCACAATTCCTGGGGTGGGTGGGTGATGATGTTGGAGGGTAGTAGCCATTTTTTAAAGAGGGGAATTCTTTGAGCTGTAGTGTGTTAAATGTGCCGAGAGTTGTTAGGTACCCTATTCTCCCTCACAGAGCTACAATCCCCAGAGTTCCCTGTGCAGAACGATGTGTTTTTAAACCAATCCCAAGAATTGCAGCTCTATGAGGGGAACAGGAGTCTGCCAACACTCTCAGCAACATGAGCAAACTTCAGTTCCCAGAATTCCTTGGGGGAAGCCATGTCTAAGCAGACATGGTGTCATAGTTCTTCAAATGCATGGTGTCAATGTAAAGGCGACTATGGGGTTGTGGTTCTCATCTCGCTTTGGAGTTTGTCCACAGACAGTTTTCCGGGTCATGTGGCCAGCATGCATGACTAAACCGCTTCTGGTGCAACGGGACACCGTGGTGGAAACCAGAGCGCACGGAAACACCGTTTACCCTCCCACCACAGCAGTACCTATTTATCTACTTGCACTGGCGTGCTTTCGAACTCCTAGGTTGGCAGAAGCTGGGACAGAGCAGCGGGAGCTCGCCCCATCATGGGGATTCAAACTGCCAACCTTCTGATCGGCAAGCCCAAGAGGCTCATTGGTTTAGACCACAGTGCCACCCCCGTTCCCAGGTGTCAGTGTAGCCCAGGGTGGCTGCTTCTGTCTTAATCCAAAGGCAATTTCTAGGGTGAGGGAAGCCAAGTTAGGTCATATTCACACCATGCATTTAAAACATTCTTATACTGCTTTAACATGGGAACTATAGTTTGTTAAGGGCTGTGAAAGTTGTTAGGAGACCCACCCCGCCTCACAGAGCTACAATTTCTAGCAGTATTTTTCTTAGGAGTGAGTCTGTGGGGGTGCCTCTATCCGCACCTTGAACAAAACTGGCAATGATCAAATTGCCCTGGGAGGGAGCCGGCTCACAACCCAATTGCTGGCCACCTTTTTCTCTATCTCTTCAGGGAATCATGGCCATTTAGCCATTGGGGTCTTCTTCCTCTTTTTCTCCCACCACTCCGCCTCCATGCTCACTAATGAAAATGTCAGTCGATGGCTGGGATTATATACTGTTGTTGCATTAGCCCAGTAAGTGGTTGACATGAACGGCGCATTTCTTCCCCTCCCCCAACTGGCTGGACAATCCATAATTCGCTGAGCTAAAAAACACATCAACTGCACCACATCTCTGGTTGCTAATAACACTTCAGTTGCGTGTCGTCCAATTTCCCCCCGAAGGGGGAATGTTTGCTACTCTGATATTTTGAAACGAAGTTGGGAAACCTCACGTCAAGGGGGCAAATGCGGACCTCCAGTTCTCTCCAAATGGCCCTCAGAACTCTTCCTAGGCGGCACCCATCACTGAAACCTGCTTTGAACTTTGGGTGTTTTTACCTGCCTGGAAAGTGTCCTCCAGCTCTGAGAGGTGTGTTTGTGTAGAAAGCGGCCTACTGTACAAAGGTAAAATTTGCATAAGTTGCTCCACCCCTAGCACGTGGCCCTCAGAAGGTCGCCCAACAGGGTATGCGGCCCTCTAGCTGAGAACGGTTTCCTCAGCCCCGCTGTAGAGAGACGGCTCTTTGTGAGTTGAAATTTTCTGAAAAACAAAATGACAGTTTCTGTTCCTTTTCTATACAGGTGGGTGGAGGTGGTGGTGGTTTCAAAAAATCCCCCAACTTTAGGAAGTTGTTCCGTGAAAGGGAGGCTTGCACAGCAAAGTTATTATCAATCAGAGCTTGGGACACCCAGCCCGGAGGGTGTGGGGGGGTGGTACTTGCCTGGCCAGCTTGGTACAAAACAGAGAGATGACTGTTTGCTTGACTGAAGACAGATTGCAGATGGCAGTGTGAAAAGGCAGCCTTGCAAGTTTCAGCCAAAGGCCTCAAGAGCTATAGCAACGGGGTCATTTTGCCCGGGGGCCTTGCTTCAGCTGAAGGGGCTTCTCAGAAAGACCCTTTTGGCTTACTTTCTCTTCCTTTCTCTCTGTTTGCCCTCCCCTCTTTGCATGTCTAAAATCTTGCTTTTACTCTTCATGCCATCCTTATTTGGCTTGGCAAATGGGGGGGGGTGGAGAATGGGTAGCAAGAGGAACCCCGATACAATCTTGGGTTGCCAGACCTCTAAGCTGACCTGAAGACTCCGATATGCGGAGCAGTACCTATTTATCTACTTGCACTTTGACGTGCTTTCGAACTGCTAGGTTGGCAGGAGCAGGGACCGAGCAACGGGAGCTCACCCCGTCGCGGGGATTCGAACCGCCGACCATCTGATCGGCAGGTCCTAGGCTCTGTGGTTTATGGCTGCAAATTATTGCATAGTCTTTCTGGGCGGTCTGCCCTCCTCTGCTCCTTCCTCCCGTCTCCCAATTAACCTCCGTCTCCTGGGCTCAGTAGTGGGAGGGAGCACAGAAGAACAACAACAAGGGCCCTCCCCTGTGACATCACCAGGGGTCACCCCAAAGTCTCAAGTTTGGGCCCTCAAATCTCAGGATGTGAGATGCTCCTGACCTGGCAACCCTTGCTGCATCCCTTTCAAGAGGGATCACACCTGACCTTTGACTGTGCTGACTGTATGGCTGATGGAAGTTGGGGTTCAACGTCCGTGGGGAGGACACAGGCTTCCCTTCCCTGGCCCTATGATGGAAATTTAAACAGCCCTTCTTTAAACACATAGATAGTCCCTGTGTCATGATTTGCAGAAACTCACAGGAGGGAGGGGCTTTAAATTACAACCCATGATTATCTCTCCTTCTGGTTCGTTAACCATCTCAGTGTAAAGCTTGCATCTTATTTCATTGAGGAAATAGGTGCTTTCAACAACACCCCCTTGCCATTAAATGGTGCAATCCTAATTGCCGTTGTCTGGATTTAAAAGCCCTCTGGGGCATCAACAGCCCCCTTTTTTCTGCAGTCGGTCACAGCTTCTCTTTCACTCCCCCAAACCCTTCTTTCCCAAAAGGGCTGCCTCCCCCCTTGATGCTTTCATGTCAGAGGCTGATGAAAGAAAGCACATTTTCACTAATGATCAAGATCTGCTTCTCCAAGTGTCTCTTTCGAGTTTGATTCCAGTGAGGGCCTTTGAACAGTTGTTGGCCTCATAACGATGAAAGGGATGTATGTGTGATGCCATAGCGGGAGTTTTCCTCCTCTCTGTCTACATGCCAAGGGTGGGTTATCATCCTCCCTTATCTGTGGATGTTTCCAGGCTGTCAGCATTTTGTGAGATGCAGCTCAGCCACATTCTGGTAATTCTGGAAATGTAGGTTTGTGAGGTTAAAGTGGATTAAAAGCACGTTGTTCGCCCCCGCGCAATGAACCCACTTTTTTTCTCTTTCTTTCAAAATGACTTTTCCCAATGGGGAAATGTACTGAAAAACATGGAATGAAGTAACGGTGAATGGGAAGAAACACCCCACAAACAAACTGGGATGGATGCTTGTTGCCATCTAACCTCCTCACAAGCAAATTGGAACAAATGCTCAATAAAGGCTAGGTGCAGGCTATCCTTCGTTATAAGAATTTTAAGGACTCAGATATAGAATAAATATTCATAAATGGACACCTGTCTAAATATATGAAGCATGTGTCTGAAATAGTATGGCAGAACAATCCTGAATTCATTTTGACTCTCCCAATGACCTCAAATTTTCCTCTGCAGTAAGGGAGGCAAATGGGGAAAGCCTTCATGTTGCCTTTTTGCTTACAAATCCTGTCTTAAGGGCTTATTTGTGCATGAATAGGGTGAACCTGTGACCTGGATTCAGGAACTAAAGTATTATTAACCATCACAAAAGAAAGGCCAGATTTCCCAGGGAATGCAATCAGTAACCATTATCAGATATCCTGGCAAACAGGATTTCTGCTATAGACCGCCTCCTTCTGTGATGTATGCATGATGTTTTGGGGTGGTGGTCTTGAGCTACAGGGTAGGCAATTTCAAAAGTCTGTACAGGTATAAGGGCTTGCACACCATTGTTCAGGGTTCTCCTCCTTCCTGTGTGTGGTGAGTGGGGACCCTGTTGCAAAGTTCCTTGACTAAAGAGCAGGCTTACTAGCTACTTTGCTTCTCAATATACTCTGGTCGGCCGCTGTTATTTTCACCTATCGATAGCGAACCGACTTATATCGGCTCCGGAATACCCCATAAGGGAAAAGGAGCAGTTTTTCTTATAACGCTGTGTGCAAGCAAATTGGGGTGAATGCTCAGTAAACCGGTTGTCTGAAGGAACCCTGTGTTCCTTCCCCTAGGTTGTTGGTTGTATCTTGGCCTCTTATCTCTGCTTTCTGCAGGCTTCTCTTATAATGATTGTCACTTGAGCACTCTTTCTGGGTGCACTCAGACTTGGGGGAATGTTGCAATAGTTTTCCTAATTATAGTGCTGCCGCTTCTAATGTACTTTTCATACTGCAGTACCTGTTGAATTATGGAACCCTGGCTTGTTGACTGATGCATATTGGTATATCATGCTAACGTCTGACCACATCAGTGGGTGTGGTGTGACACCACAATGAACATCACTGTAAAATGTCAGTACTTCTCCCCACCCCCTTACGCACATGTGTGTATCCCCGCTCCCCCTGAAAACAGCAGGAGAGAACTGTATGCAGGTCTGCCATCCCAGATTTCATCACTTTAGTCACATGACTTTCCAAATTAAGTGGGCTGCAAACAGATTTTTTTTTCCTGGAATCAAATAACATGGAAATGACCAGTGCTGTTTTTCTAGAAAAAGAGGTGCTGGAACTCACTATGAACACCTCCCTTGTTCTCTTATAATGGGAATGGCCCCCACCTGAGAGGTGCGGGGGGGGGGCTGGAAATGAGCACTAAACTGGTGCCATATTACATTAGTTTTCTCAAAGGGCTTTTACGTCATGGGAAATCTCAGATATAATGTAAAAATCAACAGTTGGGGAAATGGAGTAAAACTGCTATGTGAATGCAACCTCTCTCCTTCTGTAGATTGGAGAGATGAGACGAGGAGTGTGTGTATTTTTCTAGCTCTCTGAATGAGTCGCCGTACAGTCAGTTTCCTAAAGAACTGGTGGAATTTGTGGCATTGGTAGAGAGCAAGCAGTCCCCTAAGGCCTGGTTTTGGGGTATAAAATCCTATGCAGCTTAGGATCACGATACCTGAAAGATCATCTCACCACCACACCCAGTCGATCACTGCACTCAGCAGGTGAGGGCCTCCTGCGTATAGCAATTTTTCGGGAAGCCTGTTCCACACAATATAGGAATTGGGCCTATAGTTCTGCAGCACTTCCCCTTGGGAATCCCCTCCCCTTGAATATAAGACAGGCACTGTCCTTTGTTGTATTTTGGGTGCCAACTCAAGATGTTCCTGTTCCAACAAGCCTTTTATGTAGAGATCTTTCCCAGTCTGCATCTGTACTGGGATTATTTTAAAGATGTCTTTATTGTCTTATTGCATGTTATTTGCCACTCTGGGCTCCATTTGGGGGGGCAGGGTATAAATTTAATAAGCAATCATAATAAAGCCTAAGGCTTTATTTTTTCATATAATGCAATCAATGTGCGTGGTGCTTTAGAGTAACAACCAGAATGCTTGTTCTCTGCTCCAAGGTGCTTACAATCTAAAATATGGCATAGAGAAGAGCGGAGGAAGATGAAGGCAAGAGTGAACCAGGTGGGAGAGGGGAGATGCTTTTGGTTCAGTTACACATACCAGGGCTTAGTTTCAGGAGGAATAGAGGACTACACAGTTGTTCCAAAGGCTTCATAGGGGAAATTTTTGGTTACTTGGAGGGGAAAGAGCAAACAAAGGATTTGAGGAAGTGGTTTGAGAGAGAGGTGACGCTTCCCGTAATTTACTCCAGACTTAGATATAGCTAGTCTACTGGGATGGCCAAATCCTCCCCCCTCCCTTGGCCCACATGAACTGGATGCACTGTATTGAAGGTAAAAGCATCTTTTACATATTATAGTTGGCTTCCTTAGGTCAGTCTTCTTTAGGCTAGGCTTTAAAAGTTGCTTTAATTTTTAAAAAAATTATTTTTTAAGTCTTTTTTTTTTAAAAAGCTTCGTACATCGCCTTGAGTGTTCTTTTAAAAATAAAAGTACTGAATAAAACAATGCATGCTTGATGCAGGAAATATAACTGTGACATCTGTGATTGTTGCTGTATGTATGAGGCTGGGGGTTTTTTTAGTCATTTCCAGCCACTTAGGCTTCGATTAAAAAGGCAAAAGGGGACAGGTTTGCATATAATTTGTGCTGGGCTAATTTTATGTATAGGCGTGAATTTAGAAATAATTCTTGTAACTTAATTGGAGATACAAGATACATTATTTGTGTGGATATAAGCCCAATGTGCTTGCTGTGACTGGTTTGCTGTCTGTTGTCTAGGTGCAAATTTCTGTCAGTCTTAAAGGCCTCTCCTGCTCTCCCTTCCTAGGGTTCTGTACCTTTAAACCAGACTTGGACCAGGCAGCTCTCCAAACAGGGCAGCTTTACTCTGCAAAATAGGGTGCATGGCCCCCCTATATGAGTCAACCAATCCATGTTGGAACTGGGGCAGCACTCTTGATCTCTAGCAAAATAGTCACCAGGGCAGCCCTGTGTGAGGCATACAACAGTAGTCCAGCTTTGAGGTTACAAAGGTGCTAACATTTGCTCTTTTTATGCTTTTGACCCGAAAGGCTCACCCTTGGTTAAAATACAGACATACCTTGGTTTTCGAACAGCTTAATTCTCAACCGTTTTGGCTCCCAAATGCCGCAAACCCAGAAGTGACTGTTACGGTTTGTGAACTATTTTTGGAAGCCGAACATCCGATGGGGCTTCCGATTGGCTGCAGGAGTTTCCTGCAGCCAATCACAAGCTGCACTTTGGTTTCCAAACGTTTTGGAAGTCGAATGGACTTCTGGAATAGATTCCGTTTGACTACCAGGGTACGACTGTACACCTGAAGTTTCTTAGTTCGCTGAAAAACATCAGTAAGGAAAGGGTGTGTGTTATGTGTTGGGTGTTTTCGCTCTGTTGCCCTGGGGTCAACCAGCTGAGCTTCTAATGGATGAGTGAATCCCATCCATCACGTCAGCAATATCCGAAGGGGAGGAATCGGGGAACGATGGGAAGACCTTCTGTGTATTAATGTAGAAGGAAGAGCTGATCTCTCAACGCCTTGTGACCTGGTTGGCTAGCTGTGTCTTGTCTGATGGAAAATCTGCCTGACAAGGAAGAGTTCAGCTGTCACTCTCGCTTAGTTCCAGGAGTAGAAAGAGGTGTGGAACAGCAATTGGGTGGTGGGTGGGAGTATGCAGAGCTGAAACCTGCTGTTAATTGTTATCAAGGGGTCTCCTAGGAAAAGGGTGGCTTGCTTTTTTCCAGCTGAGGGCTGCATTGACCCACAGTTGACTCTCTGAGGGCCATGTGTCAGAGTGGGTGTGGCCAACTTTATTATTATTACTATCATTATTTAATTATAGTGGGGGGGGGGTTGTTTTGGAGTGGTCAAGAAATATCTTTTCACATCATAGCAGGGGCCTATGGGAGTGGTCAGTTATTACAGTGGTACCTCAGGTTAAGAACGGTACCTCAGGTTAAGAACTTAATTTGTTCCAGAGGTCTGTTCTTAACTTGAAACTGTTCTGAACCTGAAGCACCACTTTAGCTAATGGGGCCTCCCGCTGCTGCTGCACGATTTGTGTTCTCATCCTGAAGCAAAGTTCTTAACCCAAGGTACTATTTCTGGGTTAGCAGAGTCTGTAACCTGAAGCGTATGTAATCCAAGGTACCACTGTATTTTTAAATGATTTCAACTTTCTCTTTTTTTTTTTAAGATAAATGGGGGAGGTTGGGTATTGTCAGGTGCTGTTGCGGTTGCTCGAGAGTAAGCAGGCAGGACTCCGACCTGTGCTTAACAGGCTTTATTTTGGTGCAAACTATTTACAGTGAAGAGCTCCAAGGCTCATGTCTGGCTCAATCGCTAGCAGAATCCGGGAGTGGTCTTTTTTTGTACCTCTCCCAACCTTTTCCGCCCCTCCCTGCGCCTCAGACTACTGCGCATGATGGGCAATGGCAAGGAGCGGCGTTAAGGCTCTCACTAGCATCCTCTGGTCCTTGCACCTCTTCTCCACTGGAGGTGGGGCTTTCATCCTCTCCGGAAGAGGAACTGCTTCACAAGACTTTCGGAGGCTCCCTGTAACACAACTGCCCTTCTATTTCTCGCCTCTGAACTGATGGCGGTTCCCTGACAAGTATTGACCAGTAAGTCAATGAAAACCAATAACAACAATAATAACAATAAACAGTTTACAGTTATACCCAAATTAAAATAACCACCAACCCCAACTAAACATTTAACCAACACCAACCCGCCAAAAACATAACAGAGGAACCAAAATTTTAGCAATTTAAAACATTGTAAAACATTTTAGCCAGTTGCCCCAGCCCAAGAGTTGTTCCAGCAATGTCCCCCTGGCCTCTCAGGAGCCTCTTTTAGCTGTTCAAGGTGAGTCTGGGCTCTGCCCCCTAGGCCAGGTGGAAATGGGCCTTCAGCAGGGAGTGGCCTTCCCTCCAGCACTCACGGCGGCAGGTGTGTGGAAGGTTCCTTAGGTTTCATCCAGACTGACCCCCCCTTCCCCCCAAACATGCATTTGAGTAAGCCGAGCTACATCTCCCATCATCCCTGGCCATTGGCTGTGCTTGCTGGGGTTGATGAGAGCTGCAATTTAGCAGCATTCACAGTTGTATTGGGTAACTTGTCAAAACACATCCATATCTGTATGATGGTGGAAGCAGGTAGAAAAGGCAGCGAAGGAGCCCTGGAGGTTGCTTCTGCTTTGCATCAGCAAAATGTCAATGCCACTCTGAATTCCCTTCCTCACTAGGCTCTTTGTAAATTTGTTAGCCGAACCTTGAATGGACCTCCTCCTTCCTCCCCTCACTACACGCTATTACCTAGATTTTTGTCTCGTGGGCTTCAGTGCCTGCTTTTTGCCCGCTCAGCTCGAAAGGTTATCCCCGGTCAAAGTAGGTGTGTGTGTGTGTGTGTGTGTGTGTGTGTTCATGCCCCCACCCCCAATTGCTGATGCTTCAATCTTTGCATTTGGAAAAAAAAAAGGTTTCTGGAGAGCTCTGTGCATTAATGATGATGACATTTGAAAGCCTTTTTTGTTCTAGCACTTAAGTTAGCATTGACCCCTGGAAAAAGGAATGAGCATGTTTACGTACAACTCTAATGTCATGTGTACAGGCAAATTGTCTCCTCCCTCAATTAAATCTAAATTGTTCATGGAAGCTCTTTGCAGGCAGGGAGACTGCACATGAAACATGGCTGACCCAGTGCAGGGCAGCTGTGAAGAAGGCAAATTCCATGCTACAGATCATTAGGAAAGGAATCGAAAACTGCTGATATCATAATGCCATTATACAAATCTATGTTCCGACTACTTGGCATACTGTGTATAGTTCTGGAAAGGTTTAAAACAAAAGTGAAATGACCCAAGGGGTTAATGCTGACTCCCCTGTGAGGAAGGGTGGCAGCATTTTGGACTTCTTGGTTTGGAGAAAATGGTGACATTATAGAGGTGTGTGAAATTATTCATGGCACAGAGAGAGTGAATAGAGCAGGGGTCAGCAAACTTTTTCAGCAGGGGGCCAGTCCACTGTCCCTCAAACTTTGTGGGGGGCTGGACTATATTTTGAAAGAAAGAAAAAATGAATGAATTCCTATGCCCCACAAATAACCTAGAGATGCATTTTAAATAAAAGGACACATTCTACTCATGTAAAACACGCTGATTCCCGGACCGTCCGCGGGCTGGATTTAGAAAGCGATTGGGCCAGATCCGGCCCCTGGGCCTTAGTTTGCCTACCCATGGAATAGAGGAAAGCTTTTCTTCCCCTCTGCTAACGCTAGAACCCATGGACATTCAATGCAGCTAAACGCTGGAAGGTTCAGGATCGATAAAAGGAAGGACTTCTTCCCGCATCACAGAGTTAAACTGTGGAACTCCCTCCCACATGAAGCACTGATGGCCACCAACTTAGATGCCTTTAAAAGAGGATTAGACGAATTAATGGAGGAGGAGGAGGCTATCAATACTGACTAGCCACGGTGGCTGTGCACTGTCTCCGGAGTTGGAGGCAGCAAAAATAAGCCTCCTGAGCAACACCAGTTGCTAGAAACCGCAGGACAGGAACGTGCTCTGTTTGCAGGCTTCCCACAGGCATCTGGTCGGCCACTGTAAGAACAGGAGGCTGGACTAGATGGGTTGTTGGCGTCGTCCAGCAGGCTCTTCTTATGTGGTCAAGGACCATGCACTTCGGTGGTGCTACATAAATGAAGTTTGCAAAGTTGCCCCTGAAAGATCCATGCAGCTACGTGTGGTTGGGCCCTTTCACATCTGCCCTTTGATGCCTCTCGCAGCTTCTGACTTTCTGAGGACTCTACTCTCTGGAGTCACTGACATAGTTGGGGCTTGAATTTGTGTGCTCCGCGTTATTTATCGTTTGCCACATCTTGGAATACTCAAGCGTCTCTTTATTAAAAATAGTTTCTGGGAAGGACAGCTGGGAATTTGAAACAGCCTGACTCAACCTGTGGAACTTGAAAAGGCTTTAAAAAAACCCAAAAACCCACACCTCTGTCAACATGATTAGTTGTCTGACAATTATGAGGAGAGGCACTGTTACCTTTTCACCAGTGGGGGCGTGCATCACATGAGATTCTCCAACATAATACAGTGGTACCTCGGGTTAAGTACTTAATTCGTTCCGGAGGTCCGTTCTTAACCTGAAACTGTTCTTAACCTGAAGCACCACTTTAGCTAATGGGGCCTCCTGCTGCCGCTGCACCGCCGGAGCACGATTTCTGTTCTCATCCTGAAGCAAAGTTCTTAACCCAAGGTACTATTTCTGGGTTAGCGGAGTCTGTAACCTGAAGCGTATGTAACCCGAGGTACCACTATATTTTGTTGGATTTCTTTAAAAATAGCTGCCTTGATTTGCCTAACAGGGATAAGCTGACAGGTCATAATGCACCATAAAGCAACAAAGGATGATAAGTAGCCAGGGAGAATGGGAGTTGTAGTTCAGCAATACCTGGAGAGCCTTCGGTTCCCCACACCAGATTTGGAAAGCTAGAGGCATATTCCAGGCATAATAATAATTTTATTATTTATACCCCGCCCATCTGGTTGGGTTTCCCCAGCCACTCTGGGCCGCTTACAGCACATATAAAACATAATGAAACTTCAAACATTAAAAATCTCCCTGCCTTCAGACGTCTTCTAAAAGCCAGATAGTTGTTTATTTCCTTGACATCTGGTGGGAGGGCGTTCCACAGGGAGGGTGCCACTACTGAGAAGGCCCTCTGCCTGGTTCCCTGTAACTTCAATTCTTGCAGTGGGGGAGCCTCCAGAAGACCCTTGGAGATGGACCTCAGTGTCTGGGCTGAGTGATGCAGGTGGAGACGCTCCTCAAAGCCACGCTGGGGGAGGGTGGCTTGGGGAGAGTCCCAGGGGACAGAGAGAGACTTGAAGACCACAGCGCCTGTGCCTGAAGTTCCCCAGCCCGTTTGCTATTCTTGCCCTCTTCATACACGTCATGCACCGATAAAGTTTTTGTTTATTGCTTTGATAGTGTGCCTTTCCTGCAAAGAGCTACGGGTGGTGGTGTACATGACTCGCTTGCTCACCATATTATCCTTACAACAACCCTTTGAGGGATGTTAAGCTGAGAGCTGGTGGCTGCCTAAGGGTCACCCAGTAAACTTCATGGCTGAGGTGGGCAGGTGGGATTTGAATCCTGATCTTCAAGGTCCTAGTCCAACACTCTAACTGTTACACTGGCTTAATGCTCATTTTTGTGCATTCACACAAGGGATGTATTCCCCCTCACCTCTCAGAGCTTTTGTAACCGAAGGTTACCTGAGGGGTTACCTTTCCTCATATGAACCTGTCCAATTGCTGTCCACCTCTGCCCCAGTGGATAACCTCTTCCGCTCACCTAAGAGTTGTTTTCTGGCTTAGCGAATTAGCATTTGCAAGAGGAAAGTGACCCCCAAATTCATCGCCGTTCTTCGGTTTGAACAATGTCTTTTAACATGGCCTTATAGTGTTTATTTGATACAGCATGTATCTTCCTCAATCATGCTTTTTATATTGTAATTTTATATTGTGAACTGCCCTGAGATCTATGAATGAATTAATGTAATTAATTAATAATAATAATAATAATAATTAATAATAATAATAATAAATATCAGCCTCTGTAATCCAGCTCTCAGTTCTACCAGTGTATGTGAGGCGGGTGGCACCAGAGGTTAACCCTCTTCTGCTGTTCCCCTCTATCTTGGGAATACCTTCTCCCCCAAAACATCTACTCATTCCATCTTTGGTTTAGGTGCCAGGTGAAAACATTTTCTTTCATTTCCTTTTTGCTCAGGCTGTTTTATGCACTTGAGGGTTTATGCTGGCACTCTGATCTTACTTTATTGCTCTGCTTTGTCTTGTTTTATTATAAATCCGTTGACTTGTTTTTAAACTGTGACTTTTATTGTTTTGTCATGAGCTGCTCCAAGAACATTTGCTGAAGAGCATCCTGTAAATATTTCAAGTGAGCGAAACAGAGATGCAGAGGCAGGGGGAGAGAGGCGGCCAGAACCCCTGAAGGAAAATTGAATGTAGCAAGCCCAGCCAACCAAATCGATTAATAAGGCATTTCCAAAAGGCGAGAACAGGGGTGTTGTTGCAGAAAACAGGAACAGATTGCGCAAAATAGAGGCTGTTCCTGGTAAACAGTGACAGTTGGGAGCCTGTGTGACTCACACATGCCTGCCTTCCCCTTCCAGCATTGTGGAGAGGTGAATGTGTGTTTGAAGCCTCAGCACTGAACCAAGAGGTCTTCGTTGTCTGTTCCAGCATACAACAGATGTTTCTGGACATCTTTAGCCCAGAGTCCTTCTCAGTGCCGACTAGTTACTCCTAATGCGTTATGTCTGGTACTTACTGGTTCTTCCAAGGCACTCCAAGCCACAATAAAATGTTTGGGGTTTCTCTGTTGCTTTACGGTGGATCAACCTCAAACCGATGCCAACCAGTGGCTTTCCTGATCACTGCCAAGAGTTTCCCACTAGGCAGGAGATTCTGTCCATCCCATGGCCCATTACCAAAGCTGTCCACAAACCTTCCCTTCCAGAGTCTCTTCAGCCAAGCTGAGTTAACCATTTCCCAAGGAAGAGTATGTTTTGTGATGCTGGTTTATTTCTGATCTTGGGAGCTACATCAAAAGTTACCGTGGCCTGGAAACTCTCTTGAAATTCCGAGTGTCTGCTCTGACCATCATACAGCAAAGGATGGGTGACTAGAGAGTCTCCCCATGTGAGTAGAGTTGCCTGCTCACTGTGTAACCGCGTTGTACTCATCTAGGGTGTCCATGAGGCAAGGCCAGATTACTGTGGGTATCGTTCCCAAAATAGGGCCCCACTTCTCCCCAAAAGTGGGGACGCGGGTGGCGCTGTGGGTAAAACCTCAGCGCCTAGGACTTGCTGATCGTATGGTCGGCGGTTCCCCACGGCGGGGTGAGCTCCCGTCGTTCGGTCCCAGCTCCTGCCCACCTAGCAGTTCGAAAGCACCCTTAAGTGCAAGTAGATAAATAGGTACCGCTTTATAGCGGGAAGGTAAACGGCGTTTCCGTGTGCTGCGCTGGTGCAGGCTCGCCAGAGCAGCTTCGTCACGCTGGCCATGTGACCCGGAAGTGTCTTCGGACAGCGCTGGCCCCCGGCCTCTTAAGCGAGATGGGCGCGCAACCCCAGAGTCGGACACGACTGGCCCGTACGGGCAGGGGTACCTTTACCTTTACCTTTTTCTCCCCAAAAGGAACACATGAAATAAAGTACCACAAAGTAAGTTGTACAGTATCTTAGCAAATTTATTATGGCATACACTGGTACCTCAAGTTACATACGCTTCAGGTTACATGCGCTTCAGGTTACAGACTCCGCTAGCCCAGAAATAGTGCTTCAGGTTAAGAACTTTGCTTCAGGATGAGAACAGAAATCAGGATCCGGCAGCACGGCAGCAGCAGGAGGCCCCATTAGCTAAAGTGGTGCTTCAGGTTAAGAACAGTTTCAGGTTAAGTACAGACCTCCGGAACGAATTAAGTACTTAACCTGAGGTACCACTGTAATTGTTTGTGGACTGGAGACAATACTAGGGATGGGGGCAGCACCCACCCAACCCATGGCCTCAATTCCAGAGGTCCCGAATCAGGTTGGCCTGCCTTGGGCCAACCTAGGGATCACTCACTGTGAACTGGATCCAACCCCAAAGGAGTCTCTTAAATATACAGCTGGGAAGGGGGTCAGTTCTGCAGCACCCAGAAAGGAGAGTCAGGCACTGGCCCTACCTTCTTTTGGAAGATGAAGCCAGAGGTCAGGGTAGGTCTCGATTTAAAAGTGCTTATATTGATGTTTAGAGCCCTATATAGCTCAGGACTGCATTACATCAAAGACTGCCTTTCCATTTGTGAACCAACCCTTGTGATCTTCATCAGATGTCCTTCTCTGTGTGTTCCACCTGTGGGAGTGTGAAGGAAATGGGCCTTTTCAGTGGTGACCTCCTCATCTGTAGAAGGCTCTCCCAAGGGAGACATGCCTGGTGCCATCCTTGTCCATCTTTAGGGGCCTGGCTAAATAATGTTGTCTCTTACAGTGATTCTCACCTCTTGGTGGAGTGGGCCACACTTGTTCATATTAATAAGTTGCTGTATGAGCATTTTATATGTTCTATATTGTTCGTCGCTCTGATTCCCCACCCAGCCGCCGGTTTTAAATAGCTTTTTATGTGTTGCATTTTACCTTGTCAAGTCGCTTTGAGAATTTTCACTGTATAAAGTGACTGATAAATGCAGATAACAATAAATGATGACAATACTCTTTGCATGCTTGGTTGGGGGATGAAGAGGGATGCATCACTGTGACCGAAGCTAGCCTGCTGCACAAAAGATAACATTCATAATCATTCTTCTTCCAGTTTTTGCCACACGAATGCCATATGGCCCTTGAAAGGCAGTCCAGAAGGCAGTGTGGCCCTCGGGCTAAAACAGGTTCTGCTTCCCTGCAATAGCTCTAACTGGGTGGCTGGGTGGGTGTCGAACAGGACTGCCCATCTCTCACTGTCTCTTTCTTGCCTTTGGGCAGTTTGCCAGCAGGTGTAATGGACCAGTCATGAATGGTGATGCCTTTTGTCAAGATCCTCCCTCCCAGCTTCCCGACTGGAGGGAATTCTGTGAGCTGCACGCCCAGGCTGCTGCAGTGGACTTTGCTCAAAAGTTCTGCCAGTTCCTGAAGGAGAATCCGCACTACGACACCCCCGGGGCAGAGACCTCCTTCTCCCACCACTTTGCCGCCAACTTCTTGGACATCTTCAGCTTGGAAGTCAACAGGGTGTTCGTTTCCAATTCCCCCACCAAATACAACATCGTGCCATTTGTCGGGCTTCAGAACTGCCACATGCCTTACGGCCAGGACCTCCTGCCGAGGAAGGAGCAGGCCTCCACAGAGTCCCTCGACAGCATGGACAACCCCGTCTCCTCCGGCAGGTATCTGAGCCAATCACAGCAGGTCCAGGCCCGGAAGGTCTCCTCCTACGGCCAATCCCGGAGTTCGGAGGATGTCTCTGTCCACGCCACCTCCAAGCCGAAGTTCAAGAAAGGCTTTTCCCTGAGGAATATGAGCTTGTGCGTGGTGGATGGCATGAAGGAGATGTGGCACAGGAGGTCTTCCCCGGAGCCCGGTGCAGAAGCCACACAAAGCAGGCGGTCCGACAGGGAACACTGCCCTCCCGGGAACAAGGAGCATGGTGATTCCAGGGAGAAATGGACCCACAAGCTGCGCCTTTCGAAGGGGCAGTCTTCCAAGGTGGATCTGGTGGACATTCAGAGGGAAGGGACCCTCCGCTACATGGTCGCTGACGATACGAACTGTGTGGGGAGTTCTCAGTGGCAAAAGTGTCGGTTGTTGCTAAGGAAAGCTGTGAAGATGGAGGGAGAAAAGTTCCTTCTCGAGTTTTACGTTCCTCCCAAGGTAAGGACTTCCGTAGCTAAAACCTGCCTTTCATATGTATGTATTGGCTTTGTTTGTTTGCTTTTATTTCAGTGGGGTGAGCGTCGGATTGCAGGTGCAGAGAAGCCAACTAACCAGAGGACAGAGATCAGGAAGCCGAATGCTTCTCTGCACTCAAAGTGAACTTTCACCCTAAGAAGGGTGAAAGGAATCATCATTCTGTAGTCTACTTCCAGTTGAAATGGCTTGTATCTGAGTCTTCTTCTTTGGCGATCACTCAGGGATGCAGGTGGCGCCGTGGGTTAAATGACAGAGCCTAGGACTTGCCGATCAGAAGGTCGGCGGTTTGAACCCCTGCGACAGGGCAAGCTCCCGTTGCTCGGTCCCTCCTCCTGCCAACCTAGCAGTTCAAAAGCACATCAAAGTGCAAGTATATAAATAGGTACCACTCCGGCGGGAAGGTAAACGGCGTTTCTGTGCACTGCTCTGGTTCGCCAGAAGCAGCTTAGTCACGCTGGCCACATGACCCGGAAGCTGTATGCCAGCTCCCTCGGCCAATAAAGCGAGTTGAGCGCCGCAACCCCAGAGTCAGCCACGACTGGACCTAATGGTCAGGGGTCCCTTTACCTTTACCATAGTTGAGTAAGATTGACTTCCATGAACCTGGTCTTAACAGTGAGTCCGTAAGTAACTGCGGCGGCCAATTCTGGATCCACACGCCCTTCCACAGTGGGGACATAGGTTTCTGGGCGGGAGTTGGTCACGGTGAGGGTTTGCCAAGCATGCCTTCCTCTTAGCATGTTTCTCCCTTTCGTTCTGAGTTTGTCCATGACACCTTTGGTAAAGGCTGTTCTCCACTTGGAGCACTCACAGGCCAGTGTTTCCCAATTGTCAGTGTTTATACTACATTTTTTAAGATTTGCCTTGAGAGAGTCTTTAAACCTCTTTTGTTGACCACCAGCATTATGCTTTCCATTTTTAAGTTTGGAATAGAGTACTTGCTTTGGAAGACAATAATTAGGCATCCGAACAACATGACCAGTCCAAAGAAGTTGATGTCAAAGAATCATTACTTCAACATTGGTGATCTTTGTTTCTTCCAGTGCACTGACATTAGATCACCTGTCTTCCCAAGTGATGTGTAAAATTTTTCGAAGACACCGTTGATAGAATCTTTCAAGGAGTTGGAGATGGCACTTATAAGTGGTCCATGTTTCACAACATATACAGTAAGGTTACTTGGGTGCCGATTTTAAATAGCAGTTCTTACAATGACCAGCTGGCATAGAAACAGCTCGGGGACAGGAGGTGCCTGATAGAGCTGGCTTTTCAGCTGAGCTCATGGAACAAGCCCCTTTTGTCATCTCTCCCACAGCCTGATGGAATGACTGGCTGCTGCCAGGTGGCAATTGTGACTGACCATGAAGGCAGAGCATAGCCATTGTGGCTAGCAGGCCGTCGACAGCCTTCTCCTCCATGAATTTCTCCAATCCTTTTGTTAAAGCCATCCAGGTTGGTGGCCATCACTGCCTGCTGTGGGACAGGTTTCCATAGTTTAACTAAGCGCTGCATAGTTTTGTATTATTTTTTGTTCACATTGTATTGTTTTGCTGATGCTCTTTGCCACTCTGGGCTCCTTTTGGGAGGAAGGATGGAACGGAACCCTAATGAAATCGATAAATAATACATAATCCTGTATACTGAGTCAGACCCTTGGCCAGTGTTGTTGGCTCAGAAGGCCGTGGTTCTGCAAGGTCCCAGGCCAAAGTCTCTTCCAGTGCTGGAGATCCTTTTACTGGAGTATTGAGCCAGTTTGCTCCCTTGAGTACCCGGGGGCCCATTTCCTTCCTAAAAGGCTGCATGTAAAAGCAAAAGGAATTACTGCCAGCCAGGCTGGTGCTTTGTCTTTTGTTGAATCCTTTCCTGTCTTATTTTTTCCACATCTTGTGTGTGTGTGCGCGCGCTTTATTATCCTTAATCGATTGTCTCTCTAAAAGTCTGGGAAGTGGCAGTAGATAAGAAGCTTGTTCATGCCTCTCCCTGCCCCCCTTTGTAGCTTGTTTCCAGATGTCATTTTCTCTCACAATTGCTCCGTTATATATGCCTAAAAGTTTCCCCTTCCACCTACACAACAACCTGGTGCCTTCCACTTTTGGACTACAACTCCCATGAGTCTCAGTCAGCACGGTCATGCTAAGTGACTTGTGAAAGGGGGTCCAGTTTCTCTTAGCGCTACAAGCTAAGCAGGTCTGGATCTAGTCTGGCACCCCCCCCCCCTAGTCTGGCAACCATGGGCACCATGGTGCGTAAGGGTGCCTTCCTTGGGTGTCCCCAGGCAGGAGGCCTTGGACCCTGCGGAAATTTTGTTTGGCCACTCCCTCTGGCTTCTGTGGTTTCAGTAGGCATCTGTTGCCCACAGGTTCAAGTATATATTTTTAGCCAGAGAGGCCGAGCTGCCCAGGAAATTCCAGTGTGGCCTTAAACATGTGAGAGGCAATTCCAAGCAATGATAAAAATAACAGAAACAATAGGGGCTAGCAGCTTGCTTTTTTTAAAAAAGGAAAATACAAGTTAGGATTTTCAGGGGAGCTGAATTCTATTATCGTTGGGGAAGGGTTACAGCTCAGTAATGGAGCGATGCTTTGCATGCAGAAAGGACCCAAGTTAAATCACCGATGG
Organism: Podarcis filfolensis; assembly: GCF_964270895.1. Classification (NCBI taxonomy): domain Eukaryota; kingdom Metazoa; phylum Chordata; class Lepidosauria; order Squamata; family Lacertidae; genus Podarcis; species Podarcis filfolensis. Next base: position 12,047,951 of record NC_139618.1, on the reverse strand, counting down.
CATCTCCCAAGTGGGGAGAGCTGCTGTGTGAGAGATCCCTGTGTGGAAACTCTGGGGAGCTGCTGCCCGTTGGAGTAGACCAGGGCTGTGCAATGCAGAGCTAGACAGACCCTTGATCTAATTCTGTATAAGGAAGCTTCCTATGTCCCTATAGCCTTCCGGTGTCTTTCCACACACCCTGCAGTTTCTCTTGGTATCGAGAAACCGCTCTGTGACTGCAGCGGCTTATTTGCTGCTGATTTGTGGAGCGTGTTTCCTTTTTGGCCATTCTCTGGATTTCTTGCTAGACCAGCTGTTGTGACAGCTGGGTGTGAAACAGACAGCAGCCGTACGCGGTTTCATGCCTGCAGCCTGTGTGCCTGCTCCGGGTTCAAGCATAGCCTTGCACGAAACCTTCCCTCGCTCATCACGGCGTCTCTGTAAATTGAGCCGAAGGGAATTTGTCACTCTGCAGGGGGGACCGGACAAGGGCGCATGGAAAATCCCATTTCGGTGAAACCCTTTTATGGTGCCTGCTCTCTGGCTGTTGCCAAACAAGCAAGAGATCTTGTTTCCATTCATTCCCTTCTAACCTTTCTCCCATCCCCAAGGAGGAGGTCGTGGACAGGTTGCTTAAAGCAGCTCTCTGGGCCAGTGCTTAATTTATCCATAGGAAAAGAGAAGTGTGGACTGAAGCCCCCTCCCCTCTTTCACACACCCCTCCTCACACACAAACTTTGCGAAACTGGGAGCCCTTCTCCCCTTAAAAACTCTGTTACTTTTGTTTTCCTACTACTTTGATGCTATTCTGAGACCCTACCTACCCACCAGAGTGGTGCATGCTCTAGTTATCTCCTGCTTGGACTACTGCAGTGCACTCTATGTGGGGCTACCTTTGAAGGTGACCCGGAAACTACAACTAATGCAGAAGGCGGCAGCTAGACTGGTGACTGGGAGTGGGCGTCGAGACCACATAACACTGGTCCTGAAAGACCTACATTGGCTCCCAGTACGTTTCCGAGCACAATTCCAAGTGTTGGTGCTGACCTTTAAAGCTGACCTTTAAATGGCTTTGGCCCAGTATACCTGAAGGAGCGTCTTCCCCCCACCCCCCATCACTCAGGTCGCGCGCCAAGGGCCTTCTGGCAGTTCCCTCACTGCGAGAAGTAAGGTTACAGGGAACCAGGCAGATGGCCTTCTTGGTAGTGGCTCCTGCCCTGTGGAATGCCCTCCCATCAGATGTCAATGAAATAAACCATTACCTGACTTTTAGAAGACCTCTGAAGGCAACCCTGTTTAGGGAAGTTTTTAATGTTTGGTGTTTTATCTTGTTTTTAATACTCTGTTGGGAGCCGCCCAGAGTGGCTGGGGAAACCCAGCCAGATGGGCGGGGTATAAATAATAGATGGTGGTGGTGATGATGATGATGATGATGATGATGATGCTACACTCAAACAGTTCACAAGAAAGCATGGGGATGGGAAACAACCAAAAGTATAAATACATTGAGCAAAGTGTTTTATACTCGGGGCTTCCACTTCTCCTTGCGGTCCTCATCGACTCTGCCTAACCCTACCAACCTCTCCACCTGCCACTGCGTCCTGGCTTCTTGCAGATCCAGGATTGTGATGCGGCTCCTATGGAGACTGTGCGATGACAGCCTTACACTTCTATGTATATAGAAAGACATACTAAAAAGGTAAAAGGACGCCTGACCATTAGGTCCAGTCGTGACTGACTCTGGGGTTGCGGCACTCATCTCGCTTTATTGGCCGAGGGAGCCAGCGTACCGCTTCCAGGTCATGTGGCCAGCATGACTAAGCCGCTTCTGGCGAACCGGAGCAGCGCACGGAAACGCCGTTTACCTTCCCACCGGAGCGGTACCTATTTATCTACTTGCACTTTGACGTACTTTTGAACTGCTAGGTTGGCAGGAGCAGGGACCGAGCAATGGGAGGTCACCCCGTCGCGGGGATTCGAACCGCCAACCTTCTGATCAGCAAGTCCTAGGCTCTGTGGTTTAACCCACAGCGCCACCCGCGTCCCATGCTATCTCCCTATAAAAGACATTTCAAAACAGTTTCACAATATTTTCATACTAAATGTGTGACTTCCTCTGACCTAGCAGGTGAAGATGTAGTAGATTGTTCAGTGGCATCGGTGTAGAACATTTTTCTGTTCTAGGTGGCAAGTGGCAAAAGCTTTCCTCTGGCAACTTGGTCAAAGTATCACATGGGGACTCTTGTTGTTTGCCGATGAGGAGATTGGTGTGCACCTGATTAAGAGGAATCCCAGAATCCCAAAATTGTAGAGTTGGAAGATACCTATTTCATATTGTCCAGGGTTCTAGTTTCTCTATTTCCCGGCTGCTGTTGCATATAATTGACTGTGAACCAGTTTGGCCAGGGGAGATGCAAAATGTCCTGGTGTTATAACACAGGTAAGTTCTACTTGACATTGCAAAGAGAAAAGGAGTGACATGTCTGGTTGCTGTTTTCGGTAGCAGCACTGCATTTCTTGTGGGCACCCACTGAACGTTGCTGGATAGGCAGTTTGCACATGCTCAGAGACATTGCCCTCTTCAGCTAGCAGGTGCTATAAAAGAAATTAAAGATAGTACTCCTGTTGCGCATTTGGAAATAGAATATACAAAACAAAACAAAAACCACCAACCCACTCATATTTCATTTATGTTACCATGGAGGATACAATTTCAGGGCTGAAAATGTGAGTCCTGGATATGGATTCTGTATTATTTATTTATTTATTGTCACACTCCGTTATATTATCACTGTCCATCATCAACAACAGAGTTCAGAATAAAAAATATGTTAAAAAACCAAAAAAACCAACAGAGCTCAGTTTTCTATGAATACAATTTACTGGGTGTAAGCCCTATAAAATGAATGGGATTGGAGAAAAATAGCTGCCTGCAGCAGATCACTTATTCTGATCAGACTACTCAGGAGAACACCTTTCTGGGGGGTGAAGTCCATCTTAGCTTACCTGTACCAGCCTCTCTCTCACCCTCTACCTGTCCCTCCCTCCCTCTCTCTCTCTCTCCCTCTCTCTCTCTCTCTCTGTGTGTGTGTGTGTGTGTGTAAAAAGCCTTTTATATTTCCTCTTACAATCTTTTGCCCTTCCTTAGCTCTTTGTGGCTGCTTTTACCATTTTTATTAATGGGAGTTTTTCAATAGTTAAATTCTGTTTATCTGTTCAAGGACTTAAAAAAAAGAAGTTTAGCAACGTAAAATTATTGCTGATGTTGGAACACAGCAGTGTATGAAAATATGTAAATGAAATGTTCCCCATTCCTCCTCCGATTTCCCAGTGGGTGCTGTACTTTTAATTAAAAGATTCTGGCGTCGCTGGAGAAGATTAGGGAAATCACATTTTTAATAACGTTGCCTTCATGTGAACAGCCTTCCTTCCTGTGAACAAGCCTCTGCTATCTCCTGAGGAAAACTATTATTTCTAAAACAATTGTCATATACTTTTTTTGTTTTTTAACTCCCTTTCTCTTTTGGCCTCCAGGCTTCCAAAGCGAAGGTCAGCATCCCTCTGTCGGCCATTATCGAGGTGCGCACGACTATGCCCTTGGAGATGCCAGACAAGGACAACACCTTTGTGCTTAAGGTAAGGCACCTTAGGTAGAGAAGCCCCCTGTGGTAGCCTTGTGTTTGCCACATCAGCCACTGATGCCTACTTTCTTTATTTGCAGTCAGCAGTCCATTAAACTAAGGTTACCAGATTTTTTCTTTTTTTTAAAAAAAATAATTTTTATTGATTTTAACATATAAATTATAAAATGTACCACAAAATTTATCACTTATACAATCTTTTTAGACTTCCATCAGCACCTCTGATGATCCACCGTTTTAACCACTTCTTATGCATTTCTTAACTTTATATTGCCTTTACATCTCTTAACAAATCATCCTTCCCCTTCTCCATTTTTGCAATTCTTCCAATAATACTCCTCACAAAACTTCTTGCAAACCTACAAACGTTGTCTGATCTTCACAAATACTTTTCAAATAGTCCGTAAATTTACTCCAGTCTTCCATGGATTTCTGGTCCCACCGGTTTTGAATCCTTCCTGTTAGTTTATCTAGTTCTGCACAGTCCATTAACTTCATCCTCCATTCTTCAATCGTAGGTAATTCTTCTTGCTTCCATTTTTGGGCCAATAATATTTTTGCTGTTGTTATTGCATATAAAAAGAGCTTACATTCCTTTCTATTTATATCACTCCCAACAATGCCCAGTAAAAATGCTTCTGGTTTCTTTATGAATGTATATTTCAACATTTTTTTCATCTCATTATATATCATCTCCCAGAAGCATTTCACCTTTTTACATTGCCACCAAGGTTACCAGATTTTTTTCAATGAATCTGGGGAAACTTTTCAACTTCAATGGATTTTGTATGGGGACTGATTTGCAAATCCAGGGACCATCCCCGGGAAATGGGGACGTCTGGTAACCTTACATTAAACATGATTCAAACCCAGATCTCCAAGTCTGTCTCACACACCTCCATTTTTGAAAGCCTGTTGCAAAAGGAAGAGGCAGATGCACCGTTTCAAAGCGTTGTCCAGTTTTCGCCCTTCTACCTTCCTTGTGTGATGAGCGCTCCTTTTTTTTTTTTTTTACCCTTCCATTAAAATTGCACCGCCTGCCTCCCTGTAAGCGCTGGGCTCCCTTTTTTGAAGAGCCAACTCAGGGATGAAACGATGCCCTACGGGCAGACCGGGTTGTCATGGAGACCAGCCTAGCTGCTGCATGAGCAGTTCCTTGGCAAATCGAACTTATGCAAACTTCCATCCAAGCTCTCTGTCAGGGTGGACAAAAGGCACTTTTGTGATGAACGAAAACGTTGACATTTGCTTTGTGTTTGCACAAATGGATTTGGGGGAATGGATTTCGTTTGTTTCTGGTTTTTAGAGGTCCTCCCCCCCCCCCCAATCCAAATTAATTTTCCAGCTTCCTGAATTTATAGAGAGCATTCATGGGATGAGGATAGGATGCAGAGAGGCCTGGAGATGAGAGATGAGGTGGGGCATCTTACTGGCTAAATTTACTTTTCTCAATCTTCCTGCCCCAGTCCAGCAACAATCATTGGTGAATTATTGCCTTTGCATCAGTTGAAATTCGAAGCCAAAACGAGACGTGACGTGGTTGGCCTTTGTACTGTTATTCTTTTTAACGGTTTATAAAAAGATTTATATACCACGAAATGGACAAAAACCTCAAAGCAGTTTACAGAGAACAATATAAAATATTCATTAAAAATACCAGTAAACACCTTTAATTCCCTTAACACAGCATTCCTGTTTTAAAGATTCTGATAAATGTGCACAGTTTAGGGGCTGGGAATCCAAGGGTATTTTTAGACCATCGAGCGCACCCCAGCTTTTAGAAAAACTGGAGGATGTGACACCTTCATGGTTCCAGCTAGCTCAAATTCACCTGTCTACTAGACATATAGTTCATACAGGGGATTCAGTGAGATAGTTGGCATTCTTTGAAAACTTACATATTTCTGGGGGAAATCTCAAGGGTGGAATCATATCATTTATAAAGGTTTGCAGTCATGTTCCATGAAATCTAATGTGAGTTTAAAAGCTTTTTGGGAAGATGACGGGACTATCAGTGATAAGTCTTTGCAAAGTGGTATGGCAGAAACCCCTATTAAGGTTATTATTTTTTTCAAAGTTAAGGGATCTATGATAAAAGTGGTGCTGAGGTGCTTTTTTACTCATGTGAAATTGGTTCACATGGACCCAGGGTCTTCCAACAAGTGTTGGAGAGGTCGTCTAGGGTTGGGTACTTCCTTTCACATGTGGTGGACTTGCTCCATGGTACACTCTTTTTTGCCCCCCCCCCCATTCTTCTGTTTCCTCTCAGGTTATTCCTTAGAACCCCAGTCTAAACTCTGTTTTCTGTTTTTCCTGAGGACATCAATCAAGTAATTTTGTTGCTTTTAGCAGCAGCCAAAATAGAAATTGCTCATCATTGGAACCACTCCTCTATTTTTACATTAGAAGGTTGTTGGTGGTGTAAGGTTTGGAAATTGGCTGTGTGAGAGAAATTGACCCAAAAGAACAAGCTTAGCCAGAGCAAAAAAAAAAGAATAAATTTGAGGAAACCTGGTCTCTTTTAACCTTTCTAACCCAACCTGTACTAGCCATCCACTAAATAACCATCTTCCTTTGGGGGGGTCAGACCATATTTCCAGATATTAAGATTTTATTATCCTCATAAATCTCATCCTACCACTGTATTTTCTTGTCTGGTGGGTTTTTTCTTTCCGTTTTGCTTTTGCTGTCAGATATAATCCCTATGTTTGCACATACTGTGCTTAAAATATCTATTGTCTCTTCCCTTGTTTATTTCTTGTTATGGTTAGTATTATGTTAATATTGAAAATTAATTTTAAAATGCATTAAAAAAACCAGTAACACCAAACCTTATACACATACACACACGCACGCATGCACAGAGTGGTACCTTGGTTGTTGAACCTAATCCATTCCAGGAGTCCATTCGACTCCTGGAACCATTTGAAAATTAAGGCGCAGCTTCTGATTGGCTGCAGGAGCTTCCTGCACTCAATCAGAAGCTGCGTCGGATGTTCGGCGTCGGAAAACATTTGCAAACTGGAACACTCACTTCCGGGTTTGCGGTGTTTGGGAGCCAATTTGTTAGGGCGCCAAGCTGTTTGACAAGCAAGGTACCACTGTATATACAAAGAAGATTGTCAAAATATGGGCAAAACCAGCAGTTTTTTTTAAACTAAGGGGTGCCCTTCTGCTCACTTGCCATCCCTGCTCTCTCTGCCTCAGTTTCCCTCTCTCTGCTTCAACTGGGAGAGCTGGAGATTCAAGACTGCCTGAGTAACTTGTCTCCACATCACCAAACCCTTCCATTTTACCCCAGGTTCATCTCTAGCTATCCACCTGTACCCCCTTCTAAGGTGGCAGGGAGCTGTCTCTGTCCTCCACCTGCTTTGCAGTGTAGGGCATGCTAAGGGTCCCATTAATCCGTAAAATGCCTCTCTATACAATGCTCCCATGTTCCTCTCGCTCCTCCAGTTTCCTCTGGCACCGTTCTTTTGTGCGTATGTGGGGAAGCCATTTATCTCCGCACCTTCTAGGCTAGGATGGAGGAAGTTGGGGAGTCAAACCAAGTTTGCCTCACCACACTTTAAACTCCCTAGGCAAACCCCGACCCCTTCCCTCTCCTATCCAGGTTTCAACCTTTCATTTAGGTGAGGGAACGTCGTACCTTCCCTCACCCCACATGTATTTCTCTTTGGGGGCATGTAGCTCCCCTCAAAGCAAAGCCTCCCCTCTGGGCCACACACCTGAACATCTGCCTTTCTCTCAGTAGAGAGAGAAATGCACACAATGAAACTGTGTTAGAACTGCATGATGCAGACATGCACCTCCAATAATAATGGACGTGTGAGACTCCAGGTGCTAGCTGGTGGGAGAAACACACTCTTTTCTTGATCTGAGCAATCATTTTATTCCTTCACAGTTTTCTAAGGGTGAATCTTGGATCCCATTGAGTCTTTGCACATGTGTGTGTGGGAATGTGGAGAGATGAAGGATGTCTTTTTGTTTTAAGATACCACAAAGAATGGCTTCCTCTTGTGTTTTTTTCATCCAGGTAGAAAACGGTGCTGAGTATATCTTGGAAACGATTGATTCGTTGCAGAAACACTCCTGGGTGGCAGATATACAAGACTGCATAGATCCTGGGTAAGATGGCCGGGGGGGGGGGTGCTGAGATTGGGTTTGCTGAATGAGTGCCCTTGAAGTTCAGAAAAGCTTGTGTAAATGGCGATAAGCATATGGCAGTATGGCGCTCATACTGCTCCACAGGGATTTTATTCAGAATATTTTTCAAGATCCTGATTTTCATTAGCCTCCAAGTAGTACCCCCAAATTAGTGGTAAACATATAGCCATTTTTTCCAGTTTTAAGTATTTTATTCAATGTTTAATCTTCCATACATATCAACACAAAAAGACAGATTAAACAAAAATAATAATCTGCAATTCTCATCCTCCTCCTCAGAACATTGAGAACCAGTAACAAACACTTAGAAATACTTAGTAAAACCTACAATAATCCACATATTTCTTTCATCTTAACATGCAAATATTTTGTCTATAACTGTATTCCTTAAACCTTATATAATAAGCTAACTTTGCCATTATTGTATAGCCGCACATTTTATTGTGCCATTCTTTGGCCATTGGGACTGTTGCCATTCTCCATTTGCCAGCATATAAAATTTTGGCAACTGCTAACAGATTGAGAGATCATTTCCTTATGTACTTTCCATATTGATCCTTCTACATAATTCAGTAGAAATGTTACCGGATGAAGAGGAACCACATCACCTAGGCCCTTCATTCCAGCTAGGGCCCTTCTTGAAGCCATGGAGGCTTCTGCTGGAGTCTCCACTCACCTGAGGCAGGAGGAGAGATGTTAGCAATATGGGGTTTGTTTATGGTACATGGCCTGGTGTGTCTAAAACAGCTGTTCTTTCATTTGAGAGATCAGTGAATCCAGAACACTGATACTTTAAAAAAAAAGATGTATGCATATACTTGCAGAGAGTCACTGGTGCAATATCTTGTATCTTGCTTGTTTCTTCCAGAGACAGTGGGGATGACATTGAACTCTCCTCCTGCACCCAGGGGGCCTGCCTGCCAAGCAGAGTGTCCTCTTGTAGCTGCGAGTTCCTGGCTGGTGGTAACAAGACTTTTACATCAGATTTTAAAATCAGATTTATTTACTTTTTAAAGTGTACACTCTGGCCCCAATAACCCATGCATACTACAAAAAAGAGGCTTTTCTATGATTGGAGAAGTACATTTGGGTGTGTGTTACAAGTTACAAGTTCAAGTTTGTAAGTTTATTGTCCTAGCCAAAGGCCACGACAAACTTGCAGCAATAGTATTAATAAAATAGTACAGAACATACATCCATAATATAGGAGAGAGGATACCAGAGACACAAACAAGCTTAAATCTTATTTGATTTTGGATTAAACCTCCAAATCACCAAAACAACTTACAGCAATTTTATTTAACTCCCTTTTCCTGGTAGTTGGATAGAGTCTGTGTTGCTTGGGGTACACACGCCCATTTCTTATGTCCTGCTATAATCTCCGATCAAACAGATATCTTAGGATTTAATGAAGCTTTACCCCCTCCCCCCCAAAAAAAAATCAATAAATGCAGAATGTATGCCCATTGGTGGCATGATAACACTTGTAACTAAGAATCTGAGCTCGAGCTTGATGTTTTCCTGCTCCCTCCTACTTCCTTTTCCTTTTGTATTGTGTCTCTTACAATGTGAAGCTGAAGGCAGGGACTATATTATCAATGATATTTGTAAGTTGCTCTGGGAACCTTTTCTGGCTGAAGAGTGGATAAAAATGCTAATGACAACATGTGAATTGGAATCATAGCATGTAGAATTGGGATACACCCCAAAGGTCATCTGGTCCAATGCAGGAATTACTTTGCAGAAAAAAGAGAGAAGCTGTTTGAAACCTTGAAAATGGATTTTGGGGGTTTTTTAACAGCGGAATTCTTTTTCCAGATACCTCCCGGTTTCAGGACAGATGTGCAGGCTCTGCTGCCCCAGACACTATGCCAAATCCTGCCACTGTTATCACAGCACCGCATGGTCGGATCAGGGACTCTGCAGGAGAATACAGAGCTCATGTCCCATTGGATAACTTCCTACAGACACTGGAGTCATCAGCTACTGGTAGCCATACTGCAGGTACCGTGTTTCCTGGAAGAAATGTGAACAGCTCTCCCCTGCTCCCCATAACACTTTTTTTTCCTGTTATTTGGAATTGTGTACTTTGTACTCTGTTGGCCCACTGTTGATACAGGTGGTTCAGTTTTGCTCATTTTCCAGACAGAGTGCTAATTTCATTTCTGGAGCTCTCCCTCCCGGGACACCCCTCAGCTATGGCAAGTTTGGTGTGGCTTCCAATTTGGTTGAACAGGGGAGGTCTAGTGGGGCAGCTGAGTGAGGCAGGTCTTTAATACTGGGCTGGACAAATGAACAGTCTGACCTGGTATCAGGCAGCTTGCTATGTCAAATCAAAGCTCTGTGCATGTGTGTCCTGTGCCCAGATCAGTTACACAAGGTTTGCAGTTAAATGGAATAGCATGCAACCTTCCAACAGTTCAGATGGTTTGCTGGTGTGTGTGGGTGCGGGTGTTTGTGTGCTGGCCAATGTTCCTAATTATTTATATTCCACACTTGTACCAATTTTCAGAACTGAAGGTAATCCCAAAGCAAGATCACATGGTTCTGACTCATAGGTTACATTCACCTAAAAATGTGATCTGTGAATTTGGCAAAACACATCTGCCATACAAATACAACTTTCCTCACTGGAGAGCCTGCGCTGTGAAAGTACACCCTCCTGCAGATGTTTTAGGGTGGCCACACTGCTTCATTTCCAATCAGTGCATATCCTGTAAGTTCCTGATGAAATCCCTTAACTTTTTATAGCTCAAAGGTTCTGGTTTTAGTTTAGTTGGGCTATAGCCCCTCCAAACAGCAAGAATGTGTTAGCATTTGGGAAGCATTGCAGAACAAACTACAAGCAGAATAAATCCACCACTGATGCCTTGCTACTATGTCAAGAACATGCTGCAGAACACACCTTCAGTGAAACACCCACCTGCAGGGTCCCATATCTCACTTCCTTGCAGTAGAATTTGGAGCATAATATTCCAGCATTTGACTTCCTCCTCCTTCTTCTCTCAACTGGGACAGGGGAGGAAAGCGAGACGGAAGCGGAGCTCAACCTTCTGGACTTCCCTTGGTTCCATGGGACGCTATCACGGGTCAAAGCTGCTCAGCTGGTCCTGTTCGGTGGAGCCAGAAGCCATGGGCTGTTTGTCATTCGACAGAGTGAAACACGGCCAGGCGAATACGTGCTGACCTTTAACTTCCAGGGGAAAGCCAAGGCAGGTGACCATTATTCATGAATGGATGGATCTTTATAACAAAATTTATAACAATATACTCTCAGCTGTGGCCCTTCTTCCATGGGAGGTCTGGAGGGTGGCAACATGAGAAGAGACTTTCTATGGCAGCTCCCTGCTTGTGGAATTCTCTCCCCAGGAAGGCTCACCTGACACCATCATTGCATAGCTTTAGGTAGCAGGCAATAATATGCATTTCCCACCAGGCATGAGTTTTTTTGGCTTTTAATTGTCTGGATTATCTTTTAGATTTTAATGCATGCATTTTTAAATATATTCTAAGTCACTTTGAGTTACCTTGGTAAAAAAGTGATCAATACATTTAATAAATAAAGCAAAAGTGCTGCTTGATTGTATGCAAAACCTCTAAGCAGTTTACAGACATAAAAATAAAACAAACATTAAAATTGTCAACAAAAGACAAGAGTTAAAATCAGTAATTATTATTATTATTTGAAATAGAATTAAAATTGGCAATAGCCCAAAGCAGACTAAAACACACCCGTATGTCAGGATAGGCTTGCCTGAACAAAAATGTTTTTAGCTGGCTCCGAAAAGAGAACAATGAAGGTGCCTGTCTGGGGTCTATGGGGGGAATTCCAAAGTGTAGATTCTGCCAAGCTAAAAGTTTAGTTTCTTACAAGTGCAGAATCAATATTATGTGGCACCTGAAATGGTGGGCATATAAGGGGCAAGGCAATCCTTTAAGGAAGTTGGTCTCAAGTTGTCAAGGGACCATTTTGATTTTATCCTGGAGCTACAACAGTTGTGTTTCCCTGAGCTGTTAGCCTGCCTTGAGCATTTAAAGTTAAGATTTGATGACTTCTTGGTTCACAGGAACCTGCCTTTATACTGCTGGCCCATCTAGCTCAGTACTGTCTACCCTGATTGGCAGCAGCTCTCAGCTCCAAGCTGATCTGCATTGCCGCTGAAGGGTTTTGGTTGCAAATATTGTTTCGGGGGTGGGGAATAAACCTTCCGGTTGAAAGGAGTCACTGGCACTTGGCAACATGCCTGTACATAAGCATAAAATAGTAAAACAGCCAGAGGCTTAGAAACCACCAACCAAAACCACGATGACTACTTTGGCTTGTTAATTGCCTGGTGTCTGGCATGGAGAGCTTCATGAGTGCCAGGTAGAGGAAAGCAGCCAAACTCTAGAGACACGGCTGCCTTGCCTGCTCCCAATAACAGAGGGGTAGGCAGTGGGAATGCTGCAACGTGTCTTGCAGGCACAACAGCCCTTGATTCTTTGCCACTACTTGGGCTAGTTGAGTGAGGGATATGTGTTCATTTGCATGCATCAAGCAGATACAAAGCTGGCAGATCAATGGAAGCCCCATGTCCTCCCATCCTGTTCTGTTGGCGCCACCTGAAATTTAGCTTACTGAAATTAAAATGAATTGTTAGTATGCTCACCCCACTTCTCTGAGCAGTGAGAAGTTCCAAGGCGGCAGTGATTCCCCCCCAGGTTTGGTCTGTTTTGCATTGGCACCATCTTATTTCCGTTCCTGATGCTACACTTGAATGTGTCTGTATTGTGTCAACCTTTCAAAAGCCGATTTAAGAACTTTGGGGGAATATAAAATTGGGATATAAATATTCTAAATCATTAAAGTTCCGGCCCAGAGCTTTCTTGGAAATAACAGCTCTTTCTGAAATAGGCACAAATAAGATTAAAAAAGACATTGGAAACACAGAACAAAACACAACAATATGATGCAAGTGGTCTTTAAGTATCTGAACGGCTGCCACACAGAACAAGCTTGTGTTCTGCTGCTCCATTGATTAGGACCTGAACCCAATGGATTCAAATTGCAAGAAAGGAGATTCTGACTAAATATTAGGAACAACTATCTGATGGTAAGAGTTGTTAGACGGTGGAGCAGACTGCCTTGGAAAGTGGCAGACTCTCCTTCGTTGGAGGTTTTTAAGCAGAGGTTGCTTAAACCACGATTCTGTGGTAGCTGGTTAAAAATCATTCATTCATTCACCTTCTAATCTCTTACAGCACCTGCGCCTGTCCTTGAATGAAAACGGTCAGTGTCACGTCCAACATCTCTGGTTCCAGACTATATTTGATATGCTGAGGCATTTTCACATGCACCCCATACCCCTGGAGTCAGGCGGTTCCGCTGATATAACACTCCGCAGCTACGTGGTGGCCCAGAGTCCCTTGCCAGGTAGGTTAAATCCCCATTCTTTCTGTCTCAACCCCAGCTGAGGCCTGCCTGAGCAAAGAATGAAAACCAAAGATAATTCGTCTGTGGTCAGCTGTCTTCATGGGGTTAGTCTCATGCAACAAAAGCTAGAGTCTCATGGCACCTAGAAGACTTTAACCAGTGTTGTTATGGCTTAAACCTTTGTGGGCCTACAGTTCACTTCATCAAATGTATGAAATATTATCCTGCCACACATGCAAACACGCACTGTGCGTATCCGTGGAAGTATGGATAACACTTTATCCCATCTGATGAAGTGAACTAGGCCAGTCCTCAGTGTTTAAAAAACATTAATGACCCATAATCAAAATACAGTAGATGGCCCAATGTAGCAGAAAAGATTATTTATGTATGTGACCACAGCTGCACGGATGTTATTGGCCCAGAGATGGAAAGAAGATAAAGTCCTGACCAGAGAAGAATGGCAAGTTGATGGATTATGCCAAAATGGCAAAAATGACTGGAAGAATCAGAAATCAGGGAGACCAAAATTTAATAAGAAATGGGGGAAATTTATAATTTATCTTAAAAATCATTGTAAACAGTTAAAATCGTTAGTAGGATTGGAATAACACTTGTAGTTTAATGGTGAATTCTGGATATAATGGAGATGTAAAAGATGTGGATTATTATAAAAGATGCAGGAGGAAATGATTAACAGTAGGAGCCACAAAGGGGAGGAGGGAAGTCTAGGAGATTCTTTAGAATCTTGTTTTTATGATGTATGTTGGATATGTGATTGTAAAACTTCAGTTTGAAAAACCAGGGATCTGCATAGGTCAGGTCCACCGCTGTGTGGCTGCTGGTGTCTGTGACAACTTCCTTCCTTTTCCTGTTTCAGAGGTCAGCCCGTCCCCCGCTGTGGCCTCTCAACAGCCCACTTGCAGAAACGACCTGCAGTCGCAACACTACTTCTCCAGCTTTGTCCCTGTCACCTTCCAGCCGGCCTCCCCTTCTGAGGGCACCACTTCCTCTTCCTCCTCCTCAGCCAGCCACTCGCTGTACCATCGGATGGAGGGAACCCTGAGCGCCCGAAGCCGGAGCAACAGCACCGAGCGCCTGTTTGATTCTGCCGCCATTGGGGCAGAGGATTACCACGAAAGCGAGGGCTCGCGCAACAGAACCAGAGCCGTGGAGAACCAATATTCATTCTACTGATCCTTCTGATGGGGAATGGTTGGTTTTCAGTGTGGCCTGGTGTCTCTCTTTACCCTCCCTCCTGGGTGGGGAGATCTAATAAGCCTGTTGAGGTTTCTGCCTCTTTGCTGGTTTACTGCTTATCGTAACAGTTTTGGCATTCTCCTGGCCTCTGTGTGTGTGTGGCACCTCCATCTCTTTGGCCTACAAAGGGTTTCCTTCCCTGTCTTCTTCCCATACTACGAACTAAAGGTGGCCCTTCCTATTCCTGTCTGGGCCAGAAGGATGGCCAATGATAGCAAGATCCTGAAGCTAAAGGACAGAGTGAAAAACACACCCACCCTCCTGATGGTTGCCACCTGGATATCGGGAGCATGATCCAGAAATAGGGATGCTCTTTCCTGCATCTCTATGGAGCCAGACCTCTTTACCTGTTATTTGTTCCCACCCTAATGGTCTCATTCAGATGGAAACAGGAAGTGTTTGTAAAACTTTAACTGCATTGGGACTGAGCCCCCTAGTAGCTAACTCATCACCAGGACCCAAGGGTTTTAGAGGGAAAGCTAACAAAGGAACTGTTTCTTGGATTGCTGCTGTCTTGTGTGGTGTGGGTTCTGTGGTCCTCTTCATCTTCACTGTAAATAGTTGGGCTCATGATAGTCTTCGTCTCCTCCTCTTGAAGAACTCCACATTTGGTGCTGGAGTACAGTTGTGCGCAAAGGATGTATGGTGCTGCCTGACATTGATGCAAACCAGAGGCAGAGGCTGCCCAAGGAACAGGTACCAGTTGCTCCCTTTTGGTGTGGACTAGATGGACCCAGAAATCTGATTTCATAAGGGCTTCCACTCTGAGCATTCACTGTGGAGGAATGGCCACACCGTGTTCACCTACTTTTATGGTGTATCCGCATGATGACATGCTCCTCCCATGTGTTTTTTCCCTGTTCAGCTTCCATTTTTGTGTGTGCAGATAATCCAACTCTTAAAAGAAACCCCACAGAAAGCCCCACAATGGAACAGTTATCTAGTTTCCCCAGGAGCAGCTGGCCTATTGTGCTGCTATTTAGTAGCTTCCTTTGCTGGATATGGCCTGTATTGATTGCTGCAGACTTTTATTTCTCTATATAGTCCACCTCTCTTCTCTAGGAATCAGCTCTGTTACTTCCCTTTCCAAACAGTGTTCATTTATTTCTGTTTCTTTTCTCTCCCTGCCCTGCTCCAAAAAAATAATAATTAAAAAATAGAGGAGGAATTGGGAGTGCAGTGAGGGTGGGGAAAGCAGTATTTAACCCCTTCCGCACAAAATGTTTAATTTTAAACCATCTTTCAGAGTACATTGCCCTCAAAAGATGGTATACAAAAAAAAATCTGTAACACAACATAACAGTATATAAAAACAACAAGGTATAAATCACTGTAAAAATGAGCACGGACAATTGCTTAAAGCCCAACAATCGATCATATGCAGATTGAAATTTTTATACACACACACATATATCTTTAGAGCTCTCTCAAAAACCAACAAAGATAGGCTGGACTTATTTGCTAGGGAAAGGTTCCATAAAAGCAGGGATAGCTCCGTTGGCAGAGCATGAGAATCTTAATCTCAGGGTCGTGGGTTTGAGCCCCACGTTGGGCCAAAGATTCCTGCTTTGCAGGGGGTAGACTAGATGGTCCCTTCCAACTCTGCAATTTTATGATTGTAAGAAGGACCTGAGTCTGAAAGCAGAGTTGTTGTTCCAATTCCAGGCAGAAGAGCAAAGATTTGGTGCTGCTAAATTGTCCATGTCTAGAAGCACTCCCATCAGGCAGTTCCATATATTCTTAATTTGCCTAACTGTACTCCAGACGCACAACATGGAATTGTCTCCACGTTTTGCACCACTTTCCAACAGACAAGCATCCATCAGGTTCTAAGAATCAATGTTGCAAATGTTATGTCTGAGCAGTCAGTGATCAGTATTGGGGGTGAGGGGGTTAGCACAACAGAAGCCATGCATAACTGGAAAATGGTTTGTAACAGGGGACCTGTGGCCCTCTAAATGTTGTTGGACTACAGCTCCCACCTGACTGTGGATGATGGGAACTGTAGTACAAGAGAATCTGGAGGGTGCCAGGTTCTCAGTCCCTAGTTCATAGGTTTCAGCTGGCAGATAGCAACGGACCAGTTGGTGCATTACATCCTGACTGCAGTTATGTCTGCTGTGGCCTGAAAGCATTGGTTGCATCTTAATTCCAGCAGCCTTTCAAGACTGGATTCCTGCATGTCATGTCCCCTGAAAGAAATGAACATGAAGAAAGGCTCTGACGCTGGTAGGTGCAGAATGCTGTCTTTTAATGTTTCATTACCAACACATCTCTCAATGAAATGGTCTTACTGCTGTCAAAGGGAAATCCCACACATCCTTTGAACGGGATAAATGTCAGATCAGGTGCAAAATTCTACTACTCCATAAAAGTATATATTCGGGTTCACAGGGTGTATACTTTCTTCCCTGGCCTGCTTTTCCTTAGAACCTCAAGTGCAAAGTGGTGTTGGAATATATGCATGTACCCTATGAGTCATACAATGGGTGACTAGCCTATACAAAGCTATATCTGAGCTACTACAAAGCAGAAATTTCAACACACCCCCCCAAAAAAACACACCTATTTCTGGTTTACTCACAAGCTACATTGACTTCAGCAGCCTAATTGAGGGAAGGGGGAAATATCCCCCCCCCCCATTATTACACAAGAGGAAGTAAGAAACCCATGTCAATCTTTCTCAAATTATCTGGCGCTCTGCTAGTAGGTTTGATCTACCTACTGCCCACCCTTGTTCTAATACATGCTTGTGATAGCATAGAGCCACTAGAATCCTGTAAACTGAGCTATATCTTCAAGGCTTAATCTTCAAGGAATCTCAGGTTTCTGATCCACTGCATACAGTTACTTAATGAAGCCTGCCCGGAGCAGAGACGGGAAGCTGCAAACTTGACATCATAAACCTGTCCTTGTGTAGCTTGCAGAAATTCCTGTTCAGCATTAATATGTATAAATCAAACAACTTCAACCAAGCAGCTTCAGAACTCAAATTAACTGAATAGTCTTAAGCTAAAGGCAAAGAAATCTAGCCCAAAACAATGCCCATTAACTCCTTTGTAAGAGCATAAGGAAAGAAGAGCCTCTGGGAATGAGACGAAAGGCTTCTGTAGTCCAGCATCCTGTTCTCACAGTGGCCAACCAGATGGCCGCAGGAAGCCTGTAAGCAGGGCTCAAGTACAACAGCAACTGCAAGTGGTACTGAGACATACTGCCTGTCATGTTGGAAGCAATGTAGCCAGCATGATAGCCTTATCCTCCGCAAATACATATTTCAAAGCCATTCAAATTGGCGGCCACTACTGCACCTTTCAGCAGCAAATTACGTAGTTTAACTGCACAGTGTAAAGTACTCCTTCCTTTTCTCTGTCCTCAATCTTCCACCCTTCAGTTTCATGGATGGCCCTGGTGGTTAGGCAAGAGAGACAAAAACCTTCCTCTATCCACTTTCTCTCTGCCATATATAATTTTATACACCTCTGTCATCTCTCCCTTGCTCTTTCCCCCCCTAAACTACTAACTAAGCTACACATCAACCCAGAATCAAAATCAAGTGGGATGTTGGAGATAAAGGGAGGGGTGGTGGTCCCTGCACTGTTCCAGCACCTGTGTGTGAATACTGAAACTGATGAAACTACTGTGTTAGGTTTGCAACATGACTAGTGCAATCCTGTTTATGTTTACTTGAAAAGAAGCCTTGCTATGTTCATTTGACCCTTGCTTCCACCGAGTCTGTTTGGGATTGCAGTCTAAACCAGGGAGATTGGAGAGATGTGTCACTTAGCAGCCACTCTTAAAGAAGTGTTTGCTCTTATTAGCCTGTCACATTGTCACTCACCTATCAGATCAGCTTGGCAATGTAACAGCAGTACTGCGGTTTCAAAACATGCCCAACTGATAATTGTGTACGAAAGCAGTAATTCCAGGTGTGAGGTATTCATTCCTTTGACTAAAAAAAAAAGTTCCTGTTGGAAGGAAGGAAGGAAGGAAGGAAGGAAGGAAGGAAGGAAGGAAGGAACATAGTTATAATAGGGTCAAATTAGAAGATGGACTTCAAATATTAATATTAGTTTAAATATAAACCTAAATAATTCCTATCAATATTACATGAGCACGTGCAGTAAAGATGTTGCACCAAAGGGAGTTTCCAGATGAGTAATTTGTGTTAAATTGACCAAAGTTGTCCTTAATTTGTAGGTGATCTTACATTTGTCCCACGCTGAAGAACAACTACTTGTCCCATCAGTGTTTCGTAGGCCAAACACCACAACTATGAGAGCTTTGAATGCAGAATGCAAAACCACCTTGCCTGTTTGTTTTCTTGGGACCGGTTCTCAGTTGGTAGCCTTACCACCTACCTGTTTCCATGGTTTTCTTTAAGATTTCTGGGAAACTTTTGACGGAAGTGGTGCCTTTCCATTCTTCACCAGGAACAGTTGTCATAGGCAGCTGCTGATTGCACCTCTTCCTTTAAAGAATGTTCTGAATCGTGGCATTTGATCAGTAGCACCTTTTAGAGCAGCAAGCAAGTCATGGACACAAACCGCCATCCTATGAGATAAATGCCTCTTGACTTTCAAATCCAGAACCTGTCTTTATGTCTATAAATGAAGGCATTGCAGCCTTATTGTGCGGGGATGTAACATACTGGGAATTTTTTTTTGCAACAGGGACACGTGGTACAATGTGATACAAAAGCAAGGAGGGAACCTTTGTAGATAACCTCATACCTGCTCCACCACCACCCCTCAAGAAAGGGATTATTGATGTTCAGAAGAGCTATAGTCCACTGCTGGGCCCTTCTTCATGGAGAATTATGGCTGGAATTGCACCCTTGTCCATATTGATTTCTTCTGTGCCAATCAGAACGAAGGAAGAAAATGAGGACCGAAGGAGCCGCAATTACAAAATGAAATGTTAATTTGTAAATACGATTTTTTTAAATGTGAAAAAAAGTTTTAATGTGCTGTAGAATAAATTAATTTTATTTACAAAACCAACTTGTAAAAGAACTGGAAAAAATAACGGTGTTCTGATCTTTCTTTGAGGGGTGCAGGGAATAAAACAAGCTTTGAACAAGCTAGAACATTGGAAGTACTATATGTAATATTTTATTGGTGTTGCTAAATATTATTTATTCCATTAATATGCTGGCCTTTATAAGAAGTTTCCAGGGCTGTGTACAACTTTAAAACCACATTACAGAACATCAATGATAAAAAAAACATAGTGGGAGACAGCCTAATAATAAAATAACCATCGTAATGACAGTCTGCTTTCCCTACACTTTCACGGGCCATAGATTATTTAATAGCCATTGGCCTGGGTGAAGATGAATGTTTTTGGCTGGTAATTGATGTAAAAATTGGGCTTTGGCTGCCCAACTCCCCATCGGACTCTTGAGCCTCCTAAGTCCATGATTGGTCAGAGAAAAATGGATGGAGGCAGGATCCAGTGGAAAGCAAGGCAGATATTAATTTTTCTGCTGCAACACGAGTTCCTTCCTTCCAAGGAGGGAGAGACATTGAACAAAAGTGTGCAGGAACCTTTAAAGACTTTTGACATTGCCCAACCCCCTTAGCCAAAGACCACCCCCCTATCATCATACGTATATCACAGGAGGCTGTTTACAGCAGAAATCCTGTTTGCCAGGATACCTGATAATGGTCTCTGATTGCATTTACCTGGGCAGTCTGGCCATTCTTTTGTGATGGTTAATACTTTAGTTCCTGAATCCAGGTCACAGGCTCTCCCTATTCATACACAAACACACCCTTAAGACAGGATTTGTAAGCGAAAAGACAATGGGAAGGCTTTCCCCATTTACCTTCCTTACTGCAGAGGAATATTTGAGGTCATTGGGAGGGTCAAAATGGCTTCAGGATTGCTCTCCTGTACTATTTCAGACACATAGCTTATATATGTTGATGGTGCCAGACGAGCCTCTTTGAAGAGAGCATTCCACAATTGGGAAGCCACCCCAGAAAAGGCCTATTCTCTTGTTGCCATTCTCTGAACCTCTCTGGGATGGGGGACATAGAGGAAGGCCTCAGATGACAAGCGCAGGGTCTGGGTCGGTTCATACAGGGAGAGGAGCACGTATATGGAGGATTTTGACAAGAGGAGTGTCAGTCTTACCAAAAGATAATTGGTTTTGCAACAATTCTAGGATAGGAAAGGAAAGAGTCAATATGTTACTTGCTTTCAGGCAAGATTTAAAGATCAGATTGAGAAACTGCATACATTCAGACCCTTAACAAGAGTGGCCATGACGCATAAAGACTTCAGTGGGGATTAAACTTCTAAGTGTTCTTCTGTTTTGTCCCCATGCTGATAATATAGTAGCAATCTCTTACACTTTGATACTGATTAAAAGAAGCCTATTGCCTTTGGAAAAGGATGGTTTTCGGACTAGTATTGTGGTGCTTGAAAAAATGGCCAGCCATCATGTTCCACGGGTCTAAAATAAAGGCAAATATGGGAATCTTTTTTAAAAGCTGTTCATCCTAATACAGTGGTACCTCAGGATAAGTACTTAATTTGTTCCGGAGGTCCGTTCTTAACCTGAAACTTCTTAACCTGAAGCACCACTTTAGGTAATGGGGCCTCCCGCTGTCGCCGCGCCACTGCAGCACGATTTCTGTTCTCATCCTGAAGCAAAGTTCTTAACCTGAAGCACTATTTCTGAGTTAGCGGAGTCTGTAACCTGAAGCGTATGTAACCTGAAGCGTATGTAACCTGAGGTACCACTGTAAATACTTGTTAACAATCATTTTAAAGAGTGTGCTAGTGCCCTCTGATGGCCAAAAATATGATTGCTTCAGCAATTGCTAGTCATTTTACCATATAGAACGTGTCATTAACCTTTTTGCATCACTTTTGGCAGAAAATATGGGGGTTTTCATTTCCCAACTATTCAAAAATTTCAAATATTTTTGGAGGTTTGACTTGCCAAGTCATGTCTGGACTACGAAACCCTGAACCATGAAAGCAAAATAAATTAAAGCACAGCTAAGTCAAATTTATTTAATCTACATAATTTTAGGACACAAAATTGGTATTGCCCTGGAGGCACGAGGTTGCACACCCAGTATACCTTTCCTTTCTTACAATTGCAGCTATTAGTTAAGAAATGGGGCCCTTTGCAAGAACATGGCAAGCTCAGGCATAACAGTGCTTTGTGCGTTCCTGGGACTGTAACTGCACACGTGTTCAAACTTTTTGCTTTCTGCAAGCTCTTTGCACATCAGCTTGTCCGCCATTCCCAGGGTATTATCTGCAAAAGATTCTGGAGCACATTCTAGAGTGCATAGATGTTCCATTCTGCGGTTTCTTCCAGAAAACCTGATTAATGAACATTCATTTTGTTTTGTTTGCACAAAGTTTACAGGGAGGTTAGATGATGCCAACTGTCTATAGAGCATTTATTTTATTTCTTATTTGTGAACATAACAGAAAAGAAAAAACATTGCCCGCTGATGCTGGGCTGTTCCATCAGTCATAACTTAAACAGATAGCTTAATATGGGTAGGCTATATGTCCAAATAGGTATCTAAATGAGACTAGTGATTATA
Organism: Podarcis filfolensis; assembly: GCF_964270895.1. Taxonomy (NCBI): domain Eukaryota; kingdom Metazoa; phylum Chordata; class Lepidosauria; order Squamata; family Lacertidae; genus Podarcis; species Podarcis filfolensis. The sequence continues at coordinate 12,025,917 of NC_139618.1, read as the reverse complement.
AGCCATGCATTCAAACACAGACAAGGCAGTGAGATCTTTAGACGACGTGAGTCGTAGATGCAATAATATCTGACCAGAGAGAGGACAGAATCTTTATATAGCATTCATTCTAAAATTTGTCTGTGGGAAGGCACAATGGGATCAAGCCATTGTGATCTCATACTTTCAAATGCATTTCCCATCACTATCCTCATGGCAAATGGTTCAGTTTTGGGAGGGAAGCAGGTCTGTTGTGCAAGAGCACCAAATCCACTTTAATTGTGTAGCCTGAATTTGGTGATGTGTGATTGAAGTACACCTGCCAATACTTACAGTCTATTTACCATTGTATTTATATCCCACCTTTCCTTCCAGGAGGTCAAAGTGGCATGCACAGTTTTCCCTCTTCTCCGTTTTATCCTCACTACAAACCTGAGAAACAATGACTGGTGCAATGTCACCCTGTGAACTTCATGACAGAGTAGGGATTTGAACCTTGGTCTCCCAGGTCCTAATCATAGAATTGTAGAGTTGAAAGGGACCCTAAAGGTCATCCAGTCCAACCCCCTGCAATGCAGGCATCTCAAACCAAATAATCCATGACAGATGGCCATCCAACCTCTGCTTTAAAACCTCCAAGGAAGGAGAGTCCACAGCCTCCTGAGCGAGACTATTCCACTGTCAAACAGCTCTTACAGTCAGACGGTTTTTCCATATGTATAGTCAAAATCTCCTTTCTTGTAACTTGAAGCCATTGGTTCGAGTCCTAATCCATTTTGGCCAGATAAAGCCACACTGAATGACCTTCCTCCAATCTTTATAGTTTGCTCCTTGCATTGTGAGTGGCCAGGTAATAACATTGGACAACAGTGGGCCTCTCACTTAATACACCTCAGGAATAATGAAAACGCCACTACAGGTATCGCAATAACCCATGAAGAAAAATGTTATAATAGTAACAGCTTGCAAGCTATCAATGAAATAGTAACTCTTGTAAAGAACAAAAAAGGAATAAAAGGACAGGTCTACACAAATAGGGTGTCCATAAATCCTGCTTTACAGAGGACTGTTCTCTGTTTGAAAGAATCTAATTTCTGTTTCACGATAAAGAATCCCAATAAGGGAGACAAAGGGCCTAGAAGTTACCCATCAAGAATCACAATGCTGAGATAAATTGTACTTCTACTTAACCTATTGTATTCCCCCCCCCCCAATATTATTATTTTTTGCACCTATTAGTGTGCATTAGCAAATGCAAACATTATGCAAACTGGTATCTTTCCCCCCTGTCTTTTTTGGTGACACATAAGTGGCCGCTCTATGCAAAACATTAGTAAAAGGCAATGTGAGAATAGACCTCAACCTTCAATTTCACAGGGCTGAGTCAAAACATTTAATTGATGGGTTCCGCCCCAAAGCTGTGAAAAGGTCACAGGCTGCTGTGTGGAGGATGTAGCATCTGGCCTGATCTGGTCCATGGGCACTTCTGCCACTTCCTGGTTTGCATGCAGATCATGTTGCATCTTTCAGTTGCCAGGAAGCAGCGGTTGCTGCTGTGCTCATGGCAGGCCAAGCACGACTTCCTCCATCTGCTGCTAATATCCCCAGGGGTTTCGCTTGCCCTGCATGGAGCAATTTGTAAGTGGCGCCCCCTGGAGGCTGTTGCATTGCTCATTTTGCTAACCCTGAGTGCAAAAAGAGCAATCATTCTCACGATGTTTCACACATATCATTTCCTTCTCCCAGATAATTTCCTACATAATTTTTAAACCAAAAGAAACCCGATGCAATATTTTCAATTCAAAATAGGATATTGCTGCCCAAATTGTGTGTATGGTGGATTCACTTAAAAGTCTAATCTACAGCAACAGTATTGTGCAGAATAATTCTCTTATTAGAAAGCCACCCGGCATTGGCCCGATTCTGGTTTTTAGAAAGTTAAGATTTCATCCAGTGTGGCTATAGCAGTTAGTGTGTAGGACTAGGAAACACAGGAGACCAGGGCTCAAAATCCCACTTGGCCATGAACTATGTATGCCACCTTGAGCTCTTTGGAGAAAAATGTGGTATCTAAATGCTACAAATAAATACCCCTGCCCCAGGGTTTGTTTGGGTTTTTTTGGACTAGTAGGCTAGGTGGTTGCTGTGTACTGTTGTAGTTGCCATATCTTGCTGTGATTTCAGCAAATTTTGTTGCCTTTAGGGTGGATTTTTCAACTGCTTTGTACCCACATGGACATTTGTACTGTAGATGTTTGAGAGCCCTGCCAAGGGCTATAAAGTGGTTGATTGGGTGGGTAGTTCAGGAGGGAAAGATCATGAATTAATCTATTTAAAATATCACTTAACTCAGCCTCCTAAAAAAAAAAAACACACACACACCACAAGCTCTGCTTTCCTAGGTTATAAAGGTTAGCGAAGAGACTCCACTGAAAGCTCCTGCTGGCAGTGTAGATCAAAACCAGCTAAAATCTGTGCTAGTATATCTATGATAGAGTGCAAGGTCACCACTTAAAAGTGCAATAGGTAACTGGTATTTTTTTAAAGCTGCCAGGCAATATGTTCATCAAAAGCGTGAATAGGAATTGTAGGGTTGGAAGGGGTCCTGAGGATCATCTGGCTCAACCCTCTGCAATGCAGCAATATGAAGCTTTAACGTTTGAACAATAAAGTTCCTAGAAGCAGCTGGCAACTAACAGTGACACCATTGGTGTAACTTAATGCTGTGGTGCATTTTTTATTTTTAAAAAATTATCACTAGCTGCCAAGCCCTGACAATAAAAGAAACAAAACTAATCCTTACGTTGTGTGAAGGATAATTAAATTTGGCGTATAAAGAAAAACAGAATGCAAAAAAACCCAACAAAACAAGACCGCGAAGCATTCTGGGAACTCCCCCCTCCCCCATCGCCTCAGAAGCGACGCTAACACGCATTTCGAACGAAAAACCAACCGCCGTTTCTGGCCTGTTTTTCGCGCCTTCATTAATATGTAACAGACCTCATGAATATTGCCGGAAAGGAGGCGGAGCGAAGGGGAAGGCGCGGGACAAGGAAAGGAAGGGAGCCCCGCCCCGCCCCTTTCGCAAGCTGCCTCTATGACCGTCGCCCTCCGTGACGTCATCGGTCGGGGCCGCGGCCTTTTGCGCAGGAGAAGGCGGAGGGGGAACCAAAAGGGGGGGGCAGGATGGCGGCGGGGCCGACGCGGCCCTCCCGGCCCCGCAAGGAACCGCAGCCGCTGGTCATCCCCCGGAGCGCAGCGGACGAGCAGCGTCTGAAGCTGGAGAGGCTCATGAGGAATCCGGTGAGGGGGCGGGGCATAAGTGTTGGTGGGCGTGGCTACTTCTCCCCGCTCCCACCCCTGCAGTGTAGGCACCAGGGCCTCCAGTTGGGGATAGGTGAGGTGGAAACCCCCCCCCGCCATTTCTCCCCTCAATAACTACCCTCTTACTCAGTTTGCTTCAATGAAGAGGTAGAGGCCCCCCTTTTATTTCCTCTTTTCTCTTATATTTGGCAGTCCTGATCTGCTCTCACCAGGCTTGCCCACTAATATATTTTTCCCTCCCCCGATTCCTAGTTAACTTGTATGAAGAAGGGAGTACAGTGGTACCTCGGGTTACATACGCTTCAGGTTACATACGCTTCAGGTTACAGACTCCACTAACCCAGAAATAGTACCTCGGGTTAAGAACTTTGCTTCAGGATAAGAACAGAAATCGTGCTCCGGCAGCGCAGCAGCAGCAGGAGGCCCCATTAGCTAAAGTGGTACCTCAGGTTAAGAACAGTTTCAGGTTAAGAATGGACCTCCAGAACGAATTAAGTTCTTAACCAGAGTTACCACTGTATTTGCTTACTCACAAGGGGAATCAAGTGCACGTAAGGGGGAAATTCCACGTGCGCCCCCCCCCCCCCGCTCCTCTCGTAATACTGAAACCTGAGTTTATGTGATGATGCTGGTTGGTGGTAGATTCAGGACAGACGAAAGGAAGTATTTCTTCACACAGTATGGAATCTGTGGAACTCACTGTCACAGGACGTGGCAGTGGACACCAACTTAGAAGGCTTTAAAAGGAAATGGGGAAGCTGATGGAGGATAAAGGCTGCATTATGGCTGTATTCTACCTCTAGCATGAAAGAAAGGCAGAGTGTCTCGGAAGACCAGTTGCTAGGGAACAACAGCAGAAAAGTGCTATTGTGCTCATGCTGTGATCATGGGTGTCCCAGGGGTATTCTGTTAGCCACTGCGGGGAAAGAGGATTCTTGGCTTCTAGTCTTATTCAGCTGGGCTCTCCTTATGTTCCTTTGCCACAATCCTATTGATCCCTATCCTTCCCCAATGCATTTGCATTATTAGGTAATGCTAGACCACTCATCAAAAATGATGGCAAAAACAAAAATGAAGGGTGGAATAGGAACTTTAGAGGTCTGGGAGAATAGAACAGAGTTTGCCTGGTGCCCCAAAAGTGAAACAAGTAGGGTGGGAGTTTCTTAGATCGATGGCACAACACAATATGAGTCTATACTCTGAGAGTGTCCATCTGCAGATAAGCTTAATACTTGGGTAGGTTTATATGATACGAAGTTGAAGGTGTTGGTGCCCTCATCCCATCCTGTTTAACCAGGCCCTTTGGCAGTGAGTGTCTCCTTCCGCCTTTGTCTTTCTTGGCTTGCACGTATGCATTTATGGAACAAATTTATATGTTGCCTTTCCTCTATTTAGGTCTTTGAGGCAAATTACAAATGTAGTTTGAATCTCATTGGTTTTGTACTTGGTGGGAGTGGGCATCTGCCTATAGACCTTACAGCCTTGAGCACTCCAACAGACTCCTGTTACTTTGCGCTTGCCTACTCTGCAGGACTGAACAGAGCTCTCTAGGGTAGCTCTCCATTGATGCCTCTATGGCAGCATAAAAAGAGAAGGCATATATTTAAATGGTCATCCATTAATATATATATACATATAGAATCATAGAGTTGGAAGAGACCACAAGGGCCATCAAGTCCAACCCCCTGCCAAGCAGGAAACATATATATATATATATATATATATATATATATATATAGCCGCTTTTCTGTGCAGATGCCTTTCCAAACTGGTGTACAATCAAAAACAACAAAAAGATACAAGGAACAGCAATGCAAAGTTTTAAAACTACAACTCAGCAATAAATTTCTTTTTAACAGAGCCAGATAAAAACTTATTCACCCAGGCCATCTCTCAGCTAATAAACATCATGCCTGAAAGGCCAATTGAAGATTATAGGCCCTTTCAAAAAGCCTGCAATTTGGAAATATCCAAGGGAAGGAAATTCCATAGTGGTGAGGCTACCATAGAGAAGGGCCTCTCCCACATGACCACCCACCTTACCAGGGAGTCGGGACACTTGAACGCCTCTGAAGCAGATCTTTAAAAGTGTGGGCAGCCCAACAAGTAAAGGTTACTTATTCTTACAACATAGTGCATGTTGACTCTGAAGTAAAGGTGCTTCCAGGCTGTCAGTGTTTTCAGGTGGGATTCAGCCATATCCTGGCAAGCACAGGCTGCACAAAGAAAGCTGATGTGAACCTTTTGCACAACAAAACTACTTCTGTGAAAGATCGGAATTAATTGCTACAGAAAGTGACGGGAAGATGCATTGAAAAGTGTGGGATAATACTTGCTTTGATGCAATGTGGTCTAGTCCCCCACGCCAACATCTGGAGGTGACATGAGTCTCCACTTAATGAGGCTTACTACGCAGTCCTGCGTAGAACATGCTTTTAAATGTGCATTGCCCTGAACACTTTGTGTGTATAGATTCATAAATGCAATTAAATGCATAAATTCTACTTGTGTGGTTATTGCAGTGAGTGCTTGTGGAGAAGGGCAGGGGAGAGCTTAGTGTCCTATTCCTCACTTCCTATCTCATTCTAGTGCCTTTACTCATAAGTAACTTTAATCCTGCAGTTCCCTTCTGAAGTCCTTTGAGGGAACGCACATCTGTATATGTGGGGACAGCTATCTGACCCTACTCTCCTAAGCACGTTCAGCAGAGATCTCACCAATTCTGTCCATTACTCTGAGCTGCTCTGTGTGTATGTGTGTGCGTGCACATCCATGCATATATGTATGTACGTAGCATGGGATTGTATTCAACAAGAAAACCTGTTACTTCATTATATTCACACACATACAGAAAATAGGTTAGGGTGGTTAATCCCCATTCTGAGAGCCTGAGCCAACATTTGACTGGTTTTTCTGGCAGCAGGAGAAGAAAGAAAAAAATAGATAAGATGCAACACTGGGGCAGGCAGAGAAGTGCAAACCTCCCAGTCCAGCACCCTGATGGGGATGCAAGTCATCCCCTCCCCAGTCATCAGATTGATCATTTGATACATGGGGTAATAAGAGTAGATAGATGAGTTGAGGAGAGGGGAGGTCTGTGTGACCTATATGTACATGTTTGTGTTCTTTGTGTAAATGTGTGTGAGAAGGCCACACCCACCCTGGCATGTGATCCCCAGAGGGTGGCCAAGAGTGAATATAGCCCTCAGATCAAAAGGATTTATCACCCATGATATAGCTAGTGTGACACTTTATTGTCTGCAGCCAAATGCCCAATAAATTCTTGGGCAAAAAGATCAGTTCTGTTTTCCTTAATGTTCCCACTTCTGTTTAGATCCATGCTCTAATAGCTTTGAAGAATTGCTCTCTCCTCCTAGAGAAACAGTGTCACAGTATTGCTCATTTCTTGTTGCAGGATAAGACAGTTCCAATTCCTGAAAAGCTCAATGAATGGGCGCCCCGTCCGCCTCCAGAATTTGTCAGAGATGTTATGGGTAAGTAGCTATTTTTAGGTGGCTTCTTAGCTTAAGCACTGTGCTTCTAGAGGAATGTGCTTAATAGGGAAGGGAAATAGATGAGGATTGAGTAGTCATAAGGGGCTTGAAACTTTGAAGGGGATGAGGGGGTGTTCTTGCAGCCATCTTGCCCTTGCCATATTACCAATTATTTTTCACTGGCATTTGGGTGATTATTGATATGAGTCACACTTCAGAATCCCCACGGTTTGAAATCATGTGTGACGTTTGTGACCATAAACACAGAGAATCAGAAGAGTGAATGATTCAGGCTCTGAGATGTGTGCACACTTAAAAAAGTAATGTTTACACTGACGAGAAGCAGCATAGACAAATGGGGTTCCAAATCTGGGTCTTCTGTAGCCAGGGCTCTGTGTATCTGTCATGATCCTACAGGAGTGTTGCTTTCTGAGAACCCTGGTCTTCACTCTAGAAGAAAAGCAGGTTTCTAGCCTGCATGGCTGAAAAGATATCCTTCAAAATGGTCTACTGAGATCTAAGAAACCAGAGGAGCTGCTGGATGAATTTTCAGATGCCTGTAGCCATGGTCTCTGTGTCCATCATAGCTTCTTAACCCTCACTGTGACAAAGCTAGAATAAAAATGCAAAATACTAACGTTTGGAAATTTTGTTCAATTCAGCATAATTTATGCTAGCATATAGAGTTTGTGTGTAACAGCAGAAGTTACCTTTAGTGAAATGAATCCTTACTTGGAGCACACCTTTAATTGGAAGGCACTCAGAATGAGACTTAGTATAAAATAAGAAAGCTTATGTTTATTAAGGGAAGTTCATTATTTTTAAGAGAGAGTTCTTTTGTCCTAGCTAACTAAGTAGTTGGTGAAACAAAGAAGCCATGCTTGCCTCTTTGTTCTCAGAAGATACATCCAAAATAACCTTGCCACTTGAGTTCCAGAGAAAGTTTGAGAGGGGAGACAGAAATGAAAGAGGATGCAGCTTTGACTTCAAAGGACAGAATCACAGAATTGTAGAGTTGGAAGGGATCCCAAGGGCCATCTAGTCCAACTGTCTGCAATACAGGAATCACAACTAAAGATTCTCTGACAGGTCGGCACAGAGATCAAAGGGAGAGAGGCGGCTTGGAGGTTTTCCACCCTACCATCTTAACCACATGCAGACCCTTCTAAGCAAACTGAGCTGCACCGCAACGTCCAGCAATTAATAAATATGCACATTTGTGCTTTGTCTTTATAGCATGGTTTATACACAATCCCATGCCCACGGGTAAATCATAAGCTAGGGAGCATTACGAGCCTGTATCTAGACAACTAATATTTGCCTTCCTATAATCGTTACAACAAACCAAAGGGGAAAGCGGTGATAGCATTTGCTCTGTTCCAGCCAAAGGAAGGGCAAGGAGAAAATGGAGCGAACAAGGTTTCTAGGTGTCCCCAGAAGCAAGGTCCCTAGTGTGGCTGCTGGTTTCCCAGCAAGCTTTCTGTGTACATTTGGTCCCGGTCCCCCCCCCCCAATATATGAAAAGGAGAATTTCTTTTCAGGCTCAGACTAATTTCCTACTTGTGTGAAATGCGATCAAGCCACTTGTGAAGCTGCCTTTCATAGAGTCAAGTCTGCCCTTGTTCATCTAGCCAACTATCGTCTCCTCTGGCTGGTAGCAGCTTTCCCATCACCTGCCATCTGAGATCCTAGGAGGCACCAGGGTTGCCGCCTGCACTTGTAATGCACATGCTCTGCCAATAAGCTGTGACCCCTTCCTTGGCAGGTTCCAGTGCTGGGGCTGGCAGTGGGGAATTCCACGTCTACCGACATCTTCGCCGGCGAGAATACCAGAGGCAAGATTTTATGGATGCCATGGCTGAAAAGGTTGGGTGATTCCTTTGGCTGACCGTTTCTGAGTTGTTGTACTGCCTCCTTCCCTACAGACCCTTATCAGGTGTTAAAATCAGTGGAGAATTACCTCTTGGTAGTTGTGCCATCCTCTGAAGTTTGGGGGTGGCAGCCTGGGAGAGGGCATTCTCTGCAGCAGCTCCTAGGTTGTTGAATTGCTTCCCCAGAGAGGTGTGCCTGCCACTTTCACTCTACAGTTTTCATGAAATGCTGAAAATGCACCTGTTCGCTCTGACCTTTGCACCTGAGAAAGGTGTTTTCAGAACCCACTTTATTCCCGTGACTATAATTTGTTTCAGCTTTTTAAATATTAAATTGTTGCAACCCGCCCTGGGATTGTAATGACATGTTCCCTGTGATTTGTCGCAGCAAAAACTGGATGAGGAATATCAGAAGAAGCTAGAAAAGAACAAGATTGTTGCGGAAGAACAGACAGCCAAGCGCAGAAGGAAACGGTGAGGTCAAAGTTGTACAGGAAGTCTAGGGAAACAGGATCCAGAATGAGGGGAGGCAGGAAGGGTCAAGGCCAATAGTTCAATATTTGTTTACAGTCCAAAATGACTTAAGGGCCAGACTAGAGGTTCTTCCTTAATATGTAGCATGGAGCTACCTATCTTGTTTTCCCTTAAATAATTGCAGGCGCAGGGTGAGGAAAAGTTCTTGCCATGGGAACGCACAGGTTTGATCTCAACACTGTCCTGCCGTGATTGGCATAGTGGTCTAATTTTCCATGTGGCTAGGAGCCTTAGTGGGGGAAATCTCCACTGACAGAAAAACAGGATATGTAGCTGCCAGTCCTATGAAGGAATAATTCCAGTTTTTACCTCTAGGTGGCTGCAAGTCCACCTCTCTGCAGTTCCTGGAAACAGTTTCCTAGAGAGGCAAATTTCATCCTACCTCTAGGATAATTTGGGAACAGATAGCAGTTCCCTCCTGGTAAACAAGGCAAACATGTTTCAAAGCTGTTCACATGCTCTTCCATCAGCAGTGAAATAGGTTGGGTTCCAGAGCATTAAGAATTGGCATTTTAACAACTGCACAGCTCAGTTCTCTTTTTGCTAGCATCAGGGTTGGAATCTGCAGAATGTTGGGGCAAAGGGCAGCTTGTTCATTTGGAGCATTTAATTCTTGATTTACAGGCAGAAGTTGAAAGAGAAGAAAATGCTGGCGAAGAAGAGTAAGCTTGAACAAAAGAGCGAACATGCAGGTAATGTGAAAACACATCTTCTGGAGTTCAGTTCACCAGGAAACTCCTTCTGCTCTCAAGTCCCCACTGAAATGAGTTGAGCTTCTGCCTGCATCCAGATGTGGGTATCTTCCAGGGAAGTCCTTTGGGATTCTGTCAGGGTAGTCAGACCAAATGACAGCACAGCTCCTGATGAGAGAGAAAGAGGTTGCATAGAGCGGCCTTCCCCAACACAAACCCCTTTTGGACTACAATTCTTATCAGTCCCAACCAGCACTGATGAGAATTGTAGTCCAAAACATGTGGAGGGCACCATTGGAGGATCAGAAGCTCCATGGACTCAGATGAGTTGAGGCAAAGCAGCTGCCCCCTCTGCAGGGACAAGGAACTCTCAAATATCTGCAAAACCAAGGAAGGAGGAGCTGTTCTGTATAGTAATCCTAATCCTGGGTGCCTGAGGCAATGGGAGGACTGTTGCTTCCAAGTTTTTGTTGGGGTTCACCAAAGTGCAGCAATGTCTGTAGGAAGGGGAGGCTGTAGAGTTTGCAGCCCAGTGGGGAACATGACCTTGATTCTTGAAATGGGGAAGAGGTGCGCAGTGTTGTTGTCCCTACCAATCTGAGAGAGTTGGAGAATTAGGAGGATTGTTCCTCCCTAAAACAGGCCTGCCAGAATTTGTTGGACACCAACTCTATCATCCCTACCCAGCATGCCCAATGGTCAGGGATGGGAGTTGTACTCTGGCATCTGGATGACCACAGGTTCCACATCCCTGGCCTAAAATGTGTCTCGCCATTTTGGGGAAGGCAGGGAGAAAAGGATTGCCCTGCCTTTGCTGGGGGAGACCAAAAAACCTCAACTGTAAGTGGTCAGCCATACCTCTGGAAGCTCACAAGCAGGCCAGAAATGCATTTTATCTTCACCATCTGATCCACAGAGCTATCCTGACTCTGAATATGATGGTTCCATTTACCTATCAGTCCATAATATTATTCAGTTCTTTCTTCCCTGAAGCAAACAGCCTGATCATCATGTCTTTTACCGGCTACAGATTCCGACCATTCCCCAAAGCAGCAGACCAGTGAAGAGGAAGACGAAGGCACTTCTGAGGAAGAGGATGATGCTGAAAAGCCCAGCTTCAGGATGAGAAGATGATGGTGCTGACTCTGTGGCTGGTATCCAGGTGCTGTTGGAGAGCCTGGCGTCTCAGTTGAGCAGGCTCTTCTGAGCTGTTTCAGACCTACATCACGGCAGAGGTGTTGCCATAAGGACCCCACAGGGGTATCGACATCGGAGCCATGTGAAACAAGAACCTCTTCCAAGCTTGCTTCTGTAACTGCTGTGCAGTCTGCTTACAGGTTTTCTGGGGAAAGATGCCAGCATCCTGCCCCTGTGGGCCTTCTTGTTCTTCCTAGCATTGCTCCAAAGTGGTGTCTCTCTGAAAGCTAATGCTTTATCCATCTGTGTTTTCAGGCAGACCCTTTCCCCCTGAGAGACCCAAGTACACAAATGGGTTTGTGTGGCCTTTGCTCTCGGGCAGAGAGTGACCTGGCTTTTTCTATAACGGAACTTGACACAAACTTATTCGGGAATTTCGGTTGGGGTTGTCTTCACATCGCTGCTGCAAGAGTTGGTTCACCAACACTGCGAGGAGATCGCTCTCTTTGTTTCAAAAATGTGATGTAAAACTTCTGCCCTAAAAGTTTGTTAATAAAAGGGGGACATTGAGTGTTTTCTTGCCTGTTCGTGATTGCTGTTTATATTGGGCAAATTAACGGTGAAAGAGAGAGAAGTGAGCAGAGAGGGATTGCGCCTGTCACTTAAAAATCTAAATATACCCACTGAGCCTAAAAAGCTTGGCAACCACTGCAGTGTGGTATGGAGACTCCCAGGATGGTGCAGAGATCTCACAGAAAAGCTGTTTTGAGAAGGGACTTCAAGGATGTAGGTGCAAGGATAAAATAGGTATAAAAGGAGAATTCCTGGATGCCAAGATCCAAGTTTGGGGCAAGAGCTCTTTGGCGAGAGAACGTCAGCAGAGATTTAAAATCACAAAATATTCAGCAAAGTAAAGCATGGAAATATAGGCTGCTAGTCCTTTAAAATATGCTCTTTTGAGTTCCTTCCAAAGTCGCTCTTTCCCCCCAGCATAGAAGAAGACTACATGTTTGGCAAGTTGTGAACTTGCGAACACTCCAAAGGTCAGGTTCATGTGCTTCAGAAAATCGAAAAGGGCATAAAACTTGGTTTAGTTGCAAAGTGGTGAAAGTTCCTAAGTTATTGGTATAGGAACTTGAGAGGCTTGTTATAGAGTCATGCAGCTAAACTGGAGCAACCAGCTTAGACGTCTTTACACACTGAGCTCAAGTAGACTAGGAAGGCGAACAAAGACTTGATCACCTAGTCTCTTCCCAGGTGAACTAAGCCTGGTTTTAACCCCTTTGTGCATTAATTAGATTTGAGTATGTTGGTTATATATGAGGCTGGTTCTCCCACAAAGGAAAGAAGGAAGGTGGCCGGACTGAGGTGTTTCAGGAGGCAGTTCAAGGCACAAGGAAGGACAGGGAGAAAGCTTTGGACAGCTGAAGGCAGTGAAGCGAAGGTCACAGGAAGTGATGTGTCCAGGTATTAGGGCAGAAATATTGGACAAGGCCAGGTGTGTGTGAAGACAAGAGCAAGGAACTTGGGAGAGATCTGGGAGTGGGCTACAGTCAGGTGTATCTATTTAAGGAAAAGGGAATCATATGGTCCTACATTTGGAGATTTAAGCCTCCTGGTATTGTGATGGTAATCTTGTGCTTGTAAGAACAGAGGAAGGGGCTGCTGGATCAGGCCAAAGGCCCATCTAGACCAGCAACCTGTTCTCACAGTGGCCAACCAGATGAAACCAGCAAACAGGACCTGAGCTGCTGTGGCTTCTAGCAACTGATACTTAGAAGCATTACTGCCTCTAACGGTGGAGCCGTAGTTTAGCCATCATGGCAAGTAGCCACTGCCAGCCATACCCTCCATGAGGAGCAACAGCATGTTTAGCAGCAGACTGAAATGGGGGCTTCTGTCTAATTCTCAGTGGTTTTATTGATTCAAGTGCAAAATTATAGGGAAAAACTGTCACAAGGAAAGACTGAGTAATGCTTTTAACTTCACATATTCTGCTGAAATGCCGCCTCCTGGTTCAGTGTTCCCCTCCTCACATCTCTTGATTAAACACTTAATTTTGTTGTATTCTCTTGCAGACCAGTCTTGGCGTATTTACACACTAGAAAGTCCTGCTGGGTTCAAGACAGGTTGCTCTCTAGATAGGTTTTCATAGGAGTGTTGTGTTAATCTCACCTTAGTTTCCTCTACTGCTATTTCCACCATTTTATGCTTCAACAAAGACTTGCTGTGACTAATTTAGTGGCAGAAAACACATTTACCTTTTCCTAGAATTCACAGCATGCAATTTGAAAATCATCCTCATTTCTGCATTATTAATAGAAGAAACCAAACAGCCTTCAACCTATTTGTAGAGTACATCTCGCGTAGAACATAGTTCACATTATATAAATAATTCCGCTCCAGACAACTTCTCATGTATTTTGGTGCTCTTAGAATGTTACCACCTCTGGAGTCCTGAGCCCTTTAGGGACAGAATCTGTGGGAAAACAAAATAAATGGCAGAGCTTGGGAACAGAGAAGGCTGGTTTTTCAATCCAGGGACAGTTTTAGAATTGGCAGTTCTTCAGGGGCTACAAAGAGAGCGAGTCTCCTTGGACTTACTCAACTAACAGTATCTCTGTTCTCCCCCCTCACACACACCTTTGAGCTGCTTCAAAGTGAAATAAGAATAAAAATGGGGTCCCTTCAAGGGGTTCAGCTTCTTAAGGAAGACGAGAGCATTGGGGAGGTCAGGAAATGAACAGAGACCAGACCAGGATACACAAAAGCAAAGTGGCTATAAGCCTGATCTTTATTAAAGCTGTTGCAACAGGGTGCTCCCCCCACACGCAGGAGAGAGAAGGAGAACCCCAAGCCATGCGCACAAGCCCTTATATAGACATTTTAAATTGCCCGCCCTGTAGCTTAAGACCACCCCCCAGATACATCATACCTACTTCACAGAAGAGGCGGTCTACAGGAGAAAACCTGTCTGCCATGTTACCTGAGAATGATAACTGATTACATTATTTGGGCAGTCTGGCGATTCCTTTGTGATGGTAAATACTCAGTTCTTGAGTCCAGGTCACAGGCTCACCCTATTCATATCTTAAATGTGCCCTTAAGACAGGATTTGTGAAAGAGACAATGGGGAGATTTCCCATTTCCTTCAACCTCGCAAAGAAATATTTGAGGTCATTTTGGGAGAGTGAAAATGGTTTCAGGACTTTTCTGTGGGTGTCAGACATGTGGTTTACATATTTGTATGTGTTTGCTTGGTACATTTATGAACATCTATTTTATATATCTAAGACCTTAAAATTCTTATAACAAAGGTATAGAAAATGAAGGTGAAATGCTCTATTGTGTCAGGTCTGATTTTAGAGTTGAGGGGGGCAGCCTGTGCTTTACTTTTAGACACTAAGCACTTTCATACTTGCTCTTTGTAAATGCCATGTCCATAAATAATATAGAATAACAATAAATAAATACATACATACATACCCAGAGGTGAAAGAGAGGCACTCATCATATGCTCTGACACACCCATCCCCAGAAGCAGAAGGAAGATATAAGAATGTAATTAGAACAAGTGCTTCAATTTGCTTTTTTTCCTCTTCCCTCCCTGTCCCGTTTTCCTTCTGCGTCCTGCTTCTTAGTCCCTCCCTGCAGGTTTACAATCTAGCTTTAATGGATTGTATGTAAGCCACTTTGGGACCCCTTTTGGCTTTAGTGTGAGGAGGAATAAATGCTCTAAAAAATAATAAAAAAACAATAATAGGCAAGCCTATCCAGATATTTCAAAAGTTTGTATTTGTTCTACTCTGGTTTTAACTTTCCACATGACTCAAATTATGGTTGTAAATTTTTAGATAACTTTATTGTTCTTTTTTTGTGTGTGTGTAAACCGCTTTGAGCTTTTTTCCTACGGTGAAGCGGTTTATTCATTTCTATCATAGAATCAGAGTTGGAAGGGATCACGAGCGTCATTCTAATTCAACCCCTGCCACGCGGGAATCTTTCACACAACACGGGGCTGGAACCTACGACCCTAACATCAAGAGTCTCCTGCTCTACCGACTGAGCTTTATTCCTTTCGGAAAACAATCAATCAATGAATAACCGCTGCCGCCATCATTTTGAGAGCTATTGGTCTGAGGCTCCAGCTGCTCTGAGCGCTGATTTTAACAATCGGGGGGAGCTGGAGGAGCCTTCTCCGTATGATCAGAGGCACCGCCTGTCGTCCAGGAAGCTGGCAGGAGGAGAGCACATGGCTCTTGATGCGAAACAGCTACCACCAGAAGACTTAGGCTTGTTTCCAAGCACATTTAGGGAGGTGTGTGAACTCCCTCCAGCAAGATAGAGAGATATAGGGAATCCCTCATATACTGTATGTATATGTATATGTATGTATATGTATCTCTTGCTGTATATGTATGTATATGTATATGTATCTCGCTGTATATGTATATGTATACACACAGAGTTGATGGCAGAAAGTGAGGAGGAATTAAAGAACCTTTTAATGAGGGTGAAAGAGGAGAGCGCAAAATATGGTCTGAAGCTCAACATCAAAAAAACCAAGATCATGGCCACTGGGCCCATCACCTCCTGGCAAATAGAAGGGGAAGAAATGGAGGCAGTGAGAGATTTTACTTTCTTGGGCTCTGTGATCACTGCAGATGGTGACACCAGTCATGAAATGAAAAGACGCCTGCTTCTTGGGAGGAAAGCAATGACAAACCTAGACAGCATCTTAAAAAGCAGAGACATCACCTTGCCGACAAAGGTCTGTATAGTTAAAGCTATGGTTTTCCCAGTAGTGATGTATGGAAGTGAGAGCTGGACCATAAAGAAGGCTGATCGCCGAAGAATTGATGCTTTTAAATTATGGTGCTGGAGGAGACTCTTGAGAGTCCCATGGACTGCAAGAAGATCAAACCTATCCATTCTGAAGGAAATCAGCCCTGAGTGCTCACTGGAAGGACAGATCCTGAAGCTGAGGCTCCAATACTTTGGCCACCTCATGAGAAGAGTAGACTCCCTGGAAAAGACCTTGATGTTGGGAAAGATGGAGGGCACAAGGAGAAGGGAACGGCAGAGGACGAGATGGTTGGACAGTGTTCTCGAAGCTACCAGCATGAGTTTGACCAAACTGCGGGAGGCAGTGGAGGACAGAAGTGCCTGGCGTGCTCTGGTCCATGGGGTCACGAAGAGTCGGACACGACTAAACGACGGGACAACAACATGTATATGTATATGTATATGTATATGTATATGTATATGTATATGTATATGTATCTCTCTCTCGCTGTATATGTATATGTATACACAGAGAGAGTATATATGTTTATCTCTTTAATGGAAAACGAAAAACATGAAACCCCTTCTTGCAACACGCGCTCGTTCCTGACTCTGCTCGCCTGCCGGGAATCGAGACCTGTCTGAGGGGCGGCAGGGAGAGAAGAGGCTTGGTCACGTGCTCACTACTCCAGAGCGGTCACGTGGCGGGACCCTGGCGTTGCCTTGGCAGCGGCGAAGGCGGCGTTAGTGGGGCTGGGGCGGCGGTGCTGCTCCTGCTGCTGCTGCTGCTGCTGCTGCTGCTGCCTGTGGGGTAAGTCGGCAGGAGGGCTGGACTTCGGGGAGACGCCTTGCGATGGGGAGCTGCTCATTTGCATATTTGCATATTGGTATTATTATTGATTGCCATTATTATTATTGTTATTGTTATTTTATTTCCCTCCCCTCACCCCCCCCCCCAGGTCCGAGGGCGGGTTATCATTAAAACACAGCATTCCTAGGAAAGCACAATATTGAAAACGGCTTAAAACAAACCAAAAGTATCTAATAATAATAATATGAGGCGCATAAAAAGGTTTAATAATAATAATAATAATAATAATAATTGGCTCCACCATATTGCACGTTTGTGGAATAGGATCCGTCATGGCGTGGGACGTGTGTCACTTCTCCCCGATTCATTAGTGGCGTTTTTTAAAAGGGCTCTCAATACCTAAGATCTTGTTTGTTGACAGAAGAGTCAGGAGGGGAGAGTCAGGGCAGGACTAGTGACAAACCTCAACCAACCAAATCTTAACAGCATGTGTGTATTCTATGTGCAGCATATCCATACAGTGCAATGCAGTGTGAAATGATGCATAGTAAATAATGTGGATATAATGTGTTATTAATACGTAATTAAATGTCTAGAAACCAGGTCCCTACGGTTAAGGACAATAATTCTGTATTGCCTATTAGGGGCAGTTTTTAGGCAGGAGTCTCCCAGAACTAGCTGGAGATGTCAGTTTTTGAACCCGATACCTTCTGTATGTGGTGCAGGTGCTTGTATTGCCAAGCCCCCACCCAGACACTGTGGGGACTTACCTCTGAGTAAATGCACATTTTGCACTACAAGGGTTGTAGTCAACTAAGTCCACCTCAGAGTAGACCTATAGAAAGTAATGGTCCTAACTTAGTCATGTCCATGATGACTTCAGTGAGTCTACTCTGACGAAGAGCTAGCACTGAGTACCACCCTAAGATTGTAAACTCCTTGGGGGCAGAGACCTGTTTGTTTCTTCCTATATAATTTTGTAAGTTTCCATTATGTTGTTAGTGCTCTTCCCCAGGGCATCAGTATACATCATGAGTGTATAGCTCGCTGTAACCTTGACTTTTGGCAGGAGCTGATGGGAGCTGGACTGCAACAGCATCTGGAGGGCTACAGGTTGCCTTATGGAATTTTGTAGACAAAAATATGCAGGTTGTTGCCTTGAAGGAGCTTGTTATTTAAAACAATAGGGGAAGTATTTAAGACAATAGGGGAAGTATTGAGAGATATGAGGAGCCATATGAGGGCGAGTCATGATCAAAGCTCAGTTACAGATGGGGGTGGGTATTAAAGGGTCGAGCCAAAAGCCATGTGGGTAGAGGTGGTTTTCTGATGATGGATTTGAAAGGTGGGAAAAGCAGGCATTGGCACAGCTGCAGCACATGTTCAGGGACATAACGTTCATGTAAAAAAATATGCTGAGATTCAGGTTTTACTATGCGGGCTGTTTAGCTGTAATAATAAACATTCACTCATTCAGGGACAGAGTTTTAGCCAGCTGTAAGAGAGCAAAGGTGGTTCCATTTAATGCTTGACAAACAGAAGACCTTCATTTGGCCTAGTAGGTGTTCATGTGTGTCAAATGAGAGAGGGAGGAGAGCTCAAAGTGTAAACACAGCATAGTCCACATACAAGATGCTTTTAATTCCTATGGATTTCCATGGAAGAGTATTCAGTGCATCCTTAATTCTCTCACTTCATCAATGAAAATGTACCACCCTAGATTCCAGGCATGATTCCATCCACCTTCACCCCACTGAAGGAGAGACAGGGGAAAGATGCCTGCTGGACATCAACTTTCCCCTTTTCCTTTTTGTACAGTGGAACGGCTTCCACGGCTATGTGCATTTTGCTTACTCAGTTTAAGAACATAGGCTGCTGGATCAGGCCAGTGGCTTATGTAGCCCAGCTTCGTGTTGTCACAGTGGTCAACCAGACGCTTCTGAGAAACCCACCAGCAGGATTCGAGCGCAAGAGCACTCCTCCCCTTCTTGTGGTTTCCAGCAACGGGTATTCAGAAGCATTAAAGTTATAAAGTAAAGGGACCCCTGACCATTAGGTCCAGTAGTGGCCGACTCTGGGGTTGCGGCGCTCATCTCACTTTATTGGCCGAGGGATCCAGCGGACAGCTTCTGGGTCATGTGGCCAGCATGACTAAGCCGCTTCTGGCGAACCAGAGCAGTGCACGGAAACGCCGTTTACCTTCCCGCCGGAGCGGTACCTATTTATCTACTTGCACTTTGAGGTGCTCTCGAACTGCTAGGTTGGCAGGAGCAGGGATTGAGCAATGGGAGTTCACCCCGTCACGGGGATTCGAACCGCCGACCTTCTGATCGGCAAGTCCTAGGCTCTGTGGTTTAACCCACAGCGCCATGCGCATCAGAAGCATTACTGTCTCCCAATTTGTGTGTTTATGGCAGGAAACAAAATGTGCTGCATTTCAGACATTACGATGAACCTGCATTTTTCTACGTGAGTAATAGATCATGGCCTCATTCCAATGACTCATCATGCACCCTCCCTCACCAGCTAAACAGTGCTAGAGCTAACCATCCTCTTAGCACTGGCTCTGCATCCATCGACTGCTTGGAGCAAAAGATTTCACTCTTGATTGTGCCACAGGGCAGCCTCTGAATGCATAAGAACAAGGCTGGGGGCAGGGAGATCTGCGGGAGATGTGGAAGAAGGGGCATGTATGAAATATACTCAGAGTCGCAAAGTGATTTCATGCTCTTTATTCAGCTCATAGTGGTGAGGAGGAATGAATGAAAGTCCCCTCAAAGTATCTGCTTTATATACATTATTTACACAATGGGCTGCACATGATTGGCTAATTCCGGAATTCTACTGTAAGCCAATCAGGTTGTGGATTCACTTCTATCTGGAGCATGATTGGGTGGTTCCTGCCAACCAATCATACTGCTGCCTTGTTCTAGGACCAGTCAGACTGCTGCATTCTGAATCCTATTGTTCTAGGACCAATCAGACTGCTGCCTTTTGGATCCTATTGTTCTAGGACCAATCAGACTGCTGCAGTTTGGATCCTATTCAACTCAGTACATAACACCGTATATCTGATTCAGCCAAATATGATACGGTTTGCTGCTCAGCAAGGCTATTGGGTTGGGAGGAAGAAATGAACACACTTCTATGGGTGGAGTGAGGAAGAATAGAGGAATCTGGAACAATGATCTTTTAGGGAACAGTTGCTCTTAGACAGATAGGAAGCTGGTCTCCTATTGGCAGCACAAATAGGAAGAAAAAAATAGATTATTTGAAAACTCTGGAGTAGTGGCGGTTAGGGGCAGGGGGGGAGGGAGAGAACAGAGATTCACTGATGTCCTGCAAATGTCCTTGGGGTGATGAAGAAGGGGTCCCAAGAGAGTACCTCCTTCATTTCGTGGGCTTTTCCTCCCCCATTTTCCCCTCTATAGCTGGGGGGGGGGGGAGAGAGAGAGAGACTATGCATTGAAAAACTAATTCAAGGAAAAAGAAGATTGAGTCTAGTGCATACAAGGATATTTCCCCCCCCCCCACCCTTGCTTACATTGTTCACTGCACTTGGGGGAAAGAAAAGAGATGTAAGGCTTTCCCCCTGCTGCCTTTGTAGCAGAGATGACAAACAAGATCAAACCCAGCATCAGCCAGCACTCCTAAAGCACTTCCCCTCTTCGGAGTGCTTTGCTGACATGACTTGTGGCGAGACCAAATGCTCTCTCCAAGGCAACGCCCACCGAAGCCCGTGGAATTACAGCGGGGGCCCAGACTTAGCAGAGGCTGCATTCTCAACATCAGGGTAGGTTTTTTATTCCAAGACAATGAATAATTTGTGGTAATCTGATGTTCTTCCAGCCTCCGGCTTTGTAAAGTATATAGTCTGTGAGTTGGTATTGCCGCTTCATTTTGCAGGGGTTGGTGGAGTAAGTTGAGATTGCGAGAGGAGGGGGTGTCTTAAAGGTTCTTGTATTGAATGTAAATTAGGATTCAATAACCCAATAGCGGTTAAAATGTTAGGCTAGCACCTGGGAAACCAAGGTTCGAATCTACCCTCGGCCATGAAGCTCCCTGGGTGACATCAGGTCAGTTACTAACTCTCACCTACATGCCAACTTAACAGGAGTATTGTGATCATAAGATGAGTTGAGGAGAGCATTGAGCTTATTGGAGAAAATGTAGCCTGTAAATGTAATAAAATTAAATCCATGAGGGAGAAGGCATGAAGATGCCCGTTTGGTAGTCATGATGTCTGATGATCAGGCAAACATATTTTTAATGCGTATTTGCATTATGTAAGCCTACCTGGGAATGTCACAGTCTGTAATCACTGTATTGGAGTGTGTGTGAATGTGCGTGTGTGTGTGTGTAAATGACAACATTGGCTCCAGCCACTGCCACACCTACTGCCAGCCATGCCCACTGACGTAGGGCACCCACTCCTTGAGGCTAAAACGATTGCTAGTCCCTGCTGTAGCAGCTTCCCTGCACTATTTCAGCTTATAGCCTCTCAAAAGCGTAGGAGTGAGCTGTGCATTAAAACACAATAAAACGCAACAAAACTCATAGAAATTTCTCTGCTCTTTTCTAACTTGGCTGTGATCCTCCTGAAAGCTCATCCTTGATTGTGATCCTTTACTGCAAATGTGATCCTAGATCTTGGTTTTTGTGATCCTCAAAGGGAGGTCTAGTAACACTTCTGGGTGGTGATCAGGCTTGGACTTCAGTGAGTCTCCAGGGGGAAGGAAACCTGGAGGAAGCTACTGATCATATTTCTCTTCCCTTTGCAAACCTGATATACCAGTAGGACTATTCAGAGGTCACCTTTTGCAGAGCTTGGAGATGAGAACAGGGCTATTGGAGAAGACAGTCTGTAAGGCAGAGTTGGGGAACCTGCAGCCCTCTCGATGTTGCTGGATTATAGAACTACTCCTCCTTGACCATTGGCCATATTGGTTGAGGAGTGTGCTATTGCGTTCCTGCCCTGCTTCTGGGCTTCCCATAGGCATCTGGTTGGCCACTGTGAGTACAGGATGCTGGACTGGTCAGAGCTTTGATCCGATCCAGCATGACTTGTCTTATGATGCCTTTGGAAGTCCAAAACATCTTACAGACACAGGTTCACAATCTCTTATTTAAGGTATGTTGGATTGAAGCCATTAGGGCATAATAGGTTGTCAGCAGTTCATTGAATTATTCCCAGAAGAGAACAGTGAGCTTTTGTTAGGTGCGGTCATTGAAAAGAGCAGGGTAGAATTTATAGCTAAGTTCTGTCTCCACTTTCGGAGGCGGTATGCCTCTAAACATCAGTTGCTGAAATTTACAAGTGGGGAGAGGGCCAGTGGCGTAGCTAGTCGCTTGGGTGCCCCAGGGGCGGGATGAATCGTCAGTGGGGGCAGGACAAGCTACCCACTGGGCAGAGCAAGCCAGGGCAGGCCTGTAGGGCAGCTGTGAGGGAGGCAGCGGGCAGAAGCAAGCCCCACACTGCCATTTCGGGCAGCATGGAGCCTGCAGGCATCCGGACTGCTGCATCACTCCCAGGAGAGACGCATGGCTTGGGTGCACTACACGACCCACGGTAAGTGCTGCCCCCCACGGTGTGGCACCCAGTGCCCCCCCGTCCCCCCAGCTATGCCTCTGGAGAGGTCTGTTGCACTCAGGTCCTGCTTGCTGGCTTTCCAGAAACTTCTGGTTGGCCTCTGTGAGAACAGGATGCTGAACTGGATGTTCTTATCTATAAAACATTCCTTTTTATTGATATCACTTAAGTCCTATCTTCCAAATAAAGGTAGCTGTTGTGGTGCAGGGATTGGATTGTGCTGAGCTGGCAAGATGAGCAGTATCTAAGAGGCCAAAGATGTGGCAAATATTTATGGTACCCAGCATACCGACAGGGCAACTTCCAGCCCCTCACACACTATCTTGACTTCTTTGAGCTCACCCAGGTGACCTGTTTATTGAGCATTCATTCTGATTTGCTTGCACAAAGCTTGATCTGTTTTAATTACACAAGCCTAAATTTACCAGTGTGTTCTTGAATCTCTCCCCTACATGAACCTGGGACCCTACCCTAGTTATCCCCCTCAAATATAGACAGGGCAATTTCAGCAATGCTTCCTCTTTTTGAAATTCCCTCCGTGGGGACACTTGGCTAGCATCAATGTTGTTTTCTTCTTTTCGGCACCAAGCAAACACCTTCCTTGTCCCCGTCCCCCCAAAAGCCGTTGGTATTTCTAATAGTGACCTTGGGAATGCTTTAATTTTTTTAAATTTTTAGAATCTTCCATGTTAAATATGTTTTCCTTCAGTGAGCCTCTTGAGAGCTTCCAAGCTGAAAAGTGGAAGATCAGTTCTATAAATGAAATTAGTGTGCTTCAGGGAAAATGAATGCACCAATACTTCATAAGAGTAACAGAGTACAGGATTCTTCCTATACAGTATTGTGGCTATCTTCATGTTGCATCTCTGGGGCAAATACATAATTTGGGGGTAAGGAAGCTGGGAATATTATTTGATCAGGCCCGTGGAATTACTATAGAACTCCCAACCTTGCAGCCCTCACATCTGATTTTCTGTTTGAACCTTGTTTTATAAGTGAGTGAGGTCCATCTCACTGTAGTCTTTATTACCTTGAGCTTAAATTCTTTTCTGTCTGCGTTCTCTCTCTCTCTCTCTCTCTCTCTCTCTCTCTCTCTCTCTCTCTCGTCTCTTTCACGCATACACACACAGTTCTTTTTCTAAAATTGTGGCTCATGAATGAAAGCTTTCTCCATTTCCACCCTATAAGTAGATGGAAAAGGGGAGGAGGCTTTGAATACTTGGAGCAAATACTAATGTTTTGAGGTGCGAGCATTGAATTTTAAAGAACCAATCCTTGCACAAGGCGCGGGGGGGGGGGGGGGAGAGAGAGAGAGAGAGACTAAATGCCTTTGCTCCAACATATCGCTTAGCAACTTGGGATTTTTAAACTCTGGGGTAGATGGCAAGGAAGAGGGATTCTAGAGAACCTGCTCAGAGAAACTGGGGGTTGAGCAAATACTCTTCCTCTCTCTTGCCGAACCTTCCACCCCCACATTCTGCTCTCATTATGCAAACAGCACTGCTCCATAGACAGCTACGTTTGCATATCTCCTGGCAGTAGCGTTTTTGCAGAATGAGAGTGTTTGGACAGGGATGAGTGGTTAAGGAACAATAAAAGGAAAAGGAGGTGTATGGGTGAGTGGGAGCAAGAGGGAGCTGCCTAAAAGGTAAGAAACCTCACCCCTTTCCTCTTTGTTCCTCCTGCCGAGACCAGCAAGGCAGCAGCAAGCTGTGGGCTCCAGGTTGATAATGTAACGGGAAGCTTCTTGATTTGTTTATTCCGCTCAGACTGAGGAGAAGGGAAATGGGAGCAACCGGGCAGAGTGTAGCGCTGCTTATTCTCAAAAAACCACTATAAGCTCTGGCTTAACATTACATGCGAAGGTGGCCTACGTGTTCCCCTTCACTTGCTTCGGATAGAATTTAAACTTACTCACTTGAGCTTTTAAATCGCTTCATGATCTTGCTCTTTTTTATCTGCCTTTGTGGTTATTAAATTCACCCTTGGTCAAGCTGTTTCTTATCTCCCTGCTTCCTGTCCTGTCCTGTCTTCCTCAAAATATTCTGCAGACTTCTTTGTCTCACAAGTTATTGAAAACTCATCTTTTTCCTTCTTGTGTTTTACCTTTCCATGCACTGTTTCGCTTTTTTAATTTCTTTCCTGGTCCTGGGCTGACTGTTGAATATTTTGCATCCTTTCTCTCCTTTCCCCTTTTCCTACACTCTCCAACTTGTGGGGAGTTTCTCATTTTGCTCCAGCTACCCTCTCCTCTAATCTCATGTGCTTTTAGATTGCAAGCCAGGACTCGTTTTGCTTTGACTTCCGCACAGCGCCTGGCGTGTATCTGGTGTTTGCAATGCCGATTTTTTCTCAACCTTCCCACAGCTTGCCTTTCATCATGAGTTCCGAGTTAAATGTCCCCGTGGATCCTCCCGCATCCACTTGTTGCACTGAGCCGGCCGCTAAGGGCATGGACTACCGAGACTGGGTGCGTCGCAGTTACCTCGAGCTGGTCACATCCAACCATCATTCCGTCCAGGCCCTTTCATGGCGGAAATTGTACCTGAGCCGAGCCAAGTTGAAAGCTTCCAGCCGGACTTCTGCGTTACTCTCTGGATTTGCTATGGTATGTTTTCATAGCAGCTTGTCTGCAAAAATCTGCTCTGATCTCTGAACCATTTGGTCTGTAGCTTGTGGTTAATAGCTAATGTGAATGTTCTAATGCTGACCCAGGATCAGAAGCAGCCTGAGGCAGAAACAAAACCTACAGCGTACAAAAAAAACACCCCATGCATCTGCGCTCACACCATGCGAATAGCTGAGCATGAGACTCTTAATTCCAGGGTCTTGGGTTCGAGCCCCACATTAATAATAATAATAATAATAAAAAAATATTTATATCCCGCCCTCACCAGCCTAAGCCAGGCTCAGAGTGGCTAACAACAGTAAAATGATAAAATATTCTAAAATCATTTCATTATAAAATTAATTCAAAACAGATTAATGGCAACCATTGGGCTAGAGTTCTGTGAGGATCGCCTGGTGGAACAGCTCTGTCTTGCAGGCCCTGCGGAAAGATGTCAAGTCCCGCAGGGCCCTAGTCTCTTGTGACAGAGCATTCCACCAGATCGGAGCCACAGCTGAAAAAGCCCTGGCTCTGGTTGAGGCCAGCCTAACCTCTCCTTATTCCGAATAGGATTCCTCACAAGAAAAGGGAAAAGTTGACAGGTATGTGCCTAAGGCTAGTCAAGTTTTTTAACACCTGTGCTAGAAAATCCCACCAACGCCTCTCCCATTCCCTGTCCTGGTAGTAAAAATAAAAATACAGCAATGGTAAATAGCTGATCATTTGATGCCCTTTAGTATCACCCCAAATCAGCTACCCTGAGTCTTGCTCTACCTAATGGTAGGGCCAGTTCTGGTTCCTGGTGCTCTTGCATACATCTCCCCTGAATATAGAAATAAAAGCAGCTTGTCTGTTTCATTTCTGTGTCTGAAAAAAATTGGCTCCATGTGCCTTTTGGATGGCTTCAGCTCACATTATGAACACCAAGTGAGAGGGCTTTGAAAGGGGTTTAGACCTTAGTTGCCTTTGGCTGACTGGCATCCAACACCCTTCTAAAATGTGTGGGGTTTTTTTGTTTTCATTATGTATTTTTTATATTTTTTATTTTGTGATCTTATGTTGTGAAGCGCCCTGAGATCTATGGGTAGAGGACAGTATACAAATTTAATAAGGTGGGGCGGTTCTGTCGAAACGGCTCTGATCGGCCCCTTCCATCTGGCACGAATAGATAACTGAGTAGGGCCTGACCTCTTTCCCCTGCCACAGTCCTGAAGGGAAGGGAAGAGAAAATGAAACGTAAGCAGTGTAGGAGGCTTCTGTCCAGCTGTAGTAGCATGGAACAGACATCACTTTGTATGTCATGTTATCTAAGAATATTAAGCCTTTTGTGATCCTGCCCCCGTGGGCATTTTGAGGGGGAGGCCCCGAGTACTGTCTCATGGTGCAGGTAGGACCGAAAGACATGGATGGCAAGGGAGATGCTACAGTGACCTGCAACCCCAGTGCCATGTTTGTCTCCCTGCCTGAGAATGTGCAAAGCTACACCTGCAGCAAGCGCAAGCCTTGCTGGTAGAGAAGGTGGATCAGCTTGAGGCCTGCCAATCTGCACTGAGCAAGATGAGGATGCCTTGGAGACGTCTATGCAGTGGAAACCCGAGGGTGTTGCTTGAGATGTGCTGTTGTAAAAGCTCAGTGTCCACGATTTGCATGCAGATGTCCTAGGTTCAACCCCTGACATCTCTAGGCAGTTGGGAAAGACCTGGAGAGCTGCTGCCAGTCAGTGCAGGCACTATTGAGTCTGACTCAGTATAAGGTAGTTTCCTATGTTCTTTGGAGCCGGTGTGTGTGTGTATTTTCATGCAAAAAGGCACTGTAGCACAAACTACTGCTAATTTGTATATTGAATTAACCCACTTAGAAAATGTTTTCCCAGAGAGACCTGACCCAGATGGTTTCTCGGTCTGGCACAATTGTGGAGTAGTTTTTAGGACACCACCACCCCCACTTCAGGGAGCCTTTCTGTATGTCTGCTGAGGCACCCCTGTGCCAACTCAGCAACCTGCAACATGCAGGAATGTTCTAGAGCGCGTGCTGAATTCACACAAGGCGTTAGCCTGGACCTTGGGCTTCCTTGTAACATTGTGTGAACTGAAAGCGCACTCTAGCGCAGAGGTGCACCGAGTTTGGCTGGTCTTGGTAACCTGTCAAAATCTGTGCTTGCTAGCAACCTTGCCCCCTTAAATTGAAAAAAGAAAAAGAAAAAAGCATTGACTGGCTTTTGGGCAGCGGGGGGAAACGAGGGGGAATTGAATCGAGTATCCTGTGCAAAGAGTCATGTCACTTATGGAATAAAGGCGTCATTCCATAAATTACCACACATTGCAGGTGGTCAGTAGCCATGTCCTTTCAGCGTTGCGTACATAATAAATTTGCACCAGATTGAAGATAAAGTCTTGGATTTTATTGTGCCTGTACATCCCCCCCCCCCCGCATGTGTGAAGTTAGCTTATCCATCAAAACTAGATCCAAAAGTTGTGACAGCCAAGCTTCCAAAAGGTCTATATTTAAAGTCTTCCAGAATTTCATAATTATAAGGCTTGGTGCAGTCATTAAACAAGTTATACACTTTTTATTATTATTTGAAAGATCCCGAGCAGCTTCTGCATGGAATGAAAAGAGGGTGATCTTGGAATCTAGAGGTGTGTTTTGCTTAGTGATTAAACCAGCTTCATAAAACACTTTTCCCAAAAAGGAAATGCCCTCGAGGGTGTAGCTACCACATATGGGGAAAAAACCACCTGTCAACTTAAATAATAATCAAGTCCCACTTATAACAAATAATAATAAATAAATACTCTTCCTCTGGACATAGGCATTCTAAATAGTAACTGTTTATAGATTTATTCCCTATTAATTTGTCCCCCTTTTTAAAACCATCTGAGCACCCCCACATCCCATGACAGTGAATTCCGTGTTAGTTCATGCATTGAGTGAATGACAATTGCTTGTGTGGATTGTTCTTGTGGGTTAGCAGTTGTCACAGACTGGTTGGATGCAAAGGAATAGTGGGAGGAACCAGCTGAGAAACCTCCAAGGGAAGAAAGCTCAGAGCCCGGGGATTGGTGTTGGGACCACAATGTGTGGTCAGAGGAAGAAGACTGGGAAGAGGAGGTGTCGGAAGCTGAAGGGGTAACAGGGCCTAGTGAGCTGGGAGAGTCCGTGGCAAAGAGATGTCCAGAATCAGAGGCAGAAGTTGAAACAGGAGAGGAGGGAGGTCAAGAGGCAGAGATGAGTCAGGCTGGTGACAAATCACAGGTTTCTCCCTCTCCTGCTGTGACAAGCTCCCCTCTCCACTTCTATCCCAGAACCAGAAGAGGCATGAAAAGGGCAGAGGAGAGGTTGGCTGCACGCAGGCACAGTCTTCAATTGCTTGGAGGGACTATCAGTCTCAGCAACTGATTCATGAGGCAAGACCTACCAGGGATGAGCTGCCATGCTCATCAAGCCTAACGCTCTGCCCAGTCTGTGCTAATTGTGTTCTTGCTATTAAGGAGCAACTTGACTGGTGTGATTTACTGCCGACTCTCTCCTGGGTTTTGTAGAGGCAAGCAAACACTGACGGATGTTGCTTTTCAGGTGGCGATGGTGGAGGTCCAGCTGGAGATGCAGTACCAGTACCCCCCGATGTTGCTGATTGCCTTCAGTGCCTGCACTACCATCCTTGTGGCTGTCCACCTCTTCGCCCTGCTCATCAGCACTTGCATCCTCCCCAACGTGGAAGCCGTGAGCAACATCCACAACCTGAACTCCATCAGCGAGTCCCCCCACGAGCGCATGCACCCCTACATTGAGCTGGCCTGGGGCTTTTCCACTGTCCTGGGCATCCTCCTCTTCCTCGCCGAGGTCGTCCTCCTGTGCTGGATCAAGTTCCTGCCCGTAGACTCCGTGCTGAGAAACGGCACTGCCATTGTCCAGAAGACCAGCCAGCATACAGGGTGGCAGGCAGCTCTCATCTCCACCATCATCATGGTCCCGGTGGGGATCATCTTTGTCGTCTTCACCATCCATTTCTATCGCTCCCTCGTCCGCCACAAAACCGAGCGCCACAACCGGGAGATTGAAGAGCTCCACAAACTGAAAGTGCAGCTGGATGGGCACGACCGGGGGCTGCAGGTTGTGTGATGGCCAGCGGGTGCCTTTCTGTTTGCAGCTCTGAGGATTTTCATAACAGGAATTAACCCCCAGGTGCCTAACGTTCTCAGATGCCAAAACGTTCTGGGCGGCCAGCTCTTCAGATATGTGGGTGATGTTACTGTGTCGTTAAAACTGAACCCTTTACCTACATCTATGCAGTTGTTTGAAGATGGGCTTGTCCTTTAGCTTTCCACATTTTTAGGTGGGTGGGAAGGGAGACAGATTAAGCAATTTTTAAAAATATGCATCAGTTTTAGCGAAGTGGGGTCGTGTTTTTCTGCAGGAGCTTATATGCAAAGTGAGGAAAGGGGTGTGATTCTCTCACCGTCAATTGATTTACAAACTTCACTTTTGGAGAGGAGTTTGTAAATCGCAGTATGTGAACATCTATGGAAATCTGTGAAATGTGTCCACAGTGACTTTTTTTTACATTGGGGGGGCGGGGACTATTTCTGGAATTGTGACAAGACCAGAAACTGGGGCGGGGGGTGGATGCTATCAGAGATGAGGAGTTTTTCCTCTGTCCAGTTCAAGTAGCTTCTATAGGGTGAAGAGAGTTCCCATTGAGAAAGCGGTTAGCGATGGCTCCATTGCCTCTGTGGAAGGGCTGGAGATTATCTGTCTTTCAACACAAAAACCAGGTAGCAAAGAACAGAAGGGCTTTAAAGAGCACCATGTAGTATTTTACAGAAGTAGAAATGCAGGTGTGAATGCGTAACCAAAGTTTGTTGTTGTGTGTATATAAAAGGCTGTAGCCTGAAAATCTCTCTCCTAGCACAACCCCCAATACTCTGTAGAATGGGCACAGTGTCCACTTGTACATTGCACAAGTTTTGTACATTGCACAAGTTTTGAAAACTGACACAGAGCAGAGCTGGCCGGCTGGTACCCCTAAGCCCAAACAGCCGTCATCAGCTGCTGCTCGAGCAGTTTTTCGTGTTTGTGTGTGCCCAAAGCTATATCAGTGATGTAAAAACAGGAAGAAGAATCATATCATGGGGGTAGGACATAGGGAGGGATGGGGCCTCTTCTTCCTGGAAGCATTCTGTTCCCTGAAGAGCTGGCTGCTTTGACACTTAAACAGCATTTATACAGGATGCCACCCACCACCACCGCCGGCCACCAATGTTTGGAGTGTGTTTGGCTAACTGAAATAAAAAATTGAGGGGCCATCCAGACTTCTTTCTCGTGCAACAACATGATCAACAATTGATTTGTGATGAAGTAGCCCTGTTGAGCTGGGATCAACTTTTAAGCAAACCCGCATAGCATCTGCCAGCTGCTTGAGCCGTTGTGTCCTGTTTCACGGAGGCTTACGACATCCCCGGCGTTTCTGTATTGCAACAACAGGATAACTGTATGGTACGTGAGAAGTTTGCGGTCATTGGGAACTGCACCTTGAAAAAAGAAAAAAGTGCTCTTTTGTATGCGTAACAGTCTTGTTCTGAAAGAAAATACAGCACCTTGGACCTTATTTGCTGTACAAACACTGTTGCCAAAATGTTTAAATTAATCTGTATATTGGTAGTATGTTCTTAACGGCTATACCTCATTCCTTCTTTTTCATGCTTGGCTGCCTGCGGGACACACTAATCATATTATAACCAATAAGTATATTGTATTTACATTTACATCTCCTCACTCTTCCCCCACCACGTGTAAATTGTGAAATCTGCCTAAACTGCCAGTTATTAAATACTAAGCAATCTTTGAGATGCTTTAAAAAAAATTCTGTTACCTCTTTGAAGTCCTTTAGAGTCAGGGAAAGGCTTGTGCGATTGTGGGGTAAAGGTAAAGGTAAAGGTACCCCTGACCATCAGGTCCAGTCGTGACCGACTCTGGGGTTGCAGCGCTCATCTCGCTCTATGGGCCGAGGGAGCCGACGTTTGTCCACAGACAGCTTCCGGGTCACGTGGCCAGCATGACAAAGCAGCTTCTGGCGAACCAGAGCAGCGCACGGAAACGCCGTTTACCTTCCCGCCGGAGCGGTACCTATTTATCTACTCGCACTTTGACGTGCTTTCGAACTGCTAGGTTGGCAGGAGCTGGGACCGAGCAACGGGAGCTCACCCCGCCGCGGGGATTCGAACCGCCGACCTTCTGATCAGCAAGTCCTAGGCTCTGTGGTTTAACCCACAGCGCCACCCACGTCCCTCGATTGTGGGGTACCCGAGCTCATTTCTGCACTTGGCCCAAATCACAAGCCTGATATGGATTTGATCTGCGAGTTCTTCCAAAACCCCAGTGATGCAAGTGTGTGGGACTCCCTTGGCAGCACAACAGCATGCAAAGTCTGGAGTTGCAAGCTTCCTTGGGAACGAGGCCTCCAGGAGCTGGAGGTCTGCTGGTAGTACTTATTGACTCTCTTAATTTTCATTATAAACCACCCTGGGATAAATATTACAAAGATGGTGTATAAATGATGTCAATAAATCTGTAGCACAGTGGGGGGAAATCATAGAATCATGGAGTTGGAAGGGACCTGAAACATCATGAAGCCCAACCCCTTCCCTATGCAGGAAATCTGCTCAAGCATCCCTGCTAAGTGGCCCTCCGGTCACTTTAAATCATTTTTTTTAATAATATTTATTGCTTTTCCAACAATTTAAACAAAACAAAATAAACAATGCAATGCAATACAAAAACACTACATAATTTAACATAAAAACACTACATAACACTAACGCATTAAACTAACAGAACAAAATAAAAACAATTTAAAACACATCAAACAATTTCAAAATCTTATCTTTCATTCACTTATTTCAGCAACCTCCTCACACCTCCCTTTTTGTATTCCACTTCTATTAATTGTTTCAGCAATTCCTTTCCATCTTCCTCTGTTTTCTATCCTATAATTATCTTAACATTTCTAACCTTATTTTTCCTTAAATACTCTAATAATCTAGTTATACTTAGTTCCTTATCACATTTCTACTAAAGCCATATAACTTCATTTCCACCTTTTTCTAACATTCATTAATTTTACAGTATTTCTGTAAATAGTCTTTCAACTTTTTCCAGTCTTCTTCCACCGACTCTTCTCCCTGGTCTTGGATTCTGCCAGTCATTTCCGCCAGTTCCATATAGTCCATCAACTTCATCTGCCATTCTTCCCGGGTGGGTAAATCTTGTGTCTTCCAATACTTCGCGATGAGAATTCTTGCTGCTGTTGTTGCATACATAAAGAAAGTTCTATCCTTCTTTGACACCAATTGGCCGACCATGCCCAGGAGAAAGGCCTCTGGTTTCTTCAGGAAGGTATATTTAAATACCTTTTTCATTTCATTATAGATCATCTCCCAGAATGTCTTAATCCTTAAATTATGCTGCCAATTCATGGTCTCAGAGGTTGTGTACAAATCCCTAGCATCTAGTTTTCTAGACAATCTCTCCCTGTATTGTCCTGCCTAGGCTTTTAAGATCCACCAGCAAAGCAAGCCCTCATTATTCCAGCTATGGGTGAAGCCTGCAGTGTTTTGATCTGAGTTAGGACCTTCTCAGCGTTGCAGAATTCCCTTTCTATGGTATGGCTGGTGCTGGCATCGCTTAGCTTTCAGCACAAGCTAAAGACTTACCTTTTCTACCAGGCCTTCAACAACACATCCACCTGATACAGTGGTACCTCGGGTTACATATGCTTCAGGTTACATACGCTTCAGGTTACAGACTCCGCTAACCCAGAAATAGTACCTCGGCTTAAGAACTTTGCTTCAGGATGAGAACAGAAATTGTGCTCCGGTGGCGCGGTGGCAGCAGGAGGCCCCATTAGCTAAAGTGGTGCTTCAGGTTAAGAACAGTTTCAGGTTAAGAACGGACCTCCGCAACGAATTAAGTACTTAACCTGAGGTACCACTGTACGATGAAGTTGCATGTTTAATACAGAGGAGCATATCAAGGGAGTTGATGAAATTATTTTTGCCATCTTGTTATGCTTGTTAATGTCACATTGCACATTTCTTTTACTGCGCAATAGTGTATGTACTTTTTTTTATGTAGCCCAAACTAGGATCACCGGGCGATAAAGGGCAAAATACCGTAATAATTAAGAAGTGGGTTTGCGCCCTACTCTTTGGAGCAGAGGAAGGGTAGAAAATTTGATTCCATTCACATATATAGGCGAACCTACCTAATACATACTTTCTGAAACAATACACGAATTGAATCACACTTCAAAATTTGCAGTTGTCAGAAATTTGCAGTGCAGTTCTCTGGCCAAGGAATATGTACAAAGGTGCATAAACTAGAGGGAATTGTGCTTAAAAAATGTGTGTATTAGTGAAAATGACCTAGGAACATCTCTACCCCTTGCTGTCTTCCTCACCCTCCTTTGGACACGATCCAGTTACTATCTTTCAAGGACTGGACTTAGGAAAATAGGCACCCCACCCCAAGACATGTGTGGACGTGCTCCCAACCTTGTTTTCATATTTGAGTTCCTAGCAAAAGGGCTAAAACTCAAGGGGCAGAACTCATGCTTTTCATGAAGACCCACTGCTGGTTTCAGCAGAAAGTGCCGGATGAGGCGAAACGATGGCTTGACTTGGTTCAAGGCTTTCATTTGTGAGCAGCTGCTACCCAACAGTACTGGAGAAAATGGCTGCACAGATGGGAGTGGCGCTGGCAGGGGGGCCATTAATGGAGAAACCGAAAAAAAACAAAACTAGTAACCACCAAGGGGTGGACAGTTAGGAAGAATAATATTTTTCGTACTTTGCGATAGGCGTCAGTTCACAATAAAAATGGGTGCGTGTGAGAGAGTACAATGAGCTGGGTGACCTAGAAGCAAGAGCAAAATTCTTTTGCTGCTAATTAGTGGAAGCAGTGAACCATCCGAATTGTGCAAAATCCAGAACAGTCTTTCTTGAAAGGCCATATTCCTGGCCGTAATGAAAACGGTTGACCTTTGGAGGAATAAATCATTCTGCCGAGTCTTGTGAGCAGCTGCAGGCGAATGACTTTCAGAAGAATCCCTTAAGTCTGGAACTGGGCATTGTTAGGGAGTGACCCATGCCCCAAAGTTTTTTTGTGGCAGGACTTGGATCTGCTGCCCTTTTCCCTCTTCTTTTTAGCATTTATTTTTAAACATGTTCAAAGTCATAAAGCGTTGTAAGTCATGCACACACACAGCTACATTGCTACAAGAAAATGCGGGGAACAGAAGAACGGGGGGGGGGGAGAAGTGGGAGTGGAAGAGCAAGTACAATCCCACCCTCAACTTTTTATATTGCTTAGAGGTGGTACCAGAACTTTCTGCATTGCTAAGTAGTGGGAACTCTCCCATTTCCTTCTTTACCCACATTTTGTAAGGGCAAAACGCCAGCAGCGTCTCTGCAAGCTTCCCTGTTGTCTTTTAAGCGCATTTCCTTTCAGCATTATCTCATAAAGGCCAGTGCTGCCAGCCTTGGTGCGGAATCACCATCTGCTTTGATGTCCCTCCCTTAACTCCGCTTCTCAGGTACCCAGGCCTCTCTCATTGTTGTAATCAGCTAATGAGGTCCTTCTCATCTCTATCCAGTTTCCAAGGTCTCACACCCACCACTTCTCTGTCTTAATTAAAAGTGGTATGGAACCACAGCTGCTCTGCAGACCAAGCTAAATCTTTTTATACTGTTGTCATAAATTGTGGCTCATCAAGGATGTTCTGTTGTTTGCTGATTTGCACCTTTGATTACTGGATTCTGGTAACATGACAGAACAATTCTCCTTCCCCTTTAAAAAACTGTACAGACCGCTGTTCAAGGCACTGAATTTCTGAAGCACGTCAAATTCACTTTCTACCCTTGATCTTTGGGAAAATAAATTGCTGAGAGTCACAGCTTACGTTCTGTCAAACTTTTAAGTACTTTTAAGGCTATTACAACTGCAGTAGCAAAGGCGCCAAAATCCATTCTTAAATTATTAACTGTAGATTTAAAAACCATTTTTGCAAGTTCACAAATCTCTGTTAGTGTATCTAGGAATTGCAAAGCACGATTGCAGTTTTATGTCCTTCCGTCAGGCTTGCGCCCTAATTTCTTGTTCCCAACCCTAGATTTCAGAGGACTAATTGCAGTTTGGGGGGAGAAAGGATTCTCCCTTTGTAAAGTGATCTGTGACAAGAGACAGAGTGGCCACGTGTCCTATTTTTAAGAGGACAGTTCTCTGTGTGAAGGGCTGCCTGGTCCATCAAAAGGGAGACCAGCAGAGGTCCTGATGTTTCCCCATAAACAGCACCTGGCCAGTGTAGGCACACAAATGAGCATGTTCAAATGTCAACAATATATTTGCCCTCTTTTAGCAATTCATTTTTTCTTTCTTAATAATATATTTGATGGCAACCCCAGTGGGAGCTGGGCAGGAGGATACTTTTAACTATGAAACTCCCAACCTCCAAGATTCCACACATATGCACACCCCCAGTTGGTGCCACTTGATCAAAAGATTTTAAAATATATTCAAGCAGGCATCTACCTATCTGGCGCTGATATTTTTCGCCGCATTAGGTGTCTGAATTATAGGACTTGCACCATCACCTCGCATTCATGGGCAGTTACCAAGGTCCCAACACTCTAGCAGGGCCCACCACTGGTGCCTGTTCTGCCCCCTCCTCGAAAACCCAGCCTGGTGCCCCCAGCACTGTCAGGCAACTGGATCTGAGCTGCTAGCATAATTTTTCACAGGACCCTGAATTACGCTGGGATACTGGACTAGATGGGCTGTTCTTGTTTCCTTAATAGTTAACTGAATCAGTAACGGAACTGTTAGTTGTACCACCTGTATCCTTCGCCATGCAGGTGATCCTGCAGGTAGGGGGCTTTCCATAGCCTAAGCCTCTCTTCACCAGCAGATACTTTTAAATCCTTTTCTTTCATTGCCTATTTTATTTATTCATTCTGCAGCAGTCTCTCATAGCTGCCAGCTGAGTCATCATGAGAAAAGCAAAATATACCGTTTGTGTGGTATATATGTGTCAGAGCTGCCCAAGGTCCCAGCTTACAAAGGACCAACGCTGCTTCGTTGTTAAGTACAAAAGTCTTTATTGAAGTTCAGTTTCACTTCCAGAGCCGCAGCGCGCAGCTCTACGTCTCAACTGTCAGACCGCTGATGCTCCGTCTGAGTCTCCTCCCCCCAGACACCAATTTAAGACTCTCGCCTTACTCCACCTCTTCCTCTGTTCCTTCCGCCTCTGGTTCCGCCTAGCCGTTGAGGTCTCGCCCTTTCTAGACTCTTCTGACGCTGAGTCCCCTGAGCCTTCCCCCTCCCTCCGGCAGGCTTTAGGAGCTGGTTCCCCATCCGGGTCTCCTGCTGTTCCCCGCGCCTGTACATTTGAACTTTTCTCCTGACCGTTTCACTGCTGCTGCTGTCACTGCTTCCCCCTCTGGGGGGGCTAGCTGCAACTGACCTCCCCTCCGTTGGAGGCGTGGTCAGCCCTGACTCACTCTCTCTCCCCGCTGGAGGAGACGCTGGCCCTGACACATGTGACTCTTCCCCCCCACTACGCTCTGGTGGGGAAACTGGTCCCGATCCCCCACTGCTGCTTTGGGGTTCCCCTCTGGCTCCTTGTTTCTGGTGCGTCCCCCCTGGGACCCCCCTTGCCCTGACCATCGGCGCCCCCTTCTGGGAATCTTCTGATTCGCTGGAGAAGCTCATGGAATCTCTCGGGCCACTGTCATACTCCCCTACGCTGCCCTCGGATTTTTCCCCTTCGCTCTCCATTTCCTCTCTCCCCAGTGCTCCTGCTCCTGAGTCCCTGACAATATGGTAGGTATTCTTCACACTTTTGAATATAATTACATGGCGAATATTAAGCTGTGTTTTGTGTCTGCATACAGGGGAAAAAATACTGGTGCAATACAGCATATGATTTCATCAGCCCCTAGAATCTTGTTGTGGTTACTGTCAAAGCCCAGGTGCTACCTGCTGTCTGGGGATCTTCCTATTACAATTTAGTTAGCAAGCAAGCAGAGCATAGGTGGAGCAGGGTTCCCTCAAGGTAGGAAGT
The DNA here is from genome assembly GCF_964270895.1 of Podarcis filfolensis. Lineage (NCBI taxonomy): Eukaryota > Metazoa > Chordata > Lepidosauria > Squamata > Lacertidae > Podarcis > Podarcis filfolensis. Next base: position 11,988,974 of record NC_139618.1, on the reverse strand, counting down.
ATGTCCCATGTTGTCAAATGCCTTACATCCTTTTTATTTATCAGACAGCTGGGATCCTGTGCTGGATTTCTTTAAGACGTGTTTTCCCAGCTTTCTAAAATTATGTTTGGGGGGAAAGAAGCATTAGTGTGATTGTACTGTATTATTTTTATATAAACTGCCAATCCATGTGTGCAGGCAGAACATGGGCTACTGAGGGAGAATCTACAGTAAAGCACATTCAATTTCCAGTTAATTGCTCTTAAAAGCAGAGCAGTGAAAGTGCTCAGTCCCAGGAGCTGCGAGTCAAGGCACAGTGCAGCAAGCAGACCCCAGGGGTGTCACTGCCTGAGAAAATCTACGCCTCTTACTTATGGAGATATAAGAAAAAGGATGCAGGTAACATTCCATCCAATTGCTCACTAAGAAAAAGCTTGGTACCACCTCCCAGGGTTGGTGGAAACACAGGCAAGGGTCTTCTCCGCTGTGGAGCCCACAACCCTGGGAAATCTCTCTTGCCTCCATTGGTATTCTGGTGCAGCCTGAAAACCTTTTCATTGCAGGAGGCATGTCTGTTGTTCCAATTTCTGGTTCCTTCACCTTTGCTGACCTCATCAACTTCATACGTGCTTTCTCAATTTGTCTTAATTAACCATTAACCTTGGTGATTGTTAATTGCCTTGAGTGTTTTGTAAGAAATTCAGCAACATTTAAAAATAAAGGGTGTAATGGTTTAACGTGTACGGGGCAACATCTCATAGCCTTTTTACCTGTGGTGTTTGCCCTGCAGCTATTATATATGTGCAAGTTTCATGCACTTTTAATTAATCTCCTACATCTGGGGTACACTGCCCTTTCATAGGGAATGATAAAGCCCAAGAAGTCTTGAAATATCAGTGTGCCTAAGAGCTGGTGGAAGAGGAGCAAGGGGTTCCTTGAAAGATCACTGAAAACCACAACTTTAGTAGAATTATCAGAAAAAGACCCAAGTTTATGAAAGGCCTTGAAGTTTAATTTCCGGGGATCCAAACAAGTTAAAGAGTTTCAGTTCCTCCACATGGATGCCTATACAGGTATTCCCTGGTATGTCAGAGCTGTTTTTAGGAGCTTTTGACCCAATTCTTCCTGTTCTCCTCCAAGACTGAACTCTGCAGACAATTCTCTGAAGGTGATGCAGATACGGCGACTTTTAATATGATGGCGATAAATGGCATGTTTCCATCTATAGCGAGCCGGTCCATACAGAACCACTAGCGATCTCTGAGGTAAGTGAATGGCGACGACAACCTCTTTAGACAAAACTGACCTGGTGGGGGAAGAAGGGTCAGTTCCCCACTTTGTGGTGCTTCTGAATCCTCCTGAAGAAGTAGACTCTTTAGGCCAATGCTCCTGAGAAACAGCATGGGTCAAAGAGCTGTGTACCTGCTTGCTGTCTTGAAGAAAGGCTGGAAATAACTGGATATGATCCTCTGAGTCGCAAGACATGGAGAGCACAGTTGCTGAAAGCAAGTTTAAGCTAACCAGGCGTTCCCCCCAAAGCCACCAGTCATCCCAATGGGGGTCAATAGCAGCCCCTCTCTCGGGGCCATAATCCAAGTTGCACTGCTCGACTGGAGAGAAGTCCTTGAGCACAGAATGGCTTCTCATTCGAGTCACAATCTCCTGGCTGAAGCTGGGCAAGCCAGCAAAACCGCCTGCTTTCAACTTGCGCTTCTTGAAATTCACTTTGGGGCCATAGTCCTATAGGAAGGAGGAGGAGGAGGAGGAGGAGGAGGAGGAGGAGGAGAAAAGGTTACTTGAGCTGGTACAAAGCACTGCTTCACTTTTTCCTGGTTCAAATCTTACCTTGACCATGAAGCCTCTAGGAAGCCTCAGACAAGCTGGTCCTTAGTCCACAAATGGCAGTATGAGAATAATAATGCTGACCCACCTTACAAGCACTACCAATGCAGTTTATTAAGTACAGCTGTCCCTTGATAGAAGAAATCTTAAGAATGACATCCAGCCCACTTGTGCAACATACTTTCACTTGCACAAATAGGTCAAGGCGTGATGGTGGATATTTCTGTCTGCAAAGTTGGTTTTTATTAAACCTGCATATAACTAAAGCAATAGCTTTGAACATCATATTTTCCCATCTAATCCCCATCGGAGCCTTAAGATCCTCTTCAGAAGCTGTGCTCTGGGGCTCTTGTGGCATGTGGCTCTTGGCATGTGGCAGGTAACTATCAGGGAGGCGGTGTTTTCAACAGTGACACTCTGGGAGTGGAATGCCATTCCCGGAAATGGATGGCCTGGCACCTTTCTTATAGTCATTCAAGCACCAGGTGAAGACCCCACCACCTTAAAACAAAGTGATTTTACTGTTTTAAACCAAAACCACTGCTTCTGTGATTTTAATTAGCAGGTTTTGTTCTCTCATTCCTGGAAATTTAAGACTGCATGCTGTTTTTATCATATTGTCACTTAATCATACTATATTTCATCACTTTATGACTGTAAGCTGCCCAGAGTACTTCTGGATAGGCCTGGGTAATATCTGGTTTTCAACATCACAATATATATCCCCAGCTAAATATCACAATATCTCGATATATAATGATATATATCTGCGGTGGCGGAGGGCCTTGATGGGCCTCCCCGCGGGGGCAGAGGCTCCTGCCATACCTCCCCACAGCAGCGGAGGGTGCGCCACACTTCCCTGCAGTAGCCAAGGGCCTTGACAAGGCTCCCTGCAGTGGTGGAGGGCCTTAAAATGTAAGGAAGTAGTAGATTTAATAAAAATATTAAATAAACTTCCACATATTCTATTTAATATATTTTCAACTTATTTATGAACTAAACTTGCTTCTACTTTCCTTGGAGTAAGCCCCATTAAATTCAGTAGGGCTTGCTTGTGAGTAGACACACATTTGCTTTTGAAAAACACCCTCACCATCATTCTCACAGTACCCAACCTCCCATTCAGTATAAGGCAGCCAGCTAAATCTTCTCCCCTCCATCCCCCCCAAAGCCCTCATAATACCAATCTTTCCTTTTTTTATCAAAGGGAGGGAGGGAGGGAGGGCCAGCAAGCAAAAAAGTTAGTCTCCTTTAATTTTTATTTTTTAAAAAACACTCTTTTTAATATGGAGGAAAGCTATTTAGGGGGAACCAATGACATAAACACTACCAGGAAATGAAAATGAAAACTCTTCCCCCTCTTTTTTTTCAGTGGTGAGGGAAGAAATAAGTGCTTTCCAGTTCTTTGTTTACTTTGCCTCTTTGATTGTCTAGCTGTGGAGGGTTTCTCCTGGATTATTAGTAGACTCTGCATAATTAGCTGAGCTCTAAATGAAAAGATACTGGTGAAGCTGAAAGAGTTTGCTGGTTTGTAAGGACTTATCTTCATTTCTTGTCCTTAGGAGAAGGGAGAGAACAAACAGAGCAGTAGACACTGTACCTGCAAATCATCTGCAAGGTATATTGCTTTGTTGAAAGACTTATTATGTTATTTCAACAATATGGTGATTCAATGCACAGCCCTACTTCTGGATGGCAATACATACATACATACATACATACATACATACATACAAAAAGACTTTAAAAGAAATAAATTAGGCTGTGTATGCAGGTGTCATATTGGAAAGGCTGTATATGTGGCTATTGGAACTCATGTTGCCCCAGTGCTGGTCCAACACACTAACCACTGCATTTGAAGCAGAAAGAGGGAGATGAGGAGGAAGAGGGGAAAGCCATGCACATTTTAAAAAACCAGACAAGTTGGGGTTGAAGGAATTTCAATTAGAGAACAAGACCTGTTTTCTTCGGCCAGACTGTGATGGCTTCCAAGCACTGCAGTCCATCAGCTCAACCATCTTGCATTCTTCATCTGCACTTATAAACCCTTCCAGTAAAAAGACTCCTGGAAACGGAAAGGCCCAGCCTGCAAATTCTGATTGCTTTTCTCCCACAGCAAAGCCAGTCAGTGGACAGTACACAAAATTTGCACTTATCTGAGAAAAGAAGAGACAGCAAATTAGACTTTTGCATTTTCAGTATGGATACTCAAGTACAGGAACAGGTAGTCCCACTTGCATGATCAAATCTGTATTTTTTGTTGTTCCGTGACAGCGACAATGTGCTGTTGTAGAATTAAAAGTTGCTCCACAAAAACAATTGTTATGATTTCATTACCTTCCTTGAGGCTTAAGGATGATTTAAGGGAAGCCTTTCAGATACTAAAATTCTTTACTGAATCACACAGTGTTACATTAATGCTTTTTCTGATGAAGGAGCTTCTTAACACCTGAAATGGCATATGATACTTATTATCCATCTGTTGGCACTAAAAGGAAGTTAAAAAGTGGCAAGACAAAAGCAAAAAAAAAAGTTCTTTTTTGAAAGGTTTTTGAAAGGCAAAGTGAGTAAGCATTTGTTTTACTTCTGATTCTGTTATTAGTCATTTCTGACCACTTATAGTTAAAATAATAATCTGAAATAATTGGTTTCAAAGCTTTCTGCATTTGGCGTCCTTATAACACAGGTGGACATAATTATAATATAAATGGGATTATACAAAGGAGTGGTATGACAAATAATTTTCATATGCACCATGCTTGGTTTGTAAAGTTATTTTGTTATCAAGTAGATGGTGAAAGAGGTTTAATAGAAAGCAAAATATGTCCCTTCAATTGAGAAGTAATAATTCTTAAAGAAATAGGCTTGAAAATGCTATCCCACTGAATTCAATGGTACTTTCTCCCAAGGAAGCATGTACAGAATTGCAGCCCAAATTTCCTTTAGTTGTGACAGCCCGTCGAAATATTTTTGATCAAGTAAGTTCTGGTCCCCAAACCGCTGCTGCAAACACATTTCATAATATGCACCTTATTTGGCAGTTCTCCTGTGACAAATAGGGCTTACAACCTAGAAAAGTGCATATAGGATTACAGCCCAAAGGTGTTATGCCACCAGTGGCAGACGTACATTTTGGGGGCCCTGAAGCTTGGACTCTCATGTGGGCCCCTTTGCAACCAGTAGCAAGGTCTGGGTAGCTAATGTAATCTTCTTCAATGGGGTTGTTCCACAACAGATCACAATACCTTTATAACATTTGTGCTACTGAGTCTCAAAACTGTGGGATTGTTGAAGTATATACAACAAAAAATCAATCAATCTGAGTAATGTGACTCAAACTAGTCTAAAGGGTAAAGGGACCCCTGACCATTAGGTCCAGTCGCGGACGACTCAGGGGTTGTGGAGCTCATCTCGCTTTACTGGTCGAGGGAGCTGACGTACAGCTTCCGGGTCATGTGGCCAGCATGACTAAGCCGCTTCTGGCGAACCAGAGCAGCGCACAGAAACGCCGTTTACCTTCCTGCCGGAGCAGTACCTATTTATCTACTTGCACTGCGTGATTTCTAACTGGCAGGAGCAGGGACCGAGCAACGGGAGCTCATCCCGTTGCAGGGATTCAAACCGCTGACCTTCTGATCAGCAAGCCCTAGGCTCTGTGATTTAACCCACAGCGCCACCCGCATCTACCAGACCCCAAAATTTTAAGCAATACGGACTAAAGTCACTTCTGGGGCTCCTCCAGAATTGGGGCCCCTGAAGCTTAAGCTTCATTAGTTTCATAGTAGATCTGTCCCTGTATGCCACTTGAGCATGTGGAAAACGTTATTTCAGAAGGGGCCCTTGATGGAAGTTGGAATCTAATCACAAGTTCCTCACTTGTGCCTTAGGGCTAACGGTTGTATTGGACAGTAGCTTCAGCTTTTGTGTGCTGACATGATTGAATGCACCACCATTGGTGATGGTTCATGTCTGTCTTTGATGTTTATAGGTTGGTTGTTTTATAACTTCTTATGGAAGCCCTCCTTGTCTTTTCCATTGTAAAAGAAAGGCAAACAATAAAGGTTAAAGAATGCAAGCAGTACAGCCTATGACACTACTGATCACTGATGAGGGGAAGGCACTGTGCACTTTCTCCTGGGGCCGAGTGTGAAGTGACAGAAAACTCAATGGGTTGTGAACATTATTGTTATTTTAAGTGGTAGCTTAGCATCTTGAGGTGTGAATATGATCAAAACAAAGTTTAAATCTAAAATTTTAATGTCTCATCCCATTTGAGTTAGGAGGGTTTGAAATTTTTTTAAATTGCCAATTTTGGCCTTGTCAGACTACACAAAAACCTTAAAAGCTCAGCCAAGAATTGAGATATGTCAAAACAAAAACACCAATCTCTTCAAAACAAAAAAAAATTTTTTTCTTCCAGTAGCACCTTAAAGAACAACTAAGTTAGTTCTTGGTATGAGCTTTCGTGTGCATGCACACTTCTTCAGATACACTGAAACAGAAGTTGCCAGATCCTTCTATATAGTGAGAAGGTGGGGAGGGGTATTACTCAGAAGGGTGGTGGGAATGGGTGATGGCAGATAGCTGTGATGAGCCTGTTGACGACTCTTAACGACTGCAATAGGTCTTACAGGAAAAAGCAAGGGGTGAGAAGGTGAAAAATGGCTTTGTCATGTATAATGAGATAAGAATCCAGTGTCTTTGTTCAGACCAGGTCTCTCCATGGTTTTAAGTTTGGTAATGAGTTGCAATTCAGCAGCTTCTCTTTCCAGTCTATTTCTGAAAATCCTTTGTAGTAATACAGCTACTTTGAGATCTTGTATAGAATGTCCTGGGAGATTGAAGTGTTCTCCTACTGGTTTCTCTGTCTTGTGATTCTTGATGTCCGATTTATGTCCGTTTATTCTTTGGTGTAAGGTTTGGCCAATCTCTTCAGAACTTCATGGGCTCTAATATGATATGTCACATGATGGACTTACTTTAAAATTTAACATTGCAAAAAAGTTACAATTGAAAACTTCCAAAAAATTGTATTGATTATTTACTATTTCTAAGAGCTACCCAAATTTTAATCTTGGGATCTCAATGGGAACACATTTTAAAAATTGTCGTCTTCTTCTTTGGCGATCACTCGTAGCCAAGTAAGATTGTCTTCCATAAACACGGTTTTAACAATGAGTCTGTAAGTGACTGTGGAGGCCAGTTCTGGAACCACACGTCCTTCCACAGTAGGGACATTCGTGCCTTTCTCTTAGCAAGTTTCTCATGTCTGCCCTTTTAGGTTCTATTTAGGATAAATGGGTCTTCTTGGAGTAAAATATAACGGAATAAACAAGACTTTCAAACTACCACATCAGTTACTTGGGGAATTTTTTTTAACAAGTTATTCAATTGTAATGTATCTGAAAACCTAGTCCAGCTTTCCTTTTAAAAATGTGTTCCAAAGCCGAGCGGTCTATTTTACATGATAGAATCAACACGTCGAAAGAATCCTCGTTAGTATTTCATTTCATGGACATCAATGAACGAGAAGCGAGTTTCACAGTTTTAACGATGTGCTGCGTGAAGAAGGGCTTTTTCCTCTTGAATCTCCCAACATTCAGCTTCGCGGGATGTCCGCGAGTTCGAGTGTTAGGCGAGAGAGGGAGGAAAACACTTTCCTCTACCCACTTTCTCCATGATTGCCATGATCGTGTCACTTTTCCCGCGCCTTTCCCCCCCCAAACTAAAGGAGCCCCAAACCTTTCCTCGCAGCGAAGTGGCTCCTGCGGCCCCTTTCCTCCCACCCACTACTATTACTGCAGTAATGGTGGGCCACTCGGCACCCCCTCAAGAGGCGCGCGCCCCTCGGCCGAAGGCAGGGGCTCCTTCCCCCTCCTCTTCCTACACACACCTCCCCGCTTCCTCCAAACCTTCCCCCTCGCCCCTGAATGCCCACCCACTTCCCCCACCATCACTCCTCCTCCTCCGATGCCGCGCGTGGTACCTGCGGGGGCGGAGCGGCCTCGCAGAGCAGGCAGCCGCGGACCCCTTTGCACCCGCAGCAGCCCCCGGGCTCGCCTCCCGCTCCCCGTCCTCCGGAGGCGGCAGCAGCAGCAGCAGCGGCGGCCGCCACCGCCGCCTCCTCCTCCATCCCGACCCCGGTAGCTCTTGCCGCCGCCACCGGCCTTGTCGGGAGGGCCTCCCTCGGAGCTTCCGGTTCGCCGAGCCCTGGCGGCGGCGGCGGCAGGAGCAGGAGCCCCTTCGCCCGCCTGAGGTAAAAAAAAAAAAAAAAGGCCCCGGGGCCGAGGAGGTGGAGAGCGGGGCTGGAGGGGGCGGGATGGCTGCGCTCGAGGCGCCTCAGGCGCGCACGCGGCGGGGAGGCGAAGCGGCCCGTCGCCCAACGTTCCTCTCCCAAGGCCCCGCCGGACTGGTGGTGGTTTAGCAGCGGGGAGGAGGGCGGACTCGATCTCCCAGCAGCGCATTGCGCGGCGCGCCTACAGAAAAGCATTCTCGGGCCCTCCCGGGGCATGGCGGGAATTGTAGTGCCGGGCTTTGTGTGTTTTAGAAGAGAAAAAAAAGATGCCGTCGTGGGCCGTTTCTCCCGTTGCCACCTACGCAGCCGGGGGGAGGGGGTGTCTTCTTGGCCGCCTCCTCACCTCAAAATGAGTGGGGTGGGAAGAGGAAATTTCGGGGGGGCCCCGCCACCGTGTCTCTGTTCTCAGACAAGGGGAGCAGCTGCCGGCCCCTCGCCTTGGTTTTTGAGACAATGCCGCCCCTCAGAAACGGGCCGCGCGGGTCTTCCGCGCCCCCCGCACCTCGGATGCCAGCGCGAGGAGGTTTACCTCAGGGAAAGGATCCACCTCGCTAACTCCCGCCTCGGTGGTTTATTACCCCGCCCCGCCGCCGCTGCTTTCCCGCCACACCGCCCTTTCCCGTTTAAGACATTTCCCACTCCCCTCAAAGAAAACCCCCGGGTTATCGTGGGAGCTGGGTGGTACGGCGGGGACGACGACCACGGGTTTTAAAAATGAAATTAAAGCAGCAGCAGCCCTGCCTAAATATGCGTGGCGGCAACCCGCGTTTAACCACAGAGAGCGTTCATTCAGAGTGCACAGCCATTAAGACTGTGCTTTCCATGTAAACCTCAGTCTCCCTGCTCCCAGAATTGATAGATAGTAACAGTAATGCATATGGCTTTGGTGTTGTTGTTTTTGCCCCCCCCTTTCATTCAGAAACAAATCCGAAGCTGCTTTGCAAGACAAGGTATCATATATGCAACAATTCACAAAATATAAAAGCAGGATCCTTCAACCCTACTCACGAGTTGTAAATGGTACAAGTGAGACAGCAGACTTGCCCTGCAACCAGTGGCGTAGCGTGGGGGGTGCAGGGGGGGCCGGCTGCACCGGGCGCAACATCTGGGGGTTAAGGTTAGGGGGCGCAAATCCACGGGTTAGGGGGCGCAAATCCACGCGTTAGGGGTGCAAATTACTTGCCTTGCCCCGGGTTCTGACAACCCACGCTACGCCACTGCCTGCAACACCATGGCCCAGTTTGCACATCATGGCAAATTGTAGTTAAGTCTCTGTTCCATGCAACAAGCCACAATACTTGTGTTCCATGCAACAAGCCATAATACTAGTGTTCGGTGCAAACCAGGAATTGTGGTTTGTTTTGCTTAAAGCAGGTGGTGGCAGTTCAGCTGCAGACACCCTTCAATGAGACTGATTATCTTGGCCCGTTCTAGCCTGACGAGGTCCAGTTTTAGGATATTATCTTCCTTGGTTTTCCTGATACAGTGGTGCCCCGCAAGACGAATGCCTCGCAAGACGGAAAACTCGCTAGACGAAAGAGTTTTCCGTTTTGGAGGTGCTTCGCAAAACGAATTTCCTATGGGCTTGCGTCGCAAGACGAAAATGTATTGTGAGTTCCTGCGGGGGTTTTTTTCCTTCCCCCCCCCTTTTTCTAAGCCGATAAGCCGCTAAAAGCCGCTAATAGCGCTAATCCGCTAATCCGTCAATGGGCTTGCTGACGAAAAAGAAGAGACTCGCAGAATGGATTCTTTTCGTCTTGCGAGGCACCACTGTAGATGACTTTTATTGGGAAAAGGACAAGGGGAGTACAGCCTTGTAGGATCCCTTTGTTCCTCAGCATCTTTTGCTATGCTTGACCATTGTCTCCTGTGAGTTGGAGACAATGTTTTGCAGTGGTTTCACACCTCAATAATGGTTTGGTTCCAGAGACTAGTACTGGGCAAATGTGCCTCTGCCCCTTGGCAGCTGTCATAGGGCAGGATCTCTCCCCCCCCCATGCTGTTGAATGTATATATCTGAAGCAGCTGGGGAGTGTCATTAGGAGTTTTGGAACAAATTGTAACTAGGATGCAGATGACACCCAGCTGTATTTCTCTGCAGCATCTGAATCAGGAATTTGCATGTCCTAAACCAGTGCCTGCATGCAATTATGGGTTCGATAAGTGCTAATAAATTGAGCGTCCTAGTAAGATGGGTTAGTCCCAGGTCCAGGAATTAGGTTGTATACTTGCCCTGGATGGGGCTATCCCTTTCAAGGAATAGGTCCACAGTTCTGGGATGCTTCAGGGTCCATTACTGTTATGAATACATTTAAATAGGTACCTTTATTCTCTGTAAATCTCAACTTTTCACAATTAAAGAACCCCCAAAATTAGCACACGGTTTCTAAGTCCCTGAAGGACAATTTCCGGGTACAGGATGAAAGTTCTTAGAGATAAATCTGCAGATAGATACAAAAGCAGTCGTTAACTTGGCTGTATGTTAATATTTATACAAAGATTAAGTTTTCTGCTTAGTATAATTCAAGTTACATAGTTTTTATTTTGAACACAAAGTAGCTGTAATAACATATTATGTACACAACAGAACCCACTTGTAGGCTTCTGTGGAGTTGATGTCTCCAGCTTGCAATTGAATGCAAGAGATTTGGTAATATAGAACTGTACTTTTCTTTCTAAATTCTCACAGACAGATGGTTGTTTAAAACCCTCAGCCTTTGGCTCCAACTGCAGATTACTTTGTTTCTGTTTGGCAACACAATTTATTGCTACTGGATTAGGATTGTGCTCTCATTCTTTCTCTCTTTTTTCCACCAGGAAGTTTTCATTCAATATTTTTGGGTTTGCAGAAAACCAGAAAAGATTAAAAATGTCCAAAATTACCACAGAACTTCTGTTGGAAAGGGCAGTGCCTAAATCTACTAGGCTGCGAAAAATCAAAATTCTGAAGTAAGTGCAGTCATATGTTTATAAAAGAAGAAAGATAATTGGTGCAGTTAGATTTTAGTAATTTGAGTTGCTTAAGCGATTGTAATATTACTTTCACAGAAAAATCAGGGCATTAAATTAAATGCCTCAAATCACAGAAATGTAAAACTGAGCATGCATTTCCAAGCAATGCATTCTACCAATAAATATTGGTAAATATTCATTTACCAATGAGGATGGAGTCCTTTTTCTGCTTGGTTACAGTCCTTAAGATGCATTTTTAAATGGGGCAGGTACAATTCAGGAAGCATTTTATAATTAAAAAAACCAAAAGTTTCCAGTTAAGATGGTGCTGTGATCTGTAAGAGTTCCTGAACAAGAGCCCTGCCCTCCCATTTAGTCCAGCATCTTGTTTCCAACAGCAGCCAGTTTGATGGCACCAAGAAGCTCACAAATAGGGCATTAAGGTAGCTACCCATCATGCTACCCAAATATGAGAGGTTTTCCTTAACTTTTATACTTACAGACTGTCAAGTTCCCAGATCACTACTTTATCCTTTTTAGGTTGTAGGATAGGGTTTCCTCCCTAAGTTCTTGATTACTTCACAAACTATTTCTGGCCTTTACTGTTCATTAGCCACCATTGCTGAAATACAGTTTTTGCTTGTATTGCTTTGAAAACTCCACATACTATTTAAGATCTTCTGGGTTGAATCTTGTTGCTAAAAATTTTGGGGAAGGGGAGCTGTGCTCTGCTGAGCCTAGTTGCAGCGTTAACCACTAATTAACAAATTAACCTCTGCTAGAGAGCAGAGATTTTTCCAACAGTCTATACTGTTGGGATTTCTTCCTCCCTGCTTCAGTCATTAATAAATTTATTAATATAAAAGCTAATGTGAAAGAGATTCATTCATTACACCATCATAAACAATGTACAGGTATGGATGTTCTCACTAAATTTATCATTCCAAAATTCAGTTTCTTTACATGTAGGTTTTCATTTCATTTGTGCAGGCCCAGATATAATATGTAAGTTTAAGCATTACCTGTATAACTATATCTATCTCTCTATCTATCTGGCCTATAAAACCAGTCGTAACAGAAATGGAAGTACTTTCTTTTCCTCCAGTTAGTGGCTGTTGACATTTTTGCTGCTGTGAATAAATATATAATTATCTCAACATTCCCACTTTATACTTACTATAAAGCATTGCAAAATGTTTGATGGCATGGGAGTCAGTAGTGTGCAGAACCTTTTTCTTCTTCAGCTTGTCCAAGTTGCAGATAACAACAGAAGACTTGGAACCACAGTTATTTTCTCATCTCCGCCACCTCCAAGAACTCGACCTCTCTGACAACTTGATAGAGAGGCTCCCTGACAATCTCAGTTTGCCAAACCTCCGTATCCTAAACTGTGACAACAACAACCTGGAAGACGTGACATCCCTGAAGCAGTTTCCACAGCTGGAGGAGCTAACCTATGTGAACAATGTATACCTGACAGTAAGTACAGTGTTTGGCAATTAACAGGGTTTCTAAGCTTAAACCTGGAGAGCTCTGATGGTGATGATAATATTCCCGTCTTGTCTCAGGTGGTGAAAGGGGATGCAATGCCCCTGTGAGAAGCTGAGTGTTCTTCCTCCCCCCACTTTTTAAAAGTCAAGTTTCTAGCTCTTTGAGAAATAGAGATTAAATGTATGCCATTTTTTGCATGCCTCATTGGGGGGAGGGTGAGTGGGACTGCTGATGTGTCAATCAACTCCCACACCTGTTCAGGCATTTCATTGTCCCTCGGGGTTATACCCAATGAAAGATAAGAGGTGGATCTGTAATATGGTCCAAGTTCATCCTGAATGCAAGATCTGCTGGAAAAGGGTGACCCAACTTTTCATACCAAGTAGGCCACAAGAGTACTACGACACGGAACCCGCAGACCACACCCAAAGCCTAGTTAGTGCTTTTTCAGCTTTGGAAAGGCAGCTGGGAGGCAGGTGGCTCAAATGTTCACAAGGGCCTCAAGCAGCCCTTGGGCCACACATTGGATCAGCCTGTGCTAGACCCTGCAAGATAAATATTCATTTTTGTTACTGTTGTGAGTTAGCTATTACTGTTGCATGGACTTTAGAGAAACTGAAATATGTTGACTTGACCAGTTAAATACCTTTTGTGGATTCACAATAATTACAGGCATTTTTCTTTTCTTTAAACGTTTGTTTCTTTGACACTTAACAGCCAAATGTTACTTAATGTTTTCAATTTTTTTAAAGGAATGCTTTAAAACCTAAAATCTCAATTGCTGGCTAACTCTCTTAGTTGTCACAGTAGGCGGGCCATACCAGGGCCGACCCAAGACATTTTGGCACCTGAGGCCAACCACAAAAGTGGCACAGCCCTCCCACCATCAGGGAAGCAGGGGTGAGTGAAGATCTAAATCGGGAACAAGGATGGAAAAAAGATCTACATCAGAAACAAGGGGAACAATCAAATCAGCCTTACTCAACAACTGAAGTGGGAAACAAAGGCTTCCATGTGGCGGGGGGGAGGGGGGAGGAAAGAAAGAGGCCTGCTCTGAATCAAGCCAGTCAGGTGCAGAGCCCACTAAAAGCCAGAGGGCAACACCCACCATTTATTCCCTAGGGGTGGGAGGAGGCCAGCAGTGTCTCCTATTCTCTGAGAGGCTGCTATAGAGGCACTATGAGGGGTGGGGGCTGCCAAGGAGGAGGCAGATTTGGCTTCCAAGGAATTCTTCACAGCCATTGGTGCCACCACGGCAGCTACAGCAGCAATGGGCAATGCATTCCTTGGAGGCTGAATCTGCTGCGCCTGTGGATCCTTCCGTCCAGTGTGGTTGCCTCACCTTGCCTCCTCAGTGGGCCGGCCCTGGGCCATACATAATCTATATGAAATGCTTGGTTTGGAGTAAAGTTGGCGAGATTTACTTAAAGGGCATCTTGTAAGGCTGCTTTCTTTTCTTGCCTGCCCCCCAGCCCAGTGATGACTATAAGGTCATGTTTCTTCTGCAAAATCTCCGACAACTGAATGGCAAGGATATCACCAAGCTGGCCAGCCATGTGAGAGTTGTCAATAGTCGAGAGCTGACCAGTAGGGTAAGCCATGTGATGGTTATATTTTTTGAGAGCATAAAAGAAAACTGCACATTATATATATATTTAAAAAGCTGTACGGTATAAATAATAGAATTTGCATTGATGGAATTACAACCTTAAATGAAATAGATACATGTAATCAGTGCTTTTCCCCCCTAAAAAAATGTTTAGGGGTACTTCCATTTTACTACTCATATTGAAATACTGCCCCTCAATGAGGCCAAACTTAGGTTAACAAAATGTTTAGGGGTATGCATACCCCTGTGTCCCCCCACCCCAGAAAAAAGCACTGCATGTAATAAAGAAAGGAAGCAATGGGTAAGCAAAGACAATCGCAGTAAGAGCTTAACCAAATAGATAAGATCTGAAATAGGCACATTTTGGGGATCTTCATAAATGTAAGAGGAACTGATCCAAACAAAGGGGATGCTGCCTTTATAGCAGGGTTAGCCTAGGACCGGGAGACCCAACTTATAATCCCCACTCAGGCATGAAACTCCCCCCCTTCCCCCCCACACTTTGAGCTAGGCATACTCTCTCAGCCTTACAGGGTTGTGATGAGACAGTGGGTGGAAGGCAGCCATCCTGTGCGCCTTGGAAAAGAAAGGTTGGATATAAATGTTGGCATCCACCTGTCTCTAGAGACAATGGAAGAGTGTGCCATCAAGGGTAAAGTCAAACCGCTGGAGAGTTACAGTGCCTGCTGTGGCTATAGAAACTAATGTGGGAGAAACATGTTTTATTGCAGCTGGGGCAGATAAAGGCACCCAGTTTCGCTTTTACAGATGCAGCATAGTGTTTCTTCTCTCTACGCTCCTCCCAGCAGGCATTTCTCATCTGGTCACTGCTGTGGATACATGACCTGTCTGTCTGCAGGCATTTGGATATAAATGTAGTAACTTCTACAGCTTTGACTGCTGACTGTTGCAGATGTCTCCAATAAGTAGGTTTACATAGTGAGCAGACATATTTAGTATTGTACTTTTAGAAATGCATTACCGTATCTTTGAAGGGGTGGATACGCCAACTCCCGTGGGTTCAGCAGAGGTTTTGTGTGGCATCTATTTTATTTTCTTTAAACGTAGGACAGGTATGATTAAAACTGAGGTATGATTAAAAATGAGGATAATGGCACAGCAAGCAGATAAAAATAAATAAATGAGCTTAGCTTTAATCTCAGAGTTTTGCCTCAGCTGCTCTAGATTCCAGTCAGGTGAGGAACATTGTCTTTACCTCTTTTGTTCTGCTGCATCCTGTCCCTTTTCTGGGTGCACAGCCTTATATATCTTCTTGTTATTTCTGCTTCACTTAACTTTCACTAACTGCTATTGACATGAAGTAATGTTTACATTTTATAATTTAATACGTTTTCTATCAATAGATGTGTTTCAACATTCCAACATCACTATAATCAAACAATTTCTCTTCTTGCAAGAAGATTAAGTAATTTTTTTTACTGACTCCATCTTGACTGTAAATAACTATCTTTATTGTTCAGTATTGCCTTTTCTATTAACCTATGGTTTATTCACATAGCCTTAAGTTCACTTCGGCATGTTCTAGACCTGCAGCCAAACTGGACTAATAGTGAAGGAGACACTTGAGCACCTGCTTTTAGCAAGCGCCCATCTCAGCTTTCATTTACCTGTCAGTTTGACCCAATTTGACCATTGGGTGGACAACAGGTTGCAGTTTGTATCACCAGCTCTCATGTTTGTGAAGAACAGACAAGTAGTTAAAAATGCCATGTATTGAAATAAAAATAATAAGTGAACACGAGAAATCTGCCCATAAAACAGAAAGTAATTTCCAGATTGAAAACCATCATCAAACTTCCCCATTTTACTTGGTATGAGTTTTCAGTTGCTGTCCATCTCACCTGATGGAGCACCTGGAGCAAGGTCTGAGCCTAAAAATCTCAACACCTGGGCAGGTTAATACATTCAAAAGAAACCTAGGATATTCTGTATATTATTATTTTATATGTAAGTTTAATACGCTTCTCTCTTTGTCTAGGTCAGATCTCACTGGGGGAAAAACTTCCGGAAACAGCTGCCCAAAACTCCGTCCCCAGAGCAGTTGAAATCAGTCAGGAAAAAATTCATCAAGTCTGCACAAGCCCATGTAGCATATGGACCCAGCTCACTCAGCGGCTTCACCCGATGGCGGGTAAATTCACCCCCATTCATTCTCTGCTGCCCTTTGTATATTAGGTCTTCATGCAGCATCTGATACTTAACATAGAATCTTGATGGCAGCTGCAGCTATGCAGATAAATTGTCAAAATATAAATCGGGGGCGGGGGCGGAATCATTTGGCCCAAAAAACAGCTCAGTGACTCTGAAATTTGTCTAGGCAAGAGGGTAAAAATCCGCATGCTTTGCCAAGAGGCCTTTCAACCAAGGATTGATGGATTGACTTGTGAAATTAACAGAAAACCAAGAACTTCAGACCGACTTCTCTACATTTTGCCTTCCTGATCACGGCAATAGGGCTTCCCTGTAAAATTCCTTATTTAAAAGTTGACGTTGCTGGTTTGTTGGGATTGCTAAAAATGCAGTAGTGCTGAATGGTATTGATAAAGGGTATTAGGTTTCAGCTGCAATATCCTTTGTGGTGTTAGGTATGCCTAAACTTATTGAAATAGAGTAGGCATGTGCATGCCTTATGATCTTGTTATTTTCAAAAAATGTTCTACTGACAGAAATAGAAACTAATGACTTTCAAGTAAATTGATTTGGAATTTGAGGTATAAAGCCATGCATTCTCTACAGTTGAGAAATAGCTATTTTTATTGTTTATATTATGCCTACCACAGCAAGATAAAGTCTTCTTACATATGGAGCATTCACAGTCTATCTTAGATAAGAGTTCCATGTGACTTGAAAATGTGTCTGCACACAGCTTCATCCAAAGAGATTTTTAGCCTTTGCAGCCTTTTGGGTTTTTTCATAGGCACTGCAAGGCTTGAACAGTAAAATCTGGACCTGTGTTACTGTGTACTATTGTGTAGCGTCAGATCATATTAGGAGGTAGTGCATCTCATAGCCTACAAGTTTGTCAGAACCACATGTCTGCTGCTGGCATTATCTTGCATTGGCAGGGCTTGGGCAAGAATGAGATGTTTAGAAGTAGTTTTGCAAGCATAGTTGAGAAGTGCACAATACTCATTAGATCAGTGTAGAGTAGAGCATAAAAAGTGTTTGGACTTTAATTTTTTTCAAATTTCCCAGGTTTATCCAAGCTACCTTGCCATCTTATGTAACTGGACTGCCTGCTTATAACCTTATTCTCCCGCCCTGGGCCTCAGACAAGCTCAGCACAGGCCTGATTATATATCCTGTTTTTTGAGGAACTTTCTCTTAAAAACAGTTTTTATAATCTTCAGCAATGTTATGCATTTGGTAGTCTTATGACTCTTTTGATAATGCTAATGGACAACAAAATAATAACTGAATAAATTGCAGGATTCCAGTCCAATTTTTACACTTTTTGCTGGGCTACTTGAAAGAATTGGTAAAAAATCAATGCACTTGAAAGTTGCCTGAGATGTCTTAACCATGGCCATATCACAAATCATTTGACAGTGAAAATCTAAGATCTTTCTTAAGAAATGGTTACTTTAAGCCTAGAATGAACAAGCTGATTACCCTTGTTAAACAGTTTAAAGAGGAAACTATTCTGTCTTTTAAGGCCTCTGGAGAAATGCAGAGTTGTTGATCCCTCTTACAGGTATTATAAACTGCTTCTTTTCTGCATCTATCTTGTTATTAAAATTTGACCATTCTCCATTATCTTTTTCTATTAGGTGAAAATGATTGCAGAGGAATTCTTGACTTCACTGTTAAATCAGGAAGACAAGGCTGCTTCTAAAGTGGAAGAATCGGCGGAGGAGGAGGGGGAAGAGGAAGAAGAGGAGGAGGAGGAGGAAGAGGAGGAGGAGAAGGAGGAAGAAGAGGAGGAGAAAGATGAAGAGGAGGAGGAGGAAGAAGAAGAAACAGAAGAAGAAATTATGGAAAATGCTTCAGATACTGAAAATAAGGTTGCTACTAAGGTCAGAATTTGGCAAGTGAATACCCTGACCACCTCAGTCAAATTAATATTCTTCCCCCAGTAGGTGTCAGTTAACATCTTTCTAGCTCTTGTCTTTGGAAGTCATTGGCTACTCTCACTAGCCACTTGGGGAAAGGCAATAGTTCAATGCAGAAAAAGGACATTGATCAGTCAGAACATTGGCTTTACATGCAGGTTTAGTTCTTGGCATCTCCAGGTAGGGCCGCTTGCAATCCTGGAGAGTCACTGATAGTCAGTGTAGACAATACTAAGTTAGATGCCCAATAGCCTGATTCAGTATTGTTGCTGACAAGGAAATTATGGGTACAGTGGTACCTCGGGTTACAGACACTTCAGGTTACAGACTCCACTAACCCAGAAATAGTACCTCGGGTTAAGAACTTTGCTTCAGGATGAGAACAGAAATCACGCGGTGGCGGCAGCGGGAGGCCCCATTAGCTAAAGTGGTACCTCAGGTTAGGAACTGTTTCAGGTTAAGAACGGACCTCCAGAACGAATTAAGTTCTTAACCCGAGGTACCACTGTATATAAAAAGGAGAATTCCTGGATGCCAAGATCCAAGTTTGGGGCAAGTGCTCTTTGGTGAGAGAACCACAGCAGAGATTTAAAATCACAAAATATTCAGTCAACCCAAGCCATGGAGATATAGACTGTTAGACTTTTGAAATATGCTCTTGTGAGTTGCTTCCAAAACTTCCAAGAGTCCACATGTTTGCAAGTTAAAAATGGTTTACTTACAAACTCTCCAAAGGTCAGGGTCATGTGCTTTTCCATGTAGCATGTAGAAAACTTATAGAGGCAGTAAAACTTGGTTTAGTTACAGTGGGGAAATTACCTAAATTCTTGGTAGAAGAACTCAAAAGAGGCTTGTTAGAGCCACATGGTTTGAGCTTAGAACAACCAGCTCAGACCTCTTTATATGCTGAGCTTCTCAGGTAGACTGAGATACAACAATAGGCTCTATTACCTTCCTCCCAAAGTGAGTAGGCGTAACCTAGCTAAGTCTCACAGGACAGTTTACTCTATACCATTAGAATTAAGCATGTTGGTTAGATGAGGCAGGTTATCCCACAAGTATAACATGGCTTCCTAATGGCGGAGCATATGCTTTGCATGCAGGAGGACTCTGGGGCAATCCCTGGCATCAGTGACTAAAAGGGTCATCAGGAAGCAAGAATGAGAGAGGTCTGCCTGAGACCTTGAACTGCTGCTAAGAGAGTTAACAGAACTGGACTAGACAGACTAGCAGCCTGATATTTTGTTATACATTTCATAAACTGAAGCATTAAAGTTTGGCTGTGATGAACTTAATAAGATGGTCAGCCTTCTGTAATAAGAACCTAGCTTCCTCCTTATCTTATCACCTGGGCTCCACATTCATTAGCATATAAATGGAGGAAGTTGGGAATTTCAGCCACAGAAATTAGCCTTTGATCTTGTCCACCATAATACATATTAACCCAATACAAATGGTGTGGAGGCCTACTTTGTCCTCCCTTTCTGAATTAAGGAAAGTGACTATAGGAGGGATGCATAATAGCAGTGACTGGCCACTTTAGGCAGCATTGCTCTTTCTATGCCTGAAGTGGGGAAAGGGTGGTAGAGAGCGCAGCTGTTGGTGAGAGATTGTGGGGTGCCAATATCTTTTGTCATTGTGTATCTCAGTGCCACCCTCCCACCCCAGCAGGTAGGACAAGGCTTGCGGAGACGGGAAAATCTGAAATGCTGTCAACACATCTCATTAAGATCCCCAGTGGATTTTGTTCTGTGTTTCAGAAAAACAGCAGAAATGTTACTGGATTGTGGGACGTTGTAGATTGAAGTAAAAGTTGTCACTATGCTGTGCAAGCCACTGTGAAATGATAGCACAGCTTTTGAGTTTTGTTGTGAGAATGAATGAGCGAGCCAGGAGTTGCTTCTGTGTTTTGTTTTAATAGGGCACAGTAACCCCCAGCAAAAGAAAAGGGGCTCATTCCAAAGGAGGAGCAAGCAAGAGACCCCATTCTCGCAGCAGTTCCAATGAGGAAGCCTCTCCCAGCCCCAAGAAGCCCAGTCGCTTGCAGGACGAGCGCAGCCCTGAGAGGGCAAAAGCATCTCGCCCACAGACCAAGGAATCCCAGGACGCTCAGGATTCTGAAGGGGCCCATCGGAATGGAGGGCGTCTTCCAAAAGCACACAGCCACAAAAGGTCCAGTCAGCAGAAAGAGGAGCACAGAGAGGAGGATGCAAGAGATGTTTGTAGCACTCCAATCAAAGACTTGGAAGGCGAGGTATCAGGAGAGTCTTCCAATGTAGGGCTTGCTGGGGCAAGAGGGCAACCTTCCTAAAACTGGAAATTTTATGATGAGTTTGCAAAAAGCAATGAATGCAAGAAAACAAGGAGCCCTGTACCAACAAAAATATAGAGAAAAACATCAAAACTGATGATTTCAATTTATTGGAGTAGATTATCAATATCCTGACATGTTTTGAGTTACAAAAGCAGGCTTGAATCAGGATAAACCATGTTTTTCCCATGGTAAAACAAGTACACTTTTCAAATCTTGAAAAGTAACTGATATGTGACATCCAGTGCATATATAGTTGATCAAAAGTACAAAATTATCAAGTTTATGTTATGTCTTTTCCTAATGTATTTATCCTCTCTGGCTCGTTTTTGCTGGGCTGAGCTGTTTGACTTCAAATTGCAAGTGAGAACACACAGAACTGAGTGTTTCACTGTGCAAAAAAAATTCCCTGCACCTAGTAAACTACATGTTTGGGAGAAGGGTTCTATACTGTTCTTTCTAGCATGCTAGTTTTTTGTGTGCAGGGAATTCTAAGGTTCATGCGCATATCTCTATAAGTTAATAGGAATTTCCTGTAAAAAAATGCAGTGAAAATGCTATACTGTTAATTACAGGGCTGGACAGAAGATAGATCACATTTTGCTTGTGGCATATTAGAAAAGGTTTATGACTCCCAATTGTTTAACAATAGCAGCAGCAAAACTACTTTTTCCACCTAGGTTAGGCTGTTTAAATGATGAAAGTTAACCAGCAGTTTCCCTTTGTGCAAAAGGACTGGTTTCAGTTGGTTCTGGTAGTGAAAGCAAATTCTTAGATTCAGAATGTGCTCAGAGGCAGCCTGAGTTTTAATTCCATTTTTTGGGGGTACCTAGTTCAGGCTTGTAGATCTTGGGATTCTAGTAAAAATAAAAACAAGTAGGTTTACTACATGCCCTTTTATAGATCTTAATCCTTCCACAGATTAGAAGACTGTGACTTCTAGTCTCAGCAGACTGTGCATCCAACAAAAGATGATGGACATGATCAGCTCTTCCATTATAGTGGTGCCTCGAGTTACAAACACTTCAGGTTACAGACTCTGCTAACCTGAAAGAGTTACCTTGAGCTGAGAACTTTGCCCCAGGATGAGAACAGAAATGGTGTGCCGGCAGCACAGCAGCAGCAAGAGGCCCCATTAGCGAAAGCACGCCTCTAGTTAAGAACAGTTTCAGGTTAAGAACGGACCTCCGGAATGAATTAAGTTCGTAACTAGAGGTACCACTGTACCAGTCACTTGACTGAAGGGGTAGGAAGGGTAGTGGGTGCTGCTAAATCTACAACACCCCTCTCTATCACCCTCAGTTGGTTATTGATGAGACACAGCTGGTGTGCTCTGAAGAACATCGTATCCTGCACGTGCATTGGAAGCACGGAAGCTCTACAGTGAGGGTCTGGGTCACAACTATTTTAACATCCCAATGTTCTGCCACCTTACTAGTTTGATAACTTTCCTATCTGATGGACTGAGAGCAGGCAATAGTGTGCCTACTGTTTCTTCTTAGAAGCTTTTTGTTCCACTTCAGGCAAAAGTCCCCCAGAACAGCTCATATATACTATGCAAGTTGGAAATGGAGCAGCCGCCAGCCAGTTTAAAACAGCACTAAAGGTAAATTGACCCCTGATCGTTAGGTCCAGTCATGGACAACTATGGGGTTGCGGCGCTCATCTCGCTTTACTGGCCGAGGGAGCCGGCATACAGCTTCCGGGTCATGTGGCCAGCATGACTAAGCCGCTTCTGGCAAACCAGAGCAGCACACGGAAATGCTGTTTACCTTCCCGCCAGAGCGGTACCTATTTATCTACTTGCACTTTGACGTGCTTTCGAACTGCTAGGTTGGCAGGAGCAGGGACCGAGCAACGGGAGCTCACCCCATCGCGGGGATTCTAACTGCCGCCCTTCTGATCGGCAAGCCCTAGGCTCTGTGGTTTAGGCCACAGTGCCACCCGCAACTCTAAAACAGCACTACAGACAGCTTTAAATAGTCTGGACAAATAAAACTGTCTTTGCCTGGTTCTGGAAGGTTATCAGATTTAATGCATATGCATTAAATACATCCCCCAGGCTGGTTAGGCTGTGAGAATAGTAGCTTGTCCTAGGACCACCCACAAAGAGCTTCAACACAAAATGGGGTTTTGAACATGGGTCTCTGTGCCTGACCGCAGCATTCAATTTCTGCTCAGAAAACTCAAGTTCTCTCCTTTGTAAAACAAAGGCTATGCCTTTTATGCCATTGGCGTTGAGCTTACGTTTACAGTGACCTGCTTTCTTATAGGAGACGATCAGCCTGGAGCCTGTCCATTTTCTACAGTGTCACAGTAAAGGCAACAACAGGGATGACTTTAAGACCCAGTTATGGGCCTGTGTCTTTGAGCCGCCACTGGATTGTGGGACGAGAAAAGGTAAGCATGGCTGAGCGGCCTTGGCAGACTTAAAAGTAAAATACCAGAGAAGGAATTATATTAATAGTTTCAAGGATTTCATAGGGTTGTAGAGTTGGAAAGGAACCCTGAGATCATCTAGCCCCAGCCCACTCCAATATAGGAATCACAGCTAAAGAATTGCTGACAAATGGCCACCCAACCTCTATTTAAGAACTTCCAATGAAGGAGAGTCTGCCACCTTCCAAGGTAATACATTCCGCTGTTGGACAGCCGTCCGAAAGTTGGTTCTGAGCATTAGCCTGCCTGACCTGTTCCCTGCAAGTTTTGGCTACTCATTTATACTCTTCCTTCATTTGCTCCTTCTGTTTCTTAGATACGCCTCTTTTAAATCTCAGCTCACTGGAAAGCTCCTTATTCAGCCACACTCGTGCCTCCCACTTTTCTTTCTTGTTGGAATTGTTTGTGATTGTCCTATCAATATCTCACCTTTAAGAAACTCTCATCCATCATGAACTTCCTTCTCTTGAGTATTTCTGACCATGGGATCACACCTAGTAGTTCTCAAGCCTTTTGAAAATGGCTTTCTTAAAGTTCAAAGTGCATGCCTGACTACACTCAATTTTCTGTATAATGAATTGTATTGTAATGGTGAGAGATGTCCCCCACAGCCCCCATTGCTAATGACAGAAGTTCCCCCTCTCTGGTTCTGATTCTTTTAGCAGGCCCCGTCCTCATGTTTTACTCATTTTATCATTCCAGTGGATCGTGTATTTCTGTTTCAAGTGTGCAGGCTAGTTATACCAGTTTTATATAGGCAGAAGCTGCTGTCCACAATCCGACTGCAATTTAAGAGGGATAATTTATTGGTTAGATCTAGCCTTGTAATTTCTTAAGGCCCAGTTTACACACTATCTGATTTGCTAAAGTCACTTTGCCATTTTCGCATTGTGTACACAATGCGAAGGCGCCTTAAGAGGGTAAGATTTATTACTTACTTAATAAGTAAGCCATCCTGTAACATGAAGTTCTCAGGGCAGCTTACAACATAAAACATCTGCCTTGTACTGTGTCAGAGTGAAACAATGAAAGCCGCGTCTTGCTTCAGGGGTGGAGAAAACACAAACCTCTGAAAGGGTGTTCAGAGGACATGCCACAAAATCAGTTAACATGAGATTAAAGCTTGGTTGCCGTGTGGAATCACAAGGAATGAAATCAAGGCCAGTATGAGTTTTGATGAAGGACTTGAAGGAAAGGAGAAAGCTGGCACCTCAGACCTGCTCAGGGAGGAAGATCTGTGCATTAGGGATAAGTGAGTGTAGGCCCTGTACTCCAAGGAGCAGGACAGTTTTGTCTGAAAAAAGCACTGAGATTTTGCTGTATTGTTCTAGATAGTGTTTTAAGTTTCTAGTTACATAGAGCACCTAAAATCTTTGGTCAAGGAAAATGATGCTATGTTTTATATAAATAAAAGATGGTGCTTTCCCTGAGAAGTTTTAAGTTGGTATGTAAGTGTGGACACTGTGGTCCACAGTAGGTAGCGTATAGTTACTACTGGCCTCAGTTGCCCATTTGTGATTGGCTGTCAGTGAGAGCAAAGCAGAGATAGTAGAGCACTTGGCACATTAGAAGTACTGTATTGTGTGGCTATAACCACACAAAAAGCATTTCCACAGCTTCCCCACACCTCCAGGAGCTAAATGTCAGGTCAAATGGGAACACAAGGGTTACAATTACTGTGTTTGTTTTTTTTAATTTTTTCAGATCCTGTGGTGAGTTCATCCAGAACAGCAGCTACCTGTGGTGGAGACTCTGTCTGTTTGGTGGACTGCGAGACAGGCATTGTCTTGAAAAAGTACAAAGTGACTGGGGAGGTAGGGAAACAAGAATGTCTTACTTGATCATGAATGCCAGGTGTTGGGGGGTTGCAAGAATGTCTCCTGATAGGAAGTGGAGATGGTGACTTAAAACCCAGGTGCTGCGTTGAATTCTGTGTTTCCAAACATATTGTCTTCTGCAAGCAAAAATTATGTTACTGGAATCAAAAGTACAAAGCGAGCACATGAGAGCGATGAGTAGGATCTTTCCTGCCTTTCCTCCCCAGATATTTCCCTTCAGAACTCAGGTTACTAAATCTTTTATCAGAAACTGCCAACTCATTTTCATCTCTGTGACCCGAGGGACTTCCATAACAAGGGGTGGGAATGAAAGTTGAAAATTCTGCAATGCTACTAAATATATAATTAGATGTTTTAGCATGCATTAGCTGTTGCTGTAGCAGCAGCACCAATTCCAAGACTTATTTCTTAAAATTATGAGATGTTACAATCTCTTTCTTACTGTTTAATTTTCCTTTCACTGACAACATTCAGTCACAGCACCAAATTGTGAACAAAACAAGGTTTGACCTTCCAAATGCACAAGCAAACCGTGGTTTAGGGCTGCTTCTCTCCTTTCTGTTTCCCATCCACCAAGCAACCTTATTTTTGTGGTTCAGGGATCTCTGGTGATAGAACCACAGCTGTGAGTTCGGCTTGTTAAATAAGGCTTGCCAAGCACAAATAGATACGCTCTGATGCCTAGAAAGGGGAGTATTACAGCTTGTAGTTAGATGGATGGTCTTTTATCTATCTGTCAGCCTTTGAAGAACAGAGTTGGCAGTTGTGGATTGACGATAAACTCCCCACATCTGCAGGGCTAATTGCCCTTTTGCTCTGCTCAATAGTTATAAAAGGTCTCCCCTGACTAAGAGAAAGGGTCTAGCCTTTTTTTTCCTTTTCTTCTTCTTCTTCTTCTTCTTTTTTTTTTTTTTGCTAAACTGGTTTTCCAGGTTGCTGGTTTGCTAGGCCTTTCCGAACTGAGCAAAACCCACCAAACCTCCAGTTTCCCAGGTTACTGTGTGGACAGGCTTTGTAGAAGATTAACGTTCTTATTCCTCTCCCTGTACATTGTATTTATGACAGCTATGTATTGCTTTGCATGTTTTTGCTATGTCCTGGTTTCCCCCTCCCCCTTTCCTGATTTACTGTGTTTCATTGTTGCCCCTTTTTTGTGAAAAGTCTATGTAACTTGTGCTTCTTCTCTCATAACAAAATGACAATCAATATTTATTTATTTTTTAAAAATTGATGTTATACCCTACTTTTCATTGCAAAGACACAGAGGAGCTTTGAGCAAATTTGTACCTAAAGTAGGACATTTTGTGTGTATGCCAAGTGACTGTGTGGGACCAAAGTGTTTATACACCTTTTGTAGTGCCTCTGCCTCACAGCTTGCTTTACTGATGACACATTTCCCCCCTCCAGGAGTTTTTCACCGTTGCATGGACAACTCTGACTATGGTCACTAGTGATGGGCGAAAGAAAAAGCACAATGTTCTGGCTGCTGCTGGGAGACGAGGAATTGTGAAGTTAATTCATGTGACCGCTGATTACTGCTATGGAGAGATCAAGGCGCACAAGAAACCCATTGCTACTGCCTGCTTCAGTCCAACTTCTGAGACACATCTTTTCAGTAAGTCTCCCTCCAGGTTCACTCAGTCAGCCCTTGCCAAAAGGCCTTTTTTCCATGAGGCAATGCAAAATAATGCTGTCTTTGTCTGTTCCATAGTTTAGGACTGTTAATTCATTACAAATCTAAAGCCAGAATTTTGCAGCCATGAAAGCAGTATCTTTCAAGTTCACCTATGGCTGATAAAATTATGCAGATTTCATAGGTGTCTGCTTGATCTAATTAATTTGAATTCAATTAGACATGCAATGAACATGCGGTAATCATTTATCTCTGCACCATCTACATTTGCAATCTTGAGTGCAGCCATAGCTGTTTAAGTCCATTACTTGCAGTGGGATGGAAACTGTTGCTGCCCAGCTGAAGCACTTGTCACCAGATGAGGGCTGGAGTGGGCACAGTGCAGGAAGTCAGAACCATGTGAATAGGTAAAACGTGAAGTCTACCTTCTCTTGTTGGAAGTCCAATGCAAAAGGAAAAGGGAAACTTCCAAGTGAAACCTCCTGTAGGCACTAACTTCAGCAAGGCAGTGGCTTAATATACCTTCCCGTGCCCTGTTTATGGCATACACTTTTAAGATGCAGAATGTTACAACATTTCTTAATTCTTAGTGGGAAAGGTCAGTAATATTCTAATTTTTAACCACTGAGGTGTTTTTTCTCTCTCTCTCCCTCCTCCTTCTGCCTCAAAGCCACCTTGGGTCCATGCCTCTCCCAGGACTCTCATTCCTCTGCTCAGTGTGGTTGTATTCACATTGTTACCCTGGGTTATTTTATGATGAAGGGCACGTTTTGGGTAGTTATTTTGAAGACTGCCTCTATCCTCACCAGGATGCATATTTTCTCTTCTTTCTCCCAGCTGCATCCTATGACAAGAAAATATGCATGTGGGACATTGGAGTTCCAGATTCCGATTATAATTTCAAAGAAAGGTAATGACACCATAACCAAAGTTAGCAAAAAGTGGTGAACTGTGAATGGAAGGTGGGAACTAAAATGTGCTTCATTTGCCAGACATCTGATGGTGCTAGAGACCATTGCCACACCCCTACGCATCGCCCTCGTGCCCTCTTGCCCAGACCGATACTTGGTGGCTGGCTGTGAGCAAGGTTGCTTTGCTTGGGACATTAGACTGGATGAAAAGCAGCAGAAAAACAGGTGAGTAAATCATGCCTGGTGTTACCAGGGCAGGGGAGGTAGAGGAGAGTGGTAATTATACCACATAAGCACATTTTATACTGCTAGACCAATTACGATAATTTTACAAAGATTATGTATTCAGTTTAGCTTTCCTTGCTGGGCAGGGGTTCTCTAGGACCTCAGTTGATTCTCATGACATCTTCAATAGTGATAATCTAGGAAATTGAGTATAGCACTGACATAATTCCATAACAGGCAACTTACTCGACTGCACCCAATCAGAAAATAGAGGTGTCACACTTGCATAATTGTATCTATATGCAAATAAGCTTAGGCTGCTATTATCAAATCCAACTATCCTATATGATGGCTGCAACTTCCACCTTGACGTGGAGATAGTTTTGTAATTTATTGCCATAAATCAGGGGGCACAGGTCATGGTGCGGCTGTCGTTGATAACTCGTTAGAAGTGTACATAACTCACTATTGTGCTCCAGTTTGTTCTGCTAAAACAAATGGTACTTTTTAGTCCATTGGGTCAAGCTGCCCTGTTCAGAGTTTTTGCTGACCTCAGTACATGGAGAGCAAAGAAAAGAAAGAAGGTAGTAAATATAGTGAGAGAAAATAGAGAACAGGTAACATGTATCTTAGGCTAGGATTTCCAATTTGCTTCTTCTCAGAAACCGGAGAAAGTACTGTAAATAATTCTTGATTTCTTCTATAACTTCTGATGAGTCACACCTTTTTCTCTGCCCTGTCATTACGTTGAGCACAGATTTATGGTTGATGAGGGATTTTGAACCAGGGTCTCCTAGTATTAAATCCATCTGGAGACCGTAAGTTCATCAAAACATAGAGAGATGCCTGTTTGTCCAGGTTGCTTTAGGACTGGGCCGTTCTGACAGGTCGTACTTTCCAGGGTCTAAGGCAGATGGCTTTTCCATCATCTGCCTACCTACCTCATCCTTTAAAATAGCCATTCCATGGATGGAATCTGGGTTGTTCTGCATGCAAAGCATTCTGAGGTCACACCCCCATAGATGCTTGCAATATAATTGCTATGGTTTTTCAAAACATGCTCCTCTGCTATGAGAACCACAAACTTAGTTTTATTTATGCATTAAAAATCTCTGAAAACCGAAGACATAAGTAACTCTTTAATTGTACAGTTATGGTGCTTGCACAATAGTGTTGCACAATACTTTTTTAAAAAAGTGATCTTGCTCTACCCAATGTTCCAGACCTTATGAAGTAGAATTCCAGTTCCCAGATGATGAGGGGAATGAAACAGCTTCCCATCGTGTGGATGGTCTGGCCTTTTTGAATGAAGACATTGTGGGTAAGAAATTTGCATTCAGATAGTTTAGCACCTCCTGCGACTGCATGCGTAAGGTGACATTGTTTCAGTGACCTGGTTCACATGTAACACTAAGCCAAACCTGGCTACATGTGAATGAGCAAGTGTGTGGGTACTCAAGAGGAAAAATTGGGCTGCTTTGCCAGCTGCTGCACAACCTTGAACTAAGCCACATGTTCGAACCCAGAGTTGTCGTTTGTCTCTGTCCATACAAACTTTGAACTGTAGCCAAGGTTTGTTCTTGGCTCACTATTTTTGTTTGCCTGGAGGAAGCAAACCATGTAACAATAAGTCAAACTGTGGCTTAGTTTTGGATAGTGCAGCAGCAGTAAGGCCAGAGGGGGAAGGAAAGCAGCTGCAATTTTTCTTTTGATTATGATGGAGAACATAATACTTTCAAAGAACTGTATCATTTTGATGATTCCATTTTCTTTTGAGCTCATGGCCTAGCTAAACTGAAGAAGGGCTGTGCCTGCCTACTTTTTACAGTACAGAACTAGTTGCTTTCAGGTACTGTATGCGGTGAATGTCCATTCCGGAACACTGAAAAGAATAAGCTATTAAAATCTATGGTGGCCATCAATCTTGAATTGTTTTGTAGAAAGATGATAAAGGATATTGGGACGCATTTAATGCATAAAAAAATTAGTGAAAGTCATAATTATAAAAGACATTTTAAAAAGATCATATGTAATCACTTGATGAGAGCTGATCTGAAGAGTTAAGTGATTTTGAGTGATGGTAACATTGGGTTGCAACTGCTAAGATTGCTGTGATCCTTTGATTGAACTAAAATCATGTGTGTAACCTGGAAGTGTATATGAAAGACTGCTGTGGGTGTGATTCTTCACAGCCTCTTTATTTTTGAGGTTGCCCCTAAGCACATTTGTATTTCAATAAAGGCCTACCTTTTCACTTGAAGCCTGCATCCTTTTCTTCTGGGTGTCTGGAAGGAATACCTTCAGTCTAGAAACCGCTCTTAAATTTCTCCATCTACTCGCACACTCCCTCGTTCATACCCTGGCAGGGTCTTGCATAGTGTTGTGTGAAGTGGGTCAATGTTTGTTGAGATGTTTTAGTTACACAAGATACAAGCCTTTGGCATACTTCCCCAGCTTGCTTTCTTCTTTTGCACTTAGAAACATCTTTAATAAAATGGGAGTTTTTTTTAGAAAAAGAAGAAACATTTTCTAGACAAATTGGCAGTAAGTAGGCTCAAAAATCCCTTTGGGCTAATGCACACTTTTAAAGAAAGAGATAAAAGTAGACTAAATGCCAGAGAAGATGGGTTAGAAAAGTTTACAAACTATTTGGTCAAAGCTGATGACCTTCAGTGCCAGGGCACAGCATTGACTCCCTCCCATTTCCATGCTTGCCAAGTCATAAGAGATAAAGAGAATGTTGCACTTTGAAGACTTCTCTACAGAGAATGGGAAACCTCTTTCATCCCTCATTTCAGGGTTTATGCTTTGTGAACCTGTTATCTTTATTGAAAGGCGCCAAGTCTTCCACATAGCTCCCCCTCCTTGGTGATTCTTATAGAACAGCAAGTATTCTGCACTCCATGTATGACAAGCTCCTCTCTTAAGTCATATGAAACCAGTCCTAAATGAGCACACGTAGGTGGAATAAGTCCTATTTAATTCTGTGGAACCTACTTCTGGGTAGAGATGTTGGTATGCAACTGCACTGCAAGTTACTGTGAGAAAAAAATGTACAGTGGTGCCCCGCAAGATGAACGCCTCGCAAGACGAAAAACCCGCTAGACGAAAGGGTTTTTCCGTTTTGGAGGCGCTTTGCAAAACGAATTTCCCTATGGGCTTCCTTCGCAAGACGAAAGCCCATAGGGAAATCTCCAGGACAGCGGGGAAGCGCAGCGCGTCTTCCCCACTGTCCTCGGACCTCCTCCGAAGGCTGGCGGTGGGGCGGAGAGACCTCCTCCCACCGCCAGCCTTCGGAAGGCTGCTCCGAAGGCTGGCGGCGGGAGGAGGTCTCTCCGCCCCACCGCCAGCCTTCGGAAGGCTGCTCCGAAGGCTGGCGGCGGGAGGAGGTCTCTCCGCCCCACCGGCAGCCTTTGGAAGGCTCCTCCGAAGGCTGGCGGTAGGGCGGAGAGACCTCCTCCCACTGCCAGCCTTCGGAAGGCTGCTCCGAAGGCTGGCGGTGGGGCGGAGAGACCTCCTCCCGCCGCCAGCCTTCGGAAGGCTCCTCCGAAGGCTGGCGGTGGGGCGGAGAGACCTTCTCCCCGCGCCAGCCTTCGGATGGCTGTCCTGAAGACTTGCGGTGGGAGGAGGGTTTTCCTTCCCACCGCCAACATTCAGAATGCTGTTCTGAATGTTGGCGGTGGGGAGGAAAAACCCTCCTCCCACCGCAAGCCCCGGGAACAGAGGAGAAGCGCTGCGCGCCTTCCCCTCTGTTCCCGTACCTGTCCTGAAGGCTTGCGGTGGGGAGAAAAGCCCTTCTCCGCACCGCCAGCCTGGCAAGCGGTCTCCATAGGAACACATTAATTGATTTTCAATGCATTCCTATGGGAAACCGTGCTTCGCAAGACGAAAAACTCGCAAGAAGAAAAAACTTGCGGAACGAATTAATTTCGTCTTGCGAGGCACCACTATATGATTGAATCAGGTGCAGTATTGGGTCCCTCAACTTCACTTTAAGGTTGGGACTTCATTTGGCTTTCTTTGGCACATTACCAGAAAGTAAATGTTGTCATTATTAACCATCACCTTCGGTCAAGCCATAGGAACATGGGAAGCTGCCTTGTACTGAGTCGGACCACTGGTCCATCTACAGTAACTGGCAGTAGCAGCTCTCCAGGATTTCATGGAGTCTCTCCCAGCCCTACTTAGGGAAGAGATGCCTTCTGCATACAAAGCAAGTGCTCTGCCACTAAGCTACAGCCCTTCCAGAACCGATTATGTAAAAATTAGTATCTTAACTGATAAAAGCTAATTTCATAGGAAGATGCAGTGTTCTGGCAGCAGGCACACTACCTAGCAAGGCCTGTTTCTCTTCTCTCCTCTGCAGTTACCAAGAGTTCTAAAACAGGATCCATAAACCTCTGGAGCTGGAGCCGCTCTTTCAAGCAAGGGAAGGGGGGTCGCAGAACAGTGCAAGCCGTCATCCTGGCCGAACTGGAGTGGTCCTCAACAGATCTGCCTTACCTCACCCTCAGCACGTGTCCGAGTAAGTGTCTCCCATACTGCTGACCCTGCCCTTTTCACCAGTGCTGCTGGTGCCTTCTGCCACTTAGGTCCCTGGGAGCTCTGAGCATCTAGAGGTGCTGGGTGGCAGGCTCTGCCCTCTCATGTCTCTCAGGCATTGTGGTTCATGAAGTGTGACATGCTGGCCACCTGGCTTCCATCTCAAAAAGCATGACAGCACCAGATAAGCCCACCTGGAGGGAGGCTGTGTAGCTGCAGCATCACTAGTGTCCAGTTGAAAGTGGGCATTGATAGCAATGCTGAGCTGGAGCTGTGAATCCAAACTTTGCCAGGAAGTGGTCTATGACAGCAGAATAATAGAGGAATGCCCCCCCAACTTCCTGATCACCTTTTTCCATGCTTGGAGCAAAGGCCAAGTCAAGGGTGTGTCCTGCTCTGTGCATTGGGCTGGTGACAACCTGAGGCAGCCCTGTGGTGGTTGTAGGAGCCAGGAAATCCTGAGCTGGTCCAACAGCAGCAATGTTGAAGTCTCCTGTAATTATCATCTGGGATTCCTTTAACACCACAGTCAAAAATACATTAGACAGAGAGAGTATTGGGCAGCTGGGTGGGCAGTACACAAAGAGCATCTTTAATCTCTCTTAAGACTCAGTGTTAGATGCAGGCCTTATAATTCTTCCCCTAGTTCCCAGTCAGGGAGAACAAACTCTGGCAAACCACAGCAACCTCCCTCCGCAACCCTCTATAGCCTGAGTTTGTGCTGCAATGGGTATCCAGTGGGACAGAGCTGGGCAAGATCTGGCCTGCTTGACTTCTCCACCTTACAGGTGCACTCAAGCATCTTTGAATTATATCCCTCTGTTCTTCTGACTGAAACCGTAAGATTGATTCGATTTGGACCCTTTTGCTCCTGCAGCAGAAGAGTATGTGTTCTGTGGTGATGAGAAAGGAAGTGTCTGGATGTATGACCTCAGCAACCACTTGTCCACTCTGAGTGCCACAAAGGAAGAGTCGTCAGTTAAGAGAATAGGGCCTTCACAGGTACAGGGGCAATTTATCTTTCTGGGGTTTGTGTCCTGATGTTCAATTATGGGACAACAGGTACAAATGTATATTTGATTTCAAATATGTTACTGGCTATTTAGAGGTTAAAGACATTTTGAAAGATACAGTAAAACACCTTTGAAAGAGTTTTCTTAACTCTAGAATTTTGCATAGGATGAAAAATGGTTTGGAATATTTAATAAAAATATTTTTATACTGCATTCTAGAAGAATGTGTACTGCAACAAGGTTGAATTGTATATAAAATGAGACAGTAAGCTCTTCCCTCTCAATCTTTTCTGCTTAGGTCCTGAAGTGGCCAGAATTGAAAGCAAATGGTGAGCTGCTGACAGATGTCCTGGTGAACAATGTAGTCACAGACCCCACCTTCACTTACCTGGTTGCTCTCACCGACGTAAACATTGCCGCAATATGGAAGAAAGCCTAGCTGTTCTGGCGTGGCCCCACAAAAGGAGCCACATTTTTCGCCCACATTTCAGTAGTGCAGTATTTGTGACCGTTCTGGAAATAACCAAGGTTGGGGTGGGGGGGATTTAAACTTCATGTGAATTAATTCAAGGAAAATCAACTGAAGGGTTGGCTGGAAGCCTGTGCTGGCCAATACCCACATCTTTTAACTGTGACTTTTACTTTTATTGGTGTTTTAAAGTGTATTTGTTTTATAGAAAGACAGTATTTAATAAAACTTGATAAAAGCTAGCTGAAGTTCTTTTTAAATTATGGCAGGCAGGAGAGTTGACAGGGACCACTTTGCTGAGCACTAACATCCTGCATATATCACTTAAAAATGACACAAACACCCCTCAGAATTGGGAAAATGTTAAATATGTTTGAGTAGATTAAGCGTTTTAAGTAGTGGTTAGGATTAATTAGAATTTAATGAAGTTTTGTACTTTGCAGGTAGGGTTCAGATCCTTAACCTTAGAGCAGAACCCTTTCCCCTCATACTCTTGAAACATGGCACACAAATGATATTAGCTTTGTCTTCTTCAGGTCTTTACCAATCTTTTCAAACAAAGCAACTTGGATGAAAAACATAATTTATTAGCTAAAAAATAAAATAAATCAACGGGATCTCATGTCCAGCTGCCTTCTACACATATACACGCATTTCTTGGAGGATGCAAAGCAATGTAAAGGCATTATTAAACACTTGCTATTAGCCTGCTATATAAGGAAAAACTAAATTATGCATTTACAACAGAGAGGCAAAAATGTCATGTACTTATTCAATTCCTTCTTGTTTGTCTTTGATGGCAACCTGAAAGAGAGGCAGAGAATAAGTCTTTGAGTGAAGTTTGATCCAGTTTCTCACAGAAATCAACTATTTTGTGGTAGAGCAGGAACAAAAGGGGGAAAACAATTTCAGTTAAGGCTCAAACAGAAAGTAGGGGTTACATAAAGCCAGTTTAAGAGACCTTCCTTTTCTGCAGTTCATCACCTGTACTTACTACAGAAGAGAAAAGAGTCTGGACTTCAGGTGGGTTGTATCCCATCCTCTGCCACAGCAGAATTACCAAAGGAAAACAGCAGAACCACACAGGACCCCAAACTTTGTGTTGCAGAGGTGGTTCTCTCACCCTCCATGGCAAACTGAATCAGATGAAATTCCCTCCAACTCACTATGAATGCTACTGCTGCCCAGGGACTAGCTCATCCCTGCAGATTTGTTTTTTTCTGAATTGGTGGATTCCATTTTGGGCCACACCCATTCAAACATGTAGCAGGGATGAGGACAGAAATAATTGGGGTGGGGGGAGCTCTGTGAAAAGTGTATTGAATTTAAGAAAGGAAGGAGGATAAAGTCTCAGCACTTTTGAGAGAAAGGAGTCCTAAGGAAATGGTCCTGAGTCTCCCAAGATCTCATTGGTGCTTGAAGTGCCATGTGTCTGCCCCATGTTGAAAAGTGAGGAACCAGCAGAGGTCTTACTAGGGATGCTCCCGCAAGACACCTCTTTACCCTAGTTGAATGTGTCTCCCTATCAAGAGAAAATGGCTCATTTTTGCCTTTAAACAGTGTTTGAACCCCTGGGTCAGTCCACCCTGGACGGCTCCAAAACATCTATCCCTGGGGTCTGAAAGGACAGAATATGCCCCTGCTTCACCTGGGTGATGGTGGATTAACCCATCTGGCGGCATGCCAAGCAGTTGCCACCCAAGTGCAGCTTCTTACCCAGTTCACAGCTATATATCTTGAGGCACAGAGGAGACACCTCCCACTGACAGGTCATTCCATAAAAGCAATGCCAAGGCAACATTAAATGCACCAACTTACCCGGAACCTCTCCTCAAGGAGGGAGAGCTCGCTGATGAGATCTGTGATGGCGTTGGTGAAGGCTTCTTGGGGACTGTAATCAGGGGTGGTCTGGACACGAATGATGATCTTATGCTCCAGTGGATGAGGGACCTTGTACCCTGCAAACAGCACCTGAGGGTCTTTCAATAACTGCCTGGGGAGGGGAGGAAGAAAAGGGACACACATAAAGTATACTGTGAAAAGTGTGGTTTGCCTTGCTAGATCAGACCAAGGACCGGCTACCTTAGGCCAGAGGAGGGCAACAAAGATGGTGAAAATCTGGAAACGGGGGCTGGGTGATAACTGGCTTTCAACTTCATGATATACCAGCAGCTAAATACTGTAATAGACTGATATATCACAATGTCTGAAATGCATCGTGGCTGTTGCTTCCTCCTCACCTAAGGGGACGAAGAAGCAGCTGAGATACACCGCCCAGCTTTACAGCTGAGCAAGCCTCCATACTGCGTCCAGCTCATATGAGCTTCCTCAAAGGTGCAGGCAGATTGAGCCCGAGAAGGCCTATAAAGCATGGTTAAAAGATGAGAACGTGTAGCCTGCAGAAGGAAAGATCAAGTGGAGATGTGAAAGCTATCTTGAAATATCTGGTGGCTGCTGTGCAAAACACAGAGCAGACTTCTCTATACTGGCTGCACTATTATTATTATTACTTAAATTTGTACACGGCTCTTCATCAGTAGATCTTAGGGAGGTTCACAGCATAAAATGGCAATGTGAAAAAAACAAAATACATAATAAAAATATGAACAAAAACAAACTAATAATCCCCACTCCTAAAACACATTTAAAAGGGCATTGGGTATTGGCCAAACATTCTCATGTTGCCACTCTCCAGACCTCTTGCGAAGGAGCACACAAAGAAGGGCCTCAGTGGATACAGTGGTACCTCAGGTTACAGACGCTTCAGGTTACAGACTTCGCTAACCTGGAAATAGTACCTCGGGTTAAGAACTTTGCTTCAGGATGAGAACAGAAATAGTGTGGCGGGAGGCTCCATTAGCTAAAGTGGTACCTCAGGTTAAGAACAGTTTCAGATTAACAACAGACCTCCAGAACGAATTAAGTTCTTAACCCGAGGTACCACTGTTATTGGGCCTTTTCTGCAATGGTTCCGTGTTTGTGGAATGAACCAGGGAGGTTCAACAGGATCTTAAACTAGATTGGCTTAAGCAGGCTCTTAAATAATTTTAAATGCCAAGATCTTATGCAGGATCTTATGATCTTAAATGCCAATTAGGAGCAGAGTCTACTGCAGGGATGGCTCTCCAGACGTCAATTCCCATCAGCCCTAGCCAGCACAGTCAAGGGTCCATGATGATGGGAGTTGCAATCCAACAACATTTAAAGGCCACAGGTTCACTATATCTGATGCTATTCTCTACTTTGGGCATAAGATCCAAGGAATTGAGGTCTCCAGGAGGAGCTTGACTTCTTTCCTTGGGCCTGGAAGAAAGTGGCAGAACATTACTACTAAAACCTCTAATGAACATGCCACGTTTTACTTTCCCAGCAACCTATGTAACATCCTTGCTTTCAGTAATTTAGCCAGTCAAAAACACTTGACAGTGTCCAACAAACTCCCTTTTTCATAGGTATATTTGTATCAATTTACATGCCAAGGGCTCCCTTAAGTAATCTGGGGAAGATCACCCAGAGCCTACCAGGAGTATGGAAAAGCAACAACCTCATTGTCTCCTTGACCAGGCATAGGCAAACTCCGGCCCTCCAGATGTTTGGGACTACAATTCCCATCATCCCTGACCACTGGTCCTGTTAGCTAGGGATGATGTGAATTGTAGTCCCAAACATCTGGAGGGCCAGAGTTTGCCTATACCTGTTCTTGACCATCATCCTAGTTTGAGACAGGTGCTGCTTTCAAACAATCCCACCCAAACCTTGCTGTAAAACAAGAGCCATTGTTACTCACGACTTAATGATATTCCCCAGAGTGTGATCTTCCTTGTTGATGGTAAACAGGCAGGCATTCGGCACTTTGGTATCCTTATTTATTGTAATTCTGGAAGGAAAAGGTGGAGCAGGGAAAAGACTTTTAAAAACTGTTTTGCAAGGCTAATTTCAATGCCAGCTAATACAAGACTTTCTTTGATAGGAGGCAAGGCTTGCTGCATCAGCTTTGCTGAAAGCCCAACTTCATCAGGCCCCTTAACTGTGCAAGTCCTGAAGCTCACTGGTTGACTCTTGGGAAGGTCACGGCCTCTCAGCCTAACCTACCTCCCGGGGTTGTTGTGGGGACTAAATGGGAAAGGGGGGGTGAGAACTATGTACGCCACCTTGAGCTCCTTGGAAGAAAAAGTGAAACATGACAGCATCTTAAAAAGCAGAGACATCACCTTGCCGACAAAGGTCCGTTATAGTTAAAGCTATGGTGATGTATGGAAGTGAGAGCTAGACCATAAAGAAGGCTGATCGCCGAAGAATTGATGCTTTTGAATTATGGTGCTGGAGGAGACTCTTGAGAGTCCCATGGACTGCAAGAAGATCAAACCTATCCATTCTGAAGGAAATCAGCCCTGAGTGCTCACTGGAAGGACAGATCCTGAAGCTGAGGCTCCAATACTTTGGCCACCTCATGAGAAGAGAAGACTCCCTGGAAAAGACCCTGATATTGGGAAAGACTGAGGGCACAAGGAGAAGGGGACGACAGAGGACGAGATGGTTGGACAGGGTTCTCGAAGCTACCA
Source organism: Podarcis filfolensis (assembly GCF_964270895.1). Taxonomy (NCBI): domain Eukaryota; kingdom Metazoa; phylum Chordata; class Lepidosauria; order Squamata; family Lacertidae; genus Podarcis; species Podarcis filfolensis. The sequence continues at coordinate 11,950,790 of NC_139618.1, read as the reverse complement.
GCATGAGTTTGACCAAACTGCGGGGGGCAGTGGAAGACAGGAGTGCCTGGCATGCTGTGGTCCATGGGGTCACGAAGGGTTGGATAAGACTAAACAACAACAAAACTGCAAAAATAGATAAATAAATAATCTCGGCTTCCACACAAGCTAGAAACTTAACGAAACGGGATTCTGGTCCACCCCCTGGCGCCCAGCCAGTGCCGCCCAGGCCCCCCCAACCCCCACGGGCGATGCTCTACCACTGATATGCGGTCCCCCTTCATTTCCACCCAGACCCCAAGATGGTCACAGGCCTCCCCGCTGCCCAGGCCATGGTAGCTTTCCTCCCCTCACTCACTTCTTCTCTCCTTCGAAAAGCAGGAAGGACTCGAAGGCCGGAGGCGCGTTCATAGCTCTCCGCTCGTTTGTTTCGGCTCCCGGCGCAACGGGGAAAACCGCTTCTGGGTTGGAGTCACGCTTCCGGTTCCGGGTAATTTTCACACGCTCCCCAGTCCGTTCGGAGTGAAGAGCAATCGCTTTCGTACCTATAGCTCCTCCCTCTGGCGGCCAGGGGAAGGAAGCGCAACCTGCCGGGCTTATTATCCCCTTTCCCAAGTTGTCTTTACCTCCCCCTTGTGGACAGAGGAGGAAACGCAAGCTCCCGCCACACACGCGCGCGCTCTCTCTCCCTCGATTTAAATGGGAAAGTAACATTTAAATGTGGGAGGCTTCAAAAACCAGATGAATCGTTTGTTGAAGGCAGCAGCCCTTTTTAAAAAAAGCTTTCAGCTGGCTGCAATTTATTTTTGTCTTTTTTAAAAAAAGACCACCCTTTCATATGTTATGTGAGTTTAAATTTTGCTAGCTGCTTCCAACATCAAGGGGTGGGGATGGAAATTGAAGCCCTATGCAAAATCATAATAAATACGTAAGTACATTCACTTTTCAAGGGACGCAGGTGGGGCTGTGGGTTAAACCACACAGCCTAGGGCTTGCCGATCAGAAGGTTGGCGGTTCGGATCCCCGCAACAGGGTGAGCTCCTGTTGCTTGGTCCCTGCTCCTGCCAACCTAGCAGTTCAAAAGCATGTCAAAGTGCAAGTAGATAAATAGGTACCGCTGTGGCAGGAAGGTAAACGGCGTTTCCGTGCACTGCTCTGGTTTGCCAGAAGCGGCTTAGTCATGCTGGCCACATGACCCGGAAGCTGTACGCTGGCTCCCTCGGCCAGTAAAGCGAGATGAGCGCCGCAACCCCAGAGTCGGCCACAACTGCACCTAATGGTCAGGGGTCCCTTTACCTTACATTCACTTTGGAGCAGGTGAGCCATTTGCCTGCTTGCCTGGTCCTCACTGTTGACGCACAGCTCCAAGACTCTCCTGCTCTCTCTTCTTATGAATCATAGAATCATACAATTGTAGAGTTGGAAGAGACCCTGAGGATCATCTAGTCCAACCCCCTGCAATGCAGGAATATGCAGCTGTCCCATACGGGGATCAAACCTGCCACCTTGGCATTATTAGTACCACACTCTAACCAACTGAGCTACCCAGGCATTTCTCACAACTGATCTTTTGTCTTTAAACTAGAGTTGGACCATACAGTCCTTCAAACAGAGGACTGTCTTCTGTCAAGTAGTCTTCACCAACCTACCCTGAATCCAAGCGAAGCTGAAAGGTGTGTCCACCTTAGGGAACAGGGAAGTTGTGTCCCCACCCCCCACTCCGCTGCCCGGTGTGCTTCACAGCTCCCCTCACCCCCCAGTTGCTCACATCAGCACAGCTTCATTGGTGTCAGATTTGCTTCTCTCGTACACACCCAAACCAATGGATTCAAATGTTGAGAAATAAGATTCCAACTAAACATTAGGAGGAACGTTCTGACACCAAGAGCTGCTCAACAGTGGAACAGAAGACCTCAAAGTGGTAGACTCTCCTTTGTTGTGTAACGAGAGGCTGGATGGCCATCTGTCAGGGATTCTGTAGCTGCGGTTCCTGCATTGCAGTGGGGTTGGACAAGATGACCCTTGCTGCATTTATAGAATTGTTTTGATTTTTATGCTGCAACATTTCTGTTGCGCTGCATGTTGCAAAACCACCGCATGGCCTCTTCTGATGAAGATAAATAAATAGATAATCAATAAATAACCAAGCACAGTTAGAAATGGCTGAAGGACTCCCAAGATGGTTGGAGAAACAACACATCAGACGGCCGTACTTTATATTTCATAACAAGTACAGGATGCATATGCCTTCTGGCCAGTGTCTCATGAATGCAGATTAAAAAACCAGGATGGGAAATGGTAAACGAGAGAGTGGGCACGGCCTAAACTCCTAAATATGGAAGTGCTGATGGACCTTGGAGTCGACTTGGAAATCGCAGCCTCTTACAGGGGCCTGCTGTGTGTGTGTGTGCCTCCATGTGACAGCTTATTATTAATGGTATCTTTTAATCTCTCTCTCTCTCTCTCTCTCTCTCTCTCTCTCTCTCTCTGTGTGTGTGTGTGTGTGTGTTTAAATTTATCGGATTTTCCATGGAAACATTAAATCCGGATTAAACTGGGGGGAGGAGGGAGATGATACAGCATGGTGTGGGGACAAAGTCTGATGGATGCTGTACGAGTCCAAAATAAACTGCTGTGAAGAAATACAACCCTAAACCCAGCAAAAGCCCCTTTCAGGCCTCCTGGAGAAGGAATAAAAATCATTCCAGGTGCTGCTACCTTTTGCATTGCTGCAATGGCTCACACTAAATGTTGCCGCTTCCCCTGTGGCTACTCACTAGTGAGCAGTAAGGTAAAATCCATATATGATCAGAGGCACTCTTGTTACCCCGTAAGTTCCAAAAGGCGAGCGTTGATGCTGAAAAGCAACAAAGGGCTAACCATGTTGTAGCTAGCCAGATAGTCACAAACAAGATGGGAGGGTGTGATAAAAGAGACTTTATTCTACATCAAGAGTGGCTGCTGGCTTGGAGATGCAGCTGTCCAGACAGATCAAACAGCCATTCCAGGGATAGAGAATAAGTGGCCCTCTGGATGTTGTTACGACTCCAGCTCCCATCAGGCCCAGATGATGGTCAAGGATGATGGGAGTTGGAGTCCAACAACACCCTCCATTCAACTATTTTTCCCCTTGCAATGGCATATACTCATTTGTTTTATTGCATGCAAATTTTATAATTTTAAAATTCCTCCCATGCCTTGAGCTACTGCTGAGCTTGGAAATATATATATCCCACCTGGTCTAGCTCAGAGGTATTTGCAGGGTTGAGGCAGAAGACTCAAATGGCACTGTTTCCCCCTCTGCTCCTATTATAGTAACCATAGACTACAAATCAAGTCATGAAAGTCCTGCTAGATCAGACCAGATCTAGCACCCTATTTCCCTACAGTGGCCAACAAGGAAGTCCACAAACAGGACATGAGGCTAACCACTCCCTTCCATGGTCCAAGGTCACCAACATCTGGCCTTGGAAGGTACACTGCTTTTAAGCATGGCTGTGAGTTAAACCAGAGAGCCTAGGGCTTGCCAATCAGAAGGTTGGCGGTTCAAATCCCCGTGACGGGGTGAGCTCTCATTGCTCTGTCCCTGCTCCTGCCAACCTAGCAGTTTGAAAGCATGTCAAAGTGCAAGTAGATAAATAGGTACTGCTCCAGCAGAAAGGTAAAAGGCATTTCCGTGTGCTGCTCTGGTTTGCCAGAAGCGGCTTAGTCATGCTGGCCACATGACCCGGAAGCTGTATGCCAGCTCCCTCTGCCAGTAAAGCAAGATGAGCGCCGCAACCCCAGAGTCGGCCACGACTGGACCTAATGGTCAGGGGTCCATTTACCTTTAGTAGACCTCTCCTCCATGGACTTCTCAAAGCCTCTTTTAAAGCCATCTAAGTTTGTAAGCCAAGGCTGCAGTTCTCTCTCTTTCTCAACAGCTCTGTCTTTTAATTCCAATCTGTTATCTGCAGTAGCCTGGACAACGGCAGGGCCGGCCTTAATCCCAGCTGGGGACCCCTTTTTTCCAGATAATGTGGCCTTTCCGGGAGAACCATTGCTCATCATATCAGCAAGAACTCCCATGGAGTTGAGAGGGCAGACTCTCCCATTCCCAGTATTCAGACTGCTAGCTGCCTAGGGGTACATGTGGAAAGGCCACAAAAGGAAGAAATAAAGAGCAACACAAGAACCTAAGAACAGCCTGTTGGAACAGCCCAGCATCCTCTTCTCACAGCAACCAACTAGATCCCTGTGGGAAACTCAGAAGCAGGATCTGAGTGCAAGAGCTCTCGCTCTTCCTGTGGCTTCCAGCAACTGGTCTCCAGAAAAAACTGCTGCCTCAGTCAGTGGAGGCTGATAAACAACCATCATGGCTAGTAGGCATTGATAGTCCTCTCCTCCCTGAATTTGTCTAAACCTCTTTTGAAGCCATCCAAGTTGGTGGCCATCACTGCCTCCTGTGGGAGGGATTGAGTTATGCGATACATGAAGTCCTTTCTTTTATCCTGAACCTTCCACCATTCAGCTTCACAGAATGTCTACAAGTTCTAGCCTAATGAGAGAGAGGGAGAAAAACTTCTCTATCCATTTCTGCATGACACGCAGAATTTTATATACTTCCATCAAGCGACCCTCTTCTTACTCGCCTTTTCTCGAAACTAAAAAGGGAATCCCCTTGATCATTTCCCTTTCCCTTTCCTGAACCTTTTCCGACTCTACAATACCTTTTTTAGGTGAGGCGACAGAGCACTCAAAATGTGGCCGCACCATAGATTTGTTTAACAGCAACAGGATAACTGGCAGTTCTGTTTTCAATTTCTTTCCTAGCATGGAATTTACCTTTTTCACGCTGCCACATACGAGGCTAACATCTTGACTGAGCTATCCACTACAACGCCAAGGCCTCGCTTCTGGTTACTCATTGCTTCCCCCTCAAACACAGTACACCACAGGTACATATTTTCAAAAGCACCTCTGTCATGAGGTCTAGAAACCTACTTTTTCTTATTCTTTTCAAACAGTTAAATCTGCAGTTCTCAAGAATGCAAAGTTCTGGATGAAAATCGCAGGCAATAAAACAACCAGCTTTGGTGTTCCATTAAGGCTAGGGGCTGAACTTCTACAGTAGTTGTTTAGGGCATTAAAAAAAACCTTGCGGGTTTTCCTTTAAAAAAGCTCCAAATTTTTTGAAATACGGCAACCCTATAGTTGCTGTTTTTTAGACTGGTGAAGATGAATGCTTTTGTGTTGGGTCTCCTAAATTGATCTCAGTTTTGTCTTCAGAGTTCAGAGGACTTGGCAGGGAGAGTCGTTCCCAAAAGGAAAGGTGATACAGGTTATGAGAATCAGGGCCCCACAATATCCCATTTCCATCTCATCAGATGATCGCAAGTCCAGAGAGAGAGAAAGAGAAAGAGAGACAGAAAGAGGAGAAACACCCTCTGTTCCAGATGTTTGGCAGCAGAACTGCCCGAAGGAGGTAGACATGGGCCTAGCCTGTGAGAACAGTCACGTCTGCAGTTCCACAAGATGATTTCGGTCCTGGTTGGCCAAGTCACTCAACCGGGAAAGCTCCTTACTGTGAATTTCTTCAAGATCTTGCAACACCTGGAAAAGCCGGCTAGGTCCATCGGCATTGTCAGAGTCTGTAGCAGGAGAGAGAGAGAGAGAGAGAGAACGAACAGGATTATGTGCAGGTAGTCCATTCACGGTAGTTTGTCAATATATCAGTAAGGATGCATGAATCTCCCTTTCCTTAGTCATGCTGCAAGAAGCACCTTTTAACAACAACAAACAACAACAACAACAACAACAAGCAGGAGAGAGCCATCCATGTTTCAGGATTCGACCCAAAGTGTTCAGTATTCTTTAAAAAGAGCAGAGGCAACCAAGGCTGAAGGCCACGGATACAGCACGGAAGCTTTCCTACTGCTGAATTTTCTATTGAACATCTTTCGATTTAGACATGTTCCCATGTCTAAATTGAAATTTTTCAACCAAAGAACCCCCTGCTTTCCATACTACTTCATTACTTTTGGGTCAAGCCTTCACGGTGTTTGCCTCTGAGCTTCCCTATACCCTGGGATCTCTTTTCTAGTCTGCTGCTTTGCAGTGTTATAATCCCAGCCAAACTGACAACTCTCCCTCCCTTACAGAAGCTGGCCTGAAAAGTCTTTTGTTCCCCCTGAGAAAGTGAACTGATAAAGCCTGAAGGATCTGGAAACCAAGCCTTATGGGCAACAGTTGTGGGGCGTTGGGTATGTTTAGCTTGGAGAAGAGAAGACTGAGAGGTGATATGAGAGCCCTCTTCAAATATCTGAAGGGCTGTCACTGGGAAGATGGAGAAAACTTGTTTTCTGCTGCTCCAGTGGAGAGGAAACCAATGGCTTCAAATGATAAGAAAGGAGATTCTAACTAAACATTAGAGAGAACTTTCTGACAGTGGGAGCTGCTTGACAGTAGAATGGACAACCCTGGAAGGCGATGGACTCTCCTCCACTGGAACCTCCATTTTAAAAGAGGTTCAATGGCCATCTGTCAGAGATTATTTAGCTGTGATTCCTGCATCGCAGGGGGTTCAACTAGATAACCCATGGGATCCCTTCCAACTCCATGGCTCTATGAACCAATCCAGCCTCAGTCCACTTCGCTCTCCACACTTAAAACGGTACTGATGAGTCATACCTTCATTCTGGGTCAAATGAAAATTTTCATTTTTCTCCAGAGTCGACAGTTCCAAATATTTTTCCCTTTGAACAGTAAGAAATGAAAGGGCAGAGTTAGTGCACCCTAGAATTACCTCAGCAACAGAATGAGCAGAGAGTTCTATGGCTTTGTTATTTATGTAGTACACCATTTTTAAAAACCCATAAAATGATTAAAAGTGAGACCCACCCACTCAGCATACCTTGTAATTCAGGAAGGAAGGAAGGAAAGGCCAGTCAACTTACCTCATTGCATCTCGCACCCCAAGCAAGTGTCGGAAAATCAACTGAGCCTCTAAGTCGGGATCCAAGGGGTCATTCCATTCCCGGAGAGTAACTCCATGCCGGGTTTTGTCACAGCCCAGTCCTAGCAGGCAAAGGAGTGTTGTTGTTTTAAAGTGAGGTTTCTTTAAGAAGACCCAGTTTTCACGAAAGGCTGGAGGGTTTTTGTTCCTGCTATGTGTACTCAACAAGGTTTTGAAGGAGCATACTCATGTCAAAGGAAGGCTGTTGTGAGAGCTAAGCCTGGGATGACTGAGAGCCAGTGTACAGTGGTTAGAGTACTGGACTAGTACCTGGGAGAGACCAGGGTTCAAATCCCGACGCAGCCATGAAGCTCACTGGGTGACCTTGGGCCAGTCACAGTCTCTCAGCCTAGCCTACCTTGCAGGGTTGTTGTAGGGACTGAAATGAGGAGGGGGAGAACCATGGATGCCACCTTGAACTCCTTGGTGGAAAAAGGTGGCATATAATGGAACAACAACAACAACATTTGTGGTCCTTCAAGAGTTACAGGTAAAGGTAAAGGGACCCCTGATCACTAGGTCCAGTCGTGGCTGACTCTGGGGTTGCAGCGCTCATCTCGCTTTATTGGCCGAGGGAGCTGGCGTACAGTTTCCAGGTCATGTGGCCAGCATGACTAAGCCACTTCTGGCGAACCAGAGCAGTGCATGGAAACGCCGTTTACCTTCCTGCCTGAGCGGTACCTATTTATCTACTTGCACTTTGACGTGCTTTCAAACTGCTAGGTTGGCAGGAGCTGGGACTGAGCAATGGGAGCTCACCCCATTGCGGGGATTCGAACCGCCGACCTTGTGATTGGTAAGCACTAGGCTCTGTGGTTTAACCCACAGCGCCACCCGCGTCCCACATATTGGACTCCAAATTCCATCATCCCCAGTCAGCAGACAAAGCTAATGGGAGTTGCAGTCTAGGACTGCATCTAAGAACATCTAGGAGGCCACAGAAAGCGACATGTAGATTTCTTGTGGGAGGGAGTTCCATGTTACCAAAGTAAATGTTGGTAAGGGCTAGAACACAGAAATCCTTTTATTTTATTTTGTTGACCTGGTGTAATTCTGCCCACTCCTTCACACCTTATATTTTGCTAAATAAAGGCTTTATTTTCTTATTTAAAAGTAAGGTTGAAGGCAACCTCCACCCTACTGAACTTTCTGATGGTAAGAGCCGTTCGACCGTGGAACAGACTCCCTCAGGAGGTTTCCCTTTCATGGGAGGTTTTTAAGCAGAGGCTGGATGGCCACCTGTCATGGATGCTTTAGCTGAGATCCCTGCATTGCAGGGGGTTGGACTAGATGACCCTTGGTGTCCCTTCACAATTCTATGATCCTGTGTCGCTGGGATAGCTTTGGCCAATAAAGGGCACAGTACCGCCTTTGTCCTTTTGGTGGCAGCAGCTCCATTTGTCTCCTCGGAAGACGCCAGGGTGGTAGGAACACAGCATCCCAGCGTTGTTCACACAAACCTTCCTCAAGGCCGACAGCCACTGGTTGAGCTCGTTCACACACTGAAAAGCCACGAAAGACAGAGAAGGCAGGACTATATCATCCATGCATTTGATCCAGCACAGCCCTTCAGTATACAGTACAACTGTGTTTTGTTTGTTACATTCCAGATGTTACAGAGAAATGTGGGTTTCGCTTTTGCAGCCCAAACTCCCCAAAGGACTCAGTGTTCCCTAACTCCATTATCAGTCAGAGAAGAATGGATGGAGGCAGCATCCAGTGAAAGCAAGGCAGATCTTAATTCCCTCCACCTGCTGCAACAGATTCCTCCCCCCTCCAGCTTTGCAAGGAGGTGAGGACCTAGAGCAAGAACCTTTAAATACTTTTGAAATTGCCTAACCCCTTAGCCAAAAACTACCCAAAAAGCATCACAGAAAAAAAGGCAGCTTACAACACGAGGATGGCACATCAATCAATGCAAAAATTTGTTTGAACCACTCCCTTCAAATCGCCCCCCAAATAAACATATTTCCAGGGCAGTATGCCAAGTGGGGGCCATGCCAAGTCGCCAAGCTGCCACAAGATCTTGCGAGAGCATCCCAGAGCCCAGTACGCAAGACAAAGCACGTAAAAGCTCTTTCTGTGCACCAGGAAAACCCTGTTTTCAAGTGCTCCACCTTCCGTGCATTTAATTTATGTGTGATTTCAACCGGCTGGCCTTCAGCCACACACAACGCTGAAATGCCACAAGTATAATTGTGTGTCAGATGCTCATGTTTTCTGCAGGTCCTGTTTCCAAGAAAGGTGTTTTTTTGTTTGGGGGTTGGTTTGTTTTTGTTAGTGCTGCAACACCTGCTGGACCAATGAAAAAGCAGCAGGACGAAAGGAGCAAGCCAGGTGCCACTTCCAAGCCTCTGGAGAAAACAACAGGCTTGCAGAAGGGGTGCTGCTGGAACCACTGTCATCACCCGCTGTAGGCTCTCCCCCTCCATCTAAACTGGATCCCCAACTACAGCAACCTTGCACTGCAGGTAAGCTGTGTCTGTCTGGCCGGCCTCGTTGGCGTAGATGATCTGCATGACGTGAGAGTTGCCAAAGCTCTTCTCCTCCACCTTTTCGGCTGCCCGGATGCTGGCTGGCGTGATGAAGGAGCTTTTCTGAAAAGACAAGTCCCATAAGTACATCACAGGCGGAAGAGCCCTGCTGGGTAAGGCGAAAGCCTGTCTAATCCAATACTCTGTGCCCATGGCTTTCTAGAACCTTCCGGAAAGTCCACCAGGCGGCCATGACAGCAGCAGCAGCAGCCCTTCCTGCTGCCTCCTTACCTTGCAGCTTGGTGTCTTGGCACAGGTGAGGGCTTCGCTGGTTAGGGAGAAGTAGAGCTTCTTAAAGGAGGACGAGAGGAGAGGGCCTTTGCTTCTGGCCTTATAGATAAACAGAGGCCCTTCTTTCACAACCTGGGTCTGCAGGGAGGGAGACTTCTGCGGGTCCAATTCTGCAAAGACAGTACAAAACCAGAACAAAACTGACTGGATTTTATTTTTTAAATAAACCCACCTAGCAATCAAAGTATGCCACATACAACTTACTCTGTTAGGTAGGTCATTATTATCTAGCCCCATTTTGCAGCGAGGAAGACTGAGGACACAGCTACATTAGGCAAAAAAACCAACACTTCGAATGTGTTATAAACATACAACACCAGATGGCGCCAGAGAGCGAACAAATTTTCTGTGTGATTTTTATATAGGGTTTTTCTTTTCTTTTGTTATAATGATTTAATTTCTGACTTATTTATAGCGTATTTTTCCCTTGTGTGTAGATCCACCCTGAGAAAGAGAAAGAATGGTTTGCCACCTAGGATTTGGCAAGGGTGAGGGCCATAGTTCACAGCCCAGTCGCTTTGCCTGTGTACACCCCCTCAAAGAATTCTGGGCAATGTAGTTTGTTTAGGGTTGCTGGGAACTGCAGCCTTGCAAGGGGTGAACTACAGTTCCCAAGATTCTTCGTGGGAAGGGGCGTGCTTTAAATGTGTGTTACATATACGGTGTGGGTGCCTGACTCCTGGTTTTCAGCTTACCGCCCCAACCGCCACCTCAAATAAAACGCTGTTCATTGGTCACACCAGTAAGAAAATGATGGGTTGGTAGCCCTGCAAGGCACCTTCCCTCCCTCCAATCAGAACGAACCAGACCTAAGCGCTTGGGGCTGCCCTCAGTCACCAACCTTCTTTCTCCTCAATGTCAATCAATTGGAGGAGGAACCGCTTCATCTGTGCGACACCCTGTTGGATGGTGGGCTGCAACGGAGCCATCCAGGGTTCCTTGGTGCGGCTGACACCGGCGTCCATGTTCCCCACGTTCTGAACAGCCTGGCAAGCGAGAATTCAGAGAGGTGACCACAGGTCAAGGACAGGCCTCCACGAATCAAGTGTGGTGCATGGCAGAGAGGACACGGGGGCCTAAGAGACGGAGGAGACCTGTGCTTCAGGTCCTGCACAGCTAGTTCTGGGCTCCACCATTTAAGAAGGACGTTGACAAGCTGGAAGGTGTGCAGAGGAGGGCAACCAAGATGATCAAGGACCTAGAATCCAAGCCTTATGAGGAATGATCAAGGGAACTGGGTATGTTTAGCTTGGGGGAAAAAGGAGACTGAGAGGTGCTATGATAGCCATCTTCAAATATCTAAAGGGCTGTCAACATGGAAGATAGAGCAAGCTTGTTTCCTCCTGCTCCAGAAGGTTAGGACCTGAACCAAGGCTTCAAGTTACAAGAAAGGAGATTCAAACTAAACATCAGAAAAACCTTTCTGATGGTTAAGAGCTGTTCAGCAGTGGAACAGACTCCCATGAGAAGTGGTGGACTCTCCTTTCTTGAAGGTTTTTAAGCAGAGGTTGGATGGCCATCTGTGACAGGTACTTTAGCTGAGATTCCTGCATTGCATGGGGTTGGACTAGATGACCCTTGGGGTCCCTTCCAATTCCAAGAGTCTATGAAGCTCTCTGGGAGACCTTGGACACAGTCAATGTGGGAAGCAGAAGTAGCGTTCAATTAGCACCAGGTGACTGGCTCTATGAGCTGCCATTCCTCAGAATTCCCCTGAGTGATGCTAACTCCAGGGGCATTGTGGGAAATTAAAATGGCAGCCATGTGAGAAATTAAAATGGTGGCTGGCTCTAGGAGTTGCTGTTCTCATTTCCCACAATTCCCCAGAGTGATACTAACACCGGGGCATTGTGGGAAATTAAAATGGGAGCTATGTGAGAAATTAAAATGGTGGCTGGCTGTTGGAGTTGCTGTTCTGATTTCCCACAATTCCTCAGTGATGCTAACATCAGGGGCATTGTGGGGAATTAAAATGGCAGCCAGCACTGATCACAGGGCCAGGATTTTCTGTGTGCAGGTGCTGGGGCTGGATTTACAGACAGGATGCTCTCCCTTCTTGTCCAGGAGGTGAAGTCCAGGCTGGCTCTTACCTTGGCCAGGAGCAGGAGGGTGCGGCTGGTGCGGGCGTCTGCGTGCTTCTCCTGCAGGTGGAACAATTTGGGGGACATGATGGCCGGAGAGAAGAAGCGAAGGCAGAGGAAACTGGTGATGGCGATGAACTTCACGTTCTGCAAGCGGAAAAGGAATGGTAGCACAGATGTTAACATCTAATAGGGATGGGGAAAGTGGGAGAGGGAGGGAGGGAGGGAGGAAGCCTGTGCTAGGCACCTGTCAGCATCTACAGGCCAGGCCCAAGCACCTAGTCCTCAAGGGACAATTCTTGGCAACCACACTGCCCTGGATGCCCCCTGCAATGGTTGATGCTGCTCAAGCGTCTGCCAAGGAAACATGATGAAAAGCCCTCCCATGTTTGACCAGAAGGTCCGCAGCGGGTGAAGCGGTGCAGTTCAGTGGTTAGAGCAGGCCAGGACAGAGGCGAGGAGGAGGAGAAGGATCCCACTGTGCTGACCTGGTCCTTCTCTTCGGGGAACTGCTCCCCAACCCTCTTGAAGAGCAGCTGGAAAGTAGCGCGGATGATGGCGGGACACGCCTTGGCGGACTTGGCGATGGTGCCAAGCAGGTCGCCGAGATAAGACCGAAGGTGCTGAGCGCTCTGCTGGATGACGTCACTTTCGCTCTGGATACGATGGAGGCTGGAGCAGCTGCCACAGGGAGAGGAAGAAAAAGAAATAAATGGATTCCCGCCCCCGAGACTGCGGCACCTTTCTGGCATCATCGCTGCCATCTGCATAAGCCAGAGTGGACCTTGCAGGGAGCAGGCATTCAAATCCCCTCCCTCTGCCATGAAGGTTGCTGGGTGTGACCCTCGGGCCAGCCGCTGTCTCTCTCAGCCTAACCTGCACCGCAGAGCTGTTGTGAGGATTAAACGGAAGGCAGGGGAAGCATGTGCATTGCCTTGAGCTCCCAGGAGGAAAGGTAGGATATAAATGTATGAACTGGTTTTACAAATAAAATCTGGTGTTTCTTGCGTAAATCGCAAACAGGAGTAAACTGCAAGGGACCACAGTTTGGGCCTCCACACACGTGACCACCTTTTAATAATTTAACTGTGCTCTATGGAGATGGAACAATGTATTTTCCTAGTCACTGCTGTATTTTCTTAGTTGTAGTGGAGTGTTGTGATATACACATGTATATCATGTGTGCATGTGTGTGTCTGCACGTATTATTGCACACCACGAAAATTTCTGAGTGGTGCAAGATTTCGGTGGTCCCAGGTGCTTACCCAGGGTTTGGTTTCCTTGGAATGAGGGACAGGGGAGACGGGGTGTCTTTAAGATAAAGGGTTTATTTACACATATATACACAACCTGAGCTTATGATATAACAACAACAACAACAACAACAACAATAAATAATAAATAAATAAATTTATACCCCGCCCTCCCCAGCTAAGACTGGGCTCAGGGTGGCTAACACCAGATATAAAACAATTGATTGAAATACAACTTAAAGGACAAGATTAAAAATACAACATTAAAATGCAGCCCCATTTCAGCAGAAACTCAAAAACTTTTTGGGGGATCACATGAACACCAACACCCCAGAAGGTCTTGCTCACAGCCTTGGATTGAAGCAGAAATCAAGCACGACTCTCACTCTCTGCTTCTGTCTGCTTCTAGCCCAGCTCAGCCATTCTTGGCTATAGTTCTTCCCACTCACTAGCAGCCAGGTGAGGGAGAGGGGCCCACCCGTTTGCTTTCTGGCACAGCTTCCTTTGTTATACTACCAACAATATTGAGAGCTATCAACTCATCCAGCAAGAAGCTGGCCTTTCTGCCTACTTCACCAACCTACTCAGTTTTAATCCCTACTGAATCCAGGGCCCCCAGAAATTAGAAGGGACCTAGGCATCCTGCATACTAACCGCCGCTCCCGAAACTCACAGCAATATGTACAACCTGAGAAAGGTCCCTGATCCTGGCTCTCTTACCCAATATCCTTGCTCTCCACTTTGCTGGGATCCAGCTCAATGCATCTCTTCTCTTCAAACACTCGGTTGATTGTCGGCCCAAGGACTCTGTGGAGGTACTGCATGCCTGCCACCTGCAGATGGGAAGATTTTGGGGCAGGACAGGAGAGACAGTGGACTGAACAATCAGACGGCAGTATAGAATCATAAAATCGTAGAGTCGGAAGAGACCAAGAGTCCAGCCCCCCTGAAATGCAGGAATCTTTTGCTCGACGTGGGGCTTGAAACCACGACCCCAAGATTGAGAGGCTCGTGCTCTGACTGAGCTATCCCAGGAGATATATGGCTGGAAAAACAGAAAGACATAAACATACTCAAGATTCACACAAGCAAACCACAAACCCATCAAGTACCTTCAGAAATGACTCCATTGACTTAGAGGCCAGAGAGTTGCTTCGAAACAGAGTGTTTGGCTCATCTGAAACAGAACACAGGAACATAGGAAGCTGTCTTCTACTGAGCTGCCCCATCTATGATTCTAGGAACCTGGATTTGCCAGCATGTGACTGAAACCCACCCAAATTACGGTAGCAGTCTGGAAATGCCATAGGCGGACAGGAACTGTCCATGCCCAGGTCCAACCAGGGCCGTCTTAAGCATATCCGGCGCTGTGGTGCAAAGATCCCTCCGGCACCACCACCCCTTTCCCAGAGTTGCTGACCTTTTTTAGGGAGGACGGCGCTGCCGGCGACGCAGCCAGTTTTGCGGGGCTGGAGGAGGGCAACGGCTGGAGGGCAGCTCCTCCAGCAGGGAAGATGCGGAGGCTGGACGTGGTGGCTCCCGGCTCAGCTGGCCGCTTCGTGCTGTGGTGGCTACAGCAGGCGGAAGCTCCGGGCGCGGCGCTGCTTCAGTGTGGCATGGCGGAGGCGGGTGAGGACGGCAAGCTGATGCCAGGAGGTGCCGTGTCCAGCCTCTGCCTCTTCCCTGGCGCCCTCCAGAACTTGGCACCCTGGCGCCCTGCACCACTAGGCTCTATGGGTAAGATGCCCCTGGGTCCAACTGATCAATTTTTTTGGAGCAGGTCTGGACTTCCTCACCCCCCCCATGCATTGCACACTCTCCTACATTCTAGTGACATAAAATGGTACCCCAGCTGCACAGAGCATGGTACCCTCCCATGTCCCAGTCATGCGCCCGGGATCCTTACCGGTTTTATCCAGTTCCAGTTTGAAGAGGAGGTCCAAGAACTCTTTGGCCAACCCTTGGCCCACGAAGAGCTTGACAAGGTTGACGGCAACTTCCTGCCTGCACTCAGCGGTCGTGGTGTCGTCAATCAGGGTTATTAAATGGACTTTCCCGTCCTGCCAGGAGGAAAAGAAGAAGGGGAGCGGCTGAGGAGATAGACCCCCAGGGAGGCTGTAACGCATGTGAAACTCAGGAGGAGAAAAAAAAATCAATTAAAGCGTGATGGAGAGTTCCCCCACCCCACTTGCATGCACAAAATTAGGGGGTCTATTCTCAACGTCATCAAATATTTCTTTAACGGCGTTATTTATTTATATACACATTCTGCTCGCTTGCCAACATGGCTTCTAAGCAGCTCACAAGTGTAAAACCGAGTTACAAAATATATCCATGTGCAATCAAAGTGCACAATAAGTTCATTTCGTCAAGGCATTCCAAGCGTGCATAATTAAGATGTAAAATAAAACAAGCCCATTAAAACAGCATTAACAATTAAAGCGATTAGATCAGGAGGTTCAGGCCTAGAGATCAGGAGAATGCATGTCTAAACAGATGCATCTCCAAGATCGCTGCCCTACCTTTCTCCCAAAAAGTTAAAGGCAGCACGCATGGGTTCCAAACACATTTCTATACTCACAGCAACCCTGCAAAGTAGGTTAAGCTAAGAACGACTGGTGAGCCGGCGAGCCTTACAGCTGAGTGAAGGGAAGAACCGGGGTCACCCCAGTTAAAAGGCCTGCCCACCAAAAGCGATGGATCTCACCTGGGCACCTGCTTTAACTTCCTGACACAGAAGCTGGACAAGAGGCTGGTAGTGGATGGACGGAAGCACCGTCTCATCCCGAAGCTGCAGCTGGAGGTGTAGGGAGCCCAGGTTGCCCCTGGAAAGGAAGGGGAAAGGGGGCAATGCGATTGATGCAAACTAACTACATGGTCCCACCATGGACCACAGAATCCTTCAGGAGAGATGCTACCCAACTGCAACTCTCATCACTCCCAGCCAGCAAGGATGACCGGAGAGCCACAGGCTCCTCAGCTCTCCTCAGTTAGGACATGAGCTACAGGCCCTTGTGATTTTGTAGGAGTCTTTAGGTTCTGTTTTGAAGGGACTCCCAGAACAAGTCCAGTAAGATAAGTAGGGCAAACACTCTAAAGGTAAAGGTAAAAGGTAAAGGACCCCTGGATGGTTAAGTCCAGTCAAAGGCGACTATGGGGTTCCGGCGCTCATCTCGCTCTCAGGCTGAGGGAGCTGGCATTTGTCCACAGACAGCTTTCCGGGTCACGTGGCCAGCATGACTAGACCACTTCTGGTGCAATGGAACACTGTGACAGAAACCAGAGCGCATGGAAACGCCGTTTACCTTCTTGCCACAGCGGTACCTATTTATCTACTTGCACTGGTGTGCTTTTGAACTGTTAAGTTGGCAGGAGCTGGGACAGAGCAATGGGAGCTCATTCCGTCACAGGGATTCCATCCGCTGACCTTCTGATCAGCAGGCCCAAGAAGCTCAGTGGCTTAGACCACAGAGCCACCCATGTCCCTTAAACACTCTAGCAGGACTGTGGCAGCAGCAAAATCCCATACAGGTTGACTTAGGGGCAAACAAGTGAAGCTCCCCTTTGGAAAACAGAGACTCACTCGTCCCGCCTTGGCTTTGATTTGTCCGGTCGGAGCATAAACCACCCTTCCTCTTGTTGGACCGCCTGTAGCTTTTGGACATTGAATACTACCTGCAAAAGGAAAGGAAAAGAGAGAGTTGTGAGAGCGCCGAATCCTAACCACTAGACCACCAGGGTCAGACCTGAAACTATATTATGAAGCGTCCTGTCTCTGTTGGCTAAAGGATTGGATAAAACTAAAAGACAATAAATTGTTAGATCTTGAAGGTTTTGATAACAGATTTGGATGGCATGCTTATTTATGGCTGGAGAAGAAGAAAATCATAGAATCATCATAAAGGCTTTGAGAATCATATCTTCAGGAGTTCCATAATAGAAATATGGGATAGGTATAAAAATATATTGGAACCTAAAGTTCCACATTGGCTGTCCCCATTAGAGGCTATGAGCGTAAAGAAAATAAATATGAGAGGGAATTGGACCACTTATGGAGACTTAGTAATTAAAGAGGGGGAGAAATGGAAAATGAAGCCATATGAACAAGTTAAAGACTGTGTGTTTGATTGGTTGCATTATCTTCAGATAAATGAAATGTTTAAAAAGGATTTTAAAGAGAGGGGATATATGGAAAAAGAGTCGAAATTCCAAACAGAGATAATAAATAACGATTTTAAGATAATGTCAAAAATGTATAAAATGTTACTGGAATGGCAAACAAAGGACGAAGAGATTAAGTCGGTTATGATACACTGGGCCAAAGATTTTGGTTATAATATACAATTGGTTGATTGGGAAAAAGTATGGAATGAAAATATGAAATTTATTGCATGTACGGCGTTAAAGGAAAATATTATGAAAATTGTATATAGATGGTATATTACACCGGTTAAGTTAGCAAAAATGTTTAAAACATGTAATAAGTGTTGGAAATGTAAAGAAAAAGAAGGATCCTTTTTTCATATGTGGTGGGAATGTAAGAAGGTTAAGGGT
Source organism: Podarcis filfolensis (assembly GCF_964270895.1). NCBI lineage: Eukaryota > Metazoa > Chordata > Lepidosauria > Squamata > Lacertidae > Podarcis > Podarcis filfolensis. Next base: position 11,933,104 of record NC_139618.1, on the reverse strand, counting down.
TTCTGGGAAATGATATATAACGAGTTGAAAAAGATGTTTAAATATACATTTGTAAAGAAACCAGAAGCCTTTTTGTTAGGAATAACAGGAAGAGAGATTAATAGAAGTGATTATAAACTTTTTCAATATGCAGTAACAGCGGCAAGAATATTAATGGCCCAAAAATGGAAACAAGAGGAACTACCGACTCTGGAAGAGTGGAGAATGAAACTTATGGACTATGCAGAATTGGATAAAATGACTGGGAAAATCAGATACCAAAAGGATCACAAGTTCATCGAGGACTGGGGAAAGTTTACAAATTATCTGGAAAACATATGTGATGAACAGATAACACTAGTCGGTTTTAAAGAGGCTTTGTGATGTCAAAGATGTATTGTAAAAAGAAAGAGAGATGAAAGGATATTATTAACTGGCAATATAATATATTGAAAATGCGTAACAAATAGAAAATATGGATGATTGATGGAGGAGCTGGTGGAAGTACAAAATTGGAAATTTGAGAATATGGTTGTGTTGACTAACTTGTAAAAGAAAATTTAATAAAAATTTATTATTAAAAAAAGGAAGAGAGAGAGTTGTGCTTACTCCCATCTGAAGCAAGGCCTCCTCATGTCCCTCCCAGCACCTCCCATTTCCAAAAAACATAACCAGATAGGAGCAGGTACGCCCATGCACAGCTTGTCTGAGGCTCAGGGCATGAATTTTCTTAGAATAAGGTTATAAACTGGCAGGGCAGGGCCCACCAGCCGGCTTAGCCCTCTGAGGCCTGGGGTAAGTGTACCTGACTGCCCCCAACTCTGTACAGGCCTGGGAGCAGGGAATGGGAAAGACCTATTGGTTAGCAATGTATACTAAAAAGTGGGCAGGGGTGGCTCAGCCACACTTCTGAGCACCCCCATAATTCAGTGTTGTAAGTGAACAGTGCTCTTCTCGGCCGAGAGCTGCATTCCCTGAGCGGCAGCTTTTTCCATTTATTTTAATATACAAGAAGCATTTATAACCCGCCCTCCAATTGCACAGGGCAGTGTACAAGAGGCATGCAAAATTTAGGACCGTCTTTTCCATCTGCCCGTCGCTCCAGCCTTTTCCATATCTCTATGTTTGCTGCAATCGTATTCGATTTTAAAATGTTTATTCCCCCACCCTTCTGAAAGCGGGGGTTCCTTTAAAAAAAAAGTACACAGAACGCAAAGGCAGAAAACCGAAGAGATCAGCCTTTGAACAGGACAGCCCCCTTGCTAGCAGAACGTTTCAATGTGTCTTCTTCCAAGCCCTCCTTCCCCACTGCTCACCTTCCCCAGAAAATCGTTCCTGCTGACGAGATCCCAATCCCAGACTTCGATGACGCAGAGCTTCTCCACAGCCGACTCGTCCAGGTCGAACTCAAAGGTCTTGTTCCACCTTGGGTAGCAAGATTTTTTGATCACCTGGACGACAGGCAAAGCCAATAAAGGAAGCAAATTCTTCCTCCCGAAAGCAAATTCTTTAAAAGATGCTGGTGAGAACAGGAGGAGGAGGAAGAAGAGGAGGAGGAGGAGGAGGAGGAGGAGGAGGAAGAGCCTGCTGGGGAGCCAAGGATGTCATCCAGACTGACCCGCCCAAACTCATAACACTGGATGGAATGAAGTGGCTAGAAAAAAGAGGGTTAGAGAGAGAGACACATGCCCGTTCACTCTCTCACTTGACCAGCTGGAGCCTCATTTTGGACCATCCCCTTCCTGAAAAAAGAGAGCTGTGAAGGTTCTTCCCGAGACGCACACACCTGCAATGTTTGGGGCAGAGTTTCCATTTGTGTGTGCTAAAAATGACCTCCATTATTTTGAGGCCTGGTCCTTATGTAGCCAAAGAGAGGGACCAGCAATTCCCCAAATTTGCCCAAGTACCAAATATCTTTATTTTGTGGAGGGAGGGGGGAGCTAATAAAAGTGGTACGAGAAAAAGAGTCAAACGGGGACTCATACACCGAGTGAACAGGGAATGGAAAGCCAGTTGGGAGGAGGAATGAAAAGGACTTTCGAACTAGAACGCTTCACACTGGGACATTCTGCTGTTTTGGGCCCCACTCGCCTAGGCTTGTACAGGACTTAATATACAGTGATCATAATAATAATTTTATTACAGTGGTACCTCGGGTTACAAACACTTCAGGTTACAGACTCCGCTAACCCGGAGTAGTACCTCGGGTTAAGAACTTTACCTCAGGATGAGAACAGAAATTGCATGGCGGTGGCAGCAGGAGGCCCCAATAGCTAAAGTGGTACCTCAGGTTAAGAACGGTTTCAAGTTAAGAACGGACCTCCGGAACAAAATAAGTTTGTAACCAGAGGTACCACTGTATTTGTACCCTGCCCATCTGGACTTAAGGCTGGGGAAAGAAATACAATAGTGGGATATATCTGGCAGGCGCACTGGCTGCCTCTCCAGAGCGCAGACTCAGACCACACATTTAAAGCTCACAGCTCCCCACTCTAGGAACAGTAGTTTCACCCTTACAGAGCTGTCATTCCCAACAAGGCCTTAAACTACAGTTCCCGTGGCTCTTTATGGGGGAAAGCAACATACTTTCTGTGCATGGGATGCACCTGCCCTTAAATGCCTTATGTAGCCCTTCCCCTATCCCCATCCCCACACCGGCACCTTGTTCTCCTTACAGCTGGAGCTCACCAAAGTTTCCTGTGTCTTGCCATTATAGCGGACTCTGACGAAGGGATCAGAGGCTCCGTTTCTGTCTTTCCGAGCCAAATCTCTGTGAAGGAAGGAAAGAGAGAGAGAGAGAATATTGTTATAGATCTGCGGGTGCTAAATGCTTGGGGTTTAATAAATGTTAGGATTTGATTAGAACTGGTACGTTAAGCAGGACTGCCATATGTCTGGGATTTTCCCGGACACATCTGGAATTCATCTGTCAGAAATAGTTCCTAGGTGGAATTTCCAAAAATCGGTTAAAATGTCCGGGGCAACCCACGTCAGAAGTGGTGGTTTTTTTGTAAAATTGTATACATCCTTATATTATATATCTACTATATTAATCCTCAATAAATTTGTGTATGTTTATTCAAAACCTGCCAAGGAGTCCAGTTCATTTTGTTGTCTTTTTAGATAATTTGAAAAAGGCTCCCAATCTTCTTTAAAGTAACAGTTGTCCTTGCCTCGCAATTTGCATGTCAATTTTGCCAGTTCTGCATAGGTCATCAATTTCTCTTGCCACTGTTCTTTTGTTGGGGTTTCCTCATTCTTCCATCCTTGCGCAATCAAGACTCTTGCCACTGTTGTAGCATACATAAATTCTTTATTTTCCTTGGCAGGTCTTGTCCTACAATCCCTAACAAAAATGCTTCTGGTTTTTTTACAAATGTCATTTTAAACATTTTCTTCATCTCATTGTATATCATTTCCCAATTTTTTTAAATTTCTCTACATTCCCACCACATATGGAAAAAGGTCCCTTGCTTTTCTTTACATTTCCAACATATGTTTGACCCAGTTTTATATATTTTTGCTATCTATACTGGTGTTATATACCAATATGCAGAGGTTAACATAGGTTGAGAAATCAGAGAGAGGAGCTGAGGGAAGTCTTGGGGGGGGGTTGTTGGGGAGGTGGGGGAGGAAAGGGGGGGAATAATGAAGATGATGTTTTTATAATTTGTTAAGCTGAAATTGTTAATAAAAAATTAAAAGAGAGGGAGAGTAAAAAAAGGAAAAAGAAGTGGTGGTTTTTTTTGGCAAAATTCCTTAAAAATAGCTCAAAAACTCCAATTTGGGGGGGGGAGATTTTGCAAAAAAAAAACAACCACAAAAAACTGAACAACTTTGCCCCTTGCAAAAATAAAAGTTGAACGACTTTACCCTTCAACAAAAATCTCCACAAACGTTGTGTGTGGATTTTCACTTTTTGAAATACTGTATAGCAACCCTCCTTTAGGTTAACAGCTAGACTCATGTGCGTTCAAGATGGGGGTTGGCCGCTGTTCATCCCCTGGAATCAGCATATGTGAAGTGTTAATTAACCCAGGCACACTTCCTGGGCTGTTCATTGGACACCGCTTGCAAAAAATATGGGTGTATTAGGCAAAATCCATACATGTGTATATTAGAAGGAATGTGCATTAAAATGCTTACGATTTTTTTGTGAGGACTTGGAAAAAACATTCCACAGACTGACTTGGAAATGTTGCAAACTGAAGTTAAGACTGAAGAACTGAGGAACATAGAAACCCAAACTGACAGGTGCATTTAAAGCACATTTCACACCCCAAATAATAGAACTCTGGGAACTGTAGTTCATCTCTGAAATTCCCAGCAAACTACCATTCTGAGAATTTTTTGCGAGGGGGGGTGCTTTAAATATATGGTGTGTACACAGCCTGCCTTTATTTGAGGGTGGGATTGCAATTTCCTTCTGCAAAATGCCTTGGTTCGGCCTATTACTCGTAACCTTATTCGCAACCTCAGTTACATAGCTTTACATAAGAGAAACAGAGAAGGCTATACAGCAAACTGAAGAATGAGCAAATCTGGGCACTTTTAGATCTGAGGCTCGGAAGAAAGTACGTAAACAAAGAATGAACAAAAAAGTAAAAGTCACATGGCATCACAATCTCTGTCACGCTGCCATGGCTCCCCTAAATTGCTCCCCTTGTTTTCTCTTTCTGTCAAAGGGCTTGTGTTGCTGTTTTCTAACATTCTTCTGTAGTATTACCATCCCTTAACACCCCCACTTTCCCAGCAGTGATGTATGGAAGTGAGAACTGGACCATAAAGAAGGCTGATCGCCAAAGAATTGATGCTTTTGAATTATAGTGCTGGAGGAGACTCTTGAGAGTCCCATGGACTGCAAGAAGAACAAACCTCTCCATTCTTAAGGAAATCAGCCCTGAGTGCTCACTGGAAGGACAGATCCTGAAGCTGAGGCTCCAGTACTTTGGCCACCTCATGAGAAGAGAAGACTCCCTGGAAAAGACCCTGATGTTAGGAAAGATGGAGGCACAAGGAGAAGGGGACGACAGAGGACGAGATGGTTGGACAGTGTTCTCGAAGCTACCAGCATGAGTTTGACCAAACTGCAGGAGGCAGTGGAAGACAGGAGTGCCTGGCGTGCTCTGGTCCATGGGGTCACGAAGAGTCGGACCCTTCTCCTTCTTTGGAGGTCTTTAAGCAGAGGCTTGACAACCATATGTCAGGAGTGCTCTGATGGTGTTTCCTGTTTGGCAGGGGGTTGGACTCGATGGCCCTTGTGGTCTCTTCCAACTCTATGATTCTATGACTAAACGACTAAACAACAACAACAACACCCCCACTAGCCCTTAGCATATGGCTTTGCACCCTCTTCCGGGGGCCCAGCATTCAAACACAGCGTCACTCTGCACAGGCTTCCTTTTGAACATTCAATGTTTTTCTCCCGCCGAGTTTGAGAGTTTCATTTTAATGAAAGGATTATTTCCAGCAGAGAACTGGTGGATACCGCAAGACAGTAAAGAAAGGAGAATTGGGAAAGTTTATTGCTTTATAAAAACGCATCTCTGACTCACATCGCCAGATCCTCCGCTTGCACAGCAGCAATGATCAGGCATTCCCTGCTACACCCTCGCAAGCCTGAACTTTGCCTTCCATCTCATCTTTGCTGTGCCCACCACAAAACCATGAATCCTCCTTGCGCTGTTTCATACCAGCTATGCAATTATGTTGGTTGATTTCCCTGCCCGCCCCCTCTGATTTTTAATGCGAATGGTCAAAGTGGGTTCAGCATTTCTATTACAGCAGAGCTTTGCATGAAGAAGATCCCCGATTCATTCCCCAGCTGGGGATCCTGGACAGCCGCTAGCAGTCAATGAATGGACAATCTGAGCTAGATGGGTCTCAGCTAGAACCACGGGTCTGACCTGGCAGAAGGCAAATTTAAATAAAAGCAAAAACAACCCTGTAAGGTACATCAGCATTATTCCCCATTTTACAAACAGGGAAGAGGACTGAGGCCGGGAGAGAGAGGCTCATTTGTCAAAAGCTGCCTGGAAGAATTCAAATCCCTACTCGGTAAGGATGCTCACTGGGTAACCTTGGTTTAGTCACAGTTTCTCAGCCTAGCCTACCCCACAGGGTTGTTGTGAGGGCAACAGGGAGAGAGGGAGAGCCACGCACGACGCCTTGAGCCCCTTTGAGCAAAGGTGGGATATAGACTTTTTAAAACTCGACTAACGTATCTAGGGATTATAAGGACGGAAGTCCCCAAAAAAGATGGTTAGGTTGTTTATGTATGCAGCTAGGATTCTTTATGCACAGAAATGAAAAGAAGAAGAAGTAGTTTCCACCAAAGAAGAATCGATAAGCAATGGGCTAGGCTAAATCTGCAAAGCTAACAGCTAAAATTAGAGAACGATGATTGCTTTAAGGAGGAATGGAAGCCTTTTCCAGATTGTTTGAAGAAATATTATAGTATGATGAATTTGTGAGCATGATTCGAACTACGAGCAACAGAAAGAATGAGAGATTATTGTATTGTGGTTATGATATAAAAGAAGAAAGATAGGGTGCAGCAAAGGGGAAGAATAAAAAAAACACCATGAAAAATGGGATGGGAAGTCGATAAAAGAAAAAATGATTATGTATTATATGGGAAATTTGTAATATAAAATATATTGCCAACAAAAAAATTGGCTAAAATAAAATGTAGTCAAAAAAATTGACAAATAAAATCCCTGTGAGGGCTCAGTCTCTTAGCTGCTGTACTGTGCCAGCCCTAGAGCAAGAAAATTTATGGGAAGCACTTTCACAAGTGCTATTCACCGAAATCATTAATAATTTTTATTAATAAGCTGGAAGGGCTGTCTATCTGACCCAGCATTACCGCCCTGTGTTCCCTCTGTTCTTCTTAAAGGAACGGCACAGCTCATTCCTTCAGTCAGCCAATCCCCCATGATTAAGGGCTCTTGCAATTAGAGAGGGCTCAGAATGTTCTCTGACAAAGGGCTTGGCTTGATCCTCCGGGGGCGGGGAAGGGACAGACTCCACGCAGAGTAGCTCAGTGGCAGAGTGCATGCTCTGCATCTAGATCTCCAATCTCCAGTATCTCTGAGTAGACCTGGGAGCCAGGACAGAAACCCAAGAAGGCTGCTTTAGGCAAGACTGAGTTGCAAGGACTGGTGGCCTGACTCAGATTGTGCAAACACCACACATTCAAAGCACATGAGCTCCAACAAGGAATCCTGGGATGTAAAGATAAATAAGTTTCTTTTTATCATATGTGGTGGCCTTGTAGTAAGGTCAAAGCTTACTGGGAAATAATAATTTAATAATAATAATTTATTTATTTATACCCCGCCCATCTGGCTGGGTTTCCCCCAGCCAGATGGGTGGGGTATGTAATGAACTGATATGTAATGAATTGAAAATGATGCTTAATATAGCATTTGTAAAAAACAACAACCCAGAAGCTTTTCTTTTGGGAATTATACGGGCAGAACTACCAAAACTGTATAGAAACTTATTCAGGTATGTGACTAGAGTGGCAAGAATGTTACTCGCCCCAAAATGGCAATAAGCAGATGTCCCAGCAAGGGAGGAATGGATCCAAAAATTTATGGAATATGCAGAAATGGCTAAACTTACCAGAAGAATAAGAAATCAAGATAACAAACTTTTTAGCAAAGAATGGAAATGGTTTATTGAATATTTACAGGTAAATTGTAAACAGATAAGAACACTGGCAGGATTATTGTAATAACCTGTAGTTTGACCAGAGTATATATTTAAAGTAAATGAATAAATGAGCAAATTACGTTAATCTGGATATGTGGAAGGTATTAAAAATAAATTTAAGGAACCGCAGAAAGAGGGGGAAGGAAGTCAAGTTTTGAAATGTCAAAATGATTGTAAAATTAGTGAAATGTATAAACTTGAAAAGCATAAATGAATTTATGAATCCTGGGAATTGTAGTTTGCTAAGGATGCTGAAAACTGTAGTTCTGTGAGGGGTAAAGCTACAGTTCTGAGGAGTCTTTGTGGGGGAAGAGGGGCAGATTGCTCCAGCCAAAGGATCTGACTTTACAGCTTGTGGAAGCATCTTAAAATCAGACAGAGGGCTGGATGGCATAAGGTCACAGGGGAGGGGAGGTTGCAACCTCATCTCTGGCACAGCACAGCCTTACCTGGCATCAAACACAGTGCAGCGCAGCTTTCTCACGGCACCGCTGTCAACGATCTCAATCTGGAGATGGATTTCCCCCTGAACTTCCTCGTCTGGGTCAATTTCAGTGAGGTTCAGCCAGCCATTATAGCCTGGGAACAGAGACAGGGAGAAGGAAGCACAAGATTTTCAACTCAGGGGCAACCGTGCCCTACCCTCACAGGGATGGCACAGGGTCAAAGAAGATCATGGAATCATAGAGCTGGAAAAGGACCACAAGGGTCATGAAGGCTGAGTGCACATTACCAGCTGGAAGCACAGATAGATTGTTTTTCTCAGTTCCGGTCGAAGCTGATTTGTTGAAAACCACACCACAAAACAGTATTTTATTTTTTACTTTTAAAAATCTGTCTTCTTCTCTGGCGATCACTCGTAGTCGAGTAAGATTGTCTTCCATGAACATGGTTTTAAGAGCGAGTCCATAAGTGACTGTGGGGGCCAATTCTAGATCCACACATCCTTCCACAGTGGGGACATAGGTTTCCGGGTGGGAGTTGGTCACAGTGAGGGTTTGCCAAGCGTGCCTTCCTCTTAGCACGTTTCTCCCCTTTGCCCTGAGTTCAAGCGTCCTGAAAGTCCATGACACCTTTGGTAAAAGTTGTTCTCCATTTGGAGCACTCGCAGGCCAGTGTTTCCCAGTTGTCAGTGTTTATACTACTTTTTTTTAAAAAAATTGCTGTATACTGCCCTTCATCCATAGATCTCAGGTTAGTTCACAACACAAAAATACAGTGTAAAACATTTCCTAAGAACTCTACTAGTTATTGACCAAAATAAATATATATATTTCCTAAGAAGCAACAAGACAGATATGGATATTGGCTAACATTATGTGTTTAACGCTTCCCAAACCAGCAGTGGGAGCATCCTGATGTGGATTAAACAGGAGTGTGTACACAGCTGGAGACTGTTAAAAACTTCTTTGACATTTTATTCTGACTCTGGAGTCTTCCTTAGCTCTTAGTCCTCTTGCCACCTAGTCCAGGGCCAGATTTAGGTTTGATGAGCCCCTAAGCTACTGAAGGTAACAGGGCCCTTTATATGGCCAGCTGTCCTTTGTCAACAACAAATTGTCACTGTTTTTTGTGTTGAATATACGCTATATGGACCTAATAGGTATCTAAAGCCATTTGCACATGTCACCATGCAACCAGTCCATGCAGAATGGAGGCACCCTATATATAGAAATGAGCAAACCAGTGATATTTTAGGGAGCAGGCTAGAAGGCGGGGCCCATTACTTACATCATAGGAGACTACACAACACAAAACACTGTTGCTGTATGTAGGTTTTATTTTATTTTTTATCTTATATTTTGGAAATGTACATCCAGTTTTTCCCCCCTTTAATTTTTTTGGGGGCCCAGGGGCCCTAATCTATAGCTTGTTTAGCTTATACATAAATCCGGCACTGTTGTCACCCTGTTCATCTTTTCCATCCCATTTATTGGAACAAGCCAGTAAATGTGCTGGGTCTTGCCTATGCTAGGAAAGAGTTATGGGCTAAAGGCGTGGGATCATCCACGCCTACCTTTTGCCCTGCGCTTTCTAGGCAGAGGTTGGCACTTTAAAGCTCTGTGCCTGAGCACTTTTATTTTTATTTTTTTTTGCCGCTTTTGGCACTTTCCCCAGGAAAACCTGCTTTTTAACGCTAAGTCAGAAAACAAACTTCAATTCAGATTTTTCGCGGATTGCCATTTGGTCCGATTCAGCGGTAAAGAGCAAGTTTTCATGGGGGGGAAAGTGCTAGTGAAAAACCCCCAAAGCGAAAGCACACAGACACAGCATTTCAAAGTTCAGACCTAGAAATGCAGCAGAAAAAGGAGGTCTCTCATTAGCTGCAGACAGGGAAGAGTCAGTCATGCAATGTTGTCAACGAACAGAATGCAGCTGCTGCAGTGATGCAAGAGGGAGGGAATTTCACACAAAATGCATGGACCACTTGCTCCAATTTACTGGTCTGTTCTGTGTAGGGCTAGCATTGCAGACCCTCCAAATGTCCCTATTTTCCAGGGACAGTTCCGGATTCACAGAAGCTGTCCAGGTTTCTGATTTGATCCTGGAATGTCCCACTTTTCCTCAGGATGCCCCTATTTTCATCACAGAAATGTTGGAGGGTATGGAGTTATGCAACAACCCCTGCCCCCCGGAGCCAAGGAGATAAGTAACTATACAACCTTTAGAAGACATATGAAGGCAGCCCTGTATAGGGAAGCTTTTTTAATGTTTAAAGCTTTGTTTTGTTTTTATAGACGTTGGAAGCTACCCAGATTGGTTGCGACAACCCAATCAGATGGGTTGGGTTTAAATAATAAAATGATGATGATGGAATAAGACGTCCCTATTTTCATCAAAGAAGCATTGGATTCAATTCTTCATTGCCAGACTGCAACACAGTATCTGCTTTTTTTTTTTTTTTACTTAAATGCCATGAGAAAAAACAAACAAAAATGGGACCTTGTAGTCTAAAACCTCTAGACCAGGGGTCAGCAACCTTTTTCAGCCGTGGGCCGGTCCACCATCCTTCAGACCATATGGTGGGCCGGACTATATTTAGGGAAAAAACCAGAAAGAATTCCTATGCCCCACAAATAACCCAGAGATGCATTTTAAATAAAAGGATACATTCTCCTCATGTAAAAATACACTGATTCCTGGACCATCCGTGGGCTGGATTGAGAAGGCGATTGGGCCGCATCCGGCCCCCGGGCCTTAAGTTGCCTACCTCTGCTCTAGACTCTGGAGGAAACTAGGCTGTCAAAGCTGATATACTGCACTGTTTAATTCTGCTGTCTGATTTCCTCATAAATGTATCTGCAATCTCATTTGATGAAAAACGGTATATGCATATCTGCAACAAATAATAATAAAAAACTATAGTGGAGCAACTCACAAAGAACTGTGGCATTACAAGTGTGCTCTGTGAGATGTTGGAGGGCGTGCTGTCCTCCTGAGAGATGAATAACCTGCGTAGCAGACCCACAAAACCACATGAAAACATTGCAATATTCACACAGTCAGCTCAGGGATATGTTCTCCAGGAGACCCCTGAACCCAGGCCTAAAGCCAAGAAAACAACCATCACCTCTGAATCTTGGAAAAGCATCTAAGTTACTGGGCAGAAACCACCCCAAAGGTCAAGAGAGGAAGATTCTTTTCACAGACACAATCTCTCTCTCCGCCTCCATCCCAAAGATGAGTCACTGGGCCTCCCAAGACATCCCCTGATCCTTGAGCAAGCAGATCACGTCCTCTCTTTTGCTGCTGTCTAGGAAGGTAGACAGATAAGGAGATGGAAGTGGGTGGAAGCAGGAGATCCAGCAGGGATCCAGTTCTTGACTGCTGCCCTCAAACCTGTTCTGGGTTCAGACCCACAAGGATAACACAAAGAGAGAGAAATGGGACCTATATGAATTGGAGGGAGAAGCAGCTGAATCTGGAATCTGCATGGATAAATAGCAGAGGATTCTGTTAGGGGATCCCCTCACTCCTACAGTCTGTGTTTGGAATAAATTGTGCAAAACAGGAATATCTACATATCTGCATTTAATTTGCACATTCCCCTCCCCTCGCTGTATAGCTGATCATGAGCAGCAGTTACAGTATGAGAGTTTGCACAAAACAGTCAAGACTGGGTTGTGCAGAGTTCACATGCATCTCGAGGCTCAGGTAACCGTCCCATGTGTTTAAAGGCACTCTTTGTATGGCCAGAAAAACTGTTTTAAAAAAATGAATGTGATGTTACAATTCGTTGCCAAATTTGTTATCCATCAAACATCCTTGTTTACTAAGAATAAGGGGGGAAGGCAAAGAAAATGAGAAAGAAATGGGAGGTTCGCCTGCTTTAGTTATTTGGGAAGGACTTCATCTGCAGATACTGACTTTTTGGGGCAGGGACCGTGCACCAAATTTGTTCAATTTACTCATTCAAAATTATTTACCTCTCCCAACAGAGGGAATAATCTCACCTTTTGGGTGCTCAGCCAACAGACTTTGGGTGATGCAGACCTTCCCGATGACGTCGTCCCGGCTGGCACGAGAAAGGAAAACAAAAACAAAAAAACCTAAGGTAAATGGGATGTCCAAGAAACCAGAGAGTATAAGTCTGGGGCATTTCAGGTTTTATTGATCTGGACTAGAACTGAAATTGGACTGGAGGCAAGAGAGGGAAATTGTCTCACATTGAAACCCACAGTATCACCTGAAGACATTTGATGCAACAACCTTTCCTGGCGACCCATCTGAGAAACCCTCTCCCAACGCTACTCCTTTTCCTTTTAGCACTAGGAACAGACACCTTTAAACAAATTTCCCCAGAATGTTATTTCCAAATGGTAAAAGAACTTATTGACAGTGGAAGAGGCTGCCTTGGGGTCAGGGTTCTTCTTGCTTGCACATAATTCCTAGGAGGATGAGTGCAGGGCCGGTCCTTGCCCCAGGCAGAATGATGTACCTGCTTCAGGCAGCGGATGCTGGGAGTGGCAACAGCCCACCCGCCATTCCCCGGAACTCCACAGATAAAGTGGGAGATCTTGTGATATTCATGTTTCAATTAGCAACCAGGTCAGATTCTGTACAGGGGGGTGGGATACCATCTTGTGTTACAGGGTGGGGGGCTACAATCTTGTCCTTCACCTCAGGTAGCAAAAGGTACATATCCAGGCCTGGCCAGCCAGCCCATCTATCAGGGATGCTGTACTGTCATCTGCTCAGTAATGTGGAACATTCTGCCAATACAGATTCAGCAGGCACCTTCCGTTTCGACTTTCAAATACATGCTGAAAGCTTTTCTATTCCATCAGGCTTATGCAGGCCATTAAGAATACATCTTTCCACAATAGTTATTTTTAAGGTTTTTTTTTAATATGGTCTTTATTGCATGGTTTTATGTACAATTGATGTAAACCGCTCTGATTATTATTATTTTAAATAAAGTACTGGGTAAATCATCAAACCATCAATTCTAGCACATGGGAGGCCACCTAAATTATATAAATTGGCATCTGAATGATTGGGCTTAGTAATTGTATAATAACTTGGCATTGTTATAATGAGGCTTTTATTTGATTATTGTAATTGAAAAACTAATAAGAAATATTATCTTAAAAAGATTATTATTATTTTAAATAAATAGTGATATATAAATATAATAATTTTTTTAGAAATGGCACCAGCTACACACAACAGGGAGGTGTCAGCAGACCCAAGCTTAGCAGTAGCACATTTATTCGTTTATTTATTTACAGAAAAGAAAACTTAAGAAAGGTTTACCACTGCAGCTTTTAAGGTGCAAGGCACTATGTTTTCCAGATTTATCACTTCCACATATATTTATTTTGAACCTATTGAAATTTCTGCCGAAATGGTAAATGCAAGTAAAATGAGGGATATGTGTGGCATTTCAGTGAGGATGGTGTTGCGAGGATGCTCCACAAAGCTTGTGTGCACTAGAAGCATGGAGTCCACAAAAACTTGCTGCGTAGATGCAGCGCCGTTAAAAAGGAGAGCCAGGAGGAAGAGCCTCATCTCCGCAGGAAGTGATGTCATACCTGAGTGCATCTTCGTCCATGACATAGAATGACACGCAGTGGAAGGTGGGGGGGAGGTGGACTTCGTATTCTTCGCCCCAGAAAGGAAATAGTGTTTTCCACACAGTGGCTGTCCTGGTGGGAGGAAGGGAGAGATAAAAAGGACCAGGTGCTTAAAAGGAAAAGGGGTCAGCAACCTTTTTCAGCCATGGGCCGGTCCACAGTCCCTCAGACCATGTGGGGGGCTGGACTATATTTTGGTGGGGAAAATGAACGAATTCCTGTGCCCCACAAATAACCCAGAGATGCATTTTAAATAAAAGGACAAATTCTACTCATGTAAAAACATGCTGATTCCCGGACCATCCACAGGACGGATTCAGAAGGCGATTGGGCCGCATCCGGCCCCCTGGCCTTAGGTTGCCTACCCCTGTCATACAAAATCTGAAATGCAAGGGGTAACTCATGAAAAGTATGCTTGGATTAAGTCCAGATTTTGGCCCCTTTCCTCTGCTTTGCAGGGCAAGGCGAGAGGGAGAGAGAGAGAGAGAAAGAGGGAGGGAGGGGGGAAAGTGGGTGTTCTAATGTTCACCACTTACCTGATAATGGCTTCATTGTCAATTTTCACAATGCAGTAAGGGTCACTGCTGCCTGTACTGGACAAAAGGAGGGGAAAACATACAAATAAAGATTCTCCATGGCTGTTGCATGATACAAATTACCCCCAGAACACACTGATTCACCACAAGAAGGTGCCTAATGCAGAGTCAGACCACTGGCATTGTCTCCCGCATGGGTCTCTCCCAGGCTTACCTGGGAAATGCCAGAGATTCAGCCCTAAGACCTTTTCAAGATTCTAGTCCTCATGGGTCTGGAAAAGGTTTCATCTTGCTCAGTCTTGTTCGCCCTGACTGGCAGTGGCTTGCCTGGGTCTCAGCCCTACCTGGAGACGCAAAGGATGGAATAGGGGACGTTCTGCCACTGAGTTACGGCCTTCTTCTACATTAGAGAGATTTCCAGCACCTCCACCACCACATCCTGCCTCACAACATTCTGCCAGGGGTGGGAAGCAGTTGTAGGCTTTAATCAATGCAATTAGCCAACTAATGCTTTAATCCCATATCATTACACAGGCGCACACACACAACGCTTCTGGTCATTTAGGAGGGACGACACTCTGGCATGAAGTTGTGGACTAAGGAGGGGCACCACAGACCTCTTTTTCCCTGTATCAAATTTGGTGGGAAAGAAATGTCCAGAGCTCTGTTTTCCTCCCAGTGCAAAGTCTGCCACCCTTCAGATTTCTCTTCCCTATTATCTGGACATTCCCTATGCGATCAATGTCCCTTTCCCCCCATTTGGATTTTCAAAGCATAAGACATCTCTGGATTTAGGGCAGAAAAAAAAACTGTGGGACAGCAGCAGATGGAGAACGATAGTTGGACAAATCTGACCCAGAGATCTTTCCCAGAGGGATTCAAATTTCTCTTTGAAAGGAGTCTACAACATGATCAAGCAGAATCAGATTTATTGCTGGTCGACACAGTACTGTGGGCAAAGAACCCCCCAACTCATGCTGGAAAGAGGGGATTGCACATTCCAGTTCACATCACAGATAAGACCGTTCAAATATCCCTACTACAATTCCTATTGGTTAAGAAATTGCAGTTTACAGGCTTCCTGATCCGCCCACATCATGTTTGCTCCTAAACATGTAAAACAGGTACCCCCAACAATAACATACATCCCATGTCCATTCAAACGAGCAGTTTTTACAATAGGGGTGTGTTTTATAATATTCATGAAGCATTTGAGCAAGGGTACTAGTTCTTAAACTATCATCTGCTATTTCTCCTTGTTATGTCGGGTCACCTCTAAATTCAAGGCTAACAATCTACTTCTAATACATTCTTTACTTAATTGTAACATTATCCAGGAAAAGAGCCTCTTAGGGAGTCAAGCTTTTAAGTCCAACCTTTGCTTTGTCTCAGCATCTCAGGATGTAAGACACTTACAACTCAGGTTGTAAAACATGCAGAAACAGTTCTGCAAAGGGACCCTTCCTTGTGGCTTCTTTGAACCTCTTTGTTCGCAGAATCGGTCTTAAGGCAGGCATGGTCATCCTCACCATACCTTCCCTAAGAATAAATATCATTTTCATTCATTTATTCCACAATTACACATGGACAAAGGAGAATTAAAGGAGTCGTGAGGCAATTTACATTAAGCAGAGGTATGGACAGGCCCAGAGACCACTAAAACTAGTTTGTCCCCATCCTCCTCCTAGTTGTGTTCTACAGAGTCAACACCACGAAAGAGGAATCCAATGTCTGGTGCCAACCGTTGGGCCAGATATAAATAAGGCAGGCAGGTAGGGTCATGCTTAAGTTGGTAGAGCAGACCTCCATTCACCCTTATGGACCAGCCTCCATTTTTATGCATCTCCCCCCCAAGAAAAACTATGCAAGTTAATTTGAGAGCCCAAAGACCTGGTCCATAGATGTAGCCAGGATTTTTGTTAGGGCAGGGGGCAGGCCATTTCTTGGGGGGGGGCAAGCCTCAATTTGCCATGTATTTTTATTGATTTTTATTTATTGGGGGGGGGAAGCTGCCCCCCCCCGGCTACGCTCATGACCTGGTCGTTCACCTGCCCAGTGGCTGCAAGGACACTTGGAACATTGCTTTCCATTACATAGCAGGTTGCAGCTAAATCCGAAAGGTTTACTGTGGATTTTCTAGGCTTAACAAAGGTTCTCTCTGTTGATTCATTTTCACCTTAAATAAATATCATCCCCACGTTATTACTGTGATCAGGCTGCAGGAAATGAACTATAAGATGCTGACCCAAGTGAGCTTAATTAAAGTAGGATAATAGCTACCACAGCACTGGAAAGCTGGCGTTTAAAAAATTATTGCGAAATATTAAATTTGAAAGCATTAAAGCTTGTAAATCCATATGAACCTAACCAAACCTTGATATCATCATCTGAGGCCCTCCTTCGTGTGCCTCCTCCATGAGAGGTCTGGATGGCAGCAACACAAGAAAAGGCCTTTTCTGCAGTGGCTCCCCATTTTTGGAATCCTCTCCCCAGGAAGGTTCGCCTGGTGCCTTCATTATACACCTTTAGGTGCCAGGTAAAAAGCACTGTTGCTGTTTAAGCATAAAGATCCTATTTGTGGAGGGCAATAAATAAAATTGTTCACATTGCACTGTGTGTGTATGATATGTTTTATTAGTGATCTTAAATATATTTTGCATATCTTCCTATATACATAAAAATGTAAGGCTGTCATCACACAGCCCCCATTGGAGGATTTGTAGTGCCAGATCACAATACTGGATATGAATGGAGTTGGGAAGGTCAAGTGAGCTTACTGGTTGCATGGGGTGGGATCTGAAAGCTTTAGGGATTTAATGTGAGGCAGAATGGCAGCAGGGCTTGTGAATGGAACTAGCCCCTAGTCTTTATACTATATTTTAGGGCTGCCATATTTCAGAGAGTGAAAATCCAGATATAAAAGTTGTTGAGCTTTGTTTATTTCTAACCTGGTTTTTTTGGAAATCCCTCCCCCCGCCCATTCCATTCCTGACATGGGTTGACATACGTCCGGGTTTCCCCGAATATTCTATACATTTCTCAAGAAGCTAGACAATACATATAGATTGTGGTTAAAGCTATGCGTCCTCAGTTTCACATGCCAGCAGTGGGAGCTCACTGGAGCCAGAAGAAACAGTAGTATGTACACAGCCTAAGTGCAACTCTGACCCTTCGAAACGCCTTGGCTTGAATGTAAAAACCAGAAAGGAATCCTGGCTGTGAAAAAAAGACCACAGAGGCAAACAAGACACTTGGCTTCCAGGAAAAGGATTTTAAAACCTTGGGGCCTCATCCAGAACATATGCACAAAGGAAGAGGAAGGGAAAAGAAACCAACTGGATATAAAAAACAACAAACAACAAACTGAAGGCTGAATTAACGTGTGCGTGTTTTCCTTTTGGATGACAAGTACTAGGAAGATGCCACCTTTATTTTGGAACAGTGGCAATGTCCAAGGCAGTAATTTTCTGATTGTTTTGATGGGCTGCTGAGAGATATTAAAACCCCCAAAGGCGTCTGCAAGCACTGTTTCGTGTGTACAGGTTGAGACAGCTTGCTTACTATGTGGGACAGTACAGAAATGTGCATGAAATATGTATATGCTAACTACAGCTGTACACACACACCATATATTTAAACAACATTCCTCCCCCTACCTCCCCAAAAAGAACAATGGGAACTGTAGTTTGCGCCTCACAGAAGTATCATTCCCAATACCCTTAACAACAGTTCTCTCTTTGGGTTCTTTGAGGGATGCGCTGCAAAGGCAGGGTGTCAATATAGCTATGCAAAGATGGAAGACTTCCATGGGCAGCCGGTGAAGGCTGTGTGAGAGACAAACTCTCGCTCTCGCTGACAGGGCTTAACTTGCCCCTGATCAAATTAACATGGCAGGCGTCTGGGTTTCTCTTTCTCACTAACGCCGCTCTTCGGAAACACAACTAGCTGTTTAAAACCAGTGAGGAGATTTGGGGCCCAGTGCAAAGATCAATACCTTTCCCACAATTCCCTGACTGGAAGTGGGCTAATAGCTGTTATAAAGAATTCTAAGGTCTCAAATATAGAAAGAGTATTCATAAAATGTACAAGGCAAACACATACATAAATATATAAACCACGTGCCTGAAATAGTACAGGAGAGCAATCCTGAAGCCATTTTGACTCTCCCAAATTGACCCCAAATTGACTTAGGCGACTCAGTCCCTTGGGGAGTTAGGAAAAAATGGGGAGGGGGGGTTGGCTTTTGCTGCCCATCACAAAGCACAGAGCTTCCCCTGCAACGGACAGGCCACCCTGCTGAATTATTGGGTACAACTGGACCTTGCCATTATTCCAGATGCTAAGAGTCAGACGCAGATGTTCTTACCATCCAAGCTGTGAACTAGGATTTGCAAGACCGGGGTTCACAAGCCCCCACACTCAGCCACGAAACTCGCTAGGTGACCTTGGGCCTGTCACAGTCTCTCAGCCTAACCTACCTCACAGGTACAGATAGGTAGCCGTGTTGGTCTGCCATAGTCAAAACAAAAAATTTTTTTTCCTTCCAGTAGCACCTTAAAGACCAACTAAGTTAGTTCTTGGTATGAGCTTTCGTGTGCATGCACACTAGAAGCTCATACCAAGCTCATACCAAGAACTAACTTAGTTGGTCTTTAAGGTGCTACTGGAAGGAAAAATTTTTTTTTGTTTTGACTACCTCACAGGGTTGTTGGAAGGACAAAACAGAGGGAGGAGAACCAGGAATGCCTCCATGGAGGAAAGGTGCAACAATTCCACTAAACAATTCCAATTCAACAATACCACTAAACGCACTCAGCTTTTCTTTTTCAAATGCTCCTCACAGGGCTTGGGTTCCCAGACCTCTGTCCCTCTCCATCTTTGGATACATTCCAGTTGAAAGGTTTTCCAACAAGAGATTTCAGAGAATGCTGAAGTGTCAATAAAGAGGCCTTTTCCAAAGCTTATGCAGTGAGTAACCAAACCATGTATTTATAGAACTGAGAGAATGGATGTTTGGAGACCTGTGACCTAACCTCCTTCCAGTCGCTTCACTGACTGCCCCCTTGGGCCCGTCCTGCTCAATCTGCCACCGTCTCAACTCAAGGTCAAACGAGCCTCTTGCTCCGATAGTGTTTCTCACTATCAGATTTCTAAAACGAGAGGGAGATGCCCAGGTCTCAAGCCTGCTTGGATATTCGCTACCACAGGGTCTCCCATATCGGGTGCCCTCTGCACGTGCATCGAGTCATCCTGCAATCACATTGCAGGCAGCAAGGCTGAGTAGCTGCAAAGTACCAGTGGGTGTGCAGTCCTTTCGTGTACACATTTTATGAAGTTATTGTGGATTAAGGATGGGAAGATCTGTTAATTTCGGTTTTCTCCGTTTCTCATTTCCCCAGGCTTTAATTCGATTCTCCACATTTCTGCAGCCAACTTGCGGATTTTCTTTCTAAGAATCCTGATGAAAATTCTTCAGCATTTTCAGGAAAATTTCTCCTAACACACACTACTTTGAATAATGTTTTCCCTCAAAGAATTATGGGAGCTGCGGTTTGTTAACAGTGCAGAGTTCTTAGGAGACTCCTGTTCCCTTCACAGAGCTACAATTCCCTGGGACTAATCTGGGAAGGCCTTGAAGTCCTGCATTCAGCACCAGGCCTGAAATTCCTCACCCCGTCTTACTGGCAAAATGTGAGCTTCTGCTCCTTCTTCCTTGCAGACATCATTTTCAAAGCAGTGGCAGGCTTCTGCAGGAGATCAAGCACATCAGTGGCTTAGATCTTAACATGTGCACTGTTAAAAAGAGTACTGTAAAGGCTTTGAGTGCAGAAACAGAGAGTAAGTCAATAAGAAAGGTGTCATCAAATTAGAGACTTTGGAATTGCCTCTCCCGAGTTATTCGCTTGGCCATCTGCTGGGCACTTGCTAGATATGGGAAAGGTTCATTAAGTGGCTGAGGCCAGCGGGACTTCATTTCCTCTGCGAGGCAAGCAAACAGCCTCCATGGGAACAGGTTCCATGAGGGCCATTTCTGCAGCTAAGGCACAACAGACCATATGGCCACGAGGAAGGCCTTGGCAGGAGCCTGGACAGCCACAAATCTATGGTTCTGTTAAAAGAAATGGCAAGTGTCAGTTTGCTCAGAGAGAGAGAGAGAGAGAGAGAGAGAGAGAGAGAGAGAGAGAGATGCCTATTTCAGGCTCCTCCACTTGGCTTCTAGAAGTTTCTCCCAGTGTAGAGGAGGTCATCTTGTCTTGTCACTTCCTTCCTGCCACCCAAAGAAAGATGCTTTAAGTTGATCAGAAGATGAGCAGGCATCCTGACGCAGCTGCTGACAGATCTAATGCAATCTTCAGTAGCATTCACAAAAAAAGGGCAGGGTCCAGATCGTGGCTAGTAGTAATAAAGTGGTACCTCGGGTTAAAGACGCTTCAGGTTACAGACTCCGCTAACCTAGAAATAGTACCTGGGGTTAAGAACTTTGCTTCAGAATGAGAACAGAAATTGTGCAGCGATGGCGCAGCGGCAGCAGGAGGCCCCATTAGCTAAAGTGTTGCTTCAAGTTAAGAACAGTTTCAGGTTAAGAACAGACCTCCAGAACAAATTAAGTTCTTAACCCGAGGTACCACTGTATTACATTTCATAAAATTTATACACCACTTGACTGCAAAAAAATGTGGTCTTCGTGTCTCAAGGATGCCGCATGCAAAGTGCATGGGTCGCCCTCTTCATTGCACCCTGCCACCTCGAGATAAGAGTCAGATGGGCAGGTGAGCCCAGGGGGCGCAGCATTTGATCGTAAGTTCAGTTTGGGTGATCGGTAGCCTTAAATGCCTCATGGTGCTAGCCCTCATGCTGGGTGTTCTTTGCTTTTTGCTTTGTTTCCTTGCAACGTGCATTTAGGCAGAGCATATGACATCGGGGAGACCACACCTGGCCGAGCTAGAGCCTGAGGTGGTGCCATAAATGGATTCCTTCCTCTACTCTTCATTAATCAGCGCAGCTTGAGGCACTGTATAGCAGGGGACCAAATAATGGAATGCACACCTGAATTATCCTATTTTCAGCTCCCTGCCTCGGCCTTCGTTAATCATTTGCAAGCTAAAGGCCGAAAAATAAACAGCCATTTAATTCGAAAAAAGGGTGCCCTGTGAGATGGGGGAAATAGAGATATCTCAGGAGCTGGATTTACAGCTGCTGAGTTCTGCATTTAACCATTTGGCTGCTGGCTGTTATTGCCAAGTCAGTGGAATAAACAGCTCCACCGATATACCGTATTTTTCGCTCTATAAGACGCACCAGACCACAAGACGCACCTAGTTTTTGGAGGAGGAAAACAAGAAAAAAAATATTCTGAATCTCAGAAGCCAGAACAGCAAGACGGGTCGCTGCACAGCGAAAGCAGTGATCCCTCTTGCTGTTCTGGCTTCTGGGATAGCTGCGCAGCCTGCATTCGCTCCATAAGACGCACACACATTTCCCCTTTTTAGGAGGGAAAAAGTGAGTCTTATACAGCAAAAAATACGGTAAGCATGAGACTTTTAATAACAGGGTCGTGGGTTTGAGACCCACATTGGACAAAAAGAGGGTTGTAGCGGGTTGGACTAGATGAGCCTTAGGCTCCCTTCCAACTCTAAAACTCTATGATTCTATGAAATTTTAAGAACATGGTGGGGAGAGGGCTGCAAAAGACAGAAGGATTGTTCATAGGGCCTGAACGCCACTTCAAACCACTTAGCAAAGCTCCCATTGTAGGTGGCAGAATGAAAACTTCTTCAGTCTTTTAGCGTGAATATGTCCTAATTAACACATTTTGGCATGCAGTTCCTTCTAATGCAATGCAGTTTCAGACGTCATTTTCACCAATATATTTATTTTTATGCCCATTCCCCCCCCCCCCATATGTGGGCTTTTGTAAACATTCTTTTGTTCAGCGACTGCATTACAAAATTTGGATGTGTGCTAATTTTGATGGATGGCTGTATTTTGGTTCTCATGTTGCTTTGAAAAGTGCAAATTTGATATACTTAACTTTAAATGTGAAGTGAATCGATTTTCTCCCTCATTCCTACTCAGGAGTGAGACTGAAGGCCAAACCTGCATATAATTATTTAAAAAGCTTTGCATTTAACGTTCTCCTTTGCATTTTTGTGTTACCATTTTTTTATGTAGGGTTCAAACATCCTGTATCCTGATGATGTTTGATCCCATTATTGAAATGAAGAGTGTTTTGTTTTTTTAAGCCTAAGGGTGAGTGTCAGAATAAAGATTTAGCCACAATAAGATACGTATTCTCCTCAGGTACTATTTTAAACTTCCTGCCCCCACCTACTATCTGGTCATAATTCTGGCCACCAGTGAAGACTTGATGTCAAAACACATCTGCCCTTTGTAATATTTGAGTGTGCTCACATTTATGTTTTGATGGGCCCTTGTTTTAAATCTTATTTCTGTTGTATGCATTCTTTTACCATAAAATACAAACACACAAAAACTATTTTTGGCTGAGGCTTTTAACCGGTCTGCTCCTGGCTCAAGATTTTCCTCCAATGGACCACAAAGAAGATTGGCCTCCACCCAAGAACATTCTCTCACAGAGCACTTCCATACACAGAGAAGGTGAGGACTCAGAAAGCTTTGTGAGAAAACTTACTACAGGCATTCCATCTCCCCACCAACCAAACTGTCCCCCAGTTACTCGGTACCAACCCTAATCTTTGCCAGTTTCATCAAGTCAACCTACTTGCTTAAATATGGAAGAAACCATAGGAACACAACAGTTCCATCCCCAGCTTAGCAGAAAATCTTGAAACTCCCAATTTTCATTTTGAAAGATATCCAAGTTTCTAGTCCACATGCATGGCTGCAATCTCCAAATACCCCCCATGGTAAGTTCTACTGCATTCAAAGGGGCTTTCCTTCCAAATAAACATAATTAAGGGTTTAATGGTATGGATGCTTTGATTATACAACCCAACAATT
Source organism: Podarcis filfolensis (assembly GCF_964270895.1). NCBI lineage: Eukaryota > Metazoa > Chordata > Lepidosauria > Squamata > Lacertidae > Podarcis > Podarcis filfolensis. The sequence continues at coordinate 11,909,811 of NC_139618.1, read as the reverse complement.
TGACCTTCGAAGAACTTTGCTTAAGGCAGATGTCCTTAAAGATTTCTGAGCATGGTGCCGTACAGAGCATGAGGGTATCTTACAAAACATTTGAATAAAATTGAGTCGGGGAAGGAATGTGATGACGGTCTTAAATACTACTAGAAAGAGATCAAAAAAGGAAAGCAGCTATGAGCCTTCAGAGGGAAAGAAGCTTGCAACAGAGGATCTCTACGTAATTTGTTCATCTGAAAGATATATTTAATCCACTTTTTTTCTTCTCCCCAATCCTGAGTACAGGCTAAGAACTTCCTCAACCCATAACAAAACATGTTTTTCTTCTGGAGGTCTCCGGGCTGTTAGCATTGAATAAACAGCTTTAAAAGGTCACACTCAAAATCATTTCCTCCCTCTGTAAGGTTTTATGCTTTGTTGACAGATCCACAAGGTTTCCAATTACCCAGAGAGCCTTCCAGTAAAAGGTACACTGGCAGGGGGAAGTGGGAGGGGTAAGAGACCCTCTCTAATATGTTGCTGAAGTGAAGTTCTTTGTTTTCTTTTTCAAAGGGGAATGTTAGTCACCAGAACAAGGAAACTTTAGTGAGTATGTAAAATGTACACAATATGTGGAGTAGAAAGAAAAGAGGCCAAAACGTTTCAACCATTTTTTCCCCATAAAGGCACAAAATAAAGTTTAGAAATGCTGCAAAATACATATGTTTGCTGGCTATGATTCGAGTCCTCTTGGTTTGACTGCACCACAGCATGCTGGGATTGAACCCTTTGCCTGATCCGTCTGTTGTCTTGTTTCACTGAAGTCAAGTTGCTGACACCCTACTCAATACTTAACTGCATAGATTGTAAGCTGCTTGGGGCAGGGAACTGTCTTGGTACTTATATTACTCAAGCTTCCCGCACCCCACCCATCGACTGCTTAAAAATTACAGAGGGTCCAGACAGACCACATCATGATTTTTCTTCCTGTTGCAGCGGTTACAATGCACTGCATGCCAGATTTTCAGTTTTATTTTTATTGCTTCCTTCATCCGTGTTCTTTATCTGCTTCCTCCTTCTCCATCTTTCATACTCCTAATCCTTCCTAGTCCTTTCTTTTTTTAATAATAATTTTTGTTAAGTTTTCCATTTAACAATCCAATCATATCACGTTAATTATTCCAAATTATACCAATACATATTATATAGTCCGAATATTTTGCCAAATTTTAAATTTTTGGGGGGGTTCCCATGTTTCGAGCTCAGTGAGGGTCCAATCATCTCATATTTCTGCTGCTTTTGATGTTCACAAATCCCATCTTCCAGTCTTCTTGTTATCATTTTTCTTCTTAATAACCTCTGAGTTGTTTCCGCAGGCGAGTTAAACCAAACATTGTTATATTTCTGTGTGAACTTTGTAAGGCTCTCCTTAAATCACCACACGAATCCTTCCTAGTCCTTTCAAGTGCCTCCTCTCCCCACCAATTCTGGTCCGTCATGCTCACCTTGCAGGTGAATCACAAGTTCTCAGAAGGACAGAGCAGCCACTGAGCTCTACCATTTGCAGCCTGCCTTCCTTCTGTTCTTCCCAGACTTTCCATAGAGCCCCTGAGCACACCACCGTTTGGGCTGCCTGCTCTAGAGCAGGATTTTCTCAGGGATGGCTTTATAGAGACGACCAGGGCTCCGAGCCAATTTCTCATCCTAGCTTCAGCAGGTTCAGTGCTAGAAAATGTGTTGTGCGTTTGGGGCTTCATCAGTCCTTCCATGATGTCGAAGGTATGCAGCACTTCGTTGTTCGCAATTGTTTTGGAACTTAGCCTGATGTCCCCAGCCTTGCATGCAAAAGGTTCCAGGTTCAGATATTATGATAATAATAATAAATAAACCTTTATTGTTCTACACCACCTGTGTGCAGTGAAATTAAACAAGCCCCCCCCCCTACACTCAGTCTTGTTCATGCTCTGTGTGCTTGTCAGAAGTCAATTACACCACTTTTTTTTTTTCATTCAGCAGCCCAACAGCCCAACTGTTCTTTAACCTGTTGGTGCAGCTGACTATACTTCTGTATCTCCTGCCCAAAGGAGCGCTGGCCAGGGTGTGAGGCATCCCTAAGAATTTTCCTCGCTCTCCTGAGGCAGCGGTCTCCCACGATGTCATCTAGCGAACTCCGAGGACAGCCCATGATGTCATGTGCTGTATTCGCCACCCTCTGTAGGGACTTCCTGTCCGTGGCTGTCAAACCAGCGTACCACACTGTTATACAGTATGAAAGGACACTTTCTATTGTGGCCCGGTAGAAGGAGATCATCAATTTTTGTTTGACATGGTTCTTTCGCAAGACCCTGAGGAAATGGAGTCTCTGTTGGGCCTTCCTAACCACCTGGGTTGTATTGATTTTCCAAGTGAGGTCTTCACTAAGGTAAACTCCCAGGAATTTAAAGGAAGAGACACTCTCCACACACACACACACACCCCTGATATAAAACAGGGCTAGTTCCTCTCTCTTCCTCCAAAAGTCCAACACCATCTCCTTTGTCTTGCTGATATTTAGGTGCAAGTTGTTCTCTAGGCACCATGTGGAGACTTTTTGAACCTCCTCCCTATACGCTGATTCATCTCCATCTGTAATTAGACCCATTATGGTGGTATCATCTGCAAACTTAATAAGTGCAGTGGATGGATCAGATGAAATGCAGTCAATGTATACAACAAGTACAGGTAGGGACTCAGCACACATCCCTGTGGGGTGCCAGCACTGAGCTTCAGAGAGGTAGATGTAACAGGCCCAATCCTCACTATTTGTGTGTGATTGCTCAGAAAGTCTTTAATCCAATCACAGATGGTAGGGAAAAGGTCCAGGTCCACCAGCTTTTTAATATGAATGTCCAGAAGGATGGTATTAAAAGCCGAGCTATAATCAATAAACAGCATTCTGACATCACTTGGCATCTCTCATCCTTAAGGGTCATGCTATCTGGGGCTGAGGGTTTATCCACACTTGCTTTTCCTCCACCCTTTCTAGGCACAGTCCAGACTTTACCTTTACCGTACCAGACTTTAAAGCTTTGTATCCAACCAACCCCCCCCCCCGCTTTTAGCTCCAGAGCTTTCCTCGCAAAACCCCGCTCTTTAAAGCTCAGTGAGAGCAATCAGCAGTCCTCAGGAAACCCGAACTGCTGCTCGCTGCAATTGAGCAGTAAAGAGTGGATTTTCTTGGGGAAAGCTCAGGACAGAAAACAAACAAACTGCATGGACCTGGAGCTTTTAAGTGTGGACCAGTGCCTGGAAAGAGCAGGGCAAAGCGTGGAAAAGCCCTGATTCAACAATGTTGTGTAGCGGTGGCGGGGGGGGGGAGCTAATGCAATTCTAGGCTGCATCAACAGAAGCATAATGTCCACATCAAGGGAAGTAATAGTCCTGCTGTATTCTGCCTTGGTCAGACCACACCTGGAATACTGTGTCCAATTCTGGGCACCACAATTTAAGAAGGATGTTGACAAGCTGGAATGTGTGCAGAGGAGAGCGACCAAGATGATCAAGGGTCTGGAAGCCAAGCCTGATGAGGAACAGTGGAAGGAGTTGGGGATGTTTAGCCTGGAGAAGACTGAGAGGTGGTATGAGGGCCATCTTCAAATATCTAAAGGACTGTCACATGGAAGATGGAGCAATCTTGTTTTCTTCAGCTCTAGAAGATAGGATCCGAGCTAATGGATTCAAATGACAAGAAAGGAGATTCCAGCTAAACATTAGGAAGCACTTTCTGATGTAACGAGCTGTTCGGCAGTGGAACAGACTCGGAAGGTGATGGACTCTCCTTCATTGAAGATTTGTAAGCAGAGGTTTGATGGCCATCTGCCATGAATGCTTTAGCTGTGATTCCTTCCAGCTCTACAATCCTATGATGGGACTTGGACGGTCTAACAAGATCTGGAGGGACACAGGCTTCCCACCACTGCGATGGACAGTATTGAGCTAGGTAGACCAAGAGTTTAAAAGGGACGCGGGTGGCGCTGTGGGTAAAACCTCAGTGCCTAGGACTTGCCGATCGTATGGTCGGTGGTTCAAATCCCCGCGGCGGGGTGAGCTCCTGTCTTTCGGTCCCAGCTCCTGCCCACCTAGCAGTTCGAAAGCACCCTTAAGTGCAAGTAGATAAATAGGTACCGCTTTATAGTGGGAAGGTAAACGGCGTTTCCGTGTGCTGCGCTGGTGCTGGCTCGCCAGAGCAGCTTCGTCACGCTGGCCACGTGACCCGGAAGTGTCTTCGGACAGCGCTGGCTCCCGGCCTCTTAAGTGAGATGAGCGCACAACCCTAGAGTCGGACACAACTGGCCCGTACGGGCAGGGGTACCTTTACCTTTACTTAGACCAAGAGTTGGACATTGAAAGACAGCTTTCAGTGTGCCTAATCCTGAAAGGAAGAATGATAATGCCCTCCCACCCAAACCACAGTACTTAAAAAAAAAAAAAAGCTTTGCAAATCGAAAACTCATGCCAACTTTTTGACAGTTTACAGTTAACCTTTTAAAAAAAACCAACCAACATTACATGAAGTGGCAGAAATCCTTTTCAAAACACAGTACTTCCTGAACATAAAATATCAGCATGACAGGAAGGAGGTTAGTCTGTAGCATCCATTATTATTATTAGCAGCTAAAAACAATCCCACAATAAAACCAACCAACGCAATTAAGACAGCAGGCAAGGAAATAAAGGTTTCACTGTCAAGGATGTTCTGGTCACAAGGTGTGCACCGAGAGATATAGAGCTTCTTGTCACTTTAAAAAATGTTAATGGAGCAAAGAAACATTAAAAAGAGTGGTCCCTGGCAGTCAAAGAAGATACAGGAAGATACACCTTTTTGCCATGGCCTTTGACACACAATATATATTTTTCTGGTCCCACCCCATTCCTGTGATTACAACTTATTGTAAACTGCCTTTAATAGGGAAATTTAAATTGCTGTAACTCACCCTGGGATCTTAGGGTGAAGGGCAGGTAATCAATCATCATCATCACCATCACACTTCAACCTGCTGAGGTTTGGTTTTGTAAACATGGCAGTCATGAAAGAATGAAGGCCATAGACCAGGACTGCATGCAATAGTTTGCATGCGTGTATTTGTTGTCTTGAGTTATGTATGCAAACTAAGGGCTGTCAAAGTGCATCTCTCCTGGGGCTGCAATCTATTTCTATTAGGACTAGCTGTAAGCCGACTATAACATTTCAAGAGGATTAGATGCATAACTACAGTTTAATTTTTTTAAACAAGTTAGATGGCCACATAAATATACCAAGAGTGATTTGTCACCATGATTTCCCATCTTCCCCTCCTTGCTTCTTTAGTTCCCTCCACCTTCCAAATGGGGCCCACAGTTGCTGCAAATCCTAGTCTAGCCTCATAGAATCGGAGTTGGAAGGGACCACAAGCATCATCTAGTCCAGCCCCCGGCAATGCAGGAATCTGAAGGAGCGTCTCCACCCCCATCGTTCTGCCCGGACACTGAGGTCCAGCGCCGAGGATCTTCTGGCGGTTCCCTCACTGCGAGAAGCCAAGTTACAGGGAACAAGGCAGAGGGCCTTCTCGGTAGTGGCACCCGCCCTGTGGAACACCCTCCCACCAGATGTCCAGGAGAACAACTACCGCCAGACTTTTAGAAGACATCTGAAGGCAGCCCGGTTTAGGGAAGCTTTTAATGTTTGATGCATTACTGTAGTTTAATATTTTATACTGTATTTTAATATTTTGTTGGAAGCAGCCCAACAATGGGTGGGGTATAAATTATTATTATTATTATTATTGTTATTATTATTATTATTTGCCCAATGTGGGGCTCAAACCCACGAACCTGAGATTATGTCTCATGCTCAACTGACTGAGCATAGAGTTGTTTCCACACAAGATGCATCTAACAGCACATGACATGTAGCGAAGACTGGTCAAATAAGGGCAAATAAGGCACTGTTTCACCAACCTTTGCCTGCCCTCAACCAGCCCCCACCTGTCTGACTTCTTGCTTACAACCATTCGGAAGTGACTCTGACTTCCGTCCTACTTAGAGACCAGCCACCACTGAGAGCGGGGGGGGGGGGGGAGGTTGTTTTTAAAGCATAACTGCAGAGGAATCCCAATAAGTAACAGGGTCAGAGCAAGTTCGGGGAGCGGGGGGAGAATCGAACCTTTCCCTTCTCCTGTTGTGATCCCAAAGGAAAGCCATCTATTTGCTTTGGGGAGGGAAGCTGCACCCTTTTTGGTACAGAAACGAACTTCCTAAGCTCCAAAATGGATTCCCCGCCGCCACCCTGGCCCAAGGGAGCCAGTGTGGTATGGTAGTTAGCACACACCTAGGCAAACTCCGGCCCTCCAGATGTTTGGGACTACAATTCCAATCATCCCTAGCTAACCAGTGGTCAGGGATGATGGGAACTGTAGTCCCAAACATCTGGAGGGTCGGAGTTTGCCTATGCTGGAGTTAGCATGTCAGACTAGCATCTGGGAGAGAGCGGGGCTCAGCCATGAAGCTCACTGGGTGACCTTGGAGGCCAGTCGCTGCCTCTCAGCTTAACCTACCTCACAGGGCTGTTGTGGGGATTAAAGGAGGAGGAGGAGAACCGTGTACACCATCTTCAAATATCTCAAAGGGCTGCCACATGGAATATGGAGCAAGCTTGGTTTTTTTTCCTGCTCTGGTGGGTAGGACTTGATCCAATGGATTCAAGTTACAAGAAAGGAGCTTCTGACTAAACTTTCTGGCAGTAAGAGATGTCCGACAGTGGAACAGACTCCCTTGGAAGGTGGTGGACTCTCCTTCCTTGAAGGTTTTTCAGCAGAGGTTGGATGGCCATCTATCATAGATACTTTAGCTGAGATTCCTGCATTGCAGCAGGGTCCCTTCCAACTCTACAATTCTATGCCACCTTGGAGGAAAGGGTGGGATATAAATGCAATTCATCAATCACACACCCCTACAATCTGAAGTGGTACCCTCCTGGAAAGGCTGTACCGCTCTGCCCTGCTTGAATGTAAACACTGGCTCCCTATGGCTCCACTATCTCAGCTCTGTAGGCCTCAGCCCAACACACAGTAATAGAGGGCAGACAAGAAGAAAAAGCTTAGCGTAGCTGGGAGGGGCCCCAATAATAGCTAGGGATTGCCCGGGCTCTCATCCAGTTCACAGGGCACCATGACATTTCCAGAGAAAAGTTCTCATTTTAATATATTAATGGACTAGCCTTTTCAGCTGTCACAGAAGACTACAATGCAGGGAGTTGACCTGGGGCATTCATGAACTGGGGGTGGGAGGGGGGGAGAAGCTGAGAGAGGAGAGAAGGGAGGCCTCTTACCCTTTCGACTTGTTTCTTATTTCATCAGCTGCTCCTGATACCGGGGGAGCACGGTGAAGGGAAGCAGCCAGAAAAAGGGTTCAATGGACACACGATAACAGAAGGATGTAAATAAGTGATTGCTAGACTATGCGCCGCAACCAAAGACCTTGCACATGAGAAATCTGGGCTTGTGCACACACAAAGAACAAGATGTAGTTTTGCACCTGCCTGTCTACCTCCCATTAATGTAGGGGCAGCCACACAACATCCTCCCCAATCCCTGTGTTGTCTGGCCTTCCCCTGCCCCTTTAAATGTGGGGTTGGGGTCTCCTAACAGCTCTCAGACCCTCCCCAGATTCTCTGGGGAAAGCCATGACTGGTATGATAATGGTTGAAATATATAGTGTGAATGCGGCCCAAGTCTCTCTTAAGGGGGAGGGAGGAGAAGCCATTTCCTCAAACTGCAGGGTTCCCCTTACAATGTTTCCCTTCACTTGGGTGAAGATCAGTATGATAAGGAAAGGTTTAAACAGGCTTCTACTTTCTAGCACAATGTTGTCAGCAAATCTAGGCCACCTCTGAGGCAAACACACTTAACAGCTGGCTGCAATTGTGAAGGGGAGGACATTCTGCACCAACCACCTGCCTCTTAAGGTATAGGAAGTAACCCATTTTGTTTTGGATCAAAACCACATTATAATTGCAAGCCAAGCCCGCAAGCAAAGGAAACTACAAATCTTTCTCAGAAGGGAACTTAAGTTCAGGGATTTCAGAAAGTTTGCATCAAAGCATATTGCCTTTCTTGTTCCTCTCCATACTGTCCTTGCAAATATCTGCATAGAGTTTTTTTTATTGTATTGCAATGCTTTCTTTAGAAGATTTAACTTCTCCACCCTGAGATTGCCCCAAGGCCTTCCATAAAGCACCAAGGCCACATTCACATAATTCATGTCTAGGAGGACTCTATTCACTCTTACAGAGCAACAAGTTTTGGAGGTTCCTGTAAAGAAGGGCAGGCTGTTAAACCACTCTAGCATTGTAGCTACGGGAGGGGAATATATGGGTCTCCTAACAGCTCTCAGTACCGTTAATAAACTACAGCTCCCATAATTCTTTGGGGAAGACATGACAGCTTAAAGTGGTGACACAGTGCTTTATGTGGCAAAAATACCATCCAATGATGGGGTACACATTGAGAGTTGTATGTGCATGATGTATACATCTTGCACACAGAGAGCAGAGGCCTAGTGCACACTGCCCCCCCTTTACACGTAAAGCACGAAGACTTTGTGCAAACAAATTCTGTGCATGACTGGAGACACTTCAAAAAGCAGGGTTCTCTTGCGCATAACTTGTGCATGGTTATACATGCAAATTTTACCCGCATACAGTTTATGTACATGTTACTATATGCAGTGCTTTTTTTTCCTAAGAAAAAATAATGTTTAGGGGTACTCTCGTTTTCCTACTCATCTTGAAATACTGTCCCTCAATGAGGCCAAACATAGATTCACAAAATGTTTAGGGGTATGCGTCCCCCCAGAAAAAAAAAGCACTGACTATATGCAACAGGAACCTGCTTTCTGGGAGTTTATAGAAGACTTCACATTCAAGACCTTACTTCAGAACTTTGCCGTAAATCACTGAAATCCTAAAAATAGGCTCGCCTTGTTGAACAGCAAGCTCTCTGCTGAATAGCCATGCAAGGAATAGCAGGTCTTAGGCAACCCTTCATCTTTCTGCCCCCTACTTGCCAAAACCTGAACTTTGGGGGTAATCCATGCCCATCTTACAGAACTGCTCTAAAGATAACTGAGAAATGATTGAAAGAGATGCATTAAGTCCTTTGTACTCTCAGACGCACTCTCGCCAAGTTCTTTACTAGTCCAACAGCGGTCAGTGAAGTGGTCATTTTTATTCTCAAGGGATTCTTTTAAACTATTGGGCAGTCGTTCCAAGTGAGGCAAGCATGTTAGAAGGATAGGCGAAAGCATAGTAGTTTTGGGACCCAGGACGCTTTCAATAAGGCCCCTGCAAAGATATTAAGTTAACAGGTCCTGCTAACATACTTCACAGGATTGTTGCAGGAATAATGTGAAGCAAGTCCATGAATTCTGCCCTTGGTATTAAAAACTGTATTTTCGTTTTTAAAATTTCTACTCCTGTCATTTAAGAGAACGCCTATCTTTTCTACAACATCCTGGCAGGCCAGTCCTAATGCAATATTTTTCCTTCAGATCCCTGGGAAAGGACACAAAGAAAACATTTCAGGGTGGATTTCAAAGCGATGGGCAAATGGGGATCTTGCTATAATACAAATCAATTAAGAGTTTGCAGTGTTTGACCCCCTATGGCCAGGCAGATTTTTTTATCTGCTTCTTATTTCTTCTCCACTCTCATTTCATCAGAATCATGTTTATCCTGCACAGTGTTGGATTAAGGATTTCTAAAGAGAGGTGACAGCGGCTCTTAGCTCCGGTGTCGAAACAGATTCCAGAGCCTAAGCTTTGGCATGAAATCTGGCACAATTTAAGCCCCGATTTGAGAAAGAGAGAGCGAGGGAGGAAAATACGTTTTAACAGCGATCAGGCCATTTTGCTATTTTTAGGTGCATTGAATGTTGTGCTGTCCTTTTTTCATGCCAATGGAGTTTACGTCTTAAACCCAACTTTCATGCAGAGACTGGGAATTGCTTCAGAAACGTGCCTGTAATAACTCTGTATGTGGCATCATCAGGCAAAAGAAGCTTATGCCATGATGAGCCATTCAACAGAGCCACGGACTCATTGCCAGTTTTGCTACCGCTGACTGATACAGCCACCCCTCCGGAATCTATAACAATTCAGTGTCAGACAGCAAATAAAAAAATAAATAAGAATGTTGTGAACATATTTGGCCATGTAGATGAGGCTGGCTTGGCAGACAGGGTGGAGTGGGAGTGGGAATGCAACTGTTTATGGGAGCTAGGATGTACCTCTTCATCAAAATTGATTTCTTATTGTTACAGAATAGGAAAACATGCAGTTAGTGGCGTTTTTTGGTCTCACAGAAAGAAATTAACATGCTTGAAATGAGGACAAGGTGTTGGCTAGGGGCTGACAATCAAGCTTGTGTTTTAATTAAATGGTAATAAGTAAGCTTCCTCAGGCTAGATCTGCCGTCACATACCAGGTACCTTCCAGATGTTTTGGGTGACAACGTCAGGAAGGCACCAGACTGGGGAAGGCAAAGCTAGATTTTTCAGGAGGGGGGAAAACAAACCCTGTCCCTAGAATCAGAGTGTACAGATTTTGTTTTTCAGCCCCAAAAGAGGAAGCAGGAAAGCTTCTACAATATGTTTTTAAACACCAGCTGACCAACTGAGAAAGAGAAACTTATTTCACAATTATTATTTTTTAAAAAGCTACCAAAATCTTAACATACAATAGAGAGGCAGAGGGCAGACCCACACAATACATTTACAGCAAATTCAACACACATTTAAAGCACATGGATTCCTCCAAAGAATCCAGAGAACTGTAGTTGCCCCCTCCCTGAGCTACAATTCCCAGCGCCCTTAACAAATTACAGCTCCCAAAATCCACTGGGGAATGTTATGCGCTTTGAATGTGCAACAGATATGCTTTAAATGTATGGTGTTGATCTGCAAGAGGGAAGGGGCCGTATCCAGCATTAGTCATACTCACAGAATACTGGAATTAATGGACATACATAGGTCTAGTCAGTGGGTCTACTCCGAGTAGGTTTCAGTTGGATGCACCTCGACGCCTACAATCTTGCACACACTTACCAAGAAACACTGCGATCAGTGGAACTTCTAAGTAAAGCACATAGAGGATCACAAACACACCGCCTCTAGCTTCGTCAGCAACAAAGAACTGGGGTTTGATAAATAACAGATCAAATAACAACAACAACAATCACAAGCGGTGGGTAATGAGGAAGGAAAGCTTGGCTTGCTTGCTTGTTTTACTCACATGTCTTTGGCTGGTAGATTTTTCCCTTCTACTATTCGAATGAACAAAGAGCTCCTTTTGGCCATTATTAAGCCAAAATAATGGGAAGCAGGAAAAAGAAATCAGTTCGGGCTTTTCACAACCAACCGGTGCTGGCTGACGTCCTGCATCTAGCAGAGCACTAGAGAAAAATCGCAAATCCAGACTGCAAATCCGATCGAACGAAGGAGGAGAAAAAAACCCCAGAAAAAAAGACTCACATTTCTATTGAACCCTACGCTTCTCTCTATATATGGAGCATAGGAAGGGCGCGCGCCTGCCCGGGTTTCCATCGCTCCGCCAATCAGCGAGCGCAAGGGAAAGGACGGGGGCGTGGCCAGCAAAGCAGCTTCAGCTAGGATTGGCCGGTCGGCTTGCCAGCTGTCAACAGGAGCTCTTTAACTCTCCCAAGTCCGCTTTTGAAAATTAGCTCCGAGGTTGGATTTTCGGTGCAACCTGCGGAGGCTCGCACTTGATTCCGACTACGCATCTTCCTCCCCCCGCTAAAAAAAGGAACAGTGTAGAGCTGGAGGGAAAGGGGCAATCAAAATATGATCACGGAGAAAGAGCAACAGCCCTTTTGAGGAAAGATCACAGCATTTGGGGGCTTTTTCGTTTGCAGAAAGCGCGAGTAAAAGCAGCCAAATTATTCACAGCGTGCAGAAAAGATAAGTGTTTTGTTTCTCCTTACTCTCATAATACTAGAGCGCAGGGACATCCAACGAAGCCGAAGGGAAAATAAAAGTCTTCTTCAAGCAGGACATACCGGTAGTTAAACTATGGAACTCCCTCCGGCAAGGAGGCAGTGACGGCCGCCAACGTGGACGGCTTTAAAAGAGGATTATGGAAGGTTTATCAGCAGCAACCAAGAACCAGCCACGATTATTATGTTCTGTGCTTCTGAAAACCAGTTGCAGGTGGGGAGAGGAGATTGCTGCTACATTCAGGTTCTGCTTTCAGGCTTTCCATAGGCATCTCTGAGAACACAATGTGGTTGGCCTGATCCATTTGGCCTGATCTCTCTTATGTTCTCCACCGCACCCAGCCTTTCAAACTGGGAGCTGAGTTTTTGAAAAAAAAAATAAAAATTCTCGACTCTATCTGCGTTATTTAAATGGATTTGCTAATGTTTAGCACACATTCAGTCAGGTGCAGAGTAGCCCTTGGTGGATTTGGGCTTCACTTGCAATGCTTAATGGATATTTTTTACAATGCAGGGCCTCGAACCATTCAGCTGCCCACAAAGAGAATCTCGGGATTAAGAGCAGGGTAGAAGGAATGTCCCTTATAGATAAAAGCCATCTGTCATTTCATTATTAACAAATCAGCCTCAGGAAGGGAGGATTCTCCTTGCAGAGCTGTTTCCTTAGCAAAGGAGCAGACAACTTTGGAAAAGACAGAAGCCTCAGAGAACTGCTGGGGAACCAGGATAAGGAGGATTACAAACTTATTTCACAGCAGCAGGCATTGTGTTTTTCACAACTCGCTCACATTTCCATTCCAGGGAAGTTTTCAAGCAGCCAATAACAACAACATTATAATAATATTCAATTAAACAGTGCAATACATTGTCAAATCATCATGAAGCTGAACAGTTTAGATTTGCTAACATTTAGTACCCATTCACTCACTGCCTGGTTAGTGCAAATGTGGCATTATTTTTCATGGACCACTCATTGGAGGCTACCTCTCTGGAAATGTTCACGAATTGAAAAGGAAACACACAAACAAACAAATAAAAAACCAGGCAACACAGAAAGGCATAATGCAAGAAAGAGCAGCGCGTCTCAAAGATGGCACAATGGCCTTTACCAAAGGCTAATTCACCTATTTCTTTGCAAACGCGATTGAGAAACCTCTCTTGCAACAGAGATTTCTTGATCAAGTTTGCAGAGAAATATGCGAATAAGCTCTTGATCAAGGCAATTGTGCCAAAATGTGCCAGGCATGTTTACAAGAAAACACTTCCTTGTTTGGATACCCTTCAATCATGCATAAAAAACGAAAGGTTGTACATGGCGTTTCTACTCAGATTAACCCACTGAAGTTAATGGGCATAACAAACTTACAGTAGATCTATCAGTTTCAGTGAAACCACTCTGGGTTGAACATAGTTGGATACAACCCACTACTTTTATAAGTTAAAACAAACATACCTGGGAGTTTAAAATCAGCACCTGCACAGGCTGTTTATTTAAAAGTAAGTCTGCCAACACGTGTAGGGCCAGAGGTTTTTCATTCCTGATTTAAGAGCATACAGGTGACAATATGTTATGTACTGAAGTTCTCACCCTGGGCCAGCAGGGGGATACTGTAGATAGTTTTCACTCAGGTCCACATATGCAAATAAGGAATTGAAAGTGACTTTCAGTGATTGGATAGTTACAGAAAGTGGTTACTGTTGCGTTGTAATGGAGCTCTATATAAGCAGGCTGGCTGGCCCCTTCAGTTCAGTTCAGTTCTGTGAATAAACAAGAGCTGTTTGAAGAATCGCTGTGTTGTCTGATATGTTCACCCACAACTTAACACAAATGGAGAGAAAGCAACCGCATGAGTTTACTCTCAAGATCACCTTACCTCATATATGCCCCCTGACTGCTTCAATCTGTGAAACTGGCACAGTTACATGTGCCACATAATATTCATTCTGAGTTTGTAAGAAATCAATCTTTTAGTACACTGTGGAACTCCCTGCCTATTGACAGCAGGCAGACGTCCTCCCCTTACTCTTTTTTGGCCCCTGCTACTAGCATCTTTGCTTAGGCAAGCCTACCCAGAAATGCAGAAACTTGACATGTGTTTTAAAGTTCATCAGAGGTTTTAAAAATGTTTCAAATAATTGTTTTTGACAGTAATTTTATTGTTTTATTCCTTCTGTAAACCTGTTTGGGGTTCTTTACAGTCAAGTAGTGCATAAATTTTATGAAAACAAACAAATTTCAATGAAATATGCCAGCCAGCAAACTGCTTTTTGAAACATGGTCATGTGGGTTTCTTGCTGTGGCTGCATGGGAAACCATTTTGCCCCCTTGCTTACATTGGTGGCAGATCTTAGGAGCTCTAGTAAAACCACGATGGAGATTTTGCAACCCAGAGGTGTGGACAGACTTGGAACATATGATACTGACTTGGGCCAGACAGTGGTTCAACTTGGCTAAGGGAGCTTCTCAAAAGCAGACAGGTGGTGTTCTACTTACTGACCACAGCGGGGAAATTTCAGCTGCAAGCTGGTGGAAAAAAATGCCTTGAAGGACTGAAAGTTCCCTTTTCTATGCACCTCTTTGAAGAATCAGGAAGCGTCTTCCTTTCTTGGCATGCTGGCACCTTTAAATAAAGAGCTGGGACACAATCCAGAGAACCAGATCAGGACTTTCTCAAAGGGTGAGCTAATTACTTACACCAGACAACATGATGCCCTCCAGATTTTATGGACTACAATTCACATCACCCCGACTATTGGATGTGCTGGCTAAGGTTGATGGGAACAAAAGTCCAATAATTAAAGTAATTTCTCCAGTTTCAGACAGGAACCTAACTCCTACATGGAGATGCTGAGGAAGGAACTTGCAGTCAGAAGCATGTGCTCTTCCCCTTTGCAATCGGACATCCTTAATGACTTTGCAATCAGACATCCTTAATGCAAATCATCCGCAGACAGGAAGTATTATTCTTATTCTTATTCTTATTCTTATTATTAGATGGTGAAGAAGAAGAAGAAGATTAAACTGCCTTTCACCAGCAGGTGTCATGGTGGGTTACAACCAGTGCTTTTTTTCTTTAAAAAAAAAATTAGGGGTACTCTCATTTTCCTACTCAAATTGAAATACTGGCCCTCAAAATGTTTAGGGGTATGCGTACGCCTGCGTCCCCATCAGAAAAAAGCACTGGTTACAACAACTTAAAATTAAAAGCTAAAACAGATCACAATCACAGATAATGGAGTAGGTCCTGAAAACACAGAGTGCAGGGATCAAACATCAGGATAAAAAGATGTGTTTTCAGCATTTGCCCAAACCTGTACAGTGGTACCTCGGGTTACATACGCTTCAGGTTACAGACTCTGCTAACCCAGAAATAGTACCTCAGGTTAAGAACTTTGCTTCAGGATGAGAACAGAAATCGTGCTCCGGCGGCACGGCGGAAGCGGGAGGCCCCATTAGCTAAAGTGGTGCTTCAGGTTAAGAACAGTTTCAGGTTAAGAACGGACCTCCAGAACGAATTAAGTTCTTAACCCGAGGGACCACTGTATAGAGAAGACAAACGCACCTGTATGGGGTGGAATTCCGCAGCTTGCGGGCTGCCAGAGAGAATGCCATACCCTCCAACATTCCTCAGATGAAAACAGGGACATTTCTCACTCCTCACCAACTGGCCCTCCTCCCCAAGCCCCCATTTCCCACCAGAAGAAGGACAAGTACCAAAACCACCACATCAATGGGACACACAACACATGTCCCGAGAAAAAACCCTTAATCCTGATTCCATCGTATTTTATTCTTAGGTTGATTTACAAAAAGGAAAACACGTTTTGGGACAGTTGACATTTCCAAGATGTCTACAAGGGCAGCCCCCCATGTAGAGCATGTTGCAGTAATCAAATCTGGAAGTTACGAGAAGATGGACTACTGTGGCACAGGCGTCTCTGCCCAAAATAACAGATCCTGATCTGCCTGTTCCTGGGACTAGCATCTGTTCTCATGCTAAGACAGGTCTTCCCCAGCCCTGCTTTGTGATCCTTTTAGCTTCCAGAGATATCAAGCCGGGAAGCTGCTGCCTCTCTGCTACTGAGCCACAGTCCCTCCCTTCTGCATCTGGTCACCCGGGACAGCTAGAGCCTCCCTGTCTAGAGTCTGTTACCAAAGTGTTGCGCCTGGACTGCATATGCTAAAATTGGCATTTTCAGCTGTCAAAACACATGTCAACCCACTGCTCAAAACTGCATCTGCCTAGTGTTAAAATTCATTTATTAGCATAATCCTGTCCAGCAGCAACGCTACTCAGGCTTCTTATTTACACAATCAGCATTTTCGAATAACAAAGATTGGAAATATTGTAGTACATATGAATTTGTTATGGTACATGACAGGGACCTTTAGATCCACGCTCAAGGCAAGCAATCCAGCATCAAAATTCTTTTGGCCCACCCAGGGCAGGACCACTGTTCCTTTCCAGAGAACATTCCTTATAACTGAGTCAGGAGGAGCAACAGCTCCACCTGCTGGTAGCTAAAAAAAATAACAGTGTAATGCATTTCAGTGCCCTTTAGCCACACCCAATTAATTACACCCAATTAATCATTGAACACGGAGCTGTCTTTCAGGCATCTGGTTGTGTATCTCTATGTGTGAGGCAATTGGGCATGGTTTGGGGAAAACAGCCTCTCAGGCCCAATTTGAACCCCTAGCAGGCCAAGTCTGGCTCATGGACTAGAGCAGGGTTTCCCAAACTTGGGTCTCCAGCTGTTTTTGGACTACAATTCCCATCATTTCCTGTGCCCTGGTCTTGCTAGCTAGGGAGGATGGGAGTTGTAGTCCAAAAGCAGCTGGAGACCCAAGTTTGAGAAACCCTGGACTAGAGGTTCCCCACCCCTGAGACACACCATTTCGGTGGGCTTCCCAGAAATATAAATGCTGGGCCAGGTGGACCTTTAGTATAAGCTAGCAAGGTCCCACTTAAGTTAAGTTTAGGGAAGTTTTTAATATTTAATGCTGTATTGTTTTTAACACTCAATTGGGAGCCGCCCAGAGTGGCTAGGGAAACTCACCCAGATGGGCGGGGTATAAATAATAAATTTATTATTATTATTATTATTATTGTTGTTGTTGTTGTTGTTGTTGTTGTTGTTGTTGTTGTTGCAGTTCTGCAAGGCAGCAGGCAGCAGGTATTTGTAAAATCAGCAGCTCCTCTTCTCCCCTCAGAGCCCATCAGCAGCTCAGGGCACTGATTGAATGCCAGCATGATTAAGTGAGAGCCCCCTAGGAATATGGCATGCTGCTTTGTTTAGACTCACTGCCTATTTTCAGATCCATCCCACTTGCCTCTTCCCTCACAAAAGCTTTTGGTTTCCCCTCCCCTCTTCCTGGCTTATTAGTGCCTTGCACTTCAAGTCCGTGTTGTGTGTTGTGTTGTGTTGGAGAGGGGGTGGAAAGGCCAGAAAACATTTTCTAGTTCTTTCGCCTGCCTTGGTGAAGATGTCAACCTCGGTTGCAGCGGCCCTGAAAATGGCAAATTCCATGCCAGGGATCATTAAGAAAGGTATTGAAAATAAAGCAAATCTACGGTACGACTGCAATTGGAATGGCAAAAAATTGGAATTGGAAAGCTCAAAAAAGATATTGTAGAGTCAGAAAAGTGCCACCCAAATGATCAGATGGATGGAGCCACTCCCTTATGAAGAAAGATGGCAGCTTTTGGGGATGTCTTAGTTTAAAAAGCAAGTACAGTGGTACCTCGGGTTACAGACTCTTCAGGTTACAGACGCTTCAGGTTACAGACTCTGTTAATCCAGAAATAGTACCTCGGGTT
This sequence comes from Podarcis filfolensis, assembly GCF_964270895.1. NCBI lineage: Eukaryota > Metazoa > Chordata > Lepidosauria > Squamata > Lacertidae > Podarcis > Podarcis filfolensis. Next base: position 11,891,991 of record NC_139618.1, on the reverse strand, counting down.
AAGAACTTTACCTCAGGATGAGAACAGAAATCGCGCACCGGTGGTGCAGCAGCAGCGGGAGGCTCCATTAGCTAAAATGGTGCTTCAGGTTAAGAACAGTTTCAGGTTAAGAACGGACCTCCAGAACGAAATACGTTCTTAACCTGAGGTACCTCTGTAAGAGGCTGTGAACTGCCCTGAGACTGACGTCTGAAGGGCGGTATACAAATTTAATAAATAATAAATTAAAAAATAGACGGGATAGAAGTTTATAAAATCATACATGGCATGGAGAAAGCGGAGAGAGAAGAGTTTTTCTTCCCTCCTAACACTAGAACCTGCAGGCAACCAATGAAGTTTCATGTTGGGAGATTTAGGACAGAGAAAATGAAGTACAGTGGTACCTCGGGTTAAGAACTTAATTCGTTCTGGAGGTCCGTTCTTAACCTGAAACTGTTCTTAACCTGAGGTATCACTTTAGCTAATGGGGCCTCCTGCTGCCACCGTGCGATTTCTGTTCTCATCCTGAAGCAAAGTTCTTAACCTGAGGTACTATTTCTGGGTTAGCGGAGTCTGTAACCTGAAGCGTCTGTAACCCGAGGTACCACTGTACTTATTCAGGCAGCCCATAGTTAAACTATGGAACTCCCTGCCACAGGAGGCAGTGATGGTCCCCAACCTAGATGGCTTTAGAAGAGGATTACACAGATTCATAGAAGAGACTGCTGCCGATGGCTACTAGCCAGGATGACTCTGCTCTGTCTCTGCAGTTGGAGGCAGCCATACAGAAGAATACCAGCTGCTGGAAACCGCAGGAGGCCAGACAGCTCTTGTGCTCGGGTCCTGCTTGCGAGGAAACAGTGTAAGGCTGTGGGGAAGCAGCCTTAGCTAAGCCCTGCTGCAGATGCCAGGCAAAGGCATGGTTTTTAGAGGATTACGATGGAGGAAAAGGCACACTTAGAAAGTGATGGCTCCCACCTCGCCCTGTGTTTTTGGCACTGCAAGGAACGAATCCAGGGGTGCCAGGAAGAGCAGAGAGGAATGTACAGGATTTGAAAACAAAACAAAACTAGAGGAAGGGTCACGGGGAAATAAGCCTCCATCCTTCTGTGCCAGCACCACGAAAGCTTTCGTGGGTCTGAATGTTTCAGCTGAAAGTGGGCACATCACAGGGTGTTTTTCTTTTCGAGCACTGCTCTGCTGCCAAGATCCTCCCAGCGCTATTTTTAGCTGTTTTTCTTTCTATTTTTAAAATTCTGGTCATCGGATGACGTGGAAGTCAATGGACTTTTGTGCCCCAGATGGAAACACCGACACGAGGGGATTTCTCTCAACACGACACTTGCCATCTGCAAGGCTTTTGGCATTCACCCCAATCCCATCTTCGCTCCAGCAGATGGAATTCCATCATACACATACATTTTAAATTTTATTTCATAAAATGTATATGTTGCTGGACTTTAAAAACAAAGACAACCCTCAAAGCAGGTGTTGTTTTTTTAATATATCAGTAAAAACAGCTAAAACAGCTATTTAAAACATTCAAATAATAATTGAAATCAGAGGTGACCTAAAAACAGATCAAGGTTTTCAGATGCCCTCAGTTTCTATGGCTTTTCTGGTTTGGCTTCTATGGAAGTGGATTGCTCGTCTAAATGAACTTTTGGTCCATTTGAACAATGTTTTTTGATGATTTCCAATAAATTTGGAGCTCTTTGTTCTCCCATTCCACCATAGGAACTCCTATGAGTAAGGATTTCTGAGCTGGTTGCTCCAAGCTCAGACCTCCTCCTTACACGAGCCATCATTCTGTTTCTATACAAATAATTTAGAAACCTACACCATTTTGCAACCTAAGTCTTACTGCCTGTGTTTTCTGACTGCTACATGGAAAAGCACATGAATCTTACCTTTGAAGAGTTTGTAAGTAAACCATTTTTAACTTACCAAACATGTGCTGTCTTTCCATGTCAAGAGAAGAGAGGAAGTATGGAAGCAACTTTGAAGGGGATATTTTAAAGGTTTAGCAGCCTATATTTCCACACTTTCCATACGCCATGCACATCCAGGGACACCCACCCATCTGCCTGTGATTCCAATGGAATCAGCTTAGCCTCCAGTGGAGACATTGGAGACAGCTTAGTCTCCAATGGTTCAGGCTGGGTTTGGTCTGCGCCAAAATAAATTAAGAGCCAGCAGTACAAAAACATGCAGAGATGCAAGATTTCTCTAAATGGGCATAAAGCACCCGGCTCCATTTTTGCACGGTTTCATGTTAGGCTGGAAGGCTCTGCAGATCTTACCCAGCAACTCATCTGCCTTCTAACTGCCTGTGTGCTTTGAGCTTTCAGACTCCAACCAAAATCAAGAGGCAGCGATTCCCCACCATCAGGAGCCAAAAAATCAAGACACTCTTCCTGGTGAACGGGGAAAGCTAGGAGCCTGTGCACCCTGTCCTAGGCGTGCCAGCTCATCCACTAAGAATCCATTACACATAATTGCGAGTGTCATCCACCCACTCCGGGTCTGTGTTAAAAGCACTCTGGCAGCGGCAGCAGGCAAGGGTGTGTATCCTTCCTTGCTTCTGCAGCCATTCAACCTGCAGCTGCCCCACATCCTGACTCCCTTGGCGAACTCCTTTTGACTGCCATTGAAAAGCAGGAATGCCTGGTAATGGCAGCCTGGAATTAAGGTAACCAGAGGGAGGTCGCTTTTGTCCGCTGCTTCTCAACAAAAGGTCCCCCTGCCAGCCTCAGAGGCTGGTTTAAATTGCTCGCTTCCTACGAAAGAGGAGGTCACGAAAGGGAACAGAGGAGCCTGGAGAATGAAGTAGAAACTGGAAGAGGGAGGGGGGACCCCTCCGCAATTTGTTGAGGGATTTGATTTAGGGCAGGGTGAGTATTTTCACATAGGCTTCTGTTCACCTGCTGTCATCTGTGACTCACATCAGTAGCACACAGGGCCGTAGCAGAAAAAGCAAGAGAGGGTGCCCCCCCCTAAATACCATACTAGTGTTAGCAGCAGGCAGGGGGGAGAAATGGGATTAAGCCAGCATTTAAAGGCAAGCCCACCAAATGCACGCAGCCCCCCCAAATCCGCACTTCTGCAAATCTCGCAAAGCAGCTCTGCAGCCACCTAACGTGTTCTAAATAGGGGGTGAATTGCGCATGAAAAGGCATATACCAGTGAAGCTAACATACAGAGAGTCGGTTCAAGGAAAAAATAATAGGTATATAAAAAGGCAAATTCCTGAATACCAAGATCCAAGTTTGGAGCAAGTACTCTTTGGTGAGAGGACCCCAGCAGATATTTAAAGCCACGAAACATTCAGCAAAGTAAAGCGTGGAAATATAGGTTGTTAGACCTTTAAACTATGCCCTTCAAAGTGAATTCCAAATTTTGCCTCTTCCTCCAGCATAGGAAAAGAACTCACATTTGGTAAGTTGAAAATGGTTTACTTACAAACTCACCAAAGGTCAGAGTGATGTGCTTTTCCATACAGCATTCAGAAAAAGTTGCACAGGCAGTAAAAAGTGGCTTTGTTACAGGGGTGAAAGTTCTTCAGTTATTGACATAGGAGCTCAATAGTGGCTTGTGAGAACCATGCAGTCTGAGCTGATTCTCGCTAAACCTGACAGGACAGCTTACTCCAGTGCTTTAAATAAATAAATAAATAAATAAATGTTTAGGGATACTCTCATTTTCCTACTCATATTGAAATACTGCCCCTCAATGAGACCAAATGTAGATTCACAAAATGTTTAGGGGTATGCGTACCCCTGTGCACCCCCAGGAAAAAAAAAACTGGCTTACTCTATGGCATGAACCCCTTCCTGCATTAATTAGACATCAGGCTGCCAGTTATATGAGGCTGGTTATCCCAAACAAAGAAGGAAAACTGCCTTGCAAAAGTGTGTGTATTGGGCAAAATTGCACACAAAAACATGTTTAAACAAGAACCAAGTGTAGCAGAAATGTGAAGAACTGAAGACTTGGAAATAAGAGAAGCTGAGAGAACTGAAATTGACAGATTCGCCTATCCCTATTTAGAAGAGAGGCTGGTGGAATCCAGATGTCCTTTTCACTGTTCATTCATAGTGATACATGGCTCATGGTGTTACAAGGGTTGCTTACCATCTAGCCTAGGAATGTGGAGCCTCAGGCCCAAGGACTCAGGTTGGATCTACACTGATAAAAACCCCCGCTATAAAAGCTCTCAATGCAAAATCACCTTGGTGATGGCTCACGGCTCTGCAGTGCCATCTGGTGTCACATGTTTATAACACAGTTAAAACGACATAATTGATGAGTGTAGCTGAGTCCTCAGCTGGTGAGAGTGTGATGCTGATAATGCAAAGGTTGCAGGTTCAAACCCCGTATGGGATAGCTGCATATTCCTGCATTGCAAAGGGTTGGACTAGATGTTCCTTGGGGTCCCTTCCAACTTTACGATTCTCTGATTCTCTGACTGAATGTGGCCCTCCAGCCATCCCTATGTGGCTCTTGAGAATCTCCCCAGACAATGCGCCTTGCTAGCCCAGCTAGCAAGGTGTGTGCAGAGGCTGGCAAATCCTGGATGCTTTGTCTTATGGTCTTCAGTTGTTTAAAGAGCATTTTTAATGTAACTCTTCTGAGAGCATTTGTCAAAGTAGGCCCCACAAAAGATTTAAAATGAGTACTTGAGCAAGCAAAGAGCATTTTGTGGAATCAGCACTGTAACGACCTTAGTCCATGCTGCCTGCATGAAACCTGCGGACATCATGTCCCAGACCTCTGCTACTGTGATGATGAACAGCAATTTCATGTACCAGGTAAAACGTGCATCCGGCGGGAGACGACTGTCAGAGACCCACCGCACTGCTTATTAAAGTGAATTTTTGAACAGCCTCTCTTCTTTTTATTAGATATGCCCTTGCAAAGAGAGAGAGAGAGAGCGCACACAGGAACATCGCAGGGATGATGGCTTAATCTGTGCAGTTTAAATCCCTAAAAGCAGGAGGACAGCGATCAACAGCAGGATGAACAGAGGGCAGCTAACAAGGCTATATTTGGGAAGTTTAAAAAAGAACAGAAAAAGGATGCTTTCATCCCGCAAGTTCCTTCCCATGACTATCTTACCATTTCTTCTCCCAGTTTGAGGTTGAACTTGAGAATGGATGAGCCCCAGAATTCTTTGCCATAAAGAGTCTTCTCTGCCCCTGGGGTAAGGAGAGAGAGAGAGAGAGAGGCTACATCTGAGCACGTGTAGAATACTTTTTGGGAATTCTGGCGCTTAAGGGCAAACCATGTGTTAAACTGCAAGGGTGCCTAAGGAAGGGCACCAACATCACTTTGCAATGCGTTCTCTTTATGGGGAGAGATTTCCATCTTGGGGGGGGAGCAAGCTTTCTCCTCCTGCTCCAGGGATTTAAATTGCGCGCGCGCACACACACACACACACAAGCACAACAAATTTATTTATGGCATTTATATACCCCCCCCCCCGTTAACTATGTCTCCTGAGGTTGTTCACAAATTAAAAGCACCAAGATACATATACACAACTCTCTGTGACAGGTAGCTTTTGAAGAGGCATTGCCATTCAGCTGTGGAGAGAGCATTCATTTTTAACAACAACAACAACAACAACAACAACAACAACAACAACAACAACAACGTTTATGCCCCATCCATCTGGCTGGGTTTCCCCAGCCACTCCGTGTGGCTTCCAGCAAAATACAGTGGTACCTCAGGTTACAGACGCTTCAGGTTACAGACTCTGCTAACCCCAAAATAGTGCCTTGGGTTAAGAACTTTGCTTCAGGTTGAGAACAGAAATCGTGTCCCGGCGGCGTGGCAGCAGCAGGAGGCCCCATTAGCTAAAGTGGTACCTCAGGTTAAGAACAGTTTCAGGTTAAGAACGGACCTCCAGAACGAATTAAGTTCTTAACCCGAGGTACCACTATATACAAAATAATAAAATGTCAGACGTTAAGAACCTTCCCTGAACAGGGCTGCCTTCAGATGTTTTCCACAAGTTTTAAATGAGCTATGTTTTATACATGAATTAGAATAATAGAATCATAGCGTTGGAAGGGATCCTGAGGATCATCTAGCCTGACCACTGCAATGCAGGAATATGCAGCTGGGCCATATGGGGACTGAACCTCCAACCTTGGCCTTATCAGCACCAATTATTCTTTGGAAGCTGCAAGGTGTGTTTGTGTGTGTCTTTGTGTGTGCATGCTAATTTATTCTGTTACAGTTGAAGTACACTTTATTTTAATAGGCAAGTCTTCCTGGACTTTTTTTTTTTTTATTTGGAAAGGAGATACACACACACACACACACACACCGTATTTTTTGTGTATAACACAACCTCTATTTTTTGGGACTCCAAATAAAGAAATCCCCCATATGCACTATGCACTAAGGAAAAATATAGTCATATACACGGAAAAAATATTGTATATCCTTAAAACAATCAATACAGAAGCTGCAGAGGCACAAAAAATAGTGTAAAGCCAGCACAAAGCCACACAATCAATAAAACTACACTAAAACTCAATGGTGTGTGTGTGTAAACATGCTCATTCTAGAAATCAAAATACATTAAATCTTAAATATTAAAAGGCCCAGGAGAGCAAAAACCCTACTAAAATGCTAAATGGACTCTGTGTTCTAAACAACATGACATCCCTAATGAGTCACGCAAAGCCCCTCGCCCGCCTCGCCTCCTTTTCTCCTCCATGGTGGGATCGGATTTCTGCAACCTGCTGTTTATTTCAAGCTCAAAATGAGATCTGTGGACAGGTTAATCAACAACCCCTGGAACATTGGGGGGGGGGAGGAGTGAGGACACTGCCAGCTTAAAATTGGGAAGAAATGCAGTGGACTATAAGTACAGTACAGTGGTACCTCAGGTTACATACGCTTCAGGTTACAGACTCCACTAACCCAGAAATAGTGCTTCAGGTTAAGAACTTTGCTTCAGGATGAGAACAGAAATCGTGCTCTGGCGGCGCGGTGGCAGCAGGAGGCCCCATTAGCTAAAGTGGTGCTTCAGGTTAAGAACAGTTTCAGGTTAAGTACGGACCTCCGGAACGAATTAAGTACTTAACCCGAGGTACCACTGTAGATGTGTTGTTGTTTAGTCGTTTAGTCGTGTCCGACTCTTCGTGACCCCATGGACCAGAGCACGCCAGGCACTCCTGTCTTCCACTGCCTCCCGCAGTTTGGTCAAACTCATGCTGGTAGCTTCGAGAACACTGTCCAACCATCTCGTCCTCTGTCGTCCCCTTCTCCTTGTGCCCTCCATCTTTCCCAACATCAGGGTCTTTTCCAGGGAGACTTCTCTTCTCATAAGGTGGCCAAAGTATTGGAGCCTCAGCTTCACGATCTGTCCTTCCAGTGAGCACTCAGGGCTGATTTCCTTAAGAATGGATAGATTTGGTCTTCTTGCAGTCCATGGGACTCTCAAGAGTCTCCTCCAGCACCATAATTCAAAAGCATCAATTCTTCGGCAATCAGCCTTCTTTATGGTCCAGCTCTCACTTCCATACATCACTACTGGGAAAACCATAGCTTTTACTATACGGACCTTTGTTGGCAAGGTTATGTCTCTACTTTTTAAGATGCTGTCTAGGTTTGTCATTGCTTTTCTCCCAAGAAGCAGGCGTCTTTTAATTTCGTGGCTGCTGTCACCATCTGCAGTGATCATGGAGCCCAAGAAAGTAAAATCTCTCACTGCCTCCATTTCTGTAGATGTAGAAGGGTAGAAATAATGAAACGAGAAAGAAACAGTATAACAAAAAGGAAAATAGACCCGCTTTGAGGAAGAAGGAAGTCTACAAAAAAAGAGTAAGAATAGAAAAATATAAAGTAGGGTAACATAAGTCCATGTGCAGGAGAATATGGATTTAAAGCTGGCTTGCCACATTTTAGATGTATTATCAGATATGAAGGACACATTTCACCCTGGCAAAAAACACTCAAGGTGGGTGCAAAGCAGGGCCAGTGAGAGGCATGGCTTGGGTGCCAGGTTCATTAGGGATCATAAATTGATAACGGTGGCTAAATTGTTTTCAAGTGGCCAACACAAAATCCTGTGGCAATGAGTTCCAAAGGTCACCATAGCCTCAGAGGAAACACTTATTGGGGTGAAACTCCATTCTCAAAAGAAAGGTGCCAGGGGGATCGACCTTGTCTGTATGACACTTTCTTATATAGCTCAGGTGCCTTAGCTGTGGTATATAGATGAAATTATCATCTGAAATTCAGAAAGCTAGGTCCTAAATATATACAGGTGTGTGTGTGTGTGTGTGTGTGTGTGTGTGTGTGTGTGTGTATACACATACACACACAGGACCTAGCTTTCTGAATATATATATAAAAATCCAGGTCACTGGCTGGAAGATTTGACTGCTGCTCATCTAGCAAATGCACACAACTCAGGGTCTTCTCTGTGGTGGAGCCCAGAATCTGGAACTCCTCTCAGAAGGTCCAGCGAGTCATTTCCTTCCCTCTGGAGGCCGATGAGAACAGGCCTCAATATTGCTTAATTTGTGCCCCCACGGCTGCTGGTTTTATGTTGACTGTGTTCTGCTCATTTTCAACTACAGTACATTATTTTAATTGTTTAAAAATAAAATAAAATGGTTGTTCGTTGTTTTGGTGAGGTCTGTTTGGCCAAAACTAGCCTGTAAATTTCTACATGAATAAAACCATAGAACTGAACTGAATATTACGCAGAGGTTCAGTTCTAAGAAAAATGCATATACATGAACTGAAGGCTGCACAGAGATACCGTTCCGTTCATGCACTAATCCCATTCATGCACCAAGGCAACCCCCTCTTCCAAATATTAATTTAAAATAGCAGTTAAAATGGCACTGACTGGAAAGCTTAATAATGAAAATTATTAGGTTGTGCGTTCTTCTTCTTTGGCGACCACTCATAGCCGAGTAAGATTGTCTTCCATAAACACGGTATTAACAATGAGTCCATAACTGACTCTGGAGGCCAATTCTGGATCCACATGTCCTTCCACAATGGGGACATTGGTTCCCGGTCAGGAGTGGATCACAGTGTGGATTTGCCAAGCATGCCTTCCTTTGAGCATGTTTCTTCCTTGAGTTCTGAGTTCAAGTGTCTTCAAAGTCCATGACACCTTTTGCAAAGGCTGTTCTCCAATTGGAGCGCTCGCAGGCCAGTGTTTCCCAGTTGTCAGTGTTTATACTACATTTTTTCAGATTTGCCTTGAGACAGTCTTTAAACCTCTTTTCTTGACCACCAGCATTACGCTTTCCATTTTAAAGTTCGGAATAGAGTAGTTGCTTTGGAAGACGATAATCAGGCATCCACACAACATGACCAGTCCAATGAAGCTGATGTTGAAGAATCATTGCTTCAACACTGGTGATCTTTGCTTCATTCAGTACACTGATATTAGTTCGCCTGTCTTCCCAAGTGATGTGTAAGATTTTTCGGAGACACCGTTGATAGAATCTTTCAAGAAGTTGGAGATGGCACTTACAAATGGTCCATGTTTCACAAGCATACAGTACGGTTGGTAGTACAATAGCTTTGTAAACAGGCATTTTGGTTTCCCTGCGAATGTCCCGGTCCTCAAACACTCTGTGTGTAGCAACCCTGTGGCCCTCCAGGTGTTGCTGGACTACAGTTCCCATCAGCCCCAGCCAGTCTGGCCCATCGGCAGGAATAATGGGAGTTAAAGTGCAGCAGTCTGGCAGTCCCCTCATTAGCATGGCTGGTGGCGGACTCAGTCTCCTGAAAATGCAGCAATACTCCTCAAAAGCAGCATGCGTGCCTCTTGGGAAAAGAAAATGGAACCTATTAAGCTACACCTGCGGCTTTAAAAAAAAAAGAAGTCAGATTTTCTGTGGTTTGGAAAAAGTCAGAAGAATACTTATAGGAAGCTGTTTTATGCCAGCTCAGACCATCAGGCCATTTAGCTCAGCACTGTCTACTCTGACTTCGTCCATGGAGTTTTCTTGGCAGGGATACTGGAGTGGCTTGCCGGTTCCTCCTCCAGGTGGATCACGTTTGGTCAAAACTCTCCACTATGACCTGTCTATCTTGGGTGCCCTCCTCGGCATAGTTCACAGGTTCTCTGAGTTATTCAAGCCCCTTCGCCATGGCAAGGCAGTGATCCATGAAGAGGAGAAGGAGGGGACGAGATCCATGAAGGGGAGAAGACTCTTGAGAGTCCCATGGACTGCAAGAAGATCCAACCTATCCATTCTGAAGGAAATCAGCCCTGAGTGCTCACTGGAAGGACAGATCGTGAAGCTGAGGCTCCAAGACTTTGGCCACCTCATGAGAACAGAAGACTCCCTGGAAAAGACCCTGATGTTGGGAAAGATGGAGGGCACAAGGAGAAGGGGACGACAGAAGAAGAGATGGTTGGACATTGTTCTCGAAGCTACCAGCATGAGTTTGACCAAACTGCGGGAGGCAGTGGAAGACAGGAGGGCGTGGCGTGCTCTGGTCCATGGGGTCACGAAGAGTCGGACACGACTAAACGACTAAACAACAACATGTCTACTCTGACTGGCAGCGACTCTGGGGTTTCAGACAGCGGGGTCTCTCTCAGCCCTGTCTGCAGATGCTGTGGATTGAATCTGCGACCTTCTGCATGCCAAGCACACGCTCTGTCCCCTGAGCTATGGCCCTTCCCTCAGAAGGACAACTACAATTCTAGGAGTTCCCTGGAAATAGGGACTTATTGTTAAGCCATTCTGAACACTGTAGTTCTCCTTGCAATTCTCAGCAGCCCTAACAAACTACAGCTCCCAGAATTCCTTGGGGGAGTTTAAAGGAGCATCACAGTGCTTTAAAGCTGTGGTGCGGATGTGGTTCTGGATTTGGAACAGATGCGCAGATTTGCAAAGTGAATTTAGCTCCTCAGCGACCAAACCCTCCATCTTCAAGTACCAGCCTGCTGTGCTCAGCACTGACTGGCTAGTGCCATTGCAAAGTCCACCCACCCCAGTTTTCCATGCAGGCTAGCGCTGATTGGTTAAACCTTGTAGCAATCACACACAGGCCCCGCCTCAATCGCCAGTCTCAAGATCAGGGCGGGGTTAGGCTGGCTGATCAAGCGCCGCTCCGGCATAGAAAAGGCATACAAGCTGCTTGTGGAAAAACCGATTGCTTCGTTGCTATTCACTGTGTAGCTGGAAGGAAAGTGTGGGAATCTGGGGAGGGTGTATGTATGTGTTGTGTTTGTGTTGTGTTCTGAAGGGCACAAAAATAAACTGAAAAGGAGCCAGGAACTTTTGCCTGCAAGGAGCTGAATTGTGACTCTATTCTTTTTGCATCTCTGTGGGAATCATCTGTCAATCATCGCTGTTACGCTCCGGCTCAGTAACTCCAGGAATGGAAGGATGCAGGAGCCTGAGCACGATTCCACCCCACCCCCTGCAAAGTAAATTTTCCAAACATAATCGTGCATACCTGAAAAGTGGGAGCAGGCAAGTTTCTCACTGAATCAAATGAGCAGAATAGCCCGCTGCTGCACATTTTTGCCTCGCGTCTATTAAATGCGAGAAACTTACTGTTAAAAACAAATAAAAATCTGGAGATGATTCAAGGGGGAGCAACTTGACCCCCGCTCCGCTACCCCTGCGGAGATCATTGGAGAGGGAGCTGGCTTGTTTTTTACTAAATGATGGGGCATAAGCCTAACCCAACCTCACAGGGTTGTTGTGAGGATAAAATGGAGAGAGGGAGAACCATGCATAACACATTGAGTTCCTTGGTGAATAAAGTGCAATAAACAAGTGCAGCAGCTGCACATCTTTCCAGTTGTCTGCAATTCCACATATCTCTCTCTCCATCCCTGCCTCTCATTCATTCATTCCCTTCCTTTTAATTTTGTTTCTCTCTCACGCGCGTTTCGTCATCCAACGTGGCATGCTGGAAAGTCGATTTCTAAACTACTCTTCCCAAGGTGCCTTTCCTCCAACACCTTTCACTTAGGGTGACCTAAATCGCTTTTATTGGTAAAGGCTCCGTTCCGGTTAGCTCTGTTCCGGGTTTTTACAACGTCCTGCAAAGGGGGCGGGGGGGGAGCAGCTTTTTTTCCTGATTTCTGTTCCAAAGTTTGCAAGAGCGAAGCTCACCCTTCGCGGATTAATAAAACGAGAGAGCGGACGAGAAAGCTGCTTCTCTCCGGGAGAGATGGCCGCTCATTTGTTTGCGGCCAAAGATCACGCTGCTGTCTACCAGAAATACAGGTTCCCACCCCCGGAGAACCTCCAAGGTGTGATCCTCTCCTACCTGGAGAAAAAGGTAAAAAAGGGGGGGCGCGTCGGGAGAAAGCAGGCATGCAATCAATCAATCAATCAATCAATCAAGCAGCACCTCCTGCCCGAGAGGCTGCAGAGCTGCTGCCGGTCAGTGTTGGCAGGAGAGCTTGATGGGCCACGAGGAAGGATGGTTGGCTAAGTGGGAGGGTACTTGCTTAGCATGTAGAACAGGCTTCCTCAACCTCGGCCCTCCAGATGTTTTGAGACTACAATTCCCAGCATCCCTGGCCACTAGTCCTGCTAGCTAGGGATCATGGGAGTTGTAGGCCAAAAACATCTGGAGGGCTGAGGTTGAGGAAGCCTGGTGTAGAAGGTCCCAGCTTCAGTCGCCAGGTAGGGCTGGGAAAGACTGCTGGTATTGGGTACCTTTTGTGAAACTGAAAACACTAAGGATCCTCCTCTCCAAACACACGCATCCTTGAAAATCGAAGAGTCCATGCCTTGCAGCTGTTAACAGAAAAAAGTTGTATATGAGTTGTCTTCAGGAGGGAAGGAACTAATAATAATAATAATAATAATAATAATAATAATAAATTTATATTCTGCCCATCTGACTAGGTTACCCCAGCCACTCTGGGTGGCTTCCAATAAATTAAAACACAGTAAGACATGAAATATCTAAACACTTTCAAAGGGTGTCTCTTGCTCTCTTGGTTTGTATTATTAAAACCATTTTTAAAATTGAGCTAAGTTTTCTTTTTAAAAAAATGAGCTCTGATTCCTGCATTGCAGTGGGTTGGACTAGATGACCATTTGCAGTCCCTTCCAATCTTACAATTCTCTGTATGAAAAAAAGCCTCTCCTCGATCCTGAGCAAGGGCAGAAGTTTCTAATTCCAGAACAAAACATCATTTTTCTTACCTTAGGCGGAGCCTCCGAGCTCTTAGCATTAAGTAAACAATAAAAAGCCAAGCTCCAAATAATTTCCTCCCTTTGTAAGGTTTCATGCTTTCCTGAACGTAAGAAGACACTGTGGTGGGTAAAGATTGATAGATTCCCACTGCAAAGTTGAAAAGAGGTGAGGCATATTAGTCACTGGAAAAGAAAAATAGTGAGTAAAAGCATTTGGCGAGATGAAAGAGGCCAATGTGTTCCAACCATTTTTTCAGGCAAAGATTAAGCTTGCTGGTGTTGTGAAAATACTTCTGGAGATTTGCTAGCTAAGATGCTACTCTTCCTGTTTGACTGCAAGAGGAAAAGCTGAGCTTGAATCTTATCCCACATTGCCCCCTACTGAGTAATCCTCACCGGCTCCTGTCATTTTCTTTCACCGAAGAGGTTTACAACCCCATCCTTTACCTATTCTGAGCTGCTGGGGCAGCGGACTTTCCCCAGGACAATTGGAATGCCCTTGAATGTTCTGTGACATTACAGTAGCCCGGCCAATGGCAGAGAAGGGTGTGTGCATACCAGGTGATGGCTGGTTTACGGCCTATTTGTTAGGGAGTGAGAACTGGTGTCTGGAATAGAGAAAGATGTGGCCTTGTAAGTGAATTGATGCTATGCTTCTCAATATGTGCTGCTGTCTTCCCTCAGAAGATGACCTCCTTTCATCTGGCCGTGGACGTGGGATGTGGCACAGGCCAGAGCAGTCACCTGCTGGCGAAGCGTTTTGAGAAGGTGGTCGGGACAGACGTAAGCGAAGCTCAGATCGAGGAGGCCAAGCGAACTGCCCACCCGCCAAATGTCTCCTACCTGTAAGTAAGGGTAGACTTGGCACACATGTGTATTTAACAAGATGTTTATACCACTTGACTGCAGTAAGATCTCCAAGCAGTTTGCAAGTTATATTTTAAATTGCCGATAAAAACAGTGAAAAGCAATTTCTGGGTCTGTGAAGCATGCAATGATTTTAATTGCTTTTCACTGTTTTTATCAGCAATTTTAAATATTTATTGGAAGGTCACACCTTACTGTATGAGTCCTCCTCTTTAAAGCACCCAGAAGTGGACTCTGGACTCTAGATATGAGAATCAAGTGGCTCTATTGTTTTCTGTGGCTCGGAAAATATGCTTCTGTTACCTCACATCGTTTAACGCTTTTGTTAAGTGCAGCAGCAGTGCTAGAATCCTCTGAAATGCCTATGAACGGTATATTCCGACCTCTTTTTCTTAATGGTGACACGGACCGTGCATAACGTAGAATAATAATAATAATAATAAATAGCAATAATTTATTTATACCCCACCCATCTGGCTGGGTTTCCTCAGCCACTCTGGGTGGCTCCCAACAGAATAGAATCAAACATTAAAAACTTCCCTAACCGTAAGAATATTCTTCACAACTATGACCAGGGCAGAGGGATGGGGTATATGAAGACAAGCAACAACTATATAAACTATAATGTTGTTCACTGCTCCTGCTCAGGCTGCACAGAGAAAGCATTTCAGCTCCTGAAATTCATTCTGATTGTGCAGATAGAATATAACGGATAGAATTCCACAGGGCAGGATATTAGTGTGTGAAAACAATCAAGGTCGAAGGATCCCTAGGCATGCACCGCCAGAGGGTGGAGATGTCAGGCACCATCCTGGTGCCCAGGCATTGAAACTTGGTCGCAAATGGCCAGTAGCCAGGTGCAATATATGCCTGGCTAATTTCGAACCCTGGTGGCGAGTACAAATTTGGCCCGGTTGTCAAGACCAGCCAATGTTTGTGGCTTCTCATCTCTGGCAGAGCAGCCACCATAGAGAACAGAGCTTTTGCTGTGGATTCATGACGAGGTGGTTTAGGAGGCAGACACCGCAAACCCCCACAGCCATTTTGATCACCTGAGCGAGTGAGACATAGCAGTTAACAGCCACTTTGCCCTTCGCTTGCTCAGCGTGTGCCCTGCGGAAGAGCTCCCCTTTGAGGACCGCTCTGTGGATCTCCTCACGGCCTTCACTGCTGCCCACTGGTTTGACATTCCCCGCTTCATGAAGGAAGTGGACCGCCTTCTCAAGCCGTCCGGCTGTGTGGCCTTGAGTACCAACACCCTCGACATGCGGTTGCACTACAAGGACTGTTCGGAAAAGCTCACAGAAATCTTCCAGGAGGTAAGACCGATGGCGCAGTCTTCCTAAGTGAACCATCGCTGTGGGAGGGATGGAAGCCTGAGCAGGGCTTGGGAGAAAGTCTGTTGAGGTCTGCGCTCCGGACATGATCATGCGTCATAGAGCTCTAGCCCAATGGTTGCCATTAATTTGACTCTGAATTGATTTTAGAATGTATTTCAAATAATTGATTGTGATTTTATGTAAACTGTGTTACTGTTGTTAGCTGCTCTGAGCCCGGCTTTGGCTAGGGAGGGCGGGATATAAATAATAATAATAATAATAATAATAATAATAATAATAATAATATTTCCAGCCATCAGGGGATTTGTGGCAATGTTTATGTAGCTGGAACAGCATCACCCACACACAAGAGGGAGGTTATCAGCAAGCTTGAAGAAAACCTCAAGTTTTGCAGAAGTATTTTAAAAATTGTGTGTTGGTGGTGGTGGGGAACTTAAGTGAGGAGGGAGGGAATTTATAAAGAGCTAGGTGGGAAACTGGGTGGGAGGGGCATTGAAATGGAGTACCATATTTTTCGCTCTATAGGATGCACTTTTTCCCCTCCAAAAATGAAGAGGAAATGTGTGTGCGTCCTATGGAGTGAATGCAGGCTTCAGGCAGCTATCCGCAAGCCTTCGGAGCGCGGCGGGAGTTCCCGCCGGGCTCAGAAGGCTTGCGGATAGCAGCAAGCTCCGGGAGCGAAGGCGAGGTTGCGCGCAACCTCGCCCCCGCTCCTGGACCCGTTCTGGGGGCTGGGGTTGGGGGAAGCTCGGGCTTCCCCCGCCCCAGCCCCACGGCTAAAAACAAAGCCAAGACAGCTAGCGGGATCCATCCCGTTCGCTGTCTTGGCTTCAGCCAAAGCCGTGCGCAGCCTCTCTCGGCTGGAGAGGTTGCGCGCGGTTAAAAAGGAAGCCAAGATAGCCAGCAGGATGGATTTTTTCTTTATTCCCCCCGCCCTAGAAAATACGGAATAATGCAGAGAGCATAGCTGGCTGGCTGGCTGGCTGAATCACTAGGACTATTCCACACTTTAGTGAGCCAAGGTGTTTGGGGACTTTGATGGAAGAACACCCAAGTGGTAGAGGTCTTAAAAGTGTGGGGAAAGAGATGGAGAGAGGGGAGAAGAGAGAGTTCTCCCCCCCACCTTCTTGGAATACTAGAATTTGGAATTTCCGTATTTTTTGCTGTATAAGACACACCTTTTCCCTCCTAAAAAGTAAGGGGAAATGTGTGTGCGTCTTATGGAGTGAATGCAGGCTGCGCAGCTATCACTGAAGCCAGAACAGCAAGAGGAATTGCTACGCAGCAATCCCTCTTGCTGTTCTGACTTCAGCGAAAGCAACGCAAAGCCTCTTCAACAACATTTGAGTCTAAATATTTTTTTCTTGTTTTCCTCCTCTAAAAACTAGGTGCGTCTTACGGTCGGGTGCGTCTTATAGAGTGAAAAAGACGGCATGTAGTAAAATGGATAGGAAATTGATCCAGGACAGACAAAAATGTGTAATGAAACCGAACGACTTCATGGAGGAGGATATGTCAATTAAGATAAGGGCTGTTGGTGTTAGCAGGTGAACTTATGCCACCAAATACCAGCATCAATGGGGCAGGGACTATTCCCTTCAAGCCCTCCTTGTGGGCTTCCCAGAAGCATCTGATTGGACATTGTGGGGAGGCTAGATGGACCATTGCTCAGCTTTAGGGGGGCTCTTTGTGTTATTAAAGAGCCCAGCTGGAGAAGACTGTAACAATGATAGGAATGGAACCTCCATATTGCGCCGTACTAACAAAATAAAAATAAAAATGACAACTTCAATATTAAAAAAATACAAATCAAAGCTATGCCTCTTTAAAAAAAAAAGCAGAAGTTTAGCATGAAAGTTATCTACACCTGGGGAGATGCCACATTAAAGGAGAGAGAAGAAAGAGCTGTTGCTCACTAGCCGATACCTGGTGTGCGATTGTCCCAGGACCTTTCAGCTTTCCTTTTTGCCTTCACAGGTTCAAGGCCAGATTTTCCCATATTCAAACGAAAAGATCAAATTTGTTATGGACGACTACAAAGCAATCTTTGATTCCCTGCCATTTCAGGACAAGGAGAGGTGAGTGGACTGTACCAGATTGTCTGAAATAATCCAGCTATTTGCTGTTGTGAAACAGCAATCCTGTGCATGTTTACGCAGGAGTAAGTCCAGTTGCAATTCAGCGGGGATTCCTCCCAGGTAAATGGCTCTATAGGATTGCTGCTTGCGACCTCAGCCGACCCGAGTCCAGCTGCTGAGAACTTTACTGCAGAAAGGGGGACCTGAAATGATCAAGGTGTGGTGGGAAGAAAGGCTGGAGCATGTTTGCAGATTTTTAGCGGAGAGAAAAACTGACAGCTGGATTTCTTTAATTCAAGGGTGGGACATTTTCCCCATGGGCTGAGTTCTTTGAGGGGGAAGCGGTTGTGGGGCTTAATGCCAAATCTGTGTGACCCAAAGCACACCCACACCCCTACTCCTCCCCCTTTGCACCTACATTACACCCCTTCTCACATGCAAACATGCATCTATACACACATGTATGTCACCTCCAACACAGACCTTGATATGATATGATGGGAGAGGCCTGGTGGGCCAGAGGTTTCTTGATGCTGATATATTTATTTATCCTATCTAGATGTTGGCCAATAACGCAAGTTCTCTGGGTGGCTTCCCATTTCTTATCTTACTATTATTTTAAACATATGTGTAGATAGATAGATGATAGATCCAGTGCTTTTTTCTGGGGGGGACACAGGAGTACGCATACCCCTAAACATTTTGTAAATCGTTGTACTTTTGTCCATTTACTGTATTTATTTTCCCCAATTTGAACTATAAAATGGTGGTTTTATTGAGTCAAAATGAGAGTACCCCTAAAAAATTTTTTTAGAAAAAAAGCACTATCTCTATCTTGATATAGATACAGATATAGACTACTTATTCAGTCAAAAACCCCAAGGGGTTTAATCCGAAAAAAGTGAATTTGATAAATACAAAATGTGATTATTATTAAAATAATAATAATGATAAAGCAGAAATGTGGTGTAACATAGCTGGAATGTTTTATAGCTTAGAAATGTAGAGAAAACATAACAATGCAATAGATTACTATTGTTATGATGCTTAACAGCATCAATAATTTATATACTGTTTTTGTGCCAAAGTGTATTCTAAATAGTTTAAAACTATTTCTACACCTGAACTACAGAAGGGGAAATAGAAATTAAAACTCTAAGAACTGTTGGATTCAGCAGGGGTAGGATCATTCTGTTGTTCTGGATGCTGGACGCGGTCAACAGAATTTCTTACACAGCTGCTCTCTTCTCTAATGTGTCTGTTTCTTTCAGGATCACGGAAATTCTTGATAAACTGCCAATGAGTGTCGCTGACCTGATGGGATACATCCAGTCATTCTCTCCATACCAGATTTTTCTAAAAGCCCAGCCTGAGGCAGCAAAATCTCTCATCCAAAACACCGAACAAAGGTAAAGAAAGAAAAGTGTATTCAACCAAGTAATGCCTGTTTTCTATTTGTATATATTTATTCATATAGAAATTTTCAGGTTGTTCTTGGCCAAGGACCTGTCGTTTTTTTAAAAAGCTTTCCAAATTTCAGATATTAATTCCATCTCTATATCACAGCTAAGGCATCTGAGCAGCATAAGAAAGAGGCTGTGTCATCCAGATGAGGTTGACCCCCCCCCCCGGGCCCCTTTATTTTGAAAACTTTGTCCATGCATACCCTTGCAAATAATATCTAAATGTTTTTTTTCCTGTGGTGTCTTGGGAACCTTTGGGACTCATTGCCATATGATTTTGTGGCAGACACTTTAAAGCAGTTTGGCTGCTTTTACCCTTTTAAGCTAATCGCAAAGCTACTACCTCCGTGATACTGCAGCATCCCTAAAGGTAAAGGTAAAGGGACCCCTGACCATTAGGTCCAGTCGTGACCGACTCTGGGGTTGTGGTGCTCATCTCGCTTTATTGGCCAAGGGAGCTGGCATACAGCTTCTGGGTCATGTGGCCAGCATGACTAAGCCGCTTCTGGCGAACCAAAGCAGTGCACGGAAACGCCGTTTACCTTCCCGTCGGAGTGGTACCTATTTATCTACTTGCACTAGCGTGCTTTCGAACTGCTAGGTTGACAGGAGCTGGGACCGAGCAACGGGAGCTCACCCCGTCACGGGGATTCAAACTGCCAACCCTCTGATTGGCAAGCCCTAGGCTCTGTGGTTTAACCCACAGCGCCACCCGCATCCCATGCAGCATCCCTAATGATAGACAAAAATGCAGCTTATATATTCAGAGCAGGAATATATTTGATAACACAGGCACCTGAGTGGCCATGCTTGGAGACAACTGTGCATCAGTAGAAATGTTTTTATTGTTGTTAGAAGTTGTATTTTAGCTCCTTTTTCTCTTATCGTACATGAAGGCCTCAGGTGCTGAAGCGGGTTATAAACTGGTAAAATAAGTTTGCTTGAGTGTATGTGATAAGCAAACAACGCTAGTGGGTTTTAAAGAAGCTTTGTGAAAAAATAAGGAATATTGCAAGAATGCAAATATGTTTGTAAAGGTATTTTAAAAGGCGATACTAAATTTGGGGAATGCGTAGATAAAAATTTAAATACGGATGATTGTCAGAGAAGCTGAGGGAAGTCCAAAAGATGAAAATATGTTATTTGGGAAATTGTTTGATTGGCGATATTTGTGCAAAACTTAATAAAAATTTAATTAAAAATAAATAAATAAGTTTGTTTGTGTTTTTGGATTGTGCTTCCAGCTGACCCCTGACTGCTTCCTCTTTAAACTTCCCTTTCCAGGATCCTGGAGACGATGGGAGTTTCGTCTCGAGAGACCAAGCTGGAGCTCTGCACTCGGCACGTTTGTGTCCTGGGTTATAAGTGACTTGGATCTAGTTAACGAATGACCCTCCTGAGGAAACAGTGCCAGGGCACTCTTGAAAATTTTCCAATAAAAACAAATGTCTCATTTAATCGCAAGAGGAGTGGGGGAAAGGGTGTCAAATGCACTCAGCGGACCAGAATCAGCAGCAGCAGCAATGTAAATTTATTACTTTTAAGGGAAGAGAAAATTGGATGTATAGCAGTGGGATTGGCCAAGTCACAGGTTTAAATCTGTGGTGTTCACTGGGTGACCTTGAGCTAAGAATTTGCTCTAGATGTTTTTGGCCTCCAACTCCCATCAACCCTGCAGTGCCGACTGGGGCTAATGGGAGTGGGAGCCCAACAGCAGCTTGAGCAGAGGACCCACAAGCCCCTATGGGAACTAATAACCCTTTAGCCCAGAATCCCGTTTCCCACAAGAACAAAGCAGATACTTCTGGTCAGCCCAGAGGCACGACTTGAAGGCAAGAGATGTGGATTTCAAATTAGGAATGCAGGCAAGGCGACAAAGAGGAGGGAGAAGAATGAGTTTAAAATGGCAAACAGATATAAGCAAAATGAGGGAAGAAAAAGGAAGAGAGAATGGTTTTTTTCAGGAAAAGGGAGAGGAGGGAATGAAGACCCAAAGGCACAGATGGTAAATTCAACTGTAATCTTTTCCTTCTAGATACCCAGCCCATAGCTGTCAACTTTTTCCTTTTTTAATGGGAAATTCCCTTATTCCGAATAGGATTCCTTGCAAGAAAAGGGAAAAGTTGACAGCTATGACCCAGCCACGTTTCCTTTACTCTCCAGAAAGTACACACTCACTAAAATGCTATGATTTGGGCCATTCTGGCTCACCTGTCAAAAATAAATGTACCCCAGATGATAAGAAGAAGGAGGAGGAGGAGGAGGAGGAGGAGGAGAAGCAGCAGCTTCAGGGCTGCCTAGGATTTTGGTGTAACAACAAAAAAGGGGCGGGAAGAGAGAGGTAATAAAACCTCACGAGGAACGGTTGAGGGAGTTGGGTATGTTTAACGTGGAGAAAAGAAGACTGAGAGGTGACACAGTAGTTATATTCAAATATAGGAAGGGCTGTCACATGGACAAAGGAGCAAGCTTGTTTTCTTCTGCTCCAGAGGATAGGTCCTGAACCAATGGATTCAATTTATAAGCAAAGAGATTCTGACTAAACATTAGGAACAACTTTCTGATGGTACGAGTTGTTTGACAGTGGAATGGGCTACCTTGGAAAGTGGTGGACTCTTCTTCACTGGAGGATTTTTAATGGAGGTCTGGAATTCTTCAGCTGTGATTCCTGCATAGCAGAAGGCTTTGACTAGATGGCTTTTTGGTGTCTCTTCCAACTCCACAGTTCTAATTCTGTGAAACCTATAATAAATACTTCTGATCAGTAAGCAGCAACAAACCATTAACTAGCACGCAACTTCTCCCAACGGGCTGTGAATATTTGCGCACATTTGGATTACCAGCAAAACCATTGCCCTCACAGGTGAACCCCAGTAAACAAGCAAAGGATTTCAGAATCACCTCGGGGATCTTTTCCTTTGTTGAAACATTGATTTCCCAGAGCAAGCTACTGCAGAAAAAAAGGCTTTGACAGTTCAGCAAAAGCAGCTGTCATGAGGGTGGGGAATTCTGTGAAATCTGCAAACTTGTGGCATTGCCAGTTAAAAAACGCTTCCCAGTTTTATCGGGAAGTCCTCTTCTGTGAGGAACTGTATAAGGGCCATGGATTCTCACTATGGTGGAGAGTCCATCATAGCTCCCCCTCCAGTTTCAGGCATATCTGTATATCATACATAAGATATAAACCCAAATTCAGTGGATGGAACTGAGCTCCATAGCTTCCTGGGGGTGGGATGGAAGCAATTGCCCACCAATGAATTTCTACTCTGCCAAACCAAAATTCTGCACATTTCAAGGGCAGATCTCCCAACTTCCTTAAGCCAACATTAGAAGAACACGAGGGCAAGGAGAAAACCACAAACGCGGTCATGCACGCCCAGATTTGCTAAGATTTTCAAAGTTGTGAGGCTGCATATCATTTTTCGCATCACTTTTCAAAGGTTTGAACTCGACTTTTCATACACAGAGACACGCACACTCAGATTGGAAAGAGCTACTTTTTGTTTTCCCTTTCCCAAGAGGTGATGCCCAATCGCAGCTACAGCGGAAACTTTGAATTTCTTCATTGTTTTCTAGAGGCAACCTGTCTTTGAGCCTCAGAATGAAGGGGGTGGGAAGGAACGATCTGACGTTTTGGATTTCTGTGTTACTCTACTATTTTTGTCTCTATGGGCGAAAAGACATGGGGTCGCGTTGTCATAAAAAGAAAGAAGCTTTTCTATAAACCCTGAAAGCAACAGCCAATGAATGAGCTTCCAGGGAGCCCACGTGATCCCCTCCGTTGCTCCACCCGCGTCATCTTGAGCTCTGGCAAGCCTCAGCTCCTCCCACTTGAAGCTGTCCAATCCACGCCTTCTTCATGCTGCGAGGGGCGCTCGCTGCCTTGGCTCTGGGCTGGGCAGCCGCCTGGCTTTGGGGTGGCGGGTTCGATCCCCGCTCGTGGCTGTGGCCGGACCGTGATGCTGAGCTGGTCCTGAGCGCCGACGATCTGAGCCGCTACACTGGGGCGGAGGAGAGCGCTGGGCTTTACCTGGCTGTGCTGGGGCAGGTCTTTGATGTGCAACGAGGACGCAAGCATTATGGGCCGGGGGGCGCTTACAGCTTCTTTTCAGGTACCTGTTTAAGCCCCCTTTTATAACACCCCCCAAAAAACCCCCCAAAAATCTTTTACAGGTTGGTATGTTGAGCGTAGGCTAAACTCAGCCCACCAGATGTTTTGGGACTACAATTCCCATCATCCCTGACCACTGGTCCTGTTAGCTAGGGATGATGGGAGTTGTAGTCCCAAAACAGCTGGAGGGCCAAGTTTGGCCATGCCTGAGCATGGTCATCTCTGCTCCTTTTGCATACTGGAAGGTGTGTTGAGTGCTGGACATGCAAATAGGTGTGCACAGTTAGACTGGACTTTGTTACTCACCAGCATAGCTCAGTTGGTTAGAGTGCGGTGCTAAGAATGCCAAGGTCACATGTTTGATCCCCGTATGGATAACTGCATATTCCTGCATTGCAGGGGGTTGGAATAGATGATCCACAGGGTCCCTTCCAACTCTACAATTCTATGATTTATGCCCCTCACCCTTCCTCCCCAAGTTGCCCAGGGCAGCAAACAGACCTGCAATTT
This sequence comes from Podarcis filfolensis, assembly GCF_964270895.1. Taxonomy (NCBI): domain Eukaryota; kingdom Metazoa; phylum Chordata; class Lepidosauria; order Squamata; family Lacertidae; genus Podarcis; species Podarcis filfolensis. The sequence continues at coordinate 11,868,480 of NC_139618.1, read as the reverse complement.
TTTTTAAAAAAAGCAAAGCAAAACCAGTTAAAACCAATTACAGTTAAAGCCATTCTTCCATCCTATGATCATGGGTTCGCCAGGAACAGTATTCTTTAGTCATCAAATGCCTGGGCAAACAGGCATGTTTTCAGATTCCTCCTGAAAGTTAATAATGACGGAGACAGAGAATGGAGGCCTTTTGTGGACTATTAAAAATGTATATATATTACAGTCAAATGAAATCACGGGCAGGATTTGAGATAAAAGCGGGGGGTGGGGAGGTAAAACAATTGTAATAGAGAATTTTTTAATGATAGTAGAAAGAGTTTGAATAAGAACACTGTGGAGACGAAGGTGGGAAGTCAACTTATGAAAAAATGTATTCGTTTTGAAGGTTATTGTGGAAATGGTTGGGGGGGGGAATTACACACACACACATAATGATGATGATGGAGACAGGTGGACCTCACAAGGGAGGGCATTCCAGACACATCTCTTCCAAATTCCTGCCACATCTTGAGGGCTGGTCCTGTAATAATTTCCTTGTTTTACCTGTTCACTGTTAGAATAATGATGATTAAAACATTTGCAATGTTCTTTTGCCAGGAAAAGATGCCTCTAGAGCTTTTGCGTCGGGCGACTTCACCCCAGCAGGACTGGTGGATGACATTTCGGGACTATCACCGTTACAAATGCTGGCCATCCAGAACTGGCTCTCCTTCTACAGCAAGAATTATGTGCTTATTGGTATGTGATCAATTGGCAGCGTTGAGGGAATCACCAGCCCCATTTTGGTTCCTCTCCTGTCTATAACCATTCTAGCAATAGCAGCAACATGTGCGTCAGAGTGAACGGCAGTGTGTGTGTGAGGTGGATTAAGACCATTATCGTTATTTTTTATATTTTTTCCTTCCCTGTTCATTAAATGCACAGGCAAATAAATGCATCAAGTGGAGGTTCCTCCATGTCTGTAAAAATAATGAAATCATGTAATGCAGCCCAAAAAGAATTATTTTTGCATTGGACCAGGCTCAGCTGAAACTTGTGTGTCAGTTTCTAAAGTATTATTATTATTACTTATTAAACTTATTAGTCCCCTGTTACCCAGTTGGGGAGAAAAATACAGAAATACATTGCAGTGGTGTCCCAACTTTTTTCAAAGAGGGCCAGATTTGATGAAGTGAAGGGCCTTGAGGGCCAACCAAAGTTGTTGAGTTTTTTTTAGGGTTGAAGTTGTTGAGGTTTTTTTAGGATTTTACCTCAGGAAATAAACTGCCACAGGGGCCGGATTAAACCGACCAGCGGGCTGGATTAGGCCCCTGAAACGGACTTTGAACATTCCTGCATTATAGCATAGAATAGGGGGTGGGAATCATATTGATCACATTAATATTCCATACAACTTATTTTCTGGAGGGGAAACTTGCTTACTACGTTGTTGTTGTTGTTGTTGTTGTTGTTGTTGTTGTTGTTGTTGTTGTGTACCAGGTGCCTAAAGTTACTTCACAAAAGTCTCGCCAGGCCCTGTGTCACCAACACTGACATTAAACATTATAAATATCACTGTGCCGATAATAAATATGATGAACGATAATTAACTGAGCTGCGACTGTACCCTGACAGGCAACCAGTTGGGGTCTGACACCCTCTTTAATGTGGGGTATTCAGGAATAGCAGATACGCCCCTTGGGCCTTCAAGTTGCCTCTTCTCCCAGGCCTTTAGTTAATTAAACAATCTACGGCCTTTTAAACTGTGTGTGGGGTTTTTTTATTGTTTTTGTTTGTTCACTACAGTGTGTATTTTTGTGTTTCTATCTTGTAAACCACCCTGTGGTCCTTGGACAAATGACAGTATAGAAATTTAATAAATAAATAGCCACTCCACACGTTTAAAGCACTATGATTGCTTATAATCACGGCTCACCCCCCCAGAGGATCCTGGGAGTTGCAGTCTGTTAAGGGTTCTGAGAGTTGTTAGGAGAGACCCCCCTCCCCATACAAAACTGCAGTCCCCAGAGTTTCCTGGGAAGAGGAATTGACTGTTAAACCACTCTTAAAACGGTAGCTGTGTGAGGAAAAATGGGTGTGTGTGTGTGTCTCCTAACCCCTCTTGGCACATTTAACAAACTACAGCTCCCAGAATTCTATTGGGGGGGGGGAGGAAGCTGCGACTGCTAAAATGGGATAAGAGTATTTTAAATGCATGTTGTGGATGTGGCCTAGATGGTGTTGTAAACAAAAATTGCCCTTTTCCCTTATGGGGTATCCAAGAGCCCATATAGAGTCCTTACATAGGTTCCCTATTGGTAGGAGAGAATAACAGAGGCCAACCAGAGAATATTGAGAAGCAAAGCAGCTAGTAAGCCTGATCTTTATTGATCTGTTGCAACAGGGTGTTCCCCTCACACACAGGAGGACGGAGGACCCAGAAAAATTGCATGAAAGGCCTTATAAAGACTTTTGAAATTTCCACCCTGTAGATCAAGACCACCCCCAGAAACATCATACATACATCACAGAAGGGGTGTAACCTAAGACCACCCCTCAGATACATCATATCTACATCACAAAAAAGGCAGTCTAAACAGAAATTTGAATGTTGTTTTTCTCCTGTTGTTGTTTATCTCCTGTCTGGCAGGTTACTTGATTGGATTGCCTGGGGAGCCTGGCCATTCTTTTGTAGTGATAAATACTTAGTTCCTGGGCCAGGTCACAGGCTCACACCCTATTCATATCTTAAATGTGTCCTTCAGACAGGATTTGTGAGGAAAGAGACAATGGGGAGGTTTCCCACTTTGACCTTGCAGAGAAAACATTTGGTCAGCTTAGGAATCAAAATGGTTCCAGGTTGGCCTTCCTGTGCTGATCTATGTATGTGCTTGGTTGGTACACTTATGAACATTACCATATATCTAAGACCATAAAATTCCTATCACAATGGTGGAACCTTCTGCGCTTGGATTTCATATAATCATAGAATTGTAGAGGTGGAGGGGACCACGAGGGCCATCTGCAATGCAGGAATCTTTTGATTTGGAAGATCTGTTATGACCCCTGGCAAAGGGAAGGACTATAAGTTGGGGGAGAGGCTGGTGAGTTGCTTTGATCGAGCTGCTTTATGGAGGGGCGTGGGATGATGGTGTTTTCTTTCTGTTCTTGGAACAGGCAAAGTGGCTGGGAGGTTCTATGATGAGGATGGATCGCCCACTGAGGCTCTAGCGCAGGCCCAAGCTCTCATCGAGGAAGGGCAGCGGATGCAGACCCGGGAAAACGAGAGGAAAAAGAGGTTTCCGCCATGCAATTCGGAATGGAGCTCGACTGGGGGAAGTCGGGTCTGGTGTTCAAAGCAGAGGTACGGTTTGGGAAGGGTGGCAAAATGGCGGCTGGCTGAGTCTGTGGTGACTCACCAGAGACGTAGTTCTGGGACCTAGAAAATGTTTTGTTTTTAGATACATACATTCATACATACACGTAACGTAACAAAATATAACAGCCAAATCAAAAGGGGATATTTAGAACTGAACATAGTAAGACAAATTTCCATACCAAAATCAAGCATAACAGATCAATATTCCAATGTTCCAAGTATCATAGATGGATTTACATTATCCCGGATCTTATTGCTGCATTACATTATAAACAGACCATTTCTCCATTTCTTGCTGTCCATCTTTCTCTGGTTTTGACCATATAGCTAGGCTTTAACCATGCATACTAAGTTCCACATTTTAGTTGTCCATTCTTTAATGGAGGTTGTCATTTTCCCTCCAATTTTGACAAATAACAACTCTGGCAGCAGTCAAGAGATGTAGTATTAATTCCCTGTCCTCTTTTAGTACAGTTTCTTTAATGTATCCAAATGGTAGTGGATCTGTAGTCAAGTATAACCTGTTATTACTTCCATTTTTGTTTCTACATGGTTTCAATTTTTTATAGTTTATTTACCCGTCAAGTATTATGTTTCAAGCTTGCTGTGTATTTTATCTGTGCTTGCTTTAATTTTGGCGAGCTGCCTTGAGTCCCATTTCTGGGGAAAAGGCAGAAATAAATAGGTAATTTGCTGCTCCCATGTATTTGCAGCGGTGGAGTTAACAGAGACTGGAATGGAGTCCCGAGGAAGCTGTATGAGCCCGGCTCCAGTCACAGCCAGTGCGTCTGTGTGAATACAGAGGGGTTGCCTTCTGAGCAGTCACAGTCCACCCAGATGAGTGACAGAGGTGACCTGGACAACCCTAACCTGCGAGAGTATGAAGGGTGCCATCCGCTGGCTGACTGGTGTGCTTTAAAAGACTGAACCATCTCTCTCTCCTCTTTCTCTCTCTCTCTCTCTCACACACACACCCACACCCACACACATACCTTACTTGTGGTTGGGCACGACGTTTGCAAATTATCAGCAAAGCAGAATTCAGTATTGTACTCCGAAATGGCTTTGTAAACTGTGGTTTGGTGAAACTGTGGCTATTACTGTGTCTGCTGAAACTGCTGCTGAATGTTGAGCAGGAAAGTGGCTCTAAACCAGTGTCTGCTTGGTGAGATGATGTCATGGTGCAAGTTCTAACCCCACACAGAGATTTCCCCCTTCTTTCCCCCACCCCCAACCTCTTGCAGAATTTAACTGCTCATCTCTAATGATTTGAACCACAATCGAGCAGATAGTTTAGGGAAGTTTTTAATATTTAATGCTGTATTGTTTTTAACACTTGTTTGGAAGCCGCCCAGAGTGGCTTGGGAAACTCAGCCAAATTATTATTATTATAAATTATTATAGAGCTTTCGATAAGCCCACTTTTTCCTTGCAGGGGAGCATAATTCGTATATCACAATAAACTATGGCTTGTGTTAACCATAGTTTAGAACCTGAAGCTCAAGGATCATTTGCTGTCCTGTGCCATGTTGGAGGGCAGTGCAGATCAATTACTTTTCAACCTCACACAAAAATAAGCAACCTACAGCACTATTAAATCTTTCCACCAGGTGGCATTTCTGCAACTAATGAACACATGCACACCATCAGATTCAATTAGGTTTCTTTATTACAAGAAATTACACAGGCATATAAATATTGAAAAAATACATCGCTTTACAAAGACTTGAGGAAACGTTGCAAAGTAATGATAAAAACCAGTGATTTCCCAGACTCAGATCCTTTCTTAGCCAGCCCATCCAGGCCCGTTACCTTCAACCATTATCTTCATATGCAAAAGGTGTTGGTTTACTGCAGTAACTCCAGGCAGCTTCCAGAAGGGACAAGGAGACTGCAGAAGTGCCCATTCTAGAGTTGAGGGCTCTCAGTTCTCAGGACAGCAGTTGCAGTGGTCAGCTAACCTGTGGTGTGGGTAGGGGTGCTGTACCACTTCAGACAGATTTGGGCTTGTATGATAAGACTGCTGACCTATATGCGAAAGAAAAATAAATTAACCTCCCTGCCTTGCTAGGGCACTTTCTTTTGTATACGAAGGAGCATTCCCTGAAGCGAGTTCAGCAGACTGGTGTAAAACCTCAACTGCTGTTTGTATGGTGGTCAGAGGAAGCAAGATTCCTTCAGTTTCAAATGCAAGCCCATTTCCCAGGCAACACTATTGCATTCTGTTACCCTTTTCCTTTTCCAAGACAAAAACTGGTCCTTGATTAATATCCTGCTAAATAAAGCAACTTGGTAGACAACAAAAATGTTAAGTTAGACCAAATCTCTACTCGTGAGATAGGTTTTAGAGAAGTGAAGTGTTGGATGGGTGGGTATCCTGAGCAGCAGTCCCTTGGATTTTCTGCCTTCTAAAAAAGAAAATAAGGTGCGAGTTGGCCTGCACAGGTGAGCCCTGCTGGTTAAGGGTCAAGAGGCCAGCCTCATGACTGAGCATGGCTGGGTTTGCCAAACAAGCACATTTCATTGGAATGTGGCAACACATGACAATACAGGCAGCATCTAAGGCCCCATGAGCCAGACTCACATCAGGCCTGTAGGAAGGACACAGCCCACCAGCTACCAGGAGCAGAGTGAACTTCCTGTAGCTGCTCATTTTCCTTGTGCAAAAAAACCAGGAGGAGAGAGAATGCATTTGGCCTAGTCGATGATGAGCAGAGGAGTTCACAGCGACCTTCTAGAAGAAAGGAATGGCGGTTTGTTGCCCAAAACTGGGAATTTCCCCACCTCCCCATCCCCAATAGAAAGCCAGGGAGCACAGCAGCTGCAGCCAAGGGACTTTGACAGAATATCATCTTGTGTGGGTGACATCTCAGCGTCATCTTTCAGTGACGTTAGTTGTGTTACTTTACAAAAAGGCAAGTTCCCCATGATCAGGCACCGGGCAATGGCTTCTACTGTTGCAGAATTTAATTTTTAAAGACAACTTGGAAGGGTACTGACCAAAAGTGAAGGGTTTTCCTTCTACTGAGTTCACAGTGCAAGTCACATTCAACACCTCTGCCTAAAATGCAGAACGGAAGGGAAAGGAGGACAGGGAAAACAGCTGTGGGCTGATGATGGGTACACGGAGCTAAGAACAGGCATTCTGCCTTCTGCATCCTCAATGCACACACTACCCAAGTCTGCTTTGGTCATTATGGATTGCTTTGGAAGGAGTTTGGATTTCCTGCATCTTGAGTTGCATCCTGCATTTTGCCTTCTCGAGATGGGAAGCTAAAAAGCCTTGTAGGTCTGAAAAATCAGCAAGTCGTGTTTGTTCTGCAAAGGTCTAACAAAGAGGCAGCTATCACCAGAACACTAGAAATGTTTCTGGAGTGCCAGCCCCCCAAACCGTGCAGATACCCTCGAGTTTCAAACACCTGCTCTAGCTGGGGGGCTGGCATAGACTAAAGGAAGTCCACTGCTGGGAGTCGATTTGGAGCTCTCCTAGAACTCCTCAGCCCCAGCTGTATACAATCCTCACATTTTTGTTAATGCATCTTCAGAACACAAAACAGACATTTAACAGGGATCGTGTTTTTAAGTCCCAAGACAGGGCGTAACAAGCGGCCAGTAAGCCTTCCACAAGAACGGGTAATAAAAGTCCACCTCACTTGTCGAACTGGGAAATACAGATCAGAATTTCAAACTCAGAAGCCCCAGCAAAATCTTTAGGGTTCCATTTCACAGCAAGTCAACTGATCAAATGATAGTGCAAGCTACAGCAGAATGAGATTTGGTGGACATTGGAATCCTCTCTGAAGATCCATTTCTCTCCCTGCAAGGGAGTTTGAAACAAGGCGGCTTAGGCTAGGAAAAATAATTCCTGCTGCAGCCTCTTCCAGCCAATTCACAGGCTATGGTGGATTTCTCCCCTGGTAACACAATCTTCGGGCCAGTCATGCAGACTCAGGCTTAAAAACTTTTATTAAAAGTGCTTTACAGTGATTAGTTTTGTGCAACCCGATGAAGTCCACCTAGAATCCAAAAATGCACTGCCTTCCTGGAAACACCCCCATTCTCAATTTCCAGGCTCTGTGGGGCTGTGTGCACGGGCAGCTTTTGCAGTGGATCATTTGCTCAAATGCCAACAACCCACAAGGGGTGCTACTCTGCTTTTTTGGGTTAGTCACACACATGATGCCAGTTCAGAGAAATGCCTGTAAATCTAGAAAGGGGTACTTTTAAGAGAGGATCGGATTCATGGTGCATGACCGAGCTCCATCGCCGGCACCTGTGCAGTGTTAAACTGGCCTTGGAGAGACCATCTGATGTGTCAAGAGACCGTTCCCAGGTGAAATGCTACTGTCCCACTGCTTCTTTTTTCCTCCCCAGTGCTCCTCTGGAACAAGCCTTTTGCGAAAAGGGCACCCCTTCCTAAATGACTTATTCCTCAGGGGCAGAGAGACAAAGGCAGGTCAAGAAGGTGTTGAGACAGATTATTTTGGAGCAGAGGGCTGGGGGCAGGAAGAGGAGAGCAGAGACGAGCAGGAATTCTCCCCACAAAGTGATGGTGTGGAAAACACAGTAAACCCACACATAACTGAAGAGGGTTGGAGTTCCAGTTCTTCCCCTGACAGAGGTCAGACTGTCTAACCCCATTTGAAATGTTTTTAGCATCAATCTTCATAGATTCCCCCCACCCAAGTTGTCTTTTACTGCACATAGGCCAGGACTTTACTGAACATATAAAGCTGTTATATCCTATAAAAAAGTAGCACTGTGGTTTTTCAGGTCTTTTTACACACGAACATATGTAAGTAGGGGATGACACATTAGTATTCTAGAAGGGGGGGGGGACAGAGGGGAAGAAAGAAAATGAGATCTGGCGTTATAAATGATATTTCCCTCTCCCCCATATATATATATATGTACACAGAATGAAAAAGTAGTAGTGGTTACTAAGGTTAAGAGACAGACATCCCAACCGATTCGTTCTGGAGCAGCGACAGAAGACTTTGCCACATCCACCTCCCAGGACTTTGTTGTGTTTCTAAGAAGGCAAAGAGCTTTACGTCTGAGCACGTAGGGCGTCTTCTTGCTTGCTGTATCAGAGTTGCACCCAAACAGCCTCTTCAGCATCAAAGTCTGCTTTCGCAGGGACCCCCTTGTGCTCCTTTGGAAGAAGTGGACCCAATGGACAAAGTTAGCCGTTGTGGAGAAAAGTGTGTGTGTGTGTGTGTGTGTGTGTGTGTGTGTGTGTGTGTGTAAAAAAAGAAAACCAGTTAAGGCCAGGTGATATTGGCCTAGCATTGGACCTGCAGTGATCTGGGAGAGCTCCTCAAGAGGGCCAAGTCACTAACAGCATCTTAAACGGAGAAGGCCTCAGGGAAAAACCCACGACAGCTGGGAACTCCGGGTGGTCAGCAGAAGTGCAGCTAGGACACGGCTGTCTTTGCGATCAGCTCCCACTGGATCATCACCCTCATATCAGGCTCTGTGCCACCGTCACCCCTGCCTTGTCCCACCCCGTCCATCAAAGCAACTAGCCAAATCCAGATGCTCTGTGCTAGCTCCTACACTGTGTTCCCCAACGCTGAGCTAGTCCAAACCGCTGGACCTTCCTTCCAACATCACTGTAAACCAGCCTTTGCCCAGCTGCTGCCCTTCGGATGATCTGGACTCTTGTTGGCTGAGGCTGATGGGAGCCCAGAACATCTGGCGGGCACCAGCTTGGCGAAAACTGCTGTAAACATATGACTATTTGCAAAGTTCTCGATATGTGCTGAAAGGGCCAGCCAGCAGCTTTTCCTCCCTTCCAGGAGCCTTTAATTTGGTAACGAAGCTCACTTTCTTTTTCTGTCTGTCTGTCTGTCTGTCCTCCTCCTGCTGCTGCCTATTTTTTAATCTTTATTTTTAACATGGAAGAGAGCAGATTGGGAAGGGAAGATATCAACGTTCTGACAGCATTGGAGCTGCCGTTGCAGCTCCTGTTCAAGCAGAAGAAACTGTAAAGCTTCTGTCGTAAGGCCACACAAAGGAATTCTTCAGCAAATGCATTTAAACGACAAAACCCTGTTTTGAAGACAGCAGCTGCTTCTGGGAGGGAACACTCACTGTGCATAGCACAGTTGCCCATTTTAGGACAAAAGCCAGCGAGGGAACCAGAACCTTCTCTCCAGGAAGGTAACAAGAGGGGCTGGTCATCACACAGAGTTACCCAGGAATTTGTTAAGTGCTCACAATATTCAAACACCCACCCCTCCCGCACCCCACAATGCGATTGGGCTTCAAAGCAGCCCTGCTCACAGCTCGGCAGCCATTTGCACAGGCCTGCTATGTTACATGATCCACAAATGCACAATTTTCATTTTCTCTGCCCCGCGCCAGAGTAAGGAGAGGGCCTCTCACTCAGTTCACATTTGTTCTCGCACCAACTTTGCAAGAGTTCCAAGTTGTTCCCGATCCAGTTTTCTAGCGTTAACATTCGTACAAAACCCATTTATACTGGAATATAGTGTTTGCGTGGTCCCTTAAGTCAATCAGTTTCGGCCGTTAACAGGAAGACAAAATAGGTGCCCCCCCCCCCGCACCCTGCAACCCACATCCCTGCGATAGGCGGTTTGCAAGGAGGAAGGAGGGGCGTGGCCTGGGAGTCACTCTCCTTTGCGCAGGGGAACTAGGAAACTCCGCCCAGAGTCAAGACGTCAAAGCAGATGTTGCAGACCCGGACAGGCTTGTTCAAGTCGAATTTGATGATGGGGATCTCCTTGGTTGAGCACTTGTGGCAGAGAAGGCGCCCGCAGTGCCGGCTGCGAGAGAGGAAAGAAAATTTCAGCTGTGCTCTTTTCTACCTAGCTGTGCTTAACAAGAAACCTCTCCTTTGCTTCCCAGTTTCTGAGGAAGTTTAGAAAGAGAGGGGGGGTTGCTGTGCCTTCAGGGGATCGTACCCCTTTGCCACCATTTATCAGGTGCTTGCTCTGAAAGCTGGCCTTGTGTCCTGAGCCCCACCTAGCAGATAGACCCGCTGCCTGGACCCAAGAAAGCAGTGCCAAAGGGAGCCGAAGGAGAGGCCTCCGGCTGATTCATAAAGCAGCTTGTGACCAGGGATGGGAACTGGGCTTCCCAGAATTAAAAAGTCTGCGGTTCCTTCATCGAAAGCAGCTCTTCAGTTAATTACAGTGCTATCAACAGGGATGGGGCAACCTGGTGACTTCCAGGTAAGACGCCCAATTCCCATCTGCCCCAGCCAGCGTAGCCAACAGTCAGAGACCATGAGAGTTGCAGCCCAACAGCATCATCATGGCCACAAGCTCCCCACCCTTGGCTTACCAAATCCCAAGAGGAGCAGAAAGGAGAGAAGAGCCCCTAAGAGCTCCAAGAACTCTCCTTCCTTGGCCTTCCAACCTGCTTCAAGCACTTTGGTGGTGGTCCAAACCAGGATTAAAAGTTATAGAGTTAAGCTACCTGGCCAGGTAGGACATGCCCCAAATGGTCCATATTGAAAACACTCCCCCACTGCGTGCAGAGCTAGGATGATGGGTGGGGGGGGGGAACTATGGGGTGGATCCTGTGTTTCGCACCACAACCAAAGGCACATGGTCTTCATGTTTCTGTGCACAAGATCGCTAAAGCAAGCACGCTACTGTCTCATGCTGCATAGACCTCAGTGCTTCAGTGAAGAACTCTTTGTCCTTTCCACACTGCCCATGCTCTGCCCTTGCACAGCAGGTCTGTGCTGAAACCTCTCCCAATGGGCTTCCCTGCCTCTCCTCCCCTTCCCCCTGGCCCAGTCTAGAAAGAGGTGAGAGGCGTCTTTTCACCTCCTCTGGAGGGAACTATGCCTTCAGCCCAGGCAGCCTTCCAGGGGTGGCGGCAGGTTCTGAGTGGAACTACCTATGAAACAAATCAAAGCTGCGTCCAAGTGGTGGATCAATCCGAAAAGGCCGCCCCTTACCAGTGATGCTTCCTTGTCGTGACCCCAAACTTGGCGCTGCATTCGTAGCAATTGGAGCCGTCGCACCAGGGGGGTTCTTTGGACAGCATGTCTGCGCAAGAAAGAATTAAATGCAAGAGGCTCCTCGCCAGCCTTTGCCACCGTGGCTTGTGACCTACCCAAGCCCTGAATTCAGCCACGTGTACGGCTGCCTGCCAGACACACTAGACATCTCACCCTCTACATCTCACCCCATTTGTGCAGCCCCCTCAAGGGCTTGAGCTCTTATTGTGCCTTCTGCTTGCCTGGGTGGAGAGGACAGAGGGGGTGTGTGGAAACTAGTTTACGGGGCAAAGAGAAAACTTGCATTTGTTGTCTCGCCCACTTTTGCCTCTGGCCATACCCACCCCTGGCATGTGGCCCCTGTAAGGTTGCCCTCTTTCAAATCATTTCACTAGTAGATCATCCCACTAGTAGAGATTTGGTCTCACTTAACATGGCCCTCAGACTGAGGCAGCTTCCTGCCTCTCCCTCCCTGCAAGCTTTGCCTAAAAGGCCTCCTTCTTCTCTATGCACAGCCCACCTGCTGCACAACAGCAGTGCTCAAGGGCACTTACCCAGCAGCCGGAAGAGAAGCTGTTTGGTTGCAACTTGATAGTTGAAGATGTTGATGCCTTGATTGTTGTTGACGCCCAGGCGAGCGCCGGCTCTCACAATGGCCCGGCACAAGTTGGCATTTCCCTTCATGTAGGCCAAGAGAAGCACTGGGAAGAGAGAAAAAGAGAGAGAGAGAGAGAGAGAGAGAGAGAGAGAGAGAGAGAGAGATGGGAGATTTCATTGTCCGTGTCTCTGCTTAGCCAGTCCCGGAACTGCCAATTGTCCTGCACCCAGGCAAGCAAAATTCCACAGGAAGCGCCAGGAGCAGGCAGGTCGGCGATAAATCACATGGTGTCAGTGAAGTTAACTCAGGAGGCTAGGCAACTCTTCCCAGGAGGCACAGCAACTCTTCCCAGCAGGTCTTGCCCCAATGAGACAGTTGTGAAGACTCAAGGTCCCCACCTTCCCACTGCTCTTTAAGGCTCCTCCCCTTCTAGGTCCTTCCCTTGAAACCTGAGAATTCTTCGCCTTGTCTGTGTTTGCTCTGCCCTCTTCATCCCTCTTCTTGTTCTGGGAGATCAAGTGGGATGGAACTGGTTGCGGCAGGAAGGGGAGACCTCCTGGCTTCTTCTGCAGCCTGCTTCATCTCTGCCTCTTCTCTCTTCCCCCACCCCCAGCTTCCACTTCTGGACTGCTCTCTGCCACAGCCTCTCCCTGCTCACTAAGCCCTGTTGCCTCTTCAGCTTCCGACACCTCCTCCTCCCTGTCTGTTCCCCTCTTCTCCCTCTGACCACTCATCATGGTCCCAACACCAAAACCCTGACTCTGGGCCTTCTCCCCTTGGGGACTCCTTCCACTACTCCTCTGCATCCAGCTAGTCCAGGACAGCAAGACACATGCAGAAGGACTTTGAGAGGCTAATTTGATGATGGCAGTTGCATGGTCTTTTTAGCCAAACCTATCAGCCAAGGCTTACCGGTGTTCCCTTCAGCATCTGGCTTGTCAAGAGGATACTCCGGCATACATTCCAGGAAGAGGTCAAAGATGGCTGCCGCATTGTCCTTCCCGTATTGCCCCAGGATGTGCATCGGGGACTGACCCCTGATAAGGAGACGGAGAGGATGTCACACAGGACAAAAGCCACGCGCAGGGCAAGAAGTCCTCTGCTCCCCACTGCAGGGTTACGTTTTGGGGGGTGGTACTTCTGGAGCAAAAGGGGAGCTTTCTAAACCTCCTATGGCCCACTGCTAGTGCTCGCTGTTGCCACAAAATAAATATTTACGAAGCTGGGCCCAAGTCCTGCTCCAAGACAAGACCCGGAGAGGGAACGGAACATCCTGCCAATACTGCAAAATTACCAAGGAATTCCTTGCACAGCCCTTCCCCTGAATGAAGCAAGCGGGGGGAGAAGCCCGCCCCCCTACTGAATGAGAGAGAAAAACAGTACAGAGATGCTCAGAGTCGCTTTTCCCAGCAAAGGCGGCTGTTACATTTACCTGAGGTTAAACGCTTCTGCGTCCACAGTGCACTCTGTCAGGAGGGCACGGATGTTAGTCAGACGTCCCTGCATCACTGCCAGGTGCAGGGCTGAGAAGGGAGAGAGATGGAATACATGATTCAGAGGGAAAGGGAAGATCTGTAGCCACCTCTCCATGCCACTTAAAACCAAAGGCTGCATTCATATCATGCAAAAATCAAAATAAAAATCAGGTTGCATTAAGCCAGATTTCCACCTGTGCAAGAATTTCACCTTGCGCAATGGAATGTTTTCCCCCCTCCCCCTACCACATGCCCCCCCAAATCTGTTCTAGAGGTTCCCTGAACACTCCGGAGCAGATCTGAGGGGCACATGGTTAGAGAGGTGTAAATCCCTCCTTGCGCTGGTAGGACAGGTTAGTTTAATACTGTCCGTATGTCCTTTTTTTTTTTTTTGCTTCTTTTTTTTTTAAAGAAATCATTCTAAAGAGAGGACTCTACACAAAAAGAGTCGAGCAGAAATAATGCAACCTGTATGCATTTTACAGATTAGCATGATATTCGTTTTGCATTGCATAGTTTCTTCTGCACTGTGCCCTACTTGCATTTATTTAGCTGTGAATCCTGCATTGCAGGACTCCGTGACCCTTGGGGTCCCTTCCAACTCTACGATTTTTTATGATTCTATGGCTTATCCTCACTTCTGCTCCTTATGGGTACTCCTGCCCACCGTCTCAGATTTCAGCAAGCACAGAGCACCTTCCCGTTTCCAGCATCCCTCCACAAGCTTGGCAGCTAGAAACTTGGCAGTTCCTCTTTATAAGGAAAGCTAAAATACTAAGGAAACAGTTCTGAAGCCGATGCCATTTGCTATAGATGCTCCTACACAAATGCAGCAGACACAACACGGACAACGAAGCAGCTAGCCTCCAGGCTCCAGCTCCCATCAGCCCCAGTCAGAACAGGATGGCAGGAGTGACAGTCCAACAACACCTGGAGAGCCCCATCCCTACTCTAGGCCCTGCTGAGGGAGGCCTGGCTGGAAATAACACTATAGTGCCACCACAAACGCTGCTCCCAGCCTCAAAAGAATGAGATCTGCAACAGTACCAAGGTGTATGTTCTGGCCCAGGAAATCCTTTCCCTACAACAGCTAGGAGAAAGGGGGAGGAGCAAGCTGGAGCTAATGATTTTGCCAGGAAACAAGCAAAGAAAGATCAAATCCACCCATCTTTGGACATCAAAAGCAGAGTTTACCGTTGTTCCCGTTTTCATCCACAGCTGCGAAGTCTACTCCGTTCTCCAGGAGAACCGAGCAAATGGTGGGAAGGTCTTGCTGGGCAGCGAGATGGAGGGCTGTCTGGCGGTGCTTGTTCAGCTCGTTGACTTTGGCACCTGCAAGCAGCTGTTGTGAGGAGAACACAAGGAAGGAGGAGTTTCTCAGGGTCTAATCTAGTGGACTATATATGGCAGCCACCTATAGGCCGGTTAAAAATGTAACTCCTGTCCTCAAGCAGCTGCTACACTGGTTGCCAGTCATCTCCTAGGACCTAGTTCCTAGGACAATCGGATGCATTTTATTCTTCCTTACACCCCTGCCCCAGCCATGATGAAAACGGCAGATTTCAGACGCCACCTTCCACAACACGTACCAGGTTCCGCACAATGATTTCAGAGCCAGCCTGCACGGCAAGATGCAACGGAGTTAGCTTGGAGGCGTCCTGGACCCTGGAATTGACGTTTGCCTGGACACTGATCAAGAAGAGTACACTCTCGATATCGGAACTCTGAACGGCCACGTGGAGGAAATTCCGGCCTTTGTTGTCCACCTATGGCAGTGGCAAAACCATAATTAGTCACGTTTGTGAATTTCAACACATCTGCTTAATACAGGGGTCAGCAAACTTTTTCAGAAGGGGCCGGTCCACTGTTCCTCAGACCTTGTGGGGGGCCGGACTATATTTTTGGGGAAAAAAGATAAACGAATTTCTATGCCCCACAAATAACCCAGAGATGCATTTTAAATATAAGCACACATTCTACTCATGTAAAAACACCAGGCAGGCCCCACAAATAACCCAGAGATGCATTTTAAATAAAAGGACACATTCTACTCATGTAAAAACACGCTGATTCCCGGGGACTGTCGGCGGGCCAGATTTAGAAGGCAATTGGGTCGGATCCGGCCCCCGGGCCTTAGTTTGCCTACCCATGGCTTAGAATGAAACCTAGCTGAACACCCACCCCCCCCCCCCCGGTTTCTGACACACCCTGAGACATGTTTTCTAGTTTGAAAATTTGCCAGTCACTACCCTGTTCCTTGTGGGTTTCATACAGATTTTTCCTTGTCAGGAGAGGAACAGAAATAAAAGACTGGGATTTCTTAGGCATTTGATTGATGCAGTGTGTTTTAGGTTGCTTGCTTGCACACACACACGACACTTAACAAGAACTGCAGAATTCCAATTGATCAGTGGGCTGATTTGAAAGATTGGTCATAGAATCAGAGAGCTGGAAGGTACCCAAGGGTCATTTAGTCCAACCCCCTGCAATGCAGGAATCTCAGCTAAAGCATCCATGACAGATGGCCATCTAACCTCTGCCAAAAACCTCCAAGGAAGGAGAGTCCACAACCTCCCGGGTCAGACCGTTCCACTGCCAAACAGCTCTTACTGTCGGAAAGTTCTTCCTGACATTAAGTCAGAATCTCCTTTCTTGTAACTGGAAGCCACTGGTTTGAGTTCTACCTTCCAGAGCAGGAGGGTAGGACTCGACCCAATGGCCAGCTCCTTATTTCTTACAACAGCAGTTGACAGCTGGGATGGGGAACCACTTGCACTCCAGATCTTCTTAAATTGTATTTCCAATCATCTCTGACCATTGGAGATGCTGCCTGGGGCTGAGAGATGTCAAACCCCAGCCACATTTGAGGGCCAGAGGCTGCCCACCCCCAGTCTAAGGATGCCACACATGCACATCCAAGTTTAGAGAGGATACGCAGGAGAAAAATGTTGGCATAAGGATCCACAAAAGGGGAGAAGGGAAGTCAAAGGGGATTTATTGATTATATTTTATAATTGTTTTCTTTGCTGTTGCTTGTTAACCTGAAAATGCAAAAATAAACTCATTAAAAAAACAAAGTTTTTTCGTTTTCTTTACGCCTTCTCTCTCTATCCTGGGTGCTGTGCAGGCCTAAGATGACACACTGACAGTGACCGTGATGCCTCAGTCACTGGGCTAATGACGCAAGAGCATGTATGAGGGGGTGCACTTTGGTCCCCTGTACCTGCTCGGCCGCTCCCGGTTCCCGCTTCAGGATTGCCTCTGCCGCCTTGTTGTTCTTGTACGTCATGGCGCAGGCGAAAGGGGTCATGCCTTGCCGGTCCCGTATGCCGAGCTGGATTTCCGGGTGTGAGATCATCAGCTGGATAATGACACCGTGCTGGTTGATAATGGCAACGTGGATGGGCGTTCTGCCTTCTGCATCCTACAAACACAGGCTGGGTTAGCCAGCAGCGTGAAACAAGCATGCAACGCGTACAAAGGTCGGGAGGACATCAGTGGTGCAAGAAAGGAGCCGCCAGCGGAAATAGGAAAAAGCCTACGAGGCTTTTTCTGTTTCGTACCTGTGCATTCACATTGGCTCCAAACTCGAGAAGGCACTGCACCGTTTCTTCAAGGCCCCAACAAGCCGCCAAGTGCAAGGGCGTCTGTCCATCGCGGGCTTCCTCATCGCCCTCGCCGTTGGCCCCTGGCTGCCTCGGGCTGTTGACGTCGCAGCCGCTGGGAAGGAAGCAACAGTGCTACCGTCAGCCTCAACAACTGGAAGCACGGCAAGAGAACCCTGGAAGCTGCTTTGCACAGAGCTGGACCAATAAGCCACCTAAAGGTCCATAAATAGCAACACCCTAGTGGTCCCGGGCCCTAAGGAAGTTAGATTAGCCTCAACCAGAACCAGGGCCTTTTCAACACTGGCTCCGGCCTGGTGGAACGCTCTGTCTCATGAGACCAGGGCCCTGCTGGATCTGATTTATTTCCACAGGGCCTGTAAGACAGAGTTGTTCTGCCTGGCCTTGGCCTCCTGTGATGAGGCTGCATTTTAATATTTTAATGTTTCAATATTTTAATGTTGTATTTAAGTTGTATTCATTCAACTTGTTTTTTATTATTTGGACTACAGTTCCCATCATCCCTGACCGCTGGTCCTGTTAGATAAGGATGATGGGAGTTGTAGTCCAGCTGGGGACCCACATTTGGGAAATCCTGCTCTAGGATTTCAGTCAAGGGTCCTTTCCCAGTCCTATGTAGAGACAGAACACGGCGCTTTCTGCATGCAAAGGACACATTCCAAGCCCTTTCCCTAAAAAGAGAACAGGTTTCCAGTCCTCAAGGTTGTGAGTAAAAGATTAATGGAAAGGAGGACATAGAAAATAGCCTTATATGGCATCAAAGCACTGGTTCATGTTTACACCAACAAACTGTATTTCTGGCAGGGGCCTTCCCAGCCTTTCCTGGAATCACAGACTCATAGAATTGTAGAGCTGGAAGGGACCCCAAGGGTCATCTAGTCCAACCCCCTGCCATGCAGTAATCTCAGCTAAAGCATCCATGGCAGATGGCCGCACAACCTCTGCTGAAAACTCCCAATGGAGGAAGAGTCCTTGGAGATCCAAAGGATTTAGCCTGGGACATTCTGCACGCAAATAAGGCAATCTCCCATAAGCTGCGCCCCCTTCCAAAGTATATTTGGCCCACTGGGTCCACACACAGCGGCTTGTCAACAGGTTGGCTGATGGGGAAGGAAAGACATTGTTTTCAGGATCCCACCCAGTCAATGGCCTATTGGTTTACAAAGCCTTAACTGTTGGCTCAAGCAGTTTGGACAACAGGTTTGTTCCCCACCTGCGGATAAGGAAGCAGGAGATCTGTTCGCTGCTCTCATCGATGGCCCTGTGCAGCAGAGTCTGTGAGCAGCCTCCCGGTCCTGGACCCCAACACGTTGCATCGCAACCGTGTCTCACCTACAGGAAGAGAAGAGATGCTTAGGGGGGAACGTAGCACAGCGGTGCTTAATGTTTGGGTTCTTAATTTAAAACATTTGATTTTGATTTTGTGCTGTGAACTGCCCCAAGACCTCTGGATATTGGGTGGTATATAAATTCAATAAACAACAACAACATGGAGAAATACAAAAACTGGCTTCGGAAGGGCAACAGAAATCAAAGCTCTTCAGTTATTTCCCTCCTCTCTTTTAGAAAACAGCTTATTGTACAGCAAAATACAGTTATTTTTTACTAGAACTAAAAAGAATTTAAAAAAAAACAGACTTGAAAATAACGCACATTATAAAACAGATGATATTAACAACGAAACAGAAGGAGTAAGCCATTTCTGGGATGAGGTTAATGATTTGGCACTTTTTTCCTGCTTTTCTTACGCAGGCAGTTAGTGGCAGCGAGGGCTTCTGTTTCTACAGTCTGTTCGTTGCTGAAGAGCCTATTAAAGACAACTGATTACCAAAGCTCTTTTTAACAACATGGCTTGCCTTTGTTATTCTAGTTTAATTTATAAGAGTATCTATCTATAAACCTGGAAGTCATTCAAAAATAGTCATTGTGGTGTGTAGAAATATCCACACCCATAGAATTATAAAATCGTAAAATACAGAACAACCAGAAGGTGGATAAAATGAATTATCTTAAAAATGGGGTTTGCATGGGCTAAGGCAGATAAAGGTTAAAGATACATGGATAGTCTGGGAATCTGGAGGTCCCTAACTCTATCTCTTTTAGGTGAGACTGATATTCTCAGGTTGCATCCTACTTATAATTTCCTCCTCCTTATACCTTTCTTGCTTGGACCTCAAGGTGAGAGGTCATCTTTAATTATCCTCTGAGAGAACCAAGGAGAAAGCATAGATTCATATGGAAGTAGAAACTTTTCTATTGCAAATCACATTATTTTCTACGATGAACAGCTTTATTATTTTCTTACCTACCTCTCTGTGTGTGATTGCAAGAAGCCCACTCTCTAAAATCCACTAGTTTAAACACTGCTCACTCTGCACACCCAAAAAGGTTTCAGCAGATAATTGACCGTGTTATCTTATTAAAAACCACTGAGACACAGTGAAATGATAAAATAATAAAATACAGAACAAGATGACCAGGAGTGAATCAAAGGAATTCTCAAAAAAATGCCTGGACAACAAACATGTTTTCAGCAGGGGACAGAGTATCAGAATTGTAGGAGCCTCCCTGATTTCAATAGGAACGGTGCTCCAGAATACTGGTGAAGAGACATTAAAATCCTTTGCATGCATAGAAACTAAAATATGAGAACTGTGGGAGAGTTGTGCACGCAAACTGAAGGTGCGTAGGCTGCTCAACCTGTTAAATGAACAGCGTTTGTTCAGTCTCTCCAGTAAGCTATTAGGGTTTTGGCAGAGTGTGCGACCAACCAGCCCTTCTCAATATTGTACTGGAGTCTCGACGTCACTTTCTGTGTAGCATTTTTCTATCTGGTTTTAGGAACCTTGCCTGCTTTAAACATTTTACACTCACCCGCCCTCTTTTTTAAAATATAAATTTAACAATGCACTCAAAATAGTGCAGCCTGTTACAAAATCACTGAACGAACTCAGATGAGGAGAAAGAAGAATGCAATGAGGATACCTTGTTTTTAAAGCCCTCATGGTGGAACGGAGGCTACAGGAAAAGCTCCGCCAGGAAGGCAGCAGCTACTCTCAAGCTGTTGTCGCTGATAGTTGAATACAACAGCCTTGCCTCTCGTTGCCTCCCTCTCTCCTACTCACAACATCTAGGCCAGTCTTTCCCAACCTGGTGCACTCCACATGTTTTGGAGGACAGCAGGGTGGGAATGGCTGCCCCAGGGATACTCAAACCATATCCATCTGCTGTTTCATTGATTCTGCAACCAGTGCAGTGTCTGTGAACAGGGTGAAAGCAGCTCACAACACTGTCATGCAACATCATGCATTAAAGAGAGCAGGAGAGAAAATAAGGTCTGTGGCTCTCAACACCAGCCACAAACAAGCTTGCAATGCAGATCCGTCTCGGACTTCTCCCTAGGTTTTACATCCCACAGCAAAGCCTTCTTTTTCAGTTCCTCCCTAGTTTCATTATGCCCAATGACTTGAAGAACAAAACAACGCCCCCCCCGCCCCACTTTATCCTGGCATGCATTTTGTACAGAAGCATCTCCAAGTTGATTGGTTAGAGAAGAGTGATGATGACTGTGAAAAGGATTCCAACATCTAATAGAAGAAGAAAAAAGAGGCTGCAGCAGTCACTGCTCTTACCAGAGTCGAAGCAATATCTTCCAGGTTGTTTTCCAGAGCCAGCCAGAGCGGAGGGTTCCCTCTGTCGTCTGGCACAGACATGTCTGCTCCCCGGGTGCAGATCGCATCGACCACAAGAGGGAGCTGGTTTTTGATGGCCAGCTGGAGGGCCGTCTCACCATCCTGAGTCCTGCAAACAAGCACACTGTGCTATATGCAGGCAGACAGCCCCAGGTGGTGCATCACCGACAGTTTGGGGGAGGGAAGTACAGTGGTACCTCCGGCTGTGAATGAGATCCGTTCCAGAGCTCCAGTCGCATCCCAAGGAATTCGCAACCAAAGGTGCTGCTTCTGCACATGGCATGGTTTAGCGCCTCTGTGCATGCATGAGCGGCGAAACCTGGGAAAATATTTCCGGGTTTGCCGCATACGTATCTGGAAGGATACATAACCGTAGGTGAACGCAACTAGAGGTACCACTGTACTATTAAAAAAATTGCAGAAAGAACAAGAGAGACGATAAAGGCTCAAAATGGTACTGAAAGATAAACCTTTATCAAGAGCCAAAGATTCATCATCCCTGAACTAATCAGCTGGGGCACAAGTGAGTCTGCGGTACCCCTTATTTCCTTTGAGGTTCTTTTAAAAGCACCATACAGAAACAAGTTGCCGTCTCATAACCATAATAGAAGATAAACGAAGATCCCATCCTTATGGTGCCAAGATAATTCAGGTGGCATTTTCTGTTACCATCCTTGGTTCTCTGTGGTGTCAACCTCCACCCACCAGCAGAACCCACTGATGCCCTCTGAAGCAACCTGCTCAGCCCAAGACAGCGCCAATTCATTGGCCCGAGTGTGCCTTGCGGGGGCACTGGGCCTGCCTCTGTGCTAAGACTCTCACACAATTTTGCAAGTACAACCAAGGCCTTTTTACCTGACGCTGATATCTGCTTGGTGCTCCAGGAGGAAGAGGGCGCTCTTGCTGTCCTGCCTCTGTATTGCCATGTGCAGCAGAGTCTGCCCGTCTGACATCGTGTCATTGATGGAGGCCCCAGAGCCAAGCAGCTGAGCAGCAATAGTGTGCATTCCTGCCGGGGGCGGGGGGGGGGGGGGAGAGGAAAGAAACGTCCAATTTATCCGTTAAATTTCTGCCCTTTCTTTCCTTCAAGGAACTCATGACTGCCTGTAGAGCTCCCACTCTCTCCCCTCCCATTTTGGACCGTCAGATAAGGCATGAGAGAACAGGGTTCGAATCCCCAATCAGTCATGAAGCTCGCTGGGGGCCAGTTGCTCTCAGCCTAACCTACTTCACAGGGTTGCTATGAGGATAAAATGGGGGGGGATGATGTATGCTACCCTTGAGCTTCTTGAAAAGAAGGTGGGGTGTAAATGCATTGTCCGTAGCTTTCGTTGTCTTTTAGAAAAGTGGGACAGAAGCACTCGAAAATAAACAAATCCTTACTCTGGGACACTTCACATGTTATGGCATTTGACAATAGGACTCCCCCAACCTGGTGACTTCCATATGTTTAGAAGCGGCGCTCAACATCTGGGGAAGGCTACTCTATACACATGAACCTTCAAACTGCAGTCCTAGGGCCTGGCCTGCAATCCTGAGACTGTGCTCCCATAGTTGGAGTATGAAGCCATGTAAATTCAGCTGTATTCCCCTTTTTTCTCTTGTCAAGATACTGCGAGAGGTTAAGGTTTTCAGGGATTTGCAGGCAAGTTGGAGTTTGAACTTTACTCCTCCTGGCAGCTTTAGGCACAAAATTTGTTTAGGTACAAATATGCCAGATTAAAGGGCTCACATATTGCGCTGCCAGATGCACTTCTGTCAGACAAACACGGTTTTCTAGCTGCCTGCGGATGGAGGCCTGTTAGTTTGTGCTATGTTGAAACAGGAGAGCAGATTTGTTTATGAGAATAACTATGAAGGGTTCCACTGCCGCCACCATCTACTTTGGTAATCCAGCACATAAGTAGATGCTGTTTTTTAAAAAAACGAAAGCCCAACCTGTGGCTTTCTAGGTGCTGTTGAACTTCCAACCCCAACAGCCCTGGCCAGCCCCACAGCCAGTGAGCAGGGATGATGGGATTTGCAGTCCATAGTCTGTACTATGATGTACAAGTGGAGCAGATACGGCCTGCGCAGGATGAGGGACGGGATCAACTAGCTACTCAGCATTAAACAGTTCACCTCCCCTCTTATTTGAAAGAGGCTCCAAGGTGGTCATATGACAGCACACAGAGTGTAACAAGGACTGAGAGATTGCGGGGGGGGGGGCTCATTTAATCTCACTGTAAACAAGTGGTACAGTGACAATAAATTATTTCTATTTCTATTTCCCCCATACCCACTACAGACAAGTGGATGGAAAGTCATAGCACTTTATAAAGCCCCAGTGATTTCAACAGGAGAAATGGAACACACTTAAATCTCTCTCCCTTTTGAAAGCAGTGGGATTGAAAGATGCTTAACTCTGGTTGGATTGCTCCCTTAGGGTTCCAAATATACTCTGAGAAAACCCACTGAAATCAATGGGCTTATCAGTCACGACAATGAAATTTTAAAGCGTCAACTGCTGGTTGAATACAATCCTTATTTTTTTTCTTTTTTTAAAAAAGGCTTCTTCTATTGTTTATTGGAGTTGAGGCCACCTCTGCCCACGTGCTCCTAAAATTTCAGACCATCCATCTTTTGGTGCTTACCTGTCCATAAGGCTAATCCCAGGACTGTTTGGTCTCTGGAGTCCTTGAGACTGAAGTCAGGAATGATCTGCAGATTGTTGGTAGCATGAAGGGCATTTGCTAGAAGAGAAAACCATTAATTCTCTTTTAAGCCTGAAGTTAATCCTGTTTGCTTCGAAGATACCAGGCTGCATACGCATTATACCTTTAAAGAACATTTCCCACCCACCCCTAGAAGAGTTCTGGGCTCTGTAGTTTACCCTTCTGTAGTTGCAGGAAGTAAGGACTCTGAATGCCAGTTGATAGAAGCCAAGGGGTTGCGGGGAGAGTGCCCTTGTGCTTGGGGGTCCTACTTGTGGGCTTCCCATAGCTGCATCTGGTTCACCACTGTGAGAACAGGATGCTGGACTAGATGGGCCACTGGCTTGATCCAACAGACTCTTTTTGATGGTTCATTTATCTGCTTTTCTGCTCCTATTCCCTCCAGTTCCACCCCTCCCAACGGGCAGCTCCCCACAGAAGGCTTACCTTTTTGCTCCAGTATGATGGACACCACATCCGGGTGGTTATAAGCTATTGCCATGTGAAGAGGAGTTTGCAGGCTGACGTTATCTGCCGTGTTGGGCGTCGCTGTCCCCTTCTGGGCAGGCACGGCTTTCTCCGTCTGGATATTAGGATTTGCTCCTTGCTGCAGCAACTCTGCCGTGAGGTTGGCTAGGCCATGCCGGCAAGCTGTGTGCAGCGGGGTCTCCCCCTTTATGGAAAGGAGAATTTGGAAAACTTAAAAAAGACCATCGATTTCAAGAGGGAGAGAAAAGACTCATGAATTGGATTTCAAAAGCAGCTCCCACAGAGCTCAGTGCGCGACAAACAACTGTCAACACATTTGTGGCTCCTCAATTTTCTAAGCGCTGTACATATGCTGCCTGCAGGTTCTCAATCTAAGAGACGCAATATAAAAGGAAAAAAGAATGGGGAGGGAAGAGGAAATAAAACAGGGGAGCAGCTGCTCCTTCACTAAGGCTGGACAATGTCAGCTTTTCAACACTGAAATGTCTCACCAGCCAAACATTGAGATATAGCAATACATCACAATATTGAAAAACAGAGGGAGGAACAAGCTGCATCGGCCCTGGCCCCACAAGGCGCTGGGGTAGAAGTCCCTTGGCAGGAATGGCAGTGGTTTCACCTGACACCCCATGGGGCCGGGGCCAATGCAGCTTGTTCCTCCCTCTGTGCGCTGGCCACTAGTGGCAGAGTCAGGTGCAGGCAAGCCCCACCCGCAATATACTGCCAGGTGAAGGTGCCATTGCACTCTGGCCTTCAAACTGGCCCAGGGCAATGAATCGATACATCGCCCAGGCCGAACACACACACACCCTTTCTCCATCTCATCACAGTAAAATGAGAAATGGTCCAAACTATCTGCATTTTAATACTTGCACTCTACAGTAAGCAGTTACGGTGCTGTTAATTTCCCTCCATGCACCAAACAGATATATGGAGTGTCTGAGCAGAATTCTATTTCATTCGACATTCCCTTCTCTTCACCTACCGCTTTATTCCGGTGGTTAACTTTGGCCCCATGAGTTGCCAGGAACAGAGCGGCAGCCTCGTTTTCTGCCCCTGCTGCTCTCTGCAGCAAGCAGTTTCCTATAGGCAGCCAGCCACACGGGTGGGGGAGAGAAAAAGAAAAAGCAGAGTTAGAACAGGAGCCGAAATTCCAGCTGTTATCTTGCATTCTAAGCCAGGACACTGGAGGGCAGGGCACAACTGAACTGATGTGGCTTATTACTGACTTCCTGATTATTAAGTGTGCTTAAAAAGTAAAGGGACCCCTGACCATTAGGTCCTGTCGTGACCGACTCTGGGGTTGCGGTGCTCATCTCACTTTATTGGCCAAGGAAGCTGGCGTACAGCTCATGCGGCCAGCATGACTAAGCCGCTTCTGGCGAACCAGAGCAGCGCACAGAAACACCATTTACCTTCCCGCCGGAGCGGTACCTATTTATCTACTTGCATTTTGACGTGCTTTTGAACTGCTAGGTTGGCAGGAGCAGGGACCGAGCAACGGGAGCTCACCCCATCACAGGGATTCGAACTGCCGACCTTCTGATCGGCAAGTCCTAGGCTCTGTGGTTTAACCCACAGCGCCCACTTTTTGTCACAAGTGACCTCAAAGCGATCTCTCTCTCTCTCTCTCTCTCTCTCTCTCTCTCTCTCTCTCTCACACACACACACACACACACACACATTATTACAAATCACAGAACACAATTAAGGTAACAGGAAAACACCAGCAACATCAATAATAAAGCCACAGTATAAAAACCATACTGTATCAGCAATACCAACAATAAAACCTCAAAATCAGTACTATGACATAAAACACACTTAAGTCTAACCATCACCACAAAAAACTAGAAGAAGAAAAACAAACCCAAGTAAATTTCCATCAAACCATGAACCCCCAAACACCCATGCCTCCAGAAAGAGGGCGTTTCACAACTGGGGCAGTGCTACTCAAGAACCTTTTGATTTGTCTTCCCCCTGATGTACAACAGCTGGAATTTTGTTTCCTCAAGAGACTCCAGTGTCTTTTTGCTCAATTCACAAAAAATGTTAGCTATCTGAAACATGCAGGCCACACACCCCTCCCACTGCACCCTCTTTTCATTGCCCTCTGTGCTAAAGCAAACCAAAAGGTTGCTCGCTTTAAAGTTTCAGCTCTGCTGTTGCCTCTTTCTTCCTTTGGCTTGTCTTCTATCTGATTTCTCAACTGCTTTCTTAGGGACTAAGTTACTGGGACGACACAATTTCTCTCACCGGTTGCTGTGTCGGGAGCGTCTGTATTGCTGCCCCGCTGGATGAGCCTGGCCGCAAAGCTGTTCTCATCGAAGGAAGTGCCATTTTCCACCAGGACATCCTCAAAGGGGTTGACAGACGGGTCAGAAGACACCGTGATATACTGAACAGCAAGCCACAAAGCAGTGCTTCCTTCATGATCCTTCAGTTCCAAATCGAGCCTGGCAACAACAAGATTCCGATTATGCCCCACGAACAATTTCAAGTCGGGACTTTGTTCTCAGGAGACACAAATCAAGGCTTTCTAACACTGGCCAGTTCACCGGATTTCACCTGTCTGTTTATTGTGCCTTCAACATCCAATTTTTGTATTTTCTGCCTACCTAGTCAACTAGCATTCTTTTTCTCCTGATTGACATTTGCCCATTCTCACTGGCAGCTTTTCATTTACTGGGAGGTTTGGCAACTTGAATTTGAATCATCTGAGACCTTTTAGTACAGAAACACTTCCATTCTGCCACCACTGAGCCACTTCCCCAAGCTCACCGTTCCAGCCACCTCCCTGCCCTATCGAGAAGACCCACCCAAGTGCCTGTTGCAAAACAGAACGGTGATAAGAAACACACAATTCCACAGACAAGAACTGCCAGACAAGTTGCCGGCTACGAAGGGAAGAAGTTTAGGAAAATTCTGCCTGAAATTCAGGAAAAGTCCATCGTTCCCAGACGGTCTCCTAACGTACCCAAAACTTGACAAGGACATGGTTTCTCCTATTAAGAGCACCATCCAGATAGATTATTGCATTAATCCAGTTTCACACTTACTGCTTGCACTGGAGCAGCTGGCTGAATACTGGGTCATTTCTCACAACGATGGAAGCATGCAGTGGAGTCCTGGGGGTGCAGAGAGAGAGAGAGAGAGAGAGAGAGAGAGAGAGAGAGAGAGAGAGAGAGAGAGAGAATGGGGTCAGTTGAATTAGGGCAAAGGTCAAGGAGCAAGATCTCTTTTGTAAGTTGGCAACTTCTTGGAGCACCTGACACTCAACTCCTCCCTCAAATGGCTCTACCTGCTTGTCTTATTTACACCGGAGACCAACATCCATTTTAATTATTAACAGCTATTACTAAGCATTCAGCAGTCGGTTTTAGATTTACTTCTGTACCCGTCAACAGGTTTCACCTATTTTCAGTGACAGACTTAACGGGGTGCAGATATTTATTTATGTATTGAAATCGTTTTTATTTGATTTTACAAATATAAATTTATAACATTCCAAATACATATCCATATACAGAGATTACTCTGAATCTTGAGACTTCCCGCCCCATCCCCTCCATGGGTCCTACTGCCAGCATTTACAACTGCGTATTATTCCATATTCTATATTTTAAATCAATCCATAATACCCATAGTATTTGTTACATTACAAGTGAGTTTCAAATCCTGCTAATGTTTCCATCTGCTTGCAGTGGTCTCCTAGATAAATTATAATTTTTTCCCATTCTTTTTAAGAAGTTTTTGTCTTCTTGGTTTCTGAGTCTCAGGACCCTGGTGTTTTTAACCCTGCTCCACTTCCTACGGATGGATCTGAATTACCACCGCCAGGTCACCTGGCATCTCTCCCCGCCCGCTGGTTCAACACCACCTAAGACATTGAACAGCCCAAATTTCAGTCACCAGATGCCTGGGATAACAAATACGTTTTACCCTGGCACTGGAATCCCATCAATAACATACATGCTTTTACATGCAAAGGTTGCAGTTTCTATCACTGGTACCTCTGCCAGCCAAAATAAGCAATACAACAACAACAACAAATTTTATTTATACCCTACCCTCCCCGGCCAGAGCCGGGCTCAGGGCGGCTAACACCAATAAAATCACAGTAAAAACATAATAGGGGGAAAGAGGGGGGGCAAAGAAAAAAAAACCAATTTAAAGTACAGGTGCAGCCTCATTTTAAAGTAGCTGATAAATCAAGACCATAAGGGGAGGGAAACATAAGGGTCAGACCGATTCCAAACCAAAGGCCAGGTGGAACAGCTCTGTCTTGCAGGCCCTGAGGAAAGATGTCGAGTCCCGCAGGGCCCTAGTCTCTTGTGACAGAGCGTTCCACCACGTCGGGGCCAGTGCTGAAAAGGCCCTGGCCCTAGTTGAAACCAATCTAACTTCCTTGAGGCTCGGGACCTCCAAAGTGCTCCACAGGGCATACCAGGAGAGGCGGTCCCATAGGTACGTGGGTACAAGGGTTTGATGGACCAATTTTTCCAATTCTGCATAAAGCATCTTCAGATGTCCAGATCAACATTTCAAGCAATAGGTCAAGGAAACATACAAACACAACGCCACCCAACAGTCACCTTCCTTTGCTGTCCTGCATGTTCGGATTGGCTCCTGCCTTCAAGAGGGACTCTGCAATCTGTGCCATCTCTGCCATGATGTCCGGCTTGTGCTTCTTGGGGCTATAGGAGGCCACAAGGTGCAAGGGAGTCTCCTGGTCTCCCAAGGTTGCAGCATTCACCCGGGCACCGTTTTTAACAAGGAAGCTAGCAGCAAATTTATCTCCTTTGGGGAATGACAAGGAAAGAGCAGAAGTCAGGTAGCAGGATTTTTGAAAAGCACTCACTCCAAAGAAACCCTCCCTAACAATCCTTCCCCATTTGCCATATCAGTCAGAAAAGTGTAAACGGCAGAGTATTCCTTGTATCTGTAGAAAAGGAATAGGTTTGTTAAAAAATTTAAAAAGACCCAGATGCAGGGCTTTTGATGGAAAGAGGATTAGTGGTCTCTATTTGGGTGTGTTATTAACATTATGAGCTCAAGGTGGCTTCTCCCTGCCCCATTTCATCCCTAAAACAACCATGTGAGGTAGGCTAGGCTAAGAGGCAGTGACTGGCCCAAGGTCACCCAGTTAGCTTCATGGCCAAGTGGGAATTTGAAGCCTGGAATCCAAAATCCTAGTCCAACACTCTCATCACCACAGCACACTCACGTAAGAAGATAAAGCAAGATTATTCAGCAAGTGCCTGGGCAACTTGTTTGGCTCACTGTGTTCTGCTTATTTAGAGTTCTGAAGAAAATACAAATAACACACGGAGGACCCACAAAAAAGTTGCTGGATGCCTCTCTCTTCTAAGTGACTGCTTTCCCTATGTGTTTAGATGGGGAGAAGAATGGAAAATAAGCTGTTTAAAAGAGAGTCGAGAAGCAGGCATATTTGGGAGTATCTGAGGTTGCAACACAGCTAAGACTAAGTAGCCCTGGACCAGGTCGGCCTCTTAAATGGGAGACCACCAGGAACCATATAGAAAAACAGATTTAAAAAATACAGTGGTGCCTCGCAAGACAAAATTGATTCGTTCCGCGAGTCTTTTCGTCTTGCGTGGTTTTTCGTCTTGCGAAGCACGGTCAGTCGCAACTGCACCTCTTCAAGCGGTTTTAAGAAAAAAGGAAACAAACTCGCAAGACGTTTTGGTCTTGCGAAGCAAGCCCATAGGGAAAATCGTCTTGCGAAGCAACTCAAAAAACGAAAAACTCTTTCGTCTTGCGAGTTTTTCGTCTTCCGAGGCATTCGTCTTGCGAGGTACCACTGTAAATTTTAAAACTTCTGATGCATCCATATGACATGTCAATTCACATACAGTTTAGTGCTTATGTCCTAAATGGGGAAACACCAGAAATGGTGGCCCTGAGAAAGTAGCAGTCCTATTTCTGGATTTTGATCTTATGGAGGAAGCGCAGCCTGTACAGGTTCTACAAACAGCCCATGGAATGGCCAAGAAAGGATGGGATGGGGTAAAAAGGATAGGAAGGAGGGAGATGGAGTTGCAGGTGCATGTGGATCACAAGGGCTCGACAGGCACCGGTTGTACATCAGAACTTTCCCATGAAGTGCTGCAGTGCGATGCTTCTTCAGGTGCCTCCAATCATGGAGACCCTTGCTTTCTTGTGCTGAGTAAGCATCACAGCCACCCATCAGCACAACTCCAGCACAGGCATTAAGTGATGGCAACGCGTTCACCAAAAAATGGCCCCCACACCATTCTGCAGCTTTTCACAAGCAAGCTGCCTGTAACTGGGAAGCACAGAACACCCATTCCAGCACAGTGAAGGGAGATCCAAAGATCTCCTTAACGTTTTTGGCATTTCGCAATCTGAACCAGATGAAGTAACGTTGCTTAAAGAGCCTGCAAGATCCGTATAGCGGAGCCTGGAACCCGTAAGATGGGCCAAGACCCTAAACCTGCTCTGGCAAGGTAGACTGTTGTCAGTTGTATTCCAGCTTCAAAAGAAATCTCCTGCAAGGTTGGAGGCCCTTAACCTGCAGTTTCGTAACTAGGGACCAAGGGGTTTTTACAATTCTGGTGAAATACCTTGCCCTTCTCCTGAACTGGGAGGAGTTATAGAGGTTCTCCCAAACCTCAAACTAATTCTCAGAATGAACAAAGCGCCCTGCTGCTTTCGGAGACGCTCTGAAGCTCAAAGCACCATGGACAAGTCCCTCTAGCTACTCAGCTCAGGGCTGGGAATGGAGGGGAAAGGTTTGCTTCCACCACCACACAAAGTTGACACTCCTTGCAGGCTCATCACAGCCAATCCTGGGGGGCAGGGAGGAGAGAGAGGGACACAAGGGTGAACATGATTTCTGGCTAGCCAACCAAAAACCCTCTGATCTTGACTACAGCTGGTATTAAGTGATATGGAAAGAAGTTTATCTTCATGGGTTACTCATACCTTGCAGAGGACTATAATTTTCCTATTATACATTTAGATGAAGTTTATTTTCTACAAGTATTTAGCCCAAGGGAAGAACAGAAATTGCTGGCCATCGGCTTGAATTGCTAACAAAGAAGGGCAGGCAACAAGCCCCACTTTCTCTTGCCAGAGGAAGATGTAATTCAAGATGCTACTGCTCTGTTCCTTTGCTCTCTGCATATCACTGCCATGGCAACCAATTCCTGTCTAACTGTATGAATCCTCAAAAGGATCCCTTTTCTTGCACTGAAAACTTCAGAACCACCAAACACACCACATGCTTTGCCAGACTTTTGGAGGTTTTTTCTAAAGCTAAGTTAATCTGCTGTGTAATGTCCAACATCAGTTCAACAACTCTCTAACTTGATCATGCAAGATGGCCCAGAATAGAAGACATTTCTAGTCTGCAGAGATCTTTCTCTCAAGTTGGAGATACAGTGGTATCTTGGGTCACATACGCTTCAAGTTACACACGCTTCAGGTTACAGACTCTGCTAACCCAGAAATATTACCTTGGGTTAAGAACTTTGCTTCAGGATGAGAACAGAAATCATGCAGCGGCGGCGCAGGAGGCCCCATTAGCTAAAGTGGGGCTTCAGGTTAAGAACAGTTTCAGGTTAAGAACAGACCTCCAGAACGAATTAAGTTCTTAACCCAAGGTACCACTGTACATGCTTACACACAACCTACTGTTTGCTGTGGACATGAAAAACAGGTGGGTGGAGGAATTTGCTGGGAAGACGTCCTTGGTTAGTTTTTGGTTGTTTGTTAATGTTGCTAATATTGTTTTGTGGATTACAAGTGCTGTAATGCTTTGTGAATTTTATGACTTTTCTTGCGGTTGTGCTGTTCCGTCTATTTTTTAAGATGTTTTGTTAATAGTGTTTTATATAAGGTGGTTGTTTTAATGATGATTTATGTGTGTGTGTGTGTGTGTGTGTGTGTGTGTGTGTGTGTATAAAATATATATTCTTTACTGAAATACAGGAAGTATACAATTTCAAGTGTGCAAGGTAAAATAAGATGCGAATAGAAAAACAACAACACCCGTGTAAACTATATACACTACATGCTTGTTATTGTAGTTAACCTAAACTTAACCTAATACAGTGTTTATAAAAATGAATTCCAAATATCATTAAATTTGCCATGGCAAGCTGACGTTTGTAGGGGACTTGTTCGTGTGTTGCAAGTTTGTACATATCTTCTATCCATTCGTTTACTGATGACAGAGAGGCCTGGAGGCCAGCATCTGGCTCCAGGGGGCCCAAGGTTCCCTACCCCGATCTACAAATTTAAATGCTAGCACCTATGAAATCTGAGATTCCTGCATTACAGGGGATTGGATTAGGTGACCCTCAAGGTCCCTGCCAACTCTGCGATTCCATGAGGTGTTTTTGCCAGGAATGTACAGAACGAATTCTTAGCTGGAAAGTGAACTATATATTTTACAAACACAGTTTATTCTTACCCCTTTGAATAGCTTTATGCAGCAAGCTCCAGCCTTTCTTGTCCACCATGTCCACATCTGCCTTGTGATTAACCAGGGTGGTTGCAATGCTTTCCAGTCTTCGAGAAAGTGCCAGATCTAAAGCAAGATCTCCGTTGTGATCTACTTCGTTTAGCTTCCCAGGCAGCTGCAGGGAAACAGGATTAGAAGTCGGACACCGCACAGCATGATAGCAAAAGCAGCAGATAAAAGAAAAACGAAGATTCTGGTGTTTATTCTACATTTAACGCCGCTCACTAAGGAGCCACGCAGGGCGGCAGAGAAGCTTAGGAGAGGCCATGCTCAGTGACAAAGCATGACGCAAATCCCAGGCTCAAGAACTAAGGCCGACCTGGACTAAATAGAACAATGGTTCGAACGTAAGGCGGGCTTACGGACAGTTAAAAGAAAAGACAGTGGAGGTTGTGGGGGAAGCAACAATCATTTCGAAGAGAAAGGTTTTATTAGTGATATGGGGGGGGGGGGAGAACTGTAACTGCAAACTAGGGAAGGTGGTGTTTGTTTTTAAAAACTCCTTTCAGATGCTAAAGTCTATTCTGCTTTCTTAAGAGGCAGAGGGAACTGACTTTTTAGTAATGAGCAATCGAGAGATATCTCCAAAATTCTATCCTAGTGCAGATTTAGGGGAGGATCTCTGCCTACCTGCGAATCCATTTCAATAAGATACAGGAAAACGACGTCTTCTCTCTCCACTTTAATAGCTTTGTGCAAAGGAAACTCTGTTTTGGATTTGATCATTTTATACAATAGCTGAGCACTCATACTGCTAAAGTCTTCTTTCCTCAAATCATCCTGGAGGAAAAAATCATCAATCAAGAAAGTCACATATCTTGGCTCCAACCTTAGCCCCCCCCCCCCAGCTTCAGTCATTTCTCCAGCGCTATTTATTTATTTGTAGCATTTGTACCCTTTCCTTGTCAGAAAGGTTCCCAGAGCAGCTTACATGAAATTAAAACAACACTCCCCACCGTTGGGCTTACATCTTAACAAACACATAAATAAAAATACAGCATAGAGCAAGCATAAAAAAGTATCAGCCATTTCTACATGCATCTGTGCTTTTAGAAGTGTATGGGTAACAGGAAAAAACCCAGACTTTTGGGGGGAGTCAAACTGAAAAAGTACATTTGATTGTATGTGGTCAGATTTTCCCGCCTGCCTCTCAAAAGTCTATGTGGCTGAATACAATTCCCAAGCATTTATTGGTTTCTGGCTTGAAAAGTATAAATGCTGCAGCAAGAGCAGCACATGTGTTTCTGTGAATCTGTAAAATGATTTCCAACTCTCTTGTTTTCACTGCAATACTAGAGTTTATGGGTCTATGTTTTGTTTTGGTTAGTGTACTATGTTTGTTCCTGCTTTATATTTTATTTTTACTTTACAAAGTGTGTGTGTGTGTGTGTGTGTGCGCGTGTGTGTCTGTGTGTGTGTGTTTAAAGAAATGTATGCGTGGGCAGCACAAGGAATGGAGAAAGCTGGGTTTGAAGCTGTGCTACACTACTGCAAGATGGGTACTGTATAAATAAATTACTGCAAGCTGCTTAGACCAGCCGTCACCAACCTGGTGCTTTGTACTACAATTCCCATAAGCCCCAGCCAACATGGCCAATGGTCAGGGATGATGGGAGCTGGATGCCAACAACACATGGCAGGCCACAGGCTCCCCACCTGTTTTATTGCTCTGGGTGGTATAAGCATGCTCCTTCCGTATCTTAGCTTTGAACACAAGGCTCTCCCATGGGCATGAATCATTGTACCAGGAACATCCTCCAACGTTTTGTTGTCTCAACCTGTGAGATTATTTATCCACACATGTAACAGAGGCTGATGATCTTTAATGAGGCACTTTTTCTCCCACGCTGCAAAATGTTTCCACGGGTGGAGGGGGGAACACGCTTTGGAACTGAGCTATGAATCAATAATTACAGACCAGGAACCGCCTGTTTTCAGTACAGGCATCAGTTCTGCTGTCAATGCCAAGACATCCCATTTTAAGCAGATGCATACACCAAACTGCCGACCAAATGAAAACGAAAACTTCTTTGCAAGTGGGAAGCTAACAAGGCAAAGAGAATGCGGGGCTAAAATTCTTCTCTCCAACATGCCAGCTTTCCACATGCGAGGTGGCATTTGTTGTTTCCTGGGGCAACCTTTAAACACGCAATTCCCCTGCTGTACATGGTACAGCCCAAAGCAGCTGCAGAACAGAATATGGGGGATTCTCAGTATAGTTTCAAATTTTACAGAAATCTTTGCCTTGGAAACAGAGTAAATGCTGCATTTTTACATTAAAAAACACATATCCTCATTTGACCTCTTGAAGCACCCCATGCTCCTCTCTCGGCGCTTACCCAATGACTAGCAATTATCTCTGCACAGTAGTTCATCAAAGTGCTGGCATTCAGCTCCTCAGCTGTTTGATAGAAGCGGATGCAGTTTCTGACGTTCACAAGTGACATGACTCCTTTTTCACACCTACCAAGACAGACAGGGAAAGAGCCGGGGGTCAGCAAAAAGGGGATTTACTAGGAGATGATTTTCATTGCCCGCATCAAAAGACTTATCTCAGTAGCTAAAAAGTATGAACACAGACCTGCTTTATAAAGTATTAGTAAAACTGAAGAAGTTCTTTGAAAGATCTTGGCCCAGATCGGACATAACTATCTCAGTTAATTAAACTAAGATATGCAAGTGGCGTGTGTCATCCCTTCCCTCTTTGCTGAGCAACAACTGAAGAGTGCCTGAGTTCATTAACCACAGTTTCCCACTGCATCCAAACCAGGAAACTATGGTTTCCATATTCAGAGCAGATCAGTGTTCAAGGAGTAGCCTTCAGCTCCGAAGGAATTGCCTGTCCTGCACTTGAAGACTTCTGAAGTTAAGATTAATATTCTTGGCTAAAAGCCTAACACCCTGCAAGACATTCACAGGAGGCATTCTGCCGTTAAGCTACCATTCATCCAGTTGAATGAGAGAGGCAAGACTTTTCTGCTTGTGCTGCTAACACCATCACCCTGTTGTAAATAATGTAAATAATGTAAATAATGTAAATAATGATTCAAGTATCATCATCAATACTTTATTGCGGTCCAAAGACCCATAAAACATAAACCATAACAATTTCAAAACTAGATACAGTTAAAACGACCATACAGACAGATGGTAGAACCAAGGCAGTCATTTTGTTTTATCTAGGGCATAATGATCTTTGTTTCTTATAACCTCCAAAAGAAACTTTGCCACAGCCAGTGTAATACCTGATTCAAGTAATATCTGAGCATTATAATCTATTAACACGCCCCTGGAATGTTGCCTTGCCCATACTTCCAGAAATAGGCAGATGTGATACATCTAGTAAAGCCAAGTTCATTTGCACATACACAATTGGGATAAATTAATAGGAGCACACAAGATCCCAGGGCAGAAGAGATTCTCCGTGTCACTACAGTCACGCTCGTTACTACAAAGTCAGTTCCAATGTATAGGTTTGACAAAGAACCTGGCGAGATTTCCTTCATTTGCTGGAGGAAGCATCAAGAGGGCCTTCTAACCCATGCGTGCAATAGGACAACCTTTACCTAAACCAACCTTAACCAGTGAGCCCAGAACACCTGGAGGTCACCAGGAAGGCTGACCCAAGCATCCTCAGCAGATCTTTCCAAAGGAAAGAGATCCCACCACTGGTCCTGATCACAGCTGCATTTCTGAGAGTGCCCATCTTTGAATTCAAAGCCGCTTCCCAGAGGGATCCACAGGGGGAAAAACAATCACTTGCGTTAGGACAAATAGCCTGGTTAATTAAGAAACAAATTCAACCGCTCATTCAGAGACTTGCCTTTCCCTGAGGAGCTGTAACTGAAACCTGTTTGCCAGTTTCATCAGCTCGGTCAGGAACACGTCATCTTCTCTCAGCTCCAGCTCATCTGTATAGATCCAACGCAACATCGCCGTTGTCACGGCCGGGTCAGCATCTGTTGGGGAGAGCATGAAGGGGATTATGATTTGGCCTTTAGAGGACCACCAGCATGCAGGGCTCTAGACCCTGAATGCACTTACCAAACCACCCCCCAACTGCACACTCAGTACTTATGCACCAGCAACCACACTTCTTATGCTCAAGACATTAGCAACGAACTTGTTTCTGTACTTACAATGTGTATGGGGGGGGAGAGTTCCTGGCATTTCCCTCACTGTAGTAAAGAAATGCAGCATCACACTGCTGCTGTGAGTGCTAGGTGGGCATACAACCCACCCCCTGATCTCAGGAACTAGTAAAGGTGGTATTTATAGCTCTGCGGCAACAAGGGTGTTGGCTGCCTGCTCACCCCCTAGAAAGAGGAGCTGGTGGGATCACTAATATTAGAAGCTGTTTTCCAAGATGCAGCCAGAGATGTAAGAGGCAAGACGTCAATCATCTGGGGAAGCCCCGACAGCTTCAACGCCCCACCAACTCACAACTAAAACATAGTCAAGAGCAGGTGGCAGCCCTAGCGTTCTTCTTCCCCCAGCCCCACATTTCAACTTCAGAAACTGCTTGACACCTAAGTATTCTACTTTCACCTCCACTCCATTTTCATGGTGCTTAAAATGTGAGACAAGGGGCCAACAGAGAGACAGGGTTCAAATCCTGTCCACCACCACGAAGTTCAGTTTAGGCCAGTCAACCACCCTCAGCCTAACCTACCTCACAAGCTCATTGCAAGGTAAAAGAGGGCTAGGTAAAGCCATGAATACCACCTTTAAGCTTCTTGGAGAAAGGGAGAGATAAAATCATCTAAAATGGGTGAGAGAAGTACTTTAAAATGGGTGGTCTCCAACTGGTCACTCTCCAATGATAAAAGGCACCATTTCGGGGAGGGGGGCAGAGAAAGAGGTGGTTTTCAGGTATTCCTCCTCCTGGCCCAATTTGTTAAATAAACTCCTCAGTAAAACTCCTAGAGCAGTTTATAAACTAAAATAAACAAATAAAAAGTAGCAGCTAAAAAACAACAACCCAATGTAGAGTTCAGCAGAATGTATAAAACCCCCAATAATTTTCCAATCCCCTATATAAATTGGTATCCGATTTAGCATGTCTGATTTCCTATCTGGTTTGCAATATATGTAGGACACCATCTTTTCCCAATGCCCGGAAGCAGCTGAACTGAACCAATTGATTGGGGGGAGGGAATTCAACGAAGCACATTAGTGAAGTTTAAATGTTATATTCAATTACAGTCGTACTTTGGAAGTCGAACGGAATCCATTCCAGAAGTCCATTCAACTTCCAAAACATTTGGAAGCTCCTGCAGCCATTCAGAAGCCCCATAGGATGTTCAGCTTCCAAAAATAGTTCGCAAACTGGAACAATCACGTCCAGGTTTGCGGCGTTCGGGAGCCAAAACATTCGAGAAACCAAGAACCAAGGTACGACTGTACTAAAAAGCTTTCCTTGGACTTAACCTGTAAACATTTTAAAACCTGACAGGTGCCTTAGGATTAACTGGATCTCCCTCTCCAAGAGAGAGAAGTCTGCCCTCAGAGGGAAATCAGGATCCCTATAGCTTCTATGTGAGGCTGCAGAAAGGTCCAGCATCCAGATTATCTCACTGATGCCAGAGTGGGCATTCTGGGCCCTCCTATTCTGCCAGCATGACCCTGGGCTGGATGATAAAACTATACCATCGCTGGAGCTGGAATAGTTTATGTCCTTCCCACTTATTTCATTCCCGCCCCCCTCCCTCACACAAAAAAGATCCGGAACAGGACACAACACACCTTCTGCCCTCCAAATGCAAGGCCAGGCAGTTTCAACTGGACTAGTGTTGCATGCAATCATCATGTTATGAAACCATGCACTTTTAGACATGGAAACCTTTCCATGGGGCAACTGTTTTAATTCTCTTTCTACCCCATATCACCAATGAAAGTCATCCTAATACACTAGCATGGGTGTCCCATGGTGGAAATCTGCCACCTGACAGCAGAGCCACTACAGTGGCAGAGGTGGAGGAGAGACAAGGGATGTGGAGACACTGCCACCAGCTCTGCTGAGAAGCCAGGTTCCTCCTACAATCTCCTGCCATCTGGCAGCAGCCACTACATCAGGCTGCAGCAGAGGAAGGAAGAGAAGTAACTCAATTCATTAGCCCAGCTGAGAAACCAGCAACTTTTGGTGCCTCCTTTCCCTGAGCTGTTTTCGATCCCAGTGGGTCATCAGAAGATCCCGCAACTACAAATAAATAATGCCTGGGCTTGCGTATTTCCTCCTCTCACCAAATCCATTTTTCCTTTTGTGCTATCGTAAGCCCGAGGGCAGGGGCTGCCTTTAAAAATAAAGTGATCTATAAGGCTCTCTTTTTAACACGGCACATTTTATAATGCAAACCTAAAATTGGCAATATAATTGCTTGTTTAGAATCAACGTCTCTGGCCAGAATTTACTCTCTCTCTCTCTCTCCATCGCTGCAGGTTTTTAGGGAAGGTGTATGCATGGGAGGGAAAGAGAGAAGGGAAGAGAAGAGAAAGAGGCGCCCAACTGATTAAAGAGCTAATTTCACTAAAGATAAAAGACTGGCGTCTCAACAGTTGCCTTACATGGAATTGCTACACAGGCCGCTCTGACACAGCAACCCTCAAAACAAAAGGAATAACCGGGCTGTTTCAGACGGCTTTGTCTCCCAGCTCTAAGCGGGCTCCCATTCTGTAAGACGAAGAGGCCACCACACTTAACATCCACATCATTAAAATGAAAGTGGGATGGGCTACTGATTTAACTAGCGTTAAACACAGAGCTTTCAAAGGCCCATTAGCATGTTCTGGAGACAAAGGCTTCATAATTAATGGATCAAGTGCCTCTTTCTGTGGGCGGAGCACCTCCTGAAGGAGAAGACTGCAACCTCCTCTACCAAAGGGGCCTTTCATCTTTTCACTGCTCGCCCAAAGCCAATGAAAGCATCTCTCTCACTCCCCCCCCACCCCAGCCAATCAGAAACCGACCTGACAGATCCAGCTCCTCCGTAGACACCAGGTTGGCCAGGCTCCAAGTCTCGCTGCGAGCTGCCAATACAAATTTGTGAGCACTGATGCGCCTGTCTCCAACCTTTATCTTCAGGTCACTGGAGAAACACAAGACAAACACACACACACACCTGCGCTTAGATGACTTTGCAAACTTCTGCACAACAGCAAGGAAACTCAGGGTATTCTGCCGTAGAGGAGAAAGGCAGAGCAGCGGCGATATGCGGATTCCCCACGGCACTTTTGCAGGCTTCTTACGGTCCCAAACAGCCACAAAGAAGCCTTCAGAAAGAAGCAGGGAGTCTGCACGCTTTGTGAACGGGATAAGAAAATGCTGGCTGTGCACAAACAAGGAGGGAAGCTAACCGAGTTAGGCTTGTTTGCTATTCCCAGGCACGCGATTAAGGGGCAAAATGCTCATCTGAGAAGAAAAATGTTAGAAGAATTAGAGCGACATCTCCTCTTCTCTCAGTGATGCACCCACAATGGGCCTGGCCCTTCTAACACCATCAAGGCTGCATCTCAGGCCAGTTGTGGCTGCATGTCTGGACCTTTTGTATTTAATTTCTTTTTTTAAAAAAAAACACAATCGGGGAAGCAGCTCTGATCCACCCTGTCCGTTTGGGCAGTGCTGGTAACAATTAAAAGGT
This sequence comes from Podarcis filfolensis, assembly GCF_964270895.1. Classification (NCBI taxonomy): domain Eukaryota; kingdom Metazoa; phylum Chordata; class Lepidosauria; order Squamata; family Lacertidae; genus Podarcis; species Podarcis filfolensis. Next base: position 11,828,431 of record NC_139618.1, on the reverse strand, counting down.
TCATAGCTAAAGGATTTGCATGCTTGCTCACAGCCATGTGAAGGTTGTTTAAAGCAAGACTGGGGGTGGGGTGGGGTTGAGTGGGTAATGTGATGGGGGAATACGACAGAGATTTATAAATTTATTATTGCTGTAGAGCAAAAAGTGGGGGGATAAATGAGGTAATTTAACACCGTGTGTCTCATCAGATTTAAAAAAAATAATTCTTAAGAGGCTAAAAGGATGCTGCCAATTAAACAAGCACCCATTTTTTTAAAAAGTATGTATTTAGCAGAAGTAAAAAGAAAAGAAAAACAGAACCGGAAATGGCAAGCACCACCACATAGGAAGGAATGGCACCCCTTAAATAACTGCCACAAATGTTAAGAATAATCTTAGAAAAAAGCTGTGCCTTTTGCTTCAGAAATATTATTTTAATCATACGGAAATTTAAACTCACTGTCAAAGTGATGGGCTCACATGGCTTAAAAAAGGCATTAGTGGTTGATACATATACAGGAATGATAAGAATGAATACATTGATACCGTATTGGCCCGAATATAAGCCACACCCGAATATAAGCTGCACCTTTAAATTGGTGGGGGGGGGAGGGAGAAAAAAGACAATACCAAAATATAAGCTGCTCCCTTAAAATTCCGCAGGCACTCACACCTGTTCCGTTTTACCGTATGTCTGTTTCAGCAGCGATATCGTAAAAGCAAATTTTTGTAAGGTCACAAATTTAAGCTGCACTTTAACTTTTCACGGTCGGAATTTGGAAAAAGAAGTATGGCTTATATTCGGGCCAATATGGTAAGTGCACATTGTTATACACTCAAGTATTCCTGTTTAAGTTGCTGAAATAGAAAACAAAATACAACCAAACAAAACAATCATACCCATAATCTCCAGGTTAGCTGCTATGTATACTGAACACAAATATCCTAACAATATATTATCCATGAGACCTCGTCAACAGTTGTATGATGCTGGGGCTGATGGGAGCTGTAGTCCAAAACATCTGGAGGACATCAGATTGATGAAGGTTGCAAAATAGACCCCCCTCAGAAACACAACAAATAGTCTATGGCATTTATACAAGCTTCTATGTTATAGCTACAATTAATTAAACAGAACAATACTAACTTGCATATTATTTCTTCTCAATAAATTGAATGCATTAAACTGATACCCAGTCCAAACCCTATATAGTCTTTATGTAACACATATAATGTATTGGGACAGGAAGCAAGCTTTCATAGCATTTCTATCTCTTTTCTCTTACGTTATGACCGAATATACACCCACCCACCCATACACATTCTACAACACTATATATATATATATATATATATATATATATATGTATATGTATGTATATGTATGTATATGTATATATGCATATTTTTGTGTGTGTGTATATATATATAAAATCACAGAATTTTAGAGTTGGAAGGGACCACGAGGATCATCCATTCCAACTCATTGCAGTGCAAGAATATTTTGTGCAATATGGGGTTTGAACCCACGACCCCGAGATTATAAGAGTCTCATGCTCCACCCTATGGGGCTATCCCTCAGGGCAATTAGGGATTATACCAATTCACAGGTGATGGCTGACAGGTCTACCAAGCAGCATTGGCAGCAACATATTTTTATATATATTTATAACCCACATTTCTTCTGTCGTGGAGTATTGGAGTATCAAGGTTCAGAGGCAGTCCAGCAATTGAGACTGTTCGCTAGGCCCTGCTTAGGGCCTCTCTGAAGTATTTGCCTGGCCACTTTGTGAAAACCAGATGATGAATTAGATGGCTCTTAAATACGATCCAACAAGGTTCTGTGCATTAAGACGTCTGGTGAGAAAGTGTTTAGGAGCTGAAAAATAACTCTTTCTTTGCTAAGTGTTTATCAGAGCTTGGGCTGACAAGAGAGACCCTCAACTGACAAATGACTATCAACCTGTAGGCCTGAAAGGCTGAGCCTGTCTTATGTTTAATCACTGTACTATATTCAAAGTCTTTAAGTGATTTTACCACCACCACTGCATAATGCAGAACGGTGATCTCTGCATTTCAGCAAACATGAAACACATAGAATCATAGAATCATAGAATCATAGAGTTGGAAGAGACCACAAGGGCCATCGAGTCCAACCCCCTGCCAAGCAGGAAACACCATCAGAGCACTCCTGACATATGGTTGTCAAGCCTCTGCTTAGTTCCAAGGAAGAGGTTTGTGAATTAAGAAATTTGGTCTTACACACTAGCTGAAAAGTTATGAGCAACAAGTTATAGGGTGTGTCCCCTTTCTCTTTCCAAAAAAGACTGAACACCAAAACAGCATGAACTTCCAGTTTTGAAGAATAGGAAGTGCTTAGGAAGCAAAGCAAAAGTATATTTGTCCAAGATAAATATTTAACTTCAAACTTAAAAAAAAAAGCAAAGAACATTTGTCTGGCTCTGTTTCCCAGCAAAATATGCTGCATTTATGTATTAAGTGAGCAGCAATACTTTAAAGCAACACTGTCTTTACAAGGGCCATTAACTGCACCTCTCAATCCTCCACAAATACATGCTTGGCCTGGAATCAATTATTTTGACACAAAATAATTATTTTGACACAAAATAATAATTGACACAAGCAAAAGAGTTTGTTTCTAACTTTACCCTGCAGGAAAACACAGGAAACTCCTTGCTTCCATTCTGTTAAGTTGGAGGATGAGTTTCTGCCTTCTGAAAGATTAGATTAGACTGCATTTCACCCAGTATAAGATCTTGGAACATTGTTTTTTCCAATGTTCAGAAGCAATCTAATGGCTTCCATGTTACATGTGTGAACAATATGCCTACATAGGCAAGCGTCCTCTAAAGGTGTTTAAACTATTTTGCTTCCTGTGCTTAATGCATTGTCCCTGCTTTCTTGCAAATGGCAAACATAGTGTAAAATAGCACAAAGAGAAAAAGAGGCACAGCATTTCAGAAGAGACTGTACCCGGTAAAAGCTGAAAGGGTGTTGGTGGAAGTGAAGAATTGGTAATGGATGCAAAAAATGGAAAGGAAGTTAAGCTTATTTGTGTACAAATTTACAGCACTTATGGTTGCAAAACAAGGTTGAGGCCCAAGTGGGTAATCTGATGAAATCTTTAAAAGGCAGAGGCCGGATTCAAATGTCAGAGTCAAACCATGGCTTGGCAGATGGGGTCATAACTTAAGTTCTGCTTCACACAGCAGCAGAACCCAGCCCATGGTTCTGTCTTCACCACCACACGTTTACCTGTATTGCTCCTGCTCATACAACTCTGCTACGATGGCAAGCAGCCGACTGATGAAGGAGTCGCTGGCACTCTCCTTGTTAGACTGAGCGGCCAAGAGAGTGCATTTCCTCTCCGTCTCAGTCAGCTTCTTCTGCAACTTGACATATTCCTGACGGAGAAGCATCAGATGTTTTTCCAGTTTGGCCACCTCTTCTGCAAAGACAACGGAACAAAATTCAAAACGTGGAGCAAAAGCCGACTGGCACCTCTGCACCAGGCTGCAGAGCACAGGGAGAGGAGGGAAGCGAGCCTTTTCCATCTTCTCTACGAAGAGAAGAGCTGCCTTTGGCTCTCCCTCAACTCACACAGCGGCAGTCATTCCAACAGGCTTCATGAACTGCTTCAGTCCCAGCTGACTGTTATAAGATCTGTAAGACTGGTGTCTGAGTTTGCCTCCCTGCCTCTTTACTCATCCCTCCTCATCCTTTTTCAATCGTGTCACGTCTCTTAGATATTGAGTCTGAAGGGAAGGAACTACTGGTGTGTGTTTTTTGTAAGCTAAAGAGTGGGATAGAAACACTTTATTTGTATAAACAGCTGAGTAGTGTAGCACGTGCTTTGCAACCAAAAGGATCTAGGGTCCTATCTATCTCTGCCTCATGTACCAGGCCTGGGAAGACCCCTGGCAGTCCAAGCAGACAGTATTGGCCTAGATGGACCAATTGTCTGGCTCAGTACAATACAGCTTCAAAGGCACAGAGCCAGCATAGCCAATGCAGTGCCTTCTAGAAGTTGTGGACTCCAACTCCCATGAGCCCCAGCCAGCACAGCAAATGGTCAGGAATGATGAGAATTGTAGTCCAACAACAACTGGAGGGTATCACACTGGATGGTCTATGCCAGGAATAACCAAACTAGGAGATGCCCTCAAGTTTGTCCCTTTGCATGCAGTTCTGTGGGGAATTAGTTTGTGACAAACATTCATTTTGATTCCATCAAACACAGAGGAGCTTTCTGAGAATGCACACGATTGCACCATTAGTCATTCCACTGTATGATTGTTCATCAGTACATTCTCTCTGCGGCACCCAATTTTAAAAAGATGCTGGACTATTTAAAAAAAGGTTTTGCGTGTACAAGCCTTGAGATAAAAGGTGAGGACAATGACACGCAAGGATTTCTGAAGATGCAGAGTTCTACAGTAAACACGCTGCTAAACATCACAGAGCACTTGAGCACTAAAGCATCAGCAGAAGATCCACCTGCTGCTCCCACAAATAAATACATTTCCAAAAGCAGAAACTTCAGAAAGAACTACAGTATGCCAACGATACTCCTGCCTGGTGTGAAGATTCCTTCCCACCTTGTGCTGGCAATACAAATCTCCACCTCCACCCACCCCCGGTGAAAAGGAACAAGGCCAGCACAGCAAAAAATAGGCACATTTTTGTTGGTGTCAGTCTTTCAGATTCTAAAAAATCCCAGAAATGCATTCCCTGAAGTGACCAATCCTAATCCCTAATCGGACTAAAATCAATTTTAAGAGCTCCGCTCTTAAGACATACTTTGACATGTCAGAGACTTGCTCAAGTCAAAACTTTTGGAATACCTTTTGGAAGTACTGGAACTCTGGCTTGTTGGGACCTCAGGTAAGTTAAGAGCGAAAGGATTAAAAAAAAAAAAAACTAGCCGCAGCTAAATGGTAGAGTACACACTCTGCATACAAAATCCCCCAAATTTGAGTCCTTAGATGTTTCTGGACCACAGCATGCATCATCCTCAGTCAGCATGGCCAATGGTTAAGGATTATGGGAAATGCGGTCCAACATCATTTGGGGACTCAAGGATAGGGAAGGCTGCTCCAAGAACCTGCTGGCTCAGACCAGCGATGCATCCGATCCAGCATTACATTCTCACAGTCACAAGCAGGAGATGTGTGGAACAGCAGTCTCCCAGTAATGAGCCCTAACAACTGGTATTCAGAGGTATATGAACAATGATACTGGAGGCAATATATAACCACCATGACTAGCAGCCACTGATAGTATTAATCCTCCCCATAAATTTGACTTAACACCATTTTAAAGCCATCTGAGTTGGCAGCCATGCCTTGCGGGAGCGAATTCCATAGTGCAACCATGTGCAGTGAAAAGACACACCTCCTTTTGTCTATCTTGATTCTTCCAGTGTTCAGTTCATTGGATGAGCCTGGGATCTAGTATTATGGGAGACAGAGGGAGAACAGAACCTCTCTCTGTCCACTTTCTCTATGCCACCCATAACTTCATACAGCTCAGTCATGCTGCCATCACAATTTGTCCCTAAAGAGACCCAAACAGTTTCCGTGGCATCTCTGGGGATCTCAGGTAGGAGGCCTAAGGAACGTCCTGGCTTTTATACTTGATACCCTTCAAAATGAGCAATGATAAAGGAAGTCTGAGGCTATAGGCTGCACTTCAACAACCCTCATAGTGGGGGAGGTGTATGCTAAGTTATTGTATCAATACACTGCATCTGATGACATTAAAGAGGCTTTCTTCATTGATCTTTATGCTGTCAAATCCACCAAGAATGACTAATTGTTTCCATTAAGTACCAGCCAGCAAGATTTGCTAAAAAGCCAGATATGTGGCATTAACTGTGCTTTGATACGCTGCTAGCAAATGCATCAAGGCTTGGCTAAGATCACCATTCACATTTTACACTGGTTGTAGATATAAAGAACTGACATCGCAAAGTAGGTGTACGTTAACAAAGAAATTCTGAATCATCTAACACGATCCTTACAAATCTAGTCCAAGACTCTGGTAGTATACTTATTCCGTACCAAGCATTTATTCTTAGGAAGGAGGTTACCAATATTTTAAAGGCAACTGCAATTTTAAAAGTTACACCAGAATTGAGGTTATACCTGGAGCAGGGGACCGGGTGTGCAAGAAAGGCTTGCTGAGCAGTTGAGAACTGTGTGTCATGAGTCCCAAAGAGCCATCGTGGAGGGGCTGGTTGGACGGGGGGGGGGGGCACAGCTGGAGGAGCTGCCTGCAAACGACCCTGGGAAGGGGCCCAGTGGTTTGGAACAGACTGCGTCAGGGCCATGAGTGAAAGGAGATGCTTCAATAGTCGGTTATCAATGAGGAGTTGGATACTGGGCAGGAAGGGGGTGTTCCAGTGGTATAGCCTGCCAGTATGCCACTCTGAACTCTGCACCCACTCCCCAGGGTCATCAAGAGGCAATCCCTGCACCCTGTTCTGGTTTGACCAGCCCCTACATGATGTCTCCTTAGACCTCAGGATCCTGTGCAGGCTCCAGCAAGGTATGTTTAACAGTAAAAGGAACTCTACAAAGGATGCACACGGGCAGGGATTCCCTATTCAATAAATACTGGTGAGTAGTGACTCCATGCATGGTCCTTAAGCATCCTGGAACAGCTGCCTTCCATATTAACTACTGCACTTGGCCACAATCAAATCATTTAGTTTCATGCTGTTTATTGTGTGTGCATGTTTTAATGAAGTTCAATCTTAATTCTCAGCAACCTTGAAAGGCAGAATATGAATAATTGTAACAAACAAAATGAGCCAAGCAAACTCAACCGCAACTCTTCCCAGGAGTCCTTCAGTTTGGACTGAAAAAAGGAGAATGAAGTCTTGCAATCTAAATACTGCCACTATATTATCCGGTTATTCTGAGTGTGATGCTGATAATGCCAAGATTGCAGGTTTGATCCCTACATGGGACAGCTGCATATTTCTGCGTTGCAGGGGGGTTGATTCTCAGGGTCCCTTCCAACTCTACAATTCTATGATTCTATATAGAATTTACCTTTCATGGTTAAGAAAGCCAAAAGCTTTACAAGAAAATCACACACCATCACTTTAAGGCAGTGAAGGATACCAGTATTGATCAGGGAACTTTCACTGAATAATGCATAGTTAGGCATTGCATGGAATGCTTTCATCTGCAGCAGAGCATTCAGCATCTCTAGATATATTCAGAGCAGGTTGTGGTTGCTTCTTGTAGAAACCAACTACTTAGCTGGCCAGCAGATAAACCATTTGTTAAAGCAAGGGTTGGGGAAACTGTAGAGCTGTAGATGTTCTTGGACTCCAGCTTCCATCTGCCCATCCAGTATGGCCAATGGTCAGGGATTGGTAGCTACCAAGTTGGAGAAGGCTGGTCTATACCATTAGCTTGACTGCAACTATTAAAGGTAAAGGTAAAGGGACCCCTGACCATTAGGTCCAGGGTTGCGGTGCTCATCTCGCTTTACTGGCCGAGGGAGCCAGCGTACAGCTTCCGGGTCATGTGGCCAGCATGACTAAGCCGCTTCTGGCAAACCAGAGCAGCACACGGAAACGCCGTTTACCTTCCCGCCGGAGCAGTACCTATTTATCTACTTGCACTTCGTGCTTTTGAACTGCTAGGTTGGCAGGAGCAGGGACCGAGAAACGGGAGCTCACCCCGTTGCGGGGTTTCAAACCGTCAACCTTCTGATCGGCAAGCCCTAGGTTCTGTCATTTAACCCACAGCGCCACCCACATTTAGGGCAATGCTAAAGTTTATCTCCTTCTATTTGAAGACTTTTGCAAGAGATCTCTAGATGTCCAGATGGGATTTTTCCAGCCTGGTTGATATTCAAAGATGACACATACAGTTCTTCAGTGACACAGACTGAGGATGGAATGTTAAAACAACCCCTTTTTAACTTAAAAAGCATGTTTTAATGGCTCAATCAACTAAAGAACTGAAGCCTTATTTTGAATATAGCTGGTGCAAATGGCTAGTGTTTTTACTAGAGGACTTATCTCTTCTCAAACACAAGTGGGAATGTCTCTTAACTGCTGTAACATATCTATTATCTAAAAACAGGGAAGTATATGTTTTTCTTCAGAACTGCTCCTTCATGTGCACAGTTATTCATATTCAAACAATTTACTCAATAAACTAAGTAACTTCTTTAAGTGGGCAGCAGTCCAAACTGTTGCACAACAGTGCCTCAACAGCTTTTTACCATTAAGCCAAGTCCTATTTACTTTGGAAAAACTTGCCCACCCACACTTTGTTGTGATTATTTATCTACTACCATTTGCTCACCCAGGGCACAGAGGGCAAACCAACCAAAGACAAACACTTCAGAAATTTGAGGGGAAAGAAACCTTAAAAGCAGGTCTCTTCATTATGAAGACCTGGGTTCTTCTTATTCTCCCAAGAAAACTTTCTGAGAAATGAAACTGCGTGGACAGATCTCTGGCTGTGAGAGGAAGTCAGTGAAATCTGCCAGATCATCACATGTAGGTGTTGCACAATTTTCAGTACTGTTTAAAAAATCCAAGTCATCTCTGAACATCCCAGGAAAGTGAAATGACTATATGGAAAGCAAATAAAAATTTACTAAACGGATATGCAATCTGTGACTTTGTTTGCATGTCACAGTAAATCAGAAACTATTTGCATTTCGCAAGAGCACAGAAGAAACACACCACATTCCTTGGCTCAGCATCACATCCAAACTAAGATAGTTAATAAGATAGTAAACCATGTTCTTGGATATGCAACTGAACAGCTCGATCCTAAAGAAATGGTCATTCATTCATTGAGGTGAGACTAGCATTTAGGTATGGGTGCAATCTTATGGTCACTTACTTGGCAGCTAGTCCTTTCTAAATCTAATGCCACAATCCTGCACACACTAACTAGGGAGAAGCCCCACTGAACTAAATTGGACTTCATGTCTGTAAATCTGCCTTAAACAGGACCCCATGAAAATATGACATGAGCTGTAGTCTTAAACATATTTACAAAATAGTACATTGGGCTGGATTTGTTTAGCACTGCAACCTAGGTTGCTTCATGCAACTCAACACCCTATTCTAAGTGCATTTACTACCAATGAAGACTCACTGATGTCACTGAAACCTTCCACAAATGGAAAGAGCTGGGTCAAAATCCCACATCAGCCATGAAATTAACCAGACGAACTTGAACCTGCCACTGTTTCTCAACCTAACCTGTTTCAGAGATTTGCAGGGAGGAAAATAAGAGGTGAGAAGGGATAAGTATGTATGCCACCCCAAGCTCCTTCAAGGAAAAGAAATACAAACCCTTACATACATTTTCTGCTATATTTTTCCAGGAACAAGTACATTCAAGGGCCCTCCCTACCACACACATAACCCCAATGCTCAAGGAAACATCCATGAGATGGGTTGTGGGTTTGAGCCACAAGTTCAGCAAAAATATTCCTGCATGGGGGGGGGGGGGTTGGACTAGATGACCCTTGTGGGCCTGTGCAACTCTACAATTCTAGGATCCCTCATCTTCCTATCCTCTGCAAAAGAAACAACTGAATAAACTTCCCTTTGCTTTTAATTGCTTTTGTTCATATCCCTCACCAAAGGCTAACTTTTTATGGATGCTTTCACAAAGTTCCTTAGTTCTTATCTCCTAGTGAAATGAAGCCCACATAGATACAAGTAAACCTAGTGCACATTCCTCCCCACTGTTAACCTTGGCTTCAGCCTGCCTCCCCCTCTGCCTCCATCCTCCACACCACCTCTAGACTTTTACATTGTAAGCTGTTTCAGGCAGAGACCTGTTGTCTTGCTGTAATTCTATAAAGCACCAAGCACACGGACTGCGTTATGCATAACAGAACGAATCTCTTCCAGCAAGAACCTTCCCTTGCCTTGTTTTGCCTCTGTAAAATAGCATGCACACCAAGGACCCCATGGGCCATGACTACTATTACTAAGTAGATCCCAGCTTTGGGTGGGATCTAGCACCACTTCAGTTCTTGGGCAGCCTTCTCTGTGAAGGGCCATACACACTGAGGGTACTGTATAAATAATAACAATGACTGCACTCTCCCTGGGGCAGAGACACGTTACAGAAAAGCAACATGAATACACAAAATAATATGGAGGTGATTTTTGTAATCCTTTACAAAAAGTTCAGAAGAGTTACTAAAGTGTCTTAAAGCCGCTGTGCTGTTGTGGGTGTGCAGGAAACAATGTATGCCTTAATTGAAGTTGTTTAGGGGATACAGTACTAACAATCGAGGCAACAAGCTGAGTTCTAAGCAGCTGAGATATGGGAAGGGTCATACGCACAGAATTTGAATGCAGAAGGTGCCAGGTTCAATCCATGGCATTTTCCACTGGACTCTTAGAAAGCTGCTACTGGTAGGCAACTAGAGGGAGAGACTGGCAGATCTGCACCATACATTAAAAACACACCCAGAGCACATTTAAAGCACATATATTTCCACAAAGAATCCTGGGAACTATAGTTTGATAAGGAATGGTATATCTGTGAGGGGTAAACTACAGTTCCCATGATTATTTGGAGGGCGGAGGTTGTGTGCTTTAAGTGTTTGCTGAATGCAGTTTAAATCTATGGTATGGATTTACCCACATGTAACTCAGTGGGGCCAACTACACTTTTTCATGTAGAAGGTCCTAGGTTCAATTAAAAGCACTAGATGCCAGGAGATAGGATAGACAAATGGACACACCATTACCACCAGTCAGTGTAGAAAGTGACATTGTATAGGGCAGACTCTTTATGTTCCTAAGTGGGTGGGTGGGTGCATGCATACAGGGGTGGAGTGATGCCACTATGACTCCCCCATTTCAAAGAAACACCTCCTTTCTAGGAAGATAGTCTTCCTCTACTTCCACACATAAGCTTCTACTTAACTCACCAAGCAGAAAGAGTTGTTGGAAAAGTCTCTCTCACGCCCCACTGCATACATACAACACCCCACCCAGGGCCAAGTAACACTCACTCCCAGGCGACCTCCTCACAACCCTTGCCTTGCCACAGTAGTTTATGCATCGATTACTTCAAGACTGGATTACTGCAATGTGCTCCTGATCTGGAAGTTGCAGTTCATGCAGAATGCTGCAGCATGATTGCTGACAGCAGCAAGGCATCGTCAACCCATAACACCTGTGCTCAGAGCCCTGCACTAGTTGCCAATTTGCTACTGAGCCAAGTTCAAGGTGTTACTATTGGCATATGAAGCCCTCAACAACTCGGCACAAGTTTACTTTATCAGATGTGCACCCACTCAATGGCTTTGATCAGCGGAATCAGCAGTACTTACAGATGCCACATAATACCCGTTCCGTATTTGTAAGAGCTTGATCCTTTAGTGCACCTTGGAACTCCCTGCCTATTGAGAACAAGCAGGCGCCTTCACCGTACTCTTTTTTTTTGGCACCTGCTAAAAGTCTACCCAGAAAGCCGAGATACTTTTAATCTGCTTCAGTTATCTTAACTTTTGTATTTTGAAGGCAGGGTTGTGAATTTTTCTATATTTTAGTATTTCATCCTTTGTAAACTGCTTTGATGTGTGTGTGTTTGCGTGCTTTTTTTTTTGTTTGCGTGCCTTTTAAAATCAATGGTCTATAAATTTTACGGCGCCAATAAAACAAACCCTGCGAGGTAGGTCAGGCTGAGGGGCTGTGACCTGCCCCCAAGGTCACTTGGCCGAGTTGGAGGCGTGGGGTGGGGAGGATTTGAACCCAGGTCTCTCCCAAGCCCTGGTCCACATTCTCTCTAACCGCTGCACCACTATGGCCTCGCCTACCTCCCAGGGCTCTTGTGAGGATATAAGACGGGGGTGGGGAAAAGGTCCACCTATCCTGCCTCGATCTCCTCGGGAGGGAATAGAGTTAAATAAAATACTAACACAAATAAACGAGGCACGCCCAAACACTCCCCCCCCCGCCCTCCAAGCCGGTTTCAATCTGCCCCCACCCCGCACCAACCCAGCAGCACCAAAACCACTGTTAGCTAAGCGCTCCGCCCCACAGAAAAACCGCCTGAGGTGGGAGAAAAAACCCTCCCGCTCCTCAAGGTGCAGCTGGCATTGCCGCCGCCGCCGCCGCCGCCCGCATCGCGCATACCTTCCGCCATGTTGGCCCTGGGCCGCTGCCTCGGAGCTCTCGCGAGACCTGAGGTGAGAGCGGGAGGCGGAGGGGCGAGATAGAGCGGGGTGGGTCGGGGAGGGAGGGGGGAGGAGAGAAAAGGAGGCGGTGCGCGCGCGCGCGCAGTAGCGGCACAGCCTTCCTGACTGGGCTGAAGTTATGGCCGCTGGGAAGAAGCTGCAGGAGGACCGAATTCGGGTTTCGAAGGAACAGTTCTACACCGCGCGTTCTTCTCCGAGGTCTTCCTTTCCCGCCCCGAGGGCGATGTGCCTCTGAGCACGTGCAGAGTACCACCACCTCTGACTGGAGAGGAAGTTTTGTCTTGCTTTTAAAAGCGAGGCCATGGCCAAAGTGCCTCTCTGAGCATATTTTTATTTTATGTACTCAAGGGTGGCGTACGTGGTCCTCCCGCGCCCTCATTTTTAACCTCAACACACCAACCCTGTGAGGTAGGCCGAGAGGCAGGGACTGGCCCAAAGCCACTCAGGTTGAGCTTCCTAGCTGAGCTAGGATTTGAACTGTGGCCTTCCAGGCTGTAGTCCGATACTTCAATCTGTTTTAAATATTGTAAAAAGGTAAAGGGACCCCTGACCGTTAGGTCCAGTCGTGATCGACTCTGGAGTTGTGGCGCTCATCTCGCTTTATTGGCCGAGGGAGCCGGCATACAGCTTCCGGGTCATGTGGCCAGCATGACTAAGCCACTTCTGGTGAACCAGAGCAGCGCACGTTTATGTTCCCGCCGGAGTGGTACCTATTTATCTACTTGCACTTTGACGTGCTTTCAAACTGCTAGGTTGGCAGGAGCAGGGACGGAGCAATGGGAGCTCACCCCGTCACGGGGATTCGAACTGCTTACCTTCTGATCGGCAAGCCCTAGGCTCTGTGGTTTAACCCACAGCGCCACCCGCATCCTAAATATTGTGCTTTAATATTAATACAGTATTGTGTTGCAATCTACCCAGGGACCTTAGGTTGAGGGGTGTGCAATAAGTAATAATAAAAGAGAGAAAAGAGAAGGCTGCCTTCTGTAAATTAGAACACATGGCCACTCCGCTGCCATAACAGAAGTGTAAATGCATTTGCTACCTAACGGGGCTTTTGAAAGGTCAGTAAATTTTTATGAGTGTTTTAAAAATATTTTTTCTTTTCTTTTTCTTTTTTTGCACACAATAGACGAAGAGAACCAGCATGAATCCACTAACCAAAGTGAAGCTGATCAATGAGCTGAATGAGCGTGAGGCACAGCTTGGTGTACAAGATAAGGTCTCCTGGCATGCAGAGTACAGTGACAGTGCTTGGGTGTTTGTGGGTGGTCTTCCCTATGAGCTGACGGAAGGCGACATTGTTTGTGTGTTTTCACAGTATGGGGAAATTGTGAACATAAATCTGGTGCGTGATAAGAAGACAGGGAAATCCAAAGGCTTCTGTTTCATTTGCTATGAAGATCAGAGAAGCACCATTCTTGTGGTTGATAATTTTAATGGAATAAAGATTAAAGGAAGGACAATTCGTGTGGACCATGTGGCTAACTACCGCCCACCGAAAGACTCCGAGGATATTGATGATGTGACAAAAGCGCTCCGAGAAAGAGGATGTGGTGCTAAAACACCTCCAAGTTCACCAGAGTCCCCCAAAGACAGTGAGGTGGTGGTAAAGAAACACAAAAAAGAGAAAAGCAAGGAGAAGAAAGAGAAAAGAGAGCACCAAAAACGGGTGAAAGAGGAACAGCTTGCAGACTCGCCTCCTAAAACCAAGATCAAAGTGGAGAAGGAAGACCCAAGGTATGAATGGAATGCCAATGCGAGTCAGCAGATCTGGAGTAGCACATCTGGGCACAAACATGCAAGCTGGGCACAACATGAACGGGAGTCTAAGTAGGAGCATGCGAGAGTTAGGTCTCCAGACAGCCACAGACAGGGACAGGAAAGAACAGAGAATAATCCACAGTGAGAAGCACAAGAAGGTAGATACTCCCAAAGAAAGGCCCCGAGCGACAGAAAGCAGATGAACCTGGGAGTGATGTGAGAGAAGAGAAGCCCTGCAAGGAGGAGTCTTCAAGCCACCACAGACCTGACATGCAGGGAGCCCTGAATCCTTGGTGGAGTTAATGTTGTGTGCTGTTGACCTCCGTTTTTTAAGTAACTTTGGATTGGTTTTAGAAACAGAATAATAAAATTTGCATATAGACCAAGTCTTTACATGTTGTTTTTGTGTGTGTAAAAATTAAATTCTGCTTCTCCCTGTCCTGTACGGGGGGGGGGGGGGAGAGAGAAAATCTTTTCTGTAAACTTGTAAGTTGTGTGCCAATAACAGGAATAGCGATGGAGAAAAATAAAAATTAGAACAATTAAGTGTTAAAACATTTATCTCCACTCCTTTGTAGTAGTACAAAATCTGGAAGAAAAAGGGTTTCTGATAAACACTGCAATCCTTTTATGTACCTGAGAATAAGTCCCACCGAACTCAATGGAGCTTACTCCTGTGTAGGCATACAGACTACACTACTAATTATGTCTCTTATTACAGACTTGGGCCTCTGTGGCATTTGCCAAAATCCAAAAGCAACACTACAGTAGAACTTTACATTAGGACCAAAGTAAGATTGAAAAGGAGCAAACCCAAGTTCAGAGTTTCAGTGAACTGTGAGGATTATTAGTCCTCACAGGAAGTATGATGCTGCTACTGCATTTTCATTTTTCCTAGTGGCCAACATGACTACCTAAAATTTGTTTTGATTGTGCCAAGAGTTGTCTAGATCTTTAATATGCTATCCAATCCTAATATTTTCCAGATTGGGAAGAAGGAATACTACATTCTTTGTAGTATCCCATTGAATTCCATTAGTAGTTGCTGTTGACATCTGTCTGACTCAAGAGACAGACAGATGGAGTGTGCCTTTGGAGGTCAAACCGCTGTGTTACCAGCACCGAAGTAACCTCCCTGGGATGCAGCCAGGGCAGTGCGAACAGAGGTCCTGGGTTGCCCAGATGACAAACCCCACCTCTCGGCTTCACTGATGTGGTCCAAAGGAAAGCAGAGCAATATGTTTTGGCACCAACTTGGCAGGAGTTGCCAGAAGGAGGCATACAAAGCAACATTCAATCGTGTTAGGAAGTCCACTCTGGATTTCTGCAGGGTTTATTCCTTAGCCTTTTCTTCTGAAGATGTGCAAGACAGTAGAAGTTTAGGATCAGTTTTCCTTCTCCTAGATGGGTTACCTTCCCAGGTTGACAAGCCTCATCTGCCCCTCACTTTCTTCTACAGCACATGCAGAAACAGCCTTCTTTACCATTGGACCCACTATTGGTCTCGTTTGTTCAATCCGCCAGAGCATGTATTCACATTTTAGTATTTCAGTAAGGTAAAGGTACCCCTGCCTGTACGGGCCAGTCTTGACAGACTCTAGGGTTGTGCGCTCATCTCACTCTAGAGGCCGGGAGCCAGTGCTGTCCGCAGACACTTCTGGGTCACGTGGCCAGCGTGACGAAGCTGCTCCGGCGAACCGGCACCAGAGCAGCACACGGAACGCCGTTAGTATTTCAGTACAGTAGAATAATTCCTGCACATACTTCCATAGTAGCCAGTGATGAAAAAGCTTCTCCCAGAAGTTTGCTGTGTACCCCAGCTACATCCAATGCAAAACAGAGAATGAAATGTGCCATGTTTACCCTAAAGTCAGAGTACAAAAAATTATTTACATCCTGCCTGAACTACTCTGGCCCATTGTCATGAATGATGGGAACCGAGGTCCAATATCCGGACAACCACACATTCTCCACCACTTTTACACTGATGTGAACTGGCCCCATGATTGCCTGTGGAGGACCAGATATCTGACACCAAAATTAAATTTACAGATACAAGGGATAGGGCTTTTCAGTGGTGTCACTCCCTGAGGAAATCTGACAGGTCTTTAGATACGCTGAAGACATTTTCTTGTAGTGCAATACTCAAAATCATAATCCCTATGGTCTGCATGCGTACTTAGGTACTGCTTTTAAAATTATAAATTGAAGTGGTCTATGACATTCCTAAGAACTCAGGAAGCTGCCTTATACCAAGCCGATTTAATGGTCCATTTGCTCAGTATTGTTCACACTGATTGGCTCTCCTGTGTTTCAGAGACACGGGAGTTTTTCCTAGCCTTACCTGGCGATGCCAGGAATTGAACCTAGCATTTTCTGCGTGCAAAGCAGATGCTCTCCCACTGAGCTAAAACCCTTCAAGCTTCTTTTTACTATTCACACTTTTAGTAAGATAAGCAATGGAAATATCTTCCTGAAAGACAAGATACAAATGAATTAAAAAAGTCAGGACTGGAAGAGATGTTTTTACTGAACCTTGGATCCAGCTGACATCTTGCCTCCTATGCCCACCAATATACCCTTCTTAACAGAGACAGGTCAGTCTTTCCTGCAGTTTGTGCAGTGACCTGTAAACCTCCACAAGGCAAGATAAACCTTTTAAACAAGCTGGTTAATATCCCAAGAACTGCACTCTTAACAGCCATCTATCAGGCCCTGAAGGAAGAATAGGAGAGACATTCCCATTTCTGAATAACTGTTCTAGGGGTGAGCTTGGAAAAAAGAAACCAAGCTTATTTCCAACAAAAGAAAAAAGCATGCAGTTGTCACCTTGCTGGCATCCATCTGTCTCAAAGTGTGTGTGTGTGTGTGTGGTGTCAAACTGCTGCATTAGCATTTTCTTCTTGGTCACCAACCAACCAATAACAGGAACTCTTCCACAGTAGTCCTTTAAATGGTGTAACAGTGTAAGCACTTGCAATCAACCACAACACAGATTTAAGCAGACATGTTCAGAACCAAAGAATAAGTCTAATGCCAGCAGTAGCCAGGACACAACTTGTTATAAAAGCAAGCACAAAATAATGTTGTAACTTCATATAACACAATGATCAATTAGATTTTAGCCTTAAAAGTTTTGACAGCTTCTTCAAAAAGATGTGGTTTAATTTGTCTGAAGTGGGAAATATCCCCCAGCAACCCCTCCCAAACCATTCTGGATCCTTTAGAACTGACAAAAGAGTTAGATGCCTGCTCTCTCCTAGCCCCCCTCCCCTGCCCACTTCCAATGGAAAAGTCAAAGCTTTCCCACAATCCAGCTGGGTTCTCTGCTCAGCCCTGCTTCACCCAAGGTGACAAGAGAAATTCTCCTGCCTCTCAAACTGCCATCACTGCAGTGCAGCTTGTGTTCAAGGGACAAATAAGTGAATGCTTTGTGTAGACGCAAGTTGGGAGACCTTATTATTCCACATCCAGCTGGCCGCCTTTTGGATCACAATAGCTGCCCTAGAATCACTGGGATATTTCCCTTCATATTTTAATTATGGAATAGATGGCCAAAATGTAAGACAACCGTCCCCCCCCCCCCAATGTCTTACGCAAGCAGAAGAGAACAAATGCTAGCCAGCTGGCTGGCAAGGACTCTCCTCCCCCCACCTCAGCAGGAGCCAAACAATTTTGGTTCTTGTTTGAGCAATTGTCTAAATCCAGCTATTGTGTCTGGGTACTAAACAGCTCAGAAGCAGCAAATACATCTGTCTGGCTAAAAAGAGAGCACTTAATTAAGTACCATTTCTAATTCATAGCAGCTTAGAGTAACTTTATGCTGCTGCATGTACCCAGACAAATAGGACAAAACATTGCTGCTTTTAAAGAAAATCCAGAGGCAAGAACTCCCTACCTCTATTTCAGGATTTAATTGTTATTTCTTCTAATTGGCAGGTACCAATGGTGATTCCCCTGGCATTCATAACTGGTACACTATTTTCCTCTCTGAAACCTACCATATGTCCCCCCCCCTTCCCCATAATTCCTTTTGTTTGAAATGGTAGCCCTGAAAGCAGGCAGGTCTGGCCCACTGCTTATAAAAGTGCTTCTGCTTAAAGGTTGCTTTACAAGCACATAGATCCCTCCATTCAAACCCAATGCAATTAACTGCGTTCAACAAAAAAGCCACAGAAGACCCATTCAACTCAGTCCCTCTGTTATGTTAACAAATGTTTCCTTCTACCAGAAGGATATTTACATGGCATCAGAGGCTGTACTGTCACTGTAAAATGAGGGCAGTTAGTATGTTTTGTCAAGAACTGCAGGGGCAAATGCATGATGCAGCACTACTAGGGACCTGTGTGTACTTTTTCGTTCGTGTCATGTAACTCAGCCTAAGTGCCACCTGCCCCCACATTATACCATAGGGAGGCTGCTACTATTCCTTTGTGGATTCAGAATTAAAGCAAGCAATTTGCCTCCAGCCACTCCTTTGAAGCACTGCTGTAAACAGCAGAAACAAATTGCTGCAGAACGAAAAGACCAAAGAAGCCTACAAGTAAATCCTACAGTGAATGTAACATTGCAAGATTAAATGCCTCAAATGAGGAGAGATTACACTGGCCCAGAACATAAAGCCATTGTTGCAAGGAGTTTTGCCATTAAGAAGGGCCTCTGCAATGGTGCCACCCCCCTCCCTATCAGTATGGTCATTTTATTTATTCTTCCTCCATATCAAAGGGTGCTGCTGGATGGGTGTTGACTGCAGAATCAGTGCTCTTCAGGCATGCTTTTTTTTTATAGTGTCCACACAAAGTTAGCATCAAAATACCAGCCCACATTTCCTTCCCCCATTTACTCTCCCCAGGAAAAACCTGGTAAATAAAATAACCATGGCTGTCTATAACCTGTTTGCAAATTAATCCCCGGTCTGGAAACACCCTGAGTCTACAGTTGAATATTATACTTGTCCAACTTTGGCTTATGTGAACAGTTAATTTCCAAAGGAACAACCACTCAGTATTTCAACGAAAGCAAAATTCAATGCATTTTTTCTATCTTCTGCATTATCAGGTTACAGTCACTTTCCATGGAGGTTCACTGAACTCCTTAGAAGTCAGTTTCCAAGAATACGAGTCACCTTTTGATGAAGTCTCAAGCAGTTGTTGTCCATCGGCTACCAGCATCTTCATGCTTAATGCTCTCTGAAAATGTGCTCTCATTTTTTATACTGCATAACAGCCAACTTGACACCAAGCTATTGGAAAAATTTATATTTTGGAAGAACTCACTACAGAAGGTGACAGAATTCCAAAATCAAGTTACATGAAAATATACATCGCAATTTGTCTTTATACATTAAGTGAGGAAAACCTGCAGGAGATCAAAAGGCAAAGAAATATAAAGAGGGGGGAAAGAGGAAGAAGAGGGAAAGGGAAATAGCATTTGATAGCAAAACCAGAACTCACTTGAAAGCCTACAGCTCTGCATGCTTTTATTTATCCAACTTCAAACCAGGCAAGAAATCAAAAGAAAGCAGTTCATCCTATATTGGGCTAACATACTTAGCTGACCACTTCCAAAACAAATGCTCTCAACCCTTTTGGGAAAGATAACAGGCTCAAGGGTGCTCCACAGCTGTAAAATCTTATTGCTACATCCAAGCCAAGAGATGAGCACAGCTGGGTCATAATGCAAGGGAAGGAACTGCACCTCCTGATGACAGTGCTCAAGTCATCATTAGAATCAAGTAATAGATCTGTGTTGTATTTATGTAATCTGAAAAAAAGGTAAGGGGGAAGGGACAGCATTACAAAGGTATTAAACTTTATTAAAGTGAGAGATTTTAATGAATCTTCAATGGCTGAAAAGAAAAAGTTAAAACAGAATTTTTAAATCCTAATTTGTTTTAGACTGACATGCTTCACGAGAAATTTTAAAGACTCATAGGGAAAACCAGGGAGGGGGGAAGAAGAGAAAAATGGAAAACCTGCTAAAAATCTTTAGAATTTACACGATTCTTATTCTAACTACAAGACAGCATTATTTGGTACAATGTGTATTTGTGGATGTACATGAACAGTATATATTATCCGGATCATGTTGTGCTATGTACACATCTTTACAATTCTTCCTGAAGGTTAAAGCAGTTCCATTAGTTTTCAAAATGCGCAAATCCTTGTTGGCACTTGTTAGGCTCTTTGTCAGCATTAATAACTGGCATGTTTTATTGCAGCCCAGTTCCAGCCAGTGTCTGCCAACTTGGTATAAACAGAAGTCCAGCATTAGGTGGATAGAGTGCAGGAAAAACAGTGCCATGTTCCTCAATTGGAGACCTACAAAGGTAAGAACAAAGAACCATCAGCCAAACTAGATCTAGTCTTCATGGCATCATCAAATGACAGGCTGCAGCAGACCGAAAAAGAAAGTTCTCTGTAGCGAGTGCTTCCAAGATAGGCTGATGTGAGAACTCTCAGTACCAGCATCTGAACTGCTGTTCAGAGCCCCAGTTAGGTTTGCTCTAGGGTTGCTTTCCAGAGGCCAGTCCTACAGGGAGCACACAACTAGAATACTAACACAATGAGCATCTTCTGTACTTAAGTATTTTACAGAGATTCAAATGAACTTTAACTGCCATTTCCTAAATTAAAAACTATGGTTTGATCTTCTGCAAATCCCATTTAAAAAACAAACATGTTGAGGGGCACATCAAGTTGGCAGCATTGCCCTGATGAAATACATCAGAATGTTCAAGTTACAAAAGACGCATCACTGAAAAACCTGTGTTTTCAGCAAAGTTGTGTTCAGCCACACGTTTTTAGCCACTTCTGACAGGAACAGCTCACTCAAAAAGATTGCTCCATCTACCAACTGAGTGTGTAGGAGAGTCTGTTCTTTACATCAGTGTCCTTTAGGTGCTACATCCCATTATTTCATTAAATATTTCTGTGAAACTTACAAATTTGTATACTTTGAGCAGGTTGTTGCCCAATTAAAAGCATCTTACTTATTTACAGCAAGAGCAATGGGAGCTGAAGTATCAGGGCTTCAGGGCTCACTTGCTGAAACCAAGAACACTATAACCTTAGTTGTCAAACCAACTCAGCTACAATACTTAGTAGGGTTTCTTTTCCCCTCAGCAGCTACTAAAATTAAGCATCCCAAAAGCATCAATAGTAAGTGGGAGTAGCAGTACAATATACTGTGCCAAAATGGTAGTTTGGCAACTCAAACCGTCAGTGGCAATAACATGCCAGCTGCAGAGAGGAAATCTGCCTGCAGTAAAACTTTCATTACAGGCAAAAGACACAAGCATTTATATGGCACATGCAGTAGTCCTCTACAATGTGCAAATGGGTGGGATTGCTTTTTTGTACAGGCCACACAACTCAGCTAAGATATCCCTGCATTTGGAAGGCTTACTGCCCAATAAGTTTCTCACTGACTGCATAACTGAAAAGCAACCCCCAAACCCAAAATTAGAGATATGAAGTGTCCCGTTAAGGCTGTACCCACAATGACCACCCCATACCCAACGGAGTGTTTGAGGGAATCTTGAAAGGGGACTAACTCAACATTTAATAAAGCCAAGTGCAAAGTTCAACCACTGGGGTGAGGGGCATATCTGCCAACACAGACAAGCAGAAGCCTAGTTACCAAAAACAGCTAGTTCTCATATACATACATCAAAAGCTGCATGTTTAGTTTTCAGCTGGCAACACCAAGATTCTTTGGAAATCATCAGTTGCAGGATTACCATCAGCAGTAACCACAAGTGCTACAGAGACACATACAAGCAACAGAGACTAATGTTTTACCAACTCTGGCACAAATTATTAAGCAAAACATGTTCCATTCATGCAGGATGGCTTAGCTTTGGAGTGTACTACTGGAGTTATATTAGGCAAATAGGCTTCTGCTGAAAAGCTGACATTTTCCAGACACCACGACTACTTCTTTTGCTGGGGGCAGGGGTGGGATAAGAGTTATAACTTTACTTATAACCAGGTGTTGCATGGAGATATCAGTAGTGTCCAGTCCTGCTTAGTGTTCCCCACTTGTTCACCGAGCCCCTGACACCAGTACTTTGTCTTTGAGGAAACAAAAAGCTAGAAGGCTGCAATATTCTCGGGTTTTGTAAGTATCTCCAAGTACGTGGGCTAGTCTTTGACATTTATGTGTCTTTTAAACGACTTCTGAAACAGGTTCAGGCCCCAGGTTTGGGACCCAGTACCTAAGCCACAGCGTCGTCTGGTTCTGCTCCTTGTACACTCAGCTAGAGCTTGTGGAGCTGCAATTTTTTTTAACCTCCCTCTTCCCTCCAAGGAAGGGAAGTGTGACAATACATGGCCCTCTCCCACACCGCCCCTTATTTCCACAGCACAGTAAGCACGTTACCCCAAGTAGCTTCTGCTGCTGAGCAGGGATTTAGACTGGGTTCGCACAGCGAACTATACCACTTGGGCTCTTGCTTGGATTTTTCAGGGACTGGGGCTATGGACAGTGTTCTATCATGTGTACCAAAACTCCAGTGCTGTATGCAATGTTTAAAACATGTTTGTTTAGCCAACGCTATCCCGACGTGTAGAAGTTACATGCGTTTTCTTTTCAGCCACAACTGGTTTTTATCACCTTTTGATTATTTTTCAGAACTGTTTTTAATTGTTTTAATGTTTTATAATGTTGTAAACTACTTAGAGGGTTCTCCCTCCATCAGTCAGTATATAAATTTTGTTTAAAGAGGAAATGGTGCTCTAATTTCAGTTTTAGGAGCCTTTTGTGACTGGAGTGGGAGAATTGTGGTGTGTGTGTAAAATATGAAAATACTACAATATATAAATATAATAAAATAATCTGGCCTGAACATTAAAGAACTATCTCCTAGCAATAAAGGAAAACAAAATCTTATCTGCTGAATAAATGCAGAAGAGAGAGAGAGAGGAAATACACATTTGTAGAACGTGAATACTTACCTCACTGCCTTGAGCATTCAACATGTAACAAACACGTTCTGGATTTTCCAATGCAAAATGGAATTTTCCATTAAAAAAATTTTAAACCCTACTTACCCTGAAAAAAAGTGAAGCTACTAGCTGCTGAATTAAGTGTCACTCAAAAGCAGTCTCTTGGCTTTTTCTTACACAGCGGGCAACTTTCCTTTTGAATTCTCCATTTCTATCTTCCCTCCATTCTTTCTGTAAATTGAAATCCAAATTTCAAATGATTCTTCAAGCCACCACAAGTAACTTCATTATTTTTTCAGCTCCTCTAAAACCCACGAAGAGTGCTATAAAATACTTGGCAATAAAAGTAACCAACATTTGTAATTAAATACGAAACTTCCGTCATTAAAACAAGAGTTTTAATTGGTAGCTTGATGGGTGGTGTCATAGCAAGTGCTATCTGGGATTCAGTTTTGTTTTTTAAAAGGAGGACTTTTCCATTGATCTTTGATTGACAGTATACAAGCCATCCATTCTGAAGCCTGAATCAGGGTTATATGTATTCTAAGCTAGAAGAATCAACATTCTGTGCCAAATCCTGCATCTTGAGTAAGTTAATCAGATCTGCGTAATCAATCATCCTGCTCTTTCCACTTATCAAGACACACCAGGATCAAAGCAGAATATTGAAACCACAGTTCCTGAAACACTTCCTTCTATTTCAAGAATTCACAAGGCCGCATGCTACATTTTCAAGTCCAATTTGGCAGTACCAGGAAAAACTCCAAACTCATGGACAATTAGATACCATATTCCATGCTTGTATAAGTTCAGTCAGAGGTTTAAAGGTATGCAGCTCTTTCTGAGACAAAGAACCTAAACAGAAGTGATACTCCAATATATGCAGTGGTGTATCAATCAAGTAGGAACTCTTCTCAACCTGAGCACACAAGATGAGCAGGAAAGGGCAGGTACATATAAATAACCAACTGGACAACTATCATGTAATACAGTGGTACCTCCAGTTACGAACGGGATCCGTTCCTGAGGCCCGGCCATATCCCGAAAATTTCGCAACCAGAGGATCGCTACTGCACACACGCATGGTGCTGCAGAGTGCTTCTGCACATGCGCAAAGCGCGCAGAGTGTTTCTGCGTGAGCGGCAAACCCACTTCTGGGTTTGCCACAGCCGTAACCCAAAGATTCTGTAACCTGTAGGTTACACAACACAAGGTACCACTGTATTTATTACATACATGCCTGTTATTGTTCACACAGTTAAGAAAAAAAGATTACAAATATGGCTGCTTATTTAAAAAAATCCAGAGATGCTGGTCACCTCTGAATATGGACAGCAAAATAGGGAGAGACTCCTATTACACTTGAAATTATACCATGACCACATTACATTTGTTCAACTCCTGTCCCTTTTATTACTAAAAAGTCATCTTAATGGGATAAAGCTGTGTGCCGTGAAACCATTCCACGGTATTTCAACAGTAATGCTGGGAAGAGATTTATTTACAAGCTGCAAGTCATACCGCTGCATCAACGTTAGCAGGAGAGTCACCGTTGGGATCTGCCAGCATAGAAATTACACTAATCATTATGGTTTCCACAGTATGGATGGGAAGCCAGCGTTCTTCAGGTTTCTCATAGCCATATTTGTCTTCACCAGGTTCATGAAGGATGGAAATACAGACATCACCATTTTTATCAACTACCAAGAAGAAAAAAAATAGAATTTCAGAGCCTTAACATTGTAGCACAAGTCCTGTCTTCAGATAACAATGAAAAGCAAAGTAGTGAGGCTGCTGGAGAGTTTTGTCCTCTGCTATGGCCATCAATTCCACCCAACTATTAAGGATAACATTAATAGGAATATTTGTCAGAAACATGGAGTACAAGTGTTAATAGTGAGCAAGATTCAGTTGACTGACAATAGGATTCACAACTAGTTAATATATGGAATTTGCTGCCCAAAGATGTGGTGATGAATGTTAGCTAGGGGAGGATAAACATATCAATGATTATCAGTGATGTTCATGCCCTGTTTGTGGAAGCATCTGTCTGGCTCTTGGGAAGGGCAAGTTGAAACAGATGGACCTTTGATCCAATCCAGTAAGGCTCTGCTTACATTCACAATATATGGATCCACCAGCTAAACTGGAAACTGCAATTCACCACTGCTAATTATCTTTATCTTCAAAATACACCAGTAGAAGTGTGCCGTTAGTTGACTATGGCAACTGCTGTGTAATCCAATACACAATTATTTCCATTTTAAAAATGGGGAACAGAGGCTAATACTAAAACAGGTTCCAGTAAAGGAGGCCCTATTCATTGTTTCACAGTGTGCAGATGTACATCTTACAGTGGAGAGAAAAACAGCTTTCTCCATTGTGGCATCTATCTTGTGGAATGATCTCAAAGTTTCCACTGAAAATTGAAAATGTACTCAAGGCATTTCTCTGACCATAAATACTGGCTCCTGGCACTCCTGGCTTCTGTGGCTGACATTTTAACTTGGTTTTATTTAGTTGTTTTGTTGTGATATTTAGTTGTTTTGTTTGTGGATCACTTTGGAATTTCTTTTCAAAATGAAAGGCATAAAATATGAATTATTTTAATAAATAACTAAATAATCCAAAGAAACTAAGTTATCCAGAGTCAGATGAGGCTTAAAATTCCAGTTTCCACACTACAAATTTAAAATACTACCTAATTTTCTATATTAGACTGTATGCAAGCAGTGTACTGAGAGCCTAATCACCCAACTGTCACATGGATGATACCTAACCAATATTTTAATAATTTTATTGCTGCATTTATATCCCACATTTCCTCCAAGGAGATAAAGGTGGTATGCATGTATTTTAACAACAATCTTGAGCGGTAGTTTATGTTGTATATCACCCGTGGCCAATATATCATACCTACAGTTAAAGGAAAGACACAGAAACCAGCCAAAGTATTTTTTTTTCCCTGAACCCAAATATTTACATTCCTTCCTAATAATTTCCCATTATCCAAAATTGGGGCTCTCAACTTAGTTCATATTCATTCCAGATGCAAGACAGAACACCACACTTTACACATGACATCAGCGTCTTACCATTTGGATGCCATATTTCTGTGATAAACTTCATTTTTGGCGGCCTGAGTGGATAGTCCTTTGGGAAAGTAAGGTGAGCTTTGAAGACGCCGCCTTCACTGGAAAAAAAAAGGGGGGAGAATTTTCAGTCACTGCATTTAGAAGTTTCAAGTGATTTAAGTTCACCATTGCTTTGAATTTAAGCAGTCATCAGATCCTAGTACAACACTTTGGAGCATTACTAGGAATGATTATTTATTAAATGGCAGAGCAAGACGTGTATTTCCCCAAGCAATGCCTATTCTGGGGCTTCAGCATCAATTTTTCAGAATATATCTCAGGATTATTATTTATTCCAGGGGTTCTCAAACTTTCTACACCCAGAGTTCACTTGAGACAACTGAAAAATTCTGAGGCTCACCAGTCAGAAAATGGTGGTGGTGCATCAGAGCCTGTCATAAAATGGTTGCAGATGAAGGCAGAATTTGGCACTATCAGTTGGCAATTACCAATATCTAATCAAACTCTGGAAATTTCTCATTTCTTTGCCACAGTGTTTTCCTTGGGGCAAGGAGTCCTAAAGCTCACCCTTTCCTCAAGCCAAGAATGGGCATTTGCTCTGGAGGTATTGTGACTCACTCTCCTCATTTTACGAAGAATCTGCTGAACCACAGTATTATGTGAAGACTCTCTTTCATCTTTTCCCCAGCCTCTATGCACTTGCCACTCAAAAGTAATTTTTGTATAATTTTATTTATTTTCAAGAATAATATCTAGGTACAGAATAATAAAAATGTCTTCAGCAGTACAGATATTTGCCATTTTTGAGACAGTAAAGGTTATTGCAAAAGTTGATGAATGCAATACATCAAGTAACATAGAACAAATAATTATTCCGCCCAGGTAAAACTTTTTTTGTTAGCGATCTACACACAGTGCATCCTCCAGAATAAAACTTCAGCAGAACCTCAAAAGTATTTTTTTACCCATGTCCTGTAACTACTTCTTCCAGTCTATCACATTCAACCTGTACTTTATTCTACCTCCTGCCCCCAAAAAACCCTACTTCGGGTTTCTTACATCTCTCCTCCATGGTCATTTCACATTCACTACTTCCTTCTACAACAACTTTCTTTTCTATTCCCAGTTTTATTTATTTATTTATTTATTATTAACAAAAAATACCCCTTTATCTCACTTTCTAATTTCTTTGAGCACCTCATCTGGCCCTTTTCACTCAGAAGAGGGATCCCTTCCTACACCTACTTCTCTATAGTCCAGCCACTTTTACTCAGCATCCAAAGAATCACTGGTGCCAGCACAGGTTGAACCAAAAGGCTATGACATGGCTATGGAGCAAGGTAGGCAAGCAAGGAGGCACTGTGCAGTCTGTGGCCCACCTGAAAGTAGCTCAAGGCCAATGTTGGGGCCCAACCCAATATTTGAGAAAAACTTATTTAATCAATTCCTTAAACTTCTTCCTATTTCTCTTTAGTGAATGGCTCATTGGGTCAAGTCTACAATTTCAAGAGGAAGTACTAGAGAACCATAATGCATTTAGCCTAGGGTTTGCTAGTTTAAAAATCAGACTTAAGTGTCATGTGTGGCAAAGCCAATTGAAGTAAGTCTCACTGATTTTTAAATGGGATTCGTTTACAAGTACACATGCTTAAGCTTGGGCCTTAAGTTTATCTGCTTACAATCCATTTTGCTCAGTGTTACATGCAAACAGTATAACTTAAAGAAAGTGACACTCCAATCTACATGTACAAAGAGTAAAGTCTTTCATATGACCATCGTATGGATTTTACAGATTGCTATGTATTGCCTTTTCTGCTTTCCCCCTTCACTGTACTGACGAGGTGGTACTCAAACCACTAGGTCCAACTAATGTGTTGATAATCACAAGTAGATCATGGTCTGGGTGGTACTGTGCCATGTTTGCTTTAAAGAAACACTGACAGAGGAAAAGTAGACACAGTCCACCAATGCACCAATAGAAGTAAGACCTATCTTTACTTGCCGTACATGAACTAGCTACATATAATAGATTACAGAAATTATATGCTAACACTCTATATGGCAAGTCTATAATGAACTCTTAAGTCTACCTGAATGTAACAATATTTTCTTTATATGAGCCCTATCAACTGAAAAGGCAAATTTTTAAAATGATTATTCACAAACCTCAGCTATTTGTTCTACTTTACTTTGCTCTTTTGTTGTTAGGGGTATGTTGGCATTAACAAAGCACAACAACAATAATAAAAAGATTGGGATGGGGTAGAAAGAAGGGAGGAGCACGTCTACAGTACAACTCTATCCCCTGCCTCCCACCTGTCCCAATCTTTGGAATTGTAGTTTAGCTAAAGCACAATAAATTCAGATAGATATCCCTAAGGTAGAAGAGGAAAAGCAGAAAGAGAAGGGGACATGTATATTTAGTTACACTGGAACCCATATTGTAGGTATGGATTTGAACACCCACTAGAACACAAGACATCTGAACACCTTAAGACCATATGCAGATTGAAAATTTCACTAAAGGGGAATAAAAAAAATCTTTCAGGTTTCTGTGGGTACAGGACTGGCAAACATTTGTTCCAAAGCAAGTGTTGCAAATCCACATACACGTTTCACCATCATATGTATTTAATGAATAAGCCAGCTTGTTGGCTCTGTGCCTAAAATGGCGTTTTGTATGAGGCAGGTGTTAACACTAGGACAGATGCCTGAACTTGAACATATTAAATAGGAATAGTGGCAAGACATGTAGTTTCACATAATCAATGCCATTTGCAGCTAGCACCTGTTCAAGAAAGTAGCCTTGTTTTTCTGGCTCTCTTTTACATCAGGAGCATGACTAGAGAAATGTTTTAATTTCCTAGGCAACAGTATCACACTTCTTTCTAGGTGCCCATGCTACCAGACACCAGATATTTTTCCAGGCCTTGCCATTTGTATACCCAGCATTTATTCCAATTAATATGCCAACAAGCAGAAAGTGATTCATCTGCCACCTTCTATTTCACAAATGGTCATAAGCACATAATTCCTCAGAATTTTTCCTTGAGAAGTTACATTTAAAGCTTTAAGGCCCTGTTTTTGTAGCCAAAGACAGAACAAAGACCACCCTAAGCAAACCAAATTATTCAGATCAGAGCATACAATATGGTCCCCAAGATCCTCAGGAGGGGCTCTATTTTGCTGGTTGCACCACCACCTACTCTGCATGGAAAAATGTGTATTTATGATGTTCCACTTTCTTTCCATGAACTCAAGTGAATGGCAAGGGTAGTCAGTGTGATGCCCACCAAGCAGTCTCCCATCAAGCACTGGCCAGTCCCAATACCTGCTTAGCTCTAGAAAAGTTGCTGCATTATATGCCTTAAGGTCCTAGGGATGTCTCCCAGCAATTTACACATAGTTGAGTGTAAATGATGCAAGCTTCAACGTTTCCTGCCTCCAAACAGGAGGAGCACAACCCACTTGCCCTGTCAAACAACTCTTGACTCCAGTCAAAACAAAACAAAAAAATTTTTTCCTTCCAGTAGCACCTTAAAGACCAACTAAGTTAGTTCTTGGTATGAGCTTTCGTGTGCATGCACACTTCTTCAGATACACTTCAGATACCAAGAACTAACTTAGTTGGTCTTTAAGGTGCTACTGGAAGGAAAATTTTTTTTTTGTTTTGACTATGACAGACCAACACCTATCTGTGTACAGACCTATCTGTAACTTGACTCCAGTGTAGCACAAGTAGATACTCTCAAACAATGAGCAGAGACCATCATTTTGCAATGGAAGTCCCCAAGCCTCATACATCAGGGTGCATGTCGTTTTTACTTGCAAACTGACAGTGCAATCCTAGGCATGTTTACTCAGAAGTAAATCCCACTGTGCTCAACACAGCTTATTTCATAATAAGTATGTTTAAGATTGCCACCTCAATCTGCCTTATGATGCCTTAGGTACCTCCACCTGAGGAATATGGTAATGGCAATTGTCTTCTATACGAGACCCAAAATTAGAATAATATTATGTTAGCCAGCTGCCATGCTACTGTGGTTGTCAAGACCTTTTCTCCGGTCCTGAGCTTTGCTTATTGGTGCTAGCTGGATACTCAAGTGTTTCGTTTTGGGAAAATGTCTGTTTTATATGTGTACACTTTAGTTCAAGTGATAAAGGAAGATAATTTATTTAGGTCTCAAACTTCATGAACCAAAAAAAAGAGAAAAGCTTGTCCTGTTCAAAACATTTATCCTTCACTCCCTCCAAAGTCTTAAGGGGAAGCTTGTATCTAGGTCTTGCTATAGTTTTGCTTTCAGTCAGTTATTCATAGTGCAAGTCTGTCCTTGTGCCCTGCAGGGAGACAGAATATTATCTACATGGAGACTGAAACAAGTAGCTAGTTTTACTTCTTACAAACACAATATTACAAGTTATCCCCATTAGATTTAGGATAGAATTACTGTAACCCAGGATAATTCAGACTTCAAATACATACATTTTATACCACTATTTAATTCCCCGCTCCATATCAAATCAGTCTTGAGAGGGCAGAAGAAGCTAGTTATCAAAATATTAGATGCTTAAGCAAGCAGGTATTTTAGTTAAACAGCTAGGGATACTTACTACAGTGTATCTGGTGGACCAATAATAAGAACTTCCCATCGATATAGATCATTGTCATCTATTAAACCTGCTGAAAATCCTTCCACTGGGTTTTTGTTGAGCTCTGTTCAAAAAAGAAAATATATATATACTGTTATAGAAGAGGTAACATTTACACATGTCTTGTGCTTCATTTGTAACAAGCAAACAAATAACTTTCAGAGCTTATCCAAGTGCTCTTTAAGTTAGAACTCAGTTGTTCTATGCCACATTCTCAGGGTCCCTAGTTTGCTCATTATCTCGTAAACACAAAGCTCATATTCAATGATATACCAAATGCCCAACACATAAAGCCATTTCAGAGAAACCAAGTTGCTCATTCCTAGCCATATGGTCCTACTCCCCTGTGAGCCTCCAAACTGGCTTGTGGCTAGATTCTTCTTCCCTGAAAGAATGGCTATCTAATTACGTATGCTACAACCAACTATAAATTCCAATAAAACATAGTTTAAAGTATTTTACCTTGTTATTTAGCCAATAAGCCTGCTATGATCACCTGTACAAGCTAGTTGCCCCATGATACATAAAGGCTAGGGGCAAGGGAAAAATTACCCCTTCTGCTTATTCTGGGCCTTCACATCTCTAGTTCCTTCCCTTGGGCAAAAAAATGATGTCTTTTATAATGCAGAATACTCATACCAAACCTGACCATCAACTTCAGTTTGTCATTATTTACTTAGGCTGTAAGTTGGTCTAAAAATGTGTTTACACACTAAAGAAAATTATTGCTTTATTAAGATACAAATAAATCAAGGTTATAGGCTATCCATTAAATCATTTGTGTGAAGAATAAATCCAGATCCCAGTTGCTTTCCAGGTGTTGACTGAGAGCAGCCTAAATTGCTTGTGACCTGCAAAAGAGCACTAGTTAGCACGTGAACCCGCCAGGCAACCAAGGTCAGCTTCAAAGGCCCTTCTCCGTATGTCCCCAGCTAGTGAGAGCAAGCTTTTTTTGTGGTAGTGCCTAAACTGTCAAATTAATTCCTCAATATTTCACCAAGTACCTGCCAAGGTAACAAGAGGGTCAAAGTGGATCCTATTCCCTTGCATTTAGCATCCCTTCATTTTATCATGTACTTGTTGTTTTATTATGGTAGTTTGCTGCTTTTATTAACAGCTTGCCACTTCATTTTATGATTTTTAATGCTGTTTTTATGGGTTTTTAATTCATTTCTCTGTCAACCCCCTTGAGGACTTTTGAAAGTCAAAAGGTGGACATGTATTTCTTAAATAAGAAGCTATTAAACTCTTTGTGAGGCCTAGACAACCAGTTACCATTCACCCACAAGTAATGGGTATAGAACAAAGTTTTCCAAACTTTTCATGTTGGTGACACACTTTTTAGTCACACTTTTTATTTGCATCATTTAGCGACACAGTAATTCAGCTTTACTAGCAAACCAGAGGTTAAACTAACCCCTTTCCAGCCCCAGGAGGAGCATGGGGAGCGTTCGCGCAACACACCTATACACTGCAGCCGACACACTAATGTGACACACAGCTTGGAAAGCTCTGGCATAGAATTTACTTTATTTTACACAGCTTCTTTGAAGTGCAGGCAATTTTAAGAAGCCTGTTCAACTGAAGTGCATACCCTAGATCAGGGATTCCCAAACTTCATTCAGGTAGTCTGAGGCATAGCTGTGGATTTGTGGTTGTTACCAAGAAATCACCAATGAATTGAAGTCAGCAATAATTATTTCCCATAACTGGCACCTGCAGTATCTTCAAACATTTACAGAAATGTTCTTAAGGTTTTGTTAGTGTAAGCATAGTCTTCTGATAAATTCAAACCTTGACTCTGTTGCAATCTAACTTCCCAATCTTACAGTCCAAATACTTGGAAGAAAGTTTAACTGAAAGTATGGGCATGCTAAGGATCTGAATATGCTTGGACAGAAGCAAAAATAAAATAAAATAAAGACTACAGGGCAGAAGCAGCCATCTTCCAGATGTTGATGGGACTACAACTCCCATCATAGCCAATGGGAAGGGATAATCAAAATTTTAGTTCAACAATATCTGGTAGTCACCACATTGGCTGCTCTGTACTAGACGGTCACAAGCCCCAGATACTAGAAACAAACAGAAATGTACACATCACATTATCTAAAAAGTCAAATAAATATGACTGTGGATGTCATTAATATACCTAGAATATATCACTTGTGAGCCTTTAAAGTACATCCTGTGTATCACATTGGAATCCTTAAGAGCCACCCTATAAGGTAAGTCAGTAGTACTGCAGCATGGGAAGCTGGAAAAAATGTGGCTTGATATACAGTAATCCAAACTGGGGACTTCCCAATTTGTCTTACATCCTGATCAACATTCTGTCTGTCCCTGGTGATTTGCAGAAGGCACAGCAAGAGTTGAATGATGCTGCAACACTCTTCCAAGCCTTACTTTTTCCATACACTGATAAAATTCACTTGTCTCATTTCAATACACTTTTAAAGTGTTGCCCCCCTAGTAGAGAACACAAAATCCACCCATAGTAGGAACAGCTGATTGTTTTCTCGCAAATCTTTTAAACAGATTGTACAGGAAACTTGATTCAAGGTTTGCAGGATGACATAATTTGACACAGTTGTGGTAAAGGGCAAAAGCAGAGTAGGCCGTGGACTTAACTGGATGCCACAACCGTGTTTCAGGTTGAAAAAAAATTAGTAACTATCATGGGATCACAGAGTCGAACACGACTAAGACAACAACAAAAACTGATGCAACGGACATGGTCCAAACCACAGAGGAAGAACTATGTTCATCTCCACTAAGGTTAGCAAACAGAAGAAACAAGTTAGTTTGCATAAAGCATTTCCCTAGTTATGCTCTATTTTTTTGTTTTTCAACTGATGTTAAGAATGACCCACAGAGGGAGACAGTACTCTTGTATTTAGCAACAGCTTTAATCCCTTGGCTCCTTTGGTTTTTCTACAGTAAAGTTGCAGACTTTTGAAGTTACTCTATCTTTAATGCAGTGTTTTGAACCAAGCACAAAGTCTGTTGTACTGAAATGCCACTGTAAAGTAAATCTCAAGACCTTGCCTTCTGTGCTGTCCTCTTGTGACAAGGTTATGGCCTGAAATGGAAATCTGACTCATTCTACTCCAAGAGTGCTTTCATTTGGTACACCAAGATGGCAGTGCCAAGAATTTAAAAAACCAAGTAAACAGTTTTGACTGTGCCATGGATCAGCAATCCAGTTTATAGCACAAGCTGGGATTTACAATAACTTCCACAACCAAGTCCAGGGTTATAAGCCAAAAAGGAAACCGTGGCTGGGATATGGCTTTAGTTCAAAGCTGTTATGAGCAAGCAGCACTCCATCACTGGTTTACAGGGAGAGAGCCCTCTATACAAATCCAAGTGAATCAAATCGGTACAAGTCAACAAAAATGACTAAGCAGGAAGAGCCCTATGGCTAAAGGAGCAACTATGTATGGTATATCGACTTTTCAACTTCCGTTGGTGGTTGCAGCCTGCCATTTCAAAGGAACCTGTCTGCCACAGCACTCTGAACACCAAGGAAACAAAGAAGTCAGGGCTTTCCTGAATAGCCTGTAAATGTGCAAGCTAATAGGATCATAGAATTGTAAGTCGCCTTGAGTCCATCACGGAAAAAGGCAGGGTATAAATAAATTTAACAACAACAGAGTTTGAAGGGACCCATAGGGACATCTAGTTCCACCCTCTTCAGTGTAGGACTTGCAACTAAATAATCCCTGACAGATGGCCATCCAAGCTCTGTTTAAAAACCTCCAATGAAAGAGTATCCACCACCTTAGATCAATTATCTCATCAACTGTTCAACTTTAGTATTTTGTTTCTGGTGCTGTGTCTAACTTAAATTGTCAATTCAACAGGGCCTGTCTATATATTTTATGCAGCACCTAGTTTTTAAGTGCTATAAATATAAGCTGAGAAAACCAATACCTACAACTATTGATTTCAGGGAGATTTATTATTGCATAGCAAAGAATACCAATAAACCATCACATATAAAACAATAGAAAAGCACAGTGCTGATGAGAGATGGGGTGGAAACTGTTGCTAAGATCATTTGGTTGTTTCAGTCTGCTGACTTGCCTGTATTCTTTGTTTACATAGAAAATTTTAATTTTTGTCCTTATTGGACTTTAGCTTTGTTTGCTTTATGATGGAGCTGCTATTTTGTTATTTACTGAACTTGTTCTTATGGATTCTGTATTTTTTCTATATTATTTTATCCATATATTTCTATATTGTTGTTATTGTCCCCTGCTCTGGAACTGAAAATATTCAACGAAGAGCAGGTTATAAATACTTAAATGATTAAAAATAATTTAAATTAAAACCAGCCAACAACTGAAATTGTGGCATTCAACTTCATAGTGGAGGCACCTAGGAAATATATAAATACAGTGGTACCTCAGGTTAATAACTTAATTCGTTCCAGAGGTCCATTCTTAACCTGAAACTGTTCTTAACCTGAAGCACCACTTTAGCTAATGGGACCTCCCATTGCTGCCATGCTGCCGGAGCACAATTTCTGTTCTCATCCTGAAGCAAAGTTCTTAACCCGAGGTACTATTTCTGGGTTAGCGGAGTCTGTAACCTGAAGCGTCTGTAACCTGAGGTACCACTGTATGGTGAAAAAGGTTCAGGGCTCCATGAAAAATGATTTTGGCAATCCCACCCGCCATTGAACCCAATGAGTTTTGACTATAAGTGATTTTGGCTTTAGACGCAATACCCCCATGTAAGTTGTGGGCCTAATGTACTTGCCTGTTAAGCCCTAATGGTTTGAAATTCAACACCAACATCCTGAACTAGATTTGGAAACAGTGCAGCTATCAGCAAGGCTCATTTAATGCTGGTGAGATACACTACAATATGTGGTCCTAGTTAGCAATCTAGTTGCTTTATTTTATACTACGGTAACTTCAGTTTCTGATCAATATTCAAAAGCAAGCCCCACATATAACACACTGCAACAATCCAAATGAGGGGTTACCAGAAACCATGCCTGAACTATCCCTGCTTAGGAAAGGCTACAACTTCTGCACCAGCCTAGGCTTGGAAAAGATGCACAACATCAGTAAGGCCTCCACTGGGGCTCCAATGGCAGCAATGCAGCTAGGAGAACCTTAGAGCTGTGCACCTGACCTATCAGGCGAGTCCAGCCCCATCCATAACAGGTTAAACACCTTATCATTATAAACCAACAAAACTCCTACACAGCAGTACACAGCTTTGCTTCCTCATTCCTTGAATTTGTAACCAAAGCTTAGATCCGTATTCTAGTACTGCATTGTCCCATGTGAACTAAACTACTGCAACATGCAAAATCGTATGCTACCTACTGGTTTCTTTGGACGCTAACATTTTGCTTTCATCCAGACCCAGTGCTCAGTAACATGGTTGCAAGAGGGCTGTTCCCCTCTGGCCACTGTAGGCTTTGCAAGGCAATAAAGCAACAAGAATGCTGAGGAAAGGTCCTTTTTACATCACTATACTCCCAGCACCTCCACAACGTTCTTTATAAAGAGTTCCAAAACCCAGCAGCAGTTGATACCATCTGTCCGCTGAGGCCTCAACAACTCAAGGAACATCCTATTCAAGGAAGAGAAGATAAGCTTTAGTGAGAACTTCAGTGATTCCCAATTAGCTAATTGGGACCCCTGTTTTTCAGGGGTCTGAAAGTATTGTGGACCCTTTTTCCCCCCAAAAACCAACACACAGACCACCTACTTTTGCAAATTTTGATATCTCTATGGTAGTTTTGTTATGTGAATAGTCTCAATGACCCCCTGGGTGGGTTACACAGACCCCTGGTGTCTGTGGGCCACCAATTGGGAACCACTGATCTAGAACATTTTGTTACCTAATTCTACTATGCAAACAGCTTTAACATCATATCTATAGATCTGTTTCAAGACACTGGCAACTACAGACACAGGAATATTTGCTTTCTCACATTTCCACCAGATGTTTAAAATCTCCACCTTATTGCAATGTCAGTGCCTACCATCACCTCTTTTTCCAAGACTTCCAAGGTGTCCAATGACATTGGAAGGCTGTCTTACCACTTTTCACTATAGCTTGTAGTTATCAAAAAGGTGGCTCCCTTAAAAAAGAAACAATTCCAGACTTCTGGAATACTGTCTTGAAAGTCCTGCTTCCATTTATCTTTATATTACTGCTATTTAACAAGATCTACAGAATTGCTAGTATCTGGTATATCTTAGCATATTATTTCAATTTATTTATTACGAATAAAGCCCCTTATTATTTAAGCACTAAATTATACAAGCAGTAACCATGTCCCTCCATTTAATTAATCAATTGCTTCCCATAAAAGCATCCCAAAACATTTATCACAGTAAACATGTACTTTGGGTTTAATGATACACTAGATAAGCTGGAGATCACCAGCAAACCAGCTATGTTTGAGCAGAGGAAATTCAGTAGTGATGCTGAATACACAAACTAGTCATCAGTTATCAGATGAGGGCCACTGAAAAGCACAGGAATCAAGCTGCAAAAAAGCTGGATTGGGGTGCAGCTATTTGGATCTACATGAGCAACAATGTTAAACTGATCCAAATTTGACATACTAATGCTTACTTGCCAGGAAGGCTGATTTAGGAAGATGAAGAACTACAGCTTTGTAAGAGATTAGACAACTGTACACCTGTTTCAGAATGGATTAAGTTTTCCATTAAGAACAAGTGGCCATACAAGTTATTCTTACCTGTAATACAAAAATGGGAAGGCGGAACCCATTGCATAACGCCAGTGTACGGTTACAGAAGCAAAGTTTTAAAACTGTAGTATAGAGTGGAAGTAACGTAAACATTTTCCTAAAGTTTCTGAAGAATGTGAAATTGCTTCAATTTATTTTATGGGAAGCAACAAATAAATGAAATTTAAATAAACAAGATTGTCCCTTCAACATTCTGCACCCCTTAGTGCTACAGTACTTTTTGGTGCCAGGTATACCATTTACAACATTAGAAATTTTGTCTATAAATTCATAACTAGCTATGGCAAAGTCTTCAAACCAAATAGCAGGAATAAAACAGTCAACATAAAACTGGACACAGCAGCTTTAGTTACAGATAGGTAGCCGTGTTGGTCTGCCATAGTCAAAACAAAAAAAAAAAAATTTCCTTCCAGTAGCACCTTGAATACCAACTAAGTTAGTTCTTGGTATGAGCTTTCGTGTGCATGCACACGAAAGCTCATACCAAGAACTAACTTAGTTGGTCTTTAAGGTGCTACTGGAAGGAAAAAAATTTTTTTGTTTTGACAGCAGCTTTAGTTCAGGTTCCAACTAGGGAACATAGGATGATCAGCTGCTATACAGCTATACAGAGTCAAGCCATTAGTTCACATAGCTCAGTACTTTCTACACCATGGGTCGGCAAACTAAGGCCCACAGGCCGGATCAGGACCAAGTGCCTTCTGGATCCGGCCCGCGGACAGACCAGGAATCGCCACATGGATCGCCAGTGCGTGTGTTCTTTCCCTCTCCCTCACATGGCGGTGGCGGTGCCTCCTCCTCTCTCCCTCCTCCTGGCTTCTCCCCACCCTGCCTAGAGGAGGAAGGGGGCTGGGCTTTGTTGGTGCCAGCAGCAGCAGAGCTCGAGCAGCTGCCATTTTAAGCAGCCCCTCCCCGGAGCCCTTTCGTGCACCGCTCATCGTCCCGCCCCCGCCGCCAGCCCCTGCTGCTCGTAAGACAGCCACCGGGGCTCGTCCCTGGTGCTCGTAAGCAGCCACCAGGGCTCGTCCGATGCTGTGGAGAAGGGAGGGGAGAGTCGTGGGGGGGCATGGCTTATAGTCCTGCCACCCAGAAGGTATCAGGGACAGGGGACCAGCCCCCTGCTGAAAAGGTTTGCTGACCCCTGGTCTACACTGACTGAGCAATAGCTCTCCAGAGTTTTTGGCATGAGTCTTTCCCAGCCCTACTTGGAAACACCAGGGATGAAACCTGGGATCTTCTGCTTCTAAGGCATCTACTCTTCTGAGCTACAGCCCTCCCCTTGAATTTAGGATGTAGTTGCTATCCTTATCTGGCCCCAAGCCATTTTTTCTGGCCACCCAAGACAAGTAGACACAGGCAGAGCCCAGCACCTTGATGAGAATGGAAATTGTCCCCAATCCTGGACATCAGAGTAATTATTTGATGACTGAAGTAAAAGCGCTGAGTCACCCCACCTTCAAGTAAGTTATGGGGAGAGAATGTGTTCCTGTGTGTGCAGTTTGCTCACACCCGTATCTGGCATGCAGCCCTGAAGTGTGAATATGACCCTTGGGTCAAAAAAGATGAGTTACCTCTCATTTAAGGAACTGGATGAGCTTTTTTATGGTTCCAATACTTGCAGCAAAACTGTAACAGGTTCATGGACCAAACAGAAGCCATTTTCCTGCTTTCAGTTGCACCATGTTGCATTGTGCCCTTTTAAGTACAAAATAGATATTAGAATCAATTTCTTGAGGAAGTTTGGCTACATACATGGGTCATTCAAAATCCATTTATAGCCAGCATACTGGGAGACCACTCTAAATCACTGCTGTAGGTTGACACCTTGAACAACAGTAGTCCTTTCAGAATTATGCAGCGGCTTGCGTATTTTGCATGTGCACGCACAGACACCATACTGTAACATATGAAAGCATCCATTCATGCATATTTTTTGGCTCAACTATCTAGGGAGCAAGCAAAATGTTGCCATAAGTCCAAAACTGATCATACTCTAGTACACAAGTGATTAGGCTAGATGCAAGTTTTGGTGGGAGGAAGTAAGCTCATTAGATAGTAAGTGGTTCTACCGACAAGAGAACTCAAGATTTCCAAAGAGTAAATATCCTGACTGACTGGATTACGGTATGACCTCTTAAACTGAGAAGATAACCTAAATGAACATCAATCAATCAATCAATCAGTTTCCAAAACAAAAGGGATTCACTGTGAAGGAATAGCTATTTAAATCAACAAGACCATCTACTCACTAAGCTTAGCTTCTCTTTCCTGTTTTGTCAGTATGGTCTAACCACCAATAGCAGCAGTTGTAAAACAGCTCTGACGCCTCAGCTCAGGCTTGCCAACACTCTCTGCTCTCACAAATTGCAGTTGTTTTATTTTACACTTGGCTCAGCACAGGCCTGCTTGTTTATCTTTCCCACAAGCTAAACTTAACAGTACAGGACACCCTTCTGCCAATCCAATACTTCTCCCACTTCTGTATCACTGCCCTCTATTTCAAAAACAGGTATGAACTGAGCATGTTGGCCTGTGTTCTCAAACTGTGAAAGTCTATGGAGACATGGTCACTAATGCAAATGGTGCAAACTTGTCACTGAGACTGACTAATGAAACATGTCTCTAGCTTGCATCAAGCATGAACGGTTTGCTGCTGCTTTCTAGTCAGGACATACATGAAGAGTGCACAGAAACAGTGTCAAAAGCTGCTAAGGCAAACCTTTATTTCTTCATGACATTTTTACTTCCTTAGAAAACCTTACAATATTTTATTTTGCCCAGTGCTCAGAGAACATGCAACTTTGCAGCAGGAATTATGACAAGAAAGGGGAACATAGAGAAATCAAGTCTGTTTATTGTGTCAAGAACTTAAACAAAAATAAAAGTTACACAGCACAATTGCTAGTATGCATCTTTGGAATACCGGTAGCTTCTATTCTGCCATGGGAACTTGAATGTTTAATAAAATTACCATGTTGCCTAATAAAATTCAGTAAAAAACAGGTTAACTAAAATAATTATTAAAAAGGCAACTATTACTAAGGCAATAAAACTCAAGCAGGATAACCCAGTAATAATGTTCACAAAGGACTACAATCATATTGAATTGGGCACATAAAGTTGTGCAAAACAAATATTTATAACTTTTCATTTATAATGGCATTTAAGTGGATTATTACCACAACCTTTTGCTTCATAATGCTCCAATAGGAATTGACACTCAAATTCAAGTTGACAGTATTTAATCCAGGCATAGGCAAACTTGGCCCTCCAGATGTTTTGGAACTACAACTCCCATCATCCCTAGCTAACAGGACCAGTGGTCAGGGATGATGGGAATTGTAGTCTCAAAACATTTGGAGGGCCGAGTTTGCCTATGCCTGATTTAATCTCTTCATATTTGGACTTGTCATCTTCCTTAGATTTGTGCAAATGTAAAAAAAATTACAAAGTTTGTTTCCACTAAGCCACCTTTGGTTGCCCGCCCCCCGAAATACAAAAAGTGGTCACATTTCTGAATCAGAAGCTGTATATTCTTCTAATGCTGATTAGTCAAAAAGTTTGTCTTTTCAAATTGATGTAAAACAGTTCAGAATTGTAGTTAGTTTCATTCCCAGTATTTTGGATCCAGCTGCTTCTATATAAAGATTAGCTTTATGTATTGATGATGAATATTATTGGTGAAAACCATTTCCTGAAGCTTTTGAGATTTATTAGGCTGTGTCCAACTAAGTTCAACTCCAAGTAGATTCACTGAAATTAATGGAGCTATGTTAGTAAAGTCCATTAAGTTCAATGGGTCTACTCCAAATATTAGATACAATTCAATGCAATTTTGTATTTAATATACGGCAATTCATATCCTATGCAAAAAAAACAACAAAAAAACCCAAAACCCTGAGATTTTAGGTTTTGCCCTAGATTAAATATATAGCTTTGCAGAATTCAGTTCCGGCAAAGAACAGTATGATAAGCGAAAGGTGAAGGGACAACAAGGATCAGTGACCAGATGTCATAAAGCAGCAACCAATACTGTAAGTTTCAGATTCTGAATGCTGCAGCCTTTTGCATGCACTGCCTTTATAATGGGAAAAGTACATATCCAAAATAAAATCTGTTTGTTTGGGTTTTTCTGAAGCATGAAGACTGAAATTCTTATAAATCTAAGTTTGATGCCAGAGACTAGATCCGCCTCATGCAGTGTTCTGCGCATGCGGATTTATAAAAGCCAAATAGTCCCGACAGTAAGCTGCTCTCATCACTGAAGTGATTTACTGTGCTTTAAAGGTCTTAAAGCATCTGTTCAAAGCTTTAGCTGCATTTACAATTTCTACAGCCTAAGAATGGGAGGTCTGAAGGCATCAAGTGAAATGTTGCGTTGCCTAATTGTGATCACATCTGCAAATTCTTGTTTGTGTGCTATATTCAACTAGAATTAATGCTGAACAGTGCTACTCAAGAGCTTCACATAATGGACCACACAGGATTTCCATACATGAAACTACATTACTGGTGCAAAGACATGCTTGGAAGAGCAAACAGTTCTCTTGAACAAAGAGCCTCAAAAGCAAAATATTCTGATGCTTTAACTCTTCTCAGTGAAAAGCCTGGTTTATCATTTGGATTACCAAAGCTTGAACATACTAAATTAACATTTTCCTTGTAGTCAAATCTGGGCTGGAAATACATGTATCCCAAGGAGAAAGAATCTTAGGAGACCACAAGAGATCATCTGGCTAATGGAAGAAAAGTATTCTTCTACTGGCAGAAAAATAGGTAGATACCTACCTCCTGGACCATTCAAAAATCAAAAGAACCAAGGGAAAAGAACTGAGCTCAGCTGTATTTGAATAACCATCCATACAGCTGTGAAGAAGCTAACCTCACCCTTCTGCTAAGATGGAGTTCAAAGTTACTGTAAAGAACAAATGTTTTAGGATGGATCAGAGGGTGGTTATGAATGAATGAAGTGGAAAGGACACTTCAAGGGGATGTCACTAAAGATGGGAAACCAATAAAGAATTAACTAGTCAAATATTCAGTAGAGCCAAGAACACCACAATCTAAGAGACTGCTTCTTTTAATTGCATCATTAATTCTGTCATCTGACATAAAGGCAAGAGTCAGTTCTTTGCTCCTCATCCCTGTAGGGGGCAGGGTCCAGTCCCTCCCCCCACAACATAGTTTACAAAGCATTTAAAGACTGCCTCTCTTATATAGTTTGCTGCATGTTATTTCATCCATTTTTAAAATGTCTGTAGCTGGTCTATTCTTGCAGTTCCAGGATAAGAAACCAAGAACTGCAGGTTGCATGAATATAAATCACACAGTTATTCTATGCATTGCACTATTTTAAACATTTAATAGTTTACAATGTCATTGCTTCATAACTGTCAGAAAAAAGAAGCCCTTAACAGTTCACATACCTTTTAGCTTTAAGTAAAATAATCAGCTAGTCAAACAAGTCAACACTCTAGATTGTGACTGGAACTAGTAGGTCTCATGCAAATATATCCATTCCACCAATATGTACTGGTCTGTAGACCAGGTGCAGCATGCAGCCTCTATATGGTCTCTCATTCCAACCCCCCCCCCAGCTGTGCTCTACCCACTTCTATTATGGTCTCTTTCCAAATGCCAGATCACCAAGTATGGAACAGCCACACTAGCCACTACACTCCATAGTGGGGCCTTTCAGCTTATGCTGCAACTGTGCATTCTATGCTGCTCACTGAGGCATTTCTTCCACTTATCTCTCCACCAACACCACAATGAGTAGAGATCAGCAGATGGGCAGTGCAAGCTCAGAGTCCTTACCACACAGTACAGTAAGTGAGCCACCCAACCAGAACACGGCAGCTAGAGAGGTCTTTGAAAAGACGTGGTAAGCCCTCTGAGCTCATAGGGCCCACCACCTGGTCTCTCTCATTCTTTCTGTGAGACACACACACACACTTCATATCATACAACACAGTTCATCATAGAATGTTACAGCCACATGTTCAGTAATAATTTCTCTTGGCCTCCCTAATCTCCATTAATACACCATTTGCATTGAATTCACACATTTCACTTTGTTGAAAAGGACTTTACTTAACAGAAGACTAACGAGACTTTCAAAAAGCTACATCTGCAAATTTTGAAATGTCTTAAGTATCAATTTTCCCACAGTTAAGAAACCTGATGATACTAGGCATAATGTTGCTTTAAGATACCACTTTTTTAAAAAAAGGTATTCTATCTGACTACGCAGTAGAGTAATACAACTTAGAACAGTAGAGATACAGGTT
Source organism: Podarcis filfolensis (assembly GCF_964270895.1). Classification (NCBI taxonomy): domain Eukaryota; kingdom Metazoa; phylum Chordata; class Lepidosauria; order Squamata; family Lacertidae; genus Podarcis; species Podarcis filfolensis. Next base: position 11,784,723 of record NC_139618.1, on the reverse strand, counting down.
CTATAAAGTGCACAAATATTTATAATAAAAAAAACTTGTGCATCTTCTAGAATCTGCTGTTCTGTTCAGTTGCATTTCCAAACTGTGCTGTCCAAGCTCTTTGTTTCACAGTTGCAAAGTACTTCACACGCCAGCTAGGAAGGGGCAGGAAAGCGAGGAGAAATGGAAAGCATTCACCTGATGTACGGAAGCTGGCCCACTGTACGCAACAGCTCTCCCCAGTAATTAATATATAATAATTCAAGACATTGTCTGCTAACAGTTCCATTTTAAAGTTACTCAAAATCTTCCTAATGTGAGAGTCAATGCCCCCCCAAGTCCAACAGTTTGAGAAACTTCCATGGTGAAGTTTCAAGGAAAATTGTCATGTGAAGTGCTATTAAAGCAAGGAACTTGCTTTTGAAACACACTGCTCTTTTTCCATTGCGGAAAAAAGTGCCATATGCAAAGGATATCCATTGTATGGCAGGGGGTTGGACTCGATGGCCCTTGTGGTCTCTTCCAACTCTATGATTCTATGATTCTATGAAATATATTGATGCAGCTTTCTGGTTAGTGAACCTACAGATATCTTACTCATATTATGGTAGCACTAAGCTACTGGAGTAAGAAGTTACTTTTAATACTACATCACTACCAAGGCAACATCAGACTCAGTCACCCAAAAGGTGTTAATCAACTATGCATAGCTTCTGCATCCTTTTAAGCCGACTGGCTTTCTGTCCAAACTGTAGGAATTATACTGCTTAAGGCATTGCTACTTAATGGGGATCAATGGCACCCTCAAATGTATGCTTGAGTTTCTCAGCTCTTGTAATAGTTACCTTAGTAAACACCATTCCAAGGGGAGAGAACACGATGTATCCCAAGTAGTTGTCTACAATAAATCTGAATCTTGTGGCACTCAATGACTAGCAGATTTATTGTGACATAAGCTGCCACAAGAAACTTGTTAAGTCTTTCAGGTGTCACAAGATGCTTTCCCGCCCTGCAACAGACTAAAATGGCCAGCTCTCAAGAAGTTAAGTGCCTAATAACACAGCTGATGTATGTGTGACAGAAGTAGACAGTAATACAACTTGCTAACATTCTGTTTAAAGATTAGAACAGCTGAAAGTGGAACACAAGTGCCAGTGAACAGGAGGGGGGTGGGAACATAAGCAGCACAAGGGAGTAACCCTCTTGGAGCAGTCAGACATAGGAAACACAGAGCTGGGAAGTCTGAATTTCCTGATCAGTCTTTTGCGAGGAGAGTTCTTTAATCAAGAGGAAGTTTTACTTTGCAGAGATTCTGACACAGAACATAAATCGAATAGAGCCCTGTGAGGTTTTTGGCAGGTTGTTGTTTTTTTTTAAGCCTTGTCTGGAATATGTATCTACGTCTACCAGATCCTGTTGTAACTAAACACATACTGATATGGACACATATAATGTGTTATTATACTCACTTCAAAGGAGTTCTGATCCACATACCCTGAAATGTATCTTGGAAATTTCAACTTTTGTCATATTCGCATTAACTTAGTATTATGAATAGCATTATATCATCAAGGGTCCACAACTTTTGGCTGGCCCTGGAAGCCAGATCAAACATTTGGGTCACCAGGACCTGACCATTCACTGGTCCCTGGCCTCACACTTTTCCACAAAGTATGGGACAATCCTTCATTTGAGTTTGGATCTGGACTTAAACAAGTGTTGCCCAAGTGTCCCAGGTGGCTCAGCAGCTTAGTGTCTAAAGAAGCCCACACCATCCTTTCCAGCTCTGGAAATGGGGGCGGGAGGGAGGTTGTCTGTTTGGTTTAGCGCTGCCAAGAAACAGCCTTCTGCCTAGCCTTGGTACTGAAAAGAGAGCAGGGATCACTGCACAACAGGTGGGATTATTTCCAAGGACTTCTCCAGATCAAAGGCTGGGAGGAAGGCTGGGATCTTTACACTTGTCAGAGGGCAGCATGGAGAGCAAAAATGTAGAATCCTACCTCAATCCTGGTAAGAAGCACAAGGTTCTGCAGCCATATCACTTGCTGGAGTAGAAACTGCAAGTGTCAGTTGGATATACATCCAAATGTCAATGCCATCTTTCTCCCTTCCCTTCTCTGTCTCTCTCTCGGCCATTCACAAATAAAATTGTAACACAATTTTAAAAGGTGACTATGCAAAGCAAAAGGTAAACTACTTCACTGCAGAGTAACAATAAAATACAAGCAACTATCGATTCACCTGTGTCCAATTGGCAAGTGACCGTGCATGAATGCATCATGGTGACCCAGAAGTGGCCAGAAAAGGGGGAGTAATGGGGTAATGCACGCTCTACCGACGTCCATGGGTGTCAGGAATGTAACCCCCATGCAAACCAGCCATTACCTGTAGCAGCAACCAATATAATTACAACTTAACAGTATAAACCAGCACCATTATTCAAGTAAAAGCTGAGTTAAACCACTAATCCTTTGACCCATTTAAAAGCAGTCAACAGTGCTCCTCTCATAAGAAATTTCACAATGCTAGAGCCACCACTGAAAAGGCCTTGTATTTTGTGCCCACCAGCCTGATGGACCTTACTGGTGGCCCCATGAGCAGAACCTTTGCTGCCAATCTTAAGGTCCAAGTGCAGGTAATCCTTCAAATAACTTGACCCCAAGTAATTCAGTGCTTCAAAGATAACTGGCAGCAAGAATACACTGGCAAATAGTGCATCCGGTACAGAACTGGTATAATATGGCCATGGGACAGAATAGAAGTTTAGCTAGCACTACCTCAGAAGGTCATCTCTCTAAAAACTGTGCTGCCTATTCACACTGCATTACTTCCAGTGGGTTGTGCAGTCACATCCCGATGCAATATCACTCAATTTTTACATGTTATTAGAACTGGATCAGGATGTAAGCATTTGAGATTGCACTATAAAAAACCCTAAAGGATTATGAGCATATGAAGGTGCCTTTTACAGAGTTAGCTCTGTAAAGTCCTAGACCTTAGGCAGAAGGGCAAGCCCAACTCACAAAGATCCTTTTAACCAGAGATGCCAGGAGTTGAACTAGAACATTCAACATACATGCACAGCAGGTACTCTGCTACTGAGCTATAACCATTCCACAAATTAATAGTACAGCCACCCTATCCAGGGCATGGATTTAGACATGTGGTTTGATTGCATGTAGGCAGTGTTAGAAACCCAGATATACAATCTAATCACCAAATAGCACCTTGAGCTATGGTTGTCCCATTAAGTTTACTGCTACTACTACTACTATTTTCATTTCTATAAGCTGCAAAATTCACTTGGTGCCTGGCTAACTTCAAGCATTGCATGTAGATTTTCGTAAGAAACTCACGATATGGAGTGCAGAGGGAGCAAAGCCTTACAGATCTGTTTATATTCATAAAAACCCTGTTTTTACATTATTCTTTAAAAAATTCTACCTAATACCAAGCTACATTAATTTCTTCATCTTTCTGCCATCAACCCAGCATTTTTATGTTGTTATTTATTTCAACTATTTACATATATTGCTTAACACTACAGTTTCTAATTGGTGTTCCAAGGGGGAAAAATCTTCAAAATATAAATATTATGTTAACAGAAAAATGGAATCCTTAACTGTCCCTTCTATCCTCCCCAACCCCTTTGGGGTTACTAGAGGGCCAATGATGTGTGTTGCAGTCACAACTCAGAGTTCGTATTAGGGGCAATTCATACTAGTATCTTGTTCTTACTGCATGTTGTGGAGTTTGATACTCTGATTTTTCCATGCAGATATACAGGATAACATACATGATGCAAAATAAAAAATACCTACTTTCGCATTGCTACAAAAGGCATTTTGTCAGTTGACATAGTACTTTACACAACAATTAAAATAATGTAACATTTGTATTTAGCTGCTGTACTAGCATATTTGAGAGGCAGTATGGTGCTATTTGATAGAGCCAAAGCAAACAAACCTAGGTATTTACTTGCCTTGCATTTAAGATTAAAGGCAGCTTTATAAGACACCCTGCATTGCTTTTAGTAACTTTAACCTTCTGTTGGCATTTAATAGGCTCCTTTATTTTATACTGCTGCAGCAATCTCTTTCCTTCCCCTTGTACACCCCTTCTGATACTCTTAAACCAGGGCCTCGCCATTTAATATATCAAACTCCATATATCTGATTATTGTATTGTAATCTGCAAGTACTGGTATTTTTACACAAGGGAAGAGGAGGCTGTTAGGTTTGACCAACACCTTAATCAAAGGACTGGTGAATCTGTATGGGGAGAACAACTTCATTCTCACAGGAGGAGTCAGAGAGGCTACAAGAAAGCATGAACACAGGAGTTGGGAGGAGGAGGAGAAGAGCAGTGACACATGCTGTTTTCTACACCCAGGACTGCAGCCACTGTTGGCTCATTTCTCTTTCGGTCTGGCAATGAGTAGCACATGGGGCTACATTGCATGTCTAACCACTCAGGAAACCTATGTGCATGCCTGCTGGGACAGGACAAGCTCTGAATCAGAAGCTAGAGTGTTAGCAAAGCAAGGCCAGGGACAAAGGAAGGGGGAGGGGAGTAGTTATGAAGCAAGTTGTGGAAGCAAATTAGATAAGTGAAGGAAGCAGCCAGTCTTTCCAACAACATCCTTTCCAGTGCCCCAAACCCCATAGTAAGGTTACAATCCTTCACAAATTTTATCCCCAAGCTTCAGATCTAGTCACTTCTGATCCAAAAGTTCACTACCCACATCCTGCCACTTCTGAAAAAAGCAGCCTTGAGACAATGATCACCTAGCTAAGCAGAAGGGGTTAGAAAGGAACAGCCTTGGCAGCAGTGTCAGCAATATTGGGGGGGGGGCACTGAGGACTATGATAGCTCTCTCTGTTATGGATTTAAACAGTGTTTTTTTTCGGGGGGGGGGAATGCAGGGGTATGTATACCCCTAAACATTTTGTGAATCTTTGTACTTTTGTCCATTTACTGTATTTACTTCCCCTGATTTGAAGAAGAAAATGGTGATTTTCTTGAGTCAAAATGAGAGTGCCCCTAAACATTTTTTTAGAAAAAAGCACTGGATTTAAAACATTAATTCCCCTGAAATATCACCACAATATAATAATCTACAAATGTCAACCTTACCCTGCTTTATTCAAAATAGGCAATGTACAATGTTATCCTATAGACTGAGCAGGAATCTAGATTCCTGTCCACCCACCCCAGTTACAGAAGACACAACTTGCTCCCAATTCCAGCTGCCCAGTAAATCCTCTATCACTCACATAAACAATCCTCAAACTTCAACCTGTTTCTCCTCTCCAGTTTCCAGTCCTTCACATGGGAACACTCATGGAGGAACAGGAGGGAGGGAAAGAAGGACAAAAGAAATCAATGTAGCGCCCCAAAGCATTCTTTAATAAACCAAATTAAATGCACGGTTGACCTCCCTTCACACAAGGTGCCTGTTAGCTATGGGGATGTCACTTTCATACAGTACCACTGAAAAAGCAACACAGTTGGTTACATTTTCAGTTCCTCAGGCAAGACCAGAGTTCAACTATTAATGCTTTAAACTCAACAGCTAAGGTTCCACCTCCAAATAATGGTACTCATCTTCACAACTAACCAGGGTCTGTTTCTCCAGTTATGATTCTAACCCTTCCTTCTGCACTCTACACACACTTTATGTTCCCTTCTGTTTGTCACCTCTTCATCTTCCATCACCATTTTGCACCCCAAACATTCATGTCCACCCCAGCTACACAAGCCACACCTTGCTCTCAGCTCGATCTGTCAAATAACTCACCTATCACTCACATAAAGAACCTAGTCTATCCTCAAACGTCAGAATGTACCTCCTCTCTAGCTTCCCCCCACTTCATCTAGGCACTTTCAGCCCTTACTTAACCCACCCCAGCCTGCTTACTCTTCCTTCATTTCCAAGTCTCACTCAGAGCTCTCAGGCCATCCCCATCAAACTTTACAGCTACCCAAAGTTTGCCTCACTTAAAGTCTCCTTAGCTACTGTTTGCCGGCCTGTTCCCATTACCTCTCAACTTACCCAAACTTACCACCCCAACTGATCGCCAAGATCCTTCTCGCACTTCTCATGCCCCTTCTCCAACTCACTCAGGTCTCCCCACCCCTGTACTCCTTCCCAGGACACTTCCAAGCCACTCCTCCTTGTTTTAACTCCAGCTGCCCTACATAGCCGGCTTACCATCTCCCAGCCCTTTATCACGCCTCCTATCTTTCCCCTCATGGTGCCTAGCTACATTCAGTTCTTTGCCAATTTCTGTACTAGAGACTGGAGAGCAGGAATATTTAAAACCCAGTAATGCTTCTTTTGTACTTTTGAACTCCTCTTTCCATGCACAAAGATTGCCCCCACCTACCTCAACCCCATGATCTGCCCCCCCCCAACTCACCCACTTACCCACACACTCCCTAAGTTACTTTTACACCCTACTTGCTGTGTCAGAGCCCATGCCCTCTGGCCTCTACCGCTCTAACCCCACCTCCTTCGTTCCAGATCAGCCACCTTTTTTACTCCTCACCTCAGCACTCCCTATTCAGGTGGCTTAAGTAAGGCTTCCCCCACCTCCAACTAAACTACATGGAGCCCCTTTCTGGAATAAGCATCGCCCACCCCTGCCCAATGATCTCCACACTCCTCCTAGTTACTTAGCACCTATTTATCACCAGTTATCACCCACTTATTACAATTCCATATAACCCACCTTTCAGAATATAAAAACCTTCCAAGGCAGCTGACAAGAAGTCACCAGAAACCTTCACCCAGAGCACCTGATGGCAGATCACCCAGCAAGGGGTGGGGGAAAGCCCACCTAGAGCCCACCTACCTAGCCTCCAATATTCAGGCGCCCCACTTCACTTCCACCCTACCTCAACACTCCCACCCCGCTTCTTACGTTCTCCCCCTTTCCCCAAACACCAAAGCCCCCCACCCCTCCAACCTAGTGTCCCCTTTTCGGGGAACTTTCCTCCCCTTCGACCCCCACGATCCTTACTCCTGCCTCACCCCCTACTTTTCGCTCTTCCCCCGCTCCCCAAACCAGCGCCCTCCGACCACGTTTCACACCACCCCTCCCCCAACCCCACTTCCTCCCACCGCCTCCCCTCAGGAACCCCAGGCCGGCCAGGTCCGAGGGGGGCAGGGAGAGACGGGCCTGCCTGCCTCTGCCTGCGCTGTGGTGTGTTTTGCCCCGACCGACGGACGGACCGACCTGCCAGCTGTCTCCGCAGTAGCAGCGCGGACTGGAGCTCCGTCATTCTCCCCGCCGGTGCCCGGGGAGGGGAGTGTGGGGCGGCCGCTGTGGAGGCGACGGCGTGCTCCTCCTCCTCCTCCTCCTCTTGCCGGGCTAGAGCCAGCCGGCTAGCGCTCGCCCCTCCTCGCTCAAGCCGACCCCGCCGCCGCCGGGGGCCTTCCCGTCCTCTCAGCGGCGCCGCCTCGCGTCCCTCGTCCGGGGGTTGGGAGGGGGCTGGGGGGGAGGAAGGGGGCGAGGGGGAGGGGGAGCAGCCGCCGCCGCTCCTGAGGAGATTCTGAGGCGGTGGCGGGCGACGCGTGGCGGAAGAGGAGGGGTCCCGCCAGCCCCGCGTTTCTCTCGCTCTCTCTCTCTCCCTCACGGAAACCTTCCCCTCAGCTTCTGCCGCTTTTTCTCTTCTTTCCCTCTTCCTTTTTTTAAAAAAAGGAAAAATCTTTCCTTTCTCTCTTTTCCAGCCCCCCCTCCCCTCTTCACGGAATTTCACTGCACTCGGGCGCCGCGGCGCGCAGGCGCACTGCTCGCTCCTCTTTCCGCGCAGGCGCCTTCTCTCGCAATTTCGCCTCCTTTTCTTTCTCTCTCGATGGTCCGCCTACAAAGGAGCGAGGGAGGCGCCCGCCATGTTTGGAAGGTCGACGGGTGGGAGGGAAACAAGCGGCGCTGTGTAGAGCGTAGGGAGGAAGGGGGGGGGTTGATTCAGTGAACTCGGCGCCATCTTGGGAAGGGCAAGAGCCGTCCTGACTGACTTTGCTAACCCTAAAAGTTTGTCAAAATGGGGGGGGGGAGAGAATTTGTTACTCCAACTTCGGACAAAGAACGCACACTATTTTTTAAAAAAATGTATTTAAAATGTTTATAATACGTCCTTCATTGTATAAATTCGTGTGTGGACCAAAACTGTAATACACAAATTGTGGCTTTCAAATCTCACGGTTGTGTGTTTTATTTGTAGTTTTCTGTAACTGCTGCCTTTTTATTTTTATTTTATTAATTTTAATTTCATAAACACAGAGCATATTAACAATGCAGAGCATATTAGAAAATAAAGCAAATACTTCATATAATCAGGTCAAAGGTCGGACAAAGAGACAGTAGTACATTATTGAAATGGTAGAATCTAAGATTAAATACAATTATATAAACGATATATCTCTTCATAATTTAGCAAAAGGATCTTTTCTTCACAGTAACCAGCGATACAGACATTTCAGTGAACTCGCACCGTTGCTGAGCTTAAGGCCCAAGATTTCCTTGTTTTGTAATTGTATGTTTTTATTTATTTATATGATGCTCTTTTTAACCTTTTTCATGGTGCTTTGTGGGATAGTATTAAAAAAAAATCTGGTCTTAAACAGCATTTGCAACAGCCCATGACATTTGTTTGTTTATAACTGAGAAACATCAATCTATCGCCTTCCTTCCTGACACATTGTGAAAGGGTTTTTGTTGTGTTTTTGTGTGTGAGAGACTTTAACAGGCAGTAATTTTCACAGGTGAAAGCTACACTGTGGAATTTCTGCCTGCCTGGCTGCTTGCAAAAGCACGAAAGCACCAGCAGAAAAGGAAGATGGCAACTGCTAGTCTCAAACCTTCTGCCTATTGGCACAGTGGTGAGGAAACAGTATTGCAGTTTTGGACTTGGAAAAAGCACAATTAAAAAGCATGTGCAACTGAAAGCAGATTTGGGGGCTAATCCTTGGAGAGTACTATATTTTGTAGAAGGTTCTAGAAAGGGAGGTAACAGGACTCAAACAGCAACTTCTGCTGCAGCAACCTTTTGCCCTAATCCCTGCAGTGTGAGGATTCTCTCATAAAGAAATACTGTAAACATACTCTTGCTCCTGCACGGGGCATCTTAATGTGTTTTTATTCAGTAAATTCCAGAGTTGGGACCTCAGACTGCTGCCGTTTGTAGTTGCTCAGCATTCTTCGCAGCTTCACAACAGCCCTGCAGGGTAGGTTGCACTTAGTGAGAGAGTGATTTGCCCAAGAGCTTCATGGCCGTCAAGTTGCTAAACTACAGTCTACAACCATGGAGGCTGTTTCCCTTGACTCCCATCCTGCAGGGCTTTCACCACCTCATTCACATACAAATCTTTGTGTGATCTGAGTTGCAACCTGGCAACTCTTACCAAGCCGTGTCCGCACCACTTAAGAGTAAAATCTTCACGGTTGTGGAGCAGAAAGGCATGCCCGTGCTGCCCTGTTTAATAAATAGATCCAAAGAGATAAATGAATTTCATTATTAGTTTCCTCACCACTTTGGTAATTATATACCGTATTTTTCGCCCCATAGGACGCACCGGCCCATAAGACGCACCACGTTTTTTGGGGGGAAATAAAGAAAAAAAAATTTATTTCCCCCCAGGCGCTTGTGGGGCCGGCTGTCCCCGGAGCTTGCGGGGCAGGCAGCGGGGAGAAGCGCTCTTCTCCCCACCGCCCGCCTGCAGAACAGGTCCGGGGACAGCGGGAAGACGCGCTGCGCCTCCCAGCTGTCCCCGGAGCTTGCGGGGCAGGCAGCGGGGAGAAGCGCTCTTCTCCCCGCCGCCTGCCTGCAGACCAGGTCCGCGGACAGCGGGAAGATGCGCTGCGCCTCCCCACTGTCCCCGGAGCTTGCGGGGCTGGCAGCGGGGAGAAGCACGCGTCTCCCCGCTGTCAGCCTCCAAACCACATTGGGAGACAGCGGGATGGCGGCGTTCCGCCTCCCCGCTGTCCCCCGACCTTGTGGGGCTGGCGCTGCGGCTCTCCTGAAGCCTGGAGAGCGAGAGGGGTCAGTGCACACCGACCCCTCTCGCTCTCCAGGCTTCAGTGAAAGCCTGCATTCGCCCCATAGGACGCACACACATTTCCCCTTCATTTTTGGAGGGGAAAAAGTGCGTCCTATAGGGCGAAAAATACGGTACATATACTTATACAGTGGTACCTCGGGTTAAGAACTTAATTCGTTCTGGAGGTCTGTTCTTAACCTGAAACTGTTCTTAACCTGAAGCACCACTTTAGCTAATGGGGCCTCCTGCTGCTGCTGTGCCGCCCCTGCACGATTTCTGTTCTTATCCTGAAGCAAAGTTCTTAACCCAAGGTAATATTTCTGGGTTAGCGGAGTCTGTAACCTGAAGCGTATGTAACCTGAAGCATATGTAACCCGAGGTACCACTGTAGTTAAATAGAACTGTGAGCAACACCTGCTACTTCTCACAGAACTATAGTTCTCAGCACCCTGAACAAACTACAGCTCCCAGGATCCTTTGAGGGAAGCCATGTGCTTTAAACAGAAGCTTAGCGTTCATTTACAGTAAGTCCGCCATTTATACTCATTTGTGTGCATACAGCTTTATGCATGTGGCAAAATTATATTTTAAAAATTGGAAAGGCATCAGGGTTCCAGGAAAATAGCTTTGGCAATCTCTCCCGCCTTTGAGCCCAATGGATTTTGACTGTGTGATTTTGCCTTTGGTGCAATCCCTGAAACATAGCCCCATTGTAAGTTGTGAGCTTACCGTATATACCTGGTCATTTGTTTTATGTATGTGCCGTGTACATCAGATTGCACGTAAGTAGCATCTGCTTAAAATAAAAATAATAATTAAAAATAAATGCATGGTGTGGATGTGTCCAAAGAAGCCTATGTAGGGAGAGGTTGGAGGCATACTGAAAATGCACATCAGCAATTAGCACTAAGGCAGCCGACTAAGCAAGCCCAATGAGCATCTGGTCCCAGGCTTCTCTATTATGGAGAAATGCATTTCCATTGAAATGACAGCAATGATTTTGACATTTGCATTGGTACATTTAAATCAACACAAGCAAATTTTAAATAAATCTGTGTGAGGAATTAGCCTGCTCCACCCTCTGCCCTCTCCCGGGAAAGTTTCATGTGCACATGCGCAGTGCGCACAAACACAAAATCTCTCCGCCCCCCCAAAAAATTCTGAACATTCCAATGGGAAGAGAGATGTACAGGGTGAGTCTTTTAAAAGAGGCCCCATGGAACATGTGTACTCTGTATCCATGGGGCCTCTTTTAAAGGACTCACCCTGTACATGTGGTCTCTCTCTCTCTCTCTGTGTGTGTGTGTGTGTGTGTGTGAGAGAGAGAGAGAGAGAGAGAGAAAGTTCATATATGACTGACTGAGAGAGAAGTGCACATGTGTTTAATCTGTGTGGATGCATGTGAGTGTGGTTTGGGCACCTTGTATATTTTCCTGGTACAGGGGGATACTCCCTGTTGTTATTAAGCAGCTACAGCATAATTGTGTGTGTGTTGCGGTGTGTGTAAGAATCAATATTGTGTGATCTCCACAATCAGGACCGGCAGGACATCACCGGCTGACTATGGTAAGTCTGAGGTTGTCCAGGACAAGGGGAAGCAGCAATGAGTGCTTGCTCTAATTTTGTGGTTATGGCACACCCTTAAAGGGTAAAGGGACCCCTGACCATTAGGTCCAGTTGCAGCCGACTCTGGGGTTGCGGCGCTCATCTCACTTTATTGGCCGAGGGAGCCGGCATACAGCTTCCGGGTCATGTGGCCAGCATGACTAAACCGCTTCTGGTGAACCAGAGCCACGCACAGAAACACTGTTTACCTTCCCACCAGAGCACTTTGACGTGATTTCGAACTGCTAAGTTGGCAGGAACAGGGACTGAGCAATGGGAGCTCACCCCGTTGCGGGGATTCAAACCGCCGACCTTCTGATCGGCAAGTCCTAGGCTCTGTGGTTTAACCCACAGCGCCACCCGCGTCCCATGGCACACCCTTACAACAGGCTTTATCCCCATGACAGCCATTTTGTGACTGGTGCCCACAGCACACACTCAAAATTCAAAATGTGCCCCCTGGCCCAAAGAGGTTAGCAGCCCCTGACCTAACTAATCCAGCAAAGTGAGCATTGGGAGAGTTTTGATGTTCTGAACTGAACCTGAGCTGTCATTAATGAATTCTGACTCAGAAGAAAACACCATAAATCATGCCATTTATATAAATACGGAGATAATAGAATTTTGGGTGTGCTTTTTTCTTAGTCTCCCTCTCCTGCCCCACCACACAAACACCCTACCACCCTGACAGAATGATAACAGCATATGAAGTGGGGGCAGAGGAGGGGCGGCAGTTGGGGGGAGGCAGGTGTGTACTGTGTTCAAAATGAGGGCGACTGGGGCAAGTGAGTAATACAATATGGAAGATCCATTAGCTAAGGTTTTTGGATGAAAGCCAGGTTAGACTAACTGAGTTAGGAATTTATTAGTAATAATGGACACAGGCCAACCACAGTTGATTATTTTATTTATTTTATTTCTACGCCACCCTTGCCATCTGTGGATCACATGGCAATTTACAATATAAAAAACACAAAAATGCATACCATAGTAACAAACAAAAGCTATAACCCCACACATACATTGAAAGCATAAGCTTCCCCAAAGAATCATGGCAACTGTAGCTTACCATGTGCAGAGCTACAATTTCCAACACGTTTAACAAACTCGCAGGTTTCTTTGGGGGAAGTAATATGCTTTGAAGGTATGGCGGGTACCCAGTCATAAGTTCCCAAGTGGATTCATGTACTGTTAGCCAGAGACTTCTGCCTGGACTCTGAAATTCCTGACTCTCTCACCATCTCTTTTGCTCCTATGGCCCTAGGAGTGATAAGGGGTCCAAGAGCTGGCAAGAAACCAAGGCGACTGGTGTGGAGAGCTCCAGTGCTGAAGTGGGGATGTCTAGATCAGGCATAGACAAAGTCGGCCCTCCAGGACCAGTGGTCAGGGATGATGGGAATTGTAGTCCCAAAACATCTGGAGGGCTGAGTTTGCCTATGCCTGGTCTAGATCAAGTGGTTCCTCCAGGTCTGTGGTGGAGTGAAGATCTGCTTGAGGGACCTGCTCTTCCTCTTAGGAGGTTCCAGGTCTGAGGTTCCAGATCCTCTGAACCTTTCATCAAGTACGTATAGGATGGCTCAGTTAGCCACTAGGCTACATAACCACTCTAAAGGGTTTTGTAGTCTGGTGGCATGTGTAAAGGGAAGCTTTAACTCTTCCGACATGCTAGGACGAGCACTTACCATAAATCAGTCTTAAAAAAAAATTAAAAAAGTTTTGCCGGCCATCAATCTGCCTGCGAACACACACTTCTGACAATGCTATTAATAGAAAGTTTGATCACAGTTCTGGGTACTGAAGGTTACATGCAATGCTCCAGTATCCGAGCCATACTGTGCAATATCATAAGGTCATCTGTTGACAGCAACAACGTACCCTTCCTTATCTGAGCTGGAATCTGGCCTGAGGATGGCATCAGGTACAATTTCAATGTGGGTGTCGAAACCACCTGCATTTCAGCCACCACTCGAGGTCTGGAGAAAGTGAGGGTCTCTCCTGCCTTCCTCTCCCACTGCAGGGTCTTGTAGGACTCACTGGCTGCTTGCCATGCCTTCTGATTTATAAATAAACCCTGGACATTCTGTGGATCAGCTGTGGCCAGACAGCCACGACTTCTCTGTGTCAGCAGGGTCACGGCTGGGCTTCCCCCCAGCCCACTCTTTCAATCCAGTCTCCAAACTGGATCTCCAGGGACCAATCTCAATTTCACCAGGCTACGGTGGCCATATAACACTGACTCGCGATATGGTCTATGCTCACTTGATCCAGGTTCTCAGCTACCTCTTGTCGGGGTTGTCCCCTCAGCCTGGCAGCCAGCAGGTGGTGGGCAGCCTAAGGGCTCGTTGACACATTGCACCAGGTGGTGTGTTGGAACTACTTTGTCTTTATAATGAAACCCTAAGATCCGCCAAACAGAGCCAGGTGCCAAAGAGCAACTCAGAGGGAGAGGAATACACTTCCAATTAAGGAACAGGGAGCCTGCTCAGACCAGGGGTGATTTGTGCTGGCTGCAGCTGATGGGAGCTGTAGTTCAAAACACCTGGAGGGTGCCCAGTTGTGGAAGGTGGCTATACCCGAAACCCCAGCTGTCTAACAATAGGTTATCTAGTTACAGGTAGGTAGGTAGCTGTGTTGGTCTGCCGTAGTCGAAACAAAATTTTAAAATTCCTTCCAGTAGCACCTTAGAGACCAACTCGTGCATGCACACGAAAGCTCATACCAATAACAAACTTAGTTGGTCTCTAAGGTGCTACTGGAAGGAATTTTTTTTTAGTTTGTTTCGAAAAGGTTATCTGCAATTCAGTGGCAGGCTGTGTACTGCACATTGCCTTGGTGTTTGTGTGCATGTTTCAGGATGTTTCGGGTTATACTGGCTGGCACTGATGGGAGTTATAGTCCAAAACCTCTGCAGGGCGCCAGATGGGCAAGAGTTGCTCTAGAGCAGTCTTCTCAGTCACCCCGTTTTACAGCACCTTGGGCCAGTCACAACCCTCACAGGGTTGTTGGGAGGATAAAAATGGGAGAGGAGAACCCTGTACCCTGTACGATGAAAGGTGGGATATAAATGTAATGTCTGGATGGATGCAGAGGAATGGTGGGAGGCCCCAGCTGGGGGAACCCCCAAGGGAAGAAGGCTCAGAGCCTGGTGGTGGGGTGGCAATGAATGGTCAGAGGGAGAAGGACTGAGAAGAGGAGGCGTCAGAAGTTGAGAGGTAAGAGGTTCAGTGAGCAGGAGAAGTCTGTGTCAGAGAGCAATCCAGTCTCAGAGGCAGAAGCAGAGGCTGGAGAGGAGGGGGACCAGGAGACAGAGATGAGGCAGGCTGCTGAAGAATCCAGGGAGTCTTCCTCTCCTGCTGCAACCAGCTCCCCTCCCCTCTGGTCTCACAGAACATGCAGAGAAATGAAGAGGGTGGAGCAACGAAAGACAAGACAACGGAGCCTTAGGCTGCTAGGGGAGGACCTGAGGGAGGAGGAGCCTCAGAGAGTGGTGGGAAGGCCTTACCATTGCCTCATTGGGGCAAGACCTACTGGGAAGAGTTGCTGGGATCACTAGGCCTGCTGTTTAGTGTTGTTTTTTAAATAAAGAGTAAATACACTGATACCAGTGTTTTTTATTGTGAACCTACTCCTGACTCTGGCTCCAGGGGAAAAAATACCACATATACAAACATGGGAGGGGAAACCCTGGTGGCGGAATCAAAACAGCCCCATAAGGACTGAGCATGCTGAGTGGACAGAATACTGGCTGACTGGAGGGGGAGGGGGGAGTGAGGGGAGGGAACGGGATGGAATATTCTAGAAGGCAGCATGACTGGCTAGCTTCCTAAAACCCCAAAACAGGAGCACTCCACACACACTGCACAATTTTGTTGCAGGTCCCTGCTTGTGTAGTATTTAACATCCCTCTGACCTGACGCCTTGCTCCATTTTGGATTATATTTCCCTACAACGCAAGATCCATAGCTGTCAACTTTCAGATTTGAAAATAAGGGATCAGCAGCCTCACCTGTCCCGGGGACAGTCTACGGGATATCTAACAATCCGGGATAGCAGCGGGAAGCAGTGGGAAACGGCGCTGGAATAAGGGAATTTCCCACAAAAAAGGGAAGGTTGACAGCTATGGCAAGATCACACTGTTGGGCTCATATGTATCTCTTCACCTCCTAGCGTCTGTAGTTGTTGTGATCTGAGAAACCCTTTGGGGGAAAAGAACACATGGCTTCTCTTGGTTATATTTGGTGACTGAATTTCTCCAGGCAATTCGTCTGGTGGCTTTGCTCCTCTGTTTTCTCAGGAGCCCCTTTGATAAACCTCCAGATCATGCTGCTTCGTACAGTCTTTTAAGCGAAGGAACTGTTTTGAAATGGATAACCCGCCCCCCTCCTTTGGGGCCAATCCTGTCTGATTTGGACACCAGCAGCTGGCAGATGGAGAAAATGTTAGATTTGGACACTGGAAACTGAAGGTTCAGGTCCCCAACGAAATGAAGCTTACAGGTCATTTACAGGTCAGCCTAGTCTACCTTACAGGGCCATTGTGAGGCTAAAGCAGCACTCTGTGATCCTTGGAAGAAGAGAGGCAGAGTGCTAAAGAAATAAATAAAAACAAGTATTTAATATGTTTGTTGTTCATTAATAAGCCCTGAACATTGACAGAATGGAAGGGAAGGATATGAATTATTAGAAAGAGGGAGAGTTGGGAGAGTGAGCAGGTTTGACCACTTTGCCTCACGCTAGGTTATCAGGGGTTTGAGACATACTTCAGGAGCTGCAGTGTGTAAAACAGCAAGCTAGGCGCTTGCATCCTTCTGTGATTCGATTTCTAGAGACCCTCCAGGGAGGGAGTTGAACCCCCAAGAGCGAGACCTCTAACAACTGCACAAAATTTCAACCAAGCATTTTCTCCTCAAAGGCAAAACGCAGACAAGGGTTTGGCAGAAAGCTGAGGTTGTGTCTGGTAAGCGCAGACAGTTATTCTGTGAACCATGTGCAGATGCATGGCTGCTTTCATCATGGACTCTGGATTTCAAGATGTGGATCGGCCTGGCAAACGTCCGTTTGTTATGGGCAGGAACCTTTTATTACCTTTTATTGGCGTCTGCAGACGTTGGTGTGTTACCAAGGCGGAATGCAGAAGACTGAATCATCTGGAAGGCAGAGGCATGAGTTCATTGGCAAGCTTTCTGGACTGCAGCCAAGTCACTGTTTTCTTTCCAGTCATCTCTGCCGGGGAGATCTCCCCAAAGGAAGACGAAGAAAGACATCTAATCCCATGCATATCATTTCAATGCACATCCCACGTTTCTCTCGGCGACGCCAACTGTTTTGCAAGCACTGGCAGTGCAGGAAGGCTGTGTGCGCCTGCTGCTCAACACTGTGCCTCTGAAAAAAATGAAAAAAATAGAATTATACTTAATGGGATAAATGCAGGGAATTGCGTAAAAGGTGCCAGATCATATGCAAAGTATTCTTGGATGTCTATAAGGAATTCAAGGAACACACTGTCTCTGTAGGCTGCCAGTTCGAAAGTGTGTTTGTTATTGTACACAGGGAAAAATGTTTGTCCTAGTAAATAGATCAGCTAGGAAGCTGCCTTGCACTGCGTCAGATCCTTCGCTGATCCACCTTTAGCCTTGTCTACACACTGACTGGCAGGGTTTCAGACATTCCCAGCACTTACTGGAGATGGGGGGGGGTTTAAACCTTCTGCATGCAAATCAGGCAGTGGCGTAGCGTGGGTTGTCAGCACCCGGGGCAAGGCAAGTAATTTGCGCCCCCTAACCCGTGGATTTGCGCCCCCTAACCCATGGATTTGCCCTAACCCCAGATGTTGCGCCCGGTGCGGCCCGCCCCTCCTGCACCCCCCACGCTACGCCACTGTAATCAGGTGCTCTGCAATTGAACTGCAGCCCTTTAACATACTCTTTGCTGATGCTCTTGTTAAACCATTGAGTTTCACCTCCAATTCAAACGCAGACCCCCTCCCCAGAGACCCTAATCTACCTCCTGTCCATCTCCACATGCATTAAGTTCCTACATCCAGACCCTGACTAGCTCCAAATCTGCTTAGCTTCACCAAAACCTGCTGCATCAAACTAGGACAATATTTTGGCACTGGTTTGGAGTCCATTAGACAAGGTTGGATTTTTTTTGGCGTTAACTTGTGACCCCGATTTGCTGTGTCAGTTACTCAGTGCGGTGTAGTGGTTAAGAGCGGTAGTCTCGTAATCTGGGGAACCGGGTTCGCGTCTCCGCTCCTCCACATGCAGCTGCTGGGTGACCTTGGGCCAGTCACACTTCTTTGAAGTCTCTCAGCCCCACTCCCCTCACAGAGTGTTTGTTGTGGGGGAGGAAGGGAAGGGAAGGGAAAGGAGAATGTTAGCCGCTTTGAGACTCCTGAAGGGGAGTGAAAGGCGGGATATCAAATCCAAACTCTTCTTCTTCTTCAGTTTGGGGGGACAGCACGAAACGTGGGGTTCGCAGCAGTAAACCAGCACAAAACTTTGTCATCTGTTTTGGATCCAGAATTCTGGGGTCACAAATTAATGGAGCTGCTGCAGCTCATCATATGATGATGATGATGATGATGATGATGATACCTTTATTGTCAATGTACAACCTGTATACAATGAAATATGCTTCTAGATCAGAGACTCTCCAGATGTTGGGCTGCCACCAGTCCCGGGCAGCATCGCCAGTTGTCAGGGATGATGGATGTTGGTAGTTCAACAGCATCTGAAGGATCACAGGTGTTACCTGTGCAGAATGCACTGGCAAAGCAGAATCCCACTTCACCCCAGCAGCTCAGCTTTGGCAGGTGGGTGGGATCAACTACCTACCAGCCACCTGGCACCAGAATGACATCAGAGGATTGACGGGTGAGATGCCTGGTCCACCTGCCAAAATTGGCCCATGGGGTGGGGGAGATAAAATCTGGGCCCTTGGGGCCAAAAATATCACTTACCCCTGACCTAGTACATTTTTCCGATGAAAATAGGGACATCCTATTCTGCATCAGGAAGATTCTCCCCTATTTAATCTTGCCGTACACATAGACATCTTACACACGTAGACATCTGTCACCTTGAACCAATTACAACCTTTCTGCCTAAGCTACCTCAGAGGAACGTTATAAAGAAAAAATATGCAAGGGACATGATAATGTACAACGCCTTCAACAGATAAGGGTGCTCATCAATGGTTCCTCTTCATCCTGGAGAAGAGTGACTAGTGGGGTGCCACAGGGTTCTGTCTTGGGCCCGGTCTTATTCAACATCTTTATCAACGACTTGGATGATGGACTCAAGGGCATCCTGATCAAATTTGCAGATGACCCCAAACTGGGAGGGGTGGCTAATACCCCAGAGGACAGGATCACACTTCAAAACGACCTTGACAGATTAGAGAACTGGGCCAAAACAAACAAGATGAATTTTAACAGGGAGAAATGTAAAGTATTGCACTTGGGCAAAAAAAATGAGAGGCACAAATACAAGATGGGTGACACCTGGCTTGAGAGCAGTACATGTGAAAAGGATCTAGGAGTCTTGGTTGACCACAAACTTGACATGAGCCAACAGTGTGATGCGGCAGCTAAAAAAGCCAATGCAATTCTGGGCTGCATCAATAGGAGTATAGCATCTAGATCAAGGGAAGTAATAGTGCCACTGTATTCTGCTCTGGTCAGACCTCACCTGGAGTACTGTGTCCAGTTCCGGGCACCACAGTTCAAGAAGGACATTGACAAACTGGAACGTGTCCAGAGGAGGGCAACCAAAATGGTCAAAGGCCTGGAAACGATGCCTTATGAGGAACGGCTAAGGGAGCTGGGCATGTTTAGCCTGGAGAAGAGGTGGTTAAGGGGTGATATGATAGCCATGTTCAAATATATAAAAGGATGTCACATAGAGGAGGGAGAAAGGTTGTTTTCTGCTGCTCCAGAGAAGCGGACACGGAGCAATGGTTCCAAACTACAAAAAAGAAGATTCCACCTAAACATTAGGAAGAACTTCCTGACAGTAAGAGCTGTTCGACAGTGGAATTTGCTGCCAAGGAGTATGGTGGAGTCTCCTTCTTTGGAGGTCTTTAAGCAGAGGCTTGACAACCATATGTCAGGAGTGCTCTGGTGGTGTTTCCTGCTTGGCAGGGGGTTGGACTCGATGGCCCTTGTGGTCTCTTCCAACTCTATGATTCTATGATTCTATAAAGGGAACAAAATAAAATTTTAGCTGTAAAAAAAGGTGAAGGACCCCTGGACGGTTAAGTCCACTCAAAGGCGACTATGGGGTTGTGGCGTTCATCTCTCTTTCAGGCCCAGGAAGCTGGCATTTGTCCACAGATAGCTTTCCAGGTCATGAGGCCAGCATGAGTAAACCGCCTCTGGCACAACGGAAACCAAAGAGCATGAAAATGCTGTTTACCTTCCTGCCGCAGCAGTACCTATTTATCTACTTGCACTGGCATGCTTTTGAACTGCTAGGCTGGCAGAAGCTGGGACACAGCAACGGGAGTTCACCCCATCAAGGGGATTCGAACTGCCGACCTTCTGATCAGCAAGCCCAAGAGGCTCAGTGGTTTAGACAACAGCACCACCCTCTCCCTCTGAATTTTAGGTGCCTTGAGTTGCTGTCAGGGAAAAAGGCGGGAAATAACAACAACAACAACAACAACGAGAATGATCAGGAACATACCAGAGAGTAAATCCTATTGAACTCAGTGGGGCTTAGTTCTGAGTAAAAATGCTTAGAATTGCAGTGTAAGACTGCCTGCTTTCCAGTAGCCACTACGAGGTGCCCTAGGGAGGAGGGTGGCAGCAGCGGCCACAGAGAGACCATGGTGAAGGCATGGAGAGGCCACAGAGGCAATGGTGTGCTCCCTCGCAGCCACCACTGCTGCTGCCAGCATCACTCTGGACAAGCGCCAGCTCTTCCTCCTCCCCAAGCTCAGCGGTGGTGGTAATGGCAAGGGAAATAGGGACTTTCCGGGATCAAATCAGAAGCCGGGATGGCTTTTGTAATTCCGAGACTGTCCCTGAAAAATAGGGACTCTTGGAGGGTACGAGAACCACATATGGCACTTGGGACTCCTTGGAGAAAAAGGTGGGATATAAATGCAATCAGTCCGTCAGTCAAAAGATTAAGAAGGGGGGGGGGCAGAACGCAAATTGCAATTGGCCACAGACCTTGAAAGGGACCACAGAAAGTGTTGGCTGTACTAACTTGCTGCAATGTTGTTCTTTAGTCGTTTAGTCATGTCCGACTCTTCGTGACCCCATGGACCAGAGCACGCCAGGCACTCCTGTCTTCCATTGCCTCCCGCAGTTTGGTCAAACTCATGCTGGTAGCTTCGAGAACACTGTCCAGCCATCTTGTCCTCTGTCGTCCCCTTCTCCTTGTGCCCTCCATCTTTCCCAACATCAGGGTCTTTTCCAGGGAGTCTTCTCTTCTCATGAGGTGGCCAAAGTATTGGAGCCTCAGCTTCAGGATCTGTCCTTCCAATGAGCATTCAGGGCTGATTTCCTTAAGAATGGATAGGTTTGATCTTCTTGCAGTCCATGGGACTCTCAAGAGTCTCCTCCAGCACCATAATTCAAAAACATCAATTCTTCGGCGATCAGCCTTCTTTTTGGTCCAGCTCTCACTTCCATACATCACTACTGGGAAAACCATAGCTTTAACTATATGGACCTTTGTTGGCAAGCTGATGTCTCTGCTTTTTAAGATGCAATATATCACCCTAAATTTCTCCGGTGGAGACGTAACCTCAAGAGCTGCTGTGCCTTTAATTTCTGAGCGCCAAGCCAAACTTCACAGCAATTCCACCAACTCCTTGCTTGGAACAGCGGCTGACTGCATAACCTTTGGAGACTGTAATTGGGAGTGAGTCTCTTTTCTGCTGTGAGTGAGGAGCCTGGGGAAAACAAGCGTCCTTTAAAAACAAAAGAGGGCTATTATTGTCACCACCGGCTCTCTCGAATCATTACTGGCTTATTTACTTATATTTTTGCAAGTGGGTTCAAAGCAGCAATTCTCGTGCCTCTCTTTCCCCCCCGCCAGCCTTTTCTGGGGGAACCTGGGGTTGCTCTGTGGTACATCCCTGGATTGAGGTATGAATGCATTGGATGGATGTACAACCTTCTGGGCTCAATCGGCCTTATTGGGAGCAAGCACTTCTTCCTGTTTGCAGCTGATTGGCTGGTCCTTGTGAGGATAGGAAGCTGCCTCTCCTTCCTGAATGGACAAGCGTTTTAAGATTTAACATAAGACGTTCCAAGAGTTCTCTGGTTGGCTGCTGAGCCACTCTGTGGATTGCCATATCTGTCAACTGCCCCAGAAAAAACAGGAACACCCCATTTTTCCTCACAAGGGGACAGGAGCCAAAATGGCTACTGCGGTCTTGTGTGATTTCAGGCTGTACGTTTTGGGGGCATGGGACCAAAATAAGCATGGCCCCCCCCACAAGATCGCTGTACTTTTGGGGGGCAGCAGTCTTGCACAGCACCCAAAAATGTGCATTTTGGGGTGCCATGTAACCTGCAGCTGCAACTTTGCCAAAGTGCCCAGGCAGACTGCTTCCAGTAACAAGAGTTTGAGTGGCACTGGAGCAGCTGGCAAGGGGGGACACTAGTTCTGGTGGGCTGTGGGAAGGCAGCAGTGAATGTGCATCTTATCACGCTGCCTTTCCAAACTACTGCCCAAGATAAGTGCCCAGTGTGACTCATGATAGGGCTGGCCTTGGGCTGCACAGCCTCATTGCATTCAATATTTTTTTCTCTCCGCTGTATTTTGAAAACAAAGACATGTACAAGGTTGCAGCAATTACTGGAGGTGGATAGCACTGACTGGCTAGTCTCCATCTCACCATCAAAATCTCTCTACAATCCCTAGGGCTATTTTCTAACTCCCCCCGCCCCAAACCAAGTTTCCTTGTTTAGAAGCAGGGGGAAATAAGCTGAATGGTGAACATATAAACAGGTAAAGCTACCTTTAATTAAACATAGCAGCAAAAAGTGGAGGAAGAATTAGGTGGAACCGAACTTGGAAGAAAGAGTGTGCATCTGA
Organism: Podarcis filfolensis; assembly: GCF_964270895.1. NCBI lineage: Eukaryota > Metazoa > Chordata > Lepidosauria > Squamata > Lacertidae > Podarcis > Podarcis filfolensis. The sequence continues at coordinate 11,762,035 of NC_139618.1, read as the reverse complement.
CGTATAAATTTTGATGCCAGAAAGGATCTGAGCTTGTTAACCACTGCTGGTTTTTAAAAAATCACATCTGTCTTCAACACTGTTTTTTAAAAAAGCAATTGTCTCCTCCGGCCTAGAAACTCCACCAAGATTAGAATTCAAGGTTACCTGTTGAAATAAATGAGCGAAGGTTCCATGAGACAAAATAAAGTACTTGCTCACACAAGGCATAAGGAACATACAGGATTCACTGGGGAAGGGTCATAGCTCAGTGGGCAGAGCATCCGCTTTGCATGCAGAAGGTCCCAGGTTCAATCCCTGGCGTCTCTAGACAGGGCTGGGAGAGAGTCGCTTCCTGAAACCTTCAAGAGTTCTGCCAGTCAGTGTAGACGATACCAATCTGAATCACGCAGTACGGTATTGCGTAAACAACAAAAAGACCCAAGGCCTGAAAATTGACTTCTTGTTGTTGATGCCCCGTTGCCAAGGAACCATATCGCTGTGCGTTCTTCCTCCCGACTCAATACCAGGCAGTTTCCTGTGTTCTTATAAGGTGCCATTTATTTCCAATGGCCTCGCTCTTGAACAGTTCCTGCTCCTTTCAGGAAGGTTTCAGCAGCAGAACCTCTTGACCCTGAAGTATCAGTTCTGACTGGCAGCGGTTGCCCAAGAAGTCAAGCACGGCTCTTTTCAAGCCTCGCTCCCCGCTGCTCTTTTCCGCAGAGCTACTGAGGAGGCAAAAACCTTCTGTACACAAAGCACCCGCTCTCCCCAAAGCAACAGCCCCTTCAGAACTTGGCCAGCACGATCCGAGTGTCACACCTGAGATCAGGAATGAATAATACGAAGACCCCGTGCCCTGGCCATGCGGTCTGCATCTGGGGACGCCACTACCTGCAAACCATCATCCTAGTCATAGTTACCCGTTTGTACTTTCCATCTTGTTGAACATTTGGGATTGTTTGCTGTCTGGCAGATGGAAAGAAGAGAGACAGCTTACGAGTGACAAGTCAGTTTCTCTCCTTTCCCACACAAGCGAACTCTCTGCTTTTGGTCACGCTGCACCCCTCATCTTGATAACAGCTGTGGGATCCTGGTTTTGGGTGGGTAGGTGGGTGGGAAGAGCTTGAAACTAGTAAAAATAAGAGAGAAAGAAACCCTGTCATCCTGTAAGGTGTCAAAAACACAGGGATCTGTATGTAATCATCACGAGACCCCATTCAGATCCACCTACAGTGGTACCTCGGGTTACATACACTTCAGGTTACATACGCTTCAGGATACAGACTCCGCCAACCCAGAAATAGTATCTCAGGTTAAGAACTTTGCTTCAGGATGAGAACAGAAATCGTGCTCCGGCGGTGCGGCGGCAGCAGGAGGCCCCATTAGCTAAAGTGGTGCCTCAGGTTAAGAACAGTTTCAGGTTAAGAACGGACCTCCGGAACGAATTAAGTACTTAACCTGAGGTACCACTGTATTATGGAGGCTTCAACCAGGACCCCACAGAGGGTATGGATATACTCAGGGCCCCAAGGCTTTTAGGAATTAGGAAGGTCCAACACGCACCCCTGCGACTGACATGGGAGATTTACAGTCAAATCTGACAATGCATATTCTTGCAAGTTAGCATGGGAAGGGAGAAGACCACAGAGCCACATTGCTGATAGGCAGACCCAGAAATGTAATTGCTAGAGAGAACTTTATGTGATGTCATTTCCCCTCCTCTCTTGGGCAGGAAATATGGAAGTAGTATTTCCTGTTCCTTCCCGCTCTCTTTTTTCTCTTCCACCACCAGCAATGGGAGCACACACAGATCCAACTGCACCAGCATCAGGCATATACCTGAGGCTGCCTATACTGTAGATAGAAGTCTTTTGCCTGCATTTATTTTGCTGCTGCTGCTGCTGCTGCTGCGAACTAACACATGACTGTAAGTAAATAATACTTTAAACTTACTTCTCAGTCTGTTGTCCGATTCTTTCTTAAGCGGGGTGAGAAAGGGGCAGCTGTAGAGCCAGCTTGCTTTGCAACTGGACTTAATTAAAAGAAAGCTATACTTTTGGTCCTATACTTTTGGTTTTTCTGAAATCAGGTAACTATTATGGACAGATGTGTTCTGAATTGCCTGATGGAGTAGGAAGGTTTTCAGCACCCATTCAAAACAGAAGACACAATATCTTTATTGGCAGACCGTATTCTCCCATGCCCCAGTGAAGCAAGTTGGGACATTACCCTGATGGAGCCCCTGCCCATCTCACTCAGCCCCCCCTTTCAGCTTTTGGCTCCCTCCTCCCTCCCTTGGGGCTCCCCACTCCACCCACACCATCCCGCTGATGGACCCTTACGCACCTTTGCCTGCCTCCCTTTGCCCACACATCTCTGCTGTACTTCCAGAAGACAGTGCCGCTTCTGGGGGGAGGAAGAGGAGGGGACGATACGCAAGCAGAAGGTGAGAGTGCGGTACACAAAAACACATGCCTTTTGGTCCTATGCTCCGGTGGGAGCCAACTGACTCTAGCCAAACTGTGGAATCGAAAAATGTGCATCTTTTGGTGCTGCTCTCTGGCATGAGTAGATTAAGCTGGCAGGTAGGAAAAGACTGTAAAGTGGTACCTTGGTTCTCAAACTTAATCCGTTCCAGAAGTCAGTTCCAAAACCAAAGCATTCCAAAACCAAGGCACGCTTTCCCATAGAAAGTAATTCAAAATGAATTAATTTGTTCCAGACTTTTAAAAACAACCCCTGAAACAGCAATTTAACATGGATTTTACTATCTAATGAGACCACTGATCCATAAAATGAAAGTAATAATCAATGTACTATAAAATAAATAAGACAGTATTGTAGATGATAAAAATTAAGATTTTATTTTTTTTACCTGCACTGATGATAGTCGTTGTTTGGATGGGGGGCTTTTATCCATTTCTGCAGTCACACAATCAATCAGTAGCTGAACAGGGTTCCACACAGTCACAAAAACAAATTAACCGGGAAAAAACACAAAAACGCAAAATAAATAGCAAAAACAAAAGCGCCAAACTTAATCTGTCCCAGAAGTCCATTTGACTTCCAAAATGTTCAAAAACCAAGGCACAGCTTCTGACTGGTGCAGGTGCCTAGTAAACAATAGCCGACAGCTGTATCAAATGTTCGGATTCCGAAAAAACGTTCGAAAACTGGAACACTTACTTCTGGGTTTTTGGAGTTGAGAACCAAGGCGTTTGAGAACCAAGGTACCACTGTATTCCTCCTCTAGACACTAATTCTGTCTTCTCTTAATGATTAGTTTAGCCTTGAGGAGCTTGGAACATTTCTATCTTATGACCCATCTTTCGCCCTGGAGTAGAGAGAATAAACAAGAGGCGGTTTTATCATTGCAGGGAGGAAACTCTTATATTGACATTGCAACAGAATCTGGAAATCCCTTTCAAGGTTATGGAATCAGCCATCATGTTACACAATGGCGTTGGACGGAACGCTATTGTGGCATGTGGGTAAATAACTAAATCCCGGTGTAGCTAGAAGGTAAACATCTTTCTTTAATGGAGCACTGGCGGTTCATCGGGGGGGGGGGGGCTTGCCTAAAGGTGATTCAATGCTTGATGATACGGTGTTAGACCTTTCCCTGCAGGCTTGGGCGAGGTTTGGAGAGAAACGTTTGGGAGCAGTGATGTAGCAGCAAAGTCACTGGAGGTTCTGCAGCCAGCTCACCAGAAACAGGATGGGGGCGGGGGCAGAAGGGGAGCAGAAACATCAGTGCATGCTGCTTGCTTTTGTGGATACTGATGATGTGTCACAGATGAGCTCAGTCGATACTCAGCTTGCATGTTTGGATAGCAGATACACCGAGAGCCAGGTGCGGTGGTTTGAGTGTTGGACAAGGACCCAGGAGACCAGAGTTCAAATCCCCACTCAGCCAAGAAGCTCGCTGGGGGACCTTGGGCCAGCCACCATCTCTGTCTAAGCTACCTTGCCGGGTGGTTGGTTTGAGAATAAAATGGAGAAGGGGAAGAACCACGCGAACCATCTTAAGCTGGTTGGAGGAGAAGCAGAATATAAATATAGTCATAAATAGAATCAGGAGAGTTGGAAGGGACCCCAGGGGCCATCTAGTGCAACCCCCTGCAATGCAGGAATCTCAACTAAAGCATCCATGACAGATGGCCATCCAACCTCTGCTTTAAAACCTCCTATGAATGAGAGTCCATAACCTTGGTTCGGGTCCTGCTATCCAGAGCAGGAGAAAACAAACTGGCTCCATCTTCCACGTGACAGCCCTTAAGATATTTGAAGATAAATAAATAACTGCAATATTGCATTATATTTCCAAGCTCTTTGTAGGAATGTTTCTGTTCTTCAACCAGCCTGGAAAAGGAGACTCGAAATGCTATTGGGTATCTCTGGACCAAATTAGACATGTTTGTAGCATAGTTGTTCTCCCAGTCACTCCTGGGTTTGTTTGTTTGTTTGTTTCCAAAAAGAGCTATTCAGTCCAGCATACATCTCCACTGAATGCCTGTATTATTATCTTTAATTTAAAAGGAGCCTGCTCAGTTTAAACTTCCCCATTTTGGACAGAGCAAAAGTTATATTTATGAAACCTAGTAGGAAGTAATTGCCCATTCCCATCTAGTTAATGCTAGAAACAAGTTGTAGAGGGACCTTCACGCAAAAACAAGTATGGTGCTCTGGCATGCTTTTCAGGAATGTGCAGTTCCTGGCCCATCACAGGTGTCTTTTCAATTTGTGCAATATGCGATCCTCCTTTTAATCCTGCTTGGCCCTGCAAAATTCCAGTCAGTGCCTGTCCTGTAGTTTCCTGCTGAAATCTGGTCACTTTTCACATCCTGAATCTCCCAGGGTTGGGGTTTTTTTTTTGGTCCTACTTTTGTTGCACAATAACACAAGAGTTATCCCTGGAAAAGACCCTGATGTTGGGAAAGATGGAGGGCACAAGGAGAAGGGGACGACAGAGGACGAGATGGTTGGACAGTGTTCTCGAAGCTACCAGCATGAGAGAGGCAGTGTGGGAGGCAGTGGAGGACAGGAGTGCCTGGCGTGCTCTGGTCCATGGGGTCACGAAGAGTCAGACACGACTAAACGACTAAACAACAATAACAATGCAAGAGTGCCCCCGCAATGGCAATAATGTCACTTTTGCACTGTACATTTAAAGCATGTTGAAATCACTTTAAACAGTCCTGGCTTTCCCCAAGGCATCCCAGGAGCTGTGCTTTCAATCAATCAATCAATCAATCAATCAATCAAAATCCTTTATTAGGCATAGCACACCACACATTATCAAACAAACAGAGCTGTGCTTTGTTAAAAGGTGCAGAGAGTTGTTGGGGAAGCCTTATAATCTCCCTCAGAGAACTGCATTTTCCAGAGCACCCTTCGAACGGGGATTGATTGTAAAACCACCCTGGAAACTGTAGCTCAGTGAGAGGACTATGGGGTCCCCTAACAATGCTCAGCACCAACGTATCACAAGCAACAGCTCCCAGAATTCTTTTGGGTTAGCCATGGATGTTTATAGTGGTATCATGGTATACCTATGGTGTGAATTTGGCCTAATATTTGGGAAGCATCACAGAACAACTAAAAGCTCAGAATGTTACGTGGATGGTGCAGTAAAAAAATCTTCACTAACGCATCATTATTGGGTCAGTGGTGTGCTGCAGAATATACCCACAAGACCCCTCAAGTCTAGATGGGTTTTCCAGAAATACAGTGGTACCTCGGGTTACATACGCTTCAGGTTACATACGCTTCAGGTTACAGACTCCGCTAACCCAGAAATAGTACCTTGGGTTAAGAACTTTGCTTCAGGATGAGAACAGAAATCGTGCAGCGGCGGGGCAGCGGCAGCAGGAGGCCCCATTAGCTAAAGTGATGCTTCAGGTTAAGAACAGTTTCAGGTTAAGTATGGACCTCTGGAACGAATTAAGTACTTAACCCGAGGTACCACTGTATGTGGTTAAGCCTGTTCAGTATTGCAGGATTGCCACTTTGGGCAGTGGTTGTTTATGCAAGGGGTGTTGGGAACCAGTCCCAGCCATGTAGGAGCCTGAAATTTCACATCACTTCCACTTACTGTGGCTTTTATGTGCTTCTGCGTGGGCTCCCAGCCAACACCCGGTATGCAAAATGAGGAAACTGTCAGTTGCATGCAAATGTTGACAACGCTTCACACGGTTGGTGAATATTCAGAGTTTTAGAGTTATGTTAATGAAAACAGGGCAGTTACTATTAGGGGTTTTCCTACACCTCCACCTCCACTGCCTTCATGGGCCACACGTCTGATGAAAGCAGTACTTAGCAGTGATCCCTTATGGAATTCTCATTCCGCTAGTCCCTAAGGTGTCATAGTATTTTTTTGAACTTTTTACGTATTTGTTCCTAAATTTCTGATTAAATACAATGTAAAGTGGGGGAGTGGAGGAATAAAGGTGCATACTGTTTTAAATCACATGTATTTGTAGACTGCACCTGGGTTTTTTGGGCGGTTTTTCAATGATACAAGAGACTTTTCTTCTTCTTCTCAAAACCATCTAGTGACACCTGGTGGCCTTTTTTATAGGACTCAAAAACGATTGCAGATAGGAGGGACAGAGAGCCATGGCTGATTTCTGCTGGCATCCAATACGGTGGCCACGGGAGAAGCAAGAACCTCTTGGAGTGTTAATGCTGCGAGGTGTTGGGAAGTCAAATGATGTACTGTAGAAGGATAATGAAGAATGGGTGTACTAATTTACTGTAAAAGCATTTAAAAACCAAATATCAAGTAGTGTCACCACATCATGGAATTGTAGAGTCGGAAGGGACCACAACGGTCATCTAGTTCAGGCATAGGCGAACTCCTGCCCTCCAGATGTTTGGGACTACAATTCCCATCATCCCTAGCTAACAGGACCAGTGGTCAAGGATGATGGGAATTGTAGTTCTAAACAATCTGGAGTGCCGGAGTTTGCCTATGCCTGATCTAGTCCAACTCCCGGCAATGCAGGAATCTCAACTGACGCATCCATGACAGATGGCCACCCAACGTCTGCTTAGAAACCTCCAAGGAAGGAGAGTCCACCACCTCACGAAGGAGCCCGTTCCACCGTTGAACAGCTCTCATCATCAGAAAGTTCTTCCTGACATTTTGCTGGAATCTCCTTTCTTGTAACTTGAACGCATTGGTTTGGATCCTACCCTCCGGAGCAGGAGGAAACAAGCTTGCTCCCTCCTCCATGTGACAGCCCTTGAGATATTTGAAGATGTCTATCCCGTCTCCTCTCAGTTTCCTCTTTACATTCGGAACCATTGGTGGAGTATCCAAATACCAGCTTCCCACAGCGCTCTCCCTGTGGCATTCCAGCAGACCCAAAGAACCATTCAGACTTAGCTGCACCCAGAGTGAACCCCACCCCACCCCACTGAACGACAAGGCATGGCATATCGGCTGGATCCAGCACACCTGACGCCATCAAACGGTGCCAGTCCTTAGCATGAGCAGGTAGGGGCAAAACCGATAACCAGTGTTGTGTCTTTGCAGATAATAATAATAATAATAATAATAATAATAATAATAATAATAATTTATTATTTATACCCCGCCCATCTGGCTGGGCTTCCCCAGCCACTCTGGGCGACTTCCAACAAAATATTAAAATGCAGTAATGCATCAAATATTAAAAACTTCCCTAAACAGGGCTGCCTTCAGATGTCCTCTAAAAGTCTGGTACAGTGGTACCTCGGGTTACATACGCTTCAGGTTACATACGCTTCAGGTTACAGACTCTGCTAACCCAGAAATAGTGTTTCAGGTTAAGTACCTTGCTTCAGGATGAGAACAGAAATTGTGCTCCGGTGGCGCGGCAGTAGCGGGAGGGCCCATTAGCTAAAGTGGTGCTTCAGGCTAAGAACAGTTTCAGGTTAAGAATGGACCTCCGAAACGAAATAAGTACTTAACCTGAGGTACCACTGTAGTTGTTTCTCTCTTTGATATCTGGTGGGAGGGCGTTCCACAGGGTGGGTGCCACTACCGAGAAGGCCCTCTGCCTGGTTCCCTGTAACTTGGCTTCTCGCAGTGAGGGAACTGCCAGAAGGCCCTCGGCGCTGGACCTCAGTGACCGGGCAGAACGATGGAGGCGGAGACACTCCTTCAGATCTTCTCTAACTTCCAGTTTGGCATTTCCATCACTGGGGAAGCAGCAACAGCCCTACCTGTTAGCCAATCTTTTTGGCAGTTTGAGTCAGGAAGCTTGCTTCACAGACCTTCCCTCCTGCACTCTCCTCTTCCCTCCTTGCCTGCAGTTTTGGGCATTAAGCAGCTACAAGCCGAAGCTGATTTGGGGCAGTCTGCCCCACGCTGTTCCCCTGAGAGACACAAGTTAAACTATGGAACTCACTTCCGCAGGAGGCAGTGATGGCCGTCAACTTGGATGGCTTTAAAAGAGGATTAGACAAATTCCTGGAGGATGGCTGTGCTTTGCCTCCTCAGTCAGAGGCAACAGTGATTTTGAATACCAATTGCTGGAAACCACAGGAGGGGAGAGTGCTCTTGTGTTCGAATCCTGCTTGAGAGCTTCCCACAGGCATCTGGTTGGCCACTGTGAGAACAGGATGCTGGACTAGGTGGGACACTGGTCTGATCCAGCATAGCTTTTCTTATTTTTTTTTGCATTCTTTTTTTGGGGAATATTTTATTAGTTGAATATAAGAACAACATATAATCAAATACAAGCAATAAAATACAGTTTTCCCCTAACCCCCCCCCAAAAAAACCAGCCCCAACTACGTCCAGGTTACATTAGTAATATAATCAAATGAAAAATTATTTCTACAGTTGCTGGTTTAAAAAATATCATTCCACATGCTCCTATGTGTCTTAGGTGGTTTAAATGCATGTTCTTTCTTTGATGCATATATAATAAAGTGTCAGGGAACTGACATCGGAGCTCAGAGCGGAGGTAGGGCTCTCCGATGATGCAGGAGAAGGGACCAGCAGGGAGAGGGAGAATACTTCCATTGGGGAAGGAAATAGGCGTGACACCAGGAAAGAAGGGGAGGAGGGAAGGTCTTCGGAGAGAGGGCTCCAAGACCCTTCCACAGGGTCCAGCGGGGAGAGCCCAGGACCTCCGCTGGCCATGCCCACTCTGCGCAGGAGACTTCCGCGCAGGGAGGCTAGGAGGAGACTTGGCGTCAAACAGCTTTTATGTTGGAAGAAGTTTAGGGAACGCCCACTGACAGATTCTGCCAGTGACTGAGACAGTCGCCTTGTAAGGGCTGTCAAATCAGGGAAAGGTTTAGCTACCCCAACAGCTGGGAGCAGTTTGGAATTTACGCACAAGCAACCCCAATTCCCATTACGTAAAGGAGGACCACGTTATGTAAAAGTTATGTAGTTTCCCATGTTTTCTTTCACGTACCCTTTCTGTTAACTTTCCCATCAAAATTAATTCCCAGACATAAGCATACCAAACTTCATATAGGTTCATGTTTTGTTTTTGTGGGATGATTATATTTGATTGAAAAGCAGCTTTTTAAAAAAACAACACCTTTAATCGTCTTATGCTACTGCAAGGCTAAGCACATTGATGCATGCTTAGGTCCTGTCGAAACGAATGGAATATAAGAGTTTATTCTGGGTTGAATTCCAGGTTAGGACAGCGGCTTTACGTAGACAGAAAACTGGCATTTGGCTTCCTAAGTTATGAGTCCATCAGTGAAGATGAAGGCTGCTTTTATTTTGTCCACTTGTCAAAGAAAAAGATGGATTTTCATAGACACATATCAATACAGGCATTTTTTAAAAAAACAACGGTTGAAATTTTGACAAAACATCAGGAAAAACTTCCTGCTGTCACAAGCTGTTCGCAGTGGGACAGACCCCCTTGGAAGGAGGTGACCCCTCCATTTGTTAGAAGTTTTAAAGCAGGGGTTTTAAAATGGGCACTTCTCAGGGATGCCGAAGCAGCAAATGTCCTGCATCAGCAGGGGGTGGACTAGATGGCATCTGAGGGCCTTTTCAGCTTTATGGCCCCATCTGCAGTATACATTTAAAGCAGGCTCATTTATTGTTTGGGGAACTTCAGATTACCAGGTTTTTCGTCTATAAGACCCCCCATGTATAAGACACCCCCTATTTTTGGGGACTCAGATTTAAGAAAATGGGGGGGGGGTATCTGTGTATAAGATGCCCCCTAATTTTCGACATTATTTTTAAGGGAAAAAACCTAGTCTTATACACGAAAAAATACGGTAGATGGCGTTTCAAAACCGGATCAAATTTCTCTGCCACCTCTGGTCGCACCACGGAGGTGGACTCTCAATCGGAAAAAGGAGAGTGTCTTAAATTAATCTTGCACACATTTCTCTCTCTCCTTGCCTTACAAGGTCAAGTGGTTTCCTGCTGCCGTGTGGGAGAAGAGACCTGGCTTTTTTCTCTGCAAATGTGCAACCTTCTCAAGAGGGGGAAGCTCAGAGCTTTTGTGGCTGGCTTTGCGAGTGGCTTTCCTTTGCAGGAAATGACCGTGCAGAGTGAAGTTCCTCATAATGAAGGAGCTTGGAATCGGCTTCACATCCTGCCCGTCCTTTGATTAGCAGAGTTGGTCCAGGGCCATGAACGAGCTGGTGGCCCCGGGACTGCCACCTCAGTCTCCCATAGCCTTGAAGGGTTATGGAGTCATTGAATTCGGCGAAGACGACCAGGGAGCGAGGAGTCCCCCAAACAGAAGGTCTTACATCGCCATTGCAGTGCTGTGCTACCTTAACCTGGTGAATTACATGGACTGGTTTCTTGTCCCAGGTAAGATGACCCCCCTCTCTCTGCAGTCCATTCCCTGAAAGATAGCCGTGTTAATACTGCTTTTTGAGAGGTCCGGAGAGTGGCAACATGAGAACAGGGCCTTCTCTGCAGTGGCTCCCCATCTGTGGAATGCTCTCCCCAGTGAAGTTCACCTGGCGCCTTCATTATACACCTTTAGGTGACAGGCAAAAGCGTTCCTTTTTAACCAGGCCTTTGGTTGATCTTATTGACATCCAACACACTTTTAGAATATGGCTTTTTGGGGGGGTAGGGTTGTTACTGGGTTACTGCTTTTGGTTTAATTTTATATGTTGTGATCTTGTTGTGAACCTCCCTGAGACCTCCAGATATAGGGTGGTGTATAAGTTGAAATAATAATAATAATAATAATAATAATAATAATAATAATAATAATTATTATTATTATTATTATTATTATTATTATTATTATTATTTTTTAACAGCACTATTTTTTAAACAGACTCCAGACACTCCAAGTGTCCTTATTTTCCAGAGACTGTCCTGGATTTACAGAAGCTGTCCCAGTTTCTGAATTGACCCCAGAATGTCCCACTTTTCCTTAGGACGTCCCTATTTTCATTGGAGAAATGTTCATTGGAGAAATGTTGGAGGGTATGGAGTTATGCAACCGCCTGAGCCAAGGAGATTAGCAACTATACAACCTTTAGAAGAATATCTGTGTAGTTTTATTATGTTTTTACTTATTTTGGAAGCCGCCCAGAGTGGCTGGGGCAACCCAGGCTGATGGGCAGGGTATAGATAATAAAATGATGATGATGATGATGATGATGGACTAGGATGTTCCTATTTTCGTCAGAGAAACGTTGGAGGGTATCAGACTCCCCCACAAGGAAATGTGACAGCGTATTGGACTATTTAGTTTAGAGAGAAGGCAAGCGAGAGGTGACATGATAGAAATTTAGATAATTACGCCTGGCGTGGAGAGAGTGGAAAGAGGAAGGTTTTTCTCCCTTACACATGGGAACTTGTGGGCGTCCAACGAAGCTGAGTGTTGAAAGAAAGCACTTATTCATGCGGTGAGGGCCACCAACCTGGTGGCTTTAAAAGAGGATTAATGGAGGATAAGACGTCTATGAGCCACAGTGGCTCTGCTCCCACAGCTGGAGGCAGCCGCTGGAAACCACAGGAGGGGAGAGGGGCTCTTGTGTTCGAATCCTGCTTGTGGGTTTCCCACAGGAATCTGGTTGGCCACAGTGAGAACAGGATGGGGGACTAGATGGGGGTCACTGGCCTGATCCAGCCATAGCTGTCAAGCGTCCCTTATTTGGCGGGACAGTCCCTTATCCCAGCGCCATGTCCCGCTGCTGTCCCTTATTGATGATGTCCCTTAAATTTCCCGGGTTTCAAAGGAAGCAGCTCCTCTCCCTCCCTCCTTGCCAGCCAGGGAGGAGGGAGGCTCCAACTGTGTTGCTTGGCTGTGTTGCGCACCCAATAAGGAGTCTAAGAAAGACTGGGGGGGGTGGAGCTTGCATGCTTTTTGCTGATCAAATCGGCTGCGTTGCCTGGGGACTCGCCTTTGCTCAGCACTTCCCAGCGGAGAGGTGACGGTGGTTTTCCTTGAGGCTGGAGGCTTCATTTGGCTGCTGGCTGGGCTTTCTGCCTTTGGCTCGGAGGGGCTCAGAAGTTGAACATACCTGTGCTTCGAAAATCCCTTATTTTGGCTGCTGATCCCTTATTTTCGAGGCTGCTGGTCCCTTATTTTCAAATCTGTAAGCTGACAGCTATGGATCCAGCAGAGGTTCTTCTTATGTTCTTAAAATGCAACAAAATGATAAGAACTGGAGCTCTGTGAGGGGTAAACCACAAGCCCAGAATTCTTTGAGAGGGAAATGTGCTTCCAATGTGCATTAAAGGCATGGTCGTACGCAGCCACAGTTCCCATTCGGTATGACATGCCAGACGACACCTGTTGGCCTCCATGTTTTGTCCTGGATTTCCAGAGTCCTGCCCCCTGCCCCCATATCCAAGGGGCTTGTATTTCTAAACCAAAGTTCACAGCCTCTGATGTCCCCAACAAAGAATTAATGCTATTTTGGGCTTGCCAATTCTGCGAAATGGAAAGGCAGGCTCCTTTCCTTTTCCACCCTTTGGTTGTATAGCATCTTCCATCAAAATGTCAACGAAGAGCAGGGCCCTGATTCTCAGAGGGTTTCTGCTGTTAGGTTATCGACAGATTAAGGTAAGCTTCATAAGAGCTCAAGTAAAAGCAAAGTGAGATGGGTGATCCCTGCTTCTCTGCAAGCAAGCAAACAACAACAACAACAATGATAAATTTGCTTTATACCCCGGCCTCCCCGGCCAGAGCCAGGCTCAGGGCGGCTAACACCAGTAAAATTACAGTAAAAACATAATAGGAAAAAAACCCACCAATTTAAAATACAGGTTAAAATGCAATTTAAAATGCAGCCTCATTTTAAAAGTAGCCCATAGATCAAAACCCTAAGGGGAGGGAAACATAAGGGTCAGATCGAGTCCAAACCAAAGGCCAGGCGGAACAGCTTTGTCTTGCAGGCCCTGCGGAAAGATGTCAAGTCCCGCAGGGCCCTAGTCTCTTGTGACAGAGCATTCCAGTCGGGGCCAGTACTGAAAAGGCCCTGGTCCTAGTTGAGACGAGTAGTACAACAAGTAGTAAAGGCAGCTTTGTATAACCTGAGCTGCTAGATCAAAGTAGCGCTCCTTTGCTAAACCTCTGCTTCCCCTTCCCACAAGCTGGGGCAAGGGGATGGAGCCTATCATGTCATAGAAGCAGACTTGGATTTTACCCAGCCATGGGAGAACTTAGGCCAATCTAACCTAACTCAAAGGATAAAATGCAGGGTGGGTGACCATGCTTGCTCTCTTGGAGACAGGGTAGGATAACAAACAAACGTTAAGAAGTCAAAATTAATCCTATCGCTGTAACATTGTGGTTGTAATGGATTTTTGCTGTGTTACAGGGGTGCTTCAACACGTACAGACCTACTTCAAACTACGAGACAGCAGCGCAGGCTTGTTACACACAGGTAAAACCATGTTAATACAATGGTATTCTCTTTTGTTGCTTTCAGCATGTGTATGATCATAATCGGGACTTGGGTGGCGCTGTGGGTTAAACCACAGAGCCTAGGACTTGCCAATCAGAAGGCTGGCGGTTCGAATCCCCGCAACGGGGTGAGCTCCCGTTGCTCACTCCCTGCTCCTGCCAATCTAGCAGTTTGAAAGCACACCAAAGTGCAAGTAGATAAATAGGTACCACTCCGGCGGGAAGGTAAACGATGTTTCTGTGCGCTGCTCTGGTTCGCCAGAAGCAGTTTAGTCATGTTGGCCACATGACCCGGAAGCAGTACGCTGGCTCCCTTGGCCAATAAAGCGAGATGAGGGCCGCAACCCTAGAGTCAGTCATGACTGGACCTAATGGTCAGGGGTCCCTTTACCTTTTTATGATCATAATCAATTAACTTCCCCCACACCACTACTGCTTTTGCCTTGCATTTGCCTTGTATTGAAATGAATGGGGTGGAGCGACATAATTAATTATGTAAATTACACGAGTTGCATAATTTCACCACAGCGGACGGTGAGACAAATAGCGTCATTTTTGTCAGATGGTGAACTGCAGCAGAAAGGAAACAGCTCTGTGTGCAATAAATACAGGGTGGAGGGGGGATGGATGTAATGATGTCTTGTTACATTACTGCAAGGGTGAGGACAGACTCTCGTTTCAGTCCCTGGGAAGCAACTGCCAACCATTGCAGACAGTACAGAGATAGATGGACCAATGGTCTGACTCTGCGTAAGGCAGCCTTCTAGAAAGAAATTCAAAATGGCGTTCTGAGAATACTGGAATTTTGTGCTATGCAAAAACCATACAAAATAAGATCTGCCTGTTGGTTAACGTTTCTCAGGAAGCTGGATTTCGCACCCAACACCACATCCTGTGTTTTATTCTCTGCCCCCCTGTGAAATTGTGGCATTTTGACAGACCTGTGCAGGCAACCCTCCCAAATGACCGGTCTGTTATAACACATTCTCTCATGTTCCCTTAGCCTTCAGGTCTCTGTTTCTTAAAAATAAAATGAAGATCTGCTTCACATTCAAATAAATAAACACATTACTGTATATAGAAAACTTCGCTTTGTGAAAGCGAAGCCAAAACTGCTTTCAAAATGGATTTTATGTGTGTGTGAATCTGGAACTGTGTGTGAAAAAATAATAGAAATAATATACAATGAGTCTAATCGGAAGTCAAATGTGTTTATTTTTATTTTTTTCCTTTCTTCTAATTCTTTCTTTAATTTTTTTTTTTTGTCCTTTGTACTGTTGTACTGTTTTATTGTTGTTAGCTACCCTGAGCCCGGCTTCGGCTGGGGAGGGCGGGATATAAATAAAATTTATTATTATTATTATTGATCTGCTAAGAAAGAGATAAAGAGATAAAAGTTAAATATGAAAATCTGAGCAAGCTAAAGTGATGTTCTGTAATTTTTCAACTACTGTTAAAGATGGTCAGTTGTAATGAACTGAGGTAGTAGTTATTGTGGATTTTTTTTGTTATTGTTGAATCTTAAATCAAGTATTAAAAACACACACACAAAAATGGATTTTATGTGTGTGTGAATAGGTCTTCGGTCAGATCCAGCAGTGGGCTTTTATGTTTTTAATCAAAACAAAGATTCTTAAAATATGCTTCTGTTTGTCTAAATTCATCTTGAATATAGCCAAGAGCGACACCCACACTCTGGGTAGACCCACGGTCAAATCCCATGGAGTTTACTGGGAGGCCCTAGACCAGTCAGTCTCAGCCTAGCCTACCTCACAGGGTTGTAATGAGGATAAAATGTGTGTGTTTACGACAAATCTTAGATCTTTGGTAGAAGGATGGTGAAGTGTGGGAACGTAACAGATGGGGTAGACACTGGGATAGCTCAGTCAGTAGAGCATGAGACTCTTAATCTGGGGGCCATGGGTTCAAGCCCCACAATGGGCAAAATATTCTTACACTGCAGCAAGTTGGACCCTTGTGGCCTCTTCCAGCTCTTAAGATTCTATGAATTGAAGGAAAGTGAAATAATGTGATAAATACACTGAAATGGACCCTGGTGAACTCCCACACAGCTGTCAACATTCATCGCTCCTCTTGCTTCTTTCCACAACAGTTTTTATTATTTGTTTCTTGGTGGCTGCCCCTCTTTTTGGATATCTCGGTGACAGATACAACCGCAAAATCATCCTGAGTGCTGGGGTAATCCTCTGGTCAGGCGTTACCCTTGCCAGCTCATTCATCCCAGACTGGGTAAGTGTCAATTATTTGATTTTTTGGGGGGTGGAGGTTTGTCTGCATGAATAGATGTTCCATTTTGGGAATGGTACACCTCCTGGTGGCGTTCGAATGTTCAGCAAACCCAAAGCTGGTTCAATGAGCTGAGGCTCATCTATTACAAATACGAAAGGTGGGTGGGGGGAAGGAAACATATTTTAAAAATTAGCTAATGCTTTCCCCCCACAAGAAAAATAGGTGCCAGAATTCACTGTGAAGTTGTTACAATAAGTCACCGGGCGACTTAGGGCAGCCCTGAACAGATGCCAGTTTGATAACAGACCCATTTACTGGAGGTGCAAAAAACTACAGCCATCTGTCTCCTTAGCTGGTCTGGAGGTTAAGCCTGGTTCTGGTATAGGTCAAATCATTGTGCCTTCACCGCCCTCATTCTCTGAGATTCTGGCAAATGTCTAGGGCAGCTTGGAAGGGCCCTCGTGCAAACGCACACACGTGCAACAGTAGAGGCCTGGCGGGAAATCTTAAAGCCCCCTGCCACTATACAGTGGTATCTCTGGTTGCGAACGGGATCCATTCCAGAGGCCCATGCGCAACATGAAAAGAGCACAACCTGCAGCGGCGCGTCTGCGCATGCGCGGGTTGCGATTTGCCGCTTCTGCGCATGCTCGTGACGTCATTTTGCACGTCTGCACATGTGTGAGCGGCGAAACCCAGAAGTAACCCTTTCCGGTACTTCCGGGTCGCCACGGGACATAACCTGAAAGAACGTAACATGAAGCGGACGTAAGATGAGGTATGACTGTACTGGAGACGGATTGAAGAGAAGGGAATACGAATTGGCTGCCCTGTAGCTTGACCAATCACGGCTAGAAGTTAGCTGGAGTCATAGGTCTTTTAAAAAAGTGTAGACTTGCACAAGCTGGCCAGCTTCTGTTTTGACTTGTAATGTACGTTTTGGGCTTCTCAGAAGTACATAAAGGCAAGATGGTGGTGATGGGTGCGCCGGCCCGCAATGATGCCCACCTGAGAGTTGCTGGAACTGCACTCCTGCATGCTCCGGCTGGGGGGAAAAAGCACTGGCTAGGAGAACAGCTCAATTTTTCTCAGGCTACCCAATTTAGAACGGAGGGAACTGCTCAGAGAAACTCTGAGTGATATTCTGGGCAATAAAGATGCAAGCTTTATGTTATACAGTGGTACCTCGGGTTACATACGCTTCAGGTTACAGACTCCGCTAACCCAGAAATAGTGCTTCAGGTTAAGAACTTTGCTTCAGGATGAGAACAGAAATCATGCTCCGGCGGTGCGGCAGCAGCTGGAGGCACCATTAGCTAAAGTGGTGCTTCAGGTTAAGAACAGTTTCAGTACGGACCTCCGGAACGAATTAAGCACTTAACTTGAGGTACCACTTTAATTGTTTGCCTGGACTGGATCGTGGGCTACAGTCTATGAGACAGAAAAGAGAGTAAAGATAGGGAAATTTGTATATCTTTTTATGTCTTGTCTTCTGTTCGGCATGAGCTTCTTCTGAAGGGGCAGGAGGATAAATTAAAATAAACAAAGGTTATGCCGAGTGCTGGAAGGTGCTATTTAATATGTGTCCTTTTCAATATCTTGCACATCTCTTCCCCTTCCTCAAGATGCCCTGGCTGTTCTTCATTTCGCGGGGACTGGTGGGTGCTGGCACTGCCAGTTACTCCACTATCGCGCCCACCATCATCGCTGACCTGTTTGAGAAAGACCGCAGAACGTGCATGCTCTCGCTCTTCTATATCTTCATACCGGTTGGAAGGTAGATCTCTGTTCTCTGAGACAAACTGGGAAGGATCTGGGGCTAGGGGGCAGCACGGAAGTGGGGAAGGGGAGAAGCAGGGGCAAAAGACTTTCTGGTTGGAGCCTCTTCATTTTCCTTTCGGCAAGGGGGGGGATGGGCCACCCACCCCTCCATCCTTGCAGTTCTGATGTTCAAACTGAAAGGGCCAATCATTTTGTACCCAAAAACACCGGGGAGGAATTACCAGCAAGATTCAGGGAACTCAAGACATGCAGAACTGCAAAAAATATTTATGGGAAGAAAGGCAGTGTGAGAAACTGAGATATGAAAGTGAGGAGCTAAATGGCACCTTAAACCCAGGTTATGGGTGCAACAATGGAATGTCTAGGTGCGCTTTTTATAACAAGAATACAAAGCTGAAAATGAATGAACTGCAGCTAAAATATTATGTTCATTTTTCACATGGTCTAGTCCTTCTCTTGCCCACCCCTCTAATATTCTTAAGAGGGTCTCTTATCCAGTCTTAAGAGAGTAGCTGGAAGTGAGGAGGCAGAAAAAGTTCCTCCTTTCCTTCCACTCTGCAGTTTTAATCTGAAATCTTAGGCACAGTACTGCACCCAGAGTTCAGAAACTTCTTGCGCTGATCAAATTCCCTGTCACAAAATGTGCCTAGAACAATGGGAGTTTCGAACATTGAAGAAAGATCTAGAGGTGCAGAGAGGGAGAACCTCTCAAACAGCCCCATGAGGACTGAGTGTGCTCAGTAGTCACAAAAAGCTGACTGTTTCGGGGGGGGGTGTTTGAGAGCGGACACAAAAAACCAGGTTGGGTGGAATGGGAATCCGGAACGGCAGCAGTCCTCACTGCAACACTTTGTTGCAGGTCCCACTTACTACATTGATATCCCTCTTTCTTTTCCTCATGGAACTCCATGCGTCATACATGCAGGTTACCTAGGTGACCTTTCATCCATGCACTGGCCAAACCTGGACCTGCTTAACTTCAGCAAGACAGCTGCATCCAAGGCCACGTTCTAGACTCTTGACTGGTTCTGATAGTTGTTTGAAGAGGATCAGTCATTGGCCACAATTGGAAGCCACATTTTATTGAACTGCAGAGACTCTAAACTTTTTAAACTGGAGAAGCTAAGAAGTGACCACCAAAGCTCCAACATGAAAATAGGGACATCCTATTCCATCATCGGGATGCGGGTGGCACTGTGGGTTAAACCACAGAGCCTAGGACTTGCTGATCAGAAGGTCGGCGGTTCGAATCCCCGAGATGGGGTGAGCTCCCGTTGATCAGTCCCTGCTCCTGCCAACCTAGCAGTTCGAAAGCACGTCAAAGTGCAAGTAGATAAATAGGTACCACTCCGGCGGGAAGGTAAACGGTGTTTCCGTGTGCTGCTCTGGTTTGCCAGAAGTGGCTTAGTCATGCTGGCCACATGACCTGGAAGCTGTACACCGGCTCCCTTGGCCAGTAAAGCGAGATGAGCGCTGCAACCCCAGAGTCGGTCACGACTGGACCTAATGGTCAGGGGTCCCTTTACCTTTTATTCCATCATCATCATCATAAACATCACCATCATTTTATTATTTATACCCTGCCTCTCTGGCTGAGTTGCCTCAGCCACTCTGGGCGGCTTCCATCATATATTAAAACACAAAGGAACATTAAACATTTAAAAAACTTCCCCATAGAGGGCTGCCTTCAGATGTCTTCTGAAGGTTGTATAGTTCCTTATCTCCTTGGCTCAAGGGTTGCATAACTCCAAACCTCTCAACGTTTCTCCACTGAAAATAGGGACGTCCTAAGGAAAAGCGTCATATTCCAGGGTCAAATCAGAAACCGGGGTGGCTTCTGTAAATCCGGGACTGTCCCTGGAAAATAGGGACACTTGGAAGGTCTGGACCACTGGCATGGGAGGTGTGCACCCTAATTCTGAGCTGTAGCCCCTCCCCTGAAGAGCTTCTGTCTAGGCTAGTGACCTGGCAACCAAACTGGTGCTCAGTCTGTCCCCTAGACATGCTTGGTGGTTTGAAGCAGTCAGATAAAAACGGTGCGTTTCCTTTCTCTTGCAGTGGGCTCGGTTACATCATGTCATCTGGAATGGCGTCGGCTACTGGCCACTGGAACTGGGGGTTCAGGGTGAGTCTTTTCTGGGTGGACCCCCTTTTTGGGTAAAATGGTGGGGTTCTTCCACTCTGAACTTTATCAAGGGAGTTTCATTCATCAAATCCGACCGCTGGCCTCAGTCCACCGTCAGCCTGTTTTGTGAAGAGGCAGAAACTGTTTGAAACAGAAGACTGGTTTGGGATCTGCAGTTCTAAAACCAAGGGCCTGCTTTAAAAAATGACTGGCAAGAGCTTATAGGAACTCCATCATTTCTGCCTTGACTATTATTATTATTTATATATCGCCCTATACCCAGAGGTCTCAGGGCAGTTCGCAGAATAAAATGGAAACTTAAAATCACAAAATGCATAATCAAAACAAAAACAACAACCCACTAACCCTTCCCCCAATAACTCCTCCTTATTGATCATCAGAATGTTGCCCTTTCATCATGGTCTTTGTTGAAAGCCCTTTTCCTGCAACATCAGCAACTGTTCCTTTCTCTGTAGGTCACCCCTTGTATGGGAGCTGTAGGCTTGGCTTTCCTCATTTTCTTGGTTCCTGAATCATCCCGGCGTGGAGCTGTGGAGCCTGCAGCTGACAAGGTCAGAGGGGATTCAACTTGGCTCAAGGACATTTCATCGCTTTGCAAAAAGTAAGTATCATTATTATTATTTGAATTTTCAGTGCCTGTATGGAATGCCAACCCTTTGCTTAGAAGTGCAGCTTTTAGCCTTAGGTAGTATAATACACATACATAAATTCTATCTGCCATCTAAGGACAACACTGTGTCCCTGATGAAGACCAGGCTCAAGTCCCCGAAACCTTATATACTTTGACAAATCCGTGCATCTTGAAGGTGCTGCAAGTTGAGCTGGATCCAGTAGAGGGCGATGTTGACTTGAAGAAATCTTCTCTAGGCATCCTTTGAACATTTCATGCTCAGGGCCAAGTCAGGCATAGCTGTCAACTTACAGATTTGAAAATAAGGGACCAGCAGCCTCGAAAATAAGGGACCAGCAGCCAAAATAAAGGATTTTAGTCAACCAGCTCCCGAGTGAAAGGGAGAAAGCCCAGCCAGCCCAACAGCCAAACAAAGCCTCAAGCAGTGGTTCCCACAGCAAAGCAAACCGGCAAAGGGGGTGCAGCAAGGAAAACCACCGTCACCTCTCCGCTGGGAAGCGCTGAGCAAAGGCGAGTCCCCAGGCAACGCGACCGATTTGATCGGCACAAGGCATGCAAGCTCCACCCCCCAGTCATTCTAAGACTCCTTATTGGGTGAGCAACGCAGCCAAGTAACACAGATAGAGCCTCCCTCCTCCCTGGCCGGCAGGGAGGGAGGGAGAGGAGCTGCTTCCTTTGAAACCCGGGAAATTTAAGGGACATCATCAATAAGGGACAGCAGCGGGACACAGCGCTGGGATAAGGGACTTTCCCGCCAAATAAGGGACGGTTGACAGCTATGAAGTCAGGTAGCGAACATTGTCTGCTCTGGAAGGTAAAAGACCCCCCGGATGGTTAATTACGATACTGTGTGCCCTACTTGGCTACCATGTAAAATGCTCGTTTATGACGTAGGCACTGAAATTTCAGGCTTGTGAAACACTTGCCACCCTCCCTGCTAACATTATGTCATTTCTGTGGGTTGCAGTTAGCTTTCAGCAATGTCGAAAGGCCCTCTAAAAATTAAAAATTACCTGATTACCCAGAATGCTCTGGTGAACATGCTGGCTAGCCCCCTGAGCTATCAAACATCACCTTGTCTTTCTTCTCCTTAATTAAAAGATGAGTAGAGTATACTGTCAGGCATCCAGATACTCTACAGCAGGAGGGCAGGGGTGTTTTTCAGCCCAGGATCCACATCACTTCTCAAGCAGCCTTCTGGGGGCCGCATGCCGATGGTAGGCAGAGCCAAAGGCAAGAGTGGGTGGAGACAGGGGCCAAAATTCAACACAGAGCAAAACGGCGGTGGCTGGTAGGACAGAAGGCAGGAAGCCCAACAGTAGGTGGCGCCAGAGCCTGTGACAGGCAAAGCCAGCTAGTTCTAGTTTTAGCCTATCCTCCTCCCTGCTGAGTTCTAGAAGGGGCAACACTGAGGTGGAGGAGGAGGAAGGTGGTAGCCTGGGCCCACTTGCTGGGCAGGTTATAAGGAAGAAGGCAGGCAGGTGGGGGCTGACTGAGGGCAGATGGAGGTTGGTGGGGCAGCCTCCACTGGAACAACAGGTGTGACCCTTGCCTTTTTACAGTCAGCTGTATTCCAACCATGTAAAGGCCAGGGGTATCGACACATAGATCACAGAATTGTAGAGTTGGAAGGGACCACGTGGGTCATCTTGTCCAATCCCCTGCAATGCAGGAATATTTTGCCCAATGTGGGGGTGGAACACAAGACCCTGAGATCAAGGGTCTCATGTTCTGCCAACTGAACTATCTCCATTCACCCAGAAGAGCAAAGGCTATTATCACAGTTTAGTCAGCCAGAAGCACTCAAGGAAACTGCAGAACGTGGCAAGCTAAGGCTGT
This sequence comes from Podarcis filfolensis, assembly GCF_964270895.1. NCBI lineage: Eukaryota > Metazoa > Chordata > Lepidosauria > Squamata > Lacertidae > Podarcis > Podarcis filfolensis. The sequence continues at coordinate 11,739,546 of NC_139618.1, read as the reverse complement.
GGACCGGGAGGTATGGCCGGATGAAATCCTGAGGGCCAGACAGAAAGGCCTCAAGGGCCGCATTTGCCCCCCAGGCCTGAGGTTTTCCCTCCCCCTGATTTGGAGAGCAATAACAAGCCAAAACCCAAGACACCAAGGAAACTATTTAAATATGTTTCTTATTCCACCCCACCCCCTGTCAGCTGGAGTTTCTTGTGGTCCTCGCTCGGGGTGACAGCCATGTCCTTCATTGTCGGAGCTCTGGGGTTCTGGATGCCGGTGTTCCTTTCCAGAGCTCAGCTCATCCATGATGCTGTCCCTCCCTGCAAACAGGAAGGGTCGTGTGACACCTCCAACAGGTGAGACAAGCTTCCTTTGGGAGAAGCAAACAGAGGGCATGGGGAACGCCCCATAGGAGAGATTATCTGAATATTTTTTATTTACCGTATTTTTAAAGAAATGTGACAACAGGAGGCTGTGGCGGAGATGGAGCGTTGCAGAAAGATCACACCTGTTTGATTTGTGAACCACCCTGAGATCTATAGGTATAGGGGAGTAGGCAAATTTAATAATAAAAATAAGTAATTTCTTCCTGCCAGAGCATGGTAAAAGCACAAAGATACAGTCATGTCATAATAATGATAATACAAGCCAATCGACAGAGCCAATGTTTATAAGGTTATATAACCTGCTGTGGTCTTAAAAACACACACATATTTTTTCCTGTCCTCCAGCCAGATATTTGGAGGAATAACTATTGCAACTGGCATCTTTGGAGTCATTGTTGGAGCAGAAGCCGCCAGAAGATTCAAGAAGACCAATGCAATGGCTGACCCTCTGATCTGTGCTGTGGGCTTGCTGACGTCATCTCCATCCATGTATCTGGCGATCATGCTGGCTCAGGAAAGCATTATAGCTACATATGTAAGTGGCAAGTACAGTGGTTCCTCAGGTTAAGTACTTAATTCGTTCCAGAGGTCCATACTTAACCTGAAACTGTTCTTAACCTGAAACACCACTTTAGCTAATGAGACCTCCTGCTGCTGCCGCGCTGCCGGAGCACGATTTCTGTTCTCATCCTGAAGCAAAGTTCTTAACCTGAAGCACTATTTCTGGGTTGGCGGAGTCTGTAACCTGAAGTGTATGTAACCTGAAGCGTATGTAACCCGAGGTACCACTGTATGTGGCAAGAGGGGTTTTGCCTTAGCGGCTGGCCTCTCTTCAAAGACAACCTTGCCTATGGGGGAATTGGGCGTTCATAGGAGAGATACTGGCTTGGAAAGGTTTCTAGTCCTCAAGATTGCAAGACTGAAATATTGCAGACGAACCTTTCTGAATTTCATATATGCGAGCAGGCAATATCACCAGGGAAGCCTGGACTGGGTGCCAGGGGCCTCTAGCATACTCATCAATATACCCTATCTAGTATTTAATTTTTGGTCATTGCACTGGGTAAATCTGCACCCTGAAAGTTAGCTGCTTTTTGTTTTAATCAGTCAAATTGTACCAGCCAAACAGCTTGGAAACCTGAGAGGGAGGCTTCCCATAGTTGGCTGTAGCAGCAGTTGGAGCCTGTAGTAGCTGCTACTGTCACTTGGGCACTTCCTTGTTCACAAGCTCCCGCAAGCCGGTTTATGAGCAAATCTATATCCTCTGCCAGCTATTGCTGGCAAAATGAAGGATCTTCCCATGTTCCTAATTTCTCTCAGCTGAAACCCAACACTGGTAACACCGCCCTCAGCTCATTGGTAGGAAGGTGGGATCGTGTAAGGGTTGCTGGTACCCAAAACATGAACCGTTAATAGGATGGAGAGTGGTATATGGCCTCTATTTGATCTTTCTGTGTGTGCATTTGCAAATCTCCAGTGCCCTGTCAACTCATGACGTTCTTTCTACCTCTCTGTGTGCTTTTTCCCTATTTCAGATTTTTATTGCCCTTGGAGAATTTCTTTTATCCTTAAACTGGGCCATTGTGACTGACATACTGCTGGTGAGTTCAGCTGTCTTTTTCTGTCATATTGATTTTGCTGATAACCTGATACACCTATTCTTAGATCTCTGCTCTCTCTTTCTCTCTCTGTTTTCTACCTTCACATCCCTTCAGGTCCATAGCCAGAAACGTAGCGGAGACAAGAGTCACACGGGGCGGGGGGGGGGGAAGCGGGGCATTTTAAGTTAATGTGAAATGACTTAACATGCAATCTCTTGAATATTATCCTGCTGGCACATCCTTCTGTGTTGAGTGGGGCTTGCTCCCAGGAAAGTGCGTGTTGGATTGCAGCCAAAGAGGATATCTTCGGCTAGAGGACTCGGATGTGTGGCCACCCTCCTTGCACACCATCCAGAAGTGGTCTCTCTCTTTCAGACATTTGCAGTGCAAAGCCAGGCACACCCAGGAAATTGTTTAGTTGGTCTCTGTGGTAGGGCTGGCATCTTTGCTAGCAACCAGCAGTATGTTGCTAGCAAGGCAAGGCCCACGTTAGAAGCACTGATATGGCAACCACAGCCTGCTTCCTTATGTAGGTGTTACAGCCTGGTTGGATGCAGAGGAAACATTGGAGGACCGGCTGGGGAACCCCCAAGGGAAGAAGGCTCAGAACTCAGGGACTGGTGGTGGTCAGAGGGAGAAGGAGGGAGGAGGTGTTGGAAACTGAAGAGGCAACAGGGCTGAGTGAGCAGGAAGAGTCTGTGGCAGAGAGAAGTCCAGAATCAGAGGCAGTAGCTGAAGCAGAAGAAGAGAGAGGCCAAGAGGAGTCAGGTTGGTGCAGAGTCACAGGTGGCTGCCCCTCCTGCTGTGACAGGCTCCCCTCCTGCCTCCCTGTTTCACAGAAGCAGAAGAGGCATGAAGAGGGTGGAGGCAGTGGCGTAGCGTGGGGGGTGCAGGGGGGGCCGGCCGCACCGGGCGCAACGTCTGGGGTTAGGGCAAATCCACAGGTTAGGGGGCGCAAATCCACGGGTTAGGGGGCGCAAATCCATGGGTTAGGGGGCGCAAATTACTTGCCTTGCCCCGGGTGCTGACAACCCACGCTACGCCACTGGGTGGAGGAGAGGTTGGCTTCATGGAGGCAGAGTCTCCGATTGCTTGGGGAAAACCCTGGAGAGGAGAGGACCTAGGCAGCTGTGTGGAGGTGAGGGCCTTCAGTCTCATCAACTGCTTCACAGGGGCAAGACCTGCCGGAGATGAGTTGCTGTGCTCATTAGGCCTGACACTCCTGCATCAATTGTGTTTTGCTGATAAAGAGTTAACTCTGATTTGCACAGTGTGATTTACTGCTGGCTCGCTCCTGGCAGTCAAGCACATCTAGCTGGTCTTTCCTACTTCCTACTTACCTTGACCATCGGATCTTTTCCCTTTGACTTTTCAGTATGTCGTGAAACCAACATGCCAATCCACCGCACTATCTGTACAGATTTTTGTTAGTCATTTGTTTGGTGATGCCGGAAGCCCCTATCTCATTGGAATTGTAAGTTATATGGGCAGCTTTAGAGGTGGGGGTGGGCTGAAGTCCCCCCCACCCCTTGATGGGAAACGGTACAAAGTGATCTCATTTTACAAGCGCATAGAAATTCTTTGCACTGTGAGTGAATAGGTGCACTGTGAGTGAATAGCTTGGGGCTTCATTTCATGGCAGGTTGAAGCCGGTTCTTGATCCTGGCGATGTTCAAATGGACCAGAGGCAGAAGGCATAATCCGAGACAGGCAGGAAATCAGGCAATAGATAAGGGAACCAACCTAGGACCAGAGGCAGACAGGCAGTCGAAAGATGGTCAGCTGGTCAGGTAGAGAGCTAAGTGGATGAAGACGAAAGGATCAGATGTAGGAAAGCCATCAGAGGTCCAAGACCACCTGCACCACTGCTAATATATTAGCCAATTTACTCAGACTACTAAGAAACAAAGTGAGTTTTACACAGCCAGCCAGGCTCCTGTTGGTCCCTCAAGAACCAAATGGTCTTGAATAGGGTTACGGGGAGAAATTCAATACCATTTGCATTTAAAGGAAACCTCCCTAATTTGCACTTTCGAAAACACAATTCTTCTATGCTTCAAAATTAGAAATTCTCCTTTAAACAAATTAGAAATTCTCCTTTAAACAAGAAATTCTCCTTTAAACACAAAAATACTTAGGCTAGACTTAATTTTGCAAATCAGTTCTCTGGCCAATTAATGGGCATATAATGAGGCTGAGTGTGCATCAAAATGCATATATTTTTGAAGATAGCAGACAAATATGAATTACATTAGAGAAAATACTCTGCAAGAATGTGCATCTTAGGCAAAATTGCACAGAAGCATATGTATATTAGCAAAAATCTGCACTAAAATGTTAACGAATTTTCATGAGGACTTTCTTAATAAATAAATAAATTTGCAAAGTGGAAATGTGGAGAACTGACCTGAGGACAGAAAAAAAATGAGAGAAAATGACATATTTACCCATTTCAGTCTTGAAAGAACTAAAGTCCTAGCTTTGGCCACCAGAGGGCTGGCACCAGTCAGGCCGTCAAACGCATCAGTTTATCCATTCCAGAGTTTTTGCTTCACCTGTGTTAGGGCCCAGGAAGCTTCAGGGCAAGCTCAGGTCAAGTCCAAAAGCAACCAGAGAAAACAACACGGTCAGACTGAACGGGGTTCAAATCCCCCACTTGGCCCTGAAGCTCACTGGGTGATTTGCAGGGGGGCGGTCACTGCCTCTTGACCTGCCAGGGTTGCTGTGGGGATTAAATGGGGAGGGGGAGAGCCATGGCTGCCACCTTGAGCTCCTTAGAGGAAGAGGGTAGGGCATAAATGCAATAAGCAGAGTCAAAAATCATGTCCCCCCCTCCAGATCTCCAGTGAAATCCAGAAGCGACAGGCAGGGGCTTCTTCCTACCTCGCGTCCTTCCGGAGCCTGCAGTACAGCTTTGTCCTATGCTGCTTTGTCGGTGCTCTTGGGGGAGGCTGCTTCCTCCTGACCGCCCTCCGGATCAAAGAAGATCGGCTGGAAGCTGCACCTCCACTGCCAGGCAAAGGTAACCCTGACCCTTGGGCTCAGCACATCTGTACTGTGAGCATCGCCCTGGCTTTGGCCATCATTTTTTGCCAGTCCGACCTTTCCAGCTGAACTGTAGAGTCATAGATTTGTAGAGTTGGAAGGGACCTCAAATGCCATCCAGTCCAACCCCCTGCAATGTGGGGATCTCAGTTAAGGCATCCATGACTGGTGGCCGCCCAACCTCTGCTTAAACACCTGCAAGGAAGGAGAGTCTACAGCCTCCCAGGGCAGGGGCGGAGGAAGTGGGGTGCAGTGGGTACAGACTGCCCCAGTGTCACAACTGAGGGGGGGGTGACAAAATGCCGGGCGGCATTCACCGCGGGGCCTGCAGTGTGCCTGAGCCACGTGTCTCTACTGGGAGAGATGTGGTGGCTTGGGCACACACAGGCCCCACACTGCCCAAATGGTCTGCCTGCTGCCTCCCCACCCCCAGCTGTAGGGTGGCTGAGTGGGGGGAGGCAGGCAGACTCCAGAGGCCCCACGGTGCGCCCTGCCTATATGGGCGACTCACCTTGCCCTCGCCCTGCCACTATGTGTGGTGTAGTGGTTAAGAGTGATAGACTCGTAATCTGGTGAACCGGGTTCGCGTCTCTGCTCCTCCACATGTAACCTTGGGCTAGTCACACTTCTCTGAAGTCTCTCAGCCCCACTCACCTCACAGAGTGTTTGTTGTGGGGGAGGAAGGGAAAGGAGAATGTTAGCCGCTTTGAGACTCCTTCGGGTAGTGATAAAGTGGGATATCAAATCCAAACTCTTCTTCTACTCTTCTTCTTCCTGGGCACGCCCCCCAGGCGCCCGAGCAGCTTCCTCCGCTGCTGTCCCGGGCCAGACCGTTCCACCGTCAAACAGCTCTGAAAGTTCTTCTTGATGTTAAATCAGCATTTCCTTCCTTGTAGCTAGAAGCCATTGGTTCGAGGCCTACCCTCCAGAGAAGGAGAAAACAAGCTTGCTCCATCCTCCATGTAATACCCCTTGAGATATTTGAAGGTGTCTATTGTATCTTCTCTCAGTCTTCTCTTTTCCAGGCTAAATATACCCAACTCCTACCATGGGAACTGTAGTTCGCCAAACATTATTACCGTATTTTTCGCACCATAGGACGCACTTTTTCCCCTCCAAAAATGAAGGGGAAATGTGTGTGCGTCCTATGGTGCGAATGCAGGCTTTCGCTGAAGCCTGGAGAGTGAGAGAGGTCGGTGCGCACCGACCCCTCACGCTCTCCAGGCTTCGCACACCTCTCTGCAAGCAGCGGGAGCCCAGCGCTGGGCTCCCGCTGCTTGCGGAGACTTGCCTGCATGCCGAAGCCTGCGCGCGCTGAACTCAGCGCGTCCAGGCTTCGCGGACCTCTCCGCAAGCAGCGGGAGCGCTCCCGCTGCTTGCGGAGACTTGCCTGCATGCCGAAGCCTGCGCGCGCTGAACTCAGCGCGTCCAGGCTTCGCGGACCTCTCCGCAAACAGCGGGAGCGCTCCCGCTGCTTGCGGAGAGTTGCCAGCATGCCGAAGCCAGCGCGCGCTGAGATCAGCGCGCCCAGGCTTCGCGGACCTCTCCGCAAACAGCGGGAGCGGTCCCGCTGCTTGCGGAGAGTTGCCAGCATGCCGAAGCCTGCGCGCGCTGAGATCAGCGCGCCCAGGCTTCGCGGACCTCTCCGCAAACAGCGGGAGCGGTCCCGCTGCTTGCGGAGAGTTGCCAGCATGCCGAAGCCTGCGCGCGCTGAGATCAGCGCGCCCAGGCTTCGCGGACCTCTCCGCAAACAGCGGGAGCGGTCCCGCTGCTTGCGGAGAGTTGCCAGCATGCTGAAGCCTGCGCGCGCTGAGATCAGCGCGCCCAGGCTTCGCGGACCTCTCCGCAAACAGCGGGAGCGGTCCCGCTGCTTGCGGAGAGTTGCCAGCATGCCGAAGCCTGCGCGCGCTGAGATCAGCGCGCCCAGGCTTCGCGGACCTCTCCGCAAACAGCGGGAGCGGTCCCGCTGCTTGCAGAGAGTTGCCAGCATGCCGAAGCCTGCGCGCGCTGAGATCAGCGCGCCCAGGCTTCGCGGACCTCTCCGCAAGCAGTGGGAGCGCTCCCACGGCTTGCAGAGAGCTGCCTGTTTGGCGGCTGGGGTCGGGGGAAGCTCGAGCTTCCCCCGCCCCAGCCCCGCGCCTGGGGGGGAAATAATTTTTCCCCTTTATTTCCCCCCCAAAAAACTGGGTGCGCCCTATGGTCCGGTGCGCCCTATGGTGCGAAAAATACGGTAAATGGTCTTGTCCAGGGGTCAGCTAACTTTTTCAGCAGGGGGCCAGTCCACTGTCCCTCAAACCTTGTGGGGAGCCGGACTATATTTTGGAAAAATAATAATGAACAAATTCCTATGCCCCACAAATAACCCAGAGATGCATTTTAAATAAGAGCACACATTCTACTCATGTAAAAACACACTGATTCCCGGACCATCTGCGGGCCGGATTGAGAACGTGATTAGGGCCGCATCCGGCCCCCGGGCCTTAGTTTGCCTACCCATGGTCTTGTCATTTGAGGTCGCCCATCTGCTTTGCACCTCTGCCGTTCCTGTGGCTCATAGGAGGAAAGCCTGGGAAGTTCTAATAAATATAAGTCTAGCATTATGTGGTTTCAAGTCGCTTGTGGGTCTGATGGTGCAGATTAGGGCAAAAGATGTAGAGGAAAGGATTTGGACGACTTGCTTTAAACAACACCTGTCCCAGTCTCCTGCCCAAGAATGATGGCAAGTGCCCTTTCTTGCATGTCAAGTAAAGGTAAAGGAACCTCTGACCATTAGGTCCAGTCGTGACCGACTCTGGGGTTGCGGCGCTCATCTCGCTTTATTGGCTGAGGGAGCTGGCGTACAGCTTCCGGGTCATGTGGCCAGCATGACTAAGCTGCTTCTGGCAAACCAGAGCAGTGCATGGAAACGCCGTTTACTTTCCCACCGGAGCAGTACCTTTTTATCTACTTGCACTTTGACATGCTTTCGAACTGCTAGGTTGGCAGGAGCACAGACCGAGCAACAGGAGCTCACCCCGTCGCGGGGATTCAAACTGCCGACCTTCTGATCGGCAAGTCCTAGACTCTGTGGTTTAACCCACAGCGCCACCCGCGTCCCATTTCAAGCTACTTTCTTCCAGTGCAGGCTCAGCAACGAGTGAAGAGCAGGGAAAAGTCCAGAAATGCAGCAAGGATCTGAGCACGAGGAAACGAACTTCAAGGTTCAGGGACAAGGCCAGGGATACAGATCAGAAGTTGGGAGCTGAGACTGCACAGGAGTGTGAAGTTGTTCCGAGAATCAGCCCTCCCTGCCCATCATGCTTTTAAACAGAGATTGTCCGGCTACTCAAATGCATGCATGCCCTACAGACAACCCCTGACCTTAACTTGTGCATGTTGAATAAAGAGGTTTCGAGGAGGGAGTTTCACTGTCTCATAGCATAGTTAGCACAATGGTGATTGCTACCAAGCACATTAAAACTTGGTTGGCTTCACATCTGCCCTCAGCCGCCTTTAAACAAGCATTCCCCACGAAACTACTTAGGCTAGAATAAATCACAGACACCTAACTTAGCAAATAAGTGAATATTTTGCTCACAGAGTTTCCAGCAACTGAGTCTCCATCCAGTAATATAAAGAAGAAAAAGGTTCCCAAAGGTTCGTGCTCCTTCTTGGGTGCTGGGTTTACTCCTGACTCTTGATGTGCTGCTGTTGTCTCAGAGACAAGGTCTGACGCTGCTCCCCCGCTGGCAGCTCAGTCTGTGCCACCTCCTCTCCTCAGCTGGAAAAATGGCATCCTGGGCATATGAAGGCCCGACCTCCTCACCCTGAGCCAAGTAAGGGGGCAGCTGCGAGACTTCCAGAGCAAGAGTCTCAACAGAGGGTATTGGCTCTGAGTTAGGGAGCTTGAGTGGGAGGGCGCTGCTCCATGGCCTCTTCATCCACCCTTGTCGTCCTCTGTTGTACACAGATTCATGGAAGATAAAGCTGTCACAGCCTACTAAACCTGAGGGCTATGTTCAGCTTCCACCAGAGGCTCCAGGTTGCGAGGGAGTTTGTGGGGTGTGTGTGACACTGCATGTGAAGTCATGTGTGCAACGTCAGGTCATTGGGAGGAGCCAGGGAGCGGAGCCAAGCCCAGCAGTGGCATAGCTGTCAACCGTCCCTTATTTGGCGGGAAAGTCCCTTATCCCAGCACTGTGTCCCGCTGCTGTCCCTTATTGATTATGTCCCGTAATTTCCTGGGTTTCAAAGGAAGCACCTCCTCTCCCTCCCTCCCTCCCTCCCTGCCGGCCAGGGAGGAGGGAGGCTCCAATTGTGTTGCTTAGCTGCGTTGCTCACCCAATAAGGAGTCTAAGAACGACTGGGGGGTGGAGCTTGCATGCCTTGTGCCGATCAAATCGGCCGCATTGCCTGGGGACTTGCCTTTGCTCAGCGCTTCCCAGCGTAGAGGTGACGGTGGTTTTCCTTGCTGTATCCCCTTTGCCGGGTTGCTGCGCTGTGGGAACCACCGCTTGAGGCTTCGTTTGGCTGCTAGCTGGGCTTTCTGCCTTTGGCTCGGAGGGGCTCAGAAGTTGAACATACCTGTGCTCTGAAAATCCCTTATTTTGACTGCTGATCCCTTATTTTTGAGGCTGCTGGTCCTTTATTTTCAAATCTGTAAGTTGACAGCTATGCTGCAGCAGTGGCACAGCTTCAATGGCTGCAGGCTCCTCCTCCTGCCACTTCCACCTGCCACTCAGCACTCGGCTTAGCAATTGGCCTCCTCCGCCCCCTGATTTTTTTGGCATTGGGGGGGCCTCAGCCCCCTCCCAAATATATTGGGGAACTCCAGTTGGGCTCGGCCCCTAGCAGTTGGCGTCGTGGCCTCCAAGGCAGTATGCTTCTGTATACCAGTTGTTGGAAAAAGCAGAAGGGGAGAGTGCTCTTGTGTTCGAATCCTGATTGCGGGCTTCCCACAGGCATATGTGGTTGGCCACTGAAGGGATCGGATGCTGGACTAGGTAGTAGGCCACTGGCCTGATCCTGCAAGGGTCTCCTTACATTCTTCTAGAAGATATGAGCAGAGCAGCCCCTTTGCAAGAGAAGTAACAGGAGATAATATTAGCTTTCTCGCTAGGAGATGCTAATTTGACAACCGCAGCGTGAACGAAACCCACCAGCTTTTGGCGCTCTCCTTATCAAGCAGTTTCGGGAATCCCCAGGAGGACATTCTCCTCTCTAAAACTCCTGCTGAAAAGTGTGTTCGGAATATATCGAAAGCATTCCAGGAAAGGAGCTAAAGCAGCCTTTTCAGGAAAGCTTCCAAAGGGAATAGGTTTTAAAGCAAGAATGAGGAACCTGGTGCCCTGCAAGATGCTGACCCCATAAGCCCATACCCTCCAACAGTTCTCTGATGATAATAGGGACATCCTTTTCCATAATAATACTAATTTTATCATTTATACCTCGCCCATCTGACAGGATTGCCCCAGCCACTATGGGCGGCTTCCAACTTAAAACATTTTTTAAAAAAGCTTCCCTATACAGGGCTGCCTTCAGATATATCCTAAAAGTTGCATACAGTGGTACCTCGGGTTAAGAACTTAATTCGTTCTGGAGGTCCATTCTTAACCTGAAACTGTTCTTAACCTGAGGTACCACTTTAGCTAATGGGGCCTCCTGCTGCCACTGCGCCACTGCTGCACGATTTCTGTTCTCATCCTGAAGCAAAGTTCTTAACCTGAGGTACTATTTCTAGGTTAGCGGAGTCTGTAACCTGACGTGTATGTAACCTGAAGCGTCTGTAACCCGAGGTACCACTGTAGTTACTCATCTCTTGGCTTGGGGGGGGTCACATAACTCCATACCCTCCAACATTTATCTGATGAAAATAGGGATGTCCTAAGGAAAAGCGGGACATTCTGGGATCAAATCAGAAACTGGGCTTCTGTAAATCCGGGACTGTCCTTGGAAAATAGGGACACTTGGAGGGTTTTCAAGCCCCAGTCAGGATTGCCAGTAGCCAGGGAGGAGGATGGGAGATTGTGGTCCAGCAGCAGCTCTGGGGTTGAAGGTGTCCCATCCCCAGCAGCGGAGGAAGCCACTCGGGTGCCTGGGGCGGCTGCCCAGGGACAAGGCGAGCTGTCCGGGGGTGGGGGGTGTGCACCATGGGGCCTCCGCAGTCTGCCTGCCTCCTCCCACTCAGCCACCCTACAGCTGGGTGGGGGGAGGCAGCGGGTGGACCGTTTGGGCCTGCAGGTGCCCAAGCCACTGTGTCACTCCCAGGAGAGACGTGTGGTTCGGGTGCGCTGCAGGCCCATGGTGAGTGCCGCCTGGCATTTTGTCACCCCTCTCAGCGGTGACACCTGGGGCGGAAAGCACCCACCGCACTCCCCTTCCTCCGCCCCTGTTTTAAGAAACAGCAGCTTCAACCTTTCTCAAAGTGATGTCTTTCCTAACACGGGATCTTTTGGTTTTGCAGGCACAGAAAACGAGAGTTACGTCCGGCATGAAGGAGAAGTCCAAGGGGAGCTTCCTGTGTCATAGAGCTGCCTCCTGCCCTTTGCAAACACGCTCTCATCAGGGAAGGAGAGGCATGAACGGTTATCAACACAACCTCCATCTGGTGAGGGACGGGGGAAGCTTTTGGGACTGACTTTGGAGCGTGACATTCAAAGTGGGCTGCAAATCACATGGCCACCCGCCATCACCGTCTCCGAAGCTGCCAAGGAATCTGGTGGCTCCAGGAGCCAGGAACATAGCTGAGCTGTTCAAGTGACAACTTCCTCCAAAAAACATAACCAGTGGAAGTAAGCCGTGCCAGCCTCCCGTCTAAATTTACTTGGTATATGGCAGCTCCTTCTTGGGGGTGGGGGAGTGGGTTGTGTTTCAGGAGCCAAGTGCATGCATTGCACAGAGAAGTTTCCAGGTTCAACCCTGGGGGCTTTGAGTTGAACAGAGCTTGGGTACAAAGCCTGGGAGAGCCCTTTGCCCAACACCTTGGAGAGATTAGCAAAGAACAGTAAGGATCCCTTCTAGCCACTTCCAGTAGAATTAATCTCCAATTTGAGAAACATATAAAGTGCCAAGCTAGACGAATCCTCGGTCCAACTTGTTGGTTTTTCTTTGGACTCTTCACGTTCCATCGCTGCCCAAATTTGACACTGTGTCTCGGATGCATTTACAACGTGACAAAACTATGACCTTTCCTCACTGCCCTTTTGGCAAAAACTCTTCTGTGTGCTCTGGTCCTATCTTGTATGGACTAGGGATGAATCGTTTCAGTTTCGGTTTCTTCTTTTTTCACCCTTAAGTCCAGTTCCTCACATTTCTGCATTGGTTTGTGTTTTTTATTTTATTTTAAAAAGTCCCCGTGAAATTTTTCCAGCGTTATAGTTTGCATTTCTCCCAATACATTCCTGCATGCAGTTTTGACTGATCTAAACATTTTTTCAAGCAAGTTCCCCTTAACAGTTTTCCATGTTAATTTCATGAATCTATTCCAGGCATAGGCAAACTCGGCCCTCCAGACGTTTTGAGACTACAATTCCCACCATCCCTGACCACTGGTCCTGTTAGCTAGGGATGATGGGAGTTGTAGTCCCAAAACATCTGGAGGGCCGAGTTTGCCTATGCCTGCTCTACAGTGGTACCTCTACTTACGGACACGATCCGTTCCAGGGTGCCATTCACACCCTGAAAAGTCCATAAGTAGAGTGCCACTTCTGTGCATACGCGTGAAGTGATAGATTGCTCCTGCGCATGCGCGAAGCAGCAAACCCGGAAGTAAACACTTCTGTGTTTGCCGCGTTCAGAACCAGAAAAAATGCAACTTGAAGCAAATGCACGTTCCGGAGGCCTGTTCACAACGTGAAAAGCCCACAACCTGAAGCTTCGTATCTGCGCAGGTGCGTGGCGCGATTTGGCACTTGTGAGCATGCACGAAGCACAATTTGGTGCTACTGCACATGCGTGAGCGGCAAAACCAAGAAGTAACCCTTTCTGGTACTTCCAGGTCGCCACGGCATGCAATCTGAAAAAACGTAATACGAAGCAAACATAACATGAGATATGACTGTAGTTCAATAAAGGGACTTGCTGTTATCGCTGTGTCTTGCCTCATGGGAACCCACCTTGTTCATTGGGAACAAGGAAACTGCCTTACTCTGAGTAAGACCATTGGTTCATCCTGTCCTGGGTCCTGAGGCTCAGGAATGAAGCAGTTGTCCCACAAAGACTCTCTTTGTGACAGAAGACTGGCTGTTTCCCCATGTTACCTTCTGCATTGCACTTACGCACAACATGAGGAAGGGACGCAGATTTCGATATCCGGCAGCACCTTTTCCTGAGAGCTCTCTTTAGCTGAGCAAAATGGGATCCTCAACACACCCACCCACCTCATTTTTGCCTTTATTCTGCTTGCTTGCCTCTGCCCAAATCGCTGCCCCTGACCTGGAGCGACCCTGGCAGATACAGGTAAAATCCTCCCATCTGGAAGGCTGACAGGAGATCAGTCGGTCAAGAGGAAATCCTCCAAATTGGTGCGTGTTGCACTAAGCTGTGACACAAAAGTGCAGAGGGGCAGCTGTTTCATGAGATATCTGCAAACGGGCCTGGCTGTCTCCTTCTCTCTGCAAACTATTCTCCTCTCTCTTTTTTTTGGTGTTGGTAAATCACAGCAAGGTGCGTGAAAGGTGCCTGGAAATCAATCTGCAGCTGCAGACACACCAATCATTTAATAGTCGCCTCCTCCAAATCTGTTAGCTGTTGTTTACCCCTCACAGAAGTACAATTCCCAGCCCCCTGAATTAACTAGAGTTTCCAGGAACTCTTTGCAAGCTGGGAGGAGATGTGCTTTAAATGTGCACAGCCTAAAGGGCCAAAAGTTCCCCACATCTGGTTTAAACTGTCAGGCAGCTAGCCCAACTAAAGTGAGACAGAGTATTATTCTTATTCTTATTCCCTTGCCCATCTGTCACTAGAAGATCCATTTTTTGGATCCTAGATTAACAAGAGCGAAAAAATTGCCGTGGATTAACATGTAAGTATGGTACTTTTCTTCTGCCTTTTCTCTACAGTAGTACCTTGGGTTAAGTACTTAATTCGTTCCAGAGGCCTGTTCTTAACCTGAAACTGTTCTTAACCTGAAGCACCACTTTAGCTAATGGGGCCTCCTGCTGCCACCGTGCCGCTGGAGCATGATTTCTGTTCTCATCCTGAAGCAAAAGTTCTTAACCTGAGGCACTATTTCTGGGTTAGCGGAGTCTGTAACCTGAAGTGTATGTAACCTGAAGCGTATGTAACCCGAGGTACCACTGTACTCTAATTCTGTAAGGAACTAGCTGGGTCAGATCTGAATAAGGTAATATTGCATTCATATCCCACCTTTCCTCAGAAGAGCTGTTCACCCTTCTGCAACAACAACAATTTATTACTTATATCCTGCCCATCTGACCAGGCCTCCCCAGCCACTCTGGGCGGCTCCCAACAGAATATTAAAAACACAATAAAACATTAAACGTTAAAAACTTCCCTAAACAGGGCTGCCTTCAGATGTTTTCTAAAAGACAGATAGTTGTTTATTTCCTTGACGTATGATGGGAGGGCATTCCACAGGGTGGGAGCCACTACCAAGAAGGCCCTCGGCCTGGTTCCCTGCAACCTCACTTCTCACAGTGAGGGAACTGCCAGAAGTCCCTTGGAGCTGGTCCTCAGATGGGGGTGGAGATGCTCCTTCAGGTATACTGGGCCAAGGCAACTCTTGTACTCACAACATGTCCCCGTCTTGATGTGCCTCTCGCTGAGCTGAGGCAGAGAAGGGCCACCGGGACAGCAGTGGGAAACAGCTGAGCTTGCAACTGCATTTGGGTCGAAAGCCCGTTACCTTCTGTGCCTGCAAAGGATAAAGTCGGGCAGGAGCTTTCCCAGAAGAGTGCTGTTCCTCTGCGTTGTTTGTGGAGACCTGATTAAGAAGCTCGTTGAGGGTCTCCACTGAATTAGGTACTGCGGCGCGGCTAATTAAAGGAGCTCCCTGCGGGGTCGCTTAATAGCTGCGCCAGAACAGGTGAAGATTTCAATTATCTTGCCATTCCTTCTTCCCAAATAGCTCAGCCACGGGCCCTTAAATGCTTGCAGACAGTGTCTGCCGACTGAAGCGGCTCCTTTCTGGAAGGGGCGAGGCAGCTCCCCTGAACCAGCCGCGTTCAAGAGAGTCACATTTAGCAATATGGTGCCTGTTAAGTTGTGGGTGAACATATCAGACGACACAGCTCCTGTTTATTCACAGGCCAGAACAGAACTGAACTGAAGGGTTCAGCCAGCCTGCTTATATAGAGCTCCAGTACAACGTAACTGTAACAACTTTCTGTAACTATCCAATCACTGAATGTCACTTTCAATCCCTTATTTGCATATGTGGACCTGAACTATCTACAGTATCCCCCTGCTGGTCAAGGGTGAGAACTTCAGTACATAACAGTGCCCATCCCAGGATAAAGACGCTCTGCATAGGAGTGCAGGAAGCTGCCTCATCCCAGCTCAGACCTTTGGTCCATCTGGCTCTGTACTGTCTACACTGACTGGCAGCAGCTCTCTAGAGTTTCAGGCAGGAAATCTTTCTCAGTCCTACCTGGAGAGGCCGGGATTTGAACCTGGAAGCTTCTGCTTGCAAGGCAGATGCTCTGTGCATCTTCCCCATATGGGTTCCCTTCCTTTGGGTTATCGGGGGGCTCTCATTTAGTCAGTCAGATTAATCAGCTAAAAGGCTTTTTGATCAGTAAACCAGGAAGCAGTTGTTCCTTAAATTAGAAGGACACCCTTTTCCCGAGACTCCCCATCACCTAATATCTTGAGAGAAAGCATTTATCCGGGTACCTTGTAGGAGAGCCTTTTCAGTGGTGGCTCCTAAATTCTGAAACTGGAACTCGCTACCCAGAGCCCAAACTGTCCTCATGAAAGGGGAAGCTGTTGCCCTCCAGACATTGTTTTACCTACATATATGTTTTTAAAAATCATGTGTTGAGAGATACTATTTAAATATGCTGATGCCAAAAATGGGATGGACTTAGGAGTGAAGCACATGTGAAATTGGCTTGGGCTGGTGTTATATACTGAGTTGAATAGGATCCAAAATGCAGCAGTCTGATTGGTCCTAGAACAATAGGATCCAGAATGCCGCAGTCTGATTGGTCCACAGGAGCCACCCAATCCAGCTCCAGGTGGAAGTGAACCCGCAACCTGATTGGCCTACAGGAGAATCCTGGAATTAGCCAATCACGTGAGGCCCATTGTGTAAATAACGTATATAAAGAAGACATTCTGGGGGAACTTCCATTCCTCCTCACCACTATGAGCTGAATAAAGAGCATGAAATCCACTCTCGACTCCGAGTATATTTCAGCTGGCAACAGATTGACTTTACGCATCCCTCGTTTGTTGTTCCTGGCAGCCTTTCCAGCTGCATCTTCCCCGCCCCAAGCAATTTGGTGCAACCCCCTGAGGTTTGTTTGCTTTTAATTAACATTTTGCAATCCGCCCCCCTCCCGAGTATTAATGTGCCACCAGCAATTGGGCCGGGAACACCTACCAAATAAGCGAAATGCCCTGTGGACCACTCTCCGTTTGCCTGCGTTTACAGCACCTTCGTATAGATCGGCCTCCTGGCACCAATCAGGATTCCATTCCCCAGCTATGCAGTGCGGCCCTCAGAATGCCTGGAGATGAACGAGCGAAGTGAGCTTGGCAGAATGCCACCTTCCGAGGCAATTACCAAACCCTTACGCACACGTTCTGCCCCTTGTGTGCCAGGCTATCTATAGGAATGAAGCCCAGGTCGTATTTCATCCTGCCACTTGGCTAATTCCTTGCATGCTTCAGGTTCTGTGCTTTAAAAAAACATATCTCCCATCCATGCTTCTTAGAGCAGGGCGGTGAGATGTCAAGAGAATTCTCCCCCAACCTGATACCCTGTAGACAGTGGAGATCGGTCCATTAAACAGGACACTGTCCGACCAACCACAGTCTGCCTCCAGCCAGCTCCCACCTGCCTGCCTTCGTATGTAGGTACAACCAGCCCAGGGAGTGGCACTGCCTGTCAGCTTCCTTCTCCTGAGTCGCAGTGTTGTCCTTGTAGAACTCAGCAGAGAGGAGGAGAATGGGGACAAAGCTGGGATCAAGTATCATGGAGTCATTAGTGATGTATGGAAGTGAGAGCTGGACCATAAAGAAGGCTGATTTGGATCTCGAAGGAATTGACACAGAGTTTAACTAAATCTGAAATTCTCCCACAAACTTTATCTGATCACAATCCGGTATTTATAGAGATAAAGGGTAAAGATGTTACAGCATGTAGATGGAGAATGAATGAATGCCTATTTAATGATCAAAAGATAGTAAACAAGGCAAAAGAAACAATTGAAGAATATTTTAAGTGGAGCTTAAACAAAGAAACACCTATAGAAACGGTTTGGGATGCAGGAAAAGCAGTTATGAGGGGCTTCCTAATTCAGAAAAATAGCCACCTAAAAAAAGAAAAAGAGAAAAAGAAAGAGGAGATTTTAATACAGCTTATGGAGAATGAAAGAAAATTAGCCATCAAACCTGGTGAGGAGACTGCAAAGCAAAATATAAAGATATTACAAGCCAAATTTTCTATGATAGTTAATCAGGAGATTGAATGGAAAATTAAAATGATGAAACAAAAGAACTTTGAATCAGCTAATAAAATAAGGAAATATTTGGCGTGGCAATTAAGAGAAAGGAGGAAACAAAACACGATCTGTAAGATAAGGGAGGGAGAAAGGTTAGTGGAAGAGCCGAAAGAAATAAAAAGGATATTTCAGAAGTATTATAAGGACTTATACAAAAGAGGAAAGGAAACAGACTATGAAATAGATCGCTATCTGCAAGAATATCATTTGCAACAGATCGCAACTGAAGAAAAAGAATTATTAGATCACAGGAGATAAAGAAGAGGAGATAAAGAAGGCCATAAAAAAGATGAAAATTGGAAAAGCACCGGGGCCGGATGGCTTACCGGCCAAATATTATAAAGCACTAAGCGACCAACTATGCCCAACTTTATGTGAAGTGATGAACAATATTTTAAAAGAGGGAAGGATTCCAAATACTTGGAAGGAGGCCTATATCACATTAATCCCTAAAAAAGACGTAGACGCCTTAGAGGTGAAGAATTACAGACCGATTTCGTTATTAAATAACGATTATAAATTGTTTGCAGATGTAATGGCAGAAAGATTTAAAAGGGTATTAAACAACAGAATTCATAAAGACCAAACGGGCTTCCTACCAGGGAGACAACTGAGGGATAACGTAAGAAACGTGATAGACATCATTGAATATTTGGATACTAGAATAGACAAACAGGCGGCATTGGTATTTATCGATGCCGAAAAGGCATTTGACAACGTCTCTTGGCGTTTTTTGATGAAAAACATGAAAATGATGGGGATGGGAGAAAGATTTAGAAAAGGTATAGAAGCTATCTATCATGAGCAAAAAGCAAAACTTGTAATAAACAACACTACATCAGAATTTTTTAACATATCTAAAGGGACTAGACAAGGTTGCCCCTTGTCTCCTCTATTATTTATAACAGTTCTGGAAGTACTTACTAAGAGACTGAGGGAGATAACAGAGGTGAAAGGAGTTAAGGTAGGGATGAAAGAACATAAAATCAAAGCTTTCGCGGACGATATTGTACTAACATTAGAAGACCCAAAACATAGTGTAAAAGAAGCCTTACAAAAATTCGAAGAGTTTGGTGCTGTGTCAGGCCTCAAGGTTAATAAGAACAAGACCAAAATGTTGGTTAAAAACTTAACTAAAGAAGACACTGTAGATTTAGAACAAAGGACGGGAATTATGACAGCAAAGAAGATGAAGTACCTCGGAGTGTGGATTACGGCTAAGAATATTAACTTATATAAGGATACCTATGAGGTCACCTGGAAGAATATCAAGAAAGATTTAGAAATTTGGGAGAGAATGAGATTGTCTTTTTGGGGGAGGATAGCGGTTATTAAAATGAACGTCCTGCCTAGAATGTTATTTTTATTTCAAACCATCCCGGTACTTAAAGGTTTAAAGCAATGTAAAGAGTGGCAAAGAGCCCTGGCGAGATATATCTGGCAGGGAAAAAGACCGCGAATAAAAATGAAAATATTGGTAGACAGAAAGGAAAGAGGGGGCTTCTCCCTACCGGATTTAAGCTTATATTATGAAGCGGCATGTCTATTGTGGCTGAAAGATTGGATAAGATTAGAAAATAGGGACATCCTGGATTTGGAAGGCTTCGACAACAGGTACGGGTGGCACTCGTACCTGTGGTATGAAAAGGTGAAAGTACATAGAGGCTTTCTAAATCATATTTTTAGAGGACCAATTTTCCAAGTATGGGAAAGAAATAAAAATCTTTTGGAAAGGAAGACACCTTGGTGGATCTCACCAATAGAGGTGTTAACTATTAAAAAAATTAATATGGAAGAGAAGAATGCCACGTATGAAGAACTTACAAGGAAAACAGATCAAGGTATTAAACTTAGACCGTATGACGAGATAAAAAATTCATTTACTGGTTGGCTGCAATACCACCAGGTAAACGATTTGTTAAAAGAAGATAAAAAGAAATTAGGATTTGAAGATAAAAAATCTAAGTTTAATGTGGAAGTTATTGAAGGCAAGAATAAAACGCTGTCTAGGATGTATGATATTTTATTGGAGTGGTACACAAAAGACGAGGAGGTAAAGGAGGCAATGACTAAATGGGCGATAGACATTGGTTATAATATTGATTTTGAAAGGTGGCTGGAATTATGGAATAACAACATGAAGTTCACGGCGTGTACGGCATTGAGAGAAAACTTGTGGAAAATGATATATAGGTGGTACCTCACGCCAGTGAAATTGGCTAAGATGTATAGGTTAAAGAACAAAAGATGCTGGAAATGTGGAGAAGTAGAGGGTGATTTCTACCACATGTGGTGGTCATGTAGCAAAGTGAAAGGCTTTTGGGAATTAATCTACAACGAACTTAAAAATTTTTTTAAATACACCTTTCCCAAAAAGCCCGAAGCTTTTCTGTTAGGAATGACGGGTAAAGAAATTAAAAAAGAAGATAAGACATTATTCCTATATGCTACTACAGCCGCAAGAACTATGTTAGCACAAAACTGGAAAACGGAAGTTATACCCAATATAAGTGAATGGCAGGTTAAAATGGTAAATTATGCCGAGCTCGCTAGAATAACAGGAAGGATAAGGGACCAAGATGAACAGAAATTTCATGACAACTGGAATAAATATTGGATGTATATTGGAACCAATTTGTAGATGTCACTGGCGGGGGTAGAACAACTCTAACAGTAAGGGGTTACTATGCAAGATTAAAAATAAAATACGTGACCATAGAACCTATTTGACACTTACCAAAGGGGTGGAGGGAAGTCCTAGGCTCGACAGAGCCTAAAATAAGGTGTTTATTCTGTATGATCTGGGGAGTGGATATAATATGTGTAAGTTATGTAAATGAACTTTGTATATGTTTATTTGTTTATTTGTGTAAATACTAATAAAAATTTATTGGGGGAAAAAAAAGAAGAAGGCTGATTGCCGAAGAATTGATGCTTTTGAATTATGGTGCTGGAGGAGACTCTTGAGAGTCCCATGGACTGCAAGAAGATCAAACCTTCTTAAGGAAATCAGCCCTGAGTGCTCACTGGAAGCACAGATCCTGAAGCTGAGGCTCCAATACTTTGGCCACCTCATGAGAAGAGAAGGCTCCCTGGAAAAGACCCTGATGTTGGGAAACAAGGAGAAGGGGACAACAGAGGACGAGATGGTTGGACAGTGTTCTCGAAGCTACCAACACCAACATGAGTTTGACCAAACTGCGGGAGGCAGTGGAAGACAGGAGTGCCTGGCGTGCTCTGGTCCATGGGGTCATGAAGAGTTGGACACAACTAAATGACTAAACAACAACAACATCATAGAGGCATAGAATTGTAGAGTTGGAAGGGACTTGTTGAGGTTCATCTTGTCCAGGGGTCAGCAAACTTTTTCAGCAGGGGGCCAGTCCACTGTTCCTCAGACCTTGTGGAGGGCCGGACTATATTTTGTGTGTGGGGGAGATGAATGAATTCCTATGCCCCACAAACAACCCAGAGGTGCATTTTAAATAAAAGCACACATTCTACTCATGTAAAAACACGCTGATTCCTGGACCATCCGCGGGCCAGATTTAGAAGGCGATTGGGCCAGATCCAGCCCCCGGGCCTTAGGTTGCCTACCCATAGTCTTGTCCAACCCCTTGCAATTCAGGAACCACAGCTGAAGAATCTCCAACAGATGGCCATTCAACCTCTGTTTAAAAACCTCCACTGAGGTAATACTGTAAATGCATTCTGGGAAATGATATATAACGAAATGATTTTTTTAAAAAAAAACTGTATAAAAAAACCAGAAGCTTTTTTATTAGGAATTGTAGGGACCGATATCCCAAAGGAGCAGAAAATACTTGTTATGTATGCGACAACAGTCGCACATATGTTACTAGCCCAGAGATGGAAAGAAGACAAAATCCCTACCAGAGAGGAATGGCAAACCAAGCAGCTGGAGTACGGCAACATGGCAAAATTGACCAGAAAGCTCAGGAACCAAAAAGACAAAAACTTCAATAAAGAATGGGGGGAAATTTAAATATATCTAGGAGACTACTGTAAGCAGGTATGAAAACATTAGCAGGATTTGAATAACACTTGTAATGTAGCAGATATCATGGACAATACAGAGAGATATAAAATATGGATTATGAAATAATACGCAGTTGAAAAGGTTGACTATAGGACCCATGAATGGGAGGGTGGGAAGTCTGGAGATTCAGAGAAATCTCTAAAAACGGATCTGTATTTTGTCTTGTCATAATTCTACACTTGTAAAATCAAATAAAAATCATTTTTAAAAACAAAAACCAAAACCTCCACTGAGAGTCCACCACCTTCTGAGGGAGCCTGTTCCACTGCTAAACAGCTATTAACATAGAACTTTTTTTTCCTAATGTTTAGTCAGAATCTCCTTTCTTGAATCCATTAGTTTAGTTCCTCCCCTCTGCAGCAGCAGAAAACAAGCCTTCTCCGTCTTCCATGCTGCAGCCATTCAGATATTTGAAGATGGCTATCATATCACCTCTCAAGTCTTCTAACTGGCCCTGCTTGTCACTGACTCCGGCACCACCTACAGTTGGCCTCCCTGCCTTCTGCCCAACCCCTTCCAATGGACAAAAGGCACCTCTTCCTGCATGGGAGTTGCAGTCCAGCACGTCTGCAGGGCACCAGGTTACGGTAGGCTGCTCTACCCTCCTGACCTATGGCTAGGGTTCTACACTTAGGCAGTATTCCAATGTTAAACCTTTCAGCAACACACATAGCCATTCCAATTCCAGCATCAATTAAAGAATGATGCTTAACAGGCAGGAATGACCAGCTGCACCAATATAAGATGGGGGAAAACCTGGCCAGTAGTCCATGTGAAAAAGATATTGGGGTCTTAGCGGACCACAAGCTTAACGTGAGTCAACAGTGTGATGCAGCAGCAAAAAAGGCTAGTGCTATTCTAGGCTGCACCAAGAGAAGTCTAGTGTCCAGATCAAGGGATGTAATAGTAACACTCTATTCTGCATTGGTCAGAACACACCTGGAGTACTGTATCCAGTTCTGGGTACCACAGTTTAAGAAGGATAAAGACAAGCTGGAATGTGTGCAGAGGAGGGAGGCCAAGATGATCAAGGGTCTGGAAACTAAGCCTTAGGAGGAACAGTTGAGGGAGCTGGGTATGTTTAGCCTGGAAAAGAGGAGATTGAGATGAGATATGATAGCCATCTTCATGTATCTAAAAGGCTGTCACATAGAAAACGGAGCAAGCTTGTTTTCTCCTTCTCTGGAAGCTAGGACCAATGGATCCCAAGTTACCAGAAAGGAGATTCTGACTAAACATTCGGGAAAACTTTCTGACAGTAAGAGCTGTTCAGCAGTGGAACAGACTCCCATGAGAGGTCGTGGACTCTCTTTCCTTGGAGGTTTTTAAGCAGAGTCTGGATGGCCGCCTGTCGTGGATGCTTTAGTTGAGATTCCTGCACTACAGAGAGTTGGACTAGATGACCCTACAATTCTATGATTCTATAATAAGACAGACAGACAGACAGCAAAGGGTTTCTGGTGAGGTGCTCAGTTGCTATTCCTCCTCCCTCTCAGGTGATCTGCTAAACTAGAACAGAACATCTTTCAGGAGTGCTGTCAATCTTTTATCTCTGGATAAAGTTTGAGGTGCCTGAGGTTAAACCACTGTTTTTAACCCAGTCTTCAGCTGTTTAATCCATATTTATATTTGTTCTTGCAATCTATTGCTCTTTGCATGGAGTGGTCTTCGTGCTGCAATTCATAAATATTTTTGTCGATATTATCCCTGCCGCTATGTAAACATCAATTGGCAATTAATTAACTGCACAAATCCACTTGCCTTCAGCTCTGCAGATGAGGTGGGGGTTGTTTCCTCCCCCTCCCCCAAAATGATGGGCTCTTCTCATCTCTGCCTCGGAGGTGACAGTACCAAAGATGCCATCCTCCTGTACAACATTCAGATTCTTGGCATGCTACGGCGTAGGAACAAGAGGGGAGGTCCCTGCCCAAAGGTGGTGCAGAGCGGGCAGCAGAGTGGGTGAGGATAAAGAGAGGAAGGGTATGAATTCAGCTCTCTTACTGTGAACATACTCTGCTGCCACTTAATTGAACTCCTTCCTAAAATCCCCAGGAATCTTGCCAGTAACTGCTCCAGTGATGGAACTTGGCTTCAGGGAAAGGAAGACATCAAAGCAACAGATGAGATAATTTGGGTCCTTCTCTCTGTTCTGTCCAAGCTGGACTGCCCACAGCTACCCGCAAATGGGTATTTCTGCAACCCTTGTGTGTGTGCTTAAGGTCACCTAGGTCTTTTCTCCAGAATTAGCTCGTGGAGCAGGTAATAAATACACATTTGTTAGTCTTCTTTCAGTAGATGCTGGCAGCCACCGCGCATGCCCTGAAACGTCTAGTTAGGCTCTTGAAAGGCGGAAGGCGGTAATGACAGCTATCTATCCCACTTCATGAATGAGAAAGACCTTGGCAGACTGAACTGCTACCTAAAAGTGACCTGTATATGCCAGAAAAGGTGTGACGGTTAGCGAGATTACTGGAAAGTGTTTCTCTTTCAAGAAATGCTCTGTGTAATCAGAACTGGCAGCTGGGCTGAGATGGGAAAATGGCACATGGTGCTCTGTTTAAAGGCACAGATCTAACCTTCTCAGCGGATTCCTCCTGGTAGACAAATCATTTGTTTATTCCATTTATATGGAGGGCAGACCTAGATGATTACGGGTCTGGAAGCAAAGCCTTATGAGGAACAGTTGAGGGAGCTGAGTATGTTTAGCCTGGAAAAGCGGAGACGGAGAGGAGATAGGTTAGCCATCTTCAAATATGGAAGATAGAGAAAGCTTGTTTTCTCCTGCTCCTGAGGATGGGACACAAACTAATGACTTCAAGTTACAGGAAAGGAGATTCCAATTAAACATCAGTAAGTGGGACGGACTCGCTTGGAAGGTGGTGGACCTCAGAGGTTTTTAAGCAGAGGTTGGATAGCCACTTGTTAGGGATGTCACCTGAGATGGGGGGGGGGGGGGAGATGGGACCTCTGAAACCTGCCAGTTTGAATTGAGAAGCAGCATTGAGAGATGGTACTCTTGACCCTTTCCCCACTGCCCCCCTTTTTTTGCAATAAAACTCCCACCGCTCTCCCCTGCTCCACTTGGAAAATTAATAATAATAATAATTCCATTCTCCTTATGGCCCTTCTATGTATATGGGGAAAGATGCAAAAGTTTGCAATGGCAAGAAAGTAACAGATGAAGCATTTCCTTCCACGTTGCTTTTCTTCACCGGAATCCAGCCTTCGAGGCTGCTTTTCCGTTAAAAATACCCCCAAATCCTTGGGAGGCTATTCACAATTCAATAGGCAATTTGTTTTAAAAGGTAAAGGGACCTCTGACCATTAGGTCCAGTCGTGGTCGACTCTGGGGTTGCGGCGCTCATCTTGCTTTATTGGCCGAGGGAGCCGGCGTACAGCTTCTGGGTCATGTGGCCAGCATGACTAAGCCGCTACTGGCGAACCAGAGCAGAAACGCCGTTTACCTTCCTGCCAGAGCAGTACCTATTTATCTACTTGCACTTTGACGTGCTTTCGAACTGCTAGGTTGGCAGGAGCGGGGACCGAGCAACGGGAGCTCACCCCGTCCCGGGGATTCGAATCACAGACCTTCTGATCGGCAAGTCCTAGGCTCTGTGGTTTAACCCACAGCGCCATCCGCGTCCCAATTTGTTTTAATGTGCATCTATTTATTTAAACCAACTTCTTTGGTGACGTGCATGTCTTCAGGCCCTCATATTCAAAATATCCAGTCTCCCTAGGTGAGCAATAATGTTTGCCCCAACTAGACAGAGAACTGAGCTTAGAAGCCTGAACTCTGCTGGGAGTCTCCCGACCAGTCTATATCTCGCCCCCCTTTCAATTGTCAAAATACCCACACCCTAATTTATTTGCTTCCAAAGATTTCGTGGGTTGCTCTGATCCTGAAAACTGCTACACACTTGATGAGAACACTTTCTTTTCCCTCCCTTTGAAATGCCTTTGCCTTTCAATGTCATGCAGAGAGTTGTTCATTTTGGTGGCGCTCAGGAGTGTTCTTGCGCTCTCTCTCTTTTCCCCACAGAGGCATCAAACCTGCTTTTAAAAATTGCTGTAATGTCTTAGCAGGCATAATCAGACCGTGAGGACAAAAGAAACTCGGCGACGCTAATGCTGGAGCAACTTGGCTATTAGGAAACCACCAGGAGTCTGCGATACGGAACAAACCTACGTGGTTTCATTAAGGCGCAGTTCTTGAAAGGAACCCTGAGAGGTTCAATGCGATGAATTTGGGGGATTATTGTTGCAACCGTCAGGAATGGCATAATCACAGACCAAGTGATTTTTAAAACATTGTGGAGGCTTAAAGGTGTGGGTAGGGAGAGAAATGATGTAAAGGAGGAGTAATGGCCCACCATGGGGTAAGTGAGGCGAATTTGGTAGCTGGTCCCTTTTATAAGCTCACACCAGGATGGGCGCTGCAGCAAAATGTCGTAGCGTGGAGTGCTCAGGGCTCCAGCAGCCAGCCTTGCCCCCATCTGTGATACTCCATTCCACTTCCTTTCCCTCTCCAGCTAAATAGCACTAGGGGGTGGGGAGGGGGAATTCAACAGAACCGCAGGGCAGGGCAGCCCATTTTGAACTGGCAGGGAGCGGTGAGGGAGAAATTGAACTCATTTCACCTTGAAAGGCAAACTTGTCCAATTTGCCCTTTCCAGAACAATCCAGGGATCGAAACACAGCAACCGGCTGACATTTTTTACTTCTCTGAATTTCATAAGGCAGTTCTCCATTCAAGAAATGCATAAGGGGGAAATGCGCATGTGTTTAAATGCATTCATTCATGAAAATAACAGAAGAATGCGTTCTTTTACGGGAAACGACTTTGCAAAAGTGTGTATATTAGGCAGAATTGTGCACCAAAATGACAAATTTGCGGAGGTGGAGGTGTCATTCTGGTAAGCCTCTGAAATGAAGAATGCCTGGGGTAACCAGGAGTGGATTTCGGAGCAGAAGGATGGAGATTTCCATCCAGTTCTAATACTCAAAACAAATTCCTGGGTGTGTGATTTTTGAGTGTGTGATTTTTGCACCAGGTTGGTGGGGTCTCACAGAGAGCAATACTGACCGTGCACATCTGGAGTTGCCTCACCTCTGTCTTAGGACTCCTCTGTACCAAATTTGGAGGTTTCTAGGTGGTGTGCGAGTCCCCTGGGAGTGTGTGAGGCCTGGGCCCCTTTTTTGTGCATGCTTTGCGTTAGCAAGTCTGAGTGATGGGGACCCCTTTCCGCACAACAGACGTTATTAATGAACAGCCGGAAAGTGGGTCAACATAATGCAAAATGGAGCAGACGATCTGGAGAGTTTAATTGCAGAGGTGTCCACAAATAAGACGTGAGGCAAATGCTGATGTTGACCGATTGAGCTTCTGGACCCAGCTGTGTGGTTCTTCCCCTTAGGATGAGGAATAACAAAAGCTGAAAAGATGGACACTAAAAAAGGAGAGGGGGGAATTATTATTATTTGCTTCAGATGGGGATGCAGTTGTTACGTTCCGTAAACTATTGTGCCTGCTCCAGTACTAAAAATGAAACATGACAGCAAAGACGTACATAAAATGAGATGTCTCTCTTTTTTTGCCACTACCCAATCTATTATTTAGGGTGTGCATAAATATTTCAGCACAGCCCTATTTGGATCCGGCAAGATGCCTTTCTTTGGACTGTCAGTCTTTGCGATTGCATGCATGTTTTACTCAGAAGAAAGCCCCACTGTGTTCAACAGTGCTTATGGTCAAGGAACTGCATCCAGAATTGCCTTTCCAGGCACTTTGGAGAAGAACACAAAGAGTGTTTTCTGATGCGCTGATTCTAGTATCAGGTGCAGAATGCAGCATGAGGAAAACCATGGCTTGCTTGCTTTAAAAAAGGTAAAGGACCCCTGGACAGTTAAGTCCAGTCAAAGGCAACTTATGGGGTTGCGGCGCTCATCTCGTTTTCAGGCTGAGGGAGCTGGTGTTTGTCCACAGACAGCTTTCTGGGTCATGTGGCCAGGATGACTAAACCACTTCTGGCACAATGTGATGAGCCAGAGAGCACGGAAACACTGTTTACTTTCCCACCGCAGCAGTACCTATTTATCTACTTGCACTGGCGTGCTTTCAAACTGCTAGGTTGGCAGAAGTTGGGGCAGAGCAACAGGAGCTCACCCCATTGCAGGGATTCGAACCGCCACCCTTCTGATGAGCAAGTCCAAGAGGCTCAGTGGCACTGAGTGGGTGGCGTTGTGGCCTAAACCACTGCTTTAGAAAACAACCATCACTCATGTTCCTAGTCCTTAAGCAAAGAAATGCCTGGAAGTGTGTGGGCAGAAGTCTTACACTTCATACAAACAGGGGCGGACCTTGGTAATATGGCGCCCTGTGCAAGGCTGAAATTTGATGCCCACCCCCAGCCCTTGTGCTGCCTTTCCAAAGTCAGGTAAGCGAGGCACTGGGCTCTGGGAAGGAGCCATGAGGCTCTGGCAGGGTCCTAAATATCCATCCCAGCCCCTTCCCAAAGCTGGACAAGTGCTTACAGGGAAGGAGAAGGGAAGACTCCAGGACCCTGTCAGAGCCCTCACACCTCCTTGCTAAAGCAAGTACAGTGGTACCTCGGGTTGCATACGCTTCAGGTTACAGACTCCGCTAACTCAGAAATAGTACCTCAGGTTAAGAACTTTGCTTCAGGATGAGAACAGAAATCGTGCTCCGGCGGCACGGCGGCAGCAGGAGGCCCCATTAGCTAAAGTGGTGCTTCAGGTTAAGAACAGTTTCAGGTTAAGAACAAGCCTCCGGAACGAATTAAGTACTTAACCCGAGGTACCACTGTACTTACTAGGCTTTGGGAAAGAATAGGAAATGCGCCCCCTCAGCTGGGAGCCCTGTGTGGGGCAACCAGTCACGCTGCCCTAAATCTGCCTTTGATACAAATAGGAACTAATTAGGGTTGCCAGACCTCCAGGTCTGACCTGAATTTTCTAGGTTTGCCCGGCCACCCTCCAGGGGGCAGGTGGAAGGCTTGAATTGCCAGGTGAGCAAGAGTCACAACAACAACATATTAAGAAGACTGCACACAGCTTGCAAGATTCAGCTTTGTAGGAGTTGGCTGGAAATTATAGCATAGAAACTCTGGGTGTGGGGGTCTATCCTCCTCTGCGCCATTCTCCCAATTAACCTCCATCTCCAGGGTCCTTCCCTGTGACATCATCAGGGGCCTCTCTTATGACATCACAAGGGTCTGAGATGCTCCTGACTTGGCAACCCTAGAGGCAATGGTGGATCTTTCTGCTATGCGGGATGACTTCTCCTGATCTCCATGACTTTGCTCCTGTAATAACTCTCACAGAGTCTCTGGTCCCCCTGGTCACCTTTCCCATGCACCAGTAGGGCTGTCTGCTGCTTTCCCCCACCCCCAAGTTCCTCCACGTTTGCTCAAATGTTTGCTCGGTGTTTTATTAACACCGTAATGCTCTGAGATGATATGGGGTGGGTAGGTGGCTTCATGACGGACACAAGGGCTAGCCAATCAACACCATGCAAACCCGTCTCAAGGAAGGAAGGTGTGGCTTTGCGCAACCAGCACAAAAGTGTTGACCAGAGGGTGCTTCCAGATAGCCTGTTTATTGAGCGTTCATCCTGATTTGCTTTGCAGGGAGACTAGACAGCATTGGCCATTTAATGAGCTTTTATTCCAATTCGTTTGCAGGGGTGTTAGATGACGTTGTTTCAAAACCAGGATTATTCCACCCTTCCCATCACTGTCCTTGTTGCAAAATGTTTGCTCTTTGGGGAGAATTGGCTTTGCTGCACCAGACCTGTTCTCCTTTTTATGTTGTGGACTGCCCTGTGAGAGCCAGTGTGGTGTAGTGGTTAAGAGCGGTAGACTTGTAATCTGGGGAACCGGGTTCACGTCTCCGCTCCTCCACATGCAGCTGCTGGGTGACCTTGGGCCAGTCACACTTCTCTGAAGTCTCTCAGCCCCACTCACCTCACAGAGTGTTTGTTGTGGGGGAGGAAGGGAAAGGAGAATGTCAGCCGCTTTGAGACTCCTGAAGGGGAGTGAAAGGCGGGATATCAAATCCAAACTCTTCTTCTTCTTCAGATGAAGGGCGATATACAAATTTAATAAATAGTAATAATAAGTTAATCTATAATGATGTAACCTGAATTTGCTGGTGTGTGATTGACTCCCCCCACCAGAAAATAGCTCCTTTTGCTTGTAGAAATGGTGTTTAAGTTCTGAAAAGGCTGAGTATCTTCTACTCAAAGTTTTGATAGAAACTGCTTTCATTAGCTGATGAATTATGGCCATCCCCACACAATGTCATCCCACAGATTCCTGTTCTGTTATTTATGCCTGCTTTCCCCCTTTCAGCCATGTAGACGTTTTTCAATAAGTATCCATTAGCTTAATTAATTTAGTTGCTAAAGGCCCATTGGCAGAAGTGTAAATTGCTTCTCTCTGAGGGAATGTAGCCAGGCCTGTTAGCACGGTACAGATGTTTCCCGCCAGGAAAGGGCCAGGAGTGGCAAAAATACTCTGTTTCATGTCTATCCTTTGGAGTTCGAGCCTGAAAGCCCCTAGAAGAAGGTGCTTATTTACGCTTGAAAATCAAATGATATGGATTCCTTCGAATGTCAGGTTCAGGGATTATCAGATTTAGAGTGGACGGCAGTACAAACCCAAAACAAGTAGGTTCTGCATATTTGGGAGCTTACCAACTCTGGAGAAGAGCGTTCGGCTGCATACACAGCATGCATTTAAACCAGCGGTTCTCAACCTGTGGGTCCCCAGATGTTGCTGGACTACAACTCCCATCATCTCTGAGCTCTAGCCTTGCTAGCTAGGGGTGATGGGAGTTGTAGTTCAACAACATCTGGGGACCCACAGGTTGAGAAAGGCTGATTTAAACTAAGCACACATCCCCTAAAGCAGGGGTAAGCAACCTAAGGCCCGGGGGCCGGATGCGGCCCAATAGCCTTCTCAATCCGGCCCGCGGACGGTCCGGAAATCAGCGTGTTTTTACATGAGTAGAATGTGTCCTTTTATTTAAAATGCACCTCTGGGTTATTTGTGGGGTATAGGAATTCGTTCATCCCCCCCCCCCAAAAAATATAGTCCAGTCCACCACATGGTCTGAGGGACAGTGGACCAGCCCACGGCTGAAAAAGGTTGCTGACCCCTGCTCTAAAGAATCATGGGAACTGTAGTTTGTTAGGCTTTCTAGGAACTGTAGCATTGCAAGGGGCAAACAGTTCCTAGGATTCTTTGGAGAAGAGGAATGTGCTTTAATTGTACGTTGTGTATGCTCACTTAATTTGCCATTTTTTGAGGCACGGCCACCCATTGCTCCAAAAGTTCAGCTCGGAGCACAAGCTCAGGGAGGGGTGCCAGCTACCTAGGCCCAGAAGCCTGTGTGTGTGCACTTCTCTGTGTGTGAGAGCCAGTGTGGTGTAGTGGTTAAGAGTGGTGGACTCGTAATCTGGTGAACCGGGTTCGCGTCTCCGCTCCTCCACATGCAGCTGCTGGGTGACCTTGGGCTAGTCACACTTCTCTGAAGTCTCTCAGCCCCACTCACCTCACAGAGTGTTTGTTGTGGGGGAGGAAGGGAAAGGAAAATGTTAGCCGCTTTGAGACTCCTTAGGGATAAAGCGGGATATAAAATCCAAACTCTTCTTCTTCTTCTTCTTCTTCTTCTTCTTCTTCTTCTTCTTCTTCTTCTTCTTCTTCTTCTCCTTCTTCTTCATGCACCTCAATGGACCAGCCTCTGCTGTAGTTGTCCGACTATTCTGGCAGCAAGAGCAGTTGGACCGTGGAACAGACTCCTATAGGAGGTTGTGCATTCTGCTTCATTGGAGCTTTTTAAGCAGAGGTTGGATGGCCATCTGTCAAGGATGATTTGGTTTGAGATTCCTGCATTGCAGGGGGTTGGACTAGATGACCCTCGGGGTCCCTTCCCACTCCACAATTCTAGGTGGCACAGGAGACAACTCCTAGGGGCTGAGGTCCCTTGGGCCCCCCAATAAAACATTTAAAGGGGCCAGACCCCTTCCAGCTGATGAGCATTGCCATTCAAATAGAGTGTGTATATATAAAACATTTTATTAATTTTCCAAAAATAACAAAAATAAACCAATAACAATATCAAGACAAAACAAAGCAGAACAAATTGACTTCCCCCTGGTCCCTTCCTTGGTTCCATTGTTTATCAACACACTGGAAGTCCATTGTAAAGTTATAAACCACTGAATTACTTATTGTCCATTCAAAATAAAATTACAAGTAGTCTTAAAACCCTGCTAATGTATTAACCTGAGTACATTGCTTCTGAATATATGCAATCAAGTCCTCCCAATCTTCCTCAAATTCGTTATCATCTCTTCCTCTTAGTTTCATTGTCAGTTTTGCCATTTCAGCATATTCCATTAATTTAACTTGCCAAAATTCTTTAAGTAGGACACCTTCTTCCTTCCAGTGTTGTGCTAATAATGTTCGTGCAGCCGTAGTTGCATATACAGTGGTACCTCGGGTTAAGTACTTAATTTGTTCTGGAGGTACTTAACCTGAAACTGTTCTTAACCTGAAGCACCACTTTAGCTAATGTGGCCTCCTGTTGCCGCTGCCGCCGGAGCACAATTTCTGTTCTCATCCTGAAGCAAAGTTCTTAACCTGAAGCACTATTTCTGGGTTAGCGGAGTCTGTAACCTGAAGCATATGTAACCCGAGGTACAACTGTATAAATAAATTCTTTAGTGATCTTCCATTCAAATAGTGTATTTTGATCAGTTCTGCAGGGCGGGGCCTCCCCCTATATTTTATTTGTTGGCCCCCTTGGAAGAAGGCCTGAACTGAGAGAAAGTAAGCAGCCCATGGTCACGCAGTCTGCTTCCAGGGAACCAGTTGTCACTCTCCCTTGCTGCAAATGTTTGAGGAGGGTCTCGACACAACAGGAATGAAGGCAGACCTTTCTCTGACCCAGTGTGACAACTCTTACGCTTCCACAGGAGAGGGGATCATAGCGTGTGGGTCTGTGTATTGCAGGTCAGAGAGGCTCTCGGAGCAAGTGAAATCGCATCAGAGCAATGCTAGCAAGCTGCTTCTCACTCTGCTATGACATTTGGCGCAGGGATGTCAAAGCATCACCATGCGTCAGCTGGAGGGCATAGAGACAGGGGATGCTTCAAACCACCAAGGAACTCTGCATGAACTCCTGGAGTATGAGGGGCACATAAAAAATTTCACCAAGACCTGCCAGAAAAATATCTGGAATACCTAGCAAAACTGGAGTTATACTTCATACAAGGGCGGACTTAATCTTTCCTAATGTGTGGTGCCCCCAAATTGTTGTTGTTGTTTAGTCGTTTAGTCATGTCCGACTCTTCGTGACCCCATGGACCAGAGCACGCCTGGCACTCCTGTCTTCCACTGCCTCCCACAGCTCGGTCAAACTCATGTTCATAGCTTCAAGAACACTGTCCAACCATCTCGTC
This sequence comes from Podarcis filfolensis, assembly GCF_964270895.1. NCBI lineage: Eukaryota > Metazoa > Chordata > Lepidosauria > Squamata > Lacertidae > Podarcis > Podarcis filfolensis. The sequence goes on along the minus strand of NC_139618.1, from coordinate 11,706,316 downwards.
CTCTGTCGTCCCCTTCTCCTTGTGCCCTCCATCTTTCCCAACATCAGGGTCTTTTCCAGGGAGTCTTCTCTTCTCATGAGGTGGCCAAAGTATTGGAGCCTCAGCTTCACGATCTGTCCTTCCAGTGAGCACTCAGGGCTGATTTCCTTAAGAATGGAGAGGTTTGATCTTCTTGCAGTCCATGGGACTCTCAAGAGTCTCCTCAGCACCATAATTCAAAAGCATCAATTCTTCGGCAATCAGCCTTCTTTATGGTCCAGCTCTCACTTCCATACATCACTACTGGGAAAACCATAGCTTTAACTATACGGACCTTTGTCGGCAAGGTGATGTCTCTGCTTTTTAGGGTGCTGTCTAGTGCCCCCAAATGGATCTTCTCAATTATGGATCTTTTGTGCCCTCTCGGCTCGCCAAGGGAACCGCCCTAAATGCAATGTGCTTGATAACCAAATAATGCTAATATTCTTCACTTGCTGCCAGGCGAATCTCCTTAGGAAGAGCATTCCTCAAACGGGGAGCCACTGCAGAAATTGCCTGTTCTCATGTTGCTGCCACCTGGACCCCGAAGAAGGGTCTCAGATGATGACCACAGAGTCCAGGTAGGTTCATATGGAGAGAAGCGGTCCTTGGTGTTTTGCAATGTTAGGTTTAAGGAAGGTGGACCAAGATGACCCTACAGGCCAAAGAGGAAGGCCCTGTAGGTCAGAGGTTCTCCAGCACTGGGGACCTCAGTGGCTGGGCGATTGTGACTTGGGCATCAGCGAACTAGGTCCCCTGACACCACAGCATTGAACCCCTGCCAGAAGTCAAACTCAGCCTGCCATGATTGGCAGCAAAGGGGAGGAAGGAGCTCGAAGGATGGAGGGAGCAGCTCCGCGGAGAATCCCACAGCAACAGAAGAGAAGCTGGAAGATCTCCAACCTACGTCATTTGCTAAAGAGAGAGAAAAATCACACATATGGCAGAATTCACACTCCTGCATTCGGCTGCCTGCTCCTTCTTTAGTTTGTTGGGGAGGGGAGAGGCTCTCCTTTTCCCTGGCTGTGATTTTCGCTCTTTCTTCGTTCTATTTTCACCTCGGTAATAAAGTGCATTAAAAATAACACCCAGCAAATGAGGTCTGCAGTCAGGGACCTAACAGAATGCTGCAGTAATTCATGGGTTTTTTTTGTGTGCCATTCATAAACTCCTCGCCGTGATGCAACACACACACTTGCCACCACAAATTCCTCTCTCTGAATCACCTGAGACAAAAGCAGGAAATGGAAAAGGCTCCACCTTTTGCATCCAGGAGAATTCAGCGGGGAGAAGGCTGCATCTTGAGGCTCTGTAGGGCGACCGTCCCCTTTCTTGGAAGATACATCATGGAGCACCAATTCTTGCATGACTGGGAAACGTTCAGCTGGGGCAGCCTCCCACCGTGGGCCAAAGAAATTCCTTCTGCTGCTATTGCAACTGCAACGTGCACAGCTGTTTACAGATAAATGAAGTTAGGTCCCTGCCCTGAGGATCTTACAGTTAGACATGAGACCCCCCCCCCCCGGGTTGGAGTCAACACATGGCATTCTCAGGCAGCTATGGGTTGTGCCCAATGAAGCTCTACTCAGAGGAGACCTATTGAAATTCACAAACCTAGTCATGCCCTTTAAGTCCAATGGGTCTACTCTAAGTAGGACTAGCATTGGATACAACCCTATACTGAAACTTGCCCTGTTGCCTGCCCTGTGTGGCATCAGCTCTCCAGGGTTTCAGCCAGTTGACAGTGCTACCTGGTGTGGGAATGTTGAGGATAGTAGGAGTGGATATATATTGATGAAATATTATCCTTCCTGACTCACGCTGGTGAGCTAGTAGCAGAGCACATTCCATTCTACATAGCATGAAGCTAGTTGATAGTTTCGTTAGAATCATTTGAGTTAAGCAATCCAGTCTGGCTTGTCCAGATTGGATTGTTCCTGGTAAATCCCCTCTTAAAACAATAACAACACAACAGTCATCTTTTAGAAAGCAACGATAAGGTTTACTTACATTCAGTTCACAGTATGATCCTGAAGGCAGGCTTTAGCTTTTAGTTACAGTTACAGAGTTACAGTTACGTCCTCTTGTGAGGGATGAGCCCATGTGCTGCTGGCTGAGATCCAGCACACAGCAAAAGCATCGAGAAGAGATGGGATCAAGAGAGTCAAGAGGAAGGTGGCTAAATGACTGCCAGGGTCACGCCCATCTACCTGGTCACACGCAGGGGGAGGATGCTCCAGACCAGGTGTGACAGCAAGTCCTCCTGGCTAGAGCAACATTCCCCTGTGAGTCCACTCTGGGCAAACAGGAAATGTAGTATAGTGGTACCTTGGGTTACAGACGCTTCAGGTTACAGACGCTTCAGGTTACAGATGCTTCAGGTTACAGACTTCGCTAACCCAGAAATAGTACCTCAGGTTAAGAACTTTGCTTCAGGCTGAGAACAGAAATTGCGCGGCTGTGGCGGCAGTGGGAGGCCCCATTAGCCGAAGTGGTACCTCAGGTTAAGAAGAGTTTCAGGTTAAGAATGGACCTCCATAACGAATGAAGTTTTTAACCCAAGGTACCACTGTATTTGACTGCTTTTGTGATTCGAACCACAGACCTTCTGATTGGCAAGTCCTAGGCTCTGTGGTTTAACTCACAGCACCACCCGCATCCCTTGCGGTGGGTGTGGGAGTTATTTTTTCAGAATCACATATTTTTGTCACCCCCCTCAGTGATGACACCTGGGGCGGCCTGCACCCACCGAACCCCCCTTCCTATGCCACTGTGCGGAAGCCCCTGGCTCTTTAGTTGCCTGACCTGCCTCTTCTTCTGAGTCATCCTGCGTTCCACCCTCCAGTTCTCAAGCTCCCCCTGCCTCTGATTCTTGCCTCCTGGATGGAACTGCTCCCCACAAATTGCTGCCCCTCCTCCTGAGTCAGACTCCAGCCTCCCTGCCCCTGTTGCACATTCATCTCTGTGTCCTGCCAGTTCCAGACATCTACCTCCCTGAATTTGCCTGTTCCTCTTTTAAAGTCATCCAGATTGGTGGCCCTCACTGCCTCCTGTCAGAGTAAGTTCCATAGCTTAGCCATTACCCCTGAAATTTCTATGTTTGCATGTATATGTATTAATTAGCATATTCAACATTATTATTATATTTGTACATCACACTATACCTGTAGGTCTCAAGGCTGTTCATAACACAAAGTTACAATACACAAAGCAAAAACAAGTAATCAAAACAATTAACATTACTAAACAATACACTCCTCAACAAAAAACCCCTAAACCAGCTGTTCTCAACCTGTGGGTCCCCAGATGTTGTTGGACTACAACTCCCATCATCCCTGAGCTCTGGCCTTGCTAGCTAGGGGTGATGGGAGTTGTAGTTCAACAACATCTGGGGTTCCACAGGTTGACAAAGGCTGCCCTAAACAATACTCCAGCCTGCAAAAACAAATACAAAAAACCGAATTATAACATATAACATTTGACAACAATTTTAAACAACCCATTCATCCAAATAAAATAGCACCATCCCAAGTTAAAACCCCATCCCCGTTAAAACAATAATTTTAACACAAGGGGGCTGGCCCATGTCCTTGTCCCTCCCCCTTTATTAAGCACACATCCCAAAAAGCCTGTCCAGAATGTCCCAAACTCACACACTGCTCAAACATGCCTTTATTTTCAATCTTTTCCAAACTGAAAGCAAAAAAGAAACCCTCCACCCTAATCTAAACCTGGCAGTGACTCCTTTATAAATCTGGGCTCATGTTTCCCATGGCAAAGAGGTTCTTGGTTTTATGAGCTTCTTTCTGAAACGCCGGTTATGGGACTTTGCTGCAAAGCTTTTCCAAACCAAAGGAATTGACTGAGCACTGCCAAGCCGTTAAAACATTTTATTTTTTTGGTGAATTTTTTTTTAAAAAAACACAAAACATCAGCCCGCAGGACTTTCAATCAAATAGAGTAGCCTGCCCTTGGAAGCCACAGAGACATTCCGAGGTTTTTCCTCTAACCGCTGGCTGTAGCCTTAGCATTCAGGGCATTTTCTAGCAAGTTGGCCTCCTTAGCTCTCCGGGAAGCGGATGATTCGCTGCAATTTCCAGAACTTCCTTTCATAAGCTTACCTTCCCCACATCTGAGCACTGTGGGAGTCAACAGAACTGAAGAACATCGTCCGGCGCTGAGTTGAGCAAAGGTCTCTTCACCTGCCTCCGCCCATTTCAGCGAGCTTCTGTAGACCAGCGCTTAGGTCCCATCCGCACGGCACATTTAAAGCGGTATCAAACCACTTTAGAAGTCACGGCCTTCCCCAACATGTAGAAGGGATGTTGCTGTGAGGGAGTAGCAATCTTGGAGGTAGCATCTGCACCATCCATTTAAAGCACTACGATACTGCTTTAAACAGCCATGACTTCCCACCCACCCCCAAAGCATTCTGGGAGCTGTAGTTTGTTACGGGTGCTGAAAGTTGTTAGGAGGTCCCTGTTCCCCTCACAGAGGTACAATTCCATACCCTCCGATTGTTCCCATTTTCCAGGGACAGTCCTGGATTTACAGAAGCTGTACTGGTTTCTGATTTGATCCCAGAATGCCCCAATTTTCCTTAGGATGTCCCTATTTTCACTGGAGAAATGTTGGAGGGTATGGAATAGGAAGCTGGAACTCAGTTCCGGCATCTCTCAGGTGGGCGCCATTGGCATTCTAAGAAAATGAGGGAGGTGTTCGTGGTGAGTTCTGGCACCTCTTTTTCTAGAAAAATAGCACTGGCCATGCCCATAATTTTTATTGGATAAATGTTGGAGGGTATGGATAGGATGTCCCTATTTTCATTGGATAAATGTTGGAGGGTATGCAACTCCCATAGTTCCCTGGGGAAAGGGCTTGCTGGGAACTGTAGTTCTCTGAGGGGAGCAGGGGGCCTACTAATGACTCTCAGCACTCTCAACCGACTACAGCTCCCAGGATTCTTTGGGGGAAGCCATGACTGTTTAAAGTGGCATGATGGTGCTTAAAATGGATGGGCCTTGCGCCATGATGGATTCTGCCTTCAGGACAAGAGGCAGAATGCATCTGAATGCAGTGGGAAAGGACAATCATTCTCATGTTCTGCTTGTGGTCATGCCATAGGGCAGAGGCGGGGAACCAACCTCAGGCTGGGGTCTGAACAGGGCCCTCCCCAGGCCACACAGTCTCCATCCAGGCCATGTCCCCTGATAGGGATGAGGTCGACTCGTTCTGCAAAATGGTTCATAAAAACTTACCAGTTTGCAAAAATAACCTACTTGGCTTCAATTCTTCAAAGAACTGTTTGTAAGTCCACTAGTACTTTGTGTCCACTAGTACTTTGTGTGCGACATGGGTGGCGCTGTGGGTTAAACCACAGAGCCTAGGACTTGCGGATCAGAAGGTTGGCGGTTCAAATCCCCGCGACAGGGTGAGCTCCTGTTGCTCGGTCCCTGCTCCTGCCAACCTAGCAGTTCGAAAGCACATCAAAGTGCAAGTAGATAAATAGGTACCGCTCTGGCAGGAAGGTAAATGGCGTTTCCATGCGCTGCTCTGGTTTTCCAGAAGCGGCTTAGTCGTGCTGGTCACATGACCCGGAAGCTGTCTGTGGATAAACACCAGCTCCCTCGGCCAGTAAAGTGAGATGATCACCGCAACCTTAGAGTCGGTCACGACTGGACCTAATGGTCAGGGGTCCCTTTACCTTTACCTAGTACTTTGTGTCCCTCCCCGGGGTATTCAAATTCATTTTGAGGTGGGTGCAATGTGACATCATCACAACACAACATCTAGTTTAAGTTACTTGCCACAGAAAGATTGGGAAAAGCCATCAATGGCTATACTCTGCCCTCACGGTCTGGTATGCTTCTGAATACCAGTTGCTGGAACCCGCAGGAGGGGAGAAGGGTCTTGTGTTCAAGTCCTGATTGCGGGCCTCCCTTAGGCATTTGGCTGGCTGCTGTGAGAACAGGATGGTAGACAATGTGGACTGATCCTGCACGCTCGTCTTAAGTTATTTCTGCATGAGATTCCTAAACGGTAGTTTACCAGACCTCCAAGAAATTGGACGCTCTGGGTTGTAGTTAAAATACACGCTGTCCCTCTTGGGAAATCTTAAGCCATCAGCATTTTGAAGGCCAGCCGCCCTGTTTTCTTTCCAGGCAGAAGCGGGGTGTGTGTGTCTGCGCGCACACTCATGTGCCAAGATGTGGTTCAGAGGAGAGCACAGTCTCTGCTGAGAACTGCAGGGAGACCGCAAAAGTAATTTCACTTGGAACATGGATATCCTGCTGGGGACAGGGATTTTTTCATAGAAACATCAAATCAACCCATGGTGACCAATGATAGCTTGGTGAATTTCAGTATGCTAGTCCAGAAGGAAAGGTTATTTGTTTGCTGGTGGGGTGGCAGTTTTTTACAGATGGCAATTTAGGTCCAGTAAGGAGTGGGGCTGGCTTGAGAGTATCCGTGTGGAAATGGTTAGTAAAAGGTAAAGGTAAAGGTAACCATTAGGTCCAGTCGTGACCGACTCTGGGGTTGCGGCGCTCATTTCGCTTTATTGGCCAAGGGAGCCGGCGTACAGCTTCCGGGTCATGTGGCCAGCATGACTAAGCCGCTTCTGGCGAACCAGAGCAGCGCACGGAAATGCCATTTACCTTCCCGCTGGAGCGGTACCTATTTATCTACTTGCACCTTGATGTGCTTTCGAACCGCTAAGTTGGCAGGAGTAGGGACCGAGCAACGGGAGCTCACCCTATCGTGGGGATTCGACCTTCTGATCGGCAAGTCCTAGACTCTGTGGTTTAACCCACAGCGCCACCCGCATCCCTTTGGAAATGGTTAGTACTCGGCCACAATTCCCTGATCTGTGAAATGAGTACAATGATGAGAATGCTGTGCATGGACACACAACTCCAGGGAAGTAGATTCTGGACCACAAAAACTTCTGTCTTCCAAGTGGGTTCAAGCGGTTTTGCCTTTGCCGTACCACCTTTCCCTGGGGAAACCTGCTCATTGGTGCTAAATTGGAACAAACAGCAATCTGCAGAAAACCCAATGGCTATTTGTCCCGATTCTGGTCTAAACCACAGGTTTTCCCCAAAGAAAGTAGTGGGGCAAACAGAAGTGAAGTTGAGCCCTAAGTGCCAGTCTTCAGAGCAGCCTCCCCCAACCTGGCGCCCTGAATTCCAGATGTTTTGAACTATAACTCCCACCAGCCCCAGCTAGCAATGAATATATCTGTTTTAGTTTCTCTTGGTACCTTGTTTTTCCCATTTTCAGTAGAGTTTGCCTTTATTTTCTCATCAGTTTTTTTTTAAAGTCCTCGGTAAATTTCATCCCCATTATAGCGTGCATTTTTAATATGCAATTTTGTCAAATATGGAAATGTGTTTTGTCTAATACATACACACACAGCTCTACAGCTTCCAGCGAACGCTGAGTACACAGCTTTTTAACCTTGCTTTTTACACCTGCGACGTGTGTTTTCAGGACCCACCCTACTCTGGTGACAGAGATCTGCTTTAACTGTTCTTCATACTGAATTATAAATAGCTGGTGAATAAATATAATAATATAAATATTATTCTTGATAATTAATAATATTAACGTTTGCAAGCAACCTCCCCTAATATACTACATTTCTTTGGTATGCTATTTTCACTAATATATGCATTTTTGGCACACCTCCCCCAAAATATGTATTTTCGTACATCGCATTGCAAGTGGAAATTGTGAAGGATAACTGTGTTTCGGGGCACATCTTGCTTTGGGAATTAGGTTTGTATTAAAATGAGAACCGGACTGAATTTCATCCCTATTCCTAGCCCTTAGCCACAATGACTATGCTGGCTAGGGCTGATGGAAGGCTGAGGATGCATTAGGGTGGCAGAGAAGCCTCTGTTGCTTTTTTGCTGCGACAAACTAAGTAAGACAGCAGGCCCTCTGAGGTTGTAAATTAGATAATGTGGATGCTGCTCAGGCGACGCTTTGCTCCTTTGATCTCAGTTTCTATTTTAACACTCGCCTTGCAGTTACCTCACTTATTGTGTTTCTCTGCACCCGTTCTTTTGGCTAAAACAAATAAAACTGAAGCGGACTTCGAAATAATAAATCACTATCAATATCACCACCACTTATGTCCCCACTGTGGAAGGACGTGTGGATCCAGAATTGGCCTCCACAGGCACTTACGGAGTCACTGTTAAGATCATGTTCATGGAAGACAATCTTACTCGGCTACGAGTGATCGCCAGAGACGAAGAAGACATGTTAGAAAGGCGAAAAATCTACAAAATGAAGCATAAGAAGAAGCTGGGTGGTGAGGTGTTTAGAAAGTGGGGAGGGTAAGGATAACTTCAGCTCTCGATTACAGAAATCTAATAATCCCTGGTCATTGGACAATTAGCCAAACTGGCAGAGGCTGATGGGAGTTGGAGCCCAACAGCATCTGAAGGGTCACAGGTTCCCCATCCCAGGTATAGACAGTACAGTGGTACCTCGGGTTACAGATGCTTCAGGTTACAGACTCCCCAAACCCAGAAATAGTACCTCGCGTTAAGAACTTTGCTTCAGGATGAGAACAGAAATCGTGTGGTGGCAGCACAGCAGCAGCGGGAGGCCCCATTAGCTAAAGTGGTGCTTCAGGTTAAGAACAGTTTCAGCTTAAGAATAGACCTCCAGAACGAATTAAGTTCTTAACCCGAGGTACAACTGTATATACCTGCCAATGGGGTGTATGGGGTGTTAGGGAGGGATAGTACTTCTGGTGGGGGATACATAGTGCTCCCTCTGGGGTAGTTTGTCCATCTTTGGTCCCCACCCAATACTCAACTCTTACCTGCAGCTCCTGGCAGGTGGTAGTGTGACAGCGGCTACACTCTGAAAAACAGCTTCAACTCGCCAGCTAAACCAGGTGAGGGTAGCCAGTGGGTCTCAAACCTTCAGTGAGTTAGGGGCTTCCCCTACATGCGAAGACAGCCTCATATGCATTGAGCAGAGGAGACCAATGGTCAAGAAGGCAGTTTCTGCATGTGCCATAGAGCTAAGGCCCAGGGCCAGATGTGGCCCAATCGCCTTCTCAATCTGGCCCGCAGACGGTCCAGGAATCAGAGTGTTTTTACATGAGTAGAATATGTGCTTTTCTATAAAATGCATCTCTGGGTTATTTGTGGGACCTGCCTGGTGTTTTTACATGAGTAGAATGTGTGCTTTTATTTAAAATACATCTCTGGGTTATTTGTAGGGCATAGGAATTTGTTCATTTCCCCCCCTTCAAAATATAGTCCGGCCCCCAACATGGTCTGAGGGACGGTGGACTGAAAAAGGTTGCTGACCCTCGCCGTAGAGGGAAGAGTGGGGCAGATGGGGCGTGTCAACTTGTGAAGGTAGCCCATCTAGGAGAAGGCAAACTCTGATCCTAAACCTCCACTGCCTTGTGGGATATCTTTGGGAGAAGGAGAGGCTGAAGAATAAACCCTATACAAATCTGGAGTGTAGTCCCTAAAATAACTGGATGGCATGTTGTACGCCTCCTTACAGCAACTCCTGCAGCCAAGCTCGTGCCAAACGTATTGCTCTGCTTTCCTTTGGACCACATCAGCGAGGCCAAGAGGGGGGTCCAGGACCTCCAGACACACTGCTCAGGCCTGTGCTCTGGGGAGGTCAGTTCAGTGCTGCAAAAACAGTGGCTTGACTTCACCTCCCAAGGCACCCTCTGTTGTCTCTTGAGACAGGCATGGATGCCAACAACCTGTCAATCGTTGGGTGGCCACGGATTATATGAGTTCTATCATGTGTTCCTTGAGAGCGTGTGGGGCTCTAAAGGGGGAAGTGCTTGAAATAAACAAACACTAGCGGTGTAGTGACATACTTGCCCCATTGCACATGCCTTTAGTCATGCTAGATGTGATGTGGGAAAACATGATTAAGATTGTGTGTGCAAATTAGAATATATATATAGAGAGAGAGAGAAAGGTTTTTTTGTGTGTGTATAATTGGTTTTACGAAATATGTCATAAATCATTGCTGAAATCGTGAAAAGTACAAAAGCATACATTTATTTATATTTTTTTAAGACGCCACAGGGCGGAGTGATTCAGATCCAAACCAAAGTGCTGGGGAAGAAGGTTTTTAACCCACCCCCTGTCTTTTCTGCTTATGTACAGAAAACATTTCCAGCTTGAGTTCCTCCAGGGCAAGCAGTGGGGGAATGAATAGCCAAAGTGGCTCTGATCCATAGCCAATGTCGGACCTTTCCGGGGGAGCCAACCCCATGGAACCAAGTGGCGTTTACTTCCAAGTAAACACGAAATAGTTATTGGGGGCCAGCGCCCCTATCCTGCTCACCTTTCTTCAGAAGCAAGTTCCCCTCGCGGATGCCAGGTTGAGTCCCTTCATCAGCCCCTCCAGGTAACCCTATGGCCACATCCCCTACCTGAAACCCCCGAAGAGCCGCTGCCATGTTGCCCCGACGGACCCAAGGCCTGACTCTGCATAAGGCAGCTTCAGCCTAGCGTGCCTGAAGAAGAACCAGAGGCTAAAATCCGTCCATTGCCCCCACTGTGCGCCATGGCTGATTTCTAACTGGGTGGAAGCCCGTCGAGGAACGTAGCTGGGCAGTTTTACGCCACCGGACTTGGGTACGCGTCTCCTCGGGAGTAAGTCCCACCGACTTGAGGAAGGGGCAAGTCAGAAGTGGCCCCCGCCACAGAGCGCGAGGGACAGAGCGCGCGCGTATCTGCGATCCTCCGCCCGGCTCCCCTTTGCGCGCCGTCGGGCAGGGGCGGAGGATCGGTGGGCGGAGCCGAGGCGGCGCAGCCAATCCTGGCGGCCGGGCGGGGCCGGTGGAAGATGCGGCGCTGCTGGCGCTGAGCGGCGGCGGGCCGGGCGGCAGGTGCGCGTCTAGTGGCAGCGCGGCCGCGGCGGCTCATGATGTGCCTGGAGAGCGACGGCTCGTCGAGCGGCGGCCCGCCGGGCTGCAGCGGGCGCCTCCGGGTCTCGGCCGCGGCCGGCGCGGGCGACGACGACGACGAGGACGACGGAGGAGGAGGAGGAAGCAGCGGCGACCGCGGCTGCTGCGGGCGGAGCGGCGAGGTGCAGACCCTGTCGGGCGCCGTCCACGCGCCCCAGGGCGGCGCCGACAAGGCAGCGGCGGCGGCCGGGGGCGCCGCGCCTCCCAGCCTGGGCAGAGCGCGCGTGGCGGCCGCCGCCATCCTCAGCGTGGGGAACGTCCTCAACTACCTGGACAGGTACACCGTGGCAGGTGAGGCGGCGCTTCGGGAGATCCCCGGCAGGCGGGCCGAGAAGGGGCTCTCTGCCCCCGAGGGGGGAAAACCCACGCGCGCTCCCCCTTCTCTACCTTCTCCCTTCATTCATTCATTCATTCTCTCTCTCCATCTGATCTTTTCCTTCGGTCGCTTTCTCTCTCTTTTGACTCCCTCCTCTTCTCCCCTGTTCTCATTTCTTCTTTTCCCATTTATTCGCCTTCTTTCCTTCCCTGTTTCTCCATCCTGCGCTTCCCTCCCCCCACGCCCTCTTTCTTATTTCCCTCCTCGTCTAATTTTTTCTCCTTCCCCTTTTCTTCCGTTTATATCCTTTTCTTCCTCCTGTTCCCCCCATTCATTCGCTTCCTCTTCCCTCTCTCTCTTTCCCCCCTTCCTCCCCATCTCCAGCCTTTCTCTTCTTCCTCTGTTCTTCTCCCTTTCCTCTTTCCTATTTCCTTCCTCTCCCCGTCTCTCTTTTCCCCATCCTCTTCTCCATCCGTCCCCAGCGATCTGCTCGCCCTCCTTCCATCTGCGCTTCTCTCTCTCTCTCTCTCTCTCTGCCGCATGCTGCTTAGCTGTCCTATTGGAATAAAAGCAGCTCTCTGGTTTGCCATGGGGATGTGCATACAAAAGGCTGAGCAGAGCTGCGTGGCGGGAGGTGAGGGGCGCCCACCGCTAGGCACCTTGGAAAAGCAGGGGTCCTCTCCTGGATTTGGGTATGCTGGAGGTGGCCGGTGCCATTGGCATGGATGGATAGATGGGTGGATGTTTTGGTCCGCATCTCTCCGCTGCAAACATGCTTCGCATACCCAGAAGGAATCCATTGTGGTGGTTTGACAGCCTTCGCTGTTTTCGCTGGCTTGGTGTGAGAATTTGAAGCCTTTCTCTTAATTCCAGGCAGGTCAGCTGGAGGTGGTTTCAGAGCTAGGCTTATCTCTCTGTGTGTCATTTAAAAATGATAAAGAATTTAAAACTACTCAGGTCAATAGATGCCCACGCTAGACGACCCACTCTCTCTCCCCACACCCATGTTTACGATGGCTGAATTGCAGCGCTTTGGGTTTTAATAAATAAATAAATCGGGGCCCGTGCAACGTAATTAACTAAACACTCCTTGTGTGGAGGCTTGCGGCATTGTCTTCCGCTCTGTCTTTTAATTGTGCTCCCCAGTAAACGAAGGAAGCTTCTGTTGTCCCTTCCCCTGTTGAATTTTGCGATAAAATAAGTCGTTTGGGGTCCCAGCTCAGAGATGTTTGCTTCCCAGCCCTGATTGGGGTCCCGAAAGTAACTCCTCTGTGTTTGCACATCCCAGATCCCTGACACTGTGTGTGGGGGTGTGTGATAGAGAGAGAGAGAGGGCTGCGAGGGAAATATGGGATGCCTCTCTGCATTCTGCATGGATGACAGGTACAGCTGTTAGACCTGAGATAAGATGTACTTTGAAAATGAATTGGGTCGGAAGGATAGGTATTTTCCAGTTAGTTTAAAAATATTGCTGTGTGTGTGTGTACTGCCCAAGCAAGTCATTGTGCGTGCTTGTGTGTGTATAATATATCCTGGATTTTCTGGAGCACAAGAAGAGGGCAATCTTGGCTTCTGTTTCAACACTGCTCTTTGCAGCAGCACATGGAGAGATTTGTAGGGGAGCTTTCTTCTTCTGGGTGAGAAAATGGGCTATGATTTCTCTCCCCCCCCTTTTTTTTTTTTGCCTGGAGGGGAAAACATGCTGGAAGGGGAACTGGCAGCCAGCAAAAATGAGCTGCTGTGTGTTTTCCCTTGAAATGCTGAACGCTTTGAAAATGCTGCATTTCCAACAGACACAAGTACTGTCCTCAGCTGTGCAAGGTGCCATGGCTCAGAATTCAGTGCCTCTTTCTTGGAACCAGTTCAGCAGGCAGAACTGATGGTCCTCGGGCTTGTTCCATTTTGTAGCATATTTTCCTACCTTGCAGGTCTGTTGTGCTTGGGGTGAAACGGGACAAGGGAAGCTTGAGTTTTCCCCCGTGCATGTAAACAATGGTTGTCTGCCTTTGAATTCTGCCTTTTCTCCAGGGACCTGGAAAACATATTTAATCATCACGACAACCCTCTGAGGTAGCTTAAACTAAGATGTAGTAACTAGCTGTAGGACATTAATGGTTGAGCAGAGGGATATGAATCTGTACTTCCTATATCCAAAGCCAGTGCTGGCTGCTATGCTATATTGCCTCTGTAATCATGTTTAGATAGTGCTTATATAAGGCCACAGAGTGTCTTCTGACTGGGAAAGGCACTTTATAATTCCTGCTGGGAACTGCTACACTCTCAAATAGGGATGGAAGGACCTGACACTGCCATTGTTCTCAGTTTCTTATTTCTTTCCCGGTCTTAAATTCAATCCTCCACATTTCTGCAGCAATTAATGCTTAAAAAAAGAACATTCTTCAGCAGTTTGATTTCCCCCCCTAATAAGCACCTATTTGTATGTAGATATTGTTGGACTACAATTCCCATTATTCCTGAGCACTGGTCCTGGTAGCTACGGATGATGGGAGTTGTAGTCCAACAACACCTAGGGGCCCAAGTTTGAGAAAGGCTGGACTAGGACCTGGGAGACCAGAGTTCAAACGCCTACTCAGCTATGAAGCCCACAGAGCCGCTTTATACTGGGTTGGACTGTTTGTCCCTACAGGCTAGTGCTGTTGGCTCTGACCGGCAGCAGCTCTCCAAAGTCTCTGCTAGGAGAGGTCCTTTCCCGTCACTTCCTGCGCAATCCTCCTTAACTGGAGATGTCAGGGACTGAACCTGCAAAGCACGCACTCTGCTACTGAGCCACGTTCTCTCCATTCTTTATGTGGGCAGGTTCAGAAAGCCCCTTACTGTGTTTGAAATTGGACCCATTTTCTCTACAGAGCTAGCAAGGGGTTCAGATTAGCTACTGCAGTGTGTGGTGGGGGCCGCTGGCTACAGGCAAACTCTCCTGACACAAGTGGTGCTTCCACGGGGTATACACAACAGGGCGAGGCTTTTTAAAAATGTATTTTATTTGCCAGTTTCCCAGAAGCACTTTTCCAGCCACGGGGAGAAATGAGAGGCGGTGTTTTGGAGACAGTGGGGGCTTTTGTTTGCCATATTTTTTTGGGGGGGACACACAAAGCTGTTGAGGGTTGGTTTTTTTAAAAAATGAAATTCACCAAAATCTACACTTCCGACATGGGCTGCCATTCATTTTCCCGGACATGTCAGCTACAAAAGAGGGCCAAATACTGTCTGTGTCCAGGAAATTCCAGGTGTATAGCAACTCTAGTTATGCCGAGAAGGAAGCAGCAGGGCTCTGTGTTTGAGCAATGCATGCAGAAATTCCCAATTTCAATCCCCAACAACTCCAGGTAGGTTTAGGGAAGTGGATCCTGGAAATCCACTGCCTGTCAGTGTTGAGACCGTACTGATGGCCCAGTGGCATGGCTCTGTATAGCTTCCTACGTCCCTGTGACCACCTCAGGGTGTTTGACAAGGCAAGGAGAAGCCTGACTGTTGGATCATTGGACCAAATTCTAGGCCCATCTAGGCCCCATTCATACCATAAGATACCTCTCCAAGCAACCATGGCTTCCCCCAAGGAATTCTGGGAGTTGTGGTTTCTTAAGGGTGCTGAGCGTAGTTTTCTCTCCCATGTAGCTGCAATTCCCAGAGTGGTTTAACAACAATCCCTCTCAGTGCCCATAACAAACCATAGCTCCCTCGATTTTGGGGGGGAAAGCCACAGCTTTCCAAAGTGGTATCGTAATGCTCAAAACGTATGGTGCGAACATGCTCACAGTCTAGCATCTTTTCCTCACAGTGACCCACAAGATGCCTGTGTGGAGCCTGCAAGTCGTATAGACCTGACTTTTGGGTGGCTGAGGGGAAGGCTCCCAATTTTTTGACGGTTGTCTATTTTCCTTAATCTTTCCTAGGCCCTTTCGAGCTGGCTTACGTAAACAGCTGTAAAATGCAATATGACATTTCAGTGAAAATCAAACTGCGGAAAAACAGCTCGCAGGCCAGCAGTGACACGCTATTATTGTGAGAAATGGTGTCAGGGACAGCCGGAGTTGTTGGGGGTGGGGAGGGGAAGAAGAGGGAGGGAACTTCCTCCTGGGCTGGATGGGAAACCAAGCACATTTTGTATTCCTAGCGTTTGGTCAAATCTGCTTACGTCGCAGAAAACCACCGCTGTTCACTCTGGGAAGGGGAGAACACAAACGAGATCCTTCTTTGCAACCCCACCCTGGTCCCTCACACCCATTTTGTCAGGGAAGAGACCCCAGGACGAGGCGGTGGCGAGAGACCTTCTTGATAGGGCGCGGAGCGACGGCAGGCCACCATTTTTCAGGAAATCCAGGAAACGCCTGTGTAAACAAAAGCCTGGGCAAATGTCAGCTGGCCTTGTGGAATGGGTGGCTTCCTCAGCCCTAACACATTCCTTTGTATGGTCCTTTTTTCTGTTTGGCTTCTGGTTCTGAAGATGGCTATAAGGCTTAAGCCCTCCTTAATGGGCCAAAAAGCTGGCCAGGACGTTAGATGTGGGTTGCGGGTGGCATTACTCATAGCAGCACATTCTGGGTATAGAGAGGCAGGAACTAACTTTACTTAACCCACCTCCAAGTGGAAAAGTGATAAGGGCGATGGTTTCAAACTCACCACCAAGCTGTGCTCCAAACTGAGAAACCGCATCAGATGAGGAACTATTGAAAGTGTCTGTGTGTGTGATTTGGAGAAGAGAACGTTTAAGGGGAGGCATGGAAGCTGTTTACAAATCTATGAAGGAAGGACAAATGGAAGATGGACTAGATGAGCCACTGGCCTGATCCAACAAGGCACTCCTTGTGTGCTCTGCTGCTCCAGAGATCAGGATTAGAAATTGCAGGGTGGGCAGATTTTGGGAACATAGGTAGCTGCTTCATAGGGACATAGGTAGACCGTTGCTCTGTCAAGAACACTATTGTCTACACTGACTGGAAGCAGCTGTGCAAAAGAGTTCAGGCAGAGACAGTCCCAGTCCTACCTGGATCTGCCAGGGATTGGACATGAGACCTTCTGCTTCCAAAACAGATGCTCTGCCACTGAGATGCGGCTCCCAAATTTCTAAATTAATGGTCTGTTTGACCGTGGAACATACTGCACTGGGAGGTGGTGGGGTCTCCATCGCTGGAGATATTTAAGCAGAAAGTAGATGGACATCTCTCAGGGATGCTGGCAGATACAGAATTCCTTCATTGAGCCTTGGCTTGGGCTAGGTGACATTCAAGGTTTCTTGCAACTCTAAATTTCTATTACAGTATTATTACTACTACTGTTACTGCTATTATTATTCCAAAGTTTATTGGGGTTCCTCAGTAACACCCGTAATTGTGGATAAGCCTGTACAGTGGTACCTCTGGATGTGAACGGGATCTGTTCCCGAGGCCCTTTCGCATCCTGAAGGGAACGCAACCCGCGTCTGCGCGTACGTGGGTTGCGATCCGCCACTTCCGTGCATGTGCATGATGTCATTTTGAGCATCTACGCATGCGCGAGCGGCGAAACCCGGAAGTAACACGCTCCATTACTTCCGGGTCACCGCGGAGCGCAACCCGAAAACACTCAACCTGAAGCATAGTCAACCTGAGGTATGA
Source organism: Podarcis filfolensis (assembly GCF_964270895.1). NCBI lineage: Eukaryota > Metazoa > Chordata > Lepidosauria > Squamata > Lacertidae > Podarcis > Podarcis filfolensis. Next base: position 11,689,398 of record NC_139618.1, on the reverse strand, counting down.
CTGTAGTGGTTAGAGTGTTGACCTAGGGACTGGGAGACCAGGGTTCAAATCCCCACTTGGTCATGAAGCCCATTGGGTGACCTTGGGCCAGTTGTGAACTCTCAGCTTAACCTACCTCACAAGTTTGTTGTGAGCATAAAACAGAGAGAGGGAGAGCCGTGTACCCCACCTTGACCTCCCTGGAGAAAAATATGTGATATAAAGGGGATAAATGAAGCTGACATGTGCCTTGCTTGCCACTCCTGCTTCCCCTCTCTAATGTGCTGTTACCTTAGTATTCAAGATATGTTTGCATTGGGACAGATGTGCCCAGAACTCCGTGTGACTTGAGTGGGTGCCTTAAAAATAATAATCCACAGGTCACGGAAATATGCAGGATTTTTCATTGTGGACGTGCTTTTCAAAAGTCATGGGGCGTGGCTGAGATGGCATGTGAAAAATGAGGACTAGAGCCTTGAAGCTAGTGCGGCAGAGCAGCAGTGTAATTGAAATGTAGCTTGCGTACGAATTCTGGGTTGCTAACTCTGCAAATGGAAAGGCAGCAGCCCAAGGTAATGAAAAGATTAGCTGAGGTTAATTACTCTGCCTGTGCTATATTTGTGCAAATGTGTTTCCCGCCCCCTTCCCCCCCACCCTGTCCGGCTCTAATTTGGAATCGGTGATTCAGCAATCTGGGTGCACATCCAGCCCCAGACAGGTGCCAGCAATGTATGTGTGTGTTTGTGTGCGAATCAGGTCATCAGGTGAAAAATCCGGTTTGTGTCTCAGGGCAGGTGGCAATTAGCACTACCTGCTCTTTAATGCAGCCAAAGCATGGTGTGCTCATTAAAGAACGCAGCAGCTTTGGAAATTTGGCCCCGGCCCAGTTGCAAGGGAGGAGCTGGACCCAGAGGGATATCCGCAAGGTGACAGATTTCGGTGTGTGTGTGTGTCAGAGGATAAGGTGCAATTTCTGCCTTGGTCACATCCTTATGCTTGGCTGCTAAGTCATAAGCCAAACCTTACGTGCTCATTTCCTGATACCTGGTTAGCAATATGTGGCTTCTCTGTTGACTTCCGGCTCTGCAGTGAGTAAGCTGTTAAGCTCTCGGTTGGTTTTCTTTGAAAAAAACAAACAAAACAAAACTCTTCTGAAGGGGTGGGCAAATAAATGCATAAATATTTGTGGTCATCTCCACCTTCGAGTATAGCTTGCAAGTTTTTGTTTAGAATCTCAGGAATTCATTCTTAGATCCAGCACAGACCAGCGGTTAAGGTGTTTCACTAGGCCTGGGGAGACCCAGGTTCAAATTCTCATTCGGTGGAGGAATGTAGGATCATCATGTTCTCAGTCCAGCCTGCCTCACAGGGTTGTTGTGAGGGTATAGCTATAGGTTGTGGTGCAGAGAACCATCTATAAAAAAATAATGAGTTTTGTTGCCTGGCATTTTGTCGTCACTGACTCATTCACTTGCTGATGGGAAAGATCAGCTGTAAGACTTCCCCAACAGACAGCTGAAATTTGGTGTGTGTGTGCATTTGCTCAAGAGACTAGCTTACTCAGGTGACTTCCCATTGTCTCTGGCCATGTTGGCTTAATGTCTAATGAAGCAGCCCCACGTTCATAGAATCACAGAACTGCAGAGTTCTAAGGGACCCTGCGGATCATCTGATCCAACCCCCTGCAGTTGCAGGAATATGCAGCTGTCCTATATGGGGATCGAACTTGCAACCTTGATATTATCAGCACCACACTCTAACCAACTGAGTTATCCAGTAGTGATTCGCTGCTTTGCAAATTGGCACTGTGTGACCCTCCAGAGTTTATGATGGCAGGCTTTCAAAGTGTCTGAGAGGGTCCAGAACAGACTGTCCGTTGGCCAGGGTGGGTTGTCAACTGACCGGGATGAAACCTGTGCAGCTGGCTCCTCTGCCTTTAAGCAGCAAGTTCAACTTGCAGATAACCACGACAGAAGTTTCTGCAGCCTTCATCTGCCACCAAAGGCTTGCGTGGAAGATGTTAGCTACCCTCCATCCGCCTGGAGTTAGGAGTTGGCTTTCTCTTATTCTGCCTGCACACATGGCTTTTCCTGGACAAGAAGAAAATTGTGCGCCTCTTGTCACTAAGGAAGGGAAGTGGTTGAGGATATGAGAGCGAGCTCTGTCATCGGAGGCAATTGCAGCGCCACGGTGAGAATTGTCGGAGCGGCATTCCAGAGACACCTGTTGGCACGGTGTCCGCCCCTCCTTCAAGATGACGTTTCCGCAAAAGTCACGTGGATTCTAGATTCGGAGGCTTTGGAATGTTGTTTTGCCTTTGCCTCTGACTCATCCTTCGCATCTCCTTTTAGTAACTCTTTGCATTCTTTCTGATCTTTGCTTCCTCTTTCCTGATCCCTCTTTATGGTTTCTGTAACCACAGGAGAGTTTCCTTCCAATATCTTGCAGAGGGGGCTCCTGATCGCAACACACCTCCATACTCGGAGGAAGGGTCACTGCCCGAATAAAGCAATTCTGTAAAGGCAGGGCTGTAGCTCAATTGCAGTGCATCTTACTTTGGATGCAAAAATCCCCAGATTCAATCTTTTGCATCTCCAGGTAGGGCTGGGAGTGGAATTCTGGACAGCTGCTGCCAGTTGGTGTAGACACTATTGACCTAGATGGACCCACCGGTCTGGCTTGGTTAAGGTAACTTTGTATGTTCTACTCTGCCTGATGTATAGGCTCACAAGGGTGCCAACTTGAATAAAATATGGGGTGTGTGTGTCAGGTGAGCTCTGCCCTGCATAATCGATCACATGCACACCATCTGAATGGCAATGCCCATCAACTTTGTGTGGGCCTGCCCCCCTTAAATATTTTATTTAGGGGGTTGAAGGGACCTCGGCCCCTAGAAGTTAGCTTCTATGGTTCACGCCAGTGTTAGGAACTCAGACATATAAACTAGGTGCCAAAAAGCTAGGTTGCCACAACCAAATGTCTGTTTTGGCCAGGGGGTTGGGCTGGATGACCCTTGGGGTCCCTTCCAATGCTATAATCCTATGATTCAATTATCTCAGCTTACATTCCTTGACTGCAGCTTGCCCTTATAACAGTTCACTTGTTCCAGTATGGAAGAAGGAGAAACACACACACACACACACACACACACACACACACACACACAGTGGAAATGGAAATGGCATTGACTAGGGACAAAGGCAGAAGTTTTTAAACTGCAGTCGCCAACCTAGTGCCCAGGAACCTTCACACAGTCGCAATGGGATCCGGGCCAGTAGCAAAACATGCCTGGAGAGTTCCTGACACTGGTTCACATGATCCCCACTGGATCAGACTTAAGGCTCATTTAGTCTCATACTAGCCAGACAGAAGCCTATGAAAGCCTGAATGTGGGCTGTGAGCTCAGTTACCCCTCGGCCACTCAGAGGCAGATTTAGGAGAGCACAACTGGTTCACCCACACTGGGCGCTGCCAGGGGCGCCACAACAATGATGAACAGTGGAAGGTGCTGAATATTGGCGCTGCACAGGCCCTGCTGGAATTTGAAAGCCCAAAGTCCACTGTTCCGAGCACAATTCAAAGTGTTGGTGTTGACCTTTAAAGCCCTAAACGGCCTCGGCCCAGTATAGCTGAAGGAGCGTCTCCACCCCCATCATTCTGCCCAGATGCTGAGGTCCAGTGCGGGGGCCTTCTGGCAGTTCCCTCACTGCGAGAAGCAAAGCTACAGGGAACCAGGCAGAGGGCCTTCTCAGTAGTGGCACCTGCCCTGTGGAACATCCTCCCATCAGATGTCAAAGAGATAAACATCTACCTGACACTTCGAAAACATCTGAAGGCTCAGGGAAGTTGTGTGACATTTTGATGTATTTTTAATCTTTGTTGGAAGCCGCCCAGAGTGGCTGGGGATACCCAGCCAGATGGGCGGGGTACAAATAATAAATTATTATTATTATTATTATTATTATTATTATTATTATTCCCACTCATGTCCCTCAGCAACTGGTCGGAGGCCTCCTGTCTCTGAGGCTGCAGTTGATATAGCAATCCTGATTAGCGACCACTGATATCTTCCTCCAATTTGTCTTAATTCCCTTTTCAAGCCGTTAGTGGCCGTCACTTGCGGCTTCAAATCCCCCAAGTTAACTATGAGCTGTTGCGTAAAGAAGTTTGTTGTTTTGTCTGCGCTGTATCTTCCAATATTGAGGCTTCATGGAACGACCCCATTGGGTTCTAACCTTATGAGAAAGGAGATAAGCCCCTTGCAGTTAAGGACAGAGAGTCAACTGTGTTTTACCCTAAGTAGACCCATTGAAATGAACGGACCTCACTCAGTCATTAATCAGAATCTGTAGAACTTGGTGGGATACTACCCACTTTATTCTGCCTTCTAAAGACAGAATTGTCACTTGCAAGGCAAGAGGATCTATTTTTAGGCAGAATGCTTTCCCTTCCTCTCTTTAGAGTCTGGTTTACCACTGCAAAATTTGCTTCCATGCGCCTTTTTATTTTTATTTTTTATCCATGCTTCGTAAATGAGGTCAAGAGAAACTGCACCAGAACGGAGGTTGCAGCAGAGGACATTGCAAGACCTCAGCTGCCTCCATGAGTCGGGGTCAGTCAGATACATATCGCTAAACCTGAGATGTACACACCCAACACTGCTCTGTTCTCAGGCCTTTTCTCCCTCTGTAACTTCGCTTCCAGAGGCTTGCTTGCAAAGCCAGCCTGTTAGAGCAAAGATGATCTGTATGAAAGGCTTAAGCTGTCCTGTGGTTGAGATGATCCTCAGAGGAGATATCTCAGTGTATCTGTGTAACTTTTTCCTCTGGCTCCAGAGTTTGACAAGGTGAAGCATGCAAATATGTTTTGCTCTTGACATTCTTTTTTTTTTTTAAATGCGATCCCAACGGATGCAGATTTTTAAAAAAATAATTAGCCTGCTTTTCCAGTCTACATCCTTCAAGCTATGATGGCAAAGTCGGCGTGTGTGTTTGTGTGTGAACTGGGGACTTGGAAGCCTAAATTGTGAATACGGTTGAAAGAGTAGACATTGATTCATGTCTTGGGGCTGTATTAGGTACGGCATGGGAGATTTACTTCAAGTTTCCCCCTGTTGCTGGGTTGTTTTAATCATTTCTTTCATTTGAGGGGGTGTCTGTGTGCTTGTGAAGGGGAGGGTTCAGATTTGATTAAAGCAACAACACAGAGAAGGGGGTGTCTCAACGCATCCCCCAGAGGTCATCCTTCTGATCAAATCACCATTTTTCTCAGCGGCAGGAGGGAATATACTAGATCTGTGAATCTTTCTCTCTACTGAAAGAAAAGCCACAGCAAAAGGGGAGTGGAGTGGTAGATTTTACTGGCCAGTAGAGAAAGGGTTGGGAGGGACGCAGGTGGCGCTGTGGGTTAAACCACAGAGTCTAGGACTTGCCGATCAGAAGGTCGGCGGTTCGAATCCCCGTGACAGGGTGAGCTTCTGTTGCTCGGTCCCTGCTCCTGCCAACTTAGCAGTTCGAAAGCATGTCAAAGTGCAAGTAGATAAATAGGTACCGCTCCGGCAGGAAGGTAAACGGCGTTTCCGTGCGCTGCTCTGGTTCGTCAGAAGCGGCTTAGTCATGCTGGCCACATGACCCGGAAGCTGTAATCCGGCTCCCTCGGCCAGTAAAGCGAGATGAGCAACGTAACCCCAGAGTCAGCCACGACTGGACCTAATGGTCAGGAGTCCCTTTACCTTTACCTAGAGAAAGAGTTAAGTGCACACATGCAAACAGAGGCAGGGCCAGATTCTCTCAGCCTAATGTACCATACAGGGCTGGCATATGCAATCCATTTATATGAAAAGGTCCTTTAAATCCCATGCTTAAAGCACCCCTTCTGCAAGAATCCTGGGAACTATAGTTTACCCCTCACAAAGCTACGATTCTTGCAAATTGCAGTTTCTAGGATTCTTTTGGCGAGGAGCATAGGAGGAGAAGTCTGTGCTTTAAATGTATGGCATGTTCACAGCCTTATTCTCTTGAGCTTTTGGTGCATAATAACATGATCTTTTAATCATTTCTCCCCCTGGCTATTTTTCTGCCGGTGGTTCTGCGGCCGTCTGTGTGCTTAGTTTTAATTTATTGTGGATTTCATTTGACTTTAAAACAAGAAAGGAATTGTAAGTCACCTTGGAAAGGCAGAGTGTAAGAGTTTTAAATGAGTGCAATATGGCTGGGATTAGAGATTTGCATGAATTTGAACTGCACATAATTTATTTCACCACAGCTGCTCAGGATTCCTGCTCCGTCTCTGTCTCTACCTCCAGTGGGCAGGCATTATTATGTGACTAGCAAGTAAACACAGCCCACGTTGGGCTGTTTTGGGGTTGCCGCCTCCTGGCCAGGGTTTAAAAAAAAACACTTTTGGGCGTACTACTCCAAACTCTATGGTTACTCCGAGCCTGCTGTTATGAAGGTAGCGCTGGCTTTTATTTGTCTACAAAATAGTTGGCACTCGCACTCTGTACTTTGGAAATAGAAGGAACGTTGCCAAAGAGAATACAATTTGTGCTTGGGGACTACTTGTTCAAACACTCTTTCAAAATCCCACTTAGTTGATGCTATTGTTGCTGTGTTGGGTTATGCAGAGATGGATGGCACTGGGAATAGGTTGTCAACGGACCAGACTTCCTTGGAAGGCTGTGGAATTTCCTTCCTGCCTTTCGGGTTTTTGGGATGCTTCGGAAATGGGAAATCTTGCTGCTTCTGGACAGGAGATTGGAGGTGAGGATAGAGAAGAAATTCAACTCAGTGCTCATTTAAAGGCAAACCTACCTGAATCACACTTTCCGAAGCAAGACGGGAACTGAAACACTACCATCCTCTAAAATGTGCCCTCATCTTAATCTTGTAGTCTCACATGACATGCATACAAATTACAGATCTTAGTAAAAATAACATCAACATGCATTATTTTGGAGGAAAACGCTTTGCAGAAATGTTTATATTAGACAGAATTGCATGCAAAGGTACATAAGGTAAAGGTAAAGGGACCCCTGACCATTAGGTCCAGTCGTGACCGACTCTGGGGTTGCGGCGCTTGTCTCGTTTTATTGCCCAAGTACAGCATCCGGGTCATGTGGCCAGAATGACTAAGCCGCTTCTGGCGAACCAGAGCAGTGCATGGAAATGCCGTTTACCTTCCTGCCGGAGCGGTATCTATTTATCTACTTGCACTTTGACGTGCTTTCGAACTGCTAGGTTGGCAGGAGCAGGGACCGAGCACCGGGAGCTCACCCCGTCGCGGGGATTTGAACCGCCAACCTTCTGATCGGCAAGTCCTAGGCTCTGTGGTTTAACCCACAGCGCCGCCCGCGTCCCTGCAAAGGTACATAATTTGCACTAAAATGCTGATGAATTTTCATGTACCCCCCTTTTTTTAATGGTTCTCGAACTTATGTTCTTAAGGGTGCTGAGAGTTGTTAGGAGAACCCATATTCCCTTTGCAGAGTTCCCTGGGAAGATTATTACACCACTCTGAGAATTGTAGTTTTGGGAGGGGACTAGCACCCTTGGTAAACTACAGATCCTAGGATTCTTTGGTGGGGGAACCATGACAGTTCATAGTGATATCATATAGGGTTGCCATATTTCAAAAAGTAAAAACCAAAAGTACTTTTCCCCCGACTTACTTGCCTGAGATCCAGGACTAAGCGCCGCCTTTTGGAAATTCCCCATGGCCATTAATTCTGCCTTTTTTATATAATCTTTTTTTAGCTATTTTTAATGCAGGTACTGCAGATGACAAGTTGGAGTCTGCCACTTTTAATATTAGAAAAAGGAGAATGTTTGCTTCTTCAGACAGAGTTGGACAGGCATGTGCAGAGAGAGAGAGAGAGAGAGAGAGAGAGAGAGAGAGAAATGTTTCCTGTAAGACGGCTTCTATGGAGACATATGGATGCATCTTTTGCAACAGGAACGCCTCTGCACATCCCACGCAGGAACTGTTGCTTTTAAGTTGCATCCAGTTTAACTGCTTCATCCTTGGAGAAAAAAGATGGGAAATAAATACAATAAAGACATAAATAACGTAAGATGTTTTCTCAGAAATTAGTAGGGATGGGCAAATTAGAATTGGTCCGATCTGCACATTTGCAAAATTCCTCTTCTGTCCCTAAAAAAATAAGTCTCAATCAAACAGAGTTAGTTCTCTGTTGGTCTTAAATTTAAGGGGTGGGGATCCAAAATCCGTATTAGGATGCTCCCTTTTAATAGGGCAACTAAAACATCACAAAATACTGTGCAAGCATTCACGTTCTCTAGAACATTTCACAGGCAAGCTCAGTTCTGGGGGCCAAATCTATCCCTTAAAGCAGGCATGGCCAAACTTGGCCCTCCAGCTGTTTTGGGACTACAACTCCCATCATCCCTAGCTAACAGGACCAGTGGTCAGGGATGATGGGAATTGTAGTCTGAAAACAGCTGGCGGGCCAAGTCTGGCCATGCCTGCCTTAAACCATCTCTGTCTGGCCCTCTGAACTCTCCTCAGGCCAGAATGTGTGAGCGTCTGTAGAAACTATTCTGTTGTACAGAGGTGAAATTTGCTACAGGACACTCGGTTCGATGGGTTCATTTGAAAAACCATCACTATGAAAAAGTGACAATTCCCCTCACAGAGCTACAATGACCAGAGTGGTTTAGCAAGAGAGCTCTGGGAACTGTAGCTCTGTGAGGGGAATGGGGTGGTGGTGGTCTCCTAACACCTCCCTTTATCCTTAACAAACTACAATTCCCAGGATGCTTTGGGGCGGGGAGCCATTACTGTTTAAAGTAGTCTGATCCTGTAGTTGGGGCCTCAGACCCTGTGGTGGTTTTGCCACAGAGCGTCTGCTACTTTTGCCAAATCGTGCATTGGTTTGCTGGATCGCCCGGCTTCCTTTCGGTGACAAAGTCCTGTTCACTTACGCGGATCTTAGTATGTAACGTATTACTATTAAACGTCCTGAAATTCTGCCTCAGAATGCCTGTTTTATTTCTTCACACGCCCCAGAGGCTTGGGGTCAGGCATGCGCACCATAGCCTTCCAGCTATGCACGGAGGTTACCTGAGGGAAAGAGCAGAGCGGGAAGTGAAAGGCTCCTGCAATCTGGGCCTCAATGAACGAGTTTGCAAAACAGGCATTTTGCAGACGATTGGGTCCTCTTATGTGTCTGTTTTTAAACTTGATGTCAGCCATGAAGTCTCCAGTTTTAGGAACATAACAACAACAACAACAACAACAACAACAACACAATAATAATAATATTTTATTTATTTCCCGCCCTCCCCAACCGAAGCCGGGCTCAGAGTGGCTAAAAGCAATAAAAGTAACACAGCATTCTAAAATCAGTATTCTAAAATCAATTCAAAATCAAATGACAACCACTGGGCCAGAGTTCTACGAGGATCACCAAAGGAGGGGGTAAGAAGAAGAAGAAGAAGAAGAAGAAGAGTCCTGCCAGATCAGCTCGGTGGCATACCTAGTCCAGCATCCCGTTCTCACAGTGACCAGCCAGATGCCTCTTCTAAAAAGCCTGCAAGCATGTGTAGAGCGCAACAACACCCTCTCACCTCATGTGGTTTCCAGAAGCTGGCATTCAGAAGCATTACTGCCTCTGACCGTGGAGGCAGAGCGTAGCCATCATGGAGCCTTCTCCTCCATGAATTTGCCCAGCTCTCTTTAAATAAAGCCATCCAAGGTGGAGGCCGTTGATGCCTCTTGTGGCAATGAGTTCCAGAGTTCAGCTCTTCTGCACTTTATTTATTTTTCTGCCCAGAATCTTCCAACGTCCTCCTTCATTGGGTGTACCTGAGTTCCAGTATTACGAGAGAGGGAGGAAAAGCATTTCTCTGCCCACTTTTATCCACACCACGTAGAATGGAGTCTCGTTTTGATTGGCGCATCTGGTGTAGTGGTTAGAGCAGGGATGTGAGGACTCTCGGGCTGCATGTCTCCCTCCAGGCCTCTCTCTCTGGCCTGTGACACTCTCCCCAGGCTGCGAACTTTGTCTCCCCTGTTCCCTTTTTCAAGGACGCATGCTGAGCTGGTGGGTGCACTTGAATTTTGATAATCGCGCTTGCTTGCCTGGATGAAGAGATATCATGGGAGGGGGCATTTGGGGGGGCATAGCTGGAATAGAGCCACATCCATTGCTTCCAGCCACTGGCTTTCTCCTAGGGTGTCGCAGCCCCCAGGCTGAATAAAATATTGTCACCTCCACACCATGCATTGAAAGCACATCTAATGTTAAATGGGAGAGCCTCTGCAGTGACATGAATTTTCATGCACTTTCCCAAGACTCAAGCCCTCGTTCTTCTCTGCAGCTGAAACGGCTGGCTGACTTTCCCGGGTAATCTTTCCCATAAGCATCTGCTGACGTTTACACCCTGCAGATGTAACGTTCGTATTATTATTATTATTATTATTATTATTATTATTAATTATTATTTTATTTTCTCTTCCACCAAAAAGCTCTGGTTCTCCCTGCAATGGAGTGGTAGACAAGTAATATATAGATATATAGATATAGATATAGATATAGATAGCCTCAAGAGATTAGCTTTCTTTTCATGTCCAAATGAGATGCAATGGGGTCATTGTTCACCTCGTTGCCCCACCCACATATAAAACACAGGAGGACGAATTCCTTTATTGTTTACCCATGGCTCTTGCAACAGATTCTTGCTGTGTGAAGTTCTCCTGTACAGTGCGCCTGCTAGCCATGCCATCTCCATTCAATCTCCCGTCCCCCGGCTTTCTTTATTAAAATACATATTTATTTTATTGATTTTAACAGCTGAACAATCAACAAGAGAGCATGGGCAGAACAATACAATTCTGTAGGGCTTCCCGTTTCCTCCCCGAAGTAAACAATCCTTCCCCGTTGAGCATGCTCAGCCTTCGGCGGGCTGTTTCAGTGTGAGTATTTGGGGGGGGGGATGTATTTGTGTCCAATCCCAGATACATCAAATTATTGGATTTCTCAATTGATTTCTCTTGGCCCCTTCGTTCAGCCTGTGAGCTAGTCTTGGCCTGCCGTGGTATCCAACTTGGCTCATGGGACCATGCCCCCCCAAACCCCCACTCCTACCAACCCATCAGCTGGCATCACTGGGCAGGAGGACAGGGTTTAATCCTGCATTGACTACACTGCCTTGTTCCTGCCTCCTGCCCGCTTGAAGGAGAAGCACAGGTGATTTGAGGGAAGTTCCGGTGTGTCTGACAGAAGCACAGAAGACTTCCTTGAAGTGCTTGGCTGCAAAGCACCATATGAAACTGCCCCACCACCCAAGTTAAAAGAGGGGGTTAGGTTGCTTCAAAACGTGCTTTGCAGAGCTGTCAAAGGCATTTTGACAAGTGGGCAGACCTGCCCATCAGTCGAATTCAGTCTGTGATGCGAATTGTGATAAAATTCTGACCCATGGAACCAAAAAAATTCCCTGCCCCTGCCATATAATATTTTGAGAATCCAGTCCATGTTTTAATGCCTTCCAGTTCATCAGAGTTTGGAGCAGATCTAGTCCAAGTTTTAAAGGCAGGAGCTCAAGGTACTAGACCCTAAGACTGTTTGTGGGCTTTTCTCTTGCTTAATAGATGTTATAGTTTATTCTTGAATAATGTACTTTGGTCACCATCCTTAAGCTCTGTTTAACTCGCTTGGACTTCTTTTGAGGTAGATGTGTATCAGAGTGACCTGTAAATGTGGTCTCAGCGGAAGATTTCTATGTTTATTGGAACACTTGTAAATATTTTGAGACATGTCATTTGGGTCGCATGCGCTTTGCTTAGAAATAGTTTAGATTCTAAGAGAGAACGGAGGCGTCGAAGTCTGCTGGCATATTAATTTAAGCAGACCCAAGCGTTATCAATTCAACACACACACTTTCCTTTCCCTGACACTAGGTTATTAGGAGGATAAAACACATGTGTGTAGGGAAGAACCATATATTTTGGGGGAAGATCTAAATATAATGAAAAATATTATGATATTTAGATAATATGACTTTTAGCAGAACGGTTGCATGGATGCAATGGGTACAGGAGGGTTGAGTTGCACGCACTCTTACTCACCTGTAGTATGGGCCCTTAATAAACTACACTCTTACCTCTGGGGTCAGAGTTATGTTGGTTAGACAGAGTAAAAAACTCTAACCAAAAGCTTTTAAGATGGAGTCTCGCTCTTCAGGATTTTGATTTTGACATAGGTCATATAAAAAGGATGTGCTAACAAAGTTGCTGGCTGTTTATCTAGAATCTGTGTGGATTATGAGGATTAAAATCAATTTTAAATGGTGTATTTTAGTCTTGCAGTATGCATTATGGATATTTTTTCATGTATATTTCCTGTTTTGTAATTTATTTGCTCGGTTATCGTTGGTTGTAGAATGGTTATACTAAATATAGTCGTATATAACCTCAGAAGTCGAACGCCTTGCAAGTCGAACGTTTTGGCTCCCGAACTCTGCAAACATGGAAGTGAGTGTTCCGGTTTGCAAATGTTCTTTGGAACCCCAACGTCCGATGCAGCTTCTGATTGGCTGCAGGAGCTTCCTGCAGCCAACTGGAAGCTGCGCCTTGGTTTCTGAATGTTTTGGAAGTTGAACAGACTTTCGGAATGGATTCCGCTTGACTTCCAAGGTGCAACTGTGTATTCTATGTATGTGGTCCAGGTCTACTTGAAGGTGAAGCGTCAGTCTGAACTATGAAAGGCTTCTTTGGATCAGGTGCCAATAACATTTGAAACTGCAATAAATCTTGCTTTAAGGCATGAAAAGCATTTTGACAGATATCATTCCATGCGCTCAGGTGTAAAGGCTTGCCGTGGTTCTAGAGCCCTAGGCAGGACAGTGCTGTTAGTTCTGATGTCAGTAAAGTCATCATCACCCCTCAGAATAGCCCCAGCCATCTCATTAGAAAGCGGCTTCTGATTACACCGGCGCAGCTGAAATCCTGGAAATAGAATCTGTTTGCCTCGTGGCTCCCTTGTGTTAGCTGTCAAAAGAGGCGGGAGCCGGACTGTGTGACTTTTGCCTTTGGCTCATGCCAAAAAACCCGCTTCTATTTTTGAAAAAGGACCAGAGGGGTAAAGGAGGGGGAGGGCAACAGCTCGGAAAGAATGCTTTTTTTATTTTAGGGTGGTTTTTTTTCTCTCTCAAAGGGAGTCATGGTAGGTTATAAGAGTATGCTGTAATTACACCCATTCTTTACGATGACATCCGCGGCGTATTAATGTATATAATTTAGAAGATATAATTTAGATTCTACTGCAGTGTTGTAACAGTTTTAACGGGAGGATGCAGGGCAGGACATGCTGTGACTAAGCAATGGTCTTGCTTTTCAAAGCTGGCTCCAGGGTGTTGTGATTTTTTGGGGGGGGGGGGACACAAGCAAAGCAGCCCTGATGAGTCCCCTCTTAATGTGGAAGATCTGGGACTTGCAAAAAGAGAGTTCTCCAAAGCTGCATCCGAACATCTTGGTTTCTCTGAGCAAAGGGGAAATGGCAGCGCTGTTAGGCCCCTCTGCTGGTGGGGGCAAATGCCCCCCTCTGGAAAACACCCTATTGCTTTTTGAAAAAAAGTGATGCTCCAGAGATGGAAAAGTGGGGCGGTTTTCAGATGCTCCCCACACAATGCCTTGATACTGAGCATTATACACAAACAACTGGGCTTTTTTCCTACTGTGTTATACCTCTTAAACACTCCCCCCCCCTTCAGTGTAGTGTAGAGTCTGCACTATGAATAGAGAAGTTGCTTGTAGGAATCTTCCCTCTCCCAGAGAGCTGCCCGGAGCCGTTCCTCCTTTGCCTTGACTCTCCTGCCTCTTACCCTCCAACGTACCACAGAGGAAAATCGGGATGAGAGTGTTTTGGGACTGCACTGTTGCAGGAGCCAAAAGGGGGCATCCTGGGATCACAGAAGCCCAAGATGGCTTCTGTCGTTCCAGTATGTCCCACTTAAAGCAGGAAAACAGAGTAGTATGCTATCTGTAGAAAGGACAGAGTAATACTAGCCTGCTTTACGAGTGGTCATAAAGAACACAGGGAAAATATGCAAGAGGGATAAGCAATCTGGATCCAGCAGGTAGACATGTCCCCTCAGAGACTTTGCCTGGGACCCACAGTCTCCCACCTCCTCAATTTAGACTTGAGACTAGGGCCTCATCCTCACATTTGAACCAGTATCATATAACTGTAACATTCATGGCTTCTGGCAAAGAATCCTGGGAGCTGTGGCTTGTTAAGGATGCTGGGAGTTTTTGGGGAGACCCTTATTCCCCTCACAAAGCTGCAGTTCCCTGAAAGAGGGATCAAACATTAAACCACTCCGAAAATTGTAGCTCTGTGGGGGTAATAAAGGTCTCCTCACAACTCTCGGCACCCTTAACAAACCACAGCTCCCAGGATTCTTTGCCGGAAGCCATGACAGTTTAAAGTGGTATGATGCTGCTTTAAATTTATAGTGCAGACGAAGTCTAGCGTTTTGTTGTAGACATAGATTGCTCTTGGTTACAGCTAAGGTATAGTTCCCAAGGCAGTTTTCTGACTTGCAGGTGCATACCCTCCAACACCCTGAAGCCAAAATCTGGGATGCCGTCTTCCTGGACGCCATGATCTCGCATGATTTCACACTGTAATTCCCCCCAAAGTGATTTTTTTTCCAGGCACGGCACCCAAAAACATGAGTTCATGGCCCGTTTTTTTCAAGGGAAACTTTTGTGAGATCACAGCAACCCAAAAGGCCGCTGATCTCTTGCAGTAAAAAATGGGATGGACACCTCTGACACTCACAAAGCACTTTTGAACATTGACCTAATCTGTTACGGGTTGGAGCGGGGCTTTCCAAACTGGCAGACTTCCCTGCTTTTTTTTGGGGGGGGGGAGCTTCCCCAGATAAGAATTCTGACAGGCTGACTGCCATTGTTCTAGACAAACCTACATTGAACACCGCTAGGCTAGCCTTCCTTCATCTAATTCCATGGGGCTGTAGCTCATCCGTGACCAATGAGCTTGCTGGCTAGGGCTGGTGGTGTTGTGGTGCTAAACACATGGGGGAATTTTAACAACCCGGTCCAAAGGACATGGAACCCAGTGGAACTATGTGGACATTTCCTTTGAAGACGATGTGTAGCTTAGCAACTGTGCAGTCCAGCGCACAGGGAAGGTTTTAGCGAGAAATTTCAGAGAAGTAACTTTTTAAACCAATGAAATCTTGTTGCTCTCAAGGTGGAAAAAAACTACAGAAAATTATCCAGCTTCCCCTTCCCACCCCGCCGCCCGCCCTCTCTGGTGTGTCATGGGATCTCCTTTTAAGAAGTGAGGCTAGCATCTTGCAAATGGGTGCGCGGAACAGCCCCCTGTTTTTGTACTGCAAATTACCGAATCCAATTGCCAAGCTGCTGTTTGCCCGGTGCCCCCTGTAATTTAGCTGTGGCTCTGTTGCTCGAAGTTTTCGGCCTGTTGACAATTAAGTGGATGAGCTCGCCGCAAGATTATGACTTGGGCTTGCCTCTCGCTGGTGGTGTGTGTTTTTGTAAGATAGTAGCTCTCAAGTTGCTCTGACTTAAATAGCCTTCAGGCCCCGACGAGGGTGCCTGTTGCATAAATGCACCTTCCCACGCAGGAAGTTGTGCTCTGAAATCCTTGAAAGCGTTGCTTTTAGGGGGAAAGAGCTCCTTCTAAAATCTAGAGAGGTCCAGGGGATGGTATAAGCTCTGTGGAGACTAGGCACGGTGCTCTTTCTTGCCATTCTGCACGGTGCTTCACAAAATATTTGGTGCCCATATGCATAACTTAGCATTGTAAAATCCTTTTTTTCTTTCCTTCAACTTTATTATTCATGTAAAAATTTACAAATGCATTCAGAAGAAAAACTCCCTTTTCTTTTTTTACAAATACAACTTTAATAAAAAAAATCTATATTTAAGCAAGCGTCTGCTCCTGAACGCCAGGAAGACTTCCTATCAGGATGAGGGAATATAGAAAGCTGCTTTATATCGACTCAGATCATGTGCCCAAATTTAATATTGTTTACAGTGAACTGGCTGGCAGCAACTCTCCAGAGTTTTGAAGGACTTTCTCAGCCCTACCTGAAGCTGCAGGAATTGGACCTGAGACCTTCTGAACACACATGTTCTACTGTCAGGGGTGGGGATCCTTTGGCCCTCTGTATGTTGCTATACTATAACGTCCATCATTCTTCACTACTGGCCACAGGTTCCCCATCCTGACTCTACCATCATGGGAACAAATTCCACAAAACGATGTGTTTAAAACATACACTTTTCTGCAGTCTACCCTGACTCTTCTGCACATCAGTTTCATACCTGCCAACTGTCCTGCTTTGACCAGGACATCCTTGATTTACAAAAGCCACCCTGGCTTCTGTTAGAAATCCCGGATGTCTCGCTTCCTCTGCTGCCGCTGCAGTGAGGCCAAGACCTCCACCGCGATGGTGAAGGCTCCTGCTCTGTGAGGCCTCCGCCGAAGCCACTGACATACTTCAGGAAGCTGGTGCCAGCTTCTGGAAGTACATCTGCAGCCATGGCAGGCCTCGGAGGAAGCCTTACAGTGGACAAGGCCTTGCCTCAGCAGCGGAGGCTTCAACCTCACAGCAGCCTTGGTCTTGCGGCAGCAGAGATCAGATGTGGTGTGGCCGAAAGAGCACAGAGACAGGCAGGCGGTGGCTGAAAGAGTTTGGAGATCGCATGGGTGGGAAGGAGAAAGAGATCAGAGATCAGGTGGGCTGGATGGCAGGATGTGTGTATGTCCCACTTTGCTCTCCTGTAATGTTGGATGGTGTGCAATTTGACGGATGGATGACTCTAGGGCCTAGTATTACAGAAAAGGTCAAAAAGCATCTGTACATTTTCTCCGCACAATGCATAATTTTATAAACCTCTCTCACCGGTGTGGGGAACCTTTGGCCCTCAAGATGTCGCTGAACCACAACTCCCATTGGCCATCCCTACTGGGGCGGGTGGGAGCTGCAGCTCAGCAATATCTAGAAGGCCAAAGATTCCCTATACCTGCTCTTATCTTATCCCCTCTTGGTCTCCCCCCATAATGTGTGCCATGTCAACAGCAACTAGGCCTCAGCAGGCCTGGCCATTTCCCATAACCCTTTGCAGGGTGCAAGACTTCTGCGACACACAGGAGTCCTGCAACAGACAAGGTCTTTTTTGGGGTGGTGGGAATTCCCCAAAGCAAGGAGACTTTTCGACACCGCTGATCTTTCCGACTGGCAGACACGAGGAGGACTCTAGATGCTTGGAGAGAAGCCTGCCTCTCCTCTCTCCCACGAGCACGTTGGGCTAATTTTGTGCTGCCCAAGAAGTGAGAGCTAATTACGGGGAAGGGTGGTTGCTATCCGCCCCAATTTCATGGAAACTTGAACAGCTCATCAACAAACAAAACTCTCTCCCTTTTCCCGGCTTCATCTCCATTCCCGACCTCAGAAAGAATGATGCTTAAATAGAGCCCTGTCTAATTCTCTCTCTGTGTGTCCCCCCCCCCTTTCTTCATTGTGGCCTTAATTTGTTTTCTCCCTGGTAGTTCGAATTCTTTGCAGATTACAGGTTTGCCTGTGGAACGGCAGTTCCCGCAACGCTGTAATTTGGCCCTCGTTCCGACCGGCGGCCGTCTCTGGCGCCTCGCTTGCTTCCAACCAGCTCCAGAGCGTGTGCTTTGATGAATGCCAAAATGGAGGGTCAAGAAATTGAGGTGTGTTCATTCCTAGGGGGGTGGGGAGAGGCTTGACACGTGCAACAGCAACAATATCCTTCCTTAGCATGCCCTCTTCCGAAATTTTAGGCTGTAAACAAACCTCCTGGGGCAGAGGCCCATCCTTCCTTGCCTATATTGCAGGCCACTAATGTGCATTGACAGTGCTACATAAATAATAATTTGCACTGTTGTATCATTCCTGCTAACAGTCGGCTCGGGTGGTGAGCAGTGGACAAGGCTGGAGCCAAAATAGGCACTCGGAAGCAAAATGGGTGGTTGTTGCTGTGTTCAAATTGAAGTACAACACATTACAGACTACCGAGGGCTTCATCAGCTCTGTATGCTTAAAACTGTGTCAAACCACTTTAAACAGGCATGGCTTTCCCCCAAAAATTGTGGGAGCTGTAGTTTGTTAAGGGTGCTGTTAGGAAACCAGTACTGTATTCTCTTTCAGAGCTTCAATTCCCAGACCCAATATTCCCCTCAGAGAGGGAATTGATTCTTAAACTGTTCTCAGAACTGTAGCTGGGGTAAGGGCTCTCCTAACAATTTCCAGAAGCATCTTTAACAAACTACATTTCCCAGCACTCTCTCTCTCTCTCTCTCTCTCTCTCTCTCTCTCTCACACACACACACATATTTGGGGGGAGGGGGAGGTGCAGATAGGGCCTAACATCTCCAGCCTTCAGTACCCAGAAAATGGTGCAGTTCTGCTGTTGAAGCTAAGCAGGTCTGCTGGTGGCCAAGTGATCCCTTGAGAATCGCAAGCCAGCGGATTTTTGAGTGTGTGTGTGAGAGAAGTGAAAGTTGCCAGTAAGTAAATGGGGTGCGGGGCAGTTGTTTCCTGTGGGGACTTCCTCACTACAGGACTTTGACACCCCCCCCCCGACTCAGATCTTCCTGGTCCACATGCATCTTCCCCTCCTTACACACTCTGGCCACATCCGCACCTGATATTTAAAGCAGTATCATACCACTTTGAACGGCCAAGTGTTCTATGGGATGTGTTGCTAGTGTGTGAAAACAGTCAAGATGTGGGGATCCCCAGGCATGCACCTCCAGATGGTGGAGACGTCAGGCGCAATCCTGGCACCTGGGCCTCTTCCCTTGGTTGCAAGTGGTCGATCGCCAGGTGCAAAATGTGCCTGTCAAATTTCGAATGCTGGCCCTCACAGTGGCCAACCACAAGCTTGTGGAAAACCCACAAGCAGGACCTGAGTGCAATAGGATTCGTGGCCATTGGCGAGAGTAGCTGCTGGCTTTAACCCTAGCATTCACCTCTTTGGAAAGACACCTACACTGGTGTTTTAGCAACGTGCACATTTATTTATTGGTTAGAGTACGATTAAATTCAATTAACGATGAAATTAAAATTCTGTTTGAGTTCTTAATTAAATTAGTCAACCAATTTAAACCACCAGCCCTCCAGCAGATTAACATTTTAAATGAGTATGCATAGGGCAGAAACTTCAGAAAGAGTAAACCTCAAGTGGGTGTTCACCTCCGAGAATGATCTCCTTGGCCCCCAGTCTTCCAGATCCACAAGCTCAGTTTCAGATCCTTGGAATGGCTGGCTGGTTTGGATCCCAAGTCGCAGCGTCCGCCATACTGCCAATCCCGGCCATTTGTTTGGTCCTTTCTGCAACAGGAAATGTCAACAGCCCATATGGATCAGGCCAATGGCCCATCTAGTCCAGCATCCTGTTCTCACAGTGGCCAGTCAGATGCCCATGGGAAGCCTGTAAGGGGGACCTGAGTGCAACATCACTCTCCTCATTTGTGATTCAGAAGCATATTGACAGTGGAGCTACCATTGATAGTCTGCTCCGTGAATTTAATCAATCCTTTTTTAAGGCCATCCAAGTTGGTGGCCATCACTGCCTCTTGTGGGAATGAGTACCATCTTTTAGCTATGTGCTGTGTGAAGAAATTCTTGCTTCCCAAACCTTCCAGCATTCATTTTTTTTTTTTTTTTTTAAATAATATTTATTAAAATTTTTCAAAAATACAAAAAATATCACTTTACGGGACTCCCCCCTTCCCCCACCCCTACCATATTCCCCTTTCATATTGTTGGCCAAACAAGTTCCCCATTCAAATTGAAACTTAATTTGTTTTACCCTTAATAATAATAAAAAAAAAAGAAAAGAACCCAGTGTTCTTTCCCCAAGACCCACCCCATGTCATTCCACAATTTCCATTTTTTAATAAAAGAAGCACCCCAGATAATAGAAACAGAAAAGGTAGAAAATAAAAAGAAATATAATGAATAATAGACCAATTCAGCAAAAAATAACAAAGTTGGCAAGCCTTTGGAGTTTTAGTTCTCCCCCCCCTGTCTCCGGTTTAATTTCCCCCTGACCATCAACCCCTAGTGTCTGCCTGGAATTCTTAAGGCCATAAATCACAACTTTTCCCCAACTCCTTGCTGGCTATTTCTTTTTAAAATTAAAAATAAATTTTTTTGAAAATCAAAATTATTATTATTATCATTATTTTTCAAAACTTTAACTTCAGTCTTTAATAAAACTGTAATAGAACTCCCTCCATTGTTCTTTCCAGGTTGTAGTCTAATTTCCCTTTGTTCCGCTGCTAAAACGTTGTAATTCGAAAGTTTGGTAAGTCTGCAGGGATGGTTGTTATTCAGGGGCAAAACCTTACGTTCAGTCCCTTCCTTTCTTCAATAGAAAAATCTATTGTCTCCTTTAAAAAAACAAAAAAGAAAACACCCTGAAGACGAGATGTTATTTCCGTTTTGCAGCTTTCCCAGAAGATAACCAGTCCTGTAAAGTTCCATTGGTGTTTTTCCACTTTCCCAATCCTTGTAATGTCCCGAAGCTCCTCAAGGGGGATTGTTGTGACTTTGTTTCCTCTAATCCAAAAGTCAATTTGTTATCCATATTCGCCATTTTGTATCCAAATTTTAACAAGTTGTAGCAAATTGTATCAAATTTAACCAGCCAAGTTCTCATAATAAAATCCACTCCGCTTTTCGACTTTGACAGCTATTTTGACAGCTGTCAAAATCTCCGACTCCTTTCACCAGGCTCTCTCTTCAGTCGCCCCGGTTCCCAGGGGGGGGGGTTGCGTTTCCCTTCTCCAGTTCCTCCTCCAGCACAGTTCTTGTAGTTCCCCATCGTGAAATTTTGGATTTTTATCAGCAATGCAAGCCTTTTTGGGTCTTGGTTTCCCCGTCCTTGTTTTGGAAAGTTTACAATAGGGAGGGGACTGACTTCCTTTTTGGATCCCCCCCGCTCGTATCCAATTCGAAAAAAAAAATTTTTTTTCCTCCTTTTGAGCCCGGTTTCCAAATCTACTCACGGGTTGTTGTTGAAAAGTCCGAATTTTCAATGGAAGAAGTCAGCGCTCTCCGCCGGATGGCATGCGGCTTCGCTCAGCAGGGGAAGCAGAAAACTCAAGGCACCACGCTTCTCCCCGGCACCCGATCCGTAGCCTTTAAAAAGGCTCCTTCACGAGTCGGGAGGGCGCTAACGGTGCAAGCCGAGTCTCCATGTCCACGGCCTCCGTGGCCGTGGCCAAACCTTCCAGCATTCAGATCCAATGGATGTCCACAAATTATATGTTGCCAGAGAACTGGTTTCGTAACCACTGGGAGAAATTAGGGCTGCAATCGAATGCACACTTAGCTTGGAGTAGGTAAAAGGTAAAAAAGGTAAAGGACCCCTGGACGGTTAAGTCCAATCAAAGGCTACTGTGGGGTTGCAGTGCTCATCTCGCTTTCAAGGTCACGGAAGCCGGTGTGTCCACAGACAGCTTTCTGGGTCATGTGGCCAGTATATCTAAACCGCTTCTGGAGCAACGGAACACTGTGACAAAAACCAGAGCATACAGAAATGCTGTTTACCTTACCACCGCAGCAGTACCTATTTATCTACTTGCACTGGTGTGCTTTGGAACTGCTAGGTTGGCAGGAGCTGGGGCAGAGCAACGGGAGCTCAGCCTGTCGCGGGGATTCGAATTGCTGACCTGATCGGCAAGCCCAAGACGCTCAGTGGTTTAGATCACAGTGCCACCTGCGTCCCTTAGCTTGGAGTAAGGATGGGGGAAGGTGGGAATTGGTTCACTTTAACGTGAACCTGCCTAATTAGCGTTTCCCAAATAAATACACAAACGGAAAATGCAGCTAGCCTTTAACAATCACATTCCTCTGAATTTTGCAATCCATCAAAAAAAAAAATTACAAAAAATTCGCACCTTGACGCACAAAAATTCTCAAGCACTCAGACTTTCTCCTTTTAAACCTTCAGGAAGGACATCAATTTCCACATAATATTCTCCCCAAACGCCATGCTCCTTGATTTGTTTCCTGTGAGTAAGGATGAATCTGCCAGTTTTGTTTTTCCTCTTCTCTCATTTTTCCAATTTTAAATTTAGATCTCCACATTTGTGCAGCAATTTGCAGTCCATTGTTTTGGGGTTGTTGTTTTTAAGTGTCATGAAAATTCACAGCATTTTAGTGCAAATTTCTCTCAGTGAACACATTTTTGTCTAATGTACTGGGTTAGTTTTTTTGCAAGTTGTTTCCCCTCATATAGAGGCGGCTTTGTATGCTATTTTTAATGACGTCTTTGCTTTTATGCGCAGTTTCCCTTAATATTTTCAAACGTTGTTTGGCTGGCGAGTGGTTTTGCAGAATTCGGATAAATGCAAGTTCCCATGGGTTGCTGTGTTTCAGTTCGCAGATTGTTTCGGTAGGCCGGCCTTTAAAAAGGGAAACTGAATTGAATTTCTCTGCCATCCCTTGCCTGTGCGGTTTCTTGCCCTCCTCTCGACCCGTCAGGAACTTCTGCTTCCCAGGCAATCCACCGATGAGAACAGGGTTGGCTTTGTGTGGTTTCTTTTAATTAGCAAGATCAAAGGCTTGATTAGGGTGTAGCTTCGCTGCCAGATGTTTGCACGATCCAGGTTAGCATTCCACACTCTTGTGGGCGAGATGTCTCTAGATAGAGCCACACACGTTTCCCCGTCTGCAATGGGATCATTCCACGAGGGTTGACGCAAACCCAAGATTGCGTCAGGCTTCCTGGGGGAAAGTTTCGATCGGAATTCATCTCTCGCTCCTTATGAAGTTGTTCGCACATCGCACTCAATGCCGGGACGAGCCGTCTCTACACGTGTACACATGTTGGTGTGAAAGAGGGCACGCTTGTTCACTTGTACAACCCGGTTGTGGTACTTACAGATACATAGATCACGTGTGGGTTGAACAGTACATGTGAACTGCTGAACTGTTGTGCGGCTCAATGATTTGTGAACAGCGGTGTACAGCTCATGCCCTCGCTGAATTATGTACTGTGTGAACATCCCTTGAATGGTGGTGCAGTAGGTCTCTCAGACCCCCCCCATGTTTTAAAAGGATATGTGAGGGGTCCTAAGGTCATTCTAGCCAGCCCAACCCCTCACCATCCACGTACTCAGGGTCCCGATCACCCCTTCACGCCTTTGAAACAGTACATATGTTAGAGTATGGACCAAAAATTAGCAAAAGAATGGGATTGTGTTAAAGAATATATGAAAAAAACAATGTTGTGGAGTAAGTATATTGGTATGTAATGAAGGAAGCTTTGCAGGGTAAAAGAAATTGAAAAACGGTGCAAAAGGTATAAAGATAGAGGTAATGTACATTAGACACAACAATTCAGAAAGATTAAAAAAATTGAGGTCTCAAAACAGAGGAAGGAAGTCAATATGTGTATATGTACCTAAAGATTATTAGGGACGCGGGTGGCGCTGTGGGTTAAACTACTGAGCCTAGGACTTGCCGATCAGAAGGTCGGCGGTTCGAATCCCCGCGACGGGGTGAGCTCCCGTTGCTCGGTCCCTGCTCCTGCCAACCTAGCAGTTCGAAAGCACATCAAAGTGCAAGTAGATAAATAGGTACCACTCCGGCGGGAAGGTAAACGGCGTTTCCGTGCGCTGCTCTGGTTCGCCAGAAGCGGCTTAGTCATGCTGGCCACATGACCTGGAAGCTGTACACCGGCTGCCTCGGCCAATAAAGCAAGATGAGGGCCGCAACCCCAGAGTCAGTCACGACTGGACCTAATGGTCAGGGATCCCTTTACCTAAACATTATTATGATGGCATGGTTTTCTTTGTAGGTGTGTTGCTTTCTTTTTTTGGTTTCTGTTTGTTTTGCTTTGTTTTTGTTTGTTTGTTTGGGATTGTATGTTTGCAATTTTTGTTGTACTTTTGCATTGAAAATAACAAATGTGTTTTTTTTTTAAAAAAAGAATTGGCATGGTTCAGAGAAACTACCCCCCCAAAAAAAAAGTGGTATAGCAATGCTTTAAAGATATGGTGCCAATGGGGCCTTAGCGATAGGGGAGAGGATCCAAAGACTATTGATCTCCTTGACAGGCTGTCCCCGAAATCCAATGCTGGCATAGCTCCATTGTATTAGAGACGACTGCAGCTGAGTGTTGTGTACCTGAGAGCATGTGAAAGGACCACAGTTCAATACTTCGGATTTCCAGATACAGTGTTACCTTGGGTTACATATGCTTCAGGTTACATACGCTTCAGGTTACAGACTCCGCCAACCCAGAAATATTACCTCAGGTTAAGAACTTTGCTTCAGGATGAGAGCAGAAATCATGCTCCGGCGGCGCAGCAGCAGGAGGCCCCATTAGCTAAAGTGGTGCTTCAGGTTAAGAACAGTTTCAGGTTAAGAACGGACCTCCAGAACGAATTAAGTACTTAACCTGAGGTACCATCTGTAGCTCTAGGAGAGACCGCTCTGTCTGAAACCCTGGAGAATCTCTGCCAATAGTGATCTGGATGACCCAATGGTCTGAACTTGGTATAAAGCCTCTTCCGACAATCTTCCACTTCTGGAATTGTTTCCAGAAGTTCTCCTATAGTGAAAGTATTATTTGAGATGAGTGAACCCATATTACAATAAGGAGGCAGAGTGAGCTGATCCCTTTTTCTTTGCCCTGCACATTGTATTACCGGGAAGTATCTCATTTATTCAAGGAATTTACATACCACTTACTCAGTCACATTTCTCAGCGGCAACACTTGCAACAGCAAGACACTGTATTACACACCTTCACCCTTGGGGCGTTTTCCCCAAGTAGAAAAATGTTTTGCTTGGAGAACTCTAAAAATAGGAGACCCCACGCCCCTCTTGCCACAAACCCACAGGAGAAGCCAGACCTCGAGGGAATGTGAAGTAAATGCATTTGTGGCACAAAAAAATGGATTGCATTAAAAGGCTCTTTGGGTTTGCCGTGCAGGACACTTGCCCTATCCTGTCATCGGTTCCTGAGAAATCTTGGCTCAGCCACCTCCACGGCGAAAGGAATTTTTAACTTTATTTTCCGGAGCTGTTTTCTCCTCTATCTCTCTTCCCCCCCGAGCTAATTGCATGGCCTTCTCCCCCTCTGATGTTTATAATTACCTGTTGCGCGTTCTGGAGGTGAGCCAGAACCCCTTGAGGGAGGAAGGAATAGTGCAGAGATTCTTCTTCCCACAGGGATGATAACAAAGGGAAGGAGAAGCTGATTGGGCGAAAAGGGATAGTTTTGGGAAGGGCGGCCAACATGGCGCCCGGCGAAACTCTTGCCCTCCTTCTGAGACTGGGAAGGTTTCCAGAAGAGGTATCCCTTGCAAAGCATCTGAGAGTTTGGATGTGTAGCTAACTCTGCTGAACGATCCTGGGGGCGCGTGGTGTTTTCTGGGAGTCACTGGGGCACGGCAGATCAGGGTGCTGGGGTTGTATGTTGGAGAGCCGGGTTCAAATCAAGATTGTATTCTCCTGCTCTGGAGGGGAGGACCCAAACCAAATGGCTTCAATCTCTTTTATATATCAATATACATTTTTATTATTTTTTTAGCATATCAGTTCCAACAGTCATACAACGTAACTTCTCATCTTATACAATGTTTTAGACTTCCGTCAACACCTCTGATAATTTTCCGTTTTTATCACTTATTCTGCATTTCTTAGTTTCTATATTGCATTTAATTGTCCTTAACTAATAATTCTTTTCATAGTCTTTCTTTTCATAGTCTTATCTATATTTCAGATAACCTACCTTACAATACTTCTTGCAGTCCTACTAGCGTAATCTGTTCATCACAATTACTTTTAAAATAGTTCATATATTTACTCCAGTCCTCTTAGAATCTCTGATTCCGCAGGTTTTGAATCCTTCCTGTTAATTTTTCTAGTTCTCCAATGGCTTCAATCTCAGATTCCTGCATTGCAGGGGTTGGACTGGATGACCCCCAGGGTCCCTTCCAAATCTACAATTTTATGATTCTAAGTCTTTTCTTTTCCCCAAGCCTGCTACTAACTAGTGGCTATGATCTCCCTCCACTGTCAAGGCAGTATGCTTCTTCACATTGCTGGAAACAGCAGGAGGGGAGAGTGCTGTCACATTGGGTCATCTGGTTGATCATTGTTAAAACAGGACTCTGGACTAGATGGTGTGATCAGGGAGGCTCTTTTTGTTGTTCTGACGATCTCTCCTCCTTTTTGAGTGGATGGCATTGTCTTGGTTATGTAGCCAGTGGGTGCTCAGTCCTGAACTGCAGAACTAGAATACTGAGTCTGGAGATGGAAGTTCCCTTTCACCATCTCAGCTGATGGCTATACAGAAACCCCATCCCTCTCAATGAATTCTAGGTTCACCTTGAAAATGAACGTAAGTCGTAGCCATTGCTGTCTATGGTGACTCTGGATTCCAGTAATTTGACCTATTCTCAGAAGAACCATATAAACTGTTAGTTATGTTTTGTGCTTGGCTGCTTTTGAACGATAAGGAATGTTGCCCTAACTTCTTAAAAACAGAGAGCTTGCTTTCTGCTAATCAGCAGCCTTCCAGGTTGTGCCACTCATGGGCTGGGTTGGGCAGATCTGCCTGCTTCTGATACGTGTCACTGTTAATTATCTCACAAACACCATGATGTTTGTATTAACATCATCACGGCTTTGTTAATTGGCCGCTGTGAGGGCTTTGCATATAGCCTGTCTTTTATGAAATTGTCACAGTCTGTAATTCCCGCATCTTATACTCCTCTTAACCTCACACCTCCCCATTTCTTACCATATAATAAAACTGTAAGGCTGTCGTCACGCTGCATGGCCAACAGGCGGCCATGCCAACTCCAGTGGGGTGACAGACCAGCAGGCAGGCAGGCAGGTGAGCAAGTAAGGAGCATTTGGGAGGTGCAGTTGG
Organism: Podarcis filfolensis; assembly: GCF_964270895.1. Taxonomy (NCBI): domain Eukaryota; kingdom Metazoa; phylum Chordata; class Lepidosauria; order Squamata; family Lacertidae; genus Podarcis; species Podarcis filfolensis. Next base: position 11,662,476 of record NC_139618.1, on the reverse strand, counting down.
TCCAGGCGAGCAGTTTAATGGCAGGGAGAGGACGCTTCAGAGAGCAGTTTGCCAAACTGCGCTCTGAAGTGCCTCCCACTTGAGGAGGGGCTTGCGGCAAGTTGTGAGGGGAAGAGAGACCTGTGGTGGGGAGGTTAAGTTTGGGCAACCTGTGAGGGGATAGGCGAGAGGGTGGGTGAGGTGGAAAGGGAGGAGGGAAAGCAGAATGGCAAAGCAGTAGGTGGAACTGGCGAATGGAACGAGCAGGAGCAGCAGTCCCTAGTTCATATACACATAGGTCCCAGGATGATCTGACAGCACCATAGGACCACTCCCTTGCTGATGCTCAGCCGGCCTGATCCTGGTCAATGCCTGAAGGGGAGACTTGCATTAGATTCCAGGAAAGAAGCAAAGTGGGATATAAATAGTAATAAATAAACAAATAGATGATTTGTGCCAGCTTAAATAGACTGGCATAAAAAACCCTCCCTAAATCAGTTCTGGACCAAAAACTTCCATCAGCCCCAGGCGACTGGCTTCTGCCATGACACATAAATGTGTTAATCTTTAAGGAACAGGAATTCCTTTTATTGCATCTTGTTGCAACGGAAAAGCACGGCCCTCACCCATCACTTAGTTCCATCTCCACATTTGTCTCTGAACCTGCGAAACATTTGGAGGCATGAGAAACCCAGTGGACAGGTCCTAGGTTCCGATCGAATAATAGTAATAGCAATAGTTTTATTATTTGTACCCAGTCCATCTGGCTGGGTTGCCCCGGCCACTCTGAGTGGCTTCCGACAGATGTAAAAACCTAATAAAACATCAAACGTTTAAAAGTTTCCAATACAGGGCTGCCTTCAGGTGTCTTCTAAAAGTTGCGCAGTTATTTATCTCCTTGACATGTGGTGGGAGGGTGTTCCACAGGGTGGGCGCCGCTACTGAGAAGGCCCTCTGCCTGGTTCCCTGTAACTGTGCATTAGTCCGATAAGTGCCAATCGGCTTGTTTTGTCTGGGGCGGGACCTGCAACTATCACCTTCTGACAGCATCTTCTGTGGGTAATTGCATTTCTCTCTCGCTCTCTCCTAAGCCTTTTTGCAGAGGGGACTTCAAGGCCTCTGTCAGGCACTGGTGAACCTGGTGCATGCAGCCTGCAGCCCCAGCCGTCGCTAAATGGAAACCAGCTAATTATACACGAAGCATTATATCCCCATCATCGTTTTCCTGTATTATGGGTTCTCTCTGTCTCCGTCTCTCTCCGTCAAGGCTCTTGGTACATTGGCTGGCTGCATCTTCCTTTTGTCTCGTTTGGCATTGTTCAATGCTACCGCGGCTTAAATCACCCAGGTGCATTGCTGATGGCTCAGGTGGGTTGCTTGCTTAATGCAGAGCCGGAGCCACAGATCCTGGGAGGTGTTTTTGTGCAGCAAGCACTAGAGGTGTGCATAATGATACAGGCCCACGAAGGTGGTGATTAGGCAGCTTGAGCGTGTCGTAAGTTTCTCTCTCTCCTGCGTGGCGATTGCCAAATCCCCGCCATTTCTCATGGAAGGGTGTTGGCTGCTCACTCGCTGTCACTCTGCCGCTTCTCCGGAGACACGTTGATGAATGTTCTGATTAGCACAAACTTTTGTCTGCCACTGGCGACTACTTCGCTTATCCACGGCTGCATCAGGTGCTCCTTCTTTCTTTCGCTCCAGCAAGGAGACACGGGATGCGCTGTTTCCAGCTGCTTAAAAGCACCTTCCATCCCTTTCGCTGCTAGTCTTGGTGACTCTGCTCTCAGGGCCACAGCCCATCCTCTGGTGCTGCCGTGGTAAAAATTTGCCCGAGTAAAATAGTTGGGTTGTATGCAACTTAGTCCTCCTCAGAGCACACCTGCCGAAATGAATGCCCTGTTTAATTTCAGCAGGCCTGCTCTGAGCAGGCATAGCTGTCAACTTACAGATTTGAAAATAAGGGACCAGCGGCCAAAATAAGGGATTTACAAGCAGTCAACCAGTTAAAAGGGACCAGATAATTTTGGAGAGCAGCGCCGGTTTTTAGCCCTTCGTTTCCAGAGGTTGCTGCTCAAGACACCAGCCGATGAAACACTGCAATTAAATAACTACAAGCAGCAACCACTTTTCGCGCAAAACAAAGTCCAAGCTACAAAGATGCTGCTGCAGTTCTGTGTCTTTTCTCTCATGCTCCATCTGCAGCTCTCAATTCCATCAGGTGGGGCGGGAGGAAGGGGGGGGGGAGATAGCGCCCGAAGTAAACCCGCAGATCAGACCATCTATTCTAGTCTACCACTACAGATCTATGGGAGAAGCGCTTGCAGTCCTTCCCTTGTAGCCCTTGGAACACCTGCCCGTGCCTCCGCCTCCTCCTCTTCCTCCTCTCTCGGAACTGCTTTCTCTGTGGTTGCCCTCGCTCTCCTCTCAAGGCTCCTCATCAATTCATCGACCATGCCAGGATGTCCATCTCATTTGGGTCCTTCGGCGGCATAGCGCAGTACGGCCTAGCGGGAGCGGCGGTGATGGGCAGAGGGGAGGCCCCAGGCAGAGACGCTCAGTTTGGCGGCCGCGAGGAGGATGGTGGCGGAAGGGCCCGAGGCTCCCACCAGTCCCAGCGGGGAGGGGTTCCTGGGGGCCGAGGCTGGTGAGAGGAGGCCGGAGGGGGGCGGGCCGGGCAGCCAAGCAACACAGTTGGAGCCTCCCTCCTCCCTGGCCAGCAAGGAGGGAGGGAGAGGAGCTGCTTCCTTTGAAACCAAGGAAATTTAAGGGACATCATCAATAAGGGACAGCAGCGGGACATGGTGCTGGGATAAGGGACTGTCCCTCCAAATAAGGGACGCTTGACAGCTATGTGAATAGGATACAGCCCATGGAGTTGGAGGGACCTCAGAGGTCTTCTAGTCTCACCCCTGTGCAATGCAGGATGCAACCACAGCATCCTTAACAGATGTCAATCCAGCCTCTGTTAAATGTCTCCAGTGAAAGAGAGCCCACTGTAAAGCTGCTCTCACTGTTGAGAAGTGTCTCTTAATGCTTAGCCAGAATTGATTTCTCTCTCATTTCCAATCACTGATTACAGTCCTCTGGTACGATGGAGAACAAGTCTCTTCATCTCCCTCACGGCAGCCCTTCAGATATTCAAAGGCTGCTAGCATGTCTTTCCTTAACCTGTCGTTCTCCAGAATCACCTGGCAGGAGCGGGTGTCAGGAAAGGGTCAGCAGTAATCAAGTGAAGTTAACTCCTTAATAGAAGAAATTAGGGCTGCTGAGTAGTGCCAGGCCTAATGAGCACAGCAACTCCTCCCAGTAGATCTTGCCCCTATGAGATAGTTGTGGGGACTGCCGGTCCCCATCTTCCCACAGCTGCCTAAACCTCCTCTTCTCCCGGTTCCTTCCCAAGCAATCTGAGACTCCGCTGGCGTGCCTGTCTCTGCTCCTCCCTCTTCATACCTCTTCTGGTTCTGGGAGACCAGCAGGGAGGGGAGCTTATCATAGCAGGAGGGGGAGATACTCTGGCTTCTTCACCAGCCTGATTCCTCTCTGCCTCTTGGTCTCCCTCCTCTCCTGCTTCCACTGCTGCTTCTGAACTGCTCTCTGCCATAGACTCTCCCCACTCACTAAACCCTGTTTCCTCTTCATCTTCCAGCACTTCTACCTAGGCTTCTCCCTCTCATTGCCGTCCCACCACCAATCCCGGGGCTCCGGGGCTTCTTCCCTTGGGGGTTCCCCAGCTGGTTCCTCCCACCAATTCTCTGTGTCCAGCCAGTCCATGACAGCAGCCCTTCAGATATTTGAAGACTGCTACCATGTCTCTCCTTAACCTGTCCTTAACCTCCAGGCCCAGCACACCGTTCCCAGGCTAGAGCTGCTTCTCTGAGGCTTCCATAGACCCTAGTAGAACAGCTGCTTGGGATGTAGAAGGCCGCTGGTTCAATCCCCAGTGATCTCTCACTGGGCCAGTGTGGTGTAGTGGTTAAGAGCGGTAGTCTTGTAATCTGGTGAATCGGGTTCGCATCTCCGCTCCTCCACATGCAGCTGCTGGGTGACCTTGGGCCAGTCACACTTCTCTGAAGCCTCTCAGCCCCACTCACCTCACAGAGTGTTTGTTGTGGGGGAGGAAGGGAAAGGAGAATGTTAGCCACTTTGAGACTCCTTAGGGTAGTGATAAAGTGGGATATCAAATCCAAACTACTCTTCTTCTTCCTCTTCTTCTTCTTCTCCTCCTCCTCCTCCTCTCCAGGCAGGGCTGGGAGAGAGACCTCTGCCTGAAACCCCACAGAGTCTCTGCCTGTCAGTGTTGACAATATTGAACTAGATGGGACCAAAGGCCGGATGTGGGATAAAACAGTTTTCTAAGTACCTAATTGTTCCTTGTGGGGACTCGGTTTACAGATCCCTCACCACCCTGGGATATGTGGCAGTTTCTCAGTGCACCTCCTTGAAAAAAGGACTTGCGGGCATTTAATGGGTGAGAGAGAGTTTGGAGGAGACGAAGGGAGAAAGGGGCCTGTTGAAATGCAATCGAGGAAACCTGGCAATTGCAGCAACTCCCCTAAGGAGGTTTCAGGGCAGAAAGTCATGCATGGAAGTAAGGAGGCTCTCCTTCCCTCGGGTGCCCCTTACATCATCAATGTGGTCTCCCCGGCTGCCTCTCCAATTTAATTCTTCCGAAACTGTAGAAAAACACTCTCAGGGCCCAGTGGACGTCCCACATGGGCTTGTGTGTGAAATAGGAAATTGGCTCCAATTAGCACGGCAGATCTTGGCTGACCCGGGAGATTACTTTCCCGAGTATTCATGCTGGAATTGGGACAATGTGGTGCGGATCCCTCCTGTGGTAGCAAAGGCTGATTTAAGCATTGCATGGAGGAGTAAGGTTTTTCTTCTTCTTCTTCTTTCTCTTCTTTATTTTTAAAAAAGCATGCCTAAAGCCAGACTTTGCCAACCTGGTGCTCTCCAGATGTTTGGGGCTACAACTCCCGTCAACAGCAATAAAGAATCAGCATAATATCCTGCTCTCCTGCTAAAAGTTTGCAGAGCGGCATAACCAACGGCACAACGATAAAACCATTTAATAGCAAAAGTGCAACTAAAGCTCGTTTTCTAAAAGCAGTAGCAAAGAACACTTTTTCGGGGGGGGGGGACGACCCGAAATCTGAGAGCACTAAGAATAAAAAAGATGTTGAAGCTGGCAGCTAAGCCTAGGTGTTACTAGGCACTTCTGATAAAAGAGCCTTGGATTTCTTGTGAAATAAGTTCCTCCTTTTTGCCCTTTCGGAACTTGTCAATCAACTTTGTTGGGCCCCGACTGATTAATCAACTGACACTTACGTTGGTTAATCTGATTAATGTAATTGCAAATGTGCTGCATTTAAGCTAGACCTTGTATACTTTGTGGCCGTTTGTCCTTTGGTAGGTGTCTTGCCTCTTCGCTAGGCTGGAAATGGTTTACATTCCCTCCCATTTTATCCACACAACAACCCTTTGAGGTAGGTTAGTCTGAGAGGCAGTGACTGGTCCAAGACCACCCAGTGAGCTTCATGGGCAAGTGGGGGGATTTGAACCCTGGTCTCCCAGGTCCTAGTCTGACACTCTAACCATTACACCGCACTGTCTCTCCTACTAACTAGCTGGAATGGAAATACTGTATTTTCTGGCGTATAAGACTACTTTTTAGCCCAGGAAAATCTTCTCAAAAGTCGGAGGTCGTCTCCCCACCAAAGGATAAAACGACAGCAAATTAAATCAGAGGATACCAAATTAAATCAGAGGATACTTATTTTACTTTTAAAAAACAACAGTGCTAACGTTTGAATATGGGAAGCTGGTATTTGATGATGCCACCCCCTTCCAAAAAAATAATAATCAGGCCTGTCTTTAGTAAATGGGGACAGCAGGTTCTCTTGAACATGCCTTGAGGATTGCTGCTTTTCACAGGTATTCAGAATCCAACTTCATTCATCCGCTGTTATTCTCTGCCCTGCAGGTGTTTTGCTAGACATTCAGCAACATTTCGGAGTCAAGGACAGCGGAGCCGGCTTGCTGCAGACAGGTAAGAGAACTGTTGAGCGTGTTTTCCCTCCTCTTCTGTGCGGCTTCTTAATCCAAGGTCACAGTGCCCTTGCGAGTGAGCGCTGGCTTGGTTTTAAATCGCAGCTGGCTGGCAAACGCCTGTTTTTACATCCTTCGCCCTGCTTTGACTCAGCTCAGCTGCAGCTTGGCCTTCAGCGTCCACGCAAAGCAGAGCAAGGCAGGTGATGGGTGTGAGGAATGACATAGATGCTTGTAGCATCTTTTTACCCCCTTTGGCAAAGAGCATCTCAGTATCCCAGGTAAAGAAGACAACATCTCCTGTTTTGTGTCGCTTTGGGGAGCTGAACTGAGCCTAAGGCAATGCTGAGCCTTAGGAAACAGATGACGGTCATGATAATTGCCATCACTTTACAGTAGTACCTCGGGTTACATATGCTTCAGGTTACAGACGCTTCAGGTTACGGACTCCGCTACCCCAGAAATAGTACCTCGGGTTAAGAAATTTGCTTCAGGATGAGAACAGAAATCATGCTTTGGCAGCAGCGCGGCGGCAGCAGGAAGCTCCATTAGCTAAAGTGGTGCTTCAGGTTAAGAACAGTTTCAGGTTAAGAACGGACCTCCGGAACGAATTAAGTACTTAACCCGAGGTACCACTGTATTGGGAACGTGGGTGGCGCTGTGGGTTAAACTACAGAGCCTAGGACTTGCCAATCAGAAGGTCGGCAGTTCGAATCCCCGTGACGGGGTGAGCTCCCGTTGCTCAGTCCCTGCTCCTGCCAACCTAGCAGTTCGAAAACATGTCAAAGTGCAAGTAGATAAATAGGTACCGCTCTAGCGGGAAGGTAAGCAGCGTTTATGTGCGCTGCTCTGGTTCGCCAGAAGCGGCTTAGTCATGCTGGCCACATGACCTGGAAGCTGTACGCCAGCTCCCTCGGTCAATAAAGCGAGATGAGCACCGCAACCCCAGAGTCAGTCACGACTGGACCTAATGGTCAGGGCTCCCTTTACCCTTTACTTTACCACTTTATTACCATAAGCAGATCATCCTGATGGCTTTTCACTGGTGGCTTCCAGTTGGTGGGAATGCTCTCCCCAGGGAGAGCACCATCGTTACGTATCTTCAGGTGCCAGGCAAAAACATTCCTTTTTTAACCAGGTCTTTGGCTTTTAACTATCTGTGGCGTATTAGAATGTGTGGGATGCTTTAAGGCATTTCCCCCCCTAGTTTTAATGTATGTGGGTGTTGTGGTTTTTTTTTGTAAGCCGCTTTGAGTTGCCACAGAAAAAAGAGTGGCTAATAAATTTAATAAATGAATGATTCAATCTTGGGTTCTCCAACACTGTAGGACTGCAACCCCAATAATCCCCAACCAGTTTATAAAATTAGGGGGTGGGTGCTTTGATAGGGTTTCAGAGCATTTAGCCCATCACAGGAGGGTTCTAAGAGGGGTCACGAAACAAGACAGTTTTGATGCTGTACATCAAATGGTTGCAGCATTTGGGAATTTTGAATTTAGAGAAAAGGCAAGAGATGACACAGTAGAAGCTTACAAAATTATGCATGACGTGAAGAAAGTAGACTGAAAAACCTCTCTAACACGAGAACTTGTAGACTTCCAATGAAGCTGAATGTTGGAAGGTTCAGGAGAGATAAAAAAAGTCCTTCTTCACACAGTGCCTAGTTAAACTATGGAACTCAAGTCCACATGAGGCAGTGATAGCCAGCAACTTAGAGCGCTTCTAAAGAGGGTTGGGCCAATTCATGGAGGATCAGCCTGTCAATGGCTACTAACCATTACTGGAAGGAGAAGGAGTTCAAAATACCAAGGCCAAGCCCTGAGATTCTAGCTCAACCATTGCCAACTGCATGCCCTCCAGATGTGCCCCACTGGATGGAGCTGGTGGGAGTTGTAGTCCAACATCTGGAGGGGTGCTGGCTGCTCCAGCTCAGGTAGAATCTCTGCGCCATTTTGTTTTTTCTTCGGCAGCTTAGAGAGTTCGGTTCCAGTTGAGTGGTTAGCCTGTCCTCCCCTAAACACTTGCAAAATGCAGGCCCTATTCTCGTGCGTCCCTAAGTCCACGCAAGGGATTTTCGCAGGTGGGTTGGACGACCCACCTGCCAGTCACGGCACATCGTGATGGCACCACGTGATCGACCGGTCTGTTGTCCTGCCCACCTTCCAAAGTAGATCTGGAGCCAAACGGGTTCCCCACCCCGGCTGCAGAGCTCTCTGAATCTTCTGCCAGCCAATCCTGGCTCGCAAAACACGTGGCCAGATGGTGCTCTTTTGTAAAGGCGGCGTTTGGTGAAGCTGCTGCACGCGGCACATATTGCAGACAGACGGCCTTGGCTTTTTCCAAGCCCGGCTAGAAAGAAGCCGCATCTCTTGGTTGCATCCAACGCAGTGTAGGCGTGTGTGCATCAGGACCTTATTAATTCATTCCGCTTCTTGCTGTACAGTGGATATTATTCATATAAAACCTAGAACCCAACTGTATTTCTGTCCTCCCTCTGCTCTCCCACCCCAGAGTACCAAAATTAGTAGTTTGTTCCTGTAGAGCCAGGAAGATGGTATTTACAGTTGGTTCAGGTGTCGCACCAAACCATGGTTTTCACTAAATGAAGTCTGGATCCCAAACCACAATGTGGTAAAAATGTGCATGTGAATCACTGATTTGCGCATCCTCACCCCATATCCTGAGTATCCTCAGCAGGGTGGAGCAATGTCCCCAAACCAGAGCTTCTTGGTTTGGATGTAACACTAAACCTTGGTTTGCACCAATTTGTGGCTTTTGGTATATTTTGCTGTCTGGGCAAAAGCAACTCTTAGACTTAACACATTATGGCAGAAACTTAGATAGGCTAAAGTTGGCCACTATGGGAACAGGATGCTAGACTACATGAGCCATTGGCTTCATCCAGCAGCCTCATCTTATGTTCATATGTTGTTGGTGGTGACCCTGAAGAGAGAGGTTTGCATAAAGTCCAAGAGCCCAGATGGGGCTGAATACAGAAACACAAAGCCCAGCGATGAGCAAGGACTGTAAACCAAGGCTGGTTATTTTAGCATTCCTTGAGCGGCTTCCCTCTGCAAGTGCACTCCCCCCCCCCTTGAATTCCAATATAATTTGACAAATGTCTCTCTAACTCTTAAAGAATGAGGATCGGCAGAGGCTACTGCCAGCCTCACTTTGCTGTGCGTCTTCAGATGTTTTCAGGGATTTGAATTAACCTTGGCACAGGAAAGAAGTAAAAGGCAGGCATGGTTTTCAGCTCTGCGTCTGCATTTTAACCGATACGCACACCTTCCCTGCGTGGAGCAGAGAATGGTGACATTTCAGCTCTCTCCTGCTTTGCTCTGCTGGTGCATGTTCAAATGTGCATTTTGGGGAGAAAGGTCTGGATTTTTACACGAGAGCAACATCAAAGCAACAATGCTTTCCCAAGCCACTGGTGTGGTTTTTTGATCTGGTTTTAGGAAGCTGGTGGTGTGACTTGGTTCCCCTTTCCATTGGAATAACCCATGGTTCAATTTCTCTGGCTTGCCTGGAAGCCACAGGGCAGACAGGATACCATTTTACCTCTGTGCTGAGAAACCACAGCCCATCTGCCCTGCCTTTTCAGGGTTAGGGAGCACCGCTGCCCAACCAGGTTGACTGTTGGCACCTTTCTTTGTCAGCAGCGCCGGCTCTACTATTAGGCAGAGTAAGGCACTTGCCTCGGGCGGCAGATGCAAAGAGTGGTGGTAGTACTGGATCTACATTTGGGGGGGGGGCTGAAGCTTGAACTGTTATGGGGGCCCCTTCACAAGCAACAATGAGGTCTGGGTAACCACTGTTATCTTCAGTGGGGTTGCTCCACAACAGATGGCTGCATTTTTTCAACGACTGCATTTCAGATTTTGATTAAAATTGCTGTCCTGCATTACCACACATGCCAAAGTCAATAAAGTGAGTGAAAATTTCCCATGCCTTATAGTTTTCGAGCTCCTGCCAACCTAGCAGTTCGAAAGCACGTCAAGGTGCAAGTAGATAAATAGGTACCGCTCCGGCGGGAAGGTAAACGGCGTTTCCGTGCGCTGCTCTGGTTCACCAGAAGCGGCTTAGTCATGCTGGCCACATGACCCGGAAGCTGTACGCCGGCTCCCTCGGCCAGTAAAGCGAGATGAGCGCCGCAACCCCAGAGTCGGTCACGACTGGACCTAATGGTCAGGGGTCCCTTTACCTTTACCTATAGTTTTGGAGTTATGCAGGGGGATGGAAATTAGGGAAATGTTCTATACAAGCATGATGCATCATAGAATGATGAAATCGGGTCTACTAGACCCATTTTTTCTAAAGCAGTGTGGACTAAAGTTGCTTCTGGGGACCCTGAAGCTTAAGCTTCATGAGTTTCATAGTTGATCCACCCTTGGGTGGTGGCCCTGGAGGAGAGATCTGTGTGCTGCCCGTGGTGGCCAGTGCTTATTGCAACTGATAAGTCAGAAGGCAGGGAGGCCAACTGGGGGTGAAGCCAGAGGCAAACGATAGGCAGGGGCAGCTAGGCCTGGTTTTGTCCTCATCCTTCTCCATGTGGGCAACACTAAGGCTGGAGAGGAGGAGAAAGAGGGTGTCAAAACTCAATGCCACCCCCTTGCTGTGCTTGTTAAGCAAGGAGGCAGGCAAGTGAGGACTAGCGAAGGATTAGGCTGAGCTTGGTGCCCCAGTTTTCCTAATGGACTGGCACCCACTTGGCCTTCTCTGTGGCCCCATCAGCAGTGCTGAACTAAATTTTAATTTTCAGTTGCCTTCAAGTGTGTGTGTGGGGGGGTCAGTTTATTCTTTCCCTCAGGCCAAGTGTCTCGGGCTGTTCCTGATTGTGATGCCCTATTAAAGGTAGAATAGTTCTCAGCAAGGCACCCCATGGTTGGAGCAAATGGAAAGGGATTGGGTGCTCTCCGAGCGTTAGTGGGCTCCAGTTCCCATCATCCCCAATCCTTGGCCATACCGGCCAGAGCTGGAGCCCCAGAATGGCTTGAAGGCGACAAATTTCTCTGCCCCGTAGATTTCTAAATATATGCTACTAGGGGTTGGCTGAACCCTCTCTATAAAAGGATAGAAAGGAGCAAATCAACATAGCATAAACAAGACAAAACCTGAAAACAAAACCAAGCAAGGGAAAGAATGGTATATAAACAGTTCAAGGTAATTGCTCGCCTCCTCTGCAAATTTGTCTTCATTCTCCATTTCCATCTATAGTTCTGTTTTCAGCTGCGGTCAAGGCTGGGGCTTAGAAATGTGAGCATGATTATGGCTTCTAAAAATTTGAAGTTGAAGGTTTGGGGCCTTTGAATAGGTATTCCTGCGGAGTTTTGCAACGAAGGAAGAGGTGTGTTGGGATGGGAGAAGCTCAAACAAAGGGCAAAGGCGACAGGGACCCCAGGGGTCAAACGTGTCACATCATTTGATGGTTTCCTGCCCCTTCGCTGTTTTGCCACTACAGTGCCACCTCTCCGTGTGGCCAGAAAAGGCACTGCAGCTTTCAGGCCCAGCAGCTCAGGTGACCTGAGGAGCCAATAAGATCCCTCCTGGCCCTATATAACTGCAGCCTCTAGCCTAGTTCTGTAGTTCAAGCTGATGGCTGCACGCTTCCGGGACCCGCTCAACTGCCTCCTTGCCAGACGCGTCATCTTCGCAAGTTGTTTGAGGGGGCCCAATGCAACAGCCTGACGTCACGCGTGTGACATCACAAGGAGCCGGGGGATGGAGCCAAAACCCCTCTGAACATTGAGGGGGTACAGCCCCCTCAAAAAAAACATTGGGGTCCCCAAAACTGCCTTGGCCCCAGGAGTTGGCGTGTATGCTCCTTGCCATGAGTGAGAGACATGGAAGCCCATATTACTGTTAAATGGGGGGGGGATCTTAACATTGGGTGGGTGTGTCCAACAGAAGCCCTTCACATGTGATTCTCAGCTGCCTTATCTGTCCTATACAGGCCGGTGTTTCTGGCTAAAGATATTAATTTGCATGCTTCTTTCTTGTTCCTTAAAGGTAATTAGCAGACTTCGTTCTCCTTTTATTTTTTCAAAGACCTTGGGAACCCCGGGTTGCTGAATGCATGAATTTTTGTTGTTGCCGCATGAACTTTCACCGGGGGGGGGGGGGATAGAAGAATCAGCAAACAGCATAATCTCATGTGTGGCACAACACGACCTAAACGCTGCGGCATGCAGCCAATTCTCCCTACTTAACTTGACTGGAAAACTGGGGCATCTCTCGTTCTGATGCCAGACTTGGGTGGTGAGGGCCGGTCAAAATGAAGCCAAATGGAAACCGCTGAGAAATAAAAGAGGGGGGCATTGGCATGCTCTGAGTAACCCAGGGCAGTGAGAATTAGACAAATTAATGGAGGATAGTGACTACCATCTGTTTTTGGACTACAAAACCCATCGTCCCCAGCTAGCAGGACCAGTGATCAGGGATGACGGGATCTGTAGACCAAAAACAGCTGGAGACCCAAGTTTGGGAAACCGTGCCCCAAGCAGAGAGTCTCTTCCCAGCCTAGCTAACGTTGATCCCTTTTAAATTGGAAGTGCTTGGGGTGGAAGCGGAGACCAGGGTAGCATGATGGTTAGAGTGTTGGGCCAGGACCTGTGTTCAAATCCCTGCTCAGCTGTGAAGCTCACTTTGTAGCCTTGGGCCACTCACAGACTGTGTACACACAACATTTTGTCCTAGATTCAGTGGAGACCGAGTACTTGTTTTTTCTATGTACACCACGCACAAACTAGATCGGTTGCATATCTTCTGACCCCGAAAAGCTCTTCTTGAGAAACTGGTTTCATTCTGAAAACAAAAGTTTATTGTAGATTGATTTTTGCATTACCCTGCCCTGCAAGCAGGACCTGAGCATAAGGCCTGTCCTCTCCTGAATTTTCCAGCAACTGATATTCAGAAACATTGCTGCCTCTGACAGGGAATGCAAATTTTGCCCGATTTCCACATTTTTGAAGGACTCTCCCCTAGCACAATGCATTTCACAAGTTATTTCCGCAAATACATCCATTTTCATTTGGCTAGGGAACTGCAGCCCTAACCTCTGAGAAACGCACACTTCGAACAATGGTTGTGTCTCGTTATTTTTCCAGGAAGGGTGAATTTTAAGCAAGTAAATCCATACTGAACCAAATTTCTCCCGCGTCTCTGGTTATGAGGGGGATATCTTGAAATCCAAAGCCCATTTGAGGGCTTTTGGTTTCCCTCGGTTAATCTCCTTATTCTGACATTGCGGAGGAACTTTCAAAACACCACAGCACGTTTAATGATATTAATCTCCTACAGCACCCAGGTTTCGTATTTGAAAATAAATCAAATTTGTGCGTCCTGCTTATCCCCTGTGTTGGTTTTATTTTATTTTATTTCTTCAAATCAAGAAAATCAGCAGCACCTCACATTTCCTGTCAGAGAGCCAAGTTGTCGGTTGAATGGCTTCTCCCGAGTCGGAATAACTGAGCAGGACACTCATGGGTAGCAGTGCGTGAAGGAAGCTATGGAGCCTGGAGAGGATGAACTGCTTTTTCCCTCTTCACATAATTGAGAGAGAGAGAGAGATAGAGCGAAGAATCCAACCACATACCAAAAAAGAACTGGGACATATTTGAGAGAAACAACGGCCCACCTGTATCGGGGTGGGTCAGGCAACTGAAGGCAGAAATAGATACTGAACTGCCCATCCTGTCTCGTTAATTCAGCCTTTCCTCTGATTTTTGTTTTTTTTAAGCACAATTATAGCGAAACAAATGCATTTTTCCAGTGTGTGTGTTGTAGTCCCAAAATATCACCCCAAATCCGCCTCCCTTAGGAAGGAACTTAAATGGAAAGGGCGTATGATCTGTTCCTTTTTTCGCCTCTTGTTCCCCCCACCCACAAAAGCAACATTTTAATGAAATTATAGATTCACAGAATGCAAGGTAGAATGAAACACGGGATGCGACGCAGAAGTGCTATCTGCCATAAATGCTCAGCATCCATGTCATGCAGAAACTGACATTAGTTTTTGTTCAGCGGCATTACGGAAAGCTAATTTCTGTTCTTTCGCTGAAAAAGCATGTTTATCTCCTTTTTTTAAAAAAAATCTTTTCTTTTTAAAAAAATATTTTTAATTTTATTAGTTTTCAAAGAAACGGGATAGAAGCTCGTATGCTCTGTTTCTTCGTGTTTACTTTCCCCTTTCAGCCGGCAGTTTAGCATTTGCCAGAACGCCCTCAGCTGTGTCTGCGGACTGGGACTTGGTAGCTTAACCAGCGCCATTTTAAATGGCTCTGGTGTGGCTCACCTCTGAAAGCGGTCCTTTTCTGCTCCTCCTTCCTGGTCTACAAAATGGCTGCCCAAACCAAGACCACTCCTCACGCCATGCATTTGAAGTGCTGTGATGCTGCTTTGAACAGTCAAGGGTTCCCCCACCCCCCAACACACAATCCTGTGAAACGTAGTTTGTTTAAGGTGCTGAGATTTGTCAGGAGAGCTCTTTTCCCCTCCCAGAACTTAGAAGTCTCAAAGTCCCCCATGAAGAGGGGTTGATTGTTGAACCATTCTGGAAACTGTAGCTCCCTTTGTGGGCTGGAGGTTCTCCATATGCTCGTGGTGTATCCTCCATAAGCAGCTATGTCTTCCCAGTTAGCAACTTCAATGGGGGCAGGCCTCTGGGGGCTGCTGGGGGGGTCTGTACCCTGGCAGGATCCCCCTGTGGTGCCTCCCCTAAGCATCCTTTAAGATCACCAAAACCCCCACTCCATCAGGCTCCAGGTGGCCAACATCTTGGTTTTCCATGACACCATGGAAGATGGTTCAACTTCTAGCAGTGTTTCTCAACCTGTGGGTCCCCAGATGTTGTTGGACTACAACTCCCATCATTCCTAGCCAGCATGACCAATGGTCAGGGATGATGGGAGTTGTAGTCCAACAACATATGGGAACCCACAGGTTGAGAATCACTGTTCTTGGGCATTGTGGAAATGGCCACTGTCTGGAGCTGCCGGTGCCATCGTTGAAAGACCTCCAGAAACCACATGGGGTTCCACCAGATCCCACTTTGCCGAGGTCCCTTTCAACCCAGCCTTGTGGGAGCACCAGGTCCAAGGCCTGCCCGCCCCTTCAGATGGGCTTTCTTACCTACTTCTGTCCCCTGCATCCTGCATCTATTCCTTCCTCTACATCAGAGGGTTCTTCAGATGTTGTCGGGCAGGTCTGCAATCCCAGCATCCCCTGAACCAACATGGCCAATGGCCAGGAGTTGTCCTTCAACCACACCTGCGTGGCTACAGGTTCCCCATCCCTGGGTTTTGGCCCAGTGTCTGCCTGTCAACTAGCCTTGGTATGCGCTCACCTGCATTCAGTTGTGCTGGAGGGTAAGCTAGGTGGACAAAGACCTGTCGCCGGAGCTCGGAAGCCCCATCCATCACATGCAAACACGTCGCAGGAATTGATTTGTGCCTAACAAGACTCGCTGGCAAGCAATCTGTCTGATAGGCTGAGAGTCGTTTTCTGAATTTGTTTACAAGTCAATCAGTGTTTGGATGTCTCACGTAATTCGAGGCTCCTGTAAATGTATAGCTGTGACAGGCTTGGCCTCGTTATTGTGCCATCTGGGCTCTGTCATCTCTTTGTTCTTGGCAATGAATTTATTCCTTTGTCCGCCTCTATGCATCTCTCCCCTCTCCGGTCATGTTGCACATCAGCATCAGTCTTCTAATTGTTGGCTTTTAAATGTAACTTGCTAATACAAGGAGGGAAAATGGAAAATATTAGCAAGGCGCATTGCACAACGCAGGGTGACATCTGCTTTTAGCCAACAAATTATTTGTAATGGGAGAAAATGTATGCAGAACTGAATGCTGCTCAGATCTCACATTTCCTGATGGGTTGCTGTTTCCTGATGAGCAAGTTAGTTTGCTGTTCATTTTTATTCGAATTATTAACAGCTTCTCCAACATCTTAGAGTAATAATTAAGTGTGTGCATGGAAGATTGTGTCCTGTCGTGCGCTTAATAACACTCCCAACTTCCATCGCAAAAAAATCCAAGACAGTGATTTTGTAAGGATGTGACGCTAATGGTTGCAATCCTGCACTCACTTACTTTGGGAGTAAGCCAAAGTCTGTGCAGATCAGTGAGACTTATTTCTTTTTTTTTTTTAATAAATATTTATTAGAGTTTTCAATTTTATTTTATTTTTTAAAAGTAATATTTATTAGGTTTTAAAAGATAAAACACAAACAATAACAACAAATAAAAACACAAAAAAGAAAAAAAAGAAAAATCCAACAATAAACAATACATAAAAACAAATTAAAACATCCATAGTCATACTTTCGTTTGCTTGTTTCTTTGACTTCCTCACACCTCCCTTTTTTGTATTCCGCTTCAGATTATTATTTCAGCAAATCCCTCCCATTTTACCAGAAATTTTGTCTGTATACTTAGCGTACTTTCCTCAACCTTGTTTAAACTTTAAATTAACCACATATAATTACATAAACTCTCACATCATTTACACAAAATCCAGAGAGTGTCTATCCACCATTGTTCAATCTCACAAATATTTTACTTTGTTTTACATTAAACTTTGAGCCTAATATATATTTTATACACTTTGAATTTCCCTAATTTTCCCCCTCAGCATCCCCCTGGTCCCAAAAACTGCCTGTCCTTTCCGTCCATTCCCTGATGTCTCTCAATCTGGAAATCTAATATCAGAGGCTCTTAAGTCCCCTCCAAGCCCCTTCTGCCGATTTTGTTTAAATTCTTTAATACCAACTGACTCATCTCTGAAGTATTCCATCCTGACATTGAAGTTACATCCTTTGTGCAATTCAGTTAGGTTTCCAAGGTTATAATTGTAATTTGAGTGATCTTTCAGAAGGTATGTCCAAGTACCTCCAAACCTGTAGGCCCCCAGTCCATCTAAATCTTCCAAACCCAGGTCCATGTCCATATTCCAACAGTCTACAGATCCCTGTGAAATGGGATCTTTCCATTTTACCAATCCGAACTGACATCCTGTTATAACAATCTGTCCCTCAGCAAAATCCATGTCACATGTCCTCGGTTTGTAAACCTCAGTTTGCCTCTGTGGAGTCGAAAGTTCCTCATGTATTCCTTTAGTCTCTTCTTCCTTTCCTTCTGCCAGTTCACCATTCTTTTCCTGTTCCCCGCTGTCCAATCCGATCATGTCATCCAATTTCTTATGGATCCCTTCCAGCAGAAAGTTTATTTTGTGTATTTCATTCATTATCACTTCAGAGGTCTGCATTTTAAGTTGCTCAAGGTCAATTCCCAGACTTTTATCTGCAGCTGGCACTTGTTCCTGTAACAGTTTCAAAGTTTCAAAGTTTCCCCACTAGAGGGATACAATTTAACTATTTCCCAAGTGCCAGTTCAATTTCAAGAAGAAGTAAACAATGTTGCAGGTCTCCATTTTGAATGCAAAAGGGGATAGAGGAAACTGTATCTTTTGAACAGCTGTCAACATCCCTTTGTTAGAAAAAAGAAGTAATTTTTAAAATCAAATCTTAGCATTCAGGCAGCCTGTTCCCAGGTCAGTGCTGAGATGGTTTTAAGTCCTAATATTGTCCAAATCAAAGTTTCCCCCTACTTCCTCCAAAGGGGGTAGGTACCTTAAACAGCGGATATTTAAACTTGCAAAATAAAATTGCAGGATTTTGCTTGTAGTGTCTTTGCTTCAAGCTATATACAAAAGCGGAAGGTGGACTTCCTGTTTACACCTTCCCGCTATTAAATCCAGATTAACTCTTCCTCTTTAAAAATTTCCAATTAAAATTTAATTTCTTTAAACCTCGGTCTTTATCTTAAATCTTCTAATCGGTTCTACTCACGGGTAGTTACTTTTAGAGCCGAATTGTCCAGAAAGAAATCAGCACTCTCCGACAACAGCTGTGCGGCTTCACTCCGGGGACGAAGCGGTCGATCCGAAGCACCGCGCTGCTCACCCCGCCTTGCAACGGAGCCTCAAAAAAAGGACTCCTCGCAAGCAAGGGAGGCGCAAAAGGTGCACGCCGGATCCCAGGTCCACAGGCTTCCCCCGCCTGTGGTTTCTAACGGGTCTCCGCTTTCGCCGCAGCGAGAGACCCTAAATCCCCGGAGCGGTTCCCCTGGGAGATCAGGGGAAATCCGCCATTGTCGCTGGCGCTGACCGGAAGTCTAGAGTTTTCAATTTTATACAAACAAAAAGAAAAAAGAAAAAAAATATTAAAAACAAATCAATTTCAATACCAATTTTCAATAACATATTTCCTTGACTTCCTCATACCTCCCCTTCTTGTTTTCTAGTTCAAATTATTTATCCAGCAAATCCTAATCTCTTAACATTCCATTTAGCTAACACCTTATTTTCCAATCAACTTCTTAAATTTTATAACTTAAACAATATTTATACCGATTCTTTTTACCATAACAGCTAGAGACCACATAATTCAATCCAGCATCTTTCAAAGTTAATTAATTTTGCAATGTTTCTGTAAATAGTCCTTAAATTTCTTCCAATCTTCTTCTGCCGACTCTTCTCCCTGGTCGCGGATTCTGCCAGTCATTTCTGCCAGTCCCATACAGTCAATCAACTTCATCTGCCATTCTTCCAGAGTGGGTAGATCAGTGAGACTTATTTCTTAGTGCGCATCTATAGGATTCCACTATAGGTTTACCAGTTCATCTCATTGATTATCAGCACAGTCCTATGTGTGCCTACTTGAAAGTCATTTCCACTGTGTTTGATAGGACTGTAAGCATGTTTGAGATTTCATTTCCAAATTATTATTTTTATTATTTTTCCAAATTATTACAAATCAAACCAAATTAATTTAATTTAATACAGTTTCTTAAAATCAGCTTTCCCGCTCCTGTTCCAAACATGACCACCATCATTTTCTCTCATAGCCTCATCATTTCTTATTTAGAGTCCAGCTGACATCCTTCACTTGCTGTTTAACCACTCTTCTAGCTGGCTGCTTTTTCTACCTTACAAGCAGCACCTCTGTTACATCTTATAAATAAATAATCCGTTTCACGTGTGTAATCCTTCATATACATTGTTGTTCCAGACCGGGTTTGCTGGAACATTGTTCAGTTCTTTGCAGTGTTTATCTGGATGGTACAAAATCACATTCCATTCCTTCCACTGTTTACAGAATAGCGTAGGAGCTGCAGCCATAAATAACTCACAAAATGCATATCCAAACTCTGCCATTAAAATTCCACTCTGGAGTTCTTCCTCAGCACACAGTTAAAAGCAAGATCTTTTCCTCAAATTCAGCCTCTTTACCACATCTGTTCAGCAGCAGTTCATCCCCCCCCCCCCCGTATTTCTCCAACAGCAATCCAGGAATAATTTTAAATAAAGTCCATTCATCCTTGGTCGAGGGGGGATGGCATATAGTAAAACCTTGTTAAATTCCTTGTTGAGCTTACTTCGAAAAAGAGGGGGGGAGGCTTTTGATTTAACAGAGTAACATACAGTGGCACCTCGGCTTACATACGCTTCAGGTTACATACACTTCAGGTTACACACTCTGCTAACCCAGAAATAGTGCTTCAGGTTAAGAACTTTGCTTCAGGATAAGAACAGAAATCGTGCTCCGGCGGCGTGGTGGCAGCAGGAGGCCCCATTAGCTAAAGTGGTGCTTCAGGTTAAGAACAGTTTCAGGTTAAGAACGGACCTCCAGAACGAATTAAGTACTTAACCTGAGGTACCACTGTAGCAGCGGCTACACATGACTCTTTCATTATGCAGGGAGGACAATGAAAAAAAGAGACCATTTGGAAACCACAAGAAGCACAAAACACCTTGTTCTCCCCCTTCCTTTCCCGGCTATTGTAAGGATTCTCGAGCTTCAAAGAAAACATTCAAATACCTTCAAAGAGCCAAGCCCAGTCCTTTCGGCAGCTGACTGATTGCAGTCCATTAGCATATGTAGGTCCAGGAGTGCCTCTTGATTAATGCCAATTGTCCAAATTATGGAGGAACCAGCCATAAATCATGCCGGAGGCAGAGGCTGTTCCATGGCAGGAACACACTCCCAGGTCACACCTGTTCTGCCTTTCAACTTGGCAGACACAGGCTTGAGCGGCACATCAGGATGCAGTGAGCTCCCCAGACCCCACTGGGGAGCGTTGTCAGGATTTGTGCCCCATAAATCCTGGCTTTCCTCTGCCTGAACCTCCTCGCAGTCCATGGAGGAGCTATGGGGAGCGACCGCCATTGACTCGTGACATGACCGGAAACCCATGTTTGAGATTTCAATCTAGTTCACATTCTGATGGACTAAAGAACTGCTGGTAAATTGTGGAGCACATCTAACTTACTTTTAACACAAGTACGTGTAACAAATTGCAAATAACAACTAGGGATCGGGGAGGAATTTAATTCGGTTTGCATTTTAAAATGAGTCGTGTCAAGTTTGCACTTTCTGAAACAGAATGAGAACCAAAACACAGCTGTCTTTTGACATTCACGCTTATCCGAATTTTGCATGTGGTCCTCCAACCAGCTCTTATAAAAACGCATGCATTAGGTAAAAGTGTGCCTAAAAATGAATAAATCGATTAAAAAGTATACAAAGATGCATGCTATTTGGAGAAGTAGCTGGCAAGAAAATGTCTGCATTAGTTAAAACTGCATATAAAAATGTGTCTATTGGGAGAAATTCACCATAAAATGTGGAATAATTTTCGTGAGGATTTTTCAAGAGAAGTTGTTGGTTTTTTGTTTTTTACAAATTGCTGCAGGAATGTGGGGAATTGGGGAAACCTGGAAGTGACAGGTCTCTCCATCCCTAGTGGCAACTTAGCAATGCCTATGTAGCACAGCCTAGTGGTTAGAGCATCTTCTTTGCAAGCAGACGGTCCCAGTTCCAGCCTCTGATGTCTCTAGATAGGGCTCAAAATGCCTGTTGCTTGAAACTCTGGAGACCCGTGGTCTGACTTTGTAGGAGGCAGCTTCCTATATCCCATGGGAACAGGTTTTCTAATATAACTGAGGCTGTTCTGCATAAGTGAGCAAAATGGGCTCCTCCTTCCTTTGCAGGCGGTTGGATTTTCTCATATGCAAGGTAATGCAGATTTAATCAGGGCCATGAAATTAATTGGCTAAGATGTCTTTAATTGGGTGACGACTCCAATTAATTTGGTTGCAAGCTTATGTCGGTTATCTGGGATAGCCACTCTCCCTTCCTGCAGTTTCCAGCAACTGGTATTCAGAAGTATATTGCCTCTGACAGTGGAGGCAGAACATCGCCAGCAGGGTTAGCAGCCTAACTCAGGGTTAGCAGCAGACTTGAGGTTTGTAGATATACCCCACCCCTCAAAAAAACCAGTACAGCAGCTATACAAGCAACACTGATTGGGGTGGAGTGGGAGAGCTGGTGGGGGGAGGGAACAGAATGGAGTACTGTGGAGCTGGGCACTCCTGACTGGCTGGCTGAAACCCTGAGCAGGAACACTCCATACTGCAACACTCAGCTTAAGTAACTTGCACTTTTGGATGCCCTTTGTAGGAGGGGTTGGACAGCAAGGGAAATCTGTTCTCATTCAGTACCAGTGGGGTAACTGGAAGCATGTAGTTGGGCATTTTGGGGAACAAGATGCTGGGCTAGAGGGAAACTTGATCTGAACCAGCCCAGCTTCCATTATGTATTTATGGAGTTGGCTAAAGAAGAAAAGCCCAAGAACAGGATTCTATGCTGTTGGTTACTAGATCTTGCAGGGAATTTTCCAGTGTGTGCTAGCAGGAGATACTCAACTCTGAGAAAGGTATCTCAGGTAGGGATGTAGTATACTTCTGATGAGAACAGAATCAGGGATGGGGATTTGCGGATGCTCACCTATGCTTTTCATGTCTGCAACAGAGATCAATCTAGCAAATACAATTGGTATTTCCTGTTATTGCTTTCAGTTTGCAAATGGCCTGGATAGCTCAGTCGGTTAGAGGATGGTGCTGGTGATGCCAAGGTTGCAAGTTTGATCCCCGTATGGGACATCTGTATATTCCTGCATTGCAGGGCCTTGGGGTAGATGATCCTCAGGATCCCTTCCAATTCTACAATTCTATGATACACAATTATGTTTCCCCTCCCCCATTTGCATTGCGTTTCCTTTGCATTGAAAGGAATGGAGTGGGATAATGTCCAAACAACGCAACATGTGTAACCCATTACGCAACTTGCATAATTGACATTGAGACTAATCATGTGGTTTGTGTGTTTTTTAATTTTTATTTCAAAACCAAAAAAAATTACAAACATCAAATTCAAAATCCATATTCATTTTCGAACATAAGCCTATTACATAGATTACCAAAATTAAAATATATCTAATTGCTCTTGGCTTCCCTTTGCTATATGTAAATACAATGCAATTAACAAATTATATTATATTATAGATTCTCATATACCCCCCACTCCCCTTCACCCATGTGTGATCTCAATATTTTACTTCTTCCATCTTGTTGTGTTATTACAATTTAATACTTATTCAATTGATTCTATTATTTAATCATGTGGTTTTTGACGGAAGAAGAACTGCAGCAGAATAGAAACAAAGCTACAACATGCAATGAATATAGGCTAGGTCAAGAAGCGATGTCTTCTGACACCCCTCGTCATTGAGCAAATTATCTCACCCCTATATCTGAATAAAGCAGATCTTTTGGCAACTATTGGTGCTGTCATAGTTTTATTCACTTTATCCAAATCCTCCATTGCAAAAAGCTTTCTGGAGTTGCTTTTAAAGCTCTCAGCCTGGTCATTGGTTTACACCTCCTGCCTGCTCTAATGGGAGTTGTGGTCCCCAAAATATGGAGGGCATCAGGTTGGCAAAGGATGCTGTAGGTGAGGAATTGCACGCCAGGCAATTCACCCATGAGTAGGAGAGATGACTGGTGCTTGGTTTGGGGGCAGCATAAATTAGCACCTGCTCAAGTCTGGGAAATGCTTCTTCTTCAACCCATCTCTTTGCTTCTCTCTCCTCCTACAGTTTTCATCTGCAGCTTCATGGTAGCAGCCCCAATATTCGGCTACCTGGGGGACCGTTTCAACAGGAAAATTATTCTCAGCTGCGGCATTTTCTTCTGGTCGGCCATCACCTTTTCCAGCTCCTTCATCACTGAGCAGGTAAGATCATGTTCAGAGGAAGCAGTGGGTGCTCTGCAGCCGATTCTGGGCTGTGTTGATCAACTACCGTATTTTTCGCACGATTGGACGCACCGGACCATAGGACGCACGTAGTTTTCAGGGGGGAAATCAAGGAAAAAATATGATTTCCCCCCCCCCCCCCAGCTCTGGGAGCAGTGGACAGGCTGCACGCAGCCTGTGCGCTACTCCAAGACCTTCTCCCTGCTTTTGCGGGAGGTGGCGGAATTCCCCCACCTCCCGCAAAAGCCCACAGGAGCCCCGCGTGACTCCTGCGGGCTTTTCGACCAGGAGGGAGAAGGGACTGAAACGGCCCGTCAGTCCCTTCTCCCTCCTTGGGGAAAAGCCCCCAAGAACCGCTCGCTCTTTAAAGGCTGCGCGGCTCCTGCGGGCTTTTCTAGGAGGTGGGGAAATTCCTAGAAAAGCCAGCAAAGCCGCGGAGCTCCTTTAAAGAGCGCACGGCTTTTGCCTGCTTTTGCGGGAGGTGGGGGAATTCCCCCATCTCCCGCAAAAGCCCACAGGAGGGAGAAGGGACGGACTCGGCCAGTCAGTCCCTTCTCCCTCCTTGGGGAAAAGCCCCCAAGAGCTGTGCGCTCTTTAAAGGCTGCACGGCTCTTGCAGGCTTTTCTGCGAGGTGGGGGAATTCCCCCACCTCCTAGAAAAGCCAGCAGAAGCCACGGAGCCCCTTTAAAGAGCGCGCGGCTTTTGCCTGCTTTTGCGGGAGGTGGGGGAATTCCCCCATCTCCCCCAAAAGCCCACAGGAGGGTTGGAGAGTAGCGGGAAGGCGTCACACGCCTTCCCGCTGCCCCCCAATCTCTGGGGCTGGCGATGGGGAAAGCGCTGCTTTCCCCACCGCCAGCCTCAAACCCGGGTTGGAGAGTAGCGGGAAGGCGTCGCACGCCTTCCCGCTGCCCCCCAATCTCTGGGGCTGGCGATGGGGAAAGCGCTGCTTTCCCCACCGCCAGCCTCAAACCCGGGTTGGAGAGTAGCGGGAAGGCATCGCTGCCTTCCCGCTGCCCCCCAATCTCTGGGGCTGGCGATGGGGGAAGCGCTGCTTTCCCCACCGCCAGCCTCAAACCCGGGTTGGAGAGTAGCGGGAAGGCATCGCTGCCTTCCCGCTGCCCCCCAATCTCTGGGGCTGGCGATGGGGGAAGCGCTGCTTTCCCCACCGCCAGCCTCAAACCCGGGTTGGAGAGTAGCGGGAAGGCATCGCTCGCCTTCCCGCTGCCCCCCGATCTCTGGGGCTGGCGATGGGGGAAGCGCTGCTTTCCCCACCGCCAGCCTCAAAGAGCAGACTCTCCTGGCTTCAGCGGAAGCAACGCATAGCCTCCGGAGCGCAGGCTTCAGAGGCTTTGCCTTGCTATCGCTGAAGCCAGGGAGCCTGCATTCGCTCCATAGGACGCACACACATTTCCCCTTCATTTTTGGAGGGGAAAAAGTGCGTCCTATAGAGCGAAAAATACGGTAAGTATCGCAGCTTTGCTTCTAAGCTTCCACGTGGAAGTTTTGCTAGCTTAAAAAGAGAAAGGCAAAAGTCTATTTATTAATCGTATGCAGTGACATAGACAAATACCAGCAGAAACTTTTGTCAACTGAATTGGACAGACCTTCCCCTCCCTAGCGTGTGACAAAACCCCACCGCCCAGGGAAGATTTCCCCCGAAACAACCTCGCCGTTGCCTCTTTGTCGCCTCTGTTTTGCCCTTTGAGCTCCAAGCTCGTCAGGTGCAATTTGGGTTTTGGCGTGCCGGGCGCTGCTCTTGCCTAATTTTGGGAGGCTAAATATAGCATCCTCCAGCAACCTCCAAGTCACACACCTGTTTCTGGACCCAGGAGTGGGAAGGGGTTGTTTGTGCCGGAGACATTGCTGCTTTCCGTTGCCAGCGCTGTGACGCCACAGTTCTCCGCAGCTGGGAACAGAAATGCTCCTGTTTTGCAACCTGCTGTTGAAGAGGGCTAATTAATGTATTCCTGGCGAGATCAATCAAAGTCGTGTCGGGCCATTTCCCTCCAGAAGGAGGGAGCCAGCCAACCATCCCACACTCCTCTCGTCTTCTTGGTCCATCTGCATTCCTGGGATCACCCTCATCCTGTCACACCCAGATGGTGAGCAGCCACCCACGTGATCCCACGGGGTGTGCCGTTTCTAATGATTGAATGCTGGTTGTCACCTCGCAGGGATGGGGCAGATGTTGCAGGCTGGCCGGCTGCGTAGGTCCTTTTCCCAGGACAATTCACTGTTTACATTTCCAAAAGGGATTCCTGCCTCTGCCACGGGCTTTGCCTTGTGACCTCAGTCCCCTTCCTCCTCTCGCCCTCTCAGTTTTCCTTTCAGTAAAATGGGTCAGGTATCTGCTTCGGCAAGGCTTATTTGGTTGCTAGCGCCCGGCGTAAAGGGCAACCTTCCTCTCAGTTTGCTGGCCAGGTGGTTCATTTTGTTTTGGTTTTTTTTGTTTTTAATATAATTTTTATTAAGTTTTCCATATTTCATTACATTTCAGAATCAAAAATAAAAGAATTTATAACTTAAAGCATTGCTTAAATAAAGCATCGACCTCCTTCCCTCCCTTTAACAGACTTCCATATCACTTTACCAATTTCTTCACATTCCTGTATTTCACTTTTTTACCTTATATCAATCTTAAAGCAATCACCTTCTTAATTTCCCATTCCCAAACATTTCAACTTAAACCTACAAACGTTTTCAACTTTTTACAATTTTCTTTCATATAAAGTATAAATTTGCCCGGGTCCTTTTGGAACAGTTCATCACGGCGATTCCGGATCTTCCCCGTCAGTTTTGCCAGCTCCACATACTCAACCATTTTTACTTGCCAATCTTCCAAGGTGGGGAGTTCTTGTTGCTTCCATTTCTGGGCCAGGAGTATTCTTGCGGCCGTTGCTGCATTCATGAACAAGGCCAGGTGGTTCATTTTGAGCTTGTTTGCTTCACTTACGACAGTCCCTGGCCTTGTGGCCGGCAGGGCCTCACAGCCGTGGTCACTTCCAGGGGTGGCTGGGTGTGCCTCGGAGACAAAGGACCCCACCTTTCCCCTCACACTTTCCACTTGGTGGTTGGCCATCATGCGGTAACTTCTCCTTTTTTCCTTTTCGAACCTCACGTCAGGAAGTGGTGTTTTGCCACATGTTGTAGGTTACCGCAAGCGTGCTATCTTGAGGTGAAACGTGTCTGTGCCTGCCTCAACAACAAAACAAAACCAAACCCCACCCCCAAAACCCTTCATTTCAAGTTTAGATACCTTGGGGATAAAAATACACATTTAATTATGTCAGTGGGTGCATGTCTGGGCTCCTCAGCTGCCGACTGCGGTGTGACATAAAGGCGAGTATTTCTAAAAGCCTTTGGAGCCGCCATCATACTTTGCTTGGCTAGTCACCTCAGAGTCACAAGGAGTGGGGTTTTTTTAATTGATGGGAAGCAAAATGGAATATCAACCCTGCAGGGTGTGTTTACACTAGAGTTTTAAACTGGTTTAGGATGCGCAAGTGGGATCTGCAACAAAATGTTGCAGTGTGGCCTGGGGTGGGTGGGTGTGGCCTAGGGGAGTCCCATGGGCCAGATTGAGAGGACTTGGAAGCCTGCATGCAAAGCTCCCCATTGCTGTTCTAGCAGGTGTCCTATCATACAGAAATAGCCTGATAGAATCATAGAACCCTAGAGCTGGAAGAGACCCCAAGGGTCATCTAGTCCAACCCCTTGCAAAGTAGGAATCTGGTGGAAAGAATATAGAAACATAAGGTTTATTATTCCTGGCAAACAAGGCCATTCTGAGTGCCAGCTCACATGCTGCTGTCATGGAGCCACAATAAGAAGGTCTAACACTCATTGGAGAAGCAGCAGGAAGGAAGTAAAGCCTGAGAGAGAAAACCAACCTGCAGGTAGTTAAGAAGGAATCAGCAAGGGAAGAAAAGGTTGCCATTCTGCCTGCTGCTTCAGGTAGCTTATTGCATGCTTTGTCGCTTTACTTCCAACATATCAGGGAGAGCTTGTTACCAGTTCTGTCATGATCGAATGGTAAAGCTCTCCATTTCCTGCACAGTTGAAGAGTGGGGCATGCTTTTTGGTGCTCCAGTGCTCATGACAAATACCGTTGTCCAAACAAATTCCCCCCCCCCTCCAGTTACCAGCTGCTACATGTTGCTTAACTTTAGCAGCCAAAGGCTCTCCTTCTCTGCCAGCTCTAGACCTCGTCCATTTCTCCTGCCTCCCACCAATTTCCAAAAGGCAAGAGGACATTTCGTTCCTCATCGTGTTTCCTTGTGTACCTTTTAACTGACCTAATGGCCCTCCTACAATCGACACCTCAAAACGTAGCTGGGAAGGCCCAGTATGTAAACTCTGGCATCTGGGAGTTGGTCAGTGCCTCAAAGCCGCCCACTTTCTCATTGTCTCCCTTCTCTGTTGCCCCTAATGAAGGCTGGTCCATTAGGGAGAATGGGGCACTGCCCCACCAGCCACAGCCAGCCACTACCTTCCTGCCTCCTTCCTTACAACCAGTTCAGGGGCTGGTTCTGCCCATCAGCTTCCTCTTCGTCAAGACTGCCCTTGGAGAACTCATCAGGGAAGAATCCTGGGAATTAGTTTGTCAAGGGTGCTGAGAGCTGCTAGGAGACCCCTGTTCCTCTCACAGAGCTACAGTTTCCTCCAGAAACTGCTTTAACAACAATCAATCGCTCTTCCCAAGGAACTCCATGGAATTGTCCGATTCTCTTGTTTTGCAGCCATCAGTGCACGCAACTGCGTTTATTATTTTATTTCTATTATTCTGTGTTTTTCTCCTCTGCCACGGCAACGGTCATCGGGAAGCATTGAATCCATTAATGGGAAAGCAATTAACAGGATATCTGACAGGGTCAGTTTGCAGCATCCTGTTCCTGTGTTGGCATGTTAAAATACAGACTTTGTTCTCCATCTCTCTCTCCCTTTCTCTCTCCCTTTTTATAACTTTGGCAGCTAGCAAAGGGCTTCCCGTATTTGGGAGGTGAGGTGCAGTGTGAGAATGGATAGCCGGCTTGGAAATTCCCGGAATAAGCTTAGTTATCGTGCCCTTTGGTGTCTCTTCACTGCCAGTTCATTCTCACAATGTGGATGGCCCAAGTGGTACCTGCAACAAATTGTTGCAGAGTGGAGGACTCCTGTTGAGGATGACAGCCAGCCAGCCGACCACTAAGCTGCAGAAGTACTTATGCCAGGAAGAAAAATAACATTGACCAGAGTGGCTGGGGCAATCCAGTCAGATGGGTGGGATACAAATTACTGCTACTACTACTACCACCTTCAAGGCAGACAGTGAGCTTTTTGGCTATCCATGAGTGTGATTTCGGGCCTCCCACACCCCCCAAACCCAAAGGGTACAACTGTCACTCCTTTTGTCCCATGAAACCAGGTGTTCATTTTTATTTTTAACCTGCGTTATTTTTATCCCACCGCTCCTACTTTCAAGGCAAGTTGCAAATCAATACAAGGGGAGTTTAGCATTCCGATTTGAAGGTGAAACCGGTGATCTATTATGCAGAGGGAGCAATAAAAAGCACAGCTAATTATACGGCAGGAACACATGCAGCCCGAAAGGGAAACCCATAATCAGCTGGCGCTTCGTCCAGGACACCTGCCAAGATAAGGTGGGCCTGCACACCCTCCTGGAAGTTAATTTGGAAGGTAGGCAGCCACCCAATTCAAAGAAATATTCAGCGATTAATCATGCGAAGTCCATTTAAATCTGCATCTTAAAAAATTGTGGGGGAGGTAGGAAGAAAAATGCCTCAATAAAGCAGGACTGGGGAGCCTGTGGGGGGAACGCTAGAGGTATATAAAATTATGCACGCGGTAGAGGAAGGTTTTATCTCCCTTCCCCACAACACTACAACTCAGGGATGTGCAGTGAAGATTTAGGACACACTTACTCAGGGACGTTGGTGGCACTGTGGGTTAAACCACAGAGCATAGGACTTGCCAATCAGAAGGTCGGCAGTTTGAATTCCCGCAACAGGGTGAGCTCCCGTTGCTCGGTCCCTGCTCCTGCCAACCTAGCAGTTCAAAAGCACGTCAAAGTGCAAGTAGATAAATAGGTACCGCTCTGGCAGGAAGGTAAACGGCATTTCCGTGCGCTGCTCTGGTTCGCCAGAAGCGGCTTAGTCACGCTGGCCACATGACCCGGAAGCTGTACGCCGGCTCCCTCGGCCAATAAAGCAAGATGAGCACCACAACCCCAGAGTCGGCCACGACTGGACCTAATGGTCAGGGGTCCCTTTACCTTTACCTTTACTTACTCAGGCAACATAAACTATGGAACTGGCTCCCGCAGGAGGCAGTGATGACCACCGGTTTGGATGTCTGTGAAAAAGGATGAAACAAATTTATGATGGAGAGGGCTATCGATGGCTACTGGGCATGGTGTGTTGCCTCCTCTGTCAGAGGCATCAATGCTTCTGAATATCAGTTGCTGGAAAACTCAGGAGGGGAGAGGCCTCTCATGCTCAAGAACTGCTTGCAGGTGGAGAAACGAAGGATGAATCTGCAAAGTTTTGTTTTCAGAATGAAACCAGTTTCCTAAAAAAAACAAAACACTTTTCTGGGTCAGAAGATATATGCAACAGATCTAGATTGTGCATAGAGTACGTAGAAAAAAAAACAACTCCTCCATCTCCACTGATTCTAGAATAAAACGTTACGTGTACACAGCCTTTGAGTGGACCAACACAAGTGAGCTTCACGACTGAGCAGGGATTTGAACCCTTGTCTCCCGGGTCCTAATCCTGTACCACAGTGGTTCGGCTGCAGTGCTGCATACACCACGGCTTCAAGTGCCACCTTTTGACTCTGGTGTCTCCACCACCACCACCAGATGTCCACCATCAATAGTGGACCCCAATCGACTTTCCAGGACGAACGTTTCCCTTCCCCTTGCTTTAATCTAATACAAAAATTCAGGAATTGGACCTGCAACTTTTTCCCCCTCCTTCATGGCAATGACATGTTCTGTGCGCTGAGCTATGGGCTTCTCCTCTACAAGGCCTTAGGATATTTTGGTCCCAGCTGTGTGTTTCTAAAGAAACAACAACACACCACAAGAATTTCAGTTCCACGTAAACGTTTCTCAGGATCTGGATGTGTGCAAGCCTAGCCCAGAGGCCTCGCAGCTCTCTCCGGGATTTCCCGCAGCCTCCGATCGCATCACATGCATTTTCTAATGCTTTCTGACCCCGGGATTTAAGGATCATGTGCTTTTTGAGATGGCGAGGCAGTTTGCCCCTGGGCTTTAGACATACTTCAGCAGATTATCGCTTTATCACTGGCTGCGGAGCTCTTGGAGAACAGTAGCGTAATTCTCCTTTTCTTAAGCAATTTAGGAGGAGAGCAAGAGGAGCAGGGACACATTTAGGCTTATTAAAGTATGGATTACTTGCATGGCTGGCCGTCCGCGGATGCAGGAATGGGGTGTTGGTGAGGAATGATGGCGTGGGGAGGGGGGTTCTCGAACCTTTGCAAAAAAAATACTATTTCGATTTTAATGCATTTAAAGAGATTGCAGAAGAATGCCGGGGAGGAGTACATTGCCGGGCTGAGCCAAATTTCGACGGGCAAAGAGTTCTGGTGTGCTGGGGGTGTTTCCTGCAAACTCCTCAAAGCTGCTGTCTTTTTCTTCACAGCCTGTTCGCAGTTTTCCTCTTTTCGTACAGTGTTTTAAGACAGTTTTTTCCTTTTGCTGGCTTGCGATGAAGCCAATCAGGGTTTATATTATTAGTATTAGTAGTACTGGTAGTGGTAATAGCAACAATAATTTAACCACTTTCCAAAAATGTGTCTTGGAGTGATATACATAATGCAATGAAAACAGCCTAAAGCAGGTAAAGGGAAAATGGAAAATAACAGCAGCTTAGTTTATTATTATTATTATTATTATTATTATTATTATTATTATTATTATTATTATTCATAGCCAAGAGGGGATTCGAACCCTGGTCTCCTTGGTCCTAGTCCAACACTCTAACCACTAGGCCACACTGGCTCCCTACAGCAGCTTAGTTTAGAAGCAATACGAGGTCGACACCTATGGCAGAGACTTGGTCATCCAACTGGGAAAGGGGGTCACAATAAAAATATAAATCGCCTTTGGAAAGTGCAAATACTGTTGTATCTCGACAGCTGCACAGAACAGGGGCATCTGCACTGAAAGCCCTGCTCCGAGTTACTCCAACTATGTAGCTAACATCATAGCATCGCTGCACCAACCAGATTTCAGGAAGTGATGTCATCGCAAAGCCTTGACATGTGAACTGTACTTCCTGCCCTCACTCTGAATGGTTGGGTGTTTTTGTGCCCCTTTTCTAGCCCCCTCCCTGTTATTTCATGGAGTGGAGTGGGGTATTTCACAATGGGGACGCCATTGTTCCATGAAATTCTTGCACACACCCATTGCACCACGGCCCTGGTTTAAAATACTGTTGCAGACTTAAAAAAGATCAAAAGTTGTCTTGTTTATTTGTCCTGTCTCGAATTATTCCCAAAAAACACACGAAAGGAATGCCAGGCAGTCGCCGTGTCATTATCATACAGCAAGTAAGGCTAATGACTCAGCAGCCATTTGACATTTCTTTTGTATGGGTGTAATATATCTGTTTACTCAAAAGGACAATGTCCCAGACTTTAACCATCCATTCTGAGTTGACTGGCAGTGTGTGTATATATATATATATATATTTCTGTCCTCCATTTTCCTGTAGTTGTTATTCTGCTGGCTCCCAAAGGAAGGCCATTCCCTCTACTTCCGACATTTAGACAGCGAGTGCCGATTGTTATCATCCTCACGCAAAAGAGGGAGGTTTTGGAAGGCTTGAGGGAGTGTCCCAGTTTGCAGAAGTGCGCGCACACACACAAAAATTAGAGGGCAGAAACTCTCAGAGTGAGGGAAACCCTGGGAACAGGCCGATGAGGCCTGGGCATCCTTGAAGTCTCTGTGTCTACGTGCCAAGCTGGTTGTGAAGGCTGGTCTGCACCTCAGCTCTCCATGGCTTTGTCCATTCAAGGCTAGGGAAGTGGGAGAAAGTCAGTTCTGCTTGTGTTTAAATTCGCGCTTTCCGGAACACTGCGTGGATCTCAATGCAGCCAGCTTTCGAAATTAGCATTTCTCCGAATTTTGCAGTCCAGTTCTCTAGCTATGAACTTTGCACAAGCGGGTGTATGGGTGGGTGTTCAACGTCTCCCTTCCCTACTTGTTTCTAAATCTAAATAGTCCTTCAAAGGTGTTGCTAATTGAAATATACTTGGAGTCGAGAGTGGATTTCATGCTCTTTATTCAGCTCATAGTGGTGAGGAGGAATGGAAGGCCCCTCAAAGTATCTGCTTTATATACATTATTTACACAATGGGCTGCATGTGATTGGCTAATTCCGGAATTCTCCTGTAGGCCAATCAGGTTGTGGATTCACTTCCATCTGGAGTAGATTGGGTGGCTCCTGCAGACCAATCATACTGCTGCATTTTGGATCCTATTGTTCTAGGACCAATCAGACTGCTGCATTTTGGATCCTATTCAACTCAATACATAACACTAATCCCACAGAAAAAGTTACAAGAAAGGAGGTGTCAATTTAATATCAGGAACAACTTTCTGAGAAAATTATTTCCTTCCAGTAGCACCTTAAAGACCAACTAAGTTAGTTCTTGGTATGAGCTTTCGTGTGCATGCACACTTCTTCCCACCACCCTTCTGAGTAATACCCCTCCCCACCTTCTCACTATATAGAAGGATCTGGCAACTTCTGTTTCAGTGTATCTGAAGAAGTGTGCATGCACACGAAAGCTCATACCAAGAACTAACTTAGTTGGTCTTTAAGGTGCTACTGGAAGGGAAAAAAATTTTTTGTTTTGACTATGGCAGACCAACACGGCTACCTATCTGTAACTGGAACTTTCTGAGAATAAGAGATGTTTGACAGTGGGGAGGTTGTGGACTCTCCTTTCTTGGAGATTTTAAAGCAGAGGTTGGAGGGCCATCTGTCATGGATGCTTTAGCTGAGATTCCTGCATTGCAGAAAGTTGGACTAGGTAACCCTCCCTAGTCCCTTCCAATTCTACAATTCTATGATTCTTCTCCTCAAGTAAAAATCCTCAAATATATATGTGTGTGTGCACATGCTTGTGCATTTGCGTTAGCGGAAACACCCCTTGTCTGTTCCCGCTGCAAATGTTTTGCCGGCTAATTTGTTCAGCGTGTGCTCTGTGAGAATGGCCGCTTCCTTGAAAGGCCTCTTGGCTCCCCTCTTGACTGGGCATCAGCAGATTCCCCACGGTATTCCGGAGCGGTTTAGTGTTGGGCGACGGACACTCATTAAATGGCCCTGAGTCATGCGCCTGCCCTTTAGGGCTCAGCCCACACACATCTGTCTCTGATATGACAAGGGCAGCAGGAAACATTTAATTGGACCTGTAATTATAGGGCACGCGGCTGCATAACAGTTCCCAAAAAAGGGTACCGAGGTGGAGCTGCCAAGCGCACAAAAGGCAAATTGAGGTTGGCTGGTTTGCAGCGCGGTGCATAGCCAATGTGCCGGGACAGCAGATTTCCACCTGCTTTTAGACCGGCTTGCAGGACAGGCAAGGCATTTGCACAGAGGAACGTAGGAACTTAGCACCTTCTGCATGCAAAACCACTGAGCTACTGCCCTTCCCTTAGAGGCAGAGTAAGATACTAGTCCTCATGGTTCAAATTAAAGAAGTGATTCAAACAGGGAGCTGCCTCTTTATACCAAATCACACCACTGGTGCATCTAACTCAGTATTGTCGACACTGACTGGCAGCAGCAGATTAAGTGTTATGTGCAGGGCAGGCCAGAGGGAACTGAGGGAGGCTGAGGCTTGGGGGGTGTTCCATTTATCTATTACATTCCAGCCCCAGCTTTACTCCAGAGAGAGCATAGGTGCTTCCCTCCCTGCCATGCTGTTTTCAGAACCACCCTGTAAGGTAGGTTAGACTGAGAAACAGTGGCCGGCCCAGCAAGCTTCATGGCCGAGTGGGGGATTCGAATCCTGGTCTCCCAGGTGCTACTCCTAGTCTAACACTCTAAACTGGGATTTCCCAAACTTGGGTCTCTCTCCAGCTGTTTTTGGACTACAATTCCCCTCATCCCTGACCACTAGCTAGGGATGATGAGAGTTGTAGTCCAAAAGCAACTGGTGGCCCATGTTTGGGAAACCCTGCTCTAACTGCTACACCACACTATTCCACAGTAGAGTTTGAACTGGAGAGGGAGTTCCTTCTGATCTGTGGCTCAGGCATTTTAGGGGAGTTTGGGACTGCTGCGTGAATCGTGATGACAACAGACTGACTCTTTCTCCCCTTTTCCTTCTCTTACCCTCAGTATTTCTGGCTGTTCGTCCTCTCGCGGGGTTTGGTCGGCATTGGCGAAGCCAGCTACTCCACCATTGCGCCCACCATCATCGGAGATCTCTTCACCAAAAACACCCGGACCCTCATGCTCTCCGTTTTCTACTTCGCAATCCCTTTGGGCAGGTATGGAACTCCACGGACCTCTTGACTCCTTGTTTCTACACGTATCGTGTTTCGTTTCTTTGCTTTCTTACTCTGAACACAGAAAATGCCTTGAGCCCTGGGCCATGTCTGCACCTTACATTTGAAACACTAACAACCTTCAGTGTCCTTAACAAACTAGAGTTCCCAGAAAATTCTTGGAGTGGGTGTGTTTAAAGTGGGTTCGTAGTGCTTTAAATGGATGGTGTGGAAGCGGCCTTGGTTTTTTTGCTCTGGCCCAGCCTACTGTTACCTTCAGCCCCACCCACCACTCATCCTGGCCCCCCCACCGGGGGCATGTAGCCCCGACAGAATGTCCCTGAGGTACAGAATAACTGAGGGGCCAGTTTGGAAACCTCGGCTACGGTGCCAAGCTTGGGGCTAATGGCTTCCTCCCCTGCTTCGAGCCGCCCTTATCAGCCTGGTGCATTCTGGGGATTCCTCTCTCCTCACAATGCCTCCTTGCCCCAGCTTGGCATGGTGACAGACAGGGTGGGCACTCCACATTCCAGCTGGCAGGGCCGTTTCCTGCGGGGAATCTCAGCGCCGCATGTTTACTTCCATCGGCGCGGGGGAAACCTTTCCCGTAATCAGTCGGGTGACAAAACATCTGTGGCGGGCTGGCGAACAAGCTACCCTGAACTCACCGTTTGCAGGCCAGCTTGGAGACAAAGGGTTGAAAGCATTCCTTTTAGCTCTTCAGGAAAAAATGCGTCCCCAGGCCCGCCTGAGAACGCTGGGGGCAGCTTTTTCCTGAATAACAGCAGGAAGCGAGGCTGTGAGTTTGGCCCGTGACGCTGGCTTTAAAATAGCAAGCTCGATATTGTTTGGGTGGTGTAGTGAGGAGGGTCAGATCAAATGGGGTCCATTTATCTGAGAGGGGTCAGCAGGATTATTCCTGGAAGTCCCAAATACTCTTAAAGGCAACAGCCAGCCCCAGTTGTTTGCTCCTCAGCAACTGGTACTTAGAGATGGTCAGGATCTGTCTGTGAACCAAACCAAACTACTCTAGATTCTCTTAAAGAATCCTGGGAGTTTCATTTTGGTGAGGGGGATTTCAATAGGCCTCCTCTCAGCACTATGGATTTCCAAGGGTCCCTATAGAAAAGGCAGCAGCTGTTTAACTAGACCAAACGCCTTGAGGACTTTGTGACCTTAAGGGCTAAAGACCTGGAGAGCTCTCCAATGCTGCTCCTACTCAGAGTGGACCTACTGAAAACAATGGAAATGACTAATTTGGGTCAGATTATTTCAGTGTGTCTGGTCTGAGTAAAGCTCAATTGCATCACACTTTTTCAAATGAGATGGCCAGGATGCTGAATTCCGCACGCTTATACCAGTAGTCCCCTGTTGCCTTGAGGGACATCTTTGGGAGAAGAAAAGGCTAAGGAGTAAACCCTACAGAAATCCAGAGTGAAGTCCCTAAGACGGCTGGATGGTGCCTTGTGCACCTCCTTCCGGCAACTTTGGCCAAGCTGGTGCCAAGCATATTACTCTGCTTTCCTTTGGACCATATCAATGAGGCCGAGAGAGGAGCCTTGTCACTGGGCAGCCCAGGACCTTCATACACAGTGCCCAGGATTTCGCCCTGGGGGTGTCACTTTGGTGCTACAAATGCAGCAGTTGACTTCAACCTCAGAGGCACACTCCGTTGTCTTTCTAGAAAGACAGATGCTGACAAAAAAATACCACTAGCTTTGTTTGTGTAGTTCCTGAGACTGGTTGCAGAATGCACAAACAGCTCTAGATGTTCTCCTGGACTGTGGGACTCCCTTCCCCTGGAAATTCACGAGTGCCTTTCAGCCATGATCTAGTGAAGCTTTCTTTAAAAGAAGCTTTGGGCGGCCACAGTGCAGCTGTTGGATTGGTACAGGTGAAGTTTTCAAGTACCATGTTTTCAATCCGTTTGGTTAGCCGTTCTACACATGTTGGATTCTGCACTTCAGGTGCCGCTGGGAGATCAAGTGGACTAGGAACTTGAATGAACGAATGAACTAATTCCCCTATTTTTCCTCTTGTCTTTTGCTTTGTTCCCCAGCGGTTTAGGGTACATCACTGGATCAAGCGTCAAGCAAGTAGCTGGTGACTGGCACTGGGCCCTTCGGGTGAGCAAGCAGCCTGTTTTTTGGTGTTTGTTTCAAAGATCTGCTCCGCTCTGCCCCTAAGTGAGGTGCCGTTTACAGATCACGTTGCCCACACGTTGAAAAGAATGCATGTGGGACTTCTATGGGTGAGTCATGCTCACCCCCAGTGACCACACCATCGGCATGCTGGAAGAAGATCTGCACCGTGTCTAGCCAGCTTGGTTCTCTCCAGATGTTATTGGATTACAATTCCCATCAGTCCCAGGGATGATGGGAGTTGTAGTCCACAGCATCTGGGGGGTACTGCACTGGCTGTCCCTGCACGCTGGCTATCACATAGAGCTATGCGAGGGAGAGCATAGAGAAGCTCTACCTGCAAACATTGGTGCACACGTAGAGCCTCTTCTGACGTGGTTTCAGCAGATTACAAGGCACTATTACTATGAAGACCCTCGTGACAGGGCAAGCTGGGCATCCCATCAGCCAGGGGCACTGCAGCAGCTGGTTTCCTGCATCAGGAGTGGGGGACAGGATGACTATCAAGGCCCCTTCCAACACTTGCCCAAGATAATAATAATAAACAAGAATCAGGCACCCTTTCGGTTGGCTAAATATTAGAATGCTCCCCTCATGCCAGTGTCATGGGAAACATTACAGGCTAAATAGCTTCCTGGACCACTGTTTTGCTAGAAGTGGAGGAAAAATCTGCTGAAGAATTTAGGATGCTTCTGGCTTGAGGTAGATTATTGTCAGGACAGGAAAACGAAAGGTCGCAGCAGCATTCTGTTCCCTCTGCTGCTCTTTAGTCAAAGTGTCCCTTGGCTGCCATGAAACTCAGCCAGGGATGTTTTCTTGTTTTGTGGGAGGGATAATTGTTTCCCTTTTGCATTCATTTTCCTGCATGAAGGTTTCTCCATTTCCTTCTATACACTTTGGGGGACCTTGAAAAATGTGCGGGGAACACTTTAAGCATGCAGTGGACACAGCAGACACAAAGAGCGCTTGACCAGAAAAAAAGAAAAGAAATAGCCAACAGGAAACAGGGCAGCAAAACTGTTTCCTAACCTTTGACTCCGCTTGGCCTCTTGCCAGCAGAGGAGCGACTTTTCCAGTGGATGGAATTTTAGGAAGGTGAAAACTATGGGATGGGAGGTGTGGCTTTTGTAGATAATGATGTGGGGTGCTAAAATCAGGTCTCCTGGCCTGTTGATGGGGCCAGGCTATCGCCAGCGCATAACTCAGGTGCTCAAAGCTCTACACCAGTTGCCTATATTGCTACTTGGTGTGGATCAAGGCTTTTGTTCTAGCTTATAAGGCCCTGAACAACTTTGATCCAGAATACCCCAAGAAACCACCTAATTCTTTATATCCCAGCCTAATCGCTGAACTCTTTCGGGGAGCCCCTCTGTAATGGTTCTAGGGGTTGCTCGTGCGTAAACCGGCGCCACACCTGGCTGGGTTGCCTGAGTGAACCTTTTCTGTCCGGACAGCCACTCGCCCGTGGCTGTCTCAATCGCTGGCAGAATCCGTCAGTGGGCGTTTCTTGAACTTCTTCCAGCAAAGAAGCTCTTTGACGCCTAGTCTCCGCCTACTCTCCCTGCGCGGAAGCCTTCTGCGCAAGGAGGGTGTGGGCAGCGGAGGACCCTTACTCTCCCCGCTGGTCCCCGGCAAGGAGTCATGGGACCGCCTCGCCAATTCCCCCATCTGCCCCCCTTCTCCACTGGTGCTACGCTGATTCCCTTCCCCAGAAGATGGGCTGCCTCTCCCCATCCCGGGACGCTCTCTGGAATCCCTCTGGAGCCCGCTCTCTCCCTCTGGCCCTGATGGCAGTTCCCTGACACCCCCTTAGTGGTCCCCAGTGGCTCGAACACACAGCTCGTACTAAGGGAGTTGTGCTTTTAGTATTGCACACCCAATTTTATGCAGCTCCCTTCCTGTCGAAGTCAGAGAGTCTCCCATCCCTCCCTGTGAACATCCAGTGTCCGCTGAATCTTTTATTCCAGCAAGCGTATTAAACTGAATTGCAATTGTATCATTTTTAACTCATCTTTTTTTAACATTTCCATTGTATTGAGTTTCTTGTGCACCGCTTAGAGAAGATTGCAGTTAATCTGGGTGTTCATTTTGCCCCAGTCATCCACCCTTTTAAAAAAACCAGGCCATGTGCTCTAGATGTTTCTGATTCCTGGTTCCTCACACCGCACACCTCTTTCTCCTCCAGGTCTCCCCACTTTTGGGTATGATCACCGGCACACTCATCTTAATATTTGTTCCAGCTGCTAAGAGGGGCAACGCCGAGCAGCTGGGGGCGCAGCTGAAGGCTCGGACCTCGTGGCTGAGAGACATGAAGGCCTTGATAAGGAAGTAAGAGAACTATGCAGCCTGTTTCCATCCTGTGTCAGCTTTGCACCCCCTAATTCAAAGTTTCTTTGCTGATTTTTTGCTGACGTAAGAGAGGGCTATTGATGGCTAGTAGTCATGGCTACTAGCATGGGACACGGGTGGCGCTGTGGTCTAAACCACTGAGCCTCTTGGGCTGCCAATCAGAGGGTCAGCGGTTCTAATCCCCTTGATGGGGTGAACTCCCATTGCTCTGTCCCAGCTCCTGCCAACCTATCAGTTCGAAAGCACGCCAGTGCACGTAGATAAATAGGCACCACTGCGGTGGGAAGGTAAACAGCGTTTCTGTGCGCTCTGACTTCCATTACGGTGTCCCGTTGCTCCAGAAGTGGTTTAGTCCTGCTGGCCACATGACCCGGAAGCTGTCTTTGGACAAATGCCGGCTCCTTTGGCCTGAAAGCGAGATGAGCGCCGCAACCCCATAGTCGCCTTTGACTGGACTTAACCGTCCAGGGGTCCTTTACCTTTTTTTACCTTACTAGCCATGATGGCTAGTAGCAATGTTTCTGAATGCTAAGTGCTGGAAGCCACAGGAGCAGGAAAGATTGCTTGTGCGTGAAACCTGCTTGCTGGTTTCCCACAGTGGCATCCGTTTGGCCACTGTGAGGAGAGGATGCTGGACTCGATGGGCCATTGGCCTGATCCGGCTGGCTCTTCTAATGTTCTTATGTCAGTATGTCGTGTGTGTGTGTGTGTATATATATATATATATATATATATATATATGTGTGTGTGTGTGTGTGTGTGTATGAGCCAATTTTCATTTAAATCGCACTCATTGTATACATATTTACAGATATACAGTGGTACCTTGGGTTACATACGCTTCAGATTACATACGCTTCAGGTTACAGACTCCGCTAACCCAGAAATAGTGCTTCAGGTTAAGAACTTTGCTTCAGGATGAGAACAGAAATCGTGCTCTGGCGGCGCGGCAGCAGCAGGAGGCCCCATTAGCTAAAGTGGTGCTTCAGGTTAAGAACAGTTTCAGGTTAAGAATGGACCTCTGGAATGAATTAAGTACTTAACCTGAGGTACCACTGTACAGTGGTATCTCGGGTTACAGATGCTTCATGTTACAGACTCCACTAACCCAGAAATAGTACCTCGGGTTAAGAACTTTGCTTCAGGATGAGAACAGAAATTGTGCTCCAGTGGCATGGAGGCGGCGGGAAGCCCCATTAGCTAAAGTGGTGCTTCAGGTTAAGAACAGTTTCAGGTTAAGAACAGACCTCCGGAACGAATTAAGTACTTAACCCACGGTACCACTGTATTCTTCTCAAAGTGTGTAATGAAGATGCACAGTGCATTTCTTTCCCCCGTCATGCTCTTTGGAATGGCTTTATCGTCTTATATTGGTTTGTCCATTCTGATGTTCTGTCCGTACTATTACAAAATTAAAACCAAAACTTTCGAGGATTGTTTATGGGGAAGCAGCGAGAGCTTCCTCTTCATGGGATATGAAGCCTCCCCTTCTTGGCTCACCCCCCAAAACCCCTTTATCCCTTCAGCCGCAGCTACGTCTTTTCCTCTCTGGCTACCTCGGCTGTCTCCTTCGCCACGGGGGCCCTGGGCATGTGGATCCCCCTCTACCTCCACCGGGCACAAGTGGTCCAGAAAACCGCAGAGACCTGCACATCTCAGCCCTGCGGGACCAAGGACAGGTGAGCTCCTGCTTTGCTTTTACGTCTAGCAGGGATGGCACAAGGGGCAGCCTGCGCTGTCGGTCTCGCATTCGGCGTGGGGTGGGGCTAGATGTCCCCCACCCCCAGTGTCCCAGCTCTAAGATTCTCTTAGGTGCCAGTGATAGCACCCTCCTTGGATCATAAGGCATTTTTGGGGAGTCAGTTCATGAATTCTTTTTTATTTTATTTTTTAAATTTTTAATTTTTAATTTTTATTTTATTAAAATAATTCAACATTAATACATACATATTACGAATTTACAAACATACATTTCATACAATCCTTAAAAATATTCATACATACCCACACTCAATCCCACACATACTTCCTTTTCCCACCACCATCCCTCACCCCACCCTGTGCTTGACTTCCAATCTACTCACTTGCAATTTCTTTCCACTTCTATTACTTTCTTTCACACGCTTTTAAACCAACTTTTTACTTCTTTTTCTGTGACACATTGTATTTCAGTATTTATAACGGAGCTTGTTTATTCTAATAGGAGCTCTGATTTTCAATATGATTTCATATTGATATTCCAATCCTGCATTCAGCTGCAGGTTTGCCATGACCAATATAGTGGCCCCTATACCGAAGGTGCCATACATGGCTCTCCCCCTCCCCAGGTCATCTTCACAACAATCCTGTGAGGTAGGTTAGGCTGAGAGGCAGTGACTGGCCTCCAATGTCACCCATTGAGCTTCGTGCCCGAGTGGGGGATTCGAACCCTGGTCTCCCAGGTCCGACACTTTAAATGCTGAACCACACTGGCTCTTTACTAACAGCTCATCACTTTGTATAAAAGTCCTTTTCAGTTTTTCAGAGCCCTTTTACTGGCTTTGGACAGGTTTGCTGTTATGCCAACCCACTGAGAGAGGGGGGTTCCTGTTTAATGTTGGAGGAACTCAAACTTGAGGAATCAGGGATTCGTCCAAGGTTAGGCAATGAGTGGAAAGTAGAGATAGATAATGGGGGAAATTATAATTTTCTTACAGACCATCGTAAACAGTTAAAATCGTTTGTAAGATTGGAATATCACTTGTAGTTTAATAGTGAATTTTGGACGCAATGGAGAGGTAAAAGATTTGGATTATCATAAAAGATGCAGGAGGAAATGATTAACAATAGGACCCACAAAGGGGAGGAGGGAAGTACAAGAGATTTCTTGGAATCTTGTTTTTTATGTTGTATGTTGACTGTGTGACTGTAA
Organism: Podarcis filfolensis; assembly: GCF_964270895.1. NCBI lineage: Eukaryota > Metazoa > Chordata > Lepidosauria > Squamata > Lacertidae > Podarcis > Podarcis filfolensis. Next base: position 11,620,357 of record NC_139618.1, on the reverse strand, counting down.
AATTTTAACTTGAAAAACCAAATAAATAAATTTTATAAAAGGATTTCCTGGGCCTGACATACTGTACGTGTCTTGCCCCACTGCACCACCAAAAAGGAAGAAAAGAAAACAGTAGAGATAGACTCCTCTGAGAGACAGAGTACATAAGTGAACCAGGTTAATTTTAAAATGCAGTTACAGATTGCCACCCTTCAGAAAATGTGCTTTCCCCCCCTCCACGAGTTTCCGTCACCTGAGAACCTCAGATTCCCATGGAAAACGTCCAGACTGTCCTCAGAGCCAGCGTCTTAATTTTATGAATTCCCTGCTTTGGGTTTTCGCCCATAAATGTCCATTTAGCACATCTTACTCATGCCTTTTGCTTTGCTAATCCCGGCCTCCACCTGCCTCTCACCTTCCTGTGTATAAAAATATGCCCGTATCAGTGAGAGAGACCTCTATTTTTGGAATTCTTCCTTGCCCTTAGCTTGATCTTCGGAGCTATCACTTGCTTCACTGGATTTCTGGGCGTGATCACCGGGGCTGGCGCAACCAAGTGGTGCCGTTTGAAGACGCAGCGAGCGGATCCCCTCGTCTGCGCCGTTGGGATGTTGGGTTCAGCCATCTTCACTTGCCTGATCTTCGTTGCGGCAAAGAGCAGCATTGTGGGAGCCTATGTATGTATGAAGCAGCTTGGGGGGGCGGGGGGGAGGGAGAGAGACTGAAGTTCCTGATTGCAATTACAGGCAGGTCATAGAATCATAGAGTTGGAAGGGACCCCAAGGGTCATCTAGTCCAACCCCCTGCAATGCAGGAATCTCAGCTAGAGCATCCATGACAGATGGCCATCCAACCTCTGCTTTAAAACTTCCAAGGAAGGAGAGTCCACAAGCTCCCAAGGTCCCGCTACCCAAACACTCCTTATACGAAAATTCACTTATTCAAACATGAGGAATTAGTATCCAAACCTTGCTATGCACACCAGAGCATAGCTGTCAGCGTTTCCCTTTTTTTAAGGGAAATTCCCTTATTCCGAATAGGATTCCTCACAAGAAAAGGGAAAAGTTGACAGCTATGCACCAGAGATTCACATATCTGGACCCGCATGTGGTATTGTAAACAAGTAAACAGCCTTAAAGAAGCCTTACTTTTTGTGTTTTCCTGGTCCATGGCATCCATTTTGCCAGAAACCATGGGGGGAGGGGGGAGGGGGGAGATCAGACAAATAAGAGAGCATTTTCCCCCTTCAAGGGTTTTCCTGGGGTTTTCCTGTCATTTGGGGATCAAAATTCTGTGGTCTGGAACACATTAGAAATGTTCCCATAGAGATTAATGGAAATTGTTGACTCACTATGCAAACACTCGCAGTGAATACATAAATACTATCAATAAAATAAATATTCTCTGTCTGCTGTTTAGCTCCCTCTATCTCTCTCCTTGCAATATATAGATTCTCCCACCTCCAGCTAACTGCCCACAACCATAATTAATGAGAATTTGTCTAGTATCTGTCTAAGAACATTTCCAATCTCCCTCCAAAACAAAAGGAAACAAGCAGACAAATTTCACAGTGCAATAAAGTAAATTGCTGTGCATTTGGTTGCGGTGGGAGCGAGTACAACCATTTTGCGAAATCTGCTTAAAACGTGGTAAAAACTAAACAATTGGTGCTGTCTGTGTTTCATTAACAGGTCTGCATTTTTATCGGTGAGACACTCTTGTTTTCAAACTGGGCCATCACTGCTGACATACTCATGGTAAGCTGGGATGGGGAGTGCTCTTAACTGTGTTGGTGAAGGCCACACACAGTCCATAATGTTGCAATTGCACTGGTGCAGAGTTCAGCATCCTGTTGCCATTATGGCGGAATCTTAAGAAGGATGGGGTGAGGAACCTCTGGGCTGGGCGCCCAATGTGTCCCTCCAGGCCTCTCTGCCTAGCCCTCAGAGCCAGCTTAGTGGTGCCCTGTGTGATGCCATGAATAGCTCTGCTCATTTTTTTTGTGGTGCGAAGAGGACATTGGTGGCAACGCTAGCCCTTCCCCCAGGCCTCTATTTTAGGAGGTGAGGCCTTGCCAGGGCAACCCTTGTGGTCTTTCCTCCGGCTTCCTGAGTTGTGTGTGCAGCTCAGCTCGGAGCAACCGGGGCGATCCCACGCTCTGCTTCCTGGCTTAGCCAACCTGCCGCCATCTTTGGCAGGGATATCCGAGCCAGCTACTGTGGTGCACTTTTGGTTCACTCAGGCCTGTAATTGACTTATTTTCCAAACTTGGGCAGGAACTAATGTTTGGCTGGGTTTTTTTTTTCTTTTCTAAGTGCTCTTTAAAAGGGCACCCACCCACCATCCTTTGCTACAAGTATGGGGAAACTCTGGCCCTCCAGATGGGAATTATGGATTGATAACTTCCAGAGGGCCCCACAGATTTCCCCAGTGGCTACAGAGCAGGGATGTGGCACCTCTGGCCCTTCAGATGTTGTTAGACACTAACTTTAGTAAGTCGATACTGAGGGAGGGCCAATATCCCAGTCAGTCAATACTGAGGGTGGGCCAATACCCCAGTCAGTCAATACTGAGGGTGGGCCAATACCCCAGTCAGTCAATACTGAGGGAGGGCCAATACCCCAGTCAGTCAATACTGAGGGTGGGCCAATACCCCAGTCAGTCAATACTGAGGGAGGGCCAATATCCCAGTCAGTCAGTACTGAGGGTGGGCCAATACCCCAGTCAGTCAATACTGAGGGTGGGCCAATATCCCAGTCAGTCAATACTGAGGGAGGGCCAATACCCCAGTCAGTCAATACTGAGGGTGGGCCAATACGCCAGTCAGTCAATACTGAGGGTGGGCCAATATCCCAGTCAGTCAATACAGAGGGTGGGCCAATACCCCAGTCAGTCAATACTGAAGGAGGGCCAATACCCCAGTCAGTCAATACTGAGGGTGGGCCAATACCCAGTCAATACTCTGGGAGGGCTGCAGGTTCCCTACCTTGGGTGTTCACAATACTGAGGGACCCAACGTCCCACCACCGATCCCTTGGGAGTTCCCCAGCTGGTTCCTCCCACCATTCCTTCTCCATCCAGCCAGTCCATGGCAAGTACTGTATAGGTTTGCCACACAACTGTGGGGGTCTCTCTCCTGCAGTCAGGGGGAAGCCATGGTTGTTTTGATACATCTTTAAATGTATAGGCCTCTAATTGCAGTAGGTCTACTCTTAGATTGGTCCAAGTACAACCAAGATCAGGCCAGCTCTGCCGCCATTTTCTTTTCTGTAACCACATGGTCCCCAAATTCATGCTTGTGCTAAATGGCACATCCCAGTGTGGGCTAGTCATTTGACTGACTGGTTGTCGAAATGCTTTACCCATAGAGTGTTGGACAAGGACCAAGGAGACCAGGGTTCAAATCCCCACTTGACCATGAGGCTTACTGGGTCACCCTGAGCCTGTCAGTGGTGAGGGATAATACGCAGAGTGGGAGTCCGTAAATGCCACGTTGAGCTAATTGGAGGAAAGAAGGGATATAAATGCAACGATAATAAATAATATATTTCTCCCTGCCAGTACGTGGTTATTCCTACACGCCGGGCAACTGCAGTAGCTTTGCAAAGCTTCACCTCACACCTTCTGGGAGACGCTGGGAGCCCTTACCTGATTGGATTTGTAAGTGCATTTTTGGGGTGTCTGGGTCAGGGATGTGTTGGGAGGCTTGACTCTCATTTGCAAGGCAATCATGTCTCCCCACCAAAGGAAGGAAAGTGCATATCCTCCAACATTCCTCTGATGAAAATAGGGATGTCCTATACAGTTACTACTACTTGTTGCTGTTGTTGTTATCATCATCATCATCATCATCATTATTAATTTATTTATACCTCACCCATCTGACTGGATTGGCCCAGCCACTCTGGGCGGCTTCCAACCTATATAAAAACATAATAAAACATTAAACTTTTTTTTTTTTTAAAGGCCTGCCTTCAGATGTCTTCTAAACTTATCTCCTTGGCTCGGGGGTCGCATAACTCCATACCCTCCAACATTTCCCTGATGAAAATAGGGAAGCCCTAAGGCAAAGCAGGACATTCCAGGATAAAATAAGAAACCAGAGTGGCTTCTGTAAATCTGCAACTGTCCCTGGAAAATCGGGGCACTTGGAGGGTCTGAAAGTACCAAGGACTGGAGCGGGGGAAGAGGAGGCAAAATCATGTCTCTGGTCTTCTGCTTCACTGGGGAAACCAGGGGTTGCACCTGGGACCCTCTTCAATCACACGTGCTGTACCACCAAGCTGTGGGTGACACTTCCTGCTCTTATCCGTGACTAATCTAGTCTGGCTTTTCCTGCCCTCCATGCAGGGGTTTTTGCAGACCAGCAGGAGGGAAGCATAACAATTGGAAACCCTGACTGACAATGAGGAAAGGAGCCAGTTTATCGTAGCAACCATCGTATTTCTTTCCCTCTTGACATCTCTTGAGAGTCCCACACATCTTTGCAAGCGAGCGATCGCTGTCATACCGAATAAACTGCACCCGCAAAGATACTAACTTCTCTCCCCCTCTCCCCGACCCCAATTCTGCTTCCTCTCCAGATCTCTGACCTGATTCGCCAGAGCACAAAGGAATCGCCGCTCTGGGAATTCCTCAGCTTAGGTTACGCACTTATGCTCTGCCCTTTCGTCGTCGTCCTGGGGGGGATGTTTTTCCTAGCCACGGCCCTCTTCTTCCTGAGCGATCGAGCCAAAGCAGAGCAACAGTGAGTATCCGCCATTTGCATATGATATTGTATATGCCAGCTTTGGGTTGGTGCCCCTACAGCCGGTGGGGAAAAAGCATGTCCGCACTACGCAGTCAGATGAGATTCAGACCCATTTGACTGTTGCCGTTGCTGATCAAGGAACCCAGTTACCGTATTTTTTGCTCTATAAGACTCACTTTTTCCCTCCTAAAAAGTAAGGGGAAATGTGTGTGCGTCATATGGAGCGAGTGCAGGCTGCGCAGCTATCCCAGAAGCAAGAGGGTTTGCTGCTTTCACTGCACAGCAATCCCTCTTGCTGTTCTGGCTTCTGAGATTCAGAATATTTTTTTTCTTGTTTTCCTCCTCCAAAAACTAGGTGCGTCTTGTGGTCTGGTGTGTCTTATAGAGCGAAAAATACGGTACATGAAAAGGGAGAGTGATCTCGAACAAAGCAAGATTGGTGCCTTCACAAAGCTATATTTCCCAGGGCTGTTTGGGGGGAGGAAGCTGGTGCCAGTTCCCAGGTTTTGTGGGGGCACCTGGGCGTGTTGACCTCCTCAGGCTCTCTCCCTTTGTGAGTGAGCTCCTTTCCATAGGAACATAATTTACTAAGACCTGAACAACTCAGGTGCAAGGTACCTCAGGGAACTGCCTGAACTCTTATATTCCGGGTTGAACATCTGCAGGAGCACCGTGGGTCATGGTGAGGCCTATTTGATGGCAGCAAGAAACAGAGCCTTTTGTGTCACTGGCTCAGTATTGTCAAGAGAGATTCAGCAGGCCCCTTCTGTCCCAAAACTTTTCTCTTCCATCAGGCTGGCTTATGCAGGCAATTGAGAATAATGCATCTTTCCATAATAGTTAGCAGGTTTCAAATTTGTATATGGTTTTTTATTGTGTGGTTCTGTGCATGGTTGTTGTAAGCCGTTTTGTTGTTGTTTTTTATCACTAGCGATATATGAATTTTGCTTATATATATATATATATAAATAAATAAGAAGTTGTCTTAGACCAAGTCAAACCACTGGTCCATCCAACTCAGTGTTGTGTGCTCTGACTGGCAGCAGCTCTCTTGGGTGTGTCTCTCTCCCAGCCCTACCTGAAGATGTTGGGGGGTCTTTTTCATGCAAAGGATTTGCTCCATCACTGAGCTACAGCCTGTCCCCTGGCCCAAGGGACTCTGGAGTTTGGCAGTGGCCCCCTGCCCCTCTGTCAGTTCCTGGGCCTTCTCCAATACCCAGTGCTGCCTGCCTTTGATGGAGCAAGTCCTGGTAGCCAAATGGACTTCTGACTAGTTTATATTCGTAGCATAAGCATGGCTTAGTTTATTGGCGTTCTGCCTGGAAGATCCCCGTCCTGGCACTTGTCAAACTGGCACAAGCTCCCTTCCCGTGGAATGACTTTCCAGCTTCCTGGGCCCGAGACTTTTCCGCAAAGCTCTAAATCACCATCTCGAAGAAAGCAGCTTTGACTGACTGCACAAGAAGCTCTTCGCTGTAAAGACGCCCCATTATTCTGAGACCGGGAAATCTGATTTGAAGAAGGGAATGCTGGAACTCCCAGCTGTTCTGGCAGACCACAGCATCTCGGTCATATTTTATACCTGGCGACTGCAAGAGAGCATAATGAGGCAGCAACTGGGGTCATAATTGAAGGGAAGGGAAAGAAGGCCTATAGGCAGTCCTTGACTGATTTAGCAATCGTCGTAATGTTAGAAATAAGGAGGCGGCGGGAGAAAAGACCGAAGCAGAGCTCAGTATTATCTGGAAGCTGCACCCCTTTGCTGTGGAATCCCTGCCCCCTAATACAACACTTTAAAGACTGGGCTGGGGTTATTCATTTTCAACTCTGGACATGCTCAGAAGCTTGGCTCAAGTTAAACCTTCAGGCCATGTGCGATCTATGGTGGCCCCAATCCAGCAAGTGTTGCAACCTTCCAGAATATCAGAAGCTGCTCTCAATATAGGATAGGAGAGCTGCTGTTTCTCCCGCCACCACCTTTTAATTTTAATTAAGTTAAAAGCTCATGTAGTGTGTCGGGGGGCAGGAGGAGGGGGGGGAATGTTGTCACAGCCAGAAACTGGATTGGAGGCAGTTTAATTAATTTAAAAGGGCCTGCTTGAACGGACACGTACGTTTGACTGTGCTGTGGGGTGGGCAGGTCAATGCAAGAGAGCCTCAGCCATGTTTGCCTCTCTAAGGAGGAGGGCAGGTTCCTTCTGCTCCCCGCTTCTCTGTGAGACAGCGTGGCAGAACATGAATGAGAGACCGCGATTCAAATCTCACCCACCCACTTGGCCATAAAGCTCACTGGGTGACCTTGGACCTGTCACTTACACGCCAGCCTGGCCTACCTCACAGGGTTGTTGTGAGGTTGAAGTGGGACGGGGGAGAACCTCATGCGCCACCCTGAGCTGCACAGAGGAAAGGCAGGATATAAAATAGGGGTGCCATTTAGACCCAGAAAACAGCAGGCTAGAGCCTTTGCCGAGGAGTATGGGAAATGTTCAAAGGATCATAGCAGCCATTTTAGCTCGGCTCTAATATACAGGGACGCGGGTGGCGCTGTGGGTTAAACCACAGAGCCTAGGACTTGCCGATCAGAAGGTTCGAATCCCCGCGATGGGGTGAGCTCCTGTTGCTCGGTCCCTGCTCCTGCCAACCTAGCAGTTCAAAAGCACGTCAAAGTGCAAGTAGATAAATAGGTACCGCTCCGGCGGGAAGGTAAATGGCATTTCCTTGAGCTACTCTGGTTTGCCAGAAGCAACTTAGCCATACTGGCCACATGACCCAGAAGCTGCACGCCGGCTCCCTTGGCCAGTAAAGCGAGATGAGCACTGCAACCCCAGAGTCGTCCATGACTGGACCTAATGGTCAGGGGTCCCTTTACCTTTACCTAATATACAGTAAGCCGACAACTTACGTGGGGGGGTTACGTTCTGGGGATCACGCTTCATGCCAAAACCATAGTCAAAACACATTGGGTGCAATGGCAGGTGGGATTGCCAAAGTCATTTTTCTTCTTCTTTTAATTACTCCCCCACCCACCCCCCGGCCATACCTATAAGGCTGAATGTGCAAGCTGCAGGTTTACTGTATGAAATATAAGCCATCATGGTGTAGCAGTTAGAGAATTGGACTTGGAAGCCGGGAGACCAAGGCTCAAATCCTTGCTGAGCTGTGAAGCTCAGTGGGAGATCTTGGGCCAGTCACAGTCTCTCGGCCTGACCTACCTTGCAGGGTTGTTGCTGTTGTGGGGATAAGGTGGGGAAGAAAAACTGTGCCACCTTAAGCTTAGAGGAAAGGTGGGATAGAGATGCAATTAAAAACAACACCACCAAATACAGTGTGTGTGTGTGTGTGTGTGTGTGTGTGTGTGTGTGTGAGAGAGAGAGAGAGAGAGAGAGAGAGAGAGAGAGAAAGAGAGTCTGACTAGATATTGTTTACAATATGAAATAATACTTGAGTGCCCTGTCACTCCTCTCCTCAAAAGATACCGTAATTATCTCTGCTGAGCCTTTGGGGGGCTTGTAAAAATGAAACCCAACCAACCTGGAGCTGCGTGTTTTTCAGCACGGATCTGGACCGCCTCGCCACGGGCACCTCCAGTAACTCGGAAGACACAGCCACATGACCGCTACAACTTGGGGTTAGTTGGTGTGTGTTTTTGTCTTCTTTCTTTAAAGGAAAAAAAGAAAGCTTCTACTCACTGGCCAGGAGATGGAAAGGGGAAGAAAACCCACCATATATGTAAATAATTTCAGCGCCAAAGGAAAACACACAGAAATCTGAACTTCTTTTCTGCTGGGAAATTTGTTTTTTATTTTTTGGACCAGGCTGCTTCTTGCGGGCGGCTGTTTCCAAAACATGTGGTTCCGTAGGCATGTTTGTGGATCTGCTCTTACGTTATGCGATACGATTTTGGGCAGATTTTGATAGCCGTGTATTTATTTTTAATGCATTATGAATTTAGACCTATAATCCACCCCAATCCTTTTGTGGCTCGGGGTGGCTGGCATGGCATCCGTTCTCATCATTGGCCTCTTCCTTCGTCCAGAGCTGACATTAAAACTTTACATTAAGGTGATTTTAAATAAATAAATACATTAACATTTACGGAATCCTCTGCTTGGGGAGGAGGCTCGGTTCTGTGAGCTATGCAATTCGTTCAACTTCAGCGAATTTGCATTATTTATTCCAGTTTTGCTAATGTGGGGTCCTGAAGCACTCCCCCCACCCCACTGAAAACCTTATTCACCCCACTCCTCAGCTTTCTAAAAATTTCAGCAGGCATCACATGCCTGCTGGAAAACCATGAGGACTATCAGCTTTGCCAACTGTTTTTGAGAGGGAATCTGAGGTTCTTAGGAAGCTGCATTCTCGATTCAAAAGCGCATTCAATGTTTTTTGAGGCATCCTACCACGCTTGGTGGGATATCTGTCCACTTTTCCTTGGAAATCTTTGTAGCAGATAATTCCACAGGCTTCCCTGGGTTGTTGTGTGTGTCCCCCCCCCCCAACCCACCCTGGTTTTCTTTCCCTTTTGGGGAGATTTTTCAAATATCTACATATATGATGGGTTTCCTCTTTGCCAGCAGAAATGCAGATCAGCCTTTACCTTAGCTGCTTGCTCAGAAGGAATGCAGCATTGCCAACCTCCTGCGATTTGAAACAATAAACAAAAACAGCATGGAGCAAACGATAGCAAGAACCTGGCTATGAAACCGTGACATTAAGTCAATTACGGAGCACAGGGAGAGCTGGCAAAGCTGCTACACTGCGGAAGAGGAAGGAAGCGAGAACCTTCTGAAAGCATGTGCTTTGTCGTCTGTTAGACCTGGGATAGGAAACCTGTGGCTCTCGAGACGTTGATGGACTACAGCTCCCATCATCCCTGGCTATTGGGTATGCTGGCTGGGGCTGATGGGTGTCGGAGTCCATCAGTGTCTTGCGGGCCCCCATTTCCCCATCTCTGCTTGAGATCAAACGCTCTGTAAGGCCTTGCAATAGCACTGCATGAATTTCTGTGTCACGACACTCGTGCACTCCCTGCAGCTGAGCACCGCACTGGCACTATTGCATTTAGGATCCCGACTCTTTTAATTCTAACGAGCCTGTTTTTTTCCTACAACGCAACTCCGCTGAAGAAACCTTATTTTGACGGAATTAGATAATGCTCAGCCTGCATAGATTTGCGCCTGAGAAAGCCGAAAATTATGAAGGAAGAAAGCTCGCTAGCTTTTGTTTGCGGGCGACATGAGCACCTGTTGCACAATCTCGGACGAGACATTTCCTCCCTGTGGGGCGGGAAAGGAGGAATACTTCTTTAGTGGTTGGGATCAGGGATAAGGGGCAGCCAGATCTGTGTGTCTCCAGTCCGCTTCAGATTCGCAGGTGTTGAATCATAACTCTGCTTTGTCCCGTTTTGCATTGTTCTATAAAAGCTTCAAGAAAGTTTAGGCATTTTACCCTTAGCAATGATGACAACAATAAATATGCTACAGGGTCTCCTGGTTAGAGAGTGAGCTTTCTGTACAAGCAACATTTCCACAAGTCCTCTTGCCTAGATAAATTTGCTAAGTGGAGGTTGGTGGACGATGCTAGAGATCTGCAGGGATTTAAGTATTGCACAAGATTACCAATCAACCTAATAACAACAATAATTAATAATAATAATTTTAGATGCACAGAACACTAAGGTTCCAGGGTTTCAGGGATGTGATCTGAGATGTCAAGTAGCTTTGGTCACCTTGTGTGGATTATGGAGCCCATCATCTCAAGCGCGAAAGACCAGGGAAAAGAGGTGTATCTTCAGCATAAAATGAAAGCTGTATAGTGAAGATGTCTTTTTCTATGCAAGACATACTTGCATACTTTGCATACTTGTGGGGACTTTACCCTAAAATATGCATTTTTGTATATGTTCTGGGATCTCTTGCCTGAGAGCAGGGCCATTGTTGGTGGGTGGCCCAGGGATCACAATCCCAGGGTCTTTTACTGGAGGTCCCCAATCTTCTACCCTTCCCAACCCACTTTTAATACCATAAGAAGAGCCTGCAGGATCAGGCCAATTGTCCATCTTGTCCATCATTCTGTTCTCACAGTGGCCAACTAGATGCATGTGGGAAACTGGCAAGCAGGAGCACAAGAGCAGTCCTCTCCCCTCCTGTGGTTTCCAGTAGAGGCAGAGCATAGCATTCATGGCTACTAGCCATTGACAGGCTGATCCTCCATGAATTGGCCCAACCCTCTTTTGAAGCCCTCCAAGCTGGTGGCTATCACTGCCTCATGTGGACATGAGTTCCACAGTTTAACTAGGCACTGTGTGAAGAAGGACTTTCTTTTATGTCTCCTGAACCTTCCAACATTCAGCTTCATTGGAGGTCTATGAGTTCTGGTGTTAGGAGACAGAGAGAAGAAGGTTTTTCAGTCTACTTTCTTCACGTCATGCATGATTTAATAAGTTTCTACTGTGTCATCTCTTGCCTTTTTGCTAAACTCAAAATTCCCAAATGCTGCAACCTTTCTTTGAAAGGGAATCACTCCATCTCCTTGATCTTTCCGGTTGTCCTTTGCAGAACCTTCTCCAGCTTTACAATACCTCTTTTGAGCTGCTTTTAAGCTTCCAAAGAAAAACCCTTTACTTATAAGGCAGCTGCAAAAAGTGCAGTGCTGGTGGGACCTCAGCCCAGCCTGGCCTTGTTAATTTCCCAGAGTCATCAAGACATGCCGATAAGAATATGCACATTTTAATGCAGGTATTTGTCATCAGACTGCGCTGTGAGTCCTTTAGCAATGTCTCTCCTGGAAGGAGCGAGATGAAAATCTCTTTATGAGATTTAAGGAGCGCGGCATGTGTTAGTAAGTTGCGTGGGGAGACTTGTGGCCAGCTTCCGATGGTTCCTTGAAGAGTCCTTTTTTGCGGGCGGCTGAATCAGAGAACTGTAACCCTAAAATGTAACTCACAGAGGTCACTGCCAAATGCCTTTCTGGCTGCCTCTGCAGTCAGGAATTGGCATTTGCCAAGGATTTCTTGACGTCACTGCTGGTTACAGGGTCCAGAAAGGGGGTGTTTTGTGTTTACCACTTCGCCTTGAAGGAGCTCAAATATCAAAACTGAAATTATGCAAGCAGATAAAATCTCTGGCATTCCTCCTTTGCCTGACCAGTCTGCATGCTTGATTCTGAACTCAGAAGTTTTGATTCCCCCACACACACCCTAAGAACCTCCTTTTTGCCAGTTTCTTGTAGACATCTGGCTTGCCTCTGTGAAAACAAGATGTTGGGTTAGATGGGCTCATCCAGCAGGATCTTCTTATGTCCCTGTGATCACATTCTCCATTCCCTTCCTAGCAACGGGCAGATATGTGGTAGATTCGTTTCTTGATCTCAGCCAGGTAGATCCTCAGTGCTATCTAGTCCAGGCTGAGTCTTCTGAGGAGTGTTCCAGCTGATTTTGTTTCTGAAAACCAGAGGCATCCAAACTCTGCCCTCTGCGCTTTCTCTCTAGAGAGACGCTCTGGTACCAACCTGTCTATTTTTATTTTCTGTCTCCCTTCTGACATCCTTCCTCTTTCCATTCTGACTGGCCTAGGAGGTATTATTCAGCAGGCAATCTCCCTGCATTAGGGGTGGAAGGATCCGTCCATTTTGCTTCTCTCCGTTTTTCATTTTTCCAATAATTAGTTCAGTCCACCACATTTCTGCAGCAATTTGTGATACTTTAAAAAAAATTCTCTTAAAAATCTGTAGCATTTTGTGTGAATTTCTCCTAACAAGCACATTTTTGTGTATAGTTTGGACTAATGTACTATACATATTTTTGCAAGTGCAAAATTGCATTTTTGCAAGTCATTTTTCTATATTGTTTTCACCAGTACTTTCATTTTTATGCACACTTTCCACTAATATGTGCATTTTTTAAACATTGCCTGGTTGGAGAACTGCATCACCAAAAAGATGCTGACGCAGATGCCTCTTGTTACCAGTATTTGCTATAATTATTTTGACTTTTGCATGCTTCTTTCCAGTCTTTCTCTTTCTCAGAACAATGGTCAGGTCCTGTTTTGCACCGTTTGATTGACTTACAAACTGGGACTCTGGCCTCCCTGCCAGTCACAGAGAAGGTGCCGGAGGGGCTACCATTTTTCTGTTTACAAAGAACCTCCTTTTATGCTTGCCGTTGTTGATTTGAGCTCTCTTATAAGATGCATCTCCTTCACACGTCTATAAGCAGATATTTTACTTCACCCGTAAATCTGATAAGAATTGTCTCCAGGTACCATTCTTTTTCGTGTACAGTGGTACCTCGCAAGACGAATGCCTCGCAAGACGAAAAACGCGCAAGACGAAAGGGTTTTTCGGTTTTTGCGTTGCTTCGCAAGACGATTTTCCCTATGGGCTTGCTTCGCAAGACGAAAACGTCTTGCGAGTTTGTTCCCTTTTTTCTTAAAGCCGCTTGAAGAGGTGCAGTTGCGACGGACCGTGCTTCGCAAGACAAAAGAATCGCAAGACGAAAAGACTCGCGGAACGAATTAATTTCGTCTTGCGAGGCACCACTGTATAAGACGAGGTTTTTTCCTGTTAAAATAATGTTTAAAAAATTGGGGTCATCTTATACATGGGCAGTTCAGAGTGGGGACGGGTGATTGGTTGTTGCCGCAAGTAGGAGGTTGTTTGTGGCGATTGTTCTGGTGATTGGTGGCTGCGGCGAGGGCTGCTGTCGATTGGCTGTTGTTGTGTCAATTGGGCGGGCGATTGGCGGCTGCTGGTGGCGAGGGGCTGACTATTGTTGGCTTCTGCAACGTGTGCTACTGGCAGGATTGGCCAGGCAATTCCCCCCCCCCCAAAAAGCTCAATAACTCAGGGCAATCCCCCCCAATTTTCTTAATTTTGAGTCCCCCAAAATAGGGGCCGTCTTATACATGGGGGCATGTTATACACGGAAAAGTATGGTAAGCAAAAAAGAGAGAGAAGTGTATCCAGTAGCCACGGATACCTTCCAGAAAGCCCCCTCTGTGTCTAAAATCCTACCTGGAAATCAGAATCATTTGTCGATATGTGTATTCCCCAATTGGATTCAGAGCAAGACCCTGATTTATCCCACCAATGGCAGGCCTGGAAAAAGGCTGCATGTAAGTGGTTTGCGGACCTATTCATTGACCATAGGTTCCAGCGCATAAGCTTTAGATTAAACCCATTTATCATAAGCGAGGCCGGGACACAAGGGGTCGAAGGTCTCAGGCTTCGCTAACGAATTAATCTGGGTATCGCATTCTGAGCGCATGCTGGCCTGCACAGGTTGGGGCTTGAAAGGCTGCTTGTTTCAAAATCCTAGGGTTAAGATGGAGTGTCCCTTAAGACCTCTTGACTGCCCTATAATCACAGTTATAAGAAGAGCGCTTGACAAGTGGATGAAAAGATAGATGCTCTCCCTGTCTTTCTCTTTCTCTCTCACACACACTTCCAATTATAGAGAGGTTAAGGTGTTACTTGCATTTGCCTGCCCCTTCATAATGTAAGTTCCCTAAACATTATACAGCTGCTGCTGCTACTGCTGCTTCATCTTTGGTGATCACTTGTAGCTGAGTAAGATTGTCTTCCATAAACACGGTTTTAACAATGAGTCCGTAAGTGACTGTGGAGGCCAATTCTGGATCCACACGTCCTTCCACAGTGGGGACATTGGTTTCTGGGCCAATCCACGGTGTGGATTTGCCAAGCGTGCCTTCCTCTTAGCACGTATCTCCCTTGAGTCCTGAGTTCGAGAGTCTTCAAAGCCCATGACACCTTTGGTAAAGGCTGTTCTCCGATTGGAGCTCTCGCAAGCGTTTCCCAATTGTCAGTGTTTATACTACATTTTTTTAGATTTGCCTTGAGACAGTCTTTAAACTTCTTTTGTTGACCACCAGCATTATGCTTTCCATTTTTAAGTTCGGAATAGAGTAGTTGCTTTGGAAGGCGATAAGCAGGCATCCACACAACATGACTAGTCCAATGAAGCTGATGTTGAAGAATCATTGCTTCAACACTGGTGATCTTTGCTTCTTCCAGTACACTGGTATTAGTTGTTATACAGCAGTTAGGTTTAAAGCAGAAATAAAAGTGCAACACAGAAGAATGTAGATAAATTCAGTATAAAAATCACACATAAAGCAGAAAGTTTGAAATCTTTGTTAAGCAGCCTGATCAACTAAAAATCTTCCAGCTGCCATTAAAACAAGGACAAGTGGTATCGAAACGGTCTTTTAAGTTTCGAAGTGGTATTTGAAAAGTCCTGAAGTGTTGGGGTTTTTTAAGAATTGATGTATGTAAATGAAGCATAGAGCTGGCTTGTAGCTCTGTGGAACATACCTGGGGCAAATGCTTAAAATGTCCAGCTATGATCAGAGCCGTTTAAAGTTGCCTTGAGATGTTCTATGCCAGCGACCCCCAACCATTTGTGGGTTATGTACTGTATGCAACACTCATTTTCACAGAAATCAGGGGACAAGGGTCCATTTCAATCTCAGACAACAGGCTGATTTGCCCCAGTTCCTGAGTTCATTTCATTTAATCTGGTGTCACCCAGGAAAGTAAACTGCTGAATATTTGCAATGTACCAAAATGTGGCACAACAGCTTCAAAAGCAGTTGCAAGCGTGCGCACACACAATCTTGACATTTCCCCCCTCTCAGTGTGTTTGCGAATATTCCTGTGTGACAGAAATATTGGCAGGCTTTTAGCAGCTTTTACAAGTGTGGAGGAGCGATGACGAGTGCATCCTTTAAAAATGATTAGGGCAGATGATTTGGAGGTGGGAGATCTTTGTTTTGCAACCAGTTAGGCTGTGCAAGGTGAGAAGGGCTTTATCACAGGACTGGGGTAGCCATTGATGGTTTCGGACTCCAGGGGCTAGTTCTCTTTGAGTTGTGCCTTGCATTGTGCCACTACAGGTCAGAAGGGGTTCATGGTATGGACTGCTCCTCCATGCAAAATGGCAACTCTCTGCTTGTTGAAAGCTGTTATGCTGGAATTTCTTCACCCAACGTGGGGCTTGAACCCACAGCCCTCAGATTAAGAGTCTCATGCTCTACCGACTGAGCTATCTAGCCTCGGACTATGACTCCCATCAGCCCTGACTTTAGCCCTGCTGGCTTAGGCTGATGGGAATTGGAGTAGAACAACTTTCTTGCAGGCACCTGGTATATAGGTTGCCCGTGTGCAAATCCGCCGTTATAAGGAGGAGAATGGCAAGCTTTCAGTTTCAGTCCTAATTGCTGAAAGTGTAGGGCAGTTTTGTCTTTTGGAGTTTTATCTCTGTCTCAACACTTGGTTGCTTAATGAAGAGCCCTTGACGCTTTGTTGCCTGGGGAAGAGAGAAGGGAACGCTATTGATTTTGTTCTCTTTTTTAATGCTGGCTTTTATCCTCCCGAGTTTTCCTCTGGAAGGAAAAGGAGCTAGATGACAGACCTGAATCCCCCTCCCCTTCAAATTGTTGAAGCAAAACAGGCCAGGAAGGTAAAAACCTTGAGAGAAGCATTGGCGATAGCAGTGGCAGAAAGAGACGAATCAGGGCTGAGTAGCTGGCCACATCTGGATGATGTGATGAACTGTTGTTTAGTGTAGCACTCAAACACAACCAGTTATTTAGAATGAGCCAAGGCAAGTCTTGGACTCATGTGCTCCCCTTGACTCCTCCAGCATGGCCATGAGTCGGGAAGCTCTCACTTCTGTTTTTGATTGACTACAGTTTAATGTTGCATCTGAGTACTAAACTGTGGTTAATCTTAACTGTGCACAAGCCAATTTAATAACCCATGCTTTGTAAGTTGACTTGGAAATAAAGGACTCCTTCAAATAAAACTCCATAAAGTCGAGGGTGCGACCACACTATTCTGTCTATCCCTTCGTAACAAATGACTACTGGTAAGGCCCTCTTATCCTCCATTAGTATGTCCAATCCCCTGGCTGGCCTTCAACACACGAGTCTCCCAGATCTGTTCAGGAACAGCATCCTCTCTCATTCTTACACTAACGTTTTCAAGTGGCCTAATCGGTTGTGACTTTTCCTTTGAGCAAACCGGCCATTGGTTCCTAAAGCACAGCCAGCTCCCTTAAAGGCTTGGAGTCACTGTCGTTGCTTGTCAAGCAATATGTAACTAGATGGAATATTTTTAGCTCAATCAGCTCAGGCCTTTTCCTCCTTTCCGCTTTTCTTGGAATGTAACATTTAGCAGATTCATTGGGGAGATCAGGGGTAGCCTTCCAATGATGCTGGACTCCAAAGCCCATGATCCCTGACCATTAGCCTTGCTGCTGAGGCTGATGGGAATTGGAGTCCAAAAACTTGTGACGAGCCACAGATTCCCCACCCCTAAATTAATCCTGTTTTTTTAAAAAACAACGCATTTAAAAAACGCATGCACATAAGTGTGCTTTTTAAAATGCATGTATGAGTGGAAGTAATGCACAAAATGCATTATGTTGCAGGAAAATGCATGGCAAAAATTCCTATATTTGGCAGAATTGAGTACAAAAATGTGCATGGGAGAAATTTGCACTAAAATGCTGGTGAATTTTCCTGAGGACTTTTGAAAATGGCAAAGAGGTGTGGAAACGTGGAGAAGCGAAACTGCAGTTGAAAGGTTTACGCATGCCATCCCTGGGCCAGGGCTCACCTGAAGTTCCTACAATGAACGTGATGCTGCTTTTGGCTTTCTTCCCAGTGCCATAGAAAATAAGACAACGCCAGGAGGTGACACGTGGAAGGGTCAAAATGCAGGCTGGTGACATATGGGGAAATTGCAGCGTTCCGCTGAAACCAGCGGTTTACCAGTAGAAGGGGCACAGAAGCGCAAAGACGCCCTGAGGGTTCTCCAGGAAAGCTTTCCGGGCATCAAATTAGATCCCTTTTTAAAATACCTTTAGAAATAATTGAATGACTCATTTTGGAGCAGGTGGGCGAGAATAAAATAGCAGCTGCTGCAAACCCTCCTTAATTGTAGAAGTTCGCAAAGGTTGTGGAATGAGTTTTAGTCCGTCCTGGATTAAACACTGCAGATTCCTGCAACCAGCAAGCTATATTATAGTGAGTGAGAAGGTGGAGCAGGCAACAGGACAGGGATGTTTTCCAAAAGCAAAGCAAAACAAAAAAACCCTGCAGAAGGTTACAGCGGACAAAGAGCTTTTCCGAATTCCAAGATCTCATTTTTCTCTACTTTTCTGCTACTTTTTTTTAAAAAAGAAAACAATGGCAGCTTATTTCCTTTCAGAAAATAGCAGAAAAGGATGTCGCTGCCTCCTCCTCTTTAAGGAACAAAAAGATCTGCAATCTCAAGAAAAATAGATTTGTTTGGGAGGGCTATTTATAAAGGAGATCTGTCCCCAGTAGGTTGGAACAGGTTTGTTTTCAGTTATTTACTGCACTTATTTGTCGCTTTTTAAATTAAACTCAAAGCGACTTAAATAAGGCATCCCACATGGAGCTATAGTAGGGCTCTCAGGTAACCGGTCAGAGCTGCTTTCAATGAAGTTTTAATTCTATAATGGGAAAGGACTTTTTAAAAAAAAACTTGGGGATGGCACACTACTGGTGGGTGTGGCAACAGGTGTGACTCTTTGTACAGGAGGCTGTGCTCATTAGGACCACGACAAAGGCGGAGCACATCTCTCCATCCTTCATCCAGGCAACTGAGAAACACCCTCACGATCCAAGGTGACATTTGACCATGCAGAAGCACTTGACAAGAGTTCCCAAGGGCCGGTCAGAGGGGTCTGGGGGCCATATTTTGCCCCTGAGCCTGAGGTTCCCTATAAGGCAGAGATAGGGCCTGAGACACTACAGCCCTGTTCCAACCCAGAAAGCCTGAACCATTGGTGGGTAAGCAGGCACTCTTGGGGTGACAAGAGCAGTATTTCCAAGCTTGGGAATATGATTATAATTATTATTATTTGGAGCGTGTTCATCAGGTTCACCTTGAGTACAAGGCAGGCCTTATGGCCCTCAAATTGTTCCTTTACAGCCAGGCAGGGGAATCTGTGACCCTCCAGATATTCGTGGACTTCCAATTCCTGTTGTCCCAAGTCAGCCTGGCTTATGGTCAAGAAGGATGGGAGTCACGGTCTGGCAGCACCTAGAGGGCCACTGGCTCCCCAGCCCTTCTCATAACAGAGGCAGCGACCGCCATCTGTGCTGCAGAGGGTGTTCAGGGGAAGCATCCATGGGGGTCCCACAGCTCACATAAGCCCCCTCTCCAAGCAGTGCTGCTTCCCTCCCTTAGAGCACCTGTCAGGGAACTGCCATCAGCTTAGAGGCGAGAGGTGGAAGGGCAGTTGTGTTATAGGGAACCTCTGAAGATCTTGCGAAGCAGTTCCTCCTCTGGCGAGGAGGGAAGGAAGTGCAGGGGCCAGGAGATGCTAGGGAGAGCCTCAACACGAAGCCTGAGCAAGCTGGAGAGGAGGGAAGCACCCCTTTGCCAGCGCCCACTCTGCGCAGTAGGTTTCGGCGCAGAGAGGGGAGGAGAAGGATGGGGGTCATACGGCTGTTATGCTGGGGGAGGTACAAGGACTGGCCACTCTCAGATTCTGCTAGCGACTGAGCTAGACATGAACTTGCGACGCTCTTCACTGTAAATATTTTGGACTAATAGTAAAGCTGGAAAAGACAGGTCAGAGTCTTGCCTGTTTGCTCTCGAGCAACCACTTCACCACCTGACAGCACCCAAGCCCTTGAGGGGCAATGCCAGCAGGAATTGTGCTTTGTGCGCCCAGGTTCAAGCAGCCCAGGCAAAGGATGCCTTTCTCAAGGACAGCATTGCTTTAGACCGGGCACCAAATGTGTGTTCGTGTTCTTTTTAAAAATTTGAAGTTAGATGTTGATTTTTAGCTTTTTCTAACTTTACTACTAAGCCGTCTTGTTTTTTCACTTTATTGAGTGGGTGGTTTGGTTTTCTGTTTTCTGTTCCTGTATGCTGGCCTGTCGTCTGATTTTTTCTCTTCTGTTCTCTCTTTAGAAAAGTGTTATAGCCATTTTATTAAACACACACACACAACCCTGCCTCTAATATCTTGTGCCAGTAATCTGAGACCCCTGCTTGGCACGCTGTGCTTATTATCCTTTCTCACAAATAGATAATGGGGAGTGGGGAAAGGACAGGAAATAGGCAGATGTTGTTGTATTGCCAGAGGGGATGGATGGATGACAGGTAGGGAGTCGTCTAAAGATGGCTTGTCAACATGCACTGTACAAAAACAACCATCTCCCCCAGCTAAAGAAGGGGTGACATTGCTTGCAGAAACCTTTGGGAAATTTATGCTGCTGGGTCTTTGACTGTTCCCAGTGTGGGAGCAGCGCGACTCTTGCATGGCCACTGTGGGAGGGATGCCCAGTGCACCTGGGCGATGCCGTTTCCGCTTGCCTGTTTTCTTTTTCTCTTCCACAAATGGCTCGCCTGTCCAAAAATGACAAGTGAGCCAGCAGGATGGGCTTCAGTATTGTCTGGTTGAGCATCCAGTGACGGCTGCTCTCGATGTCAGGGTCTGTGTCTGTAAAGTTTCTGTGGGTTTTTTTTTAATTTTTGGAACTAGCTGATACCTTTCCTCCCCCTCTTGCTTTGCAGAGTAAATCAACTCATGATGCCTCCAGCCTCTGTGAAAGTCTAAGGCGGTGAGTAAACCAAAAGAGATGTGTGCATCTTCTGTGTGTGTGCAGGCTGGAAGGTGGTTGCTGGGCCTTTGGGCTGATGTGTTGAAGGGGAGCTAAATGTGTTGAAGGGGAGCATCTTCAAATACCCGAAGGGCTGTCACATGGAAGAGAAAGCAAGCTTGCTTTCTGCTGCTCCAGAGGGCAGGATCTGAGCCAACGGATCCAAAATGCAAGGGAGGAGATTCCGACAAAACCTTAGGAGTGTATTGGCTGTTTGCCTTAATAAACATTGATTGATTGACAAAACCTTAGAAAGAAGAACTTTCATATCTCTATCTCCATATCTATAATCTATATCTATAATCTATATCTATAATCTATATCTATATCTATATCTATATCTATATCTATATCTATAAAAAAGGTTAAGGACCCCTGACAGTTAAGTCCAGTCACGAACGACTCTGGGGTTTCGGCGCTCATCTCGCTTTACTGGCTGAGGGAGCCGACGTTTGTCCACAGACAGTTTTTCTGGGTCATGTGGCCAGCATTACTGAGCCGCTTCTGGCGAACCAGAGCAGCGCACAGAAACTCCGTTTACCTTCCCGCCGGAGCAGTACCTATTTATCTCCTTGCACTTTGAGGTGCTTTTGAACTGCTAGGTTGGCAGGAGCAGGGACCGAGCAACTGGAGCTCACTCTGTCGCAGGGATTCAAACTGCTGACCTTCCCATCGGCAAGCCCTAGGCTCAGTGGTTTAGACCACAGCGCCACCTGCGTCCCCATCTATATCTATATTTTCATTTTTTTCTGATAACAATTTTCATATGCTTACATATCAAATCTAAATTTGCATTGATTGACTCCCCCCCACCGATTTCCATTCCCCCTCTTTATTTTTCATGCATCTAATTATATTTCCACTTAATTTCAAGTTATTTTTCACATCATAATTCCACCTTCAGTTCATAAATTCTACAAGAATCCTGCTAATGCTTCCACATTTTTCCAGTGCTCTTTAAAATAATCTATTAAAAAAATTCCCCGTTCATTATTACACTTTTTCTTCATCTTGGTGCCTGATCTTACCCAGAAAGTTTTGCCATTTCAGCAAAGTCTATCACCTTAGTCCTCTTCTTTCATTGGTACGTCCTCTTCTTTCCACTTCTGGGCAGAAAGAAGAACTTTCTGACAGTAAGAACTGTTTGACAGTGGAAAACACCACCTTCAAAGGTGGTGGACTCGCCTTCACTGGAGGTTTTTAAACAGACGTTGGATGGCCATCATGATTCTCTAGCTGTGATTCCTGCATTACGGGGGTTTGGACTAGATGACCCTCGGGGTTCCTTCCAGCCCTACAGTTCTATGATTCTGTGATTGTCTGCAGAGAGAGTCCTATGCCCGCAGCCTGGGTAGACACCTCCATTTACTCTGCAGCCAGTGCATGCCTGCTCCTGGTTTGTGAAGCCATGTGCGCACGACATTAGCCACAATCCAGATGTCTTGTAGGGTGTTTTGTTTTGTTGAGTAATGTTGCATTTGTGGGCATTTACCCTAAAAACAGCTTTGATCTGATTTGAAAACATAAACCATATATGAAGATATCCACGCTGCCTCTCAACTGACTGAGGGCGGCTCAGAAACACATCTGACCGTAGAAATGTGTACAATGACATGCAAATGTGAATTGAAGGGCAGCTGGGGATGGGGGTGTGGGTGTGTGGATCTTGCAGTGTTTTAAGCCATTAATGTGCACATTGCCTAAGGCAGCCTTTCTCAACCTGTGGGGTCCCCAGATGTTGCTGAACTACAACTCCCATCACCCCTAGCTAGCAAGGCCAGAGCTCAGGGATGATGGGAGTTGTAGTCCAACAACATCTGGGGACCCACAGGTTGAGAACCGCTGGCCTAAGGCTTCCTTGCGGCCAGGAAGCCTGTGAAACCACAAGGCGGAAGTGTTTGTGTCCATAAAGCTTTATAGGGCATTGAAAAATTCGGATGAGTGCGGATTTTGAAGGCTTGGCTCCTTTGATTTGTGCATATTCCTTTCAGAATGACAAAATGAGAAATGTTTGGCTTTAAAGGTATGCTGAATTGAGTTGCTCCTCTATCCATGCATTGGAAATGCAGTGGGTTTGAGTAGGCAGACTTCAAGGCTCCCCTCAGTGATTCTTAAATTGAAGAGAGCATTCCTAGAAGGAAGCAGCGAAAGGCTGCACAGGGCATCTACTGGAGTCATAAAAGGAATCCGGCCATCCCAGTAGGAGCCTTTGCACAATCCTATTAAGTAGCTCTTACAGTTGCGATTAAATTTAATCGTATGAACACCAAGGGATTCATTTGACAGTCCTTTTAGTCTTTTTTAATCACTTTAGGTACATTATTAGGCAAACAGGCTTTCCAAGTGTATTAGTAGCTCAGCAGCCCCTCCATTTTTAATACAGAAAATGCCACTTCAGAGGGAGCAGTTAGGCTCTAGAAGTGGAAGCGGGCATTTTTACTTTTCCCCAGCCTGCCATTTTCCTGCTCCAAATCCCCACCTCCAAGTCCACAATGGCTTTTCCCACTCTGGGGGTCCAAAACTGGGTGAGCCCCTTGCTTCCCAATCCCAAAATGTGGCTTTACCTGTATTGCTTAAATAATAGTTTCATTGCATATATTTGCATGCAGCAAACCATTGCATATTTGGGCATGTAACAAACCATTGCATATGTTTGCATGTAAAAAGCCGCTTGGCGATTTCCCCTGGGGGGGGGGAACTTGTCTGGTCTTACAGCACATAAGTGGGAGCATCACATGACTTATAGCTGTGGGGAGTTGTAGGCCCTTCTCTGAAGCTAAGCTGATCTGGGACTAGTCAGTTCCTGGATGGAAGGTCACCTGGGAATGCCAGTGTTTGCCAGCTTGAGCTCTCTCACAGCACAGACAGGATGTGACTGTTGTAAAATAAATCGAGAGAGTCACAATTTAATTACAGGTTGTCACTCATTGCTAGAAGAAAATGCCATGTTCACTCTTTAATTTTGCAAGAACAGACTAGATCAGAAGAACTTAATATTTTGGCATTGTAGTGTGTTTAGTAAGGGCCTGATCGGAACAGATCCATGTCCTAAAAAATTGCTTTGTATCTGAAGCAGCTATAAAGGAAAATTAAGCCTAAGACTTATCACCGCTTACAGCCGTGTGCCGTCATGAGGAACAGGAGAATAAAACCCTGTTTAGGTAACTTCCAAGTCTTGGGCTATCTGAGTTGATATAATTGCCCAAGCATGGAGTTTTAAAATCCTACATTGAAACCAGGAATGAAGTCAGGCCCATACCATCCTCATGTATTTCCGTCTTTACAAATACAGTGGTCCCTCAGGTTACAGACACCAGTGGCGTAGCGTGGGGGGTGCAGGGGGGGCGGGCCGCACCGGGCGCAACATCTGGGGTTAGGGCAAATCCATGGGTTAGGGGGCGCAAATCCACGGGTTAGGGGGCGCAAATCCACGGGTTAGGGGGCGCAAATTACTTGCCTTGCCCCGGGTGCTGACAACCCACACTACGCCACTGACAGACACTTCAGGTTACAGATGCTTTAGGTTACAGACTCCGCTAACCCAGAAATAGTACCTCGGGTTAAGAACTTTGCTTCAGAATGAGAACAGAAATCGTGCAGTGGCAGCGGGAGGCCCCATTAGCTAAAGTGGTACCTCAGGTTAAGAACAGTTTCAGGTTAAGAACGGACCTCCAGAACGAATTAAGTTCTTAACACAAGATACCACTGTAAGCAAATTGCTTGATGCAGCAGACTTCCATAGAAAACAACTGAACCTGTCTTCCCTTGCTTACTTCTGGCCCAGTTCTGCAGCCTGTTGGATTATGGCCACACATATTCCCGTTAGTGGTCCGAGCTAATACACATCCAACTGTCTCCCTTGCTCTGAAAGCTTGTGTGTCTCCTTTCTTCCACGCTAACAACTTGTCTTTGTTCCCTTCCGCACAGCTGACGTCCCGGATGATGAAGGAAAGCTTTTGTGAGCTCCGGCAGCCGCCGAACCCCAAAACGAGCACCTGCAGGAGACGCCCTCCCCCCCCCCCGGATCCACCCTTCCCGGAACATGGAGCCGCGGAAAATTCATCCCGGGGAACCAACTACACAGCGACATGGTGTTACTTCAGCCAGAGGAGAGGGGGAGTCCGTCGGAGCACATCTCAACAGACGTGGAGTCCTGTGCTTTTGCGGTCTTGCGTAAAGAAGATCTCCCGTCTCCCCTGCTCCAGAGGGAAGGGACCTTCCTGGCTGGCATCTTTCCCAAAAAGAAGTCACTTGGAGGACCGGTGTACAGCTTTGCTTTCGGCTCCATGAAGATGCTCCCTTGGGTCAACGGCGAAGACTCCCTGCCCCATTGAACACACTGCTGCTCTTGCCATCCATCTCTTGTCTACATCCAAAGGCATCATCCTAGTTGGAGAAGCAGAGCCTCGGCTTTGGGTTGTGAAAGCCAAGATCCGTTTTGTATTATTGAATCATGGCATAGGACACTTTCTGCAGGAGGTCAAAAAGATTGGACCGGCTGGGCACATTCACATACCTACATATATATATTTAATTTAAAGGTGTTCTTTGCACTAGCAGGAAGCTGCTGGAGCTACCTCAAGGCCACTGCAGGGTTTGGTCTTGGCCAGGAATTTGGTGTTTTAACTTTCTACTGGGGAATCCAAGCGTAATTTCAAGCCCTTTGAGGGGCGGGGAGAAGCAACAGAGAAAGAGGCGGCGTGGGCAGCTTTAGCCGAGAACGTTACCTACCTACTGATGGTCCTCCGGGTCAGAAATGAAGCTGCCCAGAGTGTCCGTTTCTTTAAATGCAAGTGAATGTGAGATAGTTGTTGCTTTTGAGTCAAGGTCAGGTCGAAGAAGAATTGCTGTTTCCTGTTGGAGTCAAATGCTATGGGAGTAGCTTAATGTTGGGGAATGCTTTGGAGGGAGTAGGGCAGGCTGCGGCGGAGCCACAGTGATCCCGCCCAGATCCCAAAATCTCCAGCCTCTGCTGTTCCAAGAAATTGGTGTTTTCAGAAAGAACCTGATTGGCTCCCAGTAGCGCCTGTCAACTCACTCAGAGAAGCAGAAAGAACGTGAGGGTTAGCAGCAGGGGCGATTCCTGCTGTGTTGGATTTAACATCAGCACATATAGTCAGGAATATTGCCTGCCACCTCTAGCAAGGGCCAGGAGGGTAGTGACTCCTATGGGGGTTCGAGGCTCTGCTGAAAGGTTGTAGCACCTTGGGAGACGAAAGGCCTGCCAAGTTGCATGGTAAAAAGGGTAAAGGGACCCCTGACCATTAGGTCCAGTCGCGGACAACTCTGGGGTTGCGGCGCTCATCTCGCTTTATTGGCTGAGAGAGCTGGCGTTTGTCCGCAGACAGCTTCCGGGTCATGTGGCCAGCATGACTAAGCCACTTCTGGCGAACCAGAGCAGCGCACGGAAACGCCGTTTACCTTCCCGCTGGAGCGGTACCTATTTATCTACTTGCACTTTGACGTGCTTTCGAACTGCTAGGTGGGTAGGAGCTGGGACCGAGCAATAGGAGGTCACCCTGTCACGGGGAATCGAACCGCCGACCTTCTGATTGGAAGCCCTAGGCACTGTGGTTTAACCCACAGCGCCACCCACGTCCCTAAGTTGCATGGTACATGGTGCCAATTCTCCACGACAGATCCCTGATAGAAGTGTCAGTCCCTTCAACTTCCTGTTGTTGGCGCTACAAGCTTTCTGCAGCCGAGTGGGGTGGTGGAGACAAGCAAGCTAACTCCACACACACATAGAGACCGCAAGGGTCGGAGGGCAAACTTCTGGAGCAGGGAGCCTCTTCTGTGCATGAACCCCTGAGGATGAGGGCTCCAAAATGCTCAACAGGAATAGCAGCAGCGGGTGGGTTTGTGTAGGACATTTGTCCTTCACCTGTTTACTTGACTCAGATGTAGAAAGCTACAGGCACATAGGAAGCAGCTCTCCAGAAGAGGCCTAAAAAATACAAAGCAAAGAGACAGTGGAACTAGGTTTACTGTTTATTATACGCACCCACTTTTGCATTGGAAAGCTATGAGCCAGCTCTGGGATTAGGCCGAACTTATTTGCCAGACAGAATGGTGCAGTGGCAGGGAGAGCATAGCTGTCAGGGCCTGGAGGGGAAGATATCACCATGGTCTGAATTTCAGCCGCAGAAGAACATTAAGAAAAAGGTGCGCTCTCAGAGCATAAATCAGGTCGAAGCATCAACACGCAAGATGGGAAAGTAATCTTGACCTCCACCCTCATCATCTCCCCGCATCTCCTCAAATGTTCCACCTTTCACCCTGCCTCTCACAGCCGGGCTTTTGTCATTTGCTCCGTCCTTTTCCCCCCCGTCTTTCTTTCCTTGTAAAGAGACACTTAAAAACAATCGCTTTGGCAAATGGTGAAAGGGATGGAAATGTGACGTACGTTTTCTTGTTATACAAGGCAGGACTCGAACCAGTTTTCTGATTTTCTTTCAGAAGCAAAACAAAAACAAATAAGATGAAAAATGGCTATTTTATATTTTAAAGAGCAATGAAGTTGATTATGGATCTCAGAGTATAAGAAGAATTAAATATAAATATATGCATTATGTAAATTAAGAAATAAAGCTATTTAAACACTTCGTGCCGGCTTTCATCTCTCGCTCGGCTGCCTGTCGGGAGACGCAGGTTCCAGGTGAGACAGCGGCTTTGAAGGAAACCGCGGGTGTTTCTCCTCCAACAGCGCTTACAGCCATGCCTGTGCAGAGATCGGAAGAGACTTGCTGCAAACAAGTAGGGCCGGCCCACGCAGGAGGCAAAGCAGGGCAACTGCCTCGGGCGGCGGGATTCACAGGGGCAGCAGATCCGGGCTCTAAGGAACGTGTCTCCTGCTGCTGCCGCAATGGCAGCAACACCTGTGATGTGCTCCTTGGAAGCTGGGTCTGCCTCCTCCTTGTCAGCACCCCCCCATGCCACCTCTGTAGCAGCATCTTGGCAAATAGGAGGCACTGCTGGTCTCTCACCGCTAGGAAGGAAATGGGTGGGGCTGCCATCTGGGTTCACCTGGGCTCTGCTTGTGCGATTCAGGGTGGGTCCCTTACCCCCACTACAACAGCCCTTAATTCTCAGTAATGATGGCACCGGGGAGCGTTCTATAAGTGGGGAGCCACCGCAGAAAAAGCCAGTTCTCATGTTGCCACTGTCCGGGCCCCTCCTGGAGGTGGCACATGGATAAGGGCCTCAGATGATGACCGCAAGGTCTGGGATAATAATAATAATAATTTTTTATTTATACCCCGCCCTTCCCGGTTCAGAAAACCGGGCTCAGGGCGGCTAACAACAAATTTAAAACACTTAATTGATGCAACAAAAAACAGCATAAAATACGGTATAAAATGTGAATAACAATAAATTCAGAATTCAAAAATCAATTTAGGGGGAAATCAATAGAGAAATGGGGCCGTTGATATGATCCAATGCAACTCTTGTTGAGATTTGTGTTGCCATAGCTGGGCTCAGATCATCGGCCTCTAGACCGCTTAGCGTTGTCACCCTGACTGTTTTTGTCAGCTACAGAGAGATTAGCCTTAGGGCTAAATGACTTGTTACAGTGTGGATGGTTCTACTCGCATTCAGGCAGATTCTAGTAGAAGCCGCCTGCAAACGGGGGAAGTCAGTGACTGACATGTGGGTGGGTGGGTGTACATGTGTGTTTATCAGCGCAAAGATGTTAGAGGAGGGTGAACCTTGCATGCACACTCCTCCCCCCCCCCAATTCAAGCAATGCATCTTCAGGCAAATGCACATGTGCCCAGGCATGGCAGAATTCCCTGAAGCTTCCAGGCATGGACGATTCATCCTCTCAAATCAATTCGGCTGCCTGACACACCGTCTCTGCAGGAACAACCCCCATACAGACTGCCAGTTGCCAGAGGCCACGACCACCCCCTTCCATTTGCAGAACCAATTTGCAGAATTTATAACAAGGCACAGCTCAGAGGCGAGCTTCGGGGGAGGGGGTGAGCCAGGTCACATCCGAGGGCTTTTAATGGGGGCATAGCCTTTTAATAATGTGCTTAGGCTGGCTTTTGACATCTCTCGCGAACGACAGGGAACGCCCACTGCAGGAACCTTGACAGCGGTTTCCACAACCGCCCACCCCACAACCAACCGCCCACCCCATCTCAGAAATGGTGCTGAACAGGACTGCGAAGAGAGCAAATGAAAAGGGCATTTCCCCTCACATAATCAACACATTCCTCTAGGGGCGATCTGTTGAGGACCACATAGCATTGTAAGAGTTGGAAGGGACCCTGCAGGTCATCTAGTCCAACCCCCTGAAATGCAGGAATAAGTTTGGCCAACATGCGGTTCGAACCCACAACCCTGAGTTTAAGAGGCTCACGCTCTACTGACTGAGCTGTGTGTTGGATTATCTAAAGTACATCGCTGGCAAAGCATCGATCTCCCTCAAAAGGCCCAGGTCGGTTCCCCTTCAACCTTAGGATACATTTTGCAACCCCCCCAACTCCCGACCTGCCTGGCAGCGACTGGAAGCAAGGTGGGGGCATGTTGGCTTGCTGGACAGCAAAGCCCAGGCCTGCAGCATTTCAGGTGGAATAACCTGCTGAATGACCTCCTCTGCGTCTGGCCAGATACACGCCATTCATTTAAAGCACAGCGAAATCACTTTGGACTCCCATGGATTTCCCCAAAGAATTCTGGAAGCCGCATGTTGCTAAGGGTGCTGCAATTTCCCAAGCGGTTTATCGTCTCCACCCCCATCGTTCTGCCCAGATGCTGAGGTCCAGCTCTGAGGGCCTTCTGGTGGTTCCCTCACTGCGAGAAGTGGAGTTACAGGGAACCAGGCAGAGGGCCTTCTCGGTAGTGGCGCCCGCCCTGTGGAACGCCCTCCCATCAGAGGTCAAAGAGATAAATAACTACCTGACATTCAGAAGACATCTTAAGGCAGCCCTGTTCAGGGAAGTTTTTAATGTGTGACATTTTAGTGTATCTTTGGTCTCTGTGGAAGCCGCCCAGAGTGGCTGGGGAAACCCAGCCAGATGGGCAGGGTACAAATAATAAATTATTATTATATTTCTCAGCCTGTCCGTCCCTCTTTACAGGGACGCCTGGGATTGTAGCTGTGTGAGGGAAATGGGCAGTGCTGTTTTGATTAAAGAAGCAAGGTGCCGCTCCTCATGGAGGGCAGCGCCGTGGGTGCCAGCACAAAATGGCTGCCGCGGGCAGTTGTCATAATCTCATTGCTGAGCGACAAGGTGCAAACCAGCCAACCAGAAGCATCTCTGAGGTGGACTTCGGTCAGCATCCGAAGTCAGGTCCAGTCCCAGGGTCGGGCTAACAGCAATCCATGCGGTCAGACGGTCCAGGAATCCAATGATCATGGGTTCAGGGGTCAAGACGAGCAAGAAGCCAGGAACTGCAAACATCGTTTCCAGCATTTGATGGCTGCTGGAAGCTCAAGCTTAAGGCAGCTGAAGCCAGCTGCTTCTTAACAGCACCTTCTATTGAGTCCTTGAAGGCTGATGAGCTGCAGGTGGAGTCACTCCATCTTCTCCCCCCTCCAGGCTGCTGTTCAACAGGTGAAGCCGACTCCTGGCCCATTACAGCAGCAGAAATAAAACAAGGTGCCAGTACTCCGTACCAGGGAGAACTCAAAAATAAAAATAAAAATCTAGGAATCGGGACGCCTAAAATCAATCAGCACCTTTAACACATTCCCCAGGGGTGTTTGCGGAAGGCCACAAGAAAGTGGTGTCACTTTAATTTTAATAAGTATTAAATTTGTATTACTTTGGCGGCAATTGGTTAAAGATTGTGGAAAATCAATAAAAAATAATTGGCAAAAAAAAAAGTGGCATCATAGTGCTTTAAGTGTGTGGTACGGATGTAGCCACAAAATGCTGGCTGGCAGCTGAAGGAGCAGCGAATAGAAACTGTATGGGGGAGCGTGCAATGGAGTATCCTGAAAAAGAGCGTGGCTGGCTGCTGCAACCCTGGACGAGAGCTCCTCACCGCAACATTGTGGTGCGCAGAATACTACAGAATCTCTCACACCCCTCTGTTAGTACTGCTTCTCCTCAGACAGCAAAAAGCAGGTGGTTTAAGTCCCCATTTTCAAAGTACCCAGAACTCCGTAGGATGGAAACCTCCCTGGGGGAACTAGTGAAGGAGGCTGTTGCCCGTGGCGCCAGCCATTTTCATCCACCCATTTCCCCTCAGATGCCTAATCCTCTTCATATGTCAAAAGGCCTCTTCCCAGGCCACGAGGGAGATGCAGATGGGAGCGTTGCCATGGTACCCTTGTCCTCAAGGGGTCTGGAACCTCGAATCGCCCGGCTGCTTGGCAAGATGGTCCTTTTTGCACCACGCAGAGATCCGCTTCTCCTCAGCAGAAAACTTTTTAGCGGCTCTTATGAATGTTCTCCAACGGGACGTGCCGCCTCTTCTCCTCAGGCACAAAAGATGAGCAGCTGTTTCCTTCAAGACATACGCAGAGGGTGGGCTGTTGTAGCTGCATCATTAAAGAATAATTAAAACAGCGAGACTGAACGGAGGGACGTGGGGGACGCACATGGCCCTGATGTCTTCCTACGCTCCTCTCCACATCCAATCCTATTCTACGGCACCCGCAGAGAAGCAAGACGTGACAGGCCGAAGGATGAACGGATCCGAGGAGGAATATCAAGCTTTATGCGTTATAAAAACACTGGGGAGCTGTGCTCGTGTCTTCTGCCTGCTCTGTTTCTGTGTAAATTACAAACGTGCACTGCAGATAGAAATCTAGCATATAAGTGAGGAGTGTCCCTAGGAACCCTCTTTCCTACTAGTTTTCTACATGCAGGGGCTTGAGTTTTCATACAGAGAAGTCCATCACTGAGCTGCCTTAAAGTGGTGTGGACCAGGCACTGGTTTGCCTCACCGTCTGCTCTTTTAAGAAAACTGGACCAATGTATTGACCCAACCAAAATTAGACTTTAAAGGTAAAGGTAAAGGGACCCCTGACCATTAGGTCCAGTCGTGGCCGACTCTGGAGTTGCGGCGCTCATCTCACTTTATTGGCCGAGGGAGCCGGTGTACAGCTTCTGGGCCATGTGGCCAGCATGACTAAGCCGCTTCTGGAGAACCAGAGCAGCACACGAAAACGCCATTAACCTTCCCGCCAGAACGGTACCTATTTATCTACTTGCACTTTGACGTCCCTTCGAACTGCTAGGTTTAGTAGCCCCCAAATTGTATTGACAGACCCTATTGAAGATTACGATTTAGGTCCAGTTAAGATGTATGATTTAGGCCGCAAACCAAGAGTAAGTCAGCAAGCCCTGCCAAACTTTTGAGCAGAGATCTCTAGTGCTGCAGGTAGGCATGTGTCAATATACTTGGCATCCCGTTGAGGCAGAAATTCACCAGCAGGACAGAACACAAGAAGCAGATTTGGCATCTGGCTGGCTAACAGCCTGACGTATTTAAGAATTCATGAACTGTGGAAATATAAACAGGGGAGACGGTGGATCATTTGCAGGCTGGTACAGCCTTGTGAGGATTAACAAACGGTGGTGTGGTACAGCTTAGAAAATTGTCCTTGGACGCTGTGCTTGACGACATGCCGCTTTTTGTATAATTACATTTTTTTGAAGGGCTTTTTAGGTTTAGCACAAGAGGAAGTGCAAAGATGATGGAAGTCACAGAATCACAGAATCGTGGAGTTGGAAGGGAGCTTCGGGGTCATCTAGTCCAACCCCCTGCAATGCAGGAATTCTCAGCTCCTGCTTTGCCTTTGTCTTCTCCAAAACAAGGGAAACTGTGCTCAACCTGGCAAAAACAGATCAAGTGATAAAAGGAAGGACTAGCCGCTCTAGAGTATAAAGTTACAAAAGTATAAGCATGCTTCTAGCATTTGTAGAACATGAGATATGAAACAGAAAATACAGGCACTATTTTTCTCAATTTTTTTCTATGAGAAACTATTCCTTTCATTGTTTTATTCTCCCCCACCGAATAAACTTCAGCAACATCATTTTCCGTTGTCCCAGGTGGCATAAGCCACACCAGAGGGTTCAAACTACAAGAGGAAGGACGTCTGATTGTCCAGAAGTCCAAAGGAGCATCTCAGAAGGTGCTGAAGAAGAGGTTGGATCTCTGAAACAGATTTCCTGCACTGGCAGAGGGCTGGACTGGAAGACACTGGACCTCCCTTCCAGCTCTAGGACAATCCTTTATTATATTGACTGTTAATCTTTTGCAAAGGCGGGGGGCATTGATTCCCCCCACCCATCTCTATCAAATAAGGACATGCAGAGAAAAACCTGTTCCAGCTCTAACAGAGACGTCACCACTGCTAACTCTTTTAAAACATATAATTTTTATGAAGGATTACACATCCAACAGCAGAGTAACTTGCAGCCTTCTGTTATTAAAAAGGTCAGGACAGCGGACTGGAGAGGATCATAAATCTGAATGTTCCAAGGAGTTTCGACAGCGTCGTCTAAAAGAGGCTGCTTCCATTTAAACCCAAAATGTGTTATATTATCTGTGATCTGGCTTCCTTTGGGCTTTCCAAGCACGTTAACCAAGGGGCCCAAAACCTTTTATTTATTTGTTCCAAGGCTAGTAACTCTGGAGCAGAGTACTAGACTTCCAATCAGTAGTAATATACTACCAGTAACAGTCTACTATAGTAATATTATAGTAGTATAGTTAAAACTCTGCAAGCTGATTTTTTTATATACATAAAAGGGATGCTTATCACACATTTGCATTCAGTGGATTATTTAACCAGGGTTTCCCAAACTTGGGTCTCAGGGATAATGGGAATTGTAGTCCCAAAAAACAGCCAGACCACTGGTCCTGCTACCTAGGGATGATGGGAGTTGTAGTCCAACCACAGCAGAGGACCCAAGTCTGGGAAACCCTGGTTTAAGCCAAACAAAAGGTGCAAAAGGTTTATTCCCCAGCCTTGGCCAACCTGGCGCCCTCCAGGCGTTTTGGACTACAGCATGCTGGCTGGGGCTGATGGGAGTTGTAGTCCCAAAAATCTGGAGGGCGCCACATTGGTGAAGGCTCCAGCACTTTCCCCCTTCCAGTTCCCTTCACAAGTCAGTCCTCTGCTATCTTCCCTTTCTTTCCCTTCTTCTTTTTCTTCTTCTTCAAACTGCCCTGCTGCACATCGGCCTTTTTGCCGCGCCCTTGTGGCTGCGCTGGCTTTTTGGCTGGAGGACCCTCCATGGACACTTGGCTCTGGCCGCCGCCTCCCCCTCGGTTCTTCCTCTTCCTTCTCCTCTTCTTCCCCGCAGGGGTGGCGTTGTCTGCAACAGTCGTGGCGGCCTCTTTGCCGCCGTTCTCGGCACTGTTCTCCTGGGACTGGCTTGGTGGCACCTTTTTGCGGTTCTTGCGTATCTTGGTGGCAGGCAGGAAGCCCTTTTTCTTCCGCTTCGGCGCCTCGGCTGCGGCTGGGTTCTTCGGCTGGGCCGGGGCTTTCTCCTTGACCGGTCGCCTGGAAATCAAGAGAAGATGGTCCAAGTTGCTTTGAAAAGACACCGGACAGAGAAACGGGCGGGCTGGATAAATCGCAGGACAGCAAAAGGGGTGGTGTGTATATCTATGATGCAGTTTTATGGCAGGTTAAGAGCAGTGGCTCCCCGCAGCCCTGTTATTATGATATTTATACAGGGTGAATCTTTTAAAAGAGGCCCTGTGGAACATGTGTACAGTGGTACCTCGGATTACAGATGCTTCAGGTTACAGACTCCCCTAGCCCAGAAATAGTGCTTCAGGTTAAGAACTTTGCTTCAGGATGAGAACAGAAATTGTGCTCCGGCAGTGCAGCAGCAGCGGGAGGCTCCATTAGCTAAAGTGGTACCTCAGGTTAAGAACAATTTTGGGTTGAGAACGGACCTCCAGAACTAATTAAGTTCTTAACTAGAGGTACCACTGTACTCTATATCCATGGGGCCTCTTTTAAAGGAAGTAAAGCTCATCTCTTCCAGGCTTCCCAAACCTGGGTCCCCTCTGAATGCTTCATTTATTTATTTATACACTGCTTGATTGTAAAATAAAAATAATAATAACCAAGCAATAAAATGATCACTAAGAAAAATCAGCAACAATATGGCATTTTGAAACGTTAAAATAACAATAGACTAAAAGCAAATTAAAACTTGCATCAACTTTCTAAACACCTGGATAGGGGCAGGGGGGTGGCGTGGAGCCCGGGCACATTTTTCAGGGGGGGGGGCTAACAGTGTGCATGACTGCCCTGCTGCATCCTGCTCACATTGCCCTCTGCACCGCCCCCCCAAGTGCACCTGCACACCAGGCATCATATTTAACAGGCCAAAGATTATGAAGCCGTCTTAATGCATAGAGCCAAATAAAACCTGAGCGGCCCTCAGATACATCTTCATTTATGGAACTGCAACTGCAGGCGAGTAGAGTGGAAAGTTGGGAATATGGCAAGGGGGAAAGGAGTTGAAGACATCCCTGTGCTGTTCCAACCCAGGTTGCTGTTGTTAGGAGCCTAGGCAGCTGCCTCAGACAGAATCAGACCACTGGTCCATCTAGCTTAGTGCTGTCTACACTGACTGGCAGCAGCTCTCCAGGGTTTCAGGGAGGGGTCCTTCCCAGCCCCACCTGGAGATGCCAAGGATGGAACCTGGGACAGAGCAATGTTCTACCAGTAAGCCACATTTCAGTGGCATTATATTTATATCCCACCTTTCCTCTGAGGACCTCAAGCAGGCAGACATGGTCTTCCCTCTACTCATTTCATCCTTACAGCCACCCTGCGAGGGAGGTTGTTCCTGGCTGAGTGAGGATTTGAACCCGGGTCTCCCATGCCCGTAGTCTGTCCACTACACCAAAGAGGTTCTCCTGCTGGGGACCTCTCATGAGCTTTCATTTTAATGCAAGTAATAAATAAACGCAAGGGCCAACAATGCGATTCACATCCGGCCAGGTTTCGCCCCAAAACAAAGCACCTACGTGACGCCCAGGAGCTTCATGACGTTCCAGTAGATATTGTCGAGTCGTGTGGACCTCCCGAAGCCTTCGTGCTGACTCAGCGCCTGCAGCACCTGGCGCAGCCCTGCCAGATCCACGTTCAGCTTCTGAAGGGGAAAGACCACAAAGCCAGATTGGTTGGCACCCACCAAACACTGCACCTCAAATAAGTCACGCAAACTGCAAATCGGCATCTTTACACGCTCACAAATTGGCAAGATGCGGTCCCGACCCCGCAACGGAGCTCTTGGGTCTCCCTAAACGAAGGAGCAGCCATATGTCGCCATGTTAATTAATTTCAGTTTCAGATATGTATCTCAGAGCAACTTAATATAAGCATATAAAAACAGTTTCATATATGTACAGTGGAATCTCTACTTATGGACGTAATCAGTTCCAGAGGTCCGTCCGTGGAGTTCTAAGTCGATCCGGGTCGCTGGTGCATTTAGCAGCAGTGTGCTTCTGCGCATGTGCAGACGGCGGCAGCCGCTTGCCGCTTCTGCACATGCGCAAACAGCAGAAGTCACTTCTGCACGTACGCGAATCAGGGCAAACCCAGTATTTACTTCCGGGTTTGCTGCGGTCGCAACTTGGATCGGGCCCAAGTAGAGGCAGTCGTAAGTAGAGGTTCTACTGTATTTGCTTTTTTTTAAAAGTCAGATTCAAAGTAGACAAACCAGGATGGAAATCTCCACTTAAGTGTCTTCTTGGGGGAAAAAAATTAATGGATGCACAAAAGACAACAGAGGCAGCGGATGTTATGGAATGAGAGACAGGAGTTCCAGATAAAAGGTCTGTTGAAGCTCACTTTCAGACACCAGTCAACAGAAGCTGGCGGATATTTGTGGACTTGAAGCCAGGGCATGAATGGAGAGCGAATGACGAAGAAACGTCCCTGCTGGAGTTCTTCGTGGATGTTGGCTGCTGCATGTTTGTGTGTGAGTGAGAATGTGGTCGAGGCAAGTGGCGTGTGCGCATTCATGCAAACGCGGTGTGCAAAAAAGGAAACGGGCGGATATTTGTGAACAGGTGAAAGCTGTGGAAACTGGCAGGCTGAAGTTAGTGGATGAAGTTGCTGGGCAGATGCCAGTGGAGGGTGCTCTGGGTGGTGCTGCTAAATTCCAGCCATCCCACTCACTGCCCTTTTTCCCCCCCCATCCAGGGATGTCTGAAGCCGGGCCAAGTTTTCTCAAGACCACCCAGCGAAGAGAACTGCAGCGCTCAAGGCCAGCCAGCTTATACTGATAAATAAAATTCTTTCTAAACACATCTACCTGTAGAGTCTGGTCTTCTTCCAAAATAGATAAAATGGGATATCTTATACCTGAGTTTTATGGTGCGTTCCTGCCCTTCACCCCCCCCCCCCACCCGCTTGGGATCATTACACACGAAGGCTGTGCTGAGAAATGGATAATATGTGAACAAATCGCTGCTGAGGTTCCCCCGTCATTGTCAGGGCTGGGGAAGCTGTGCTGATGATTCCCTGGCTGCTGCCACTGGCTACAGATTGCCGGCGATTTCACAGAAAGACATGGTGTCTAAGGGGGGTGAGAAGGATGGTATCATTGGGAGGGAGGAGGGAAGAGACCCGGGAGAAGGAAGCTCAGGGGAAGCTGGAGACCCAGAAGGGAAACCTGGGTTGGCTCCTTCCTGTCTGCTTGAGCTGTCAACCTCTCTCTCCCACAAGGGGCCTGTCCTTGTCTCACCCACACAGCTGTCGAAAAAGCCGCAAATGATTTTTTCCACTGACAATCTAGCTCCCCAGCCCCCCCCAAAACAAACTTCTAAGGATCCCTAAGGTCTTACAAGCGCTTTTAGTTATGGTTCCTGCATTGCAGGAGGTTGGACTAGATGACCCTTGGGGCATAGTTGTCAACTTACAGATTTGAAAACAAAGGACCAGCAGCCTCGAAAATAAGGGATCAGCAGCCTTGAAAATAAGGGATTTTAGTCAACCAGCTGAAATACGAAGTTAAAAAGGACCAGATAATTTGGGAGAGCACCGCTGGTTTTTAGCCCTTCGTTTCCAGAGGTTGCTGCTCAAGACACCAGCTGATGAAACCACTTTTCACGCTAAACGAAGTCCAAGCTACGAAGATGCTGCTGCAGTTCTGTATCTTTTCTCTCGTGCTCCATCTGCAACTCTCAGTTCCATCAGGTGGGGCGGGAGGAAAGTGGGGGAGGGGGGAGAAATAGCACCCGAAGTAAACCCGCAGATCAGACCATCTATGCTAGTCTACCACTACAAATCTATTGGAGAAGCACTTATGGTCCTTCCTCCGCTTTCCCCCTCTATGGTTAGCCCTTGGAACACCTGCCCA
Source organism: Podarcis filfolensis (assembly GCF_964270895.1). NCBI lineage: Eukaryota > Metazoa > Chordata > Lepidosauria > Squamata > Lacertidae > Podarcis > Podarcis filfolensis. The sequence goes on along the minus strand of NC_139618.1, from coordinate 11,582,660 downwards.
CACCTCCGCCTCCTCTCTCTGAACTGCTTTCTCTATGGTTGCCCTTGCTCTCCTCTCAAGGCTCCTCAGCAATTCATAGGCCGCGCCAGGCTGCCCATCTCATCTTGGTCCTTCGGCGGCCTAGAGGGAGCGGTGGCACCGCGCAGAGGGGAGGCCCCAGGCAGAGAAGCTCAGTTTGGCACCTGCGAGGAGGATGGTGGTGGAAGGGCCCAAGACTCCTGCCAGTCCCGGCGGGGAGGGGCTCCCAGGGGCCGAGGCTGGTGAGAGGAGGCCCGAGGGGGGCGGACCGTGCAGCCAAGCAACACAGTTGGAGCCTCCCTCCTCCCTGGCCGGCAGGGAGGGAGGGAGAGAGAGGAGCTGCTTCCTTTGAAACCCGGGAAATTTAAGGAACATCATCAATAAGGGACAGCAGCGGGACACGGCGCTGGGATAAGGGAGTTTCCCGCCAAATAAGGGACAGTTGACAGCTATGCCTTGGGGTCCCTTCCAAGCCTACAATTCTAAACAATCCACCAATAAATAAATATGCTCAAAAGAAGGCGAAGGATCGCCTTGCATAATAACAGTTAAAGAAGAAGGGGGAGGGGAGGAATCAACATATGAACTGGGGCTGGCATGAAGTTGCTCTTGCTCTCCTGCAAGGCCAGAATAATGTTGAGCATATGCAGAATGCATCATTGTTCTCCTTCATGCCACAGCTTCCTTCCCCATCATGTTCGCTGCAAGGGGGATAAAATACGAATGATTCATTCATTGCTTGATTTCATTCATTCACCCATCCGCTGAATCAGTCGCTCAGCAACAACTCATTCACTCTCTACTGGGGACCATCCAGGGACAGGCAGCTAAGCAGTCAAGATTTGCAGGGTCCAAAGGGGGGGGGGTATGAGAGCCCGGCACCAAGAGTGACGTACACATGTGGATGGGGGCTGGGTTTCAGAAGCAGCCATCAGAGGGAACACAGACAGGTAAACATAGCCCCCAGCACAGGCGACGTCCAGGACAGTATGCAGGATGAGAGAAGGAAGCAAGATCTTCTCTGATGGGCTAAGATGCTCCTCAGGGAGGAGGAAGTTCAGAACCTGGGATAAGGTGGAACAGGGATTGGCCCTGGGATCTGATGACTGAATCAGGAGGCAGGGCTGATGCCATTCCCAGGTGGAGCCCTTGAAGCTCAGACCTGAGTCCGTTTGGTTTGTGGTTGATACAAAGCGCTGGTGGTCCAGGAGATAAAGACACAGGACAAGGAACCAGGAGTCAAGGCTGGCAGAACATGGAGCAGCTGCCAGGACCATATACCACCAGTCCTAAAGGATCCACGTTGGCTCTCAGTACGTTTCCAAGCACAACTCAAAGTGTTGGTGCTGACCTCTAAAGCTCTAAACAGCTTCGGCCCAGTATACCTGAAGGAGTGTCTCCACCCGCATCATTCAGCACAGACACTGAGGTTCTCCTCCAAAGGTCTTCTACTGGTTCCCTCACTGCGAGAAGTGAGGTTACAGGGAACCAGGGAGAGGGCCTTCTCAGTAGTTGCACCCGCCCTGTGGAACACCCTCCCATCAGATGTCAACAACTACACAAGATGAACAACTACCCAACTTTCCAAAGACATCTGAAAACAGCCCTGTATTGGAAAAAAAAATAATGTCAAGTGTTTCGCTGTGTTCTGTTATATTCTGGAAGCTGCCCAGAGTGGCTAGGGCAACCCAGTCAGATGGGTGGTGTATAAAGAATAAAATTATTATTATTATCACCATCATCATCATCATCCCCAATGTACAGTAAGACTTAATTTCCATCCAGCCTTATCTCACACCAAGAAACACCTATTCTCAACTACAAAGACATAGCGGAACAGCAATCTTAATCCAAAGAGGAAAGGTCCATATGATCAATTTACGTGAGCTAAGAGACTCCAGTGTCCCAGATAAAAGATAAAACCAGGCTGGAAGAGCAAAATCTACCTGCTGAGTCACAGTTTTTATGAGGTAGTTCAGTAGCTCCAGACATTTGATGATCTTCTCCTGGTCCACCTTGACCTTGATTTCACTCACTGTCTTTAAAGTCTGAGAAAAAAGGAAGGAAGAAAATGAAATCAATTACCACGAAAATCATATCCACGAAGAGGGACCTCAAGACATTTATGTTATTTGTTGCGGTTTCCTCAGCACTGCCACAAAAAGAGAAAATAAGGCATAGGATCAGAAAACAATCACTCCAGAACATTAAAAATCTATCGTTAGAATCATGGTGTAAGAAAGTATGGAAAGTTACATGGGCAGAAAAACTAGTGAACTTCGGGAACAAAAGCAACTGAAGGAAATGAATTATGTTTTGTGAAACTTGGTCTGCTGTTTTTGGTTTTATTAATAGAATGAGAGGGAAATAACCCAGCCCCCCCCAACTATAACTCCCATCGTGCCTGACCACTGGTCATGCCTGTTAGGCCTGATGGGAGTTGCAGTTCAGCAACATCTGGCAGGCCAAAGGTAACCCCCCCCCCCTCTTGGCCTAGGGATTGTCTCCAGTGCTAGTCCTCCTCAGAGAAAACCCATTGGAAATAATGGGCCTGACCAGCTTGGGTCCCATTCATTTCAATGGTCCTATTCCTTAGGCGCCTCAGCTTCTCGTGAGAGTATCAACTCCGCAAAATCATCAGGGTCCCATAGGTCTCCACATACATTTGGGTTTTTGCTGTGTGAACTTGGGGTCAGGGACAGTGGTACAGCCCCATAAATGTGGGAGTTGGGGACTGACAAGTGCCGAACTTCACAGAGGTTCAACGTATGCGACACGCGACACAGAACTTTGAAGTTCCACAGCAGCGGGTCACGAGTTCTCTTCCTGGTCCCCTCCTCCCAGAATGCCTTGCTCTAAGGAAGGACCCCGCTTCATCTCCTCAGAATGAGACAGAGCGGGGAGAGGAGTAGAGCCATTAATTTGATTTTGAATTGATTTTAGAATGCTGTGTTACTTTTATTGTTGTTAGCCACTCAGAGCCCGGCTTCGGCTGGGGAGGGCGGGATATTAATAAATAATAATAATAATAATAATAATAATAATAATAATAATAATAATAGTTGTTGTTGTTGTTGTTGGCTGCAGAGGCATTCATTGCCCCCTGGTGTGTTGTGGGTGGGCTGGTCTTGTATTGGCCTGATCTAGCCTAGTCCTGTCCACTGTGCCGGACAGTAAAGGTAAAGGTAAAGGGGACCCCTGACCATTAGGTCCAGTCGTGACCGACTCTGGGGTTGCGGCGCTCATCTCGCTTTATTGGCTGAGGGAGCCGGCGTACAGCTTCCGGGTCATGTGGCCAGCATGACTAAGCCGCTTCTGGCGAACCAGAGCAGCACACGGAAACGCCATTTACCTTCCCGCCGGAGCGGTACCTATTTATCTACTTGCACTTTGACGTGCTTTCGAACTGCTAGGTTGGCAGGAGCAGGGACCGAGCAACGGGAGCTCACCCCGTCGCGGGGATTCGAACCGCCGACCTTCTGATCAGCAAGTCCTAGGCTCTGTGGTTTAACCCACAGAGCCACCCGTGTCCCTCTGCCAGACAATGGCTCCCTGCAATCTTCCCCATCAACTGCTCTCCAATTCATTCAGCTAAAGATGTCTGTGCAACAGCAGGTGCTCCACCAACCGAATTATCGTCTGTTCCTTTCGCAGGAGTTTTTAAGCAGAGGTTGGATGGCCACCTGTCAGGGATCCTTTAGCTGCGATTCTTGCCTCGCAGGGGTTTGACCCGTGGGGGTCCCTTCCAATGCTACCATTCTAGGAGTCGATGATTCCAGTAAAAAATGTTGCTATGCTTTGTCATTCTGGCGAGCAATGCAGATAAGCTGTTTCCCAGAGAAGGAGGGGAAAGAGCCAGTAACAAAGATGAGGATTATTGCTATTCTTTTATTTAAGAAAGCTATGCTGCCACAACTCCTGGGCTCGTCCCTGAGCCAAGGACCCAACCCGTATCATCTCCAGCTGGTCTGACACACAGTTTAAATAGCAGGATTGTTCTCGAGTTCGGCAAGTGAGGGGCCCTTTGTCTCCAGGTCCTGCTGCCTACAGACAGAGCAGGCCTCAATATGAACAGCACTGATCTTCAGTCTGCTCTGCGAGGAGCCACCAGCAAATCAGGACAAGATATATGCCAGAATTTACTCTGGTGCAGAGACTCCATGGGGCCACAGGGTTTGCGGATTTCCTTGCCCAGCTATGCTTCTCCCTAGTTATTTATTTTACTTATTTGTTGCATTTATATCCTGCCCTTTGCTCCGAGGAGCTCCAGGTGGTGTATAATTTTTATTATTATTATTGTTGTTGTTGTTGTTGTTGTTGTTGTTGTTGTTGTTGTTGTTATTATTATTTATACCCCGCCCTCCCCAGCCAAGGCCGAGCTCAGGGCGGCTAACAACCAATAATAAAAACTAGTTGAATGAATACAACTTAAAAACAATATTAAAACACAACATTAAAACATTAAAATGCAGCCTCATCACAGGAGGAGAAAGGAAAAAAGAAAGAGGGGATCAAATTGACTCCAAGCCAAAGGCCAGGTGGAACAACTCTGTCCACGTATGTGGTTCTCCCCCTCCTCATTCAATCCCTACAACAACCCGGCCTAGAGCCTCTTGGCACGCCCTTGCGTTGCCATGGTAACGCCTTCCCTCCTCTCACCCTGCAAGGCTGGGTGCCCAGGACCATCCTTAGCAAACAGCTTACAGGATTCACTCCGTCTGCTGGAATGCAGAGGTGAATCTACGAGTCCAGCAGACCAACTCATTAGCTGAGTGATATACAGTGGTACCTTGGTTTAAGAACAGCTTAGCTTATGAACAACTTGGATTAAGAACGCTGCAAACACAGAAGTAGGTGTTTTGGTTTGTGAACTTTGCCTTGGAAGCAGAACATGTTCCGCTTCCTGTTGAGTGTGTTCCATTTGTAAATTGAGTCCGCCGCTGCTATGGGAAAGCACGCCTTGGTTTAAGAACGCTTTGGTTTAAGAACGGACTTCCGGAACGGATTAAGTTCGTAAACTGAGGTACCACTGTATTTCTAAGGTGGAGGACCTCCGCCCTGCACCTCTGTTTGCTGCCTTTGTGCCAAAAGAAAACCTTGCCGCAAACATAAACATTAAAATAAATACAGTGGTACCTCAGGTTACATACACTTCAGGTTACATACGCTTCAGGTTACAGACTCCGCTAACCCAGAAATAGTGCTTCAGGTTAAGAACTTTGCTTCAGGATGAGAACAGAAATCGTGCTCCGGCGGCGCAGCAGCAGCAGGAGGCCCCATTAGCTAAAGTGGTGCTTCAGGTTAAGAACAGTTTCAGGTTAAGTACGGACCTCCGGAACGAAGTAAGTACTTATCCTGAGGTACCACTGTATTTCCACTATGAGGATCCCAGACATGGATTGGCAAAAGCCAGGGTTGATGCAAAGGGCTGATGCAAGAGCTCCTCCATTTGTGTACACATAAAGTGTATTTTTTATACTATCCAAGCTTAACTGCTGCTGCTGCTCTCTCGCTCTCGCTCTCTTTCTCTCAACACACACACATCTGTTTTTGTCACCAGGTTCAGCCACCCCAAGCCATCAAAATATGTCGCTCATTATTGGCTTTTGTTTTTAATAACAGTGATGGATTGAAACAGACAGGCCCCCGAAGCGATCCTGCGGATTTAAGCAAGGACAAAGCACCACGAACAAATCAGAATCTGAGCTCCGCATATATTGAATAGCCAGCATTTGAGACGAGAACACGGGTTAGCTCATGTATCATCTTTCCAGAGCAAACTGTGCCCAAAGCAGCTCACAACAGAACATACACTTGTTATCAAAACACAATATCTGATTTGGAGGTAGAAGAAAAAGCTCTCCAGTTGCCTACAAGACGTATTGTGGTGTCCTACCTGATGCCTGCCAAAACAAAAATTTTACACAACACAGCTCAAGCATTCAAAACCGGAAGGGGCAAACGCTGGGCCCTGTTTTCAACCAGTTCTTCATATCTGCAGTTTCTTGGGGGTTCTGGGGGGCTGCACACATGGCAGGGGAGGATGGGGAAAGCTCCAGTGTGGAAACGTACATCCTTGCACCGATGGGACATGTTAGCTAGATCCTAGATCGCAGAAGTAGACCAAAAGAATTTAACCCCTCTGGACCTATTTTAAAATGTTCCTCCTTACCAACCAGAGTGCCCCACTGAAATTAATGGACCGAACCCGCCATGCCCATGAATTTCAATGGGTCTACTCTGACAGAGATGAAGCCTTAGGGTGCTAAGATCCTCTGGTGAGCACCTTCTCTCGGTCCCATCAACATCAGGGGTGCAGTTGGTGGTGATAAGAGACAGAGCCTTTTCTGTGGCAGCCCCCATATTGTGAGATTCCCTCCCAAGAGAGGCTAGACTGGCTCCCTCCTTGTTCTTCTTCCTCCAGAAGGCTAAGACCTTCCTCCTCTTCAGGAAGGCCAATGGAAACTCAGGTGCAGGCGATGCTGATCGCTGGGCTGCCATCAGGGCAAACTGTACTTTAATGGCTGGTCCTAAATATGTTTCACTGTATTCAAACTATTGCTTTTAAATAGTTTTGGTTTTACGACTTTGAGTTTTTAATGTTTTAAAAAAACGTTGCGAGCCACCTTGAATCCCAACTTGGGAGAACGGCAGGATACAAATAGCTTTACAATAATAATAATAAACCCATATTAAAGCTGGGTTTAATGGTTTTTATGATTATTTTATCATCATGTGTTGTTTTTTTACTATCGATGCGCCGTAAAATGTGTTCTTAACGCTGTACATCTCTCTGAGATCTTTTGATAAAGGGCTGTATATAAATTGAATAAATTGAATGAGTGAATAAATAAATAATATATTTTCTGGAATCAATTTTGGAGCGAAGGCACAGAAGACAAGTTGCCTGCGATTGCTCAGGCATAGCGGAGAACCTGAAGCACGGCTGACCCCACAAATGGCATCCCAACCAGTATGGATACAAATAAGGTCAGGAAGTTCTTATTATGTAAGTGAACACAGAGATGCAGAGGCCTGCAGCTAGTTAGGATGCTATTTTAGGCGACTGTCACATATTCCCCCCTAATAGCCTCTTTCTCCTCCCCCGGACTCCCTTTCCTTCGGCTTCATGTTACACAACACGCTGAAAAGGGACAGCTCCCCAACCTGTTAACTCCTGCAATCATCTGTCTTGCGTCACCTGCAGCAGGTGGACTAGACACCGTGCGGCCCTATTAAATTACAAGCCGGGGTGAAAAGGAGGGCACAGCGGGAAGCGGAAGGCTGCAGCAAACTGGGCCCCAGCGAACGATTTAGCAGAAGCACCTGTCAAAGGGAAAAAACGTCTCCAGGTGTCTGTTTCCTGAGATTTATATAAGAGAAATGCAGGTAGCAGTGTTGGGTCCACTGCACAGAGAGAGAGAGAAAGAGAGAGAGAATATCTAGGAATAGCAGGGAGGTAATATCTGTGTTACAGCTAGCTGAAATGTCACTTTTGAGTTTTCCACAACTCTTCTTCAGGCGAGATGAAAAGGAAAGAGGAGGAGGGGTGGGCAAAAAGGGCAAGGAAATGTCTCTCTTTACCTTGTAAGATGGAGTGGGTGTTAAGCAAGCCCAATTCTCTCTTTTCAAAATAAATGTTATTGAGGCTGACAGAGAAAAATACAAAACTTGATATATTTTCCCGTTTTTTAACCAAACCAAGACTTTTTATATAGATAAAGAAGGAGAGGAAGAATAGAGAAGGGAGGGGGAGAAATAAAAAAGAATAGAAAATAGGTTAAAAGAGAAAGATAGAAACGTAAAATTCTGAAAGTAAAGAACTTCCGATTCTTCATCTGTCTACTATATAAAAACAGTATTATAGTCCAATTTACTATAACACCCCACAAAGCCACTTTCTATGAACAAACATCATCTTCAACCCTCAAATCCAGATGTCATTATTTCTTTCTGCCGCAAAAAGTCTGTGAGAGGTTTCCAATCTTTAGCAAATGTTAACAATGACTCTTCTCTGATTAAACATGTCCATTTTGCCATCTTAAAGAGCAAGCCTAATTCTATCTGACTGTGCTGGGTTGCAAAACGGATTTAAATACTGCAGTGGAAGAAAGTAATGGTCCTTCTCCCTTTGAAAGTATCATATACATTCACCTCCAGATGTTTTTGCCAACAACTCTCTTCAGCCCTTGCCACCACGACCTGCTAAATATCTAAAGGAATAGTTTGGATAAGGACTTTGGCCAACTGTATTCTGTCCTGTTCTCTAATGTTCCTTTCACAGTTTGCATTATGGGATTGTGGCCTTTTTCATGGATACACTGCTACGTTGTGCTAAATTTCATTCATGCCAACAGGAGTGGGTACAACAGCAAACATTATTGGACAACACTGCAACTCGCCCCCCTCCACTTCCCACACATGTGTGCCTCTGTTCCCAAATTCCCCCATGGCAAAAGCAGGAAAGACCCGTATGCCGGTATACCGCCCCAAATTCTGTCACTTTACTCCTGCAATTTTCTGTGTTAATGGGTTTTTTTCTGAAGGCAATTGATACGGAAATGGGTGCTAAAACTTCCACTACGGTTCCAGAAGTGGCGTTTACATCACGAGGAAGCTCAAATAAAATGTGCAAATTAACAGTTAGGGAAATGTAAGGGAAATGGAATAAACTGCTGCATGAACACAGCCCATTCCTTTTCCTCAGCAGCATATGAGTGCAGTTCTCCTGTCTACGGACCAGATCATACTCTCAAGATAGCAGTAGAGTAGAGATATGAGATTTATCTGGGGGGGAAACCAAACACTGGTTTTAATATCAGGCTGGAACGCCTCACCTCTTTTATCTGATTGGTGCTCTCCCTGATCAGCTCCTCCCACTCATTTTCGGACAGCGAGAGCTTGAAATCCCGGGTCTGCAGAGCTTTCTGAAGAAGCATGCATGCCTGGGCCTGAAAAAGAAAGGGGTGGAAAAGCAGGTGAACTAAGGGAACTGGTAGGACATGGAAAGCGATCTCCCCAACCCACCCCTAAGCCTGTGTCTAATACAGCGGTACCTAGGTTTATGAACTTAATCCGTTCCGGAAGTCCGTTCTTAAACCAAAGCTTTCTTAAACCAAAGCGTGCTTTCCCATAGCAGCAGAGGACTCAATTTACACTCAACAGGAAGCAGAACATGTTCTGCTTCTAAGGCAAAGTTCACAAACCAAAACACCTCCTTCTGGGTTTGCGGCGTTCTTAATCCAAGTTGTTCATAAGCTAAGCTGTTCTTAAACCAAGGTACCACTGTAGTAGTTTTGCGGCGCAAGGAGATGATACAAGGGAGAAGGAGACCTACGCATCCTCCCAGAGGAAGACACTTGATCAAAATCCCATTTTGCAGCTGCTTTTAAGACTTCGGGGGATTCCACCTTCCATCCCACCACAACACACCCCAAGTCTTTGGTGTTCAGGCTCATCCCGACACCTTACCCCTCTGAGGGCACAGTGCCCTTCTAAATGCACACTGGGAAGCCAACCGGTTTGTTGCTGTGCAGTGAGTAAAAACAGCTGGAAACTCCCAGGCAAAAGAAACCTCAAACCCCGTGGATGTTTGCACAAGTACTGATTGTCTCTGAGCCCTGATCCTTGCACACGCAGATAACCTAGCCTTTAACAACCTGCATCTCGGAAGCACATCAGACACGGAAAGGTTGGTTCATTCGGTTGGGTTCCTAAAGGCCACAAACAGAGCCATTCAACACAGAGACACTTAAAGGTCTTTTGCTTCTTCCTATCTTTGAACCATTGAGCCAGCAGGAGAAAGAAGATTAGGAAGAATTGGGAATCACTTCCATTTTTATTTCATCAGCTAGTGGCAAAAACTCCATCACCTTCCAGATAATAAAGCCCAGCTCTGCAAACTTTGTGCCCTCCAGATTAAAATATATATATATTGTTACAATCCCCATCAGCTCCAGCTGTGGTCAACGGATGATGGGAGCTTCAACTCAAAGCCACCTGGAGGGCACAAGGTTGATGAACGCTGTGATATACCAGTTTGTGCCAGGACCAGATCCTGTCTCTGTGCAACTTCCAGGCAGGAGCTGCGGTTTTATTTTTAATCGTATATCGGTGGCCAAGACAGAAGCCAGTTACAGGATGTGCAACCTGCTGACCTAAGGGAACACAGCCAGATTCTGAGACGGGCCAAAAATAAAGAGGGGGAAGTTGGCCAACCCTTATGCCCCAAAGAGCTTATGAGTTTGGAGTGGGGGGGGCGTTGCTCCCAGAGTGGGGCAGAGCTGATGCCTACTGTCATGGATTTGCTGGCTGCAGAGAAGTGGTGAGAGCCCAGGGATTGGTTGTGGAATGATGATGAGAGGTCAGAGGAAGGAGGAGAAGACTGGGAGAATTGTTGAGTTGGAATGGACCCCAAGAGTCATCTAGTCCAAGGATGTCCAACAAGTTGATTGCCATCTACTGGTTGATCGTGGTGGGTGCACTGTCGACCGCAAGATCCTGCCCTGCCCCCCCAAAAGCTCAACACCTTTGATAAATCACCGCCAGTCTTTTTACAGTGGGAGAAGATCACAGTCTCTTGAAAGCTGAACATGCCTGATCTAGTCCAACCCCCTGCAATGCAGGAATCTCAGCTAAAGCATCCATGACAGATGACCATCCAACCTCTGCTTAAAAAGCTCCAATGAAGCAGAGTGCACAACCTCCCATTGGAGTCCGTTCCACTGTCAAACAGCTCTTACTGTCAGAAGGTTTTTCCTGATGTTTCGTCAAAATACTTCTTATAACTTGAAGCCACTGGTTCGAGTCCTACCCTCCAGAGCAGGACAAAAATTGTACGGTGCTTTCTCGTAAGGAGATCGCCCCAAACAATATTGGGAGCTGTAGTTTAAGGGTGCTGAGAACTGTAGCGCTGGGAGCGGTCCCCTAGCAACTCTCAGCACCCTCAGTTCCCAAGATTCTTGGGTGCGGGGGGGGGGAGAGAATCCATGACTGCTAAAGTGGTGCAAAAGTGCTTACAATGTATGGTGCACACCAAAGCTTTTATCTTGCACCGGATAACGTCAATTTTGCAGTCTTAGGAAATGTGTTAGTCCTTGAGCCACCTCTTTGTTCTTTTAAGCTGCAAAACGCTTTTGGGCATCGCTGGATGCCAGATACTAATAACGGGTGTTTGACCAACGATTCCAGTGAATATTTACAATTTTGAAAAACTACCTAGTAAACGGGACGCGGGTGGCACTGTGGGTTAAACCACAGAGCCTAGGACTTGCTGATCAGAAGGTCGGCGGTTCGAATCCCTGCAACTGGGTGAGCTCCTGTTGCTCGGTCCCTACTCCTGCCAACCTAGCAGTTTGAAAGCACGAAGTGCAAGTAGATAAATAGGTACCGCTCTGGCGGGAAGGTAAACGGTGTTTCCGTGTGCTGCTCTGGTTCGCCAGAAAGCGGCTTAGTCATGCTGGCCACATGCTGAGCTCCCTCGGCCAATAAAGCAAGATGAGCGCCACAACCCCAGAGTCGGTCACGACTGGACCTAATGGTCAGGGGTCCCTTTACCTAGTAAACATTTGACACCAAAATTTGCCAAAGTGGCATTCCGAGGAGATGAAATGTCAAGATGCGACAGAAATTCCCACTCCACCCGCTAGTCAAACGCTTTGGTGAAAGGAGAGACGTCTTAGCAAAGTCCCTCACTGGCACCTCAAAGTTGCAACCTACCTGTGACCTTGCAACCGAGGCAATAGACTCCCCTCAGGCTACGCTTGGTGGACTTTGCAAAAAAAGAAGAAGGGGAAAAGGCTGGTGTGGATTCTTGTCAGTCTCCTATCTTTTTTTTTTTAAAAGCCTCTGCTCTCTACGCATCAAACGGCAAATATAATTCGAGCGCGTTAGGGAAATTACTCAACCCTACAAGTCCTTGCGGACTGCCCCGGTACGTTTCCACGGAGAGAGTCGGCTGTTGAGAGACAGGTTAGCTATGCTCCGGTGAGCAATTCATCTGCTTTGCTCCAGGCGGGGAGCTCTCATTATCCCTTCCAACCTGTGGCAATGAAGATAAGGAGGCCAAAGCAGACCTTAGAAGGGCATCGCCTGAACAACCTAAGGAGGTGGAAGCCGGGCTTAAATAATTCTGCTGCAACAGATCTTAATCTGCTCAGCATCCTTCCCCCCCCCCCCCTTCTGCCTCACAGTGGCCAATCAGGTGCCCCCAGGAAGTCCGCAAGCAGCAGCGGCAGCAGCCTTTCCCACTGATGCTCCTCTGGGTATCAGGAGACAAGCTGCCCGGACAGCGTCCCTGAATTGGTTTGATTCCCTTCTAAAGCAGCTCAGGTTGGTAGCCATCAAATTAACTATGAAATAACACTACTAGAACTTGCACACATCAGTGAAATAAGACCTGTACTAACAGCTGGGGAAGAGACTGACAACCACTGCCCTCCCGGACAACTGTGTTTTGCTTCTGCTAGCCTCCTCTGGAGTAAGGATATGGGAGCCAGCTGCGTGCCAGCTGGACTGGTGAGAGGAACTGTATTGAAGCCAGGCTTCATTTGTTTGTGTGCGACACAAAAATCACAATGTGGGAAAAGAACTTGGGCCCGGAGTACCTTAGGGACTCTGTCTGACTCCAAATGCTCCTAAAGGGCCTGAGCTCATTATATGTGAAGGAACGTTTATACCTCTCCATCATTCAGTCCGGACACTGAGGTCCACCTCCGAGGGTCTTCTGGCGGTTCTCTCACTGAGAGAAGTAAAGTGACAGGGAACCAGGCAGAGGGCCTTCTCGGTGGTGGCACCCTCCCTGTGGAACACCCTCCCATCAGATGTCAGGAAGATAAAGAATTACACAACTTCTAGCAGACGTCTGAAGGCAGCCCTGTTCAGGGAAGTTTTTAATGTCTGACATTTTGTTATTTTTTATATTTTGCTGGAAGCCCCAGAGTGGCTGGGGAAACCCAGCCAGATGGGTGGGGCAGAAAGAATAAATTATCATCATCATCATCATCAACAACAACAACATCATCATCTAAATTGCAACCAAATGCTTCCTGGACTCTACCTAGTCCACAAAACCTTATGTATCTGTTTGGTTTTCAGAGTGCCACAAAGGCTCTTGTTTCTGAATAAAAAGAACTGAAATCTGGAGAGACGGAGACAAACGTGATGTCTGAGGAAGGGGGGGGACCGATGCAACAGCTTTGGCCCCTGGGAGGTGCGTGATAATACAGGCAGAATTAAGATCGATTGGCTGGCCTAAAATTAAAACCACTTAAGTGCTTGCCTGGCCTGGGGCCAGGGTCCTCTCCATTTTGAAGGCCTGAAGCTTTTTCCTCTTTGCCTATCTTGTCTAAAAAGGGCCACTTCCTTAAAAACAGAGAGAGAGAGAAGATTCTCCTATGCAAAGGAGGAAAATGCCAAATTAGGAATCTCTGACTTGATGGAGGACAGGTAAGGTCACACTTTAGGTTTCAGGTTTAATACAAGCTCTATTTAAAGGGATGTGAGGGGGGGGGGAGGACCTCATGGACCAGGGTGAAGATGAGGAACTCGTTCTCTGCCAAGGGCCACATTCCTTCTGGCGTGATCTGCTGGAGGCCACATGCTGGCAGTGGGCTAAGCCACAAGCGGTAAGAGTGCCCCCTTTCCTCTCTTCTTTCTGACACCCCCTTCTCTCCCCACCCCATCACCTAGGGGGCTGCCAAAGTGAACTGGCCACTTCTAGCGCTCTCTCTCTGCCAAAACCTCCTCGCAAGGTTGTTGTGACCATTAACAGGGAGGGGCACACACTGGCTTGAGCTCTCTGGCCAGAAGAGTGGGATAAAAGGCCAATTGACAAAATAAGCTCTAATCGTCGCTGAAAGCGCTAATTGCAGTTCAGAAAGACAGAGTAGGCAACGCTAACCAGAGCAGGATTATTATTTTTTTCTTTGAAAAGAAAAACCACTTTATTGCCTCTCATTCTTTATGCAAAATGTTCCTTGATTAATTCTCCCTTTACCACCTGCTGAAAAACATCTATGTTGAAGGCATTCAACTTCAAATGCGTTCGTGCAACTGAGTCATCGCTTCACTGCCGGTGTGGGCAGAAGTGAGCACTCACGCAAGGCGTCTTTCCCCCCTCTTTTAATGCCATGCTGTACGTTAGTCATAAGACGCCATGTGCTGGAGTGTAGTTTTTAGTTGCTGGGGGATTTTTTTTGTTTTTATTCCTTTTTTTATCCTGGCAAATCGAGGAGTCTCAAGGCTGCAGAAGCAGCCGAGAACATAAATCGCCTCTTTAAAAAATAATCAGACAGACTCTGCTCCATCTTATTTGTTTTAATTTATTACGTTCATATTAAGGCTGGGCTACATCTAGTTTTCAACATTGTGGTATGTCACCAGCTAAACATCATGATATACCAATACATCACAATGTCTGAAATAAGGATGGAGCTATGTAGAGACTTTGGCTGAGTTTAAAGCCATTATCTTGCTTTAAACTCAGGGGATTCTCATAGGTAGCTAAGTCATACAGAGATAAATTAAATTTCATCCAGGAGAAAAAGGAAATAAATGAGGGAGTTCTCTCTCTTTCCCTCTCTCTCACACACACACACAATCAGAAATTCCCCTCATTCAGGGATAAACAACTTGAGGAAGCCATTTTGAAGGTCAACTTCCCTGAGGGGGCAAATTGTCACAGCAATAAGATCAGAACCGCATTAGAGTGTGTGCGCTTGTGTGTGCGAGACGAAGGAAATTCAGCCTCATTTCTGTGCATGTTTCAGTCTGGAATTTGGGAGGTAAGAGTTCGATGCTTATGAACAATGTCAGGCTGACAATGGTAGGAAGCTCAATGACCCACAGGAAAAAACAGAAAAGGGAAGAAAACCGAGAGGGAAACACCAAGGCAATTTCCTCGCACCACTTCATATTCTAGACACATTTCTGCCTCACAAGTAATTATAACTATTGGAATGGGCAAAAGCTCCCTCTGTGAGAGCCAGACGTCTGAGGCAAACCATTAGTAGTCCCATCAAGGCTTGCTTTCCCACCTAGTATGTATTCAAAGCTATTTATTACAAATCGCAGTGTCGGCCATTTTACAAGATAAGCCAAATCCTGACACTGCCAACAGGAAAGAAAGAAATATGTCAGGGTCAGGAGTAAATGTACCACACACCACTATTTCTTGCTTAAAACTCGAGGACCTTGATGAGCATTAATTGCAATTAGCATAGCTGTAAGATGTTAACGCTAAGCTGCTGTTAAACCTAGGAAGGAGAGGGAGAATTCTTGGAAAGAGGGAGCTGTGATTGGTTTTAAAAATCTCTTAAACGTACATAAGAAGTCATTTGCACTGATATACACAAACACAAAAGCTAAATTCCACCCCAGACCCCGCTCAGTTTGGCTGCCTTTGCACTTACCTGCTGGTGCTGTCGAGCGCCTTCTGTGATCGACTTGACAATGGTGTCAATCAGTTGGTTGCACATGATCTCCAAGGGAAAAAGAAGAGACCTGGGCATTAGTGGAGCCTCGCATCACCAGGATCGCAAGTGATGTTTTAGGACAAGCGAGGGGCGGGATTTCCAGCCCACAGACCTAATCAGGCCTGCCAGGTCTCCAGATTTGGCCGGCAAAGGGAAATCAAGCTCCCCTAACAACCTTCAGAACCCTTAAACTACAGTTCCCAGAATTCTTTGGGGGAGGGTAGTAGCCATGACAGTTGAAAGTGGTGGTTTAAATTCATGGTGTGAATGTGGCCCTGGACAGAGAGATGTGTCATAAATTCTGAGGTACAGAAGACTAACTACCCTGTGAAGGCTTTGACAACAGAACACCCCTTCCGTTCCTGGGACGTCACTTGGATCCCAGGAAACCGATCGACAACCAATGTGCATTTTGTGTGCCCACGTGGTGTGGAAAGGATGCGAGACCGGGCTCTTCCGCTACCTACCGGGTGGCGTTCAAAGAGGTCGAGAAACATGGGCCCTGTCAGCGGGCTCTTGCGCTTTGTCAAAAACAGGTTCAACGCTTCCTTGTACACAGCGGACACTCGGTCCAGGTCCAGGCTGCCGACAGCAAGGGACTAGGAGAAAAAGGCATAAAAGGAGTAAGTGTTTAGCAATACAAGAACGGGGCCTTTTCTGAGGTGGCTCCCAGCTTGTGGAATGTTCTCCCCATGTTCCTTTTTAACCAGGGCTTTGGCTGATTGACATCCAATGCCCTTTGAAAATCTGTCAGAGGGTGTGTGTGTTACTGGGTTGTTTTTGCTCCGATTATGTATTTTGTGTTTTTATATTGTGATTTTATCTTGTGAAACATCCTGAGACCTTTGGGTATAGGGCGGTAAACTAATAATAATAATAAAAGTAAAAATACAGTGGCACCTCGGTTTTCGAACATAATCCATTCCGGAAGTCCATTTGAGTTCCAAAACGTTCGAAAACCGAAAACTCAGTATGGAAGCCTCAAAACAGAAAACTCAATACGGAAGCCGTATGGCATGTTCAACTTCTGAGGCGCGTTCAAAATCCAAAATGTTCGTCAACAGAGACGTTCAAAAACCGAGGTACCACTGTAATCTGTGGATGCCACCTCCCTGGTGAGACAATGATCAGAGAACAAATCTGCCACTGCTATATGTTTCAGGAAGTTTTTCAGGAAGTGTCCTGCACCAGCCTCTGATTGGAGGAGGCTAAGGCAGGGGGTGGGATTTGCTGCGGCAGCCAAGACTGTCCCCATGCTAGCAGAATGCAGGCTGCAGTTTACTGACACAGATGCAGAAATGCAGGACCTCCTCACCTGAGCGGTCTGCGCACCGCTTCCTTCGCTGCTCTTCAGCTTCTTTTTCGGCTGAGCGACCTGCGGAGCAGCTTCAGCAGCCGTGTTCCCCTTCAATACCCGGAAGAGGTACAGGGACCCACTAAAAGCAGAGCGATACGCAAGAGAAGAGTCAGGGAGAACCGTATGTATCATGCCATGCTGCACCAGCTCAGAAATATCTTTTAGGTTCAGAACCTCCACGAACCTCACCTTTCCATTTTCAAAAGCAAGTTTCTAGACCTTATTACGGCTGCGAGGATAGGCTTGTGGGTGAGAAATGCCAGGCAGGGGGTAGGGATAGGTTTCTAGTGGCAAGGAGTTGGGGTTTCAGCACCCTGTATAATACACACGTCTTCCTTTCTCTTAGGGCTAAGGGAAACACAGTCAGAAAAGGACTACAGAAGATTACTCCGATATACGACTACAGCGGTGAGACTGCACAAAGATGGAAAGATGGAAAGCCCTGCCCGCTATAGACGAATGGCTGGTAAAATTATTGGATCTGGCTGAGATGGGAAAGTTAACATGTTTAATTAAGAGACAAATCGTTACTGACATCTGTTAAGGATTGGAAACTTACCCCCCGGTTAAATGCTTTATTGGTTTTAAAAACTATGTAACGTAAGTAATCAAAGAAAAATATAAACAAACATTCATTCCAACGTTGGTGCTTGTTGTATGTAACGATTTGTAGATTGGAAACTTCTTATGGGCTTTTTGAGTGAAAACGAACTGGCAATATTGGGATTTGAGGATTGAAACAATACTGGTTTATAAAAGACCAAATGGCAGGATTTGTAAGGAATAAATATTATACGTCGCTGCAGAAGAGAGCCGGAAGTCCTTTTACTCTTTTCAATTTTTCTTTAGTTTTTTTCCTTTATTTTATTTTTCTCTCCCTTTCTCTCCCCCCCCCCCCCAGCTTCGCCTTTCTAGCCTTCTCTTCTTTCTGACTCTGTTCTTTTTTAGACTAAGTACCTAACAGGCGTCTCCACACATACACGTGTTCAAATAGCGCATGACCACGTATACGCACGGCACCAGCAAATAAATGAAACAAATCAATTTAAACTGCAAAAAGGGCACTGATGGTCTGAAAAGAGCAGGAAAATGGTGTGGAAGGAGTCAAGCACTTTGAGGTACCGGTCTACCTCTGAATCACAGCCAGGCACTTTGGGGTACCAGCCTACTCCCCTACCTTGCTGTCATTTCCACACAGTCCTCCTGTGGTGAAGAAGACAGAGAGCCACGACTGCCACCATTCATGCCAGTTTGGTAAGTGCTGCCGGTTTTTAAAAGGGTTTGCAGAGGTTTAGAGGGAGTTTGCAGCCTTTTTAGATGGTGTTCCCCACTATTAAGCGATTACACTATACATAACCCCCGCATAAGTGGGGAGATACCTGTACTGGGCTACTGGTGCAGCAGAATAAATTATGCAAAACAAAACACATTTAATTTGCATAGTTTATACACCCGCCAGGTCTATATGGGAGAAGACATTCTCTTAGAGCCCTGTATAGGGAGGCTTTTTAACGTAACGTTTTAATATGTTGCTATATATGTTGGAAACCACCCAGAGTGGCCGGGGCAACCTAATCAGGGTACAAATTAATAATTATAATAATAATAAATGAAGAAGAAGATACCTCTGCAGATTTCCTCCAAAACCCTGAGAACTAGAAACCTGCTTTAAGTCTTTTAAACTTAGAATAACGGGTTTTGCTTTGCATTGAAAATCTCAGGGTTCCAGACCCCTTTCAACTGCAGCATTAAATGAGAAGATAAAGTGTGTGTGTGTGTGTGTGTGTCTTAAACCCATACACCTGCCCAAACGACCCACCTGAAGCAGTAAAGGGCAACAGAGGAGTCACTCTGCTTGCAAGCTCTTTTCACCAGACTCTCCAGCTGGGCATGCAGTTCTTCCCGGATGGGGGCCACGTTTTTGCAGTACTGCTTGGATCTGCATAGGTGGTTCCTGAAAACCAAGGGAACACAACACAGTCAGTAAACCAAAGAAACCCTACCGGTATGATACCATTCTTGTTTTATTCATAATCTGTATACTGCACTTTCCTCCCACACCTAAAGTGTTCGAGTAGCACAGCTACCTAAAAACATTCAAAATGCTGACTTGAGAGCACGGCTGGACAATTTTGTACCACCGATAGGAACACACTATAGACCTGCAGGCTCTCTCTTTGCAGCAGATCCTGGTATAGAGTCACATCCATCTACTCAGGGTTGACCCATCGAAATTAACGGACTCAAGTTAGTTTCAGTGGGTCTACTCTGAGTAGGACTGGCATTGGATAAACAATGTTTCACATCCAGGGGTCTGCCTGAAAAAGAAAATCTTCCTCCCATGCCACGTGGACTGAATCCACATCAAGATGCAGACAGGCAAACATGAGGTCTGCAACTCCCAGTTCGTTTTGCACCTCTGGATAAAAATGTAGCAAAGGTACTTGAAATAAACTCCAGCACGGCAAAGAAAGACTGGTCGATCACGGTCTGCCAGTAGAAAAACTGAGCAAGACATCTTTCATTTCAACACCTGGTGAAAACCTTTCTATCCATCAGACATACATAGCCAATGAGGAATACATACTTTCGTTGATGTCTGTTTTTGTGTCTGTGTGGTGTTGTTGTTTTAATTTTTATTTTATTTTGACAAAGTAATAATCATAAATAAATAAGAATAAAAATGTGCCCCCCCCACGACACTGTTCCATTGTAACTATCCAACCTCCCAAAATTTCACCTCTTGCAATGGTTTGACCCTTTTCAGTTTGTACAAATTCTACAAACACCCACCATATTTCCTCAAAATCATTTCTCCTGCATATTCACCTTTTTACCTTAACGGCACATGTTAATTTATCATTAATAGCTATATCCCACACCTCTTTATACCATTCTTCCATTTTATATTCTGCTTGCCCCTTCCACTTCCTAGCTATAATAATGTGATGTCTGTTTTTAACTTCTTATGTGGTTTTTACTGTACGTATTAAGTTCTTGTAAACTGCTTTGGGGTTTGTCAGCACAGTGGTACCTCAGGTTACATACGCTTCAGGTTACATTCGCTTCAGGTTACATACGCTTCAGGTTACAGACTCCGCTAACCCAGAAATAGTGCTTCAGGTTAAGAACTTTGCTTCAGGATGAGAACAGAAATCGTGCTCCGGCGGCGCAGCGGCAGCAGGAGGCCCCATTAGCTAAAGTGGTGCTTCAGGTTAAGAACAGTTTCAGGTTAAGTACGGACCTCTGGAACGAATTAAGTACTTAACCCGAGGTACCACTGTAGTGGTATATATATATATAGAATCACAGAAACCTAGACTTGGGTCAACTAGTCGAACCCCCTACAATGCAGGAACCTCTGGCCCAATGTGGGGCTCAAACCCACAACCCCGAAATTAAGAGTCTTCTGTTCTACCGCCTGAGCTATCTAAATTGAAATAGCAAATAAGAAACCTCGCCACAAACTCACGTAAAGATATCGGCCGTCTTCCGGAGGTAGTCTTGCTCCTGCTTGTCGGACTCGCTGCTCATGCTCTGCTCAATCACGGAGAGGAGAGGGTCAATGATGGTGAACACGAGGGGGTTCTCCGCTTGCTTCGACAGGAACACCTCGACCAAATCCAGAACCTGGAAATGTGAGGGACAGAAGGGAGATGTGTCGGACTCAGGCCAACACAAGCTTTCCAGAGACAGAGAACAATAATAATAAAATAATAAAAATTTATTTATATCCCGCCCTCCCCAGCTGAAGCTGGGCTCAGAGCGGCTAACAACAGTAAAATAATACAACATTCTAAAATCATTTCATTATAAAATCAGTTCAAATCAGGTTAATGGCAACCATTGGGCTAGAGTTCTGTGAGGACTGCCAAAGGGGGGGTCAGACTGTGCCCTAGCCAAAGGCCTGGTGGAACAGCTCTGTCTTGCAGGCCCTACGGAAAGAAGTCAAATTCTGCAGGGCCCTAGTCTCTTGTGATAAGAGTGTTCCACCAGATTGGAGCCACAGCCGAAAAAGCCCTGGCTCTGGTTGAGGCCAGCCTAACCTCCCTGTGGCCCGGGACCTCCAAGATGTTTTTGTTTGAAGACCGTAAGGTCCTCCGTGGGACATACCAGGAGAGGCGGTCCCATAGGTACAAGGGTCCTAGGCCATATAGGGATTTAAAGGTTAAAACCAGCACCTTAAACCTGATCCTGTACTCCACCGGGAGCCAGTGCAGCTGGTATAGCACCAGGTGAATCGTAAGGAGTCTCGCTGCGGCATTCTGCACCCGCTGGAGTTTCTGGGTCAGTCTCAAGGGCAGCCCCACGTAGAGCGAGTTACAATAATCCAGTCTGGAGGTGACCGTCGTGTGGATCACAGTGGCTAGGTCAGGGAGAGAGAGGTAAGGAGCCAACTGCTTAGCTTGGCGGAGATGAAACAAGGAAGGGGTGCACATGCAAGAAGTCTAGGGCTGGGCCAACAGGAATGCCTACAGTATATGGGGACAGGACAGCCTATCTGTCCACCTGGACCAGCACTGCTTGCTCTAACCGGCAGCTCTCCAGGGTCTTGAGAAAGGGCGTTCCTATAACCGCTACCGTGGTAAGAGCAGGGGCAGGGAAACTTGGTCATCCAGAGGGCCACACGCTATTCTGAGAAACCTTCCGAGGGCCACATGCCACTTGGTGGGCGGGGCCAGAAGCAAAGGTGGGTGGGGCAATGCAAATAAGATGTTGCCTTTCACAGAGCAAGATGGTTTCTACAAACACGGACACCGCTGTCAAGAGTTATCAGAGTTGAAGGACACAATTGAGCCAGGGGAAAAACCACCTTGAGTGTAGCCTGGCGAGTTTCCTGAGAGCCACATCTGATCCCCGGTCCTGGGGTGCCCCACCCAATTTAACCGCATAGATGTGGCTGCATGACAGTCCCTTTGTCCTCCCAACTCCTCCTAAGCTTTAGTGCAACTCACTTTGCACGTTGTGCAAAGTGACTTATGCTCAGAAGGAAGCCCCATTTTTTTAATGGGCCTCACTCCCAGGTAAATGAGTATAGGATCACAGCACAAAATAGTCTGCAAAAGGGTTCCTCCACTGCCATCTGTCAAGGCCTCTGTCATGTTGGTAAAGAACAAGACTTTCCCTCTTCTCCCTCCCTGATCCACTTATTTTTTCAGGGAACATCAAGGAAGAGACCTGTGTAACTCAGAAGCTAGCTCAGTAATTGGCTCTACTGCTCCAGTTCGGATTCTTGCCACCAAACAGTATTTCACACGCTGAAAAACTGTTTCCCAAGCTTATGCTGACCCCTGGAGGCCACAATTAAAACAATCCCAAACCCAACTGCATCCTCTCATCCTCAGATCCAGCCACAGAGGGATGGACAGCAGTTCTAAATTAAAAATGGTATGTGCCGTAAGTCGTACATCAAAACAAAAATAGATGCTGTCCCTTTCCAAGAGCATAAAGGTCTGCAAATCTCCTGTGGTTTTACTGCTCAGCTGCTGTTATATCTATGTACTGTTTTACGGTAGTGCTATTTTAATGTTTTGCTGTTTCTTACGTGGCTCCAAGAGAATCTTGTGCCTTGAAAGGTGGGGTGAAAATGTTTAAGTCAGTGGTTTTCAACCAGTGTGCTGTAGCACCCTGGGGTGCCTTGAATGGTGGTCAGGGCTGCCGTGGGCAACACTAGCCTCTGTCCCTCTTTCCTTCCCTCCCTCCTTGGATGCCCTCTTGCATCTCTGCCTCCCAAAGGCTTGCACGGCTGTTTGTTGCAGCAGCCCTGGCTGCAAGCTCCCCAGGTGAATGGTGCCTCTGCGGTTGGCCAGGGGGTGCTGGTTGCCAGGAGCTAAGGCAGCCTCGGAGTAAGCAAGCAAGTGGGTGAGGAAGCCCAGTCAGCCAGGCCACCAGCCTTTGCTGTTGGGGATGGACAGATAAGTGGGAGACCGGGCAGGCAGGCAGGCAGGCGGGCGCTGTGCTGGCCTTTCTTGTGCTTGCTGTGTGCAGGGCTTGCCTGGAAGCTGAGTGCCCAGTGCTGAAGGGGAGCCTTTACGCCATGCAGGCCCAGCAGCACCCGCTGCTGCCACTGCAGCCTCCCAAGGTGAGGTGCCAGCCTCACGTTCATCTTTGGCCAGTTGGGCCACTAGGACTGGGGGCATCTTCTTCCAAGGCCCCTGTGGGGCAGTGTGAGGAGGCAGTTCAGAGACCAGGGGCAGAAGAAGCAGCTGCCCAGAGGAGTCCCAAGGAGAGGGGAGAGGAGAGAGGAGAGGAGGCTGAGGGAACACTCCACAAGGAAGGGTGTTCGAAAAAGGGTGAGAGGCTGCCAGCTCTGCAGGCAAAGGGTGACACAACTGGGCTCCTGAGCCCTGCAGAAAGAATGTACAGTGGTACCTCGGGTTACAGATGCTTCAGGTTACAGACTCCGCCAACCCGAAATAGTGCTTCAGGTTAAGAACTTTGCTTCAGGATGAGAACAGAAATCGTGCTCCGGCAGCGCAGTGGCAGTGGGAGGCCCCATTAGCTAAAGTGGTACCTCAGGTTAAGAACAGTTTCAGGTTAAGAACGGACCTCCAGAACAAATTAAGTTCTTAACCTGAGGTACCACTGTAGTTGGTCAAGGGAGCCATGGACTCAAAAAGGTTGAAAACCTCTGGATAAAATAATAATAAAAACTCATGCTACAAAGACTGCTTTTGGCTATCAGCTTCAGAACAAGTCAGATAAAAAACCCAGGATCCTAACCCATGGTTTGAAGGTTATTATGATTAATTTTAACCCATCTTCCAATGCAATGTTTTCTAGATGCAGGCTGAAAACACACCCAGGGGCAACGAATCAATTTTTATTTCATTTTTATCTCTGCTTAAGTTACTGGGGGGACGCGGGTGGCGCTGTGGGTTAAACCACAGAGCCTAAGACTTGCCGATCAGAAGGTCAGCGGTTCGAATCCCCGTGACAGGGTGAGCTCCCGTTGCTCGGTCCCTGCTCCTGCCAACCTAGCAGTTCGAAAGCACATCAAAGCGCAAGTAGATAAATAGGTACCGCTCCGGCGGGAAGGTAAATGGCCTTTCTGTGTGCTGCTCTGGTTTGCCAGAAGTGGCTTAGTCATGCTGGCCACATGACCCGGAAGCTGTACACTGGCTCCCTTGGCCAACAAAGCGAGATGAGCGCCGCGACCCCAGAGTCGGCCACGACTGGACCTAATGGTCAGGGGTCCCTTTACCTTTACCTAAGTTACTGGGAGGCAGCAATCTGAGCCAGCTCTCAATGGCTTTGTGCTAATTGTGATTTCAAAGGCTTTCTCTCCCCTGGGGCCAACACCTCGTCTCCTCCTACCTTGATCTTGAATTCCCGGCGTAATATTTTCTCCTTGCGCATCTTTTCCTTCTCGTCCTTCTTGGCTTGGATGCGCTTCTTCTGCTCGGCAAAGAGGGCCGACAGGTTCTCGTCGAGGGACATCATGGTTTCGTCATCAACGTCCTCATCGCTGTCATCGCCACCCTAGGATTTTTAATATTAAAAATGTGTGTGTGTTTTAAAGTTTTGTACCCAGTGCTGGTCCTATGCCACTGTTTGGGTTGTATCCAACTAAGTTTGACCCAGAGTAGAAACACTGGAACTGACAGATTGGGGTCAGTCAAGTCCATCCATTTTTAGTGGGTCAACTCCAGGAAGGACAACCCAATGGGTTTCCAAGCTGTAGAATTCAGCCTTCTTCCCCACAGAACTCGGGGTTCCCTCAGTGCAGAAGACAGTGCCGTATTATTGGCCCAGAGATGGAAAGAAGATAAAGCCCCTGTGGCAATCACACAGGGTCCCCGGACATTTGACGCTGTGCCACGACTGTGATTGCTTTCTTCGCTGCCACCACCCTGTATCTCACGGGGACACACGGAGTCCAGACAGTTGTTAACATGAACAAATAATCAAGTTTATTTGTAGGCATGAACAAGCTTATGGTTTCAGTTAATTTTTCTTGACAGTTTCTTAATCTTAGTTCCTTAACTGTTCTATGCGTTCCTAACAACTTCAAAACAACTGATTATTCCAACTATCTATCTGACTCCGCCTAACAATTCCTCTCACTCCCTCACAACACAACGCGACCAACCCACAGACTTAACCTCCCTCTTCCTTCTTCAACTCCCAACTCTCAACTGATTTTCAAAACCTCCCACTCTAACTTTTACTCCTCCCTTGCATTCTCACTGGCCAATCACATTCTCACTCATTTAACCCTTTCCTAATGACCCACCTAGGAGGCAAACGCCACAGCCCCTACCAGAGAAGAATGGCAGATCAAGTTGATGGACTATGTCTAAATGGCTAAAATGACCGGAAGAATCAGAAATCAGGAAGACCAAACTTTTAATAAGGGGAATGGGGGAAATTTATAACTCATCTTGAAGACCATTGTAAACAGTTACAATTGTTAGTGGGATTGGAATATCACTTGTAGTTTAATGGTGCATTCTGGATACAATGGAGATGGGAAAGATTTGGATCATCATAAAAGATGCAGGAAGAAATGATTAATAATAGAACCCACAAAGGGGAGGATGGAAGTCCAGGAGATGGCTTGGAATCTTGTTTTTATGATCTATGTTCGATATATGACTGTAAAATTTTAATCTGAAAAACCAAATAAATATTTTTTTAAAAAAAAAACAATAATAAGACATTGCCGCATTGCTAAACCTTCCACACCTCGCCCTCACCTCCTGCGACACTTACCAGTGCATTCCCAGCTTGCAGAACTCCTCGCAGCATGGCGCGGAATTTCTCGTCGGCTTCGACGTTCTCGTCTTCGTTATCTGTCTCCGAAGCCTCCTTTTCCTCCCCTTCACTCTCATCGTTCTCAGAGCTGTCGTCTTCTTCAGAAGAACTCTCCTCACCATCATCCTCTTCGCTCTGCCGAGAAAGAGGAAGATTCAACTCAGTTTATTGGGAATCCAAGACTTGGCAAATCTCAGTCCTTAGAAAAATCCTGCATCAAGCTAAAAGCACTCAAAATCGCTCCTTTTGCCATTCGGTCTTATTTTATATGCAAATACAGCGGCTCAGGAACGTCAGAAGGCTTAGCCTGAAGTCGCAACTGCCGTTCCCCTCCTTTTACACCGTTTATTAGACACAGTCCTAAAATGCGAAGGGGGAAAGTGGCCTTAGTGACGCTCCAGGGCTAAAGGCACTATTATAACAAATTCGGTAGCAGTTACCACATCTTCCGGCAAAGATTTCTTCTTTTGAGTTTCTTCCATCACGACGACAGCGTTCTCTTCATCCTGGTCGTGCTGTGGGTCGAGAACCTTGAGAAGAAATATATGTATTTTACACATATATATTTTACACAGGTGGTCAGTACTGATGCTCAAACCTAAGTTGCAGGCTGCATATTGACAAAGATGTGCCCCTTCTCTCACATGCGCAAAGGAGTGTTCTCCCAAAGCATGCATTTGCTATGGCACAGGGCTGCCATTGTCAGTTTGAATTTCACGGTACAGAAAGTAATGATCTGATGTGTAGAGATCTTTCCTATTCTACTTAATTCAAGAGGGTTCTGGAAGCTGCTCTGTGTGAAAGAAACAAGCAGAAGGTTCTTGATGTTTGGGTTATACCTTCAGAGAAGCTGAGTACAGCTGCTTTAAACTGATTCTCTTCTCTTTTTATGTCTGACTATAAAAGTAAGGCGAGAAGGAGCCTGGGTTTCACTTTCTCTTTCTACCCCTCTTCCTTCTGGTGTGGTGTTCTGTATACAGTGGTACCTCGGGTTAAGTACTTAATTCGTTCCAAAGGTCCATACTTAACCTGAAACAGTTCTTAACCTGAAGCACCACTTTAGCTAATGGAGCCTCCTGCTGCTGCCGCACCGCCGGAGCACAATTTCTGTTCTCATCCTGGAGCAAAGTTCTTAACCTGAAGCAATATTTCTGGGTTAGCGGAGTCTGTAACCTGAAGCGTATGTAACCCAAGGTACCACTGTATAGTGTTAAGGTTTAGTCTTATTATAAGTTATTGTAAGTTTAAGTCAAGTCTGCTGCAACTGGATTTCTTAGGGGCAGTGCCAGTCCTGAATGTATTAGTGACCATTATGATCATTTGCCTTCAGTAGCAGTAAAGCTCTGCTGGGTGAAATACAATTGCCTCTGGTCTATGTTTGAGAATCCTTCAACGTGTTTACATTTTTTTCTCTGCTAACTGTACGTCAGAGTTCTGCTCTGGAACAATGCTGAGTAGAATTCAATGACAGCCATCGTCAAAAGCAGAAGTGTGGAAGCGTTTTTCTACTGGGGTCAAAGCCCCGCAGGCCTGAGGGAGAGGGGAGATGCTGGGTTTTGTCAGGAGACTCCTTATTCCTCTCAGAGAGCTGCAATTTCCAGAGTGGTGCAAACTCTGGGAATTGTAGCTCTGTGAGAATACGGGTCTCGGCAACCTTAACACACTACAGTTCCCAGGATTATTTGGGGGGCGGCTGTATCCTAGCGCTTTAAATGAACGTGACTCCCTCCCCCCATACACACACACACTTTAACCTTACCCAGCCATGACTCTTCCCACACTGGGATGTGGCCCCCAACTGCTTTCCCCCAAGAGCACCCAGCCCCGGAGGGCGGGAATGTCACCATTCCTGCTCTGGACAGCCACAGGCTACTCACGTCTAAGATGAGCTGCAGGGCGCCCTTCGTCATGTGCTGACAGACGAGCCCAAAGACGCTTTTGCAGACCCGTCGGATGAGCCCGCTGGACTGGGCCAGTAGGGAAAGGAGGACTTCGATGATCACCTCCACCCATTCCGGCTCTTCTTCGCCACCTGAGTAGAGAAAAACACACGGGCAGCCTGAATGCCTCCCAGCATGCATTGCAACACTGGCCTGCTCAGCGAATCCAGCCTGCCTTTCATCCTGCTAGCAACAGAGACAAGGAGCTGCACATGGGTGGGCTGGTGGAGGAGGGAATTGGGGTGCAGCACAATCCCTCCTGCGCACCCAAATGCTGTCAACAGCCTTGGCCCTCCAGGTGTTGTTGAACTACAACTCCCATCATGCCTCAGCCATTGCTGACACTTGCAGCAATCTAGAAGGCCAAAGGCTGCCTAGGGCCTACATCCAACCGCGATTTACTCAGAATAGACCCACTGATGGACCAAGTTAGTCATGTCCAGGGAGGATAAAAATCAATGATTTATTTATTTTTTTAAATCGATTTTTAAAATGAAAAGTGGTCCAGATATAAACCATTAACTTATTAAACCTCACAATAATTTCATAATTATCTATGTATTTCTAACAGGTAATTTCTATTTCTAATCGGTAATTTTTGATATAACTGTAAAAACTACTCTGAAAATTATTCCAAAAATGAAACCCTCACCTGTTGTAAATACTAAGATTATACCAGCAAGAATGAGTCTTTCTGTAAAAAAAGAGATTTAAATCAAGTCTTACTGACTAGTGATTTAAATCAAATCCACCCTGGTCATGTCTTGTTAAAATCAATGGGTCTACTCTTGAGTAGAACTAGCATAGGATCTGGAGGCCCACCAAATAAACAGACAGAAAAAAGAGCAAGTTTTCCTTTTCTTTCTCTCCCTTCACACCTATCCGTATAATCTCCTGTTGTTTATTATATAAATTGATAAATATCAGGCCAGCATCTATGAGGGGCTTATCTACAAGGGTGTGGTGGATAAATCAGGCTGTGAACAGAGACTCACCAGCAACCGCTGTCTTTTTCTTCTTGGGTTTCTCTCCAAAGGCTCTCTGGGTGCAATTCTGCAGGTCGCTCAGAAGGTTCACACACTCTGCAGGAGACTAGTGGGGCGAGAATCGAGTGAGGAAGCGAGAGGCGGAGGGAACCAAAAGAGAAAGAAAGAAAAAAGGAGTCAAATGTTGTCATTATCATCGTCCCTGTGTTTTTATCCTGTCTTTCTCCAAAGCCACTCAGGGCAGCATGCGAGGCTGTTGCAAAGAAGGTAAGGATGGGAGACTTTCTGGTGGGAAAGAGCTTCAGTGTTCCTATGTTCCAGTGGTGCCCCCATTTCCTAAAATTGGCATTCCACAGCCCTACCTGTCGTGGTATTGCCGGGGAATGAAGGGGAGGAGAAGAGACAGGCAGAGGAAGGGGGGCAGGAAGTGGCAGTGGAGGAAAGAAGGGAAAGCCAGGAGGAGGGACAGCTCACAGATGTTGGACCAGAGCCTCAACACCCCACAGGAAGTTCTGGCACAGACAGTGAAACAATGCCTGTTCCGTCTGCCAAGGAAAGGAGAGTGTTAAAGAGGAGGGGACAGAGACATCACATGAAAATTCCACGCCTTTTCTGTTGGAGAAGGGGCGGGCGTAAGGCACTCCAAGAATCTGAGCCGGAGGATTCGGATGCATGATTGTAACGTGCTGCTTGTACATATGTAAAATAAAGACTGTATATATGTATCTCTGAGTGAGCAAAGGCATTTCTTGCAGAGAGCGTTCACAAGCCATCACACTACCCCACCAGGCATTTTGCAACCAGGAGCCATCCTCAGGGCATTCTGCAACGACCCTGCAGTTCACTTGCTACAGCTGACACATAATACTTGCTCTGCGCTTGTAAGAAACTCATCTTTTGGATTAGTGTGGCAGCACCCACACTTTGGAACTCCCTGCTGATTGACATCAGACAGGTGTCTTTGTCGTTCTCTTTTCGGCGTCTGCTTAAAACATTTTTCTGTAGGGAAGTCTATCCACACATGCAGAAGTTACGTGTTCTCTTTCTTTTTAGCAACTGATGATTTTAGCCATCATTTGAATGGATTTAATTATCTGTTTTTATTGATAATTTTTGTAAACTTCTGAAGAGATATTTTTTGAATGATAAAGTAGTGGTTTGCTAAAATAAATAAAAATTGTGCAGGTACAGAAATACACTAGAACTCAAGCTCGAACCCATGCACTTGCAATTCCTGGGTTTGTCTGCTTGCTTTTCATTTTATTTTATTTTTATTCAACTGATGTGTTCGGTTCTTTGAACATGTTGGCCTTCCATGGACCAACGAGCATATCCCTGGTCTCTTTCTTCCTGCCAAATCCGAAGGATTGTTTTGTTATACTGTTTGTTGCAAAATACATTGTTCTGTTTACCATTTCCTGCAAAATAGCAATTCATCTTTCCATGTCACGTTTGTGAGGCATACAGTAAGCAAGCCAACAAATTTTTAAAGAACTAATCATTGGGTGCTGGGGCTGCACTCTGAACATGCTCAGAGGCAGGCTTTCCTTCTGCCGTTTCCAGGTATTTAAACAGTGGAGCTCGGGAATTGAAGACAGAAGATCCTGGGCCTGAACAGATGAGGTTGTTGTGAGGATAATAATAGGGAGACAACCATGTACAGTGGTACCTCTGGTTGCGAACGGGATCCATTCCAGAGGCCCATTTGTAAAATGAAAAGAGCGCAACCCGCAGCAGCGCATCTGCGCATGCGCGGGTTGCAATTCGCCGCTTCTGTGCATGACGTCATTTTGTGCTTCTGCGCATGCGGCGAAACTTGGAAGTAACCCTTTCCGGTACTTCCAGGTCGCCGCGGAACGTAACCTGAAAGAACGTAACATGAGCTCCTTGAGGTGTAAATGCAATAATATAAATTAATAAAAGAGGGGACTCCTGTAACTCTGTCTGAAAGGATGGAGTTTGCTCCCCACTTTGGAGAGGCTGCGACTCAGTAGCAGAGCACAGCTTTCCATGTAAAAAAATATATTCCCAGATTCAAGCTACAGCATCTCCAGGTAGGACCTGGGAGAGACCCCTGCTTGTGAAACCCTGGAGGGCCACTGCCAGTCAGTGTAGGCAACACTGAACTATATACAGTGGTACCTTGGTTCTCAAACGCCTTGGTTCTCAAACACCAAAAACCCGGAAGTGTTCCGGTTTTCAAACCTTTTTCGGAAGCCAAATATCCAATGCGGCTGCCAGCTATTGTTAGACGCTGCATCTTGGTTTTCAAACATTTCGGAAGTCAAACTGACTTCCAGAACAGATTAAGTTCGAGAACCAAGGTACCACTGTATTTGGCGCTTTTGTTTTTGCTATTCATTTTGCGTTTTTGTTTTTGAGGCTTTTTCAGTGAATTTGTTTTTGTGACTGTGTGGAACCCAATTCAGCTACTGACTGATTGGCTGTGTGACTGCGGAAATGGAGAAAAGCCCCTTTCCAAACAATGACTATCATCAGTGCAGGTAAGAAAAAATAATAATTTTAATTTTTATCACCTACGATACTGTCTTATTTATTTTATACTACAGTACATTGATTATTGCTTACATTTTATGGATCAATGGTCTCGTTAGATAGTAAAATTCATGTTAAATTACTGTTTTAGGGGTTGTTTTCAAAAGTCTGGAACGGATTAATCCGTTTTGCATTACTTTCTATGGGAAAGTGCATCTTGGTTTTGGAATGCTTTGGCTTTGGAGTGGACTTCCGGAATGGATTAAGTTTGAGAACCAAGGTACAGTGGTACCTCAGGTTAAGTACTTAATTCGTTCCAGAGGTCCGTACTTAACCTGAAACTGTTCTTAACCTGAAGCACCACTTTAGCTAATGGGGCCTCCTGCTGCCGCTGGAGCACTATTTCTGTTCTCCTGATGCAAACTTCTTAACCTGAAGCACTATTTCTGGGTTAGCGGAGTCTGTAACCTGAAGCATATGTAACCTGAAGCGTATGTAACCCGAGGTACCACTGTAGACCCAATAGTCTGACCTCATATAAGGCAGTTTCCTGTGCCCTTCCCAAGACAAGCCCTGGCAGCCCTTTGCAAAATATCTCTCCCCTTCCATGATCATCATCATTATTGGCTCAGGTATTATGGTCACAGCCATATTTAAAGCCTCACCCAAAACAGCCGCTTCCAGCGTGCCGGATATTACCTTGAAGAGGTGAATGCCAACTAACAACAGGAGGTGTTGGAAGGCGGAGGACTTCAGGGTCTGACTTTTCTTCTCTCTCTTCCGCAAGGTTTCCACCGTCTGGAGCATTCTGTGATGGGGAGAGAATGGTCAGACTGAGACACGCAGCTCTGTGATTGTTTGTTATTTGCTTGCTCCAGCCAACCGAGCTTGGTGAGACTAGGCCAGTCTAGTCAGACTTTGTACACAGAATGGGGAATGAACCAACTTGTCCCTCCGCCTCAGGCGGTAAAATAGCTTGGGCCCTAGGCAGGGAGCGGGTGGGTGTGGGGGATTCCCTGGTCCTGAATGGGGTAACTGTGCCCCTGAAAGACCAGGTGCGCAGCCTGGGAGTCATTTTGGACTCACAGCTGTCCATGGAGGCGCAGGTTAACTCTGTGTCCAGGGCAGCTGTCTACCAGCTCCACCTGGTACGCAGACTAAGACCCTACCTGCCTGCAGACTGTCTCGCCAGAGTGGTGCATGCTTTAGTTATCTCCCGCTTGGACTACTGCAACACGCTCTACGTGGGGCTACCCTTGAAGGTGACCCGGAAACTGCAATTAATCCAGAATGCGGCAGCTAGACTGATGACTGGGAGTAGCCACTGGGACCACATAACACTGGTTCTGAGAGATCTGCATTGGCTCCCAGTACGTTTCCGAGCACGATTCAAAGTGTTGGTGCTGACCTTTAAAGCCCTAAACGGCCTCGGTCCTGTATACCTGAAGGAGCTTCTCCACCCCCATCATTCAGCCCGGACACTGAGATCCAGCACCGAGGGCCTTCTGGCGGTTCCCTCATTGCGAGAAGTGAGGCTACAGGGAACCAGACAGAGGACCTTCTCGGTAGTGGCGCCCTCCCTGTGGAACGCCCTCCCATCAGATGTCAAAGAGATAAACAACGGCCTGACATTCAGAAGACCTCTTAAGGCAGCCCTGTTCAGGGAAGTTTTTAATATTTAACGCTGTACTGTTTTTAACACTTGATTGGGAGCCGCCCAGAGTGGCTGGGGAAACTCAGCCAGATGGGCGGGGTATAAATAATAAATTATTATTATTATTATTATTATTATTATTATTACTCCACTGAGAAGAGAGTCCAACCACACCTGGAAGGCCACAGGCTCCCCACCCTGCTCTAAGTGCCTCGTACCTGTCCCAAGCAAGCTTCTCTTCATCGCTAAATGGCACCACAACTGCGACGTGGGCCTGGTGAGAGAGGAGGGCACTGGCGTACTGGACGATGAGGTAGAGCCAGGGGTCCCCGCTGGCGGTCAAGCCGTGAAGGTGCTTCTTCCTCATTTCTTCTGCTTTGGCCGAGTCCCCCAGGGCGGGCATCGTGTTCAAGTGCTGGAGCAAACTGCAGGGAGAGAGAAAACAGCGACTGAACGCAGGAACCGCCGTTTGGGATATGCAGAAATGCAAAAAATAGTTACATCGGGCTTCCTCGACAGCTGTCGTTGCTGAATATGAGGACCGACAACATGAAATCTTGTCACTCTAAAGAACTTTTGACGTGGAAAGAAAACATCGGTAAGTGAAATAGAGGATGGTTGTATTAAAGTACAGTGGTACCTCGGGTTACATACGCTTCAGGTTACATACACTTCAGGTTACAGACTCCGTTAACCCAGAAATAGTGCTTCAGGTTAAGAACTTTGCTTCAGGATGAGAACAGAAATCATGCTCTGGCGGCACGGCAGCAGCAGGAGGCCCCATTAGCTAAAGTGGTGCTTCAGGTTAAGAACAGTTTCAGGTTAAGAACAGACCTCTAGAACGAATTAAGTTCTTAACCTGAAGTACCACTGTATGTCCTATAAAGCAGCAGGTATAAGGTAGGAATAAAAACATGGAAGTAAGGGTGGGAAGCCAAAATGTAAGAAAAAACATGCGACAATCAATTAAAAATTATGTCTTAAAAAAGCAAAGAACTTTTGACAAGGATATTAGCTGCAACCTGGAATTCAATAGCCCAGCAATGTAAAACCTTGAATGAATCCACATCTGTCTTCATGATGTTAAGAACCTATGGTGCTGACAGACAAGCCTCCCTGGGGAGAACATTCCACAAGAGGGGAGCCACCACAGAAAAGGCCCCTTCTTGTGCTGCCACCCTCTGGGCCTCTCAAGGAGAGGGCACATGGAGAAATGCCTCAAGGAATGATGATTGCAAGGTCCGGGTTGATTCATATGGGGAGAGGCAGTCCTTGAGGTGCTGGGGTTGTGAGTCACGTACGGTTTTCGAGCTCAAAACTAGCAAGGCAGCAAAGGGAATACCTGAAAAACGAGTTTGCGGCTGCTGTGCGGGATGCCTCGTTCAGGGGCACCGATGGTGTGGTTTTTGTCTCGGTTATCTCAGGGGTCGGTTTCTTGGTCTTGAAAAAAGCGTGAAAGAAGCAGAACCTGGCAGAAGACAACAGCGACTTCTTAATACAGGCAGCTGAAACAAAGCGGCCTTCCCAAATGATTTGTAACTCTAGAGACACTTCAGTTAGAAAGCCAAGAATACCCACTTTCACCTGGAAAGAAGTTTCCAGTCCACATGTTTGTGGCAAGTAAATATAGATGGGGGGGCAGATTGTTACATCCAGTGCTTTTTTTCAGGGGGTACTCAAGGGTCTTCTGCCAACCTAGCAGTTCAAAAGCACACCAGTGCAAGTAGATAAATAGGTACCGCTGCGGCGGGAAGGTAAGCGGTGTTTCTGTACACTCTGGCACTCGTTGTGCCAGAAGCGGTTTAGTCATGCTGGCCACATGACCTGGAAAGCTGTCTGTGAACAAATGCTGGCTCCCCTGGCATGAAAGCGAGATGAGCACCGCATCCCATAGTCGCCTTTGACTGGACTCAACCGTCCAGGGGTCCTGTACCTTTACTCAAGGGTACGCAGTACCGGCACCTCTTTTTTATTGTTAAAAAGTCTGGCACTTACTGTAACAACTTCATAGTGAGTAGCAGCATCTATTTTTCTAGAAAATAAGCACTGAATACATCTCAGCTAGATCTAGCTTGCATTGTGGCAACCACCCAGTAACGTAAATGCCAAGCGTGTCTTGCAGGATCTTAAGTTTCTACCTTCGCAATATCAACATACACACTGCACTATCAAGTACCAGAGGACCAGCTCCCATCCCAAGGACCTTACAAGTCAAACTTCTGACATGGGATGGGGAGGAAAATGGAAACAGGTCTGGTAAAGGGAAGAATATGTACTTTTATTCAATTATGTGTCTTTGGTCTGCATTCCAGTGAGAGGATTGAAGATTTCACAGAAACCTGAGCTTCTGAGGAGGGTTTGGAGGAAGAGGGAACGACTGTTAAACCACTCTGGGAACTGGAGCCCTGTGAGGGCAAACAGAGGTTCCTTAGCAACTCTGAACACCCTGAACAAACTGCAGTTTCCAGAAAGCTTTCGGGGAACCCCTGTTTAAAGTGGTACAACACTGCTTTAAAGGAATAATGCAGATTGCGGCCTAAGGTCATACAAAGGTTGTGAGCAGTACAGCTCTTTGGTTTAGAGTATTCAGCCTGTCTCGAGTGAACAACAAACCCTTCCCTCAGCAAGCGGGTGGGGCAAGCTGCTGTCAACCATCTTGTCCCTCCTACCTGGTCACATCAGTCACAAACTCTTCTCCCTTCTTGATCTGCGGGTTCTCGACTAAGCTAACCAGCCGAGCTATGATCCATTTCCTCAGGCGTGTCACACAGTGCTGGGTCATTTCCCTGCATCGACAGAGAAAAATCGGAAGTAATGAATCACTAAAGCAGACCCTTGCCTTGCCATCTTATTGGAGTAAAAAGATGGTGGACAGCAGGCCAGTTCAGATGTCATGCTAAGCCATCATTTAGTGTTATGAGACACCTCCAGTGTTGCCAGGTGGGGCTGGGGACCCCCATCCCCTGTGGCCACTTTCACACCATTCATTTAAAGCACCATGGTACTAAACAGTCATGGTTTCCCCCAATGAATTCTGTGTACTTTCATTTGTTTAGGGTGCTTAGAGTTAAGAGACTTCTGTTCCTCTCAGAGAGCTAAGATTCCCAGAGCTGTTTAACACTCAATCCCTCTTCAAAGGGTGCTATGGGAATTGGAGCTCTCTGAGGGGAACAGGGGCTTCATAACAACTCCAAGTACCCAGAATCCTTTGGGGGAAGTCATGGCTGCTTAAAATGGTGGGAATGTGGTTTTGGTTAAAAAAACAACAACACCCAGCGTCCTATGTTCCTGTGGCAACAGTTGACCAAATCAATTGACCACCATCTCCAATATAGGTGGGAATCTTTACTGTAGAGCCAGAAGGGACCCCGAGGGTCATCTTGTCCCACCCCCTGCAAAGTAGGGAACTTTTGCCCAATGTGGGGCTTGAACCCATGACTTTGAGATTAAAGTCTCAGGCTCTAATCAATTGAGCTATAGGGAGCTTTGGCCAGTCTAAAGACTTCACGGTGCCTTGGTGGAAAGTACAAATGGGCCCACCCCAGCCAAGAAACCTCACAGAAATTAACACCTGAAGAGAATCCAGTGGCAAAGCCTCACTAGTACCAACAGGAGCTTCATGTGCATGTGAAAAATAGAATCTCGGTGGTAGAGCATCTGCTTTGAGTGTAGAAGGTCCCAGCTTCTGACAATTTTAGGTGATATTTTAATGATCAAGATTTCATATATATATATTTAACTGCTATATCTGTATTGTCTCTGTTATACCCCATTGCAAGTCAATGTATTTCTGTTGTGTTTTACGATTTTCCCGATATTGTAAGTGAGCTGGAACTGGTCTGTGACCGTAATAATAAAATTCATTCATTCACTAAAATTCATTCATTCATTCCTGGTTCAATCCCTGGCAACTCTCCTGGCTGGGAGAGACAAGAACATAAGAAGACCTCTGCTGGATCAGGTCAGTGACCCATCTAGTCCAGCATCCTGTTCTCACAGTGGCCAGTCAGATGCCTGTGGGAAACCCACAAGCAGGATTCGAACACAAGAGCCCTCTCCCCTCCTTGGGTTTCCAGCAAGTGGTATTCAGAAGCATCGCTGCCTCCGACTGTGGAGGCAGAGCACAGCCATCTTGGCTCGTAGCCTAGGATAGCCCTCTCCTCCATGAATTTGTCTAATCCTCTTTTAAGGCCATCTAGCTTGGTTGCCATCACAGCCTCCTGTGGAAGGGAGTTCCACAGTTTAACTAAGCTCCGCCTGAAGGACTTTCTTTTTTTTTATCTGTCCTCCATGCAGTGGTCTGACGCACCATAAGAAGAAGAGTTTGGATTTGATATCCCGCTTTATCACTACCCGAAGGAGTCTCAAAGCGGCTAACATTCTCCTTTCCCTTCCTCCCCCACAACAAACACTCCGTGAGGTGAGTGGGGCTGAGAGACTTCAAAGAAGTGTGACTGGCTCAAGGTCACCCAGCAGCTGCATGTGGAGGAGCGGAGACGCGAACCCGGTTCACCAGATTACGAGTCTACTGCTCTTAACCACTACACCACACTGGCTCTCACACTGGCTGCTTCCTATTCGGCCGGAGGTGCCTCCGCCTTTCCCCCAGCTGCCACTCACGCGTCCGTCTTCTTCTCGTTCTGCTGCTGCCGCCTGGTGGCGAAATCCACACAGGCGTCCAAATCTGGGTTGAGGAACATGTTCTTGAGCCAGGCCGTGTACTTCAGCAACGCCGCGGGAAGCAGGTGCCTCAGCACTTTCCAGAAGCTGGGCACCACCGGGTAGCCTTGGTTGGTGAGCGTGGAGAAGCCAACCATTGCCGCCAACTGCTTGGCCGGGTCACTGCATCCCTCCAAGAACGAGTCAACGTAGGCCTCCATCTCTGGGGCAAACTTGAATCTGTCGTGCATCTGAAAAACACAGGCAGGAGAAGAGCTGTGGCTGAGCAGCAGGACACCTGCTTGGCAAGCAGAAGGGCCCAATCCCTGGTGTCTCCAGGGAGGGCTGGGAACGTCTGCTGTCTAAAATCCTGGAGAGCCACTGCAGGGTAGACCAGCCTTCGCCATCCTAGTGGCCTCCAGGCATTTCAGACTACATCTGTTCCAGAGAGGAAGATCAACAGAGATGCTGGGAGTTGTTTTCCAGTAAACTATGGGGACTACCATACTGGGGAAGGGATATTGTTGCCATTCCCCTACCTGGGTGGACACAACATGGGTCCCGTAATGACGCATGACTTCCCCTCGGAGAACCATCCTTAGCTGGCTAGTCGACAGGAGCGGGAGAGAGCTGCCCAGCAACCGGTAACACATGTAACTGAGGAAGAATAAGACACACAGGATAAGAAATAATGAGTGAAAGCAGCTTTCTGGCTTTCAAGGGGCCTGCCTCTACTGATTTCATGAATTGAGAATGGCCTGCTAAACTCGCGAAGAATTTGACAGCCTCCCAGAGCACAGTTCGAAAACCACTGGGATTTAGAAAAATGGGAGAAAGAACTGCAAGGAGAGACTGGGGCCATGTTCACATGATACATTTAAAGCACTACAATACCACTTTTGACAGTCATAGCTTCCCCCAAAGAATTATGGGAGCTGTGGACCCCCTATTTCCCTCACTGAGCTACAAGTCCCAGAGTTCTCTGTGAAGAGGGACTGATTGCTAAAACATTCTAGAAACCGTAGCTCTCTGAGGGGAAAGGGAGTCTTCTAACCACTCTCAGGACCCTCAACAAACTACAGATCCCAGAATTCGGGGGGGAGGGGGAACCACAGCTGTTGCAAAGTGGTATCATAGTGCTTCAAAACATGTGGTGTGAATGTTGCGTGTGACAGACAAGCCAAAACTTCCCCAGCCAACCTGCAAGGTCCAACGTTGTCCTTCAGCAGACCGTTCTCGACGGCTTCTTTCCAGAAGAGCTCAAAGGTGCCTTCCTTCAGAGCCACTTTCATCAAGTCCAGTCCGACAGTAGGAAGACTTCTGTCCTTTTTCTCAGACTTGGCCGCCATTTTCAAAACCTCCAGCAGCCTGCAAGGAAGAGCAAAACAATTCTTTTTTAAAAAGTAAAATTAAAAACTGCCTTCTGTTGCGTTGAGGCAAAGCCTAGGGGTATACAAAGCTTCCTTAGGCTAGAGCAGGCTGTTGGCCCATATAGCTCAGTACGGCCTAGTCAGACTGGCAGCAGCTCCCCAGGGTGTTGACTGGGCGCCTTTCCCTGCCCTCGTTGGAGATGTTGGAAGACTGGACTGGGGACCTTCTGCATGCAGAGAGCGGGGGATATACCACTGAACAACACCCCGAAGAATCTTAGATCCCAGAATCCTCCTTTTCCTTCCTTCACTGTAAGATATTCTGGGCTGTCCTCTGAATCCGCTGGATGAAATAGCGGATGAACGTTGCCTCAGAAGAGTGAGGAAAATTCTCAGGGATGATTCACACCCTGGCCGGCACTTTCTTGATCTCCTACCCTCAGGCAGAAGATATAGAAGCATGATGAATTGCACCAACAGGGTAAAGAACAGCTTCTATCTGTGGGCTGCTGAATGAAAAGATAACAACAGGGCAACTGACTTTGGGGTTTGGTGGGTGTGCGTCAGTAAACGAGGGGAATTAAGACTAAGAGAGCTGAGTGGGGAGTGCTAGTGTAATCTCACTGTATACAAGTTGTACAAGTGACAATAAAGTATTTCAATTTCAACTTCAGTATTTCAATTTCAAAAGAACTGTAAAGCGATGCAAGCGTCCTGCATTCGTTCCTGGTCAACATACCTGGGAATGTTTTCTGCCGTGATGACGGCAGTCGTGCCCAAGAGGGCCTTCAGTTTTTCTGGCCGGAGAACCCTGGGGAACTTCTGGATGCCCACCAGCAGGAGGTAAAGCTGCCCTGGACTGCTGAAGGCCGAGGTGAGGTCATCTTCCAAGAAGCTGAAAAGGACCTCTTCAAACACAGCCTCCGGAATCTGAGCCCCCGGCAAAAACAAAAGCGAACA
The DNA here is from genome assembly GCF_964270895.1 of Podarcis filfolensis. Classification (NCBI taxonomy): domain Eukaryota; kingdom Metazoa; phylum Chordata; class Lepidosauria; order Squamata; family Lacertidae; genus Podarcis; species Podarcis filfolensis. Next base: position 11,542,990 of record NC_139618.1, on the reverse strand, counting down.
ACTCCCTGGGTTTGGATGTCCATGATAGATTCCCCTTTTTTACATCTCAAACCTCCCACCTCTAGGCAAGAGTCCTGTGCCAAAGGTATTCACCTCCTCTAAGATGGACTATAATTGGAAATTGTTTTAGTTTAATAATGATATTGGAAAGCTGTTACTTTTAACTACAAGGAAACTCAGAAGGGAGGAACTAGAGGAAGTCAACCAAGATGTTTAAAAGGTTGGATTTGTAAAGAATTAAGTTTGTTGTTATTGTTTATTGTTCCTTTTTTTCTTCTTTCGTTCATTGATGTATTTTTATTTTTCTTCTTTTTTTGTGCGTCATTCTGCTCTGTGGTTTTTGTTATACCGTATTTTTTGCACCATAACACTCACTTTTTTCCTCCTAGAAAGTAAGGGGAAATGTCTGTGCGTGTTATGGAGCGAATGCCTGCGGGTGGCGGGGGGGGATCTGCTGCAGTCGTGAGCAGAGGATCCATGGTTCCCCTTCCTTCCCTCCTCTGTGGTTACAAAGCATGGATCCACATGGATCCTCAGGATTTTTGCATTGGGCTACTCCAAACTCACTGTCAGATCACATGTCTGTGGCCACAGCATGAACCACAAAAATCATATATCCACTATTTCGTTTAGAATATTTTTTTTCTTGTTTTCCTCCTCTAAAAACTACGTGCGTGTTATGGTCTGGTGCGTGTTATAGAGCGAAAAATACGGTAATTGTGGAAAATCTAATAATTATTTTATTTTTTTTAAAAAAGGTATTCACCTCCTCCATCGCTTGGACCATCCAACTCCCTAGGCCCCTTCAGTGGCTACTCAACCCCCTCTGCACCCAGGACAAGCCCATCTCTTTCTGCACCTGCCTTGTCCTCCATTTTATAAAGCCACCCACAGCCAAGTCCATCCATCCTTCCCAGCACCATCTTTGGACATCCGTTTCTCATCATATTTGTTTGCTTGGCAATACATCAGCATTCACTTCCGTGGAACTCACTCAGGCGCCAGACAACTTGGCCTAAGTGACAATTACGGGTGGCATCCAACTGAGGCCACAGTCACACCAAACATTTAAAGCACACTTTAAACATGGCTCCCCTGCAAAGCATTCTGGGAACTGCAGTGCTGAGAGTTGCTAGGAGAACCGCATTCCCCTCCCAGAATTCCCTGTGAAGAGGGATTGACTGTTGAACCACTCAAAGAGAATTGTAGCTCCGGAATATTTCCCTGTGTCCTGGCAAGGCAATATAATTAGCATCAGCGGTCTAACGGGGATGGGTCAGTGCTGGCAAGCCAGTCTTGCAGAAGAAGCTAAGCAACTATATATTTAAGAGGCTCCCTTTTTTTTTTTTTGCAACAACACCCCACATCTCCCTACCTCAGAAACGATGTCGGCCAATGTCTTCCTAGGAAGGTCTTTGAGGTGGGCGTGGTGATCCGAAAGGCTCTGGAGAAGCTGGACGCAGCCAAGGAGAGCTTTTGAATCCTAAGGAATTTAGATAAGAGTGGGTGAGTCAACAAGGATGGAGGGAACGCAAGAGGGAAAGCATGCATTTGAGGAAATGATCCATCTATCTCAACACTGTTGGCAGTGACTTCCAGAAGCTTTTGAGGGTTTCAGCAAGGAATAGTCTTAGTCCTCCCTGAGAGGTTACCCCAGAGGGAAAAACTTAACAGGAAAAAATTGCCCACCCAGTTTTTAAAGGATCTAACAGCCGATGTTTCAGATGTGCCAAAGAATCAGCTCAGAACACTGGAGCGTCATGTGTTCCATTAGGAGGTGCAGGAGCTCTCTCAAGTTTCTAGTCCATATGAATTCAAAGTGAGGCTTGAAAGCATATGTGAGCAACGCCTGGAAAAGGTGGGGGATGATTTGGGATTTCCAGTGACTGGCGGAAGTGATCTCCAGTGCCTCCCATTCAGCAGACGACTCAGCGGAGCTGACTCTATTGGCACATCAGAGAATTCAGCATATTATTATTATTATCAACATCACGTCACAGGGTTTGCACCAGGGGCATGCAGACCTGAAACATTTGAATTTAGCGTTACCTTTGGAAGACGCCCGGACTGGAACAGAGCCAGAACGCCGAAAAAGTTCCCAAATAGAGCATTTCGGAAGAGTTTCTGAAACAAAATGGGAAAACAACATAGAAAGACAAACTAGGCAAGGCTGTGGAATCTCGCGAGCGACTCTTTAGAGCGAGCAAACTTGCAAACAACAGGAAGTATCTAGCAACACTCACCACTTAAATGGGTCCCCATCCACCCCCAAAAACATTTTAATATGGAAATGCAGCCCTCAACCTCAAAAAAAAACCCCTTCCCACCGCTGACTGAATAGGCCCCCCCCCAAATGACCCCAAATACTGTTTTGGGGAAAATAGGAAGTATCTTGGGAGATGTGGGGAGCTGGGTCCATTCCCCCAGCTCTGCTGAAAGACCTTCTGCTACTGAACTGTTTCCATGCCGGATGGTCATCCTGAGTTTGCTTTCTTCCTCTTCCCTCCCTGCCCTCTTCCCTTGTGTGCCATGTTGTTTCAGACTGCATGCCTGCTTTGTTATCTGACTGCATGCAAGCTAACATGGAAGCATTTTGTTACTGAAGAGCAGGGTACAAATGGCCTGAATAGATGAATAACCAGCTTTTACCTGGTGCTTCTCAAACTATGGGTCATGATATGTTCCTAGCTGTCTCAGACAATGAGACAATTTCCCTTCACCCCATTTTCAGAGGCTCCCCCCCCTTTCTCCAGCCAGACAGCCATGATCACACATTATGACAAACCATAGTTTGCTGTGACGTCCCCATTTGTCCTCTAGTGTGACCAGGAAAATCTCAGAAGCTTTTGCTTCTGCTTCTACATTAAACATGTTGTTCCATTTTGCTGGCACAGAGGATCAAGGTTTAGGTCAACTGCAGTTAGCTTTTTTTTTTTTAAAAAAAAGCCTGTTTCATTACCCATATTTGATGCTGACAATTTATTTATTTATTTTATATATTTCCATACCACCTTTATCTTCCAAATATCTCAAAGTGGTGTATGTGGTTCTCCTCCTCCCCATTTCACCCTCACAACAACCCCGTGAGGTAGGTCAGGCTAAGAGATGGCGACTGGCCCAGGGTCGCCCAGTGAGCTTCATGGCTGAGTGGGGATTCGAACCCTGGTCTCCCAGGCTGTAGTCCAACACTCTACACATTACGCCAAACTGGCTCTTTGCACCATTCTTTCAATGCACCACTTTAAACAGGCATTCCCAATGGGCACCAGCAACCCACAAACTTCCTTATGGTCAGAAGCATAACTCACTCTGGGTAAAACTTGGCTGTGGCACATTCTCTCTCTCAGTGCCTGTTTGGAGCATGTTGCTATGCCAGCGATCCAATCGACATCAGTCACCCTGCCAAATCCTGCAGAACAAAATCAAACCCCCAAATGGCCAGGATTTGGCCCGTGTGGACTGACGCTGATTGGATCACCAGATTAACACGGCGGACCTGCAGAGCTCCTCTTAACAAAATCCTGCTGTTCACGGCAACCACGAACTGTAAACTCAAAGCCCACTCCATCTCCTTACCTTCTTCACTCTGCCGAGGTCGTATTTTTCTTTGATCTGGTCCAGGACTGTGACGAGGGAGATCTCCTCAAAAACCTGCAATACCTTGGGAGAGAGAAAAAGAAGGGAACACCTGTGTGAATCGGAGAGAAGAGGCAACAGGATGCTGCTGGGACTACAAGCCCCATCACTCCTAACTTTTGGCTGTGGCTGATGGGAGTTGAAGTCCAACATCAGGAGGGCTGCATGTTACTTTCGAATCTACAGTTGTTGTTGTTGTTGTTTTTTAAAAAAACTTCTACGGAAGAATTATGGAATGAATTATTTTAAAGTTTGCTTTTTTAAAAAAAACTTAAAAGCAAGAAAACCCAAATGCACTCCACTGGGGAACACCAACCTGAGCCAAAGCCAAACTGAATCCTGGACGGGCCGCTTCGCGTGTTGCTCCCAATCCATCAATCAGGCGCTTCAAGCTGTATTTCAATTGCTCATCGTCCTAAAATAAAATATTCAGAAGTTCAGGCAGTGGTGATGGTGGGATTTTTGACTACCCAACAAACCAAAATACAGTAATGTTTATTTTCCTTTAAAATAGCTTCTGTGAAAAAAATATCGTTCTGCTTAATTCAGAGCGGCTTTTACAGTGATCAAAGTTTTTTTAAAAAAAGAATCAGTTTACCTAAAACCTCTTAAATTCCACATTCATAATCATAACAACAACCTTCCGAAGTAGGCCAACCCCATCAGCCTTCTTCTGATAATGCCCTTTGCCACCCCCAGTATCATCCATTCAGTTCCAGGGCCTGCTTTTTTCTAATCCACAACTCCCTTGTTCAAATACCTGGAAACAATAAAAGGGGAAAACCACCTCTGAGCATGTTTAAAGTGCAATCCCAGCATCAAATGTCTCTCTGTGTGTATAGGCTTGCTAACTATATGTTTCCCACAGACATAACATGATAAAATCAACTGAAAACACAGTATGGTTGTTTTTTTCCAGTTTGCATGCAGCAAATTATTTATTATAAAATGTATAAGCCGCTTTCCCTAATGAAATAGGTGTGCAAAGCTGCTACCAATAGGTTTTGTGGGGCTTTGTACATAGAATCAAAGAACCGTAGCGTCGGAAGGCGTCCCAAGGATCCAACCCTTGCAAAACAGCCAGTTTTTCAGGGAAAGAAACTTGCGGGGCCGACTTTGGTGACTGCACTTCCCTGAAAACTGCTGCCCACAAACACTCAAAGGTGAATTTCACCAAATGCAGAATGTGAGAACACTACAGAAAAGTTAATGTGATGGCATCATTATATTGGGACTGCTTTCGGCCAGAGGACCCACGGGGCAGCTGCACCCAGTGTCTCACCATGGGAAGAGAGAGAGACCAACCTGGTCCCATCCATTTCCTCCTCCCTCCCTAGTCCTTTTCCTTTTGTATCTTGTCTGTTAACACTGCAAACCTGAAGGTAGGGACTGTCTTCATTTGTCCAGGTAAATAAAACTTTAGATATCCTTTTTGCTATTAAAATAAAATTTAAAAACAATCGGCTGTACTGAGCCATAGTCAGAGAAGACCTACTGAAATCAGCGGGACAAAATCCATTTCAAAGGGACTCCTATGGCTGGAACTTAAACAATACTGTATATAATATCAATACTTCCAAACACATACTTTAGGGGGTAGGTGAGAGGGGGAGAGACGCGGCTTTAATATTTTTAATGTTTTGTATTTTTAATGTTTGATGTTATACTGTGTTTGATGGTTTAATTCCTTGGAAGCCGCCCTGAGTGGCTGCGGAAACCCAGTTAGATGGCTGGCATATATTTTATTATTATCATTACCAGCCGCCCTTTTAACCCAGAGGGAGAAGCGCGGCGTTTGCAAAAAGCTTATATTAACTTTCCACCGTCTCTCTTACTTTCTGGTTCTCTCGCAAGTAGCGCAGCAGATCCTCCGTCGCCTTCAAGCGCGTCTCCTGCTGGGGCTTGGCGATGTCCCAGAAGAAATCCAAAAACTGCCGGTTTTGGCCCAGGAGCCGGCCCGGGTGGGAGATGGGGGCCGCGGCGAGAGCTTCATCGCCGGGGCTGCCGCTACCGCTGCCATCCCCGGCCATGCTGGAGGCAGCGCAGCGAAAAGACGCACGTGGAAGGAGGGGATGCAGAGGCGCACGTGAGAACCTCCCCTTCCGGGTTAAGGAAAGCAGAAGCTGGCTAGGAGCCTCCCTGCCGGGGCTTGGCTTTCTTCGGCTTCCTCCTTTGCACAACGCCCTTGCCTGCCCCACGTGGAAACGCCAGACTCTGCATGCGCATCAATCCCTGCCTGGGATGTGAGCTCTTTTGGGGGGTATTTTGGTGGCGCGTTTGCTTGCCTAAGGCGGATGCTATCAGCCGCCTGGGGCGCAGACCACACTGAAAGGCGCAGCACTGACTTTTGCGGGGCACTGTTTTCTATAGATTCACATTCTTGCAAAGGATTCGTGTGCCAAGACGTATTTTGAGAAAGGCAGTCAAACGTCGTTGCGTTCTTTATTCTTGCAATGAACTTTGCAGTTTCAAGTGTTGTGCTTTCCTACAATACTTTGTTTTGGAAAACTGGAGTTAGCAATTGGGGGTGTTGCAAGTGGTTAGACTTGCCCAGGGCGCAAAATTCAGTGATGAGGAACTACTGTAGTGGCTTTGCATATTTCCTGTCGTCCCAGACCACTGTCTGCTGGGCAAATGGAAGCGGTTTGGAGAAAGGGTTGAGCCCACGTTCACTGTTAGCTGCCGGGATGGGATGGTTATTGCAAGAAAATGGAAAGTATGGCTGTGAGGTTTTTTTGTGGGGGGTAGGCTTTTTGCCTGAGTCTCTTCAAATTCATGGATCCAGCAGGGATTCAATTGCTGAATTAGCCAGCCAAGGGCCACAATGGTTCCTAAAGTATGGGTGGCTCTGTGCCAGAGGCAAAATGGGTGTTGTGTGTGAGAGCTCAAAGCAAGGCTGCAGGCTTGGGTAGCTGAGGACAGAAACATGCCTGATTTATGGTGGAATCGAAAGCTGTGTGACTATGGGAGAAGCAAGATCCTCTTGGGGGCTAATGCTGTGAGCCCTCCATCATAGGCTCAGCTCGTATATATGTGTAAATAAACCATATATCAGAAAGACACCACGGTCTCCGCCATCCCACCATTCCAAGAAAACGGAACCCTGGGTAGACACCTGGAACCCCTGAAAATTTTGCACCGCTCGGAGATTGGGATGGCATGCAACAGTATATAGATGGATTAAATGAGGATTTGTGGTCTCCATAGCTGCTGCTGAAGAATTAACTCAAGTATTAAGTTATACCATAACAAAACGAAGATTAATTTTCAACTATGTGGCAAAAAGTTATTTTATGTATTAATGAGGACAACAATGTCTAAATGCCCCCTGTGAGATAATGCTACTGTTTGGAATTCTTGGTTAGTTTTTAGCTTTAAGTGAGAATGTCATAATGTGGAACAAACAATAGCCTGATATTTAGAAATAAAAGGTTTTTTTAATGTTATTACCCCCTGACAATAATACTAATAATACCAATTGTTACCAATAAACCTGCATAAGACAGTGTGATGAATTTGCTTCTTTTTCTTTGCCCTCCCCATCCCTTTTTCCTTCTGCGTTGTGTCTTTTCTATTATAAGCCTGTGGGCAGGGACTGGCTTGTTTGTTATTGATCTTATGTAAGTGATTAAAAATCTTTTAGATGTGCATGTGATTTATGTGCGGTATATGAATCGAGCCTTCATTTTCATCAACTCAATCTTGTGGAATGGTCTTCTGACGGAGATTCAGCAAGCATCCTCAGTACAGTGGTACCTCTGGTTATGTACTTAATTTGTTCCGGAGGTCCGTTCTTAACCTGAAGCACCACTTTAGCTAATGGGGCCTCCCACTGCTGCCGCGCCTCCAGAGCACGATTTCTGTTCTTATTCTGAAGCAAAGTTCTTAACCCGAGGTGCTATTTCTGGTTTAGTGGAGTCTGTAACCTGAAGCGTATGTAACCTGAAGCGTATGTAACCTGAGGTACCACTGTATTAATTTTTAGATGTCTGATGGAAACAATTCTAGGCTTATGCAGACATTTAAAGAATTTTATTTTTTTTACAGTTAGCTGGTGATTAGTGATTCTTCTACTTTAGCGGGTGCTTCCCTTCCCTTCTCTGCCTGTTTCCTTTTTAATTATTTTATTTTATATATTTTAATTATTTCCCCATTGGTTTTAAAGAGAAACAAAACAGCATGGAGTGGTGTTTACAAGAATACGCAGTGACACTGCAATCCCGTGCATGTCTGTTTAGAAGTCAGCCCACTTGAATTCTATGGGCCTTCCTCCCATAAACTAAATCTGGGGATAATTCATGAAACAAATACTTTCTTGTCTATTAACCTTCTTGTAATTATTAAGAACATAAAACGATCCCTGCTGGATCAAGCCAGTGGCTCATCTAGTCATGTTGTGTAGTGGTTAGAGCATCTGACTAGGACCTGGGAGTCCACGCTTGAAATCCCTACTTAGACATATGAAGCTCACTGACTGATTTGAGGGGAGGCAGTTGTTGCCTCTCAGCCTAACCTACCTCACAGGGTTGTTTTGAGGCTAAAATGATGAAGGAGGAAAACCAAATGCACTAGCCTGAGATTGTTGGAGACAAAGGTGGAAGACAGACAGATAGCACAACATTATGGAAGTGAGTTGTGGGCAACTTACACCCACCAGGAGTGCCGCTTCAATGTACGGCGTCAGGAAGATTTTGGGCACCACATGGCAGGACAGAATCTCAAACAAAGATGTGCTCTCCCAAGTCCACGTCCCCAGCATGTTCACAGTCCTGTCTCAGCGACATCTATGCTGGCTTGGTCATGTACACAGCATGGAAGATGACAGGATTCCTATAGACATGCTGTATGCGGAGCTGTCTTCAGGCACCTCTGGCAGACCAACTCTGCATTACAAATGAGACATAAAGGCTGGCAACCTCAACCCCGCCTGTCTGAATCCCTTGCAGACAACCGCAGCGCCTGGAGACAGTCAGGTTGTGTATCCACAGCAGTGACCCGAGGAGGACCGACTGCTGAGAGGAGCGCGCAGAGAAGAAATGCCGTGGTGCACCTGCAGCAGCCCAACCAGACGCCTTCCTCTGCCCCAGCTGCAACAAAACATGTTTCTCCCATTTTTTGTCTCTACAGCCACAGCAGGCGCTGTGACTCTCCAACAGTTTGGCTTTAGCCCCAAAGATGCACTCTTCCACTGTCTCCCAAGAGAGAGGCAGATGTTAGCATACGTTCATTGTGCCTTGCCCTCAGTGGCCAACCAGACTCCTGGGGGTCTGCCCTCCTGCGATTCCCAGCAGCTGGCATTCAGAGGCATGATTATAAGCTGGAAATGCCAGCGCTGCAAGGCTAGGATTTCACGCATGGGATGGCAAAGCACTCCCAGCAGGTCAGAGAGGGAAGCTAGCTGCACTACCTCCCACTTCTCGCCTCAGGTAGCAGGAGGAAAGCTTTTAATCCTCCATCACCCCAATCTCCACATGCGGCTCTTCTGCCTGCTAGGGCTGGGTCATTTTTAAACCTCTCCTCCTCCCTCCTCTCTCTCTCCCCCCCCCCAACACTTCACTTTCCAGTCAGGCACCGCCGGGCCACCCCCGCTGCGCGCAGGCGCAGAGCGCTCCTCGGCTGCAGGCACCGCGACGGGCAGCCCCTGGCCGAGGCCCGCTATATAAGCGGCGCGGGGGTCCTGCGGCGCTCGCTCGCGCTCGGGGGAGGCTGAGGCGGCGGCAGGAGCAGCGGCAGCAGTAGGAGCAGCAGCAGCAGCAATGGCGGATTTCGACGCTTATGACGACCGGGCCTACAGCAGCTTCGGCGGCGGCCGCGGGTGAGCGGGGAAGGGGAGCGGGGCCGGCCGGGGAGGCGAAGGGAGGCCTCGGGGCCCGGGCGAGGGGAGGAGCGAGGTGGTGGCGGCGGCAGGAGGGCCCGTGCGCGGGGCGGCGAGCGCGTGTGTCGAGGGAGGAGAAGGAGCCTCCGGGCGGGGGAGGCGGGCCAGAGCGAGCGCGGGGCCCGGGAGGGCCGGAGGCGAAGCTTCTGCGGCGGGGGGACGGGTCGGGCCTGGAGCGCCTCTCACGAGGGTGCCAAGAAGGGGGCGAGGGAGACGGATCCGGGCTCTGGCGGAAGGGAAGTGGCCCCTGGCGGGGGGAGGTGGGTCAGGACAAGGGGGATCGAGGAAGGTGTGAGCAAAGGTGTTCCTGGGGCGGGGCGGGTATTTTGGGCTCTGGTGGAAGTGGCCTCTGACAGGAAAGGGGGGCTGAAAAAGAGATCTAGGAGGGCATAATTTACGGGAGGAAATGGGCCAGGCCTGAGATGTCTCTTATGGGAATGGGTAACAGGCTTCGGTGGAAGGTAAGGGGTCTCTGATAAGGGAGGCGGGTCGAGGAAGGTGTAAGCTTATGGGGAAAGGGTTCCAGCTTCTTTAGTCTCTTAGTGAGGTGTCAAGAGGTGGGTGGTGCGGGGGGGGGGCAGGAAGACTGACTTGGGCATTGATGGAAGGTAAGCTGGCTCTGACAGGGGAGGTTGGTTAAAGGGGAAAGCGGGAGGGGACTCCGTGGGGTGTAAGTAAAGCCTATGGGGAAGATGTTTCAGGCCTGGATGCTTTTGCATGGGAACTGGGATTGCAGTCCCATGGGAGAAGAAGGGTGAATAAGATGGGTCCTACTTAATTCGGTATCACAGTGACCAACATGATGCTTCTGGGAAGTCCAGAGGTAGACAGGGTGGTGGGCAATAGGAACCTGCTGTAATGCCTGGGCAACTATTATTCAGATATATTCTGCTTCTGCTGCTGAAGGTGGTAGCATATAGCTGTCATGACTAGTAAACAATGATGGTCTTAAACTTTACAAATTTGTCTAATGCCCTGTAAAGCCATCCATGTCCGTTCCCATTGTTGTCCCTGCATTTTGTGGCAGTGAATCCCATAGTTTGTGCCATTCAGTTCTATTTGATGGATAAATTTGAGAGAATCTTCTGGTCCATCCCTACTCTACTTTTTCTTCTAAACTACTACTCCCTCATATTGTAACCTCTCCATGTAGTTCAATAAGGAGCTCATCCTATATTCTTAGCTCTGGCTTGGGACCTGAGTTTGTTTTCGTAATTGAGTTTGTTCCCCAAGTTGGTGCTTATTTGTGGGCAAGGGGGGTGGTAATTTGAAGGAGTGGGGAGCATATAAGTCATACCATAGGAAAGAGTAATATGGAGGAATGGATGGAAGTTGGAGGAAAATGTTTTCTTCTTCACACCCACCCAGCAACTTATAGATGGGTAAGTATAGTATATGGGGAAGGGGGCATAAAAAAGTAACAGTTACTTTGCCTGTTTATTTATTTTTGCTTCCTCTTTTTCCACATCTCATGACTGCATTCACACATAACATTAAACCATAACTGCAGGGCTGTCTTTGTGAGAGAATCTGGAGTTATTGACCAGTCCTATTACTCCAGTAAGAATAATGTGTGATCTTTTATCAGAGAGAAGCTGAGAGGTTTCTATTTTTAATAGTAGAGAGTATATTTGGGATATAGTGCTTTGTAAACTGTTTAAAAATGGTATAAGTGAGAAAATTATGAAGTTTTATATCTTGTTCACTTGAGAGCAGTTATCTCAGCCATTCTCATAAAAACCCCTGTAGGTTCATCACGATTATCTTCGTATAGCAAATATAGAGGGGGGGAAGAGTCAGAGTGACTTGCCTGAATAAGTTTTTGAGTGAAGGGGAGGGGGAATGCCCAAAGAAGTCTTCCGTATGTGAAATCATCTGGGTTATCTTGACAGGTTTCAGAAAATAAAGAACCAGCATAAAGAATTGTCATAAGAAAAAAGCTTTAGGGTCAGTCAAAAAGTACTATGTGTGTTGTGCTCACAAACAAATCTGTGGCTTTGGGAGGTGACCACACTGTTCCAGGTTTACTTACAGAGTAGTAATGGGGAGCTACTGCTTGACTGCATGGTAAGTGTCCTGCAGGGTTTCATCCTGTCCCCCATACTTTTTAACACCTGTATGATGCTGCAGGGAGAGCTCATTAGGCAATATGGAGCAAAGTTTCATCAATATGCAGATGACACACAACTCTTTTTCTCTGTTCCATCTGAAACAGGTGAGGCAGAGTGTTGACTGGACTGGTGGCAGTAATGGGCTGGATGTGGACCAATAAATGGAAAATGAATCCAGACAAGATGGAGGTGTGCTTTGGGTTCTTGAATCCAAGAACTAAATGGGGTTGCACTTCCTTGAAAGGCAGGTGGATAGCTTGGGATGGTGCATAATACAGCTATGTTACCTGAGGTCCAAGTTGCTTCAGTGGCTAGGTGTGTCTACTTCCTGTTTCACCAGCTACACCCATTCCTGGGTAGCCACTGCTACTAGCCATGAGACTATGGTCTACCTCAACTTCAGAAGCATTGTGCTTCTGAATACAAGTTCCTGGGCATCACAAGTGGGCAGAGTGCTGTTGTGTTCATGCCTAGCTTGCAGGCTTCTGACAAGTAGCTAGCTTTCCACTGTGAGAACTGGATAATGAATGAGATAGGCCATTGGCCTGACCTTTCAGGCTCATCTTACAATCTGGGGAAAAAAAGCCTGGCCATAGTAACTCATATTCTCATAACCTCCTGATGAAATTATTGTCCACATCATCTATGTGGAGCTGCCATCACATGTTTCAGAGGCTGCAGCTTGTGCAGAATGCTTTGGCTAGGTACTGGTGGGCATTGATTGCTACATCCATTTAACACTGATCTTAAAGGCTCAGCACTGGTTGCTAGTTTGCTTCAGAGTACAATTCAATGTACTCTCATCGATGTATAAAGCCTTAAACTACCTGTGATGCAAATATTTGAAGATTGGCAGCCTGGCGTGTGATTCTACTTTGGGATTAAATTGATAAAAGTTGACTAATATGAGAGCTTTCTCTGGGTGCCTTCTCATCTCTGGAGTGCCCTCCCTTCTGAGGTGCATCTAGAGCAGTATTACTTTCGTGTACGGAAGACATAGCTCTTTGTCCAGGCCTGCAGGAGGAGCCAGGGATAGTGATGAGTCATCTAGTTGAGTATTTTGTTTTAATGATTTTTAAAGTAATATTTGTGGGTTTTCCTCCCTAGGACCATTTGGCGAAGGGTGGATGATACTTTTCGCAAGTGAATGGAATCACTTTAAACATGGGTTCTGCTAGGAGATGTGATTTGTTTTCAGGTCTGCATTCAATTTGGCTGCGTATCTCATTAGAAAAGCATATATCCATCTCTTACGAAAATGGTTGTGGGTGTGAAACATACTGGATAGGATGATTTACTTAGCTCCTCAGTTTGCCCCTTCTATTTCATATGTCTTTCTAGGGTGGCCCTTTTTATTCTGTCTACCTTATAGTATGGTTTGTATGGACTGCTGAGAATTTACTATACGTAGTGCTCCTAATGTCAGCATTGCTTGACAGAGTAACATGAGTAAGAAATAAAACAAAGCCATTCCTTAAGGAGCTGCCAAATCTAAATCTAGATAGAGCAGAAGAAAGTAAGATTATGGATCAATAATCAATAGGTTAAGCAGGAGTGGGGATGAATGGTATGAATCTAGGGGTCAGGGAAGGTAGATCCTTTGGATGTAAGGTGGAGCACAGGCAAAATGGAAATAGTGGGGTAAGGATAAAAATGAGATTGAAGGTGAAATAGAGGATGAAATACAAGGTTGTATCCTTTAGGGTGAGGAGGTGGGTTAAGGCACTTATATATTTATGAGGTGGATCAAAGGAGAAGTTCATGGCTACTCATCTGCCTAGTTTTGAATCTAGTGGAGCAGAGACTAATGGCCTTTTGGTCACTTGATGCCTCTCACAAAGGCACAAAGGTGATACTTTTGGTACAGGAGGAATTTCATATGCCTTGCACTTTATTATTCTCCACATTAACATGATCTGGCAGGTGTATTGAGATGATCTGCCTTGCCACCTGAAGGTTCGTTTCCCCAACATCTCTGCCAGGCATCTTGCTGACCTGATCACAGCTTGTACCTTTTGCTACAAGCCATAAGAACTCTGCATTCCTAGCCCTTTGCAGTGGCTAAGCATGAGAAAGGAACAAGCAAAAGGCAGAGAAGAGTCTGACTAAAATCAAATAAGGGAGTAGGGCTATGAGGAGTGGCTGATGCTGCTTGTGTGTTGCCTATGGAAAGGGAAGTGAACATTTGGTACTTGGAGCTTACTTTTCAGTTCGAGTTTATCAAACTGGGAAACGAGCTGATTACAGTATGGGTGTAGTCTAAGATGGAAAACTCATCAGTGTATGCCAGATTTCATCGGCTCCAGCATTTGTTCACTAGCATTCTTATTTAAAGGCTCCTGAAAGCAGTAGGTAGGCATAACATCTTGGAAATTGGTTGAGCTGTTTACTGCTGCCTTTTGCAAAAATGCTGACTGCTGTGGCTGTATTAGTCTCAGTGCAATTAATTTCAGTAATTAAATAATCTAAGTTAAACTTTTGAACACAGCTGGGACACAAGCCTGAAAAAGTTTGTTCAGATTTGCTGAAGATAACAAACAGCACATGTTGATAGCCCCTTTATTGTACTGTATCGGTAATTTCCTAGTTCCTTAAGTTGCAATTTCAAGTGCTATCAAACTGCAGTGAAACAACCTAATTCTAAACATTCAGTTGCAGCCATTCTGTAACTATATGTTAAAGTTATTGCCCCCATTTCTGGACTGGAAATTAGATTTTGGTCTGCAGCAAAAATATTTTTGATTCTGTTCTGGCAGAAAGTGCACTGATGCATTGCAGCGCGCCTTGAGCTCTTGTCACACAGGGATGTCTAGAGAAGTGCCTGCTCCCATTCCAACTGGTCTCTGGGTTTCCTGCCACCAGATGTGACAACAGGAGGATATGTTAGTCTTGTTTGTTCACTTTCCCTCAAAGTGGTTTCATTTGTGCTGAGCTTACAGTTATTTATTTATCATGATAAGACTCTTTTCTCCTTTCAGGCTGTTTGTATGTTAAATTTTTATGTTACTTTGTATTCTATTGTTTCATTGTTTTAATAATAGTCTGCTTTTATTTTAGTTTTATGTGATTGTAAACTGTAATAAATTGTTGGCTACAGTTGCTGAAAACTGTAATCAAAAATATGCGAGGGTCACAGGTTAGCTGATAGAGGCTACATATACTTTTTTATGGGTGTTATGCACATCTGTTGAACCTAGTATTGTATCTCAGCTTTATAAGCTGCCTCACCATTGAAAGGAGGAGGTGTTTTCCTATTAGAGAGCCAGTCAGAGTGATACGACTTTACCTCTTCTTTCCTCACTCTTTATTAATGGCATTGACTTCATAGCTGGCAGCTGTGCTTGTTCTAATGAGTATTATACCGGTGCCAGTGATATGCCAGGAGTGAAATTGAGGCCATTTGCATGAAGACTTCCCCTCAAGAAGACTTGATCCAGGGCTAGTGATTCATCCAGGCTAGGGCAGACCCTATGGGAGTGAGAGGGAGTTGAGAACTTTCTTTATATCTAGGAAAGAATCATAAATCTTCCACAATCATCACATGCTCTTGTGCTGCAAGGGTGATAGCATTATGTTAGTTATTAATTTCTTTGGATTCTGCAGTAATATGGACTTTAGAAAAGTTGTATCTTAAAATAGTGCAGTGGTACCTCGGGTTACATGCGCTTCAGATTACATACGCTTCAGGTTACAGACTCCGCTAACCCAGAAATAGTGCTTCAGGTTAAGAACTTTGCTTCAGGATAAGAACAGAAATTGTGCTCCGGTGGTGCGGCAGCAGCAGGAGGCCCCATTAGCTAAAGTGGTGCTTCAGGTTAAGAACAGTTCCAGGTTAAGAACGGACCTCCGGAACAAATTAAGTACTTAACCCGAGGTACCACTGTATGTTGCCTGAATGTAGGCAGCTGGTATATTTTTGACAATAAAATTGAGTTCTCGTCAGAAAGCTATACAGAAGCATTTATGGTTGTGGTTTTTTTTAAGAGTAGATTGTGTTTAGGGTACATCGTGTCTCCATGCATCATTCTAAACATCCTTTCCTGCAGAGTATATCAGATAATTTGCTCTTTACCTAGTTCCCATTTCCTTTATAGTCTCTGTCTTGATGGAATAGCAGTTTCCACCCCTGGCTAACCAACTTCATAAATTTAGATGACTACAGATTGTCATTAGGGAACATGATGGGATAGGTGTGTCACTGGGAGTATCTAGGAGGGAGTCTTCATCCTGGGCTCATGGTGCTGAGGTTGGTTTGCCGGTCAACTGGGTTGAGTAACTGTTCTTAAAGTGTGTCTAATGTGATATCTGTATGAGTGTCCTTATGAAAGCACATGAATTGGTCATGGTTGGCTTATAAGACCGAGTCACTCTTCCAGAAAACAGTTCAGCATCTTTTCATAGGACTGGTGGTGACATGCTTCATCAGTCTGTTGCCTCTGTTAGTTGTGAAGAATTCTACCAAGCCCAACCTATTTATGGCTGGTTGATGTGGAAAGGAAGACACAAAGCAAGACCCACTCAATACTTATTTGGACGGGCCAGTTTCCCTGAGCTCTTTGTGGTCGAACTCCATAAGACAAATATAATTTGTCACCCATTTATAAACGTAGTGAGCATATCCATGAGACTATACTGCTGGCATTGCTGTTATACGTAAGGTATCCATGATGTGAGTTTTAATGCACAGTTGGGTGCAGGTAAAGTAGATCTTTGCACGTGTTCTAGCACTGAACCAACTGGTTTCTCCTTTTCTTTTTCTTCTTGTAAGAAAAACTGAGTAAGTTATGGTGACTGCTTCTATTTACGAAGTAGATTTAGGACTGATAAGCATTTGATACAGTACAGTCTCTCAACAGCACCACACTCAGAACTACACACTTACCCTGTCCTAGCTTTCAGTATCTTTTCTTTTTCAATATGTATTTAAGTTTAGAAATGGTCTTAGTTTAGACTATCAATTTAGTTAACCTTAGTTGGAAGGCATCTTTTTATGTTTTCTAATAGCATTACAGTACTTGAATATTTAGCTAGGCATATCTGCACCTTTTCTGCATTGCTTCTCATGTTTAAAAATGGCAAAGAGCTCCAGGTATATTTGGAATTGGCCAGTTGACACCTGTGGCTTCTTTCTAGGCACATCAAACGTGTTGATCAGGTGAAAAGAAGGCAATTGGGATGTATTCCAAATGGAGGACTGATAAAATATCCAAAAGCGTTTGGCTAGCATCTGTCCAAGTGCTGCCCTCCTAACTGAGAAGTTAGCTCTCTCCCTTCATCCTTCATTGTTCTTGAAATCTGCTGCTTTTTGTGTGCTCACATAGTAGTTTTTCTTAGCAGTTATGTGCCACTTATCTAAAATGCTTGCTGCCCTGGCAGAATTTTTGACTGGGGCATTATACCAAAAAGTACAGTGGATGCTCGGGTTGCAAACATGATCCGTGTGGGATGCACGTTCGCAACCTGCAGTGGCGCGGGTTGCAATTTGGCGCTTATGTGCAAAGCGCGATTTAGCACTTCTGCGCATGCATGACTGCCGAAACCCGGAAGTAACCCGTTCCGGTACTTCTGGGTTTCGGCGGTCCGTAACACGAAAAAGCACAACCTGAAGCATCTGTAACCCAAGGTATTGACCGTATTTTAACTACAAATACATTCTTTGGCTGTGGAATAGTTTTCTTCCCATAAGGACTGCAGAAAGATTGTCTTGGGAAGGCCACAGGCAGGTAGGGTGTCCTCCTTGCCTGTCAGAACATTCGAAAATAGAGGTGGGCAGGTCTACGATGCTTTGTTACTAAACCTCTCAGGTCCACCAATTAGAACTGGAGCCTGAGCTCGCTTACTTTCTCCCTTCTTCAACCCTCTTCCCTTTCCCCTTTTATTTCATGCATTTTAGATTGTAAGTCTAGGGACTGACAATCCCTAGCAGATTGTAGCCAGGGACTGTCAATCTGGGAGCCTTTTCAGCTAAAGAGCAGGGTTAAAATGTTCTAAATAAATATGCAAGTACCAATCTACATCTAAGTCACTATAGACAGGATTGCAATACATCCTTAAAATTGGCTAGCAGAGCTACACAAAGATGTAGTCAATAGGGCTGGGCTATATATTGATACATAGCCCAAAACAGGTTTGAAGTTCATATGATACCAGTTTCATAATTTTTGACCTGTCAATACATTACAAATAATGATAAATATGTTTGTGCTATGTGGAAAAAAAAACACAATGTAGGAAAACCGGGAAGCCAGCCAATGACTCTACAAAGCTCCATCCTTATTTTACACATTGTGATAGATCCCAATGTGTAGTTGGTGATCTATCATGGTGTTGAAAACCAGATATTGCCTAATCCTAGAAAGGTAAAGGTAAAGGTGCCCCTGCCCGTACGGGCCAGTCGTGTCCGACTCTGGGGTTGCGTGCTCATCTCACTTAAGAGGCCGGGAGCCAGTGCTGTCCGAATACACTTCCGGGTCCCGTGGCCAGCGTGACGAAGCTGCTCTGGCGAGCCAGCACCAGCGCAGTGCACGGAAACGCCGTTACCTTCCCGCTGTAAAGCGGTACCTATTTATCTACTTGCACTTAGGGGTGCTTTCGAACTGCTAGGTGGGCAGGAGCTGGGACCGAACGAAGGGAGCTCACCCCGCCGCGGGGATTCGAACCGCTGACCATACGATCGGCAAGTCCTAGGCTCTGAGGTTTTACCCACAGCGCCACCCATGTCCCCAGTCCTAGAAAGCCTACCAGTTAATATTGGCTTAAATAGGCTTGGAGATTATCAGCACAAGGCTAGCTATACCAGCAAAGTGTTCTGTACTTGCTCTTCTTAAACTGTTGGGAGTCCCAAATTGTAGCTGCAGCTCATCCAGAGGTCTTGTCAGTACATCCTGATCTACCTCCTGCCTGCCCTGTGTATAAAATTGCCTGCATATGGTTAGTGGTATGTCATTTTTTAACTGCCTGTCAACATCTTCCATCACGGACACCAAATGACAGAGCCAGCTGGTTAGAGCCACCTTGCTGTTCCAGATGCCTTTCAGGATGATGGGGTTGGTTTTATGCACTCCCAATTCACTCAAGTTAACAAATTGAACACCGTGTGTATATGAATTAATTTTGTATAAAAAGCAAGTTGCCCTTGGGTTTCTACTCATGCTCACTAAACCCTCCTGCCTGTACCAAGTGTCCTGCACTGAAAGGTTGGGGAACGTTGCCCCCTTCAAACCTTTGAACTGCATCGATTAGATGTGCATAGGATCAGGCAGCACAGTGATTGAACGTGGCATGGCTGACTGCTGTTCTTCATACTTGGGGAGCTGCACATAACTGCATTTGTTCGCAGGCATCTGTTGTTGGGGCCGCACTGTTTAATAGCAAGATTTTAGTTAAAACATATACCCAATTAATACAAAAACTCTACTTTCTGTGCCCCTGTGTCGGTATACATTAACACCCTCCTTTCTCTCTACTGGCTAAATTTGAATTGTCAACAGCAGTATAGTATAACTGAGATACAGCTCTACTGTAACATCTCTTTCCTGCCTTCCCCACATGGAGCATCCTTGCTGCTCCCTGATCCCAGGAGCATTCTGGCCTAGGCTCTAATTCTGTGCTTGTCAACAGATCTCGTGGCAGTGCTGGTGTTGGCCCACGTAGACAGAAAGAGCTTCCAACAGAGCCCCCCTTCACAGCGTACGTTGGCAACCTCCCCTTCAACACGGTCCAAGGAGACATCGATGCCATTTTCAAAGATCTCAGTGTAAGGAGTGTGCGATTAGTCAGAGACAAAGAGACAGATAAATTTAAAGGTAGGTGCTTCTATGTCTCTCCTTCATAACCAAGTTTGAGGTAGAGAGGCAGCTGATTAGGGGTGAGAGATACCAGGTTTTAAGGTGCACATGCCATCTTAAGTTTTCAGTCATACTCTGCTAATCAAGAGCTACCTGAAGATGATGGGGATTAAAACTGGGACCTTCTCCCTGCAGAGCATGTGCTGTACCATTTAGCTCTCATAGTCTGATTACAGTCATAGAAAGAACAGGCAGTCTCTGGTGGTCACTCAGCTTAACTTCTCTGAAGACGTTTGCTTTGGGGGAGTTTTGTGTGGGAACACACTGTCCTTCGGGTTTGCTTACATGTTCTCTCTTTCCCCCATCTCTCAAATCTTCTTACTCTGTTTGCAGAAGTGAGGGAAGAGGTTGGGGAACAGGATGGAAATCAGTGGTACCTCAAGGAGACAGATCAGCTCATGAACCTCTGTTTGCCCTGATATCCTAGTTTGACTTCCTTGCCTAACAGCCCACTTGTGTACACTATCTGGGTTCGCAACTTTCCAGATACTGAGATGAAAGTTGGCTTCTGTTTTTTGTTTTGTTTTTAATCTCTTTTTTGTCTTACAGGATTTTGTTACGTAGAATTTGATGAGGTTGAATCGCTTAAAGAAGCTCTGACATACGATGGAGCAGTAAGCTTAACATTTTTATAAAATAGTATTTGAAAATTGATAGCTGCCCTTGCTGGAATGACTGGTGGTAAGATTTCTCCTCCTCTTCTTCTGCGTCCAACAGCTTTGGGGGGACCGGTCACTCCGAGTGGACATTGCTGAAGGCAGGAAACAAGACAAAGGTGGCTTCGGTTTCAGAAAAGGTGGCGGCCCAGAGGACAGAGGTGATGTTTAAATAGTTGCTCTTTAATATATGGCAAATTGGAATGAGTGCATTAGTGCCGCCTTAAACTAGCATGTGTGTATGTATAATATTAAGCTTTTAGTTTAGTTACCTACCACTTTTCAACAGTAAACTGTGCCCAAAGTTGCTCACAATAAGTTAGTATTATATAAATGTTAGTGTTATCAAAATACAAAACATTTGGGGGAAAACTATCTGTATTGAACTTCAATAAATTCAAAGACAAGAAACACAGTTAAATACATATGGGAAAAATTAGTCTTAATGGTGGAATAATGTAAAGTTTGTGATAATCTATTATTGGAGTGGTATAATCTAGACTTCATGCACCACAAGTTCAGAGCTAAATCAAAACAAACAGGCCAGTAAATAAATCAAGAAGCTAATCAGTTTCTAGTCTTGCTGCGCTCCAGGAGGCCACAGCAGTTCAGAAGAGGTGGGCAGCCTAGATCAGGGTAGGCAGAAGGTAGTTTGTGATCTAGATATTTGGGTGATTCGTGGTGTATTGGCAAAGATTTCTGACTTCTAGTTGTTTAACAATAGCAACAAGCAAAATGACATACCTAAATTAGATTGCTGAAATCAAGAAATCTTGGAATATAAATATAAAGCATTTAAACACACACAGAGTGTACTGTCTAAAAAGCAAACAATATTTAACAAGAAATTGATTTATGTGTGGAAGGACTGACTTCAGTTCAGTTCTTGGGCTCAGAACAAATTCATGCGCTCAGCAGTTGCACAGAGGTACCCTGTTCTTTAATTCTAAGGGTATGTCTTTTGCACCCGGCTCCAGCTGACAGAGTTCCAGTAAAACGCAAATTAGATCCTGCAAGCTTGAATATTGCCCTCTGCTGGGCTGGGTGGTTCACAGCTGGTTCCAGGAGTGGCTGGTGGCAGGCAGCAAAAGGGAGTGGCAGTGGTGGCAAGTCCTCTTCTCCAACCTCTCTGGTGCTCTGGCTGCAAGCCAGGTTTTGTTGCACACCAAGTGGCCATATCGTGTGCCAGCAAATGCCTGCTTAGGAGACTTCAAGTGTTCTTGCATGACTCTTCCAAGTAGGAGAATCTCATAGGTAGGCACAGAGCCAGGAAGGTGAGTAGCTTTATCTCCTTAAAGGCTGGCATGGGAGGAACCTCAAGGAAGCAAATTGAAGGAGAGTAACTCGGGGTAGGAGCTACCTAGGCTCAGTTATAATCTGAGGAGCTGCAAGCAGTGACTTTTCAAGGTGTGGTAGTCACAAAAGCAGTTTTGGCTGAACTGTGGCTGGAGATTTGGGTCTCCCTGCCTGCTCCTGTACATCATTGAGAAATTGAATTGGAGGGAATATTCTTGCTTTCTTGGCTAACTGGAGGGCAGGGAGAATAAATAGTTTGCCTCAACCTGCCTTTTTTCATTTTGCTTGAAGCAAATGTGTCCTAATGTACTGCCACTCCGCAAACATGGGAGGTGACTGCTTAGCTCCGATGGTAGGCAGATGCTCAGAAAAGGCTTAGTGTAGACTGGTATGCCAGCCTTTGAAGACATGAGTTCCCCCAACTATGTTTGAGTTGAGTTTCCCCCAACTAAAGTTAAGTATGGAGTTTAAAACTACGTGGGAAAACAAGATTGGCATCGTGTGTCTTGAGGCGCTAAAGTAGAAATGAGCAGTTAACTCATAACCTCTTAATGATTTAATTGGCGTCTTCAAAACGGTGCATCTTACTGCTCTGAGTAATGCTGGACTGTTTTAATGCTGCCTTCTCTTTTGTTCTAAAGAGCTCCAGGCTCACACAGACAGATCTAAACAGCTGTATGTGTTTTGCTAGGCAGAAAAGTATCCGGAGCAGAAAGGTATTTCAAAGGCTGGGCTATTTCATGGTGTGGTGCTCTCTAAAACAAAAGGAGGCAGCAGCGTGAGCTCACAAGTGTTCATCTACTATTTTATTAATACCATACAGTTTGAGCTGTTGGATCCAAAAGGAAACAAACTTTTTTCTTGTTTAACTAACATCAAGAACCTTGAGCTTGCTAATGCTCTACTTCATAGCCTGGGCAACTGCATGTGTCACAAGGTTGAGTGCTCCCAGATAGAGGTGCAGCAGCTGAGACGGTTTGTGTAGTAGATGTTGTTGCAGAAAATGTGCCATCTTCCTAACCTAAGCAGGTCCCCTCTGCCTCTTTGTGTAGTTTTGTAATGTAAGTGGTTTAAGTGCATCTCAGCTCAGGGAAATAACGGAAAAGCTGTCTTTGAACATTTGCGTTTTCTGAAGATGCTGGCACTTCACAGGTCTCCTCATTGCAACCTTCCTGCCCAGGCCTGGATGGATGAGCCTCCTTCTTTGAGAGCTAAGAGCGGTGTCCTTTCCTGGGTTTTCATGTGCCAACCACACCTCTGATCTAGACACATTCTCCTGCAGAGTACAATTGCCCAATGTTTGTGAATGTGAGGATTGCACCGGACTGAGAGAGCATTGGGATTTCCACCCGCTGGCAGTGGAACCTTTTAGATCTTCCCGCCTTCCCCATTGACCCCTGCTTGCAATGTGGCTTTCTTTTTAGGCATGGGCGGAGGAGGTCCGCGGGAATCACGAGGAGGTGGATGGGATTCCAGAGATGACTTCAGTTCTGGTAGCAGTATTTCTCCATTTTCATTTTCCTGATTCCTCCTCGTCCCCTACCCCCACCAAAAAATGTTTTTATTTCAATTTCCTTTTGCCTTTCTCTGTCAGACATGCCTGTAACCACAGATCATCCTATGGCAGTCTGGTTGGCCACTAAGGCAGAAGCCCAAAACTTTATCTGGATGTTTCTTAATTTTTGAAGACCGTGGCAAAGGTTGCAAGTCGTCTGTGTTCTGTTTTGATTGAAGGATTTCAATGTCTAGTCCTAGTTTGGGGTAGTGGGGGGAGTTGAAAGTCTTCGAAGACTTGAGGGCATGAATAAGTGTTGGATCTTTTTGACAAATACAAGTACCTGAATTGCTTTCAGAAGGCATGGCTTGGATTGTGCAGTTCTGAGTTGCTCTGTCTTAGCATCAGCTGGGACTCTGCTTCCATCTGTCTGTCTCTTTTTGGTGCACACAACACTTCTGGATCCTGTAATAAAAGCCACAGGCCCACTGGGTGAGAAGTAGATGAGGATAGGCCCAGGTAGCTTATTCTCTGCCCCCTTCTTGAAAGCTTACTAACTTGCCTTTCAGCTGAACATGCTGGATTGCTTCTTTCCTCTTGCAATATGGGCAGAGGCAATTGGGAGGGGCGGCGTGAATATATGCTCTGGATGTAGGACTAAGTTGGCTCCATCAACTGGGCAGACCAGCTCAAAGTGGGGGGTGTAGCCTTATATAGCTCTTTCCTTTTATTCCTGTTTATTGCTACACAGCACTAAACTAGCAAGATGTTTTTTGTATGTGCAATCCGACCTCCACAGCTACCGTAATGAGGGTTATTCCTGTTTAACAGATGAGAATCTGGGAGTATAAACCAAATGCTTGTGGCTACGCATTGTATTCATGGCAGATGGTTGTACTTGAAATTCAGCCACATTCTTAGTTGCACAAGAAGATGCTGGAGGCATCCCATAGTGGATGGAGATTGTAAGATCATCTTATCCTCAAGTAGTTCATTGTGAACGCTCTGTCACAAGAGACTAGGGCCCTGCGGGACCTGACATCTTTCCGCAAGGCCTGCAAGACAGAGTTGTTCCACCAGGCCTTTGGTCAGGGTCCAGCCTGACTCCCTCCTCTGGCAACCTGCACAGAATTTTGCTTAACGGTTGCCATTAATTTGATTTTAATTAATTTTTATAATGAAATGTTTTTAGAATGTTGGATTATTTGATTGTTTGATTATTAGATTGTTGTTAGCCACCCTGAGCCCGGCTTCGGCTGGCGAGGGCAGGATATAAATAAAATTTATTATTATTATTATTATTATTATTATTATTATTATTATTATTCCCTCTCCTGTTCTGCTCCTGATGCACTTAGACTGCTTTTTCCTTGTATTTGATCATGTTTCCACTCCCACCCTCCTTTTGGCCAGAAAATTTTCAAACTTAACTCTGTAAGCCTCTGTAAGTCTAGTAGTAGTATTTATTTATTATTAGTAGCATTTCAATTTATATACTGCCCTTTAGCAGAAGATCCCAGGTCAGTGCACAGCATTAAAAACACATTGCAGAATGTCAGTGATAAAAACATAATAAAAAGCGTACTGGTAGGCAGCCTAATAAAAAGTAGTCATTATAATTACAGTCCATGCATTTTTCTCTAGTCAGAAATTTGGGGTTTCTTCTGGCATCCTTGTACAGGTATGCATATGTCAGTTGGTGCAAATTATCCTCCCATCTTATTTTTGAGAGTACTTGCAATAGGGATGGATTGCCTGTCGGTCGTAAGAAACCTCTTGGCAAAAATGCATGTATGCATCTTGATTTTAGCAGCAAGGATTACCTTCTTTCCAAAGCAACCACTCTTGCTTCAGTGCATTCATACTTGACACTCTCCAAAAGGAAGAAATCGTATGAGATCGTGATTTCAGGCTGCAGCAATCTTACATTTGTATTGCAGTCTGCAGGTGTGAACCTTTTCTCTCTTCTTTGATCCCCCTCATAATATCAACAATCTATTTAAAACAAAAACAAAAAACCTCTTCCTTCCTTTTGCAAGGAAACCTAAGGCAGCAACCCAATCAAACTAAGAGAATGAAATAAGCACTTAACAGTAAAATCAAGAGCGCCAAGTTTTTACACCACCACCAAGAGCCACGGCATAGCATCGGCACCAGGCAATCCTCAAAAACTCTCTAGAAAAGCCATGCCTTTACCTGTCAACGAACCCGTGGCCAGTGTTTAGGGCCCATACACGTCCTCGCTGTTGGAGGAGCTTTTCACTTTCTGTAGCTAGTTGTATGAAACGGCAGAGTGCCTCTTCTCTTCCTGTTTCGTGGCCGTCATCTCCTAGCCCAATCTCTCCAGTGCATCCTGCTTAACTAAAACCACTTCTGTCTCTTGGCAAGCCAAGCATGCCAAGCAGGTCCTTCGGCCGCCACTCTACCGCAAGATGCTCCCGCAGGTTGGATGAAGCTGCTGGTGGGTTTGCCTCTGTGAGAAGCAAGGCTGCCGCTTCGGACATGTCCGAAGAGCTGGCCCTTACTGCCGCGTCTCTCCCGACAGGTTTCAGAGATGACGACTTCCTGGGAGGCCGGGGAGGCCGGACCCGTCCCGGGGACCGGCGAGGAGGAGCAGCCGGTCCACCCATGGGAGGCACCGGTCGCTTCAGGGATGGGCCTCCAGTGCGTGGCGCTTCCATGGATTTCAGAGAGCCAACTGAAGGTGGGCAGCTTTTGCTTTCTCCTGCATTTTGGCCCAACTGAATTGCTGCTGTCCACCGCTCTTGGCCTGCAGCATTCAGTGACGTCATCTGGAGGGTTGCACGTCAGTTGCGGCGACAGACGGCACTGTGATACACCTTGGTTTTGAAATGCTTTTTGGTTTCGTTCATTTCAACAGAAGTTTGGACTTGTGAGTATGAGAAATTCCAGAGTAGCAGGCCATAACCGTCTGCTATAACAGATACACTAGAGAGTCTTGTGGATCTCTTAAAGGCACCTGGTATGAGGTTTTTCGGGGTGGGGTGTGCTAGAGTCCATGTAAAATACATCACACACTTGCAAGGATAGTGAGCAGAGGATTGTGCCGGTGGCAAAGAGATGAACATGATAGGGGATAGAAGGCTTTGCATTTTTTATCTCAATTCATCTGCCTTCTTGAGGACTTCTCTGCTACTTTTATGCATTTGAAGTGGGCTCTAGCCTTATACCAAATATAGGATAATGCAGTCCTCCAGATCTTGTCGGACTACAACTCCTGTCATCCCTGACCACTGTGCATGCTGGCCGGGGCTGATGGGAGTTGGGAGTTCAGCACCCGGAGGCTTCCTCTCCTTGATCAATCTGTCACAGGTGCCCTACGATCCTTTGTTCATTGGCTCACGGGACCGCCTGAGCTGCATCTCAAGCAGAAATGTTTCTTCTCTTCCAGAGGAAAGAGCCCAGCGGCCCAGACTCCAGCTCAAGCCCCGGACGGTTGCCACTCCTCTCAATCAAGTAGCCAACCCCAATTCTGCCATCTTTGGTGGAGCCAAGCCGAGGGAGGAAATAGTAAAGGAAGAGCAAGAATGAGCTTGAGGGGTGGGATGCAATGGGAGGGGGCGGGCGGGAGAAAGGGGTTGAGGGAGGGGACTGGGGGTGGGGGTGGGAGACAAAACGCAAGACAGCCCAGAGTGTCTAACTGTGCTCGGAACATTAACCCTGCAACCACCATTCCTACCATCTGACACCTGTCCTCCTTGAAACAGAAAAGGAAAAATCCAAACAAAACAAACCAGAGCTTGCGAATGCATGTCAGCTGTTAACAAGTGGTTTTTAGTACGTTCTTGGCTTTGCTGTATCTAGTGCCTGCATTGTCTTAAGTTTCTCCCCCCCTCCCTCCCCCCCCCCCCCCCGCGCAAGCCATTTCTCCCAAACCCAGCACATGGCTTCTGGCCAATAAAGTGCTGCCCTCTTCCACAAAGGTCGACTTCTCTTCCCCCGGGGTGCTGCTTTCACCTTTTCTTCCTCTCTGGCTCTTTCCACTTCCGAGACATGCAGGTTAGGGTTCAGTCCTGCTGCTCCACGTCGTTCCCTTCTGCCTTCCATGGTGCTTCTCTACCTCCACTGCATGCTTACCACCGACAACCTCGTGGCCCCTCAACTCCGAGGAGTCCCGGCCAAGCGGAAGACGTCTCGAGCTCTAGAATACAGCCCCTGTAGAATTAGCTTATGCAACACAACGTTAAATAGGATTGCCACCCGTTAGCCCTTAGGCACTTTGGAATAATATATATGTACATATATATACTGTATAAAATCAGTTTCACCCCTCCCCTTCCCGGCAGTGCCGCCAGCACTTTGCAGACCCCTGCCTGGGGCTGAGTTGCGTGTCAGCAGCCAAATCTAGACAGGGACCCCTGCTCTGCTGCTTCCTTGACTTGGCCTGCCAACTTTTCCCTGGCCCTCGAAGCTCGTGCCTCCTGTAGCACCCAAGGACTGTCTTCTTCCAGCATTTTCTTGCGTTTTCTTTTTTACATATTTGCTAACCACTTTTTAACTAGTTTCTGAAACCAATGAAGTTTACTTTCCTTCCTTCCTTTCTTTGGCTCTGTTTCGAAGGAAATGGCTCCTGACTCTGCCCTTCCAGCATTCAGCTCTTGTCTCTTGGGCTGCCGTGCAGAACTTTGCTTTGCTTTCATGCTTCGCCTCTCAAACAGACGGGAGGGGGTGACGCTCTCTTTGGATTGCAGAACCCCAGTGTCTTTGTGCCGCTAAAGGCAACAGGTGATTGCAAACCCCTGTCTCTCCATACCGGAAGGATTCTGCTTGAAAAGGTTTGATGGCGCACTTAAAGAGCGAGCAGAATACTGAGCCGTTGGGTGACCAAGAAGGGAGCTGTTTCTCGCTCGCAGGTTATTGCTTTCAGTGTGAGGTCTGGTCAAGGTGTGAACACCTGCAGTGCCTGACATGGATGCTAAGGGTATCCGGTTGTAGCTTTGGAACAGGTAGAATTGAAAGCAGCAGATGTGTTATTCTTCCTCTCCCCTTAAAAAAAAAAAAAGACATGTCCATTGTGTAAAAACAGGTTCCAATTTGTATAGGCAAATGTTCCAAGGGCTAGCTTCCCCTTGGATATCATAGTATAAATGTCTCTTCCCTCCCCTGTCTTTCAGTCCACTTCTAAGAATAAGAACCATTTGTCTAACACTACTTTTCTTTCGAGACATGCATTTTTTGTGTGTGTGTATGTGTGTGTGGTTGTGTTCCAATCGAAATCCATCCAGTAGCCGCTCTTCCGTTCAAAATGTGGAAGACCCGAGATTTTAAGAGCAAAAGCAAAAAAACAAAAAAAAGAGGATGCCCATGCAAAACTCACCTGGTAGTCAAGCCGTTTGACTTTTAAACGTGTAAAGACAAGTTTCCAAACACTCAACACATTCTGCTTCATGACAAAGTAAATTTATGGATATGGTATTTTGTGAATGAACTTTTAAATAAAGAAAACATTAAGTAATATTTAAGACTGGTCTGTGTTGAAGTCTGTTCACCATCTGGGCAGAGAAGAGTTGTCGGGGCTGTCAGATTTGTTCAAGGGGCAACAGTTTATAGAATGGAAAACCAAAAAGGATGTTCTGCAGACATGCTCTAGTAAATTTTCTTGCAAAAAAAGTCTATCCGAATTACTTTTCCCTCCCCCCCAACAATCCCGCTTAACTGGTGTTGAATAAGGCATTGTAGAAGGAACCAGTGATACAGAGCTTGGAAAATTAACAAAATGGGAGCTAAAATGAAATGTTAGCAATGTGGAGTTGAGTGTGCCTGTGCGCTAGCTATCCTCTTTTTGGGATACTCCATTCCATTCCCTCTTCCCTCCTCACTGCTAGCAAAGAGTTGGTCAGCATTCCATGGTCACTGAGCAT
Source organism: Podarcis filfolensis (assembly GCF_964270895.1). Classification (NCBI taxonomy): domain Eukaryota; kingdom Metazoa; phylum Chordata; class Lepidosauria; order Squamata; family Lacertidae; genus Podarcis; species Podarcis filfolensis. Next base: position 11,514,192 of record NC_139618.1, on the reverse strand, counting down.
GCTCAGTCTTCACTGGGTTCAGGTTCATTCTAAAAAAATTAATTCTACAAAACAGTGGGGCTCCCCCAGGCCTACTGATGCATGGTGCATGGATGATCTGGTTTTGGCTACAAAAGCTTAGCCACTCACCCCTGAACAGCAGGAAAAGAAGCACCAATACCATTAAAGGCAGCTTAAGCGGGAAAGTGTTTATTGATTTAAATAGTGAAGCCTGTTCCGAAGTAAAATTCTTGGGATTCTGCTGCAACACTTAGGTATATTGCTGCTATTTGCAGCACAGAGATGGCAGGAAGGGAAAGTCCCTAATTATTTGTGGATGCTGGATTCTTTGCCAAAAGATTGCCAGCAGCTTCCCAGGGCTCTGTCCCTTCTGCTGAAAGAGCAAGGAGGGTTGGCTGCTTTACTCGCTCCTGTCCATACAGAGGAGCCAGAAGCAAATGTTGCTTTCAATAGTAACATGCACATTTTTCAGAATGCGTTGGTTCTTCTGAGGGGTTTCCTCCCATATCAAATACCAGCTTCAAAGGAGGATTTCCCCTCCAGATCACAAGAGGAGGAAAGAGTACCTGTTCCCTTCCGTGTCTCCATTCAGAATCCAGCTCTTCTCTTTGCCTCTCTTCCCAGCACTCCCCCAAAACGGGATGCTGTTAGCATTCCAACACATTCCTTTTCAAAACTGCAGGCGTGCATTGGATGTCATCTCTGATTTGGCCCTTAGGTGGCGTAAGCTGCACACCTTCTGGATGGGTCTGGGTTTTGGCTTGGACAAGATGTTCACTCAAAACTCGGCTTTTGCAAGGGATGTCCCATGCAGATCTGCTGAGCCCACTCATCAAATAATTGCTCAGATCTGGGGAGGGTGAAATTTGCATCCTCTTCGGAGCGCTGGGCTGGGTGGAGAGGTTTAAACTTTATCCACCCCACCATTCATTTTTGTTGGTGTTTTTTTTTGCCTCCACCACAAAAATGAATAGGAACTGAGAATTTTGCTTGAAGTGCTGTTCATGCTGTTGGGATTGAGGCTAATGTTATTATTTATTAAATTTGTACATCACCCTTCATCCGTAAATCTCAGGGTGGATTACAGCATAAAAATACAAGATAAAAACACAAAATAATATTTTGAATATACTGGACCCCATTGCGTTTGTTTAAAAAAGGGCTATCTAAGGTATCTAACTGTTGGAGATGCAATAGGGATATTGCTTCTCTAAAACATGTTTTTTCATTGTCCTATATTGAAAGGTTTTTGGTAGAAGGTAACTGAAACTATCAACACAACTGTATGGAACAACCTTAACATTTACAGAGCCAAATGTCCTCTTGAATTGTATACCCAGCACATGGAACCTTACAAAAGGACAATGCAAGTGGACCCACAGCAAAAAGACTGATACTGATGAATTGGAAAAATAAAAATGTGGCTCCCTTCTATGATTGGATTGAAGACTTGTACAAACTCGCAACATGTAAACGCAGATTTGCCATGGACAAATTCAATGATGTTTGGAATCCATTCTTACAAATACTGCAATAGGCTAAGATCTTGTGAAGTACAATAGCAACCTTGTAAAATATACAATTTTGGGTTTCCCCCCTCCCCCTTTTATTTCCCCTTCCACACGTCACGTGCTCTGTTTTTCTTTTTCTCTTTTTTATTTACGTCTCACCATGTTTAGTGCACATATAATTACGTACTTTTTGAACTTTAAATAAAGATGTTAAAAAAGCCAACACAAAATACATAATAAAAAAACAAAACAAAAAAATAATAACAATGCCTCCCTGGAATGCTCTAGGTCCTGAACCCCATAATTTTACCACAGGACGTTCTTATTTGGTGTTCCACCCTTAGTGTTTACTCCATTTATGAAAAACATACAACCCCCTGTTATTGAATGGCTTTTATCACAAATAGCCCTGAAGCCAACTTTTACCAAGTGCAATTTAACACCTGAGTGGGGTGATCTTTTAGGGTCTCTCAGCTCGGGGGGGGGGGGGACCTTGGTTTCACATTAAATGGTTCCTTTTGTTCAAAGGGGTGTCGTGGTTTGGCACTATCGCACATCAGCTTCCTGTTTCAAAGTGGGCCTAGCAACATGCAATGCAAAAAAGTTGTAGGGCCCGACAGTGAAATGTGTTTGAAAAACGCATTCTCAGAAAACATCTGAGACTTTCTCCCTGGAATCTTTGGCCTGTATCTCCCTTTTATCAGGTCAGATCCATCTCCATATTGTCTGATCTGACTGGCAGCAGCTCTGGTTCTCTGATCAGCCTTAGCTAGAGAGGCCGAGGATCAAACCTGGAATTTTCTGCATTCAAAGCCATGTGCTCTCTGAGTTACAGCTACTGTGTTGTATGGCAAAAGTGGCACATTGTGAATTGCTGGGCCTCTACTGTGGTGGCACCCTCCCTTTGAAACTTCTTCCCTTTACATATCAGATGGTTGTCTTCTCTATTGCCTTTTTGGTGCCTATCAAGCATCCTTTTCGATGGAGATCTTTATCCCAGTCAGTTACCTGTCTTGCATTTGAAATTAGTTTTTGTGTACGTTTTCATTTTTGAACATTTTTATTGTCAAATCAGCTTGCGATGTTTCTTGGAAAGAGATTTGTTGGTGAAATGAAATACAGTGGTACCTTGGTTTAAGAACAGCTTAGTTTATGAACAACTTGGATTAAGAACGCTGCAAACCCGGAAGGAGGTGTTTTGGTTTGTGAACTTTGGCTTGGAATAAGAACATGTTCCGCTTCCTGTTGAGTGTGTCCCATTTGTAAACTGAGTCCCCCGCTGCTATGGGAAAGCACACCTTGGTTTAAGAATGCTTTGGTTTAAGAACGGACTTCCAGAACGGATTAAGTTCATAAACCAAGGGACCACTGTAATTGTTTTTAAAATGGGTTGATCAAGGGTCTGGAAACCAAGCCTAGTTGCAGAGTGTTGGGCATGTTTGTTTAGTCTCGTAAAGAGGAGACTAAGAGGAGATACAGTCGCCATCTTCAAGTATTTGGAAGGCTGTTCTGTGGAAGATGGAGCAATCTTGTTTTTCTCCTGCTCCTTTTCTCCTGAACCAACGAATTCAAATGACAAGAAAGCAGAATCCGACTGAACATCAGGAAGATTCTGATGGTAAGAGCTCTTCAACAGTGGAATAAACTGCCTCGGAAGATGGTGGGGTCTCCTTCCTTGGACGTTTTTAAGCAGAGGTTGCATGGCCATCTGCCGGGGAGTTTTTTAGCTGTGATTTCTGCGCTGCAGGAGGTTCGACCCTCAGGTTCACTTTTGACTCTACAGTTCTATGATTCTCGGTCATTCAAAACCACGAGGAGTGGAAAGTCACTTTATTTTTAGGGGAGGGGCTTGTGGCTCAGTGCACACTCTGGATGGAAAGGTCCCAGATTCAATTTCCAGAAAGGGCTAGGGAAGATCATAGAATTGTAGAGTTGGAAGGGACCTTGAGGATCAGCCCAACCCCTGCGATGCAGGAATTCTGCAGCTGTCCCATACAGGGAGGGACGCAGGTGGCGCTGTGGGTTAAACCTCAGAGCCTAGGACTTGCCGATCAGAAGGTCGGCGGTTCGAATCCCCACGACGGGGTGAGCTCCCGTTGCTCAGTCCCTGCTCCTGCCAACCTAGCAAAGTGCAAGTAGATAAATAGGGACTGCTCTGGCGGGAAGGTAAACGGCGTTTCCGTGCGCTGCTCTGGTTCGCCAGAAGCAGCTTAGTCATGCTGGCCACATGACCCGGAAACTGTACGCCGGCTCCCTCAGCCAATGAAGCGAGATGAGCCCCGCAACCCCAGAGTCGGTCACAACTGGACCTAATGGTCAGGGGTCCCTTTACCTTTACCTTTTTACCCATACAGGGATCGAACCTGCAACCTTGTTATCATCAGCACCATGCTCTAATGAACTGAGCTATCCAGGTTGACTTACCCCAAACCCCGTGGAGCCAGTACCAATTATTGTGGGCAGCAGTGAGCTAGCTGATCCGGGTGGTCTGCCTCTCCTGTGAGGGCAGCTTCCGATATTCCTCCAAGTCAACCTGTAGGATTTAAGCCAGCCTTTTCCCAGGTTTGGCTGAGCGGTTGACCTGAATGCGATGAGCAGGCGTTCCAGCCCACGGCTCTGCTTTTGGTCTTGTGGTTTGATGAGAGGGCCGCGTCCGAGCCCGGCTGCCGGATGCTGGGTTTGGTGACTCACGTAGGGGAACAGGAAGCGAGAGGTCTGCTCACCGTCTCTGAGCTAGTGACCACATTGAGGTCAGCTCTTTCTGCAGAGAAGAGTGAGTGAGGGGAGATGGCCGGAGGGGAAAGGATCAGCTGCAGCTCCTGAGAACAACTGGAGCCAGAAGGTAGGGCTGCCTTCAGCTGCCTTCTCACTTTTGCGCCTCCTTCCTCAACTCCAGACACTTCACTTCTGGGTTCTCGGAGAAATGGGGGAACCTTTTGGGCGAAAGACTAATTTAGGGCTATTAATTTGTCAGTCCGAGCAGTCACCCGCTAAGACCTTATTTCATTCCTCTGCATGAATAGCTTCTAGGATGGTCGCCAGATTCTGTGCGCAGACCATCTCAGGACTCAAACTAGTTTGCTAAGAAAATCCCCAAACTCGGTTCCATGGGTGACTCTGGTGCAGCTCCCTGCGGTAGTTTATCTTAAAGTTTTAAGTGTCTATACGCTTATTGCATTTATAAATTTTAAATTTATTGCTGTACACTGTTTTAATTGTTTGTTTTCCTTCTGTGACTGTACCCCCAAGTGTGTTTTATAAGCTGGTCTCCGACCGTAATAAATTATCTATCTATCATCTATCTATCTATCTATCTATCTATCTATCTATCTATCTATCTGGGTTCTCACCCTTGCTCTCCTTCTATCCCATTAATATCTCTCTCTCTACCGCCAGCCTACAATATCCTTGAATCTCTCTCCTTCTTTCCTTGTGAAAACTGAACTTAGATGAGAGGCTATCTGTTAGGCAGTTAAAATCGAAAAATGTGCCACCAAGCTGAGCCTTTATTCGTTACAAGGTGGGAATCGCAACAAAAAGGTGCCATATAATGGCGCACACCCTTCCCCGCTAGCAGGAGGGCTCCTCTTCTGGCTTGTGTCCAATAACCAGGCCATTCCCTCTCCCGGGACACTATTGGCTGACCTCCACCAACTTGGTGCCCTTGGACGTTTTGCACTACAATTCCCACCAGCTTCTGGGTGCATGTACTCTGGCTGGATTTAGGCGTGAGGGAGCTGTAGCAAAAGTCACTCAGGAAAGGTGGGTTCTGAAGAAGGGGATGGATAGATGGATGTCAGGGATGCAGCGTTGCTCAGGTAAATTGGGAGACAATTCCAGGTGAGCAGCAGAGGAGAGAGAGAAGAAGAGATGTTGGATTTAGTCTGCAAACCACGCCAGTGGTTACATCCCCAAGAGAGAGTAACTGCTTCTCCCGTTTTTTTATTTTATTCACATGTTAAAACCTATTAGTCTTTTCTTGTACTGGTGGGGTTAGGGAGGATTGGGGGTGAGGGAAGGACTGGCTGCGGACTCAGTGGAAGAGCAGACCCCAGTATCTCCAGTCAGGCCTGAGAACATCTTCCATCTGAAATCCAGGAAAGCTGTTGCCAGTCAGCTTAGATGACACTAGCTCCTAGTGGTGCAGCGATAAAACAGCTAGCACACTTGCAAAGCGAAGCAGGGTCTGGTATGGTTTCAAATTGGATGGGAGACAGCATGTTGAGATTGCAGGGGGTTGGACTAGACAACCCAGATCTCTTGCAACTCCATGATTCTATTAACTAGAGGGATCCAGTGATCAGCATCCCATGAGGGCTGGCTCTCAATGTTTCCGGTCACCCCAGGCCTATGATTCTAGACTTTCCAATGGCAGCACGAGAAGTTGTCTGAGCAACAGTCTCCAGCTTTTCCTCCTTGCTTGGTGAGCCAAGGCCTCGTGAGTTGCTTTGTTCCCTTCAAATATCCAAGCCGAGTTCGAATTGGGTGGGAATGTGATGCATTTGGATAGCGTTTGACTCCAGGCGTGAAGGCCATGGGGGAGACCTCCCTCTTCAGGTAGTAATGTGCATTGCAAAGAGTGGTTCCACACCCTACACTGAAAGCATAATTTAATGCACATTTATAGCTTATGACTTCCCCCAGAGAATCCTGGGGACTGGCGTTTACCCCTTCACAGTGTTAAAATTCCCAGTGTCTTTAACAAACTACAGCTCCCAGGATTCCTTGGGGGAACCCAAGACTCAGAGGCAGGAGAAGGGAGAGAGAGGTCAGGCTGGTGGAGAGTCAAGGGCTTCCATATCTCCTCCTCCTGCTCCACTGTCTCCCAGTGCCAGCAGAGGGTTGAAGTGAGAGGAGCAGAAGGTTACACACAGGCATAGTCCAGACCCTCCAAGTGTCCCTGTTTTCCCAGGACATCCCTGATTTAGAGAAGCCATCCCAAGTTCTGTTTTGATCCTGGAATGTCCCGCTTTTCCTTAGAATGTCCCTATTTTCATGGGAGAAATGTTGGAGGATTTGGAGTTATCCGACCCCCAATTCATCTGAAGGCAATCCTGAATTGAGAAGGGTTTTTTTAAAAAAGAAGTTTAATGTTTTATTATGTTTTTATATTGGAAGCCGCCCAGAGTGGCTGGGACAACCCAGTAAGATGTGTGGAGTATAAATAGAAAAAACATAATTATGGAATGGGACGTCCCTATTTTCATTGGAGAAATGTTGGAGCGTATGGTAGTCTTTGTCTGCTTCTGTGCAGCTGGAATAGGGGAGGTACACGTGTTGTGGTTTGAGTTGTCCACCCACCTTGCTCTTGCATTTTCAAGGTTGTAGCTGCGGCAAGATCGAGCTATGAGCCAAGTGGAGCTGATTTGGGGCGCCTTCTCCTTGATGTTCTTAGGAGCCTTGGTCAGCATGTGCATGAAATGCCAACGGACAGGTAAGGCTTAGCTTTGAAACACGGGTCTGGATCCGTGTTTAGAGGCTTTCCCCTCTTTATATAAGTCCCCAACACATTGTGAAAAACGGGCCTCATCTATGGCCACAAAGAGAAGGTTACAGTTTTTTTGTGTGTGTGTTGTTGGACACAATTGTTGGGAAATGGTGCAGTTGGAAATCTGATAGTGCGCAGGATTAGACACCTTAAGCATATGTGTTGACGAAACCACTGTTGCTCAACCTCAGTTTTGCCTATCTGTAAAATGGGCACGGTGCTACTGCCCCGCCAACCACACTCTGCAAATGCACCTACCGCACACAACCTTAGAATGACCCTGATTTCCCCCTTTTCATCTTCTCTTGACAAATGATAACTTTTTGCTCTGGACCATGCTATGTTAGTTTCCCCCACTCCCACCTTTTGTATAATTTTAGCTCACAAATGTTTGTGTTTCTCTCTCTCCTCCTTGTAGGAGGGAGACAGGAGCAGACAGGCCTGGACAGTCAGAGGAATCAGTAAGTAGCTGATCACCATTGCATGTCTGATTCTCTTATTTCTCTCTGGGGCGTAAGACTGGGCAGTGTGTATGCAGTGTGGGCTGCCCGGATAACAAGACGCCCCTCTCAGCCTCCCTGATGTGGTCCAAAGGAAAGCAGAGCCATACGTTCGGCACCAGCTTGGCTGCAGGAGTTGCCAGAAGTGGGTGTACAAGATGCCATCCACTCCAAATTCACTCTTTAACCTTTTATTTCCCCAAAGATATCCCACAAGGCAACAGGTCCAGATTGTTCCTCAAGAAAGCCTTTCTCATAAATGAGTATAGCTGCAAGGCAGCACAGGTTTTGGGCCAGAGTTTTCTACCCTGCCTTAGCTCTCCCAAGTCGGCATGTAAAGAAGTTTAATAAAATCAAACAGCTTTCTAAAACCATCCCCGAGCTGAGGAGCAGTAACAGTGCCCTCGGGGAAGCAGCACATTAACCAAACACAGACTGCTTAAGAGGTTTTATTACAAGCCAGCGGCATATAAATTAAATACCGGAAACGTTTTGGATTTTTGTTGTTGTTGCGCTATGGTGCAACAGGGCCCCTCCAGATGGCAATAATTCAGTGACATTACAGAAGCATCCCAGAACAGCTAAAGAAGCAGAATGATGTGTGGAAGTTCCAGTACAACCCACAACTAATGTGCAATATTGCATCAAGGACATCAGATGTCAAAGAAATAAACAACTACTGGTACCTGACTTTCAGAAGACATCTGAAGGCAGCCCTGTTTAGGGAAGCTTTTAATATTTGATTAATTATTGCATTTTAATATTTTGTTGGAAGCCACCCAGAGTGGCTGGGGAAACCCAGCCAGATGGGTGGGGTATAAAGGTAAAGGTAAAGCGACACCTGACCGTTAGGTCCAGTCGTGGCCGACTCTGGGGTTGCGGCGTTCATCTCGCTTTATTGGCCGAGGGAGCCGGTGTACAGCTTCCGCGTCATGTGGCCAGCATGACTAAGCCGCTTCTGGCGAACCAAAGCAGTGCACGGAAACGCCGTTTACCTTCCCGCCGGAGCAGTACCTATTTATCTACTTGCACTTTGACGTTCTTTCGAACTGCTAGGTTGGCAGGAGCAGGGACTGAGCAACAGGAGCTCACCCTGTTGCGGGGATTCGAACCGCCAACCTTCTGATTGGCAAGTCCTAGGCTCTGTGGTTTAACCCACAGCGTAACCCGCATCCCTTTTGTGTGGGGTATAAATATATTATTATTATTATTATTATTATTATTATTATTATTATTATTATTATTTTCCGGCAAAACACCAATCTGAAGGTGTCCCAAACCAGTGCCTTAAATTCTGTCTGGAAGCAAATTGGTTGGCAATGTAAGCAGCACAGAATTGGTGCAATGTGTGCTTTGAGTTCCAACATTAGTGTTCTATGTCCTGCACTAGTTGACGTTTTCAAACAGTCTCCAGGGGCAGCCCCACAGAGGACACATTGCAGCAGTCTACTCCATAACTGAGAATGGCTCTGCTTTCTCTCATTCAGGGATGGGGAAGCCTCTGGCCTTCCCACTGTCAGACTCCAGCTCACGTGGCCAATGGCCAGGGATGGGCAAACTGGTGTCTTAAAAGCCATAGCTGGCATGCTGCCTAATTTCATATTGGTTGGGGTGGGGGGAATGGGGTGGCAGAGAGAGAAGGGGTGACCTGCCCACTTTTGGCTTGTCCCTGGCCACTGCTGGCTCTCTCGGTTTCTCCTTTTTCCAGCCTTAGCCATTTCTCCAGATTTCTGCAGCAATTTGCGATCTTTTCTTTAAAACACCTTCATGAAAATTCTTCAGCATTTTGTTGTGAATTTTTCCTAACGAATACGCCTTTGCAAGCAGTTTCTCCTAACGTGGCACATTTTTTATGTTATTTCCAATAATATGCTAATTGCTAAGCATATTTCCCCCTAATATAATGTGTAGACATTTGTGAGGGAACTGCATTTGCAAAATTTGGATAAGTAGGAATTTCAAAGGATGGCTGTGTTTCGATTCTCATAGAAGCATCAAATTGTTGAGTTGGAATGCATCCCAAAGGTCGCTTGCAATGCAGGAATAATCATATTTTTCTGAAAGTGTGAATTTGATACATTTGCCTTTAAACATGAACTGAACTGAATTTCTCCCACATATTTTTTTTAATATGATTTTTATTAAATTTTCTGTTTTACAATTTCAGATAAACGTTTTACATACTTAAATGACATCAATGACTTCCCTTCTTCTCTTTCCATGGTTCATTTTGCATATCTTCTATCCCTGCATATTTTACAAAAACTATACGAATCGGTTTTCCATTATTGCGTCCATCAAAAATGATTTACGCTGTCAAATTTATCTTAAAGCTGCCAGCGTTTTCAGCTGCACTCGATTATTTTCCATATATTCAATAAACGTTTTCCAGTCTTCTTTAAACATATGTTCTTCTTGCTCTCTTATTCTATATGTTAAGTCTGCAAGTTGTGCATATGCTGTCAACTTTAAGTTGAATTTCTCCCACATCTTTGCACATAATGAAGGGAATGCAGTCCTCGGCGGCAAAATGTTGAAAACTAAACACCAAAGATTCTCCCTGTATCTTTTCAGTTACGCAGAGCAGCAGAGGTTTGAGGTGGCCCGCTCCCATTCGAGTAAGTGTGTTCTTTTCCCCCATTTTTGTTTTTTTATTATTAAATATTTTCTTGGTTTTCAAAAGTATGTGCAATCTCTCTCTCTCTCTCTCTGTTTTTCAAGTAACATTTTTTACAGATCAGTTTCATTTGTTGAGACATTAGGAAGAAAAGGGGGGAAAAGGTGGAGGGGGGAAAGGTGAGTGGGGTGGGGTCGGGTGGTGATGTTTCTATTTTACTTAATATATGTGGGGTTTTGTGTCAGCGTCGTTTGTGTAGGTTCTCTGCTATTCACTTGTGTTTCTTCGGTGGTGAGAGAGGTATAAGTGTGTTCTTTTGAGTTAACTCCCACTGGATCCCAAAGTGGATCCATATAGGTGATTGTGCGTTGTACCTGATATGTGGTCTTTGGAAACCATGTTCTGTTTTGAAGGATGATGCAGTTAGCGAGCTTAGTCCAGGATTAGAGAGTTTACCATCGGGTGGTTGTCTCCACTTCTCTGTCTGTGATGGAGAGAAGTCCAGAATCAGCGGCAGAAGCTGAAGCAGGAGAGTAGAAGGAGGGAGGCCGAGAAGCGGAGATGAGTTGGGCTGGTGAAGAGTCATGAGTTTCTCCCGCTCCTGCTGCGACAAGCTCCTCATCTCTCAAGGGTTTGTTCCAAGCATTTGGAGACGGTGCCTGCGTGCAGCCAACCTCTCCTCCGCCCTTTTCATGCCTCTTCTGGTTCTGGGATGCAAGGGCAGAATGAAGCTGGTCACAGCAGGAGGGGGAGACACCTGTGATTAGTGCTGAATTTATGTATAAGCTAAACAAGCTATAGCTTAGGGCCCACTCTCTTGGGAGCCCCCAAAAAATTAAAGGAAAAATAACCTGGATGTACATTTCCAAAATATAAGTTCAACAATTACTTTGATAAAATACATATTTTGTTATGTACAAACGGCTTTAGATACCTATTAGGTCCATAAATTACCACATAGCATATATTCAACACAAAAAACAGCAACAATTTGTTGTTGACGAACGTCAGCTGGACATATAAAGGGCCCCACAACCTTCAGTAGCTTAGGGCCTCATCAAACCTAAATCCGGCCCTACCTGTGGTTCTTCACCAGCCTGACTCATCTCTGCCTCTTGGCCCATCTCTGAGTCTGCCTCTGATTCTGCACTGCTCTCTGCCACAGACTCTCCCCGCTCACTAAGCCCTGTTACCTCTTCAGCTTCTGACACCTCCTCTTCCCAGTCTTCTCCCACTTCTCCCCTGTCCCACCACCATTCCCCAGGCTCTGAGCCTTCTTCCCCTGGGGAATTCCCAGCTGGTTCCTTTCACCATCCCTCTGCATCCAACCAGTCCCAGGCATCACCTCCTTCTTTTGGCGGTAGCAGAAACGGCATTTCTGCATTGATGTAGTTAGCAGCATTTGAATCTTTCCCCTCCAAAGGCGTGACTACTTGTTGTCTCTATCTCTCCTGTCTGTTTTCAGTGTCGAGACATGACTGTCCAAAAATCCCATGTGACATGCCAGGACGAAGGTAGGTCAGGCTGCTTTGGCAGCCTCTGAAGGAGACCGTGCTCCATCTTCCTGATGCATTTATTTCATTTTTACCCCAGTGGGCGCTTAGGGTATTGAATATGGTTCTCTCCTCCCCTCTCCCTCCCCATTTAGAATATGGTTACCAGATGTCCCTGTTTCCTGGGGACAGTCCCCGGATTTACAAATCTGTGCCCGGACAAAATCCGTCCCCAGAATGTCCCCGGATTTCATTTAATGTCCCCGGATTTATATTTTAAGTGTCGTAGATTTATTAGTAGGGAATGGATGTTGTGTGATTGGTTATACATCATATGGGGACTTCCGGCGAGGCAAAATGGTGGACGACACGGCAGCGAGCAGCTCCTGAAGCCAGCCAGAGCCAACTGCGCTACCAGGCTGGCTCCGGGCTGCCGAGACTGCTGCTGCCACTGCCAAGGGGGAACCAGGGACACCCGGCACGTCAACTGGGGGAACCGCTGACCCCCCCCATGATCCAAATTGAGCCAGGAGCGAGAGTGCCCAGCCACCTGGCCAACTGCCCACAGAAGAGAAGATATTACTTATTTTTTAAAACAAAAAACAAAAACTTTTAAAAATAACTTTCCCCCCCTCTTTTTTTTTTTTTTTTAAAGTGTCCTCAGATTCTTTGAAAAAAATCTGGTAACCTTAATTTAGAAACCAGGTACCACTGCTGAAAAGGTCCTGTGGCCAGCTACCATCTGCCTGGCCAAGCACCCAGTCTAAGCAGTTGGGTAGGCTTGGGCACGCCACGATCTAGCATTCCTTGCTTTCTCGTATTCTTCCTCTGTTTCTAAATATGTCCCTCTATATTTTAGCATAAGAAGCAAACATCTGGCCCTTCCAAGTCACCTTCGTAAGTATTCTTACTCATTTAACAGGACCTGAAAAGGCCCCGTGAGCCAGACTAAACTCAGGCATAGTCTTCAATATTCTCTGTCTGGAACTGATGGGCTTTTAAAGCGTGTAAGTCCGATAGCGTCGTGTCCATGATGCTGGCGTGTTTCTGTGAAACAGGCCACATGAAAAGCCCATTTTGGCGACCTCCGCACCACACATTTAAAGCTGTATCATGCCACTTTGAACAGGCATGGCTTCCCCCAAAGTATCCTGGGAACTGTGGTTCGCAAAGGGTGACGAGGAGAAACTGGTTAAACAATATAGAGAAGCCACAGGAGGAGTGGCTAAAACCAACATCCACATCACTTGAAAGCAAGCATGTACGCAATTCAGCTAAGATACTGAGGGTAGTAGCGTTAGGGAATACTACCTCTGGAAGCAAGCAGTGGTTTGCATTGCAAAGCAATACAGAATATGCATAAAAATTGAGATTTATGTTCAGGAATATTCATCATAGACCTTGAATGTTGCCTGAAGCAAAGCTGCAGGGGCAGTGAGCTTGTGGCTCTCCAAATAATAATAATAATAATAAATAATAATAATAATAATAATAATAATACTTATACCCCACCCATTTGGGCGGGTTTCCCCAGCCACTCTAGGCGGCTCCCAACAGAATATCAAACATAGAATCAAACATTAAAAACTTTCCTAGACAGGGCTGATGTTGCTAGACTGCAATTCCCACCATCCCTGAATATTGGGCAAGATGCCTGATGGGAGATGGGGTTGGTTAGAACATGGTGCAGATAACCCCAAGGTTGCAGGTTTGATCCCCAGAAGAGACAGCTGCATATTCCTGCTATGGCCAAGGCACAGTCTGACCCCCTCTCTCCTTCTGTAATCTTCATAGAACCCCATGGTTGCCGTTAATTTGATTCTGAATTGATTATAGAATGTATTTTAATTAATTGACTGTGCGGTTTTATGTACACTCTGCTGTTTTTACCTGTTGTTAGCCGCTTTGAGCCCGGCTTTGGCCGGGGAGGGCGGGATACAAATAAAAATTATTATTATTATTATTATTATTATTATTATTATTATTATTGCAGAGCGCTGGACTAGATTATCCACTGGGTCCCTTTCGATTCTATGATCCTAACATCTGGAGGGCCACAGGTTCCACAGGCCTGTACTGGGGAGACCTCATAGAGCAGCCTCTGAAGAGAGCGACCCATGGCTGGCAGATATTTCTGGGGTCAGAGAGGGAACACTTCCCTCCCCAACTCATTCTCCACGATACCCTCAGGAGGGTGGTGACGTTGTAGCATTTCAAATTTAGCTTGTTAGGGAAATGATGCGGAGCAAAACTCTTTTTTGATTTCTCATTATAGATTTGTAGAGTTGGAAGGGACCCCAAGACTCATATAACCCAACCCTCTGCAATGCAAGAATGTCAACACACCAATAATGCCCATCTAATTTGAAACCATACCTGCTTATTGCTTTGAAAATGTACAAGCAGTTTTAATGCTTGACAAGTGCCACTCAAACTCAAAATCACTCAGCAGCCTGTTGATCCAGATTTTTTTAAAAAAAGGTCTGGGAGGAGGAAAGACCCACAGATCTCACTGACTTTGGGGATTAATGTTAAAAATTGAATGGAACCATTCTTCAGATTTTGCACTTTCCATATTTTGCCTTTTTTTCTTTTCTTTTAGTACTGAAGTACCCAAGTGGATCTCAAAGGCGTATTTTAGGATAAACAAAATGTTGACAAATGCATGCATTCGCATAAAATACTTTTGTCCATATGTTGTGCCAGAACAATAAACGTTGAAATTGGGCGAGGTGGAATTATGAATGAACGCATGCCAAACACAGGCTGATGAAACAGGCAGAACTTCATCACACCCAGTCATGGTTTTTCTTTTCAGAAGCCTGCCCTGAGCCCAGGTATCAAAATATTGAAAAAGGTAAGTGCGCTATTTCAGCATATTGCAGGTGAAGGAAACGGATGCTGTGATTTGAGCACTGACTGGTGCTGGGTGAATTTCAGAGGGCTAGAGGGAATCCAGCCCCCTTCGGCCACTGTTTCCAAGAGACTATAAGAGGCCAGGATTTCTCCAAAACTGGTGTGTGCAATCAGAAGATGGAATACCCTTTCCCCATAAACTGAGCCCTGCTGTTTCATGAGTCAACAGCACCATACCCATCAAGTGTCCCTATTTTCCCCGAACATGCACAGAATTACAGAAGCTATCCCAGCTTCTGATTTCATCCGAGAGTGTCCCGTTTTCCCCCTTCCAGCGCCGCTGCCACTGAGCATGGGAGGAGAATGAGCCAGAACCTGAAGCAGAATCCTTCTGCGCAAGAGAAGCATTGCCCCAACTCTCTCACTGCCCTGTCCTGTCCCCTCTCCCTTGCCATCTTGTTTCCTCACCCTGTGTGCGAGGGCTTGTTGGATGAACTCATCTCTCCATTCTCTGCCATATACTTTGGTCCCAGCACCACTGGGATTTGGAGAGGAAACCTCAGCACAGTCTTCTGAATTTTATCTCGATGTTGTGCATGGCCTTCGAACTAACGGTCACTCAATTGTACTTTCAGTGCTGCAAATGGAGCAAGATCCTGCATATGTGTAAGTCCAGGATTGCAGTAGGCTTTGGGGGCAGGAGGGGAGGGTGTTTTGCTTATTTTGAAACTCTCCTGATCTCTTAGGTACAGCGGACTCCGGTTTTTCCCCCTACATGGGCCACGTGAAATCTTGGTCGTAGCCAATACCTTCTTATAATAAATTCCACAAATGCCTCTGCGCTCGACATAGCTCAGTTGGTTATAATAATAATAATTTTTTATTTATATTCCGCCCTTCCCCATTCAGGGCAGCTAACAACAAATTTAAAACACTTAATTATAAAAGCAGCATAAAACACAGTATAAAAACATGAATAACAATAAAAATCAAAAATCAATTAGATAATCCCCAGGGCTAGCTGGCTGAATTGGTCCTACTTGGGCCAGCGAGGAGGCCAGGTGAGAATTAGCTGTGGGGTCTCAGAGTGGGTGATCTTCATAAAAGGGGATGGGGAGGGAAGAGAAGGGAAATAAAAGATCAGGCTGAATTCAAATTAAAGGTTAGAGCATGGCGCTGATAATGCCAAGGTTGCTCCCCTATGGGGCAGCTGCATATACCCCCTGCATTGCATGGGGTTGGACTAGATGATCCTCAGGTACCCCTTCCAACTCTTCCACGTCTATGATTCTATGGTTCACAGTCTAAATTCAGTAGTATCATAAGGGTACACAATGAAAAGTATAATGTCGCTACAACGTAACGTTTAAAAAAACCAAATCGACCCAAATTAGCAGTTCCTTTAATGTACATCAATACTGAAGGGAGCATAAAACTCTGGTAAAAAATATCCAGTAGCTTCACACCCAAAACTAGCTGTTAAGTTGTGGGTGAGCATATCAGACGACACAGCAATTCTTCAAACAGCTCTTGTTTATTCACAGGCCAGAACAGAACTGAACTGAAGGGTTCAGTCAGCCTGCTTATATAGAGCTCCAGTACGTTACTGTAACAACTTTCTAAAACTATCCAATCACTGAACGTCACTTTTGATCCCTTATTTGCATAACTATCTACAGTATCCCCCTGCTGGCCCAGGGTGAGAACTTCAGTACATAACACTAGCCCCTAAACTGCCCTCCATGAATATTTATCAAACTGTTCCCACAATCTTTTTGTGCCCCCTAGGAGGTCTTCCAGAAGCGGCTTCCTTCGGAAGGCTTCTAGAGTTAGATGGAAAGAGTGGTCCATCAAAAAACATATTTATTTGGCCCAGAGAGTCTCAAAACGCTTGTTGTCGTCACTGAGGTGGAAAACATTTCAACTATGGCCTCTTCCAATGCCTTCTGCCTCTCACAACACCACCATCTTGGATGGCTTTACAAGAGGATTAGACAAATTCATGGAGATAAAGGTTACAAATGGCTGCTAGCCAGGTTTGCTCTGCTCAGCCTACACAGTTGGAGGTACTATTGCTTCTGAATACCAGCAGCTGGAAACTGCAGGAGAGGAGAGGGCTCTTGGGCAACTGGTTGGCCACTGTGAGAACAGGATGCTGGCCTCTTCTTACATTCTTCTTAGCGCTTCACCTCAGAAAACAGGCACAATAATGCAGGAGGGTAGGTCACCTTTACTGGTCTCACATGCCCCTGAGTTTCAACTGGCCTGTACCAGGGACCAAGCCTTTAGTTTGTCAGGACAGTGCCCTGTGGAACTCCTGGCCAATAGAAGTTCACCAGGAGCCACCCCTGCTCGCTTTTCTAAAAACTGTATTATTCGGACAGGCCTTTGGGGCCTAAGACTATTTCCCAACCAGCTCTTGCTGATGTGCCTGACAGCTTTATTGTAATACTGTGTTTTTAGTCTGTTTGTGGTATTTCATATGGCGGTGCCAGTGATAAATGAATGTTGGAGCTGCGTAGCAAATGCTTCCTGGGCAAGTCACAGTGCCTTTTCGGTAGCCAAAATATTGAGCTTTGGGTGGAAATCCTTCTCTCTGACTCCATAAGGATTTCCTGCCCCCCTCCCTCTTCTTCCCTCTTCTAGCAAACCAATCGCTGCAGATATTTATTACAACTGTGGGAGTTTCGTAAGGCAATCCAGTGGTAAGTGGACGAGACAAGAATACGCAGATGAAGGGTGTGCAGTTTGGATGTGTGGAGGGTCCTGGAGATACCGTGCTCAGTGCACCCAGGGGCTGGGTCGGGGACACACGACCACATCCCTCCTCCTATATGCATTCAGCCAAGCACCTAATCGATACTAGGCTTCTTTTTTATGCTATGTTGATTCTCAAATATTTCCTCTTTCAGATGAAGATACCTACTCTTATGAAAACGTGGCTGGCCCATCAAGAAGCAGTGGGCTTGGTAAATTCTATTTACTAGGGTGTTTATCTCTCCACTTTCTAAACACCAGGCATAATTTCATCAGCCCAGCCTTGTTAATAAGGATTATAATTTGTTGTCCTGAATAGGGTAACTATGCCCCTGAAGGACCAGGTGCACAGTCTGGGAGTCATTTTGGACTCACAGCTCTCCACGGAGGCACAGGTTAATTCTGTGTCCAGCGCAGCTGTTTACCAGCTCCAGCTGGTACGCAGGCTGAGACCCTACCTGCCCGCGGACTGTCTCGCCAGAGTGGTGCATGCTCTAGTTATCTCCCGCTTGGACTACTGCAATGCACTCTACGTGGGGCTACCTTTGAAGGTGACCCGGAAACTACAACTAATCCAGAATTCGGCAGCTAGACTGGTGACTGGAAGTGGCCGCTGAGACCACATAACACCGGTCTTGAAAGACCTACACTGGCTCCCAGTACGTTTCCGAGCACAATTCAAAGTGTTGGTGCTGACCTTTAAAGCCCTAAACGGCCTCGGCCCAGTATACCTGAAGGAGCGTCTCCATCCCCATTGTTCTGCCTGGATGCCGAGGGCCTTTTGGCGGTTCCCTCACAAACGAACCACATGACCTTGCCCACCAGCAAACACTCCATTCTCCTTCCTCTCCCAGTTTTACACACGTACCCCTGTAATAACCAGCTAGCACTGGATAGTTGTGGTGGGGAATGTGGGCCACTGAGCATGCCCAGCCCTCGTTGGGCTGCTCTTTTGGTTTCCATGGGGTCAAGTCTGCTGAGACATCCCTCCAGAATGTGGGTGGTGCCATTTTGGCTACATAAGGAATGGCACTCAGAGCCATTAAATACAGAGGAGTCTATGATGGGGTCGAGAGAAAAGAAGTTTGGAAGTAAGCCTGCGAACAAACAATGCAATTGTTTCAATGCAATTGTTTCAGAGCAGCCATTGCTTCTTTCCCCCAGAATCCTAGTTGCCTAACCGGTTACCTATAGGACCTGTATGAGATTTGCTCAGCCGGCAATCTTCATCTTGTTTGACATTTTAAGTCCTTGCAGTTGTTTGTTTGTTTCTTTGCTTGTTTCTTTTTACAATTGTAAGTTGCTTCGAGACATTTTATCTAGTAATAATAATAATCAAATAATTTCAGCTGCCTCCCCTGACTGGATTCTCTTTCCTTTCTGTAGTCTTGGCAGATGTGGATGTCTATGAAAACAGCACGACGATCCAGATATGGAAGCACTCGCAGATCGCAGGTGAACTATGGGCTGCAAATTCTCTTAGAAATCATCTACAATCTCAATTCTTTGATGACATGATGCATGTCATGCGTGACTTGGCTAACTTTCTTGAGCTATCTGCTCTGCACATAAAGCATTTTCCTGCTTTCTAGCTATGGAACGGATTGTACTGATCTACCAGCCCGTAACAGTAAACCCTGATAGCAAAAGCCAGATTTTTGTTTTTCCCCTTCTGAAAGATGAACTAAATTTGCATCTGTGCATTTAAATTAGTACATGCAAATTTTAGGTAAATTTGTGTCTGTGCCCTGAGTCCTTGGCGATGCCCCTTCCCTCTTCCTTCCACACAAGTGCAAGGAGTTCAGAAGCTTCCACTTTGGGCTAACCATGGTTTTATGTTGTCTAGACCCCAACCATGGTTAGCATTTACTGTTTGTTTCAAACAAGCCAAAGCTGGCTCATTTAAACCACTTTTGTTAGTTTTAGCCCTCATTTCGGGTCTGGGCAACATGGCAAGTTGGGGTTAACTAAAAGTTTCTGAATTCCTTCTCATTGCTGTATGGCTTGTTTGCATTGTACAGTGGTACCTCGGGTTAAGAACTTAATTCGTTCTGGAGGTCTGTTCTTAACCTGAAACTGTTCTTAACCTGAGGTACCACTTTAGCTAATGGGGCCTCCTGCTGCCGCCACCTGATTTCTGTTCTCATCCTGAAGCAAAGTTCTTAACCTGAGGTATTATTTCTGGGTTAGCGGAGTCTGTAACCTGAAGCGTCTGTAACTTGAGGTACCACTGTACTGAACTACAGTTTAGCTTGATGGTTGAAGTCAGCTATTGCATCTATAGGACTCAAATATCTGGGAAGTTTTCCTAGGATGAACATGATAAATTGCCCAAGACCGCTTTACTTCAGCAGAACGAAGTTGTGGTAGATCATGCCCCTAGCTAATTAGTGCATGATTGGGAGGGAGAAATGTGGAGAGTTTTACATCAAAAATGTCTTGGACCAACCCTGGAATGTTTTTCTCAAACCAGAAGACTCTGACGACGATGAATCAGATTACATCAATTCACATCCAAACTGCAGGTAATTTATATGTGTGTGTGTGTGTGTGTGTGTGTGTGTGTGTGTGTCTGCTTTTTTCTCCCTGCCTCTGGCAGATGGGTGTAAAGCAAGCTTCCACAAGCTGCTTCCCTCCAGATGTTTTAAACTATGGCTTTCATCAGCCCCAGCCAGCACATGTGGTCTCAGGCTAGTGGGAGTTGTGGTCCAAAACATATGGAGAGGAAGTCTGCACACAGTCATTGTCTGCTTGAGAACTTTCGATGGCTTCTCCCTCAGCTCAGGTTGTTCAATGGTTCAGTGTTAAGAGCATGTGGTTATACCCCTAAGGTCCCAGATGCAAAACCTGCCTAATATAGAATGTGGCAAGTGGATTCCTTGCAATTAGAGATCTAGCACACCAAGGACAGAGCTTCAAGCCCTGTCCTTTGCCTGCTGTGATTTTTTTAGTTGCAGGGAAGGGTTTTTTTTGTTAGTGTGAGCATTAAAAAAAATTTGCTATCCATCCCCTATAGTCTGAAGTGGTCCAGTACTTTCTGTCACCTCATACCTCTTGCATGAGTGAACTGGACTGCTGGCAGCAAGATTAGGAAAATAACAACAACAACAACAACAACAACAACACTTTTATTTATACCCCGCCCATCTGGCTGGATTTCCCCAGCCACTCTGGGCGGCTCCCAATTGAATATTAAAAACAGAACACAGCATTAAACATTAAAACTTCCCTAAACAGGGCTGCCTTCATGTGTCTTTTAAAAGTAGGATAGTTGCTTATTTCCTTGACATCTGATGGGAGGGCGTTCCACAGGGCGGGCGCCACTACTGAGAAGGCCCTCTGCCTGCTTCCCTGTAACCTCACTTCTCGCAGTGAGGGAACCACCAGAAGGCCCTCAGTGTTGGATCTTTGTCTGGGCTGAATGATAGGGGTGGAGACGCTCCTTCAGGTATACAGAACCGAGGAAAGACCTTCAGCTCAGATGTCGGGAGAGCTATATAGGAAGCTGCCATATATACCAAGTGGGCTGACCAACTCCTTAGGCTACCCTGGCTAGCAGCAGTTCAGGGAACTGAACCTGGAACCTTTAGCATCAAAAGCAGCTGCTTTACCACTGAGCCACGGCTCTTCCCCTTTCTCTTCTGCTGTCAGAGTAGACCAGAGGTTGGCAATCTGCAGCTGCTACTGGCCCTTCATCTCCTTTGATGCCTCCTCTATGTTCCACAAAAGAAAATGGAAGACAATGGTGATAGTCGAATAAGGGAGAGAAAAGGGGTGTTCTGCTTTGACTCACCACCATTGGTTCATGGCCCCTGATCACTTTCCTCCAAGTGAATGAGGCCTTCAGCTCTGAAAAGGTTGCCCAGCCCTGTGTAAACAAGACTAGGCTGGAGTGACTTGAGCTTCTCGCATCCTTCTTCTCAAACTTATTCTGAGCTCTGAGCCAATCCTTTAGTTCAGTTCTTTCACAGCCTCCCACATTTTGGGGTGGGGAGACCCAAAAGGGAGAAAAGAAATGGGGAAAGCCTCAAACCTAGGAAGACCTGGGGATGCCCCATACAACCGGCCAAATCCAGATGCATAGAACTTGGAAGGGATGGAGATGATAACATGTCAGGCAAGAGCTCAGGCTTGCAGTTGTTTGCAAGCAGAACATGTGGCGGTGAGGAAGGCTAATGCCGTTTTTGAGTTCCTAGAGCCATGGTTTCCAAGTCAGAATAGGTGGTAATTTTACTGCAATAGAAGAAGAGTTTGGATTTGATATCCCGCTTTATCACTACCTGGAGGAGTCTCAAAGCGGCTAACATTCTCCTTTCCCATCCTCCCCCACAACAAACACTCTGTGAGGTGAGTGGGGCTGAGAGACTTCAAAGAAGTGTGACTAGCCCAAGGTCACCCAGCAGCTGCATGTGGAGGAGCAGGGACGCGAACCTGGTTCCCCAGATTACGAGACTACCGCTCTTAACCACTATACCTCTTCTGGAGCACTGTGTCCTGTTTGGGGGCCCACACTTTTGAGAGTACAGATAAATTACAACAGGTTCAGGACAGGGCAATGGGGGGAAAGGTCTGACCAGGAAAGGTCGGAGGATTTGCCTGAAGAATGCTGAGCGAGGATGATTGCAAAGTTGCAATATCTGAATGGTTTCCATATCGGTGAAGGTTGGTCTCTGCTGCTGCCCCGGAGGGCAGGACTAGGTTTACTTAAGTTGCCCGCATGGAGAATGAGTGGGGTGGGTCTCTTGCAACAGAAGCAGCATCTTGACTGCAAGAAAAGTTCAACAATGGGACAAATGACCCAAAAGGGATGATCTCTTGGTTGTTGGATGTCTTGAAGTACATGCTGGATGGTCATCTATTGGGGATGTATCAAATGGGGGATTCGGCTTGAAAGATCCCCTACAACTCACCGGGGTTGTAAAGAGTCCTCTTATCTATCCACCCTCTTCCCTTTAGGTTTCCTGCCTAAGAGCTGGCAAAGAGAGCTTCGGCAGTCATTCATTCCACAGTCCAGGGAACCTGGCCACTTGCAGCTAGTTCCTGCCTTGCAGTTCAACTTCAAGCAAATTCAGCGATGTGCACCTCACCAAGGCAGGCCACTCTCCAAAAAGAGTCAACTGGAAAGTGCGTGCGTGTGTTAAGGGGAAGAGATTGTTCATAAATGAAGTATGAGCAAACGGCAATCTACATTTCATTTTCTTGCTTTATTTGTTCTGTCTGTTAGCCAGAGCAAGGTCTATTGTATTCTAAGCAGTTTAGAAAATAAAAGAAGCAAGCGACCCCTGTGTATAATTCACAACAAGAGATTTAACCGTTCTGCTGGGGTGGGGA
This sequence comes from Podarcis filfolensis, assembly GCF_964270895.1. NCBI lineage: Eukaryota > Metazoa > Chordata > Lepidosauria > Squamata > Lacertidae > Podarcis > Podarcis filfolensis. The sequence goes on along the minus strand of NC_139618.1, from coordinate 11,491,639 downwards.
ATGTGTCCCTACAACATCTGGGAAGCTGAGGTTACTCCAGAGCAGTGCCGTTTACGGTGTAATTTTGAAAGCCCCCCAGAATGGGGGAGCCTTATGTGGGCGTTGCAATGGTTGAATAATTGGGAGCGAAATTATTGCCCTTCTGCCATCAAACACCTAGCAACAGATCCCGATACATCTTTATTCCCTCGGCCAATACAAGGCATGGACAACCATTAGCTACTGATTGGTGAAAATATGGTTTCGGGCCCTAGTTCTTCAAGTGGGCATAAAAAATAATTATTCTGAGTGTTGTATCTGCACAGACTGGTAGCACAGTTCTGTAGTTCGCCCAGTGAAAACATCTTCGCTTTCCTCCAGTGAGTTAATTGTAGCTGCATTTGTTTTAGTTTGCAAGGCAAGTTCAACATTTATCGTTTAGCAGAAGAATGAGTGGGTGGATCTCTTGTGAAAGAAATAGAGAGACTTCAGCTTAGTGTGGTCTATATCTTTTCCGAGGCCCCTGTGGTCTACAAGGTGCACGTTCAGCAGTTATAGGGTAAGAGGACATGTCTTCTTATGGCTCAGTAAGCTAGTTAAGCAACAAGATGAAGATAGTAGAAGCTGTTCTCCCAGTGGAGGGCTATAGGAAGTAGAGTCAACTGAGGATTGCAATTGGGACCTATGTTTTTTAACTTGTCCATGAATGGTCCAGAGCAGACAAAGATGGGGGGACCTCTGAGTCAATGAGCTTAACTGCCATGCAATTTCCCCCCACTGAACCACTGGCTTGTATTCAATGCAAAAGATCTTCCCCCTGCAGGCATGGGTCAAACTGTTCCAACAAAGGAAAAATGTTCCTTTGGGGCATCTGATTTCACTGTGGTATCATCTGATTAACAGCTAGCTGTATCCTGTTCTCCATGATCTGGATGTGACCAGCGAGGCAGTCAAGTTTGCTGACAATATCAAATTGCTTGGGGTGTTTAAAACAACAACAACAAAAGGATTATGTGACCAGGTCTACATCTATTCCCAGGAGCAATGTTAAAGATATTCCTCCAACTACTAAAGATCAGCAGATGCTTCAAATGCACTGAGTGCTTTTTTAAAAGGGCATTATGAACAGTGTTTCCCAAACTTGGGTCTCTGGCTGTTTTTGGACTACAACTCCCATCATCCCTAGCTAGCAGGACCAGTGGTCAGGGATGATGGGAACTGTAGTCCAAAAACAGCTGGAGACCCAAGTTTGGGAAACCCTGATGTAGAAGGTTAACTGAGCAAACACCCTTCATGAGAAGATAGATGTGCTACCCAGATCCTTAAAAACGGTATCATCATCGGCCTCCACAGTCACTGTGTTCATGGAAGACAATCTTACTCGGCTAAGAGTGATCACCAAAGAAGAAAACATCATTTTTATACTTGTATACCACCCTTCAGCCATAGATCTCAGAGCAGTAAAGGTGAGGGAAAATTTTAAAAGGCACCTGCTTTTACTGATTGTGGTAATCTTATCAATACAGTGAAATGAAAGGTCTTCAGCTTTATATCAAACTTTATTTCGGTCTGAAGTGGTAAAAATAATAATAAATCCCTACAACTCACATGTGTTCACACAAACATTTTTGACAACTGTATCCAAATCGCCAAGTGCAACTCCAAATGCCCACACCTGTTATACAAACAGGTTGGTTCACTTGCAGTTTTCCCTCCTCACAAGGTCCATCTCTCATCCATGGCTTCAGCTCGCTGTAGGAACCGCTGTTTTCTGACAAAGCCGGGCTAGCAGTCCTGCCATCTGTAAGAGCGAGTTGACTCCTTCCGCTATCTTCATGTGTGTATAGCCGATTTCCTAACCAAACAAAAATACATTTAAGATCCAGCTAGTCCACCTTTTTTTTCTCTGCTGAGAGAAAACACAGAACTCTGAGACACATGCAAGGAAATATGGTTGAAAGAGCACCTGTGGGCTCACACATATCCTTAAACCAAGACCTCAAGATCAAGGGCCTTTTTTTGCAGCTGGAAAAGGACACCGCTTCCTGAGAACCTCCACATTCATTAAGGGAAAAATAAAAAAGGCTTTTAGCCCTCCTGGTGGAAAGATCTTACAAGTGTGTGAGGAAATGCCTGTGGACATCTCAGAAGCTGGGAGGGGAGGGAGGCAGTTTCCATTTCCTGATTAACTTTTGTATCTCTGCACTAAGTGACGTCAAATAAGAGCATCTCGGTCAAGCTGCCCAATTTACTGTTTGTGATATAAATCTGAGATGTTCATTCCGCGTATTTCAGAGAGGATTGCACTGAGTATCTGCATGGTCTGCTGTGGGGACAGACTTAGGTCCCAGGCCACAGAGAGGTCTCAACTAGAGCCAGGGCTTTTTCGGCTGTGGCTCCAATCTGGTGGAACGCTCTGTCACAAGAGACTAGGGCCCTGCAGGACTTGACATCTTTCCGCAGGGCCTGCAAGACAGAGCTGTTCCACCAAGCCTTTGGTCAGGGCACAGCCTGACTCCCTCCTTTGGCAATCTTCACAAAACTTTAGCCTAATGGTTGCCATCAATTTGAGTTGAATTAATTTTATAATGAAATGATTTTAGAATGTTGTACTATTTTATTGTTGTTAGCTGCCCTGAGCCCGGCTTCGGCTGGGGAGGGCGGGATATAAATAAAATTTATTATTATTATTATTAAAGCAAGTTTCTGCATGTGCATGTGTGATGAGGTTATCCCAGATAAGAACGTGAGACGAGCCTGCTGGTTCAGGCCAATGGTCCATCTGGACCAGCAGCCTGTTCTAAAGGTGGCCACCCGGAAGCTTGTGGGAAACCCGCAATCGGGACCCGAGGTCAGCAGCACTCTCCCCACCTGCAATTTCTATTAACTAGTATTCAGAGGCATCCTGACAGCCTTATCTTCCATGAATTTGTCTTTTAAAGCCACCCAAGGTGGTGTCCTCCACTGCTGCATGAAGTACTTTCTTTTGTCTATACCAGCGTTTCCCAAACTTGGGTCTCCGGCTGTTTCGGACTACAATTCCCATCATCCCTGGCCACTGGTCTTGCTAGCTAGGAATTATGGAAGTTGTAGTCCAAAAACAGCTGGAGAGCAGGAAACACAGATCTATACTAAATCTTCCAATGTTCCAACGCTTCACAGGATGTCCGCAAGTTCTCTGGTGTTATGAATGAGGGAGAAAGTCTTATTTGTTCCCTATGTTCACACCTTCCATAATGTTGTGTGCAGAAATTGAGCCATGAACATGCAAGTGCTAAGCAGATTCACCTCTCAATCACATGGCTGGACATCTCAATGCTATGGCTTACAGCAACAGAACCAACCTTGATGAACTCCAGCTTCAAATACTCAGCCATCTGGTATGTTTTGCACACTCTGAAGATGTTGCCGATGATGTCTTCAGCAGAATAGCCAAGCCTCCACAAGTGGGACAGGATCTGGAACAGGAAGGAGTACGAGTCAAGATTTTTTTAAAATACGTATCTCTAACATTTTTTTATCCTCATCTCTTAGCAGCAGTTTGACGATATAGATTAAAAGCAATATAATCAGCAAATGTGCAAAAACAGAAGTAAAGGCAGAATCTCAATCCATGACCACTGCTCTCTCGACTGGCTCTGTGTCATGGCTGCCCAGAAAATGATATATCCATAGGGTGGGGTGGCAAGAGCTTGAACGCTTCCCTCAAACTCACCTTGTATGCTTCATCGATATTGGCGCTGATGCAGTGGCCAATCATCTCCTTCACCAGCAAAGGGTGAGGCTCATCACACACCTGTGGAAAGACAAATCCAGCTAGCCAACGGAGAGGTTCAATGTTTTGAGAATAAACAAACCGGGCAAGAAGGCATTCCAAGCAAGCGTCTGAACTGCACAAGTCCCTCTGGCCCTGGAAAAACCACAGGACCACCTACACACCGTCCTCTCTTCTATGCAGGTCCTGAAAAATACAGGAGCCCCGCAGACTCTCCTTTGCATCTGGTCAGGCTAAAGAGAGAAGGAGAAAACGCTTTTGCTGACCTTGAACACATTCTCACTGTTGACAAAGCCAAATCCAGAATGGGTAGACTGCAAGTTGTTCAGCGCCTGTTTCAAAAAGAGAGTTTTTAAAAAATGAACTTAAGTGATGGAGATCTTCCAAGTTATTCAGTACTCTTTGTCTGGCAGAACGAAAGGCTGGTGTGTTGCTGAAGTATATAAAGTTTGGCTCTCCTGCAGGAGCAAACTGCAGTTGTGTGCAAGGTCAAGCCAAGCAGACTTTTTCTTTTTTTCACAATACACCAGCTCTCTGCTCATGTGAGGGTTGGCCTGATGGATTGCCCTTCTTTATAGCATGGGTTTTGGCCACCAAGACCTTCTGGATCGTTCTGCAAAGATTTGACTGCAGGTTCCACCCATGCTCCATTTGCTAATCAGAATGGGATAGCTGGATTGAAGTTGTTTGTGACCCTGTGCAAGAGCCACCCATCGCTCACGGAACATTAAAGTCCCAGTCCCTTGGCAGAAGCGGTGAAGGGTCCACATACTGGTGGTAGGTGGGGCCAAAATGCGTGTGTGTGCTCACATGCGCACACACAGAGCTTGGCTTCCACTCTGTGTGCATGGAAATGCAGCAAGCTGCCAACGGTGAAAGAGAGTGGGCTGACAAGGGAGCTAGCAAGGGTTGCTGCACTCCACGACTGGCTCTCTGAACTTCCCTGTCTGCCAGCCTGCCTCTGGTCTCTCATTCTCCTCGCCCTCCAAGAGATGCCAAAGGATGACAGAAAATGCAGAAGCTCAGGAAGCCGCTTGTGGGTGGGGTGCAGCGGCTCATGTGTCATCAGGGGGTGTGGCCTGGGAAGGACCTCTGCAGTTTGGATTCTGAGGCTTGGAGTTCCCCATTGCACCCCCCACTTTAGAGTGGGGCTGACATAAAAGTCGCAGAGGTTTAGATCAGTTGCTTTTTGGCAACAAGGAGTTCTCTCTGTGGTTTTGGCAACATCGCAAGCCCAGCTGCACTACCCTGTCTGCAGCGGAGACCACAAGCTCTCTGCAGAATGTCTGCTCCCTCCGGCTACAGCCAGAGCTTGGTTTCCTCGAACCGTGGGGCCTCAGAAACTGACAGCTGCAAAGCCACACTGCTTAGTTAATAATATGAAACAGAAAAGCTGTGGAAGGATGGTTTCGATTCCGTGCTCACCTGCCTCATGTCCCCCTGGGCCGTGAAGATAATGGCTTCTAGCCCATCGTCTGTATATTGCACGTTCTCCTTCTCGACAATTTTCATCAGCCTGGCAAGAATTTGAGCGTCCGTCAGCTTGGTGTAGCGGAGCACCGCACAGCGAGACTGGATGGGTTCTGGTGGGGGACAAGCAGAGGGAGAAAGGACAGGTGAGATCCTGCCTTTCGGGAGCCTAGGAAACTTCCTTAAAACAACCAGACTGCAGGTTCATCCACACCAGCGGTGGGGAACTGAATGTGGCCAGGAGGCTCCATCCTTACCTACCTACCCTGGCAGGTCAAGTTTGACAGGTGGGGTGCAGCCAGCCACCTGTCGATCACCTGACATCACAATGCTGTTGGATGACCTGTTTTCTTTTGCCCACACGCCCTGAGATCAAACTGCATGGGGAAAGGCTTTGCGGGAACCACTGGTCACAGTGGCACTTGTGCAGGGGCGTAGCTAGCCGCTCAGGTGCTGGGTGCGGCACACGCGTCCTGCAGCCGGGGGCAGGGTAAGCCTCCCATGGGGGCGGGGCACACTGCGTGGAGCCTCTCCACCGCCTCCCCCTCAGGTGTAGGGCAGATGTCCCACGCTGCTGTTTCAGGCAGGGGGAGCCTGCAGACGCCCAAGCCACCATGTCACTCCCAGGAGAGACGCATGGTTTGGGCATGCTGCAGGCCCCGCATTAAGTGCCAGCCATGTTTTGTTATGTTTGCTGACTGAATTAAAAAGTTTGTGAGCCCAATTTTTTAAAAAATTATTTTTAAAAACTCATACTTTTGTCATTTTGTCACCCCCCTCAGTGATGACACCTGGGGTGGCCCGCACCCCCCGTCCTCCGCCACTGCACTTGTGAAGGCGAATTCTCAGCCCTACCTGCAGATCAGGTCAACATGATTATGCACATATAGCAGGTAAGAGGGCCAAGGCCGAGAGTGTGTGTGGTTTGCCTAAGGTATCTGAGCGAGTTTACACCCAAGGTGAGATGTGAACTAACTTCCTGATTCTGTCTTAGCTTCTACACTATGCGAGACCAAAGCTGCACAAAAGAGGGGAGGCAGTATGTGGTGTGAACTATTGAAACAGATCTATGCCACCTACCCCGGTAGGCTGAAAGCTCTTACCTATTATTTTATCAGAAGCATTGCAAGCAAGAGCAAAGCGAGTTGTTTTGGAATAAATTTCCATCGTCCGTCTCAGGGCTTGCTGGGCTCCATCTGTCATGCTAGTTGGGGATGTGGGGAGAAACGTAAGATAATTTAAGTCATAGAAGCTTGCCAGAATGTGTCAGTTTTGTAAATTAATAATAATAATAATAATAATAATAATAATAATAATAATAGATTACTTGAACCCCGCCCATCTGACTGGGTTTTCCTAGCCACTCTGGACAGCTTCCATTAGATTATAACAGAAGACAGTGAAACATCAAACATTAAAAACTTCCCTAAACAGGGCTGCCTTCAGATGTCTTCTAAAAGTCAGATAGTTGTTTATTTCCTTGACATCTGATGGAAGGACGTTCCACAGGGCGGGCACCACCACCGAGAAGGCCCTCTGCCTGGTTCCCTGTAACTTCACTTATCGCAGGGAGGGAACCACCAGAAGGCCCTCAGAGCAGGATCTCAGTGTCTGGGCTAGATGGTGGGGACGTTCCTTCAGGTAAACAGGGCCAAGGCTGTTTAGGGCTTTAAAGGTCAGCACCAGCACTTTGAATTGTGCTTTGAAATGTACTAGGAGCCAATGTAGGTCTTTCAGGACCGCTGTTATATGGTATCGGCAGCTGTTCCCAGTCACCTGTCTGGCAGCTGTATTCTGGATTAATTGCCGTTTCTATCTATCTGTCAGAGATTGTAGCAATGAAATTCAAATTGTTTCTGCAACACGCGAGCTTCCCCTAAAACTCTTTCCTGTTCTCTTCTACGGTATAATCTTTTATTCCACCAGACACCCAGCTCATAAACAATGTGTTCCCTGGCAGTAAGTCAGAATTTCAAGCCACTTACTATGTTCAGACCTCACCAGAAGTTTTGGGATTTCCCCTAGTTAGGGTCCCTCTCTCTCTCTCGTTTTGGAAACTCTGGGGTTCCCCAAGCCTGCTGATACCTCCCTCCTGTGTGCGAATCATGCCATATAAACACTCTGAGAATGAGCTTGCCCTTAGAATATGGGATGTGAGATAATGACAAGTAAATAACCCTTTGAGCCTGCTGTTTGCTGCTACTGTTCCCTGCAATGCCTCTTGCACAGGGATGAAACCTCAACTAGAATATGTTGTGATGCTTCAGCAGAGTGCAAGTTGGTGCCAAGCAACACAACAGTGTGAGAAGGGGAGGAGTGGCGGCATGGTTCTCTCAAGTTATTTCAGCACTATGAGATAAGTAGCGTTGATCTTTCTCATGACTCGGAGAGGCAGGCAGCCCTTTAAACACACGAGAACTTACGCAAAGGGAGTCAAATGTGGTGCAGAGGTTTGGAACAGTTGTGGGCAATCTTTGGCCCTCCAGATGCTGCCAAAATACAACACCTGCTGGTCAGGCCTGCTCAGGCTGACGGGAGTCATAGTTCAGCAGCATCTGATTGCCAAAGGTTCCTCACACCTGGTTTAGAAGAAAGATTCGTGCACCTGTCAGCTTCATCCAATATGATGATTTTATGCCGGCCTTTTGGAAGCGTCACCTTCTGCTGAGCAAACATCTTGATTTTGTTCCTCACAACATCAATGCCTCTGGAAGAAGAAGGTCCAATTATTATTTAATTGTGGGTCACAGACAGCAAGTTTTATGGGGGAGAAACTATTTTCTTAAAAAAAGAAACGAAACAAAGAATGAGAAAAATGCCATCTCCTTTCAGTTTTTGGTGCAGAAAAGCTACAGCTCCAAAGAGATCAAGAAGGCACGGGGGGGGGGGGGAGAAGTTCTGTTGCACAAGTCCGTGCACAACTGGAACAGTGGACGCAACCCTTAGATTTGTTTTCAACTAAGGAGGCCTGCCAAGGTGGACAAGGGCCCAAAAGCCTGCTGTGGGGTTTACTCAGAAATCCAAAAGACTTTGGGCAAGGCTTCGAGGAAGCAGCAGTGTAGGGTGTAGGAGGGGAAATCATGTCAGAATTACACAAATACACACTGGACCAGAGCATTAAAAAAAACAAAAACAAAGCCAACAGCACACAGAGATGATTGAGGACACAGAGACAGCACTTCCTCTGGAATCTGCCAACAACTTTGTGTTGCTTCATGGCAAAGCCAGGCATGACCCAATTCCCACTGGAATCCTTTTGGACTTGCCTGTCATTTGATGCATTCAGCTCCAGGACAGCTTCTTTCAATGCAGGCCCAAGAAGGGCACGTGCCAGACAGAGGATGCTGGTGGTTTTCCCAGTTCCTGGAGGACCCTTCCAACACAAGAAAGATTGCCCAAAGATTTAGCCAACTCTTTCTCTCTCTCTCCCTCTTTCTCTCTCTCACACACTCATGTTCTAAACAAGCTGACCTTTAGGAATTCCAACATTCAAAACATTTGTATATCATCACCTTTCATATAAAGAAGTCCCCAGGTTGGTTTACACATTTAAAATAGAATACAAAGATCACAATAAAAGAAGCCAGCTAATAAGGGTCAGTAAGTGTTAAAATGCTCCTGACGTGTAAAATACAAAGGCAAATACAATGCAGAACACCTAAAAAATAGTAACATGCCCTGTGGGACAGCCTCCTATCAGATGTCAAGGAGATAAATAACTATACAACTTTAGAAGACATCTTAAGGCAGCTCTGTATAGGGAAGCATTTAATGTCTGAAGTTTTATTGTGTTTTTATATCTGTTGGAAGCCTCCCAGAGTGGCTGGGGCAACCCAGTCAGATGGACAGGGTACAAATAATAAAATTACAGTTATTAGCCTCCCCAGGGTGGGCATTCCATAATCTTCCACTGTCCCTTAGGTATCACAGGCTTCATCTCCAGCAGAAAGAAGGGCATCAACAGATGATCTAAGATGATGATGATGATTAACAGGTAATCTAAGCATACAGGGAGTTTCCCATCAGAGATGAGAACAGAATGCAAGATACTGATAGGTAGTCCAATACTGTCCACAGAGGGCATTCTGATTATCTGCTGCTTTAGAGATAACTCCCACCCCACTCTTAGATGCTCAGAACCCAGGCCACAAAACCATGATTGGTTGTAAACTGGCTTGTAAGGTCTCAGAATTGCAAGGCAGGATTTTCTATATATCTATATATCTATCTCAACCCTGTCTTCATTGACCCAACTAACTTCTATTTGGAGTAAACCTATTGCAATTAATGAACCTAAGTTAGCCATGTCCATTAATTTCAATGAGTCTACTCTGTGTGTGACCCATGTTGGATAGTGCGTAATGACTCTATTTTTAAGCCTTCCTCGGGTTTGAGATTAAATTTTCAATTGGGAAGATCTGCAAGAAGGCATTCCATTGATCTGATCGATACTCACTGCGATAATAATATTTGGGACATTTCCTTCCCTTGCAAAGACCTGGGGAGGGAAAGAGAGAAAAGGGGATGACTAGGTTACCGGGAAATAGATAAAAATGGATAAGTAATGAATGTTGGGCCATTGGCCTGATCTTAAACAACTTAACTGCTAGAGTAGGGGTGTTCCCTTGTCTGCCAGCACCCAGCAGGTTGGGGGTGGGGTGGCGGCAGGAAGCAAAACCTCTGTAGGCTTTGGGGGGGTTATTTACAAGACAGACTTAAACTGCATTCCTGAGAAAGCTCACTTACGGAAACTCAAAAGTGGGATCTTTGTTACAGCAAAGCTGTCTCATACCTCCAGTCTGCTGACCGTGTCTTCATTCCCAACAATTTCAGACAGCTTTACAGGTCTGTATTTTTCAACCCTGTGTCAAAAAAATTCATGAGACACATTAAGCCTCTCCCTCGTATAAAAGACCAGAAGAAAACAAACCCAACTGAGGAGTAAGTCTCAAAGTGAAGGCTTAGCGAAGATTTCTTAAAAGGGGAAATGCTTTCAGCTTAGTATGAATTAAAGCACAGGGCGTCAGTTGGAGAAGTTACCCCATGCCAGGGCACCCCAAAAACTTTAGTTGAGATCCCTGCACTGCAAGGGGTTGGACTAGATGACCCTGTGGTCCCTTCCTTCCAACTCTATGAACTTTACACCTCCCCCCCAAAAAACGATAATTCTAACCCCCTCCCAGCAACGCTGTTCCAACCAGTTTTATGCTCCCCGACCCACACACTATGGCCACCCCAAAATGATACTCCTACAACTACTTGCATGCCAAATATACGCCCCCCAAGAGCTAAATATATATGCTCCCCCAAAACCAGCCTTACAGCCCCCAAGCGATGGTCCCTGACTCCCTCCAATCAATCTTTATGTCCCCCAGGTAATATCCTTCTAAAAAGCTTTATGTTCTTCTGTTTTAACTCCCCCCCGCCCCGGACAATGCTGCTCCCCTTCAGCTGCCATTATTACACATTATGGGGCTCCCTGCAACTCTCTCTTTTTTTGGGGGGGGTCTCATTTCTCTTTCTCACCAGGGCAATTCATAAGTGCCGCTCCCTGCGGAGGAAGAGGCGGCGGCGCCTCCCCGAGGCTTCTCCTCTTGCAGAGGCTTCTCAGGCCCGGCCACCTCCATGGCAACCGCCGCCATGTTCGCTTCCCGCCGAAAAGCCCGCTGGCCCCGCCCCCCGTTCCCGCGGCAGAGCACGGGCCTGGCGCCATCTTGGCTGCGGGCAGATGAAGGAACGGGGCCGGGCGTACCTCAACGATTGACGCCTGCGCGGCGCTTCCGCCCTCACTGGGGCGGGGCCTGTGCTTCCCTGCCGCCGCATTGGCTGATGTCGGAGATGCCCATTTTGTGACTGGTTTCCCCACCAATCTCCTTCTCCTCTTGACTTTTTAACGAGTTGCACGGCAGGCAGAAATGCGGCAGGGAGAGCTCTCCCGCTTATGCCATCTTCATGTTGTTGAAGGAATTGCATCTTAATTGCGCTAGGTGCGCGATTTTTATACCTGTAGAAGTGGAAATAAGGCGTGTTGACACCGCAATACGATGCATATCTACCCAGAAATAAGTCTGGTTGAGTTTGCATTCCATTTACCCCCAGGTCAGTGTGTATTAGGATCATGGCCTTAAAGTGCAATTCTTAACTGGAAGGAGTTCCATGGGACTTAACACACAGGTAAACGTGCCTGCATGATTTGCTCAGATTTTTAACACAACTTTCAAGGGACACTGCTCTCACAATTCTCTAAGACATGAAAACAACTAATACAAAATACACGAAACAGAAGCGTTTAATTGTCCCCACCGCAAGTCACAGCCAGTCACACATAGCTGGTGTGGAAGGGGCGGAATTCCCAAGGTGTGGGGCCACCACCGAGAAAGTCCTGTCCCTCATATGTACTAGCCTACAGGCTCCCACTGGCAGGCCAGAGAGCAAGGTCTCTGATGTTAAAGCCTCAGAAGGCTCATAACCCACATGGGTGTTCCTTCTGATAACGTCATCCCAAACCCTTCTGGTCTTTAAAGGCCAAAACCAGCTGCAGTAACTGAGGCTGGATATGATGCAAATTAGGTATTGCATGGTCTGAGTGTCTAGCTGCCACTTTCTGCGTCTGTTGCAGTTTCTGGGCTGTTTTCCAGAATGGCCAGGGATTATGGGAGTTGCAGTTCAGCAATATTCTGGAACGCCAAAGTCTCCCCACGCCTGGTTTATAGGATTGCTGCTTAGTGACACTTGCTCCCTCCCACCTGCGGCTGAAACATCCCTGAATTAATTGTCTACATGTCCTTATAAAAGGCGTTCCAAGAAGGGGCTGGCGTTGGCACAGGTCTGCCAAATGGAAACTGTCTTCTTAAATGTACAACCATTCCCCCCCCAACCCCAAATACCTTACCTCATCAGCCGCTCTTGTGCCAAGCCTCCAAACTGCTTGTAGAAACAGAGAGGAGCTTTCTGCACTGCAGTTGCTGGAATCAAAATGCTTAAAATAACTCTGAAGTGCTGCTAGGTGCACACGTGTGGATTTAAGCAAAGGAGCCTGGACGGGTGTGCCAAAAGCTCTGAAACTCCCATAGCGCCTAAATGAGGTCATAGCATTCTGGTCGCTCACCTACGCTTTCATAGAATCATAGAATTGTAGTCCAACTCCCTGGAATGCTGGAATGTTAGCTCTAAGGGAGGCTCTTCTCTGTGTGCCCTGCCCAAGGGAGGTGCGAAGGGTGGGCCTTCTCGGTGGTAGCTCCCTGCTTATGCCAAGGAAAGCCCTTTCTCCTATAGTTGAGTGGTGCACCACTGATAATCGAAGCCCCTGGAGAAGGGCCCCAACAACAGATGTTGTAACACAGGTACGGGAAGATGCTTGCTCAGGTATTTGGGTCCCAAGCCTTTTAGGCAGCTGTGGGGAATCCTTGTCCCTCCAGATGTTGCCGATCTATAACTTCCATCACCCTTGGCCATTGGCCATGCTTGCCGGGGCTGATGGGAGTTGTAGTACAGCAGCACCCGGCAGGCCAAAGTTTCCGCCCACCTTCTTTAAAGGCAAGGGTCAACACTGTTGATGCCAAAGACAAGATCCAGCCATTTCTTATGCAGCACTGATGGTGGCAAGTGGGGTGCAATTGAGGAGAGGAACTGCATTTTTCAGGAAAAAGTAATGCAGCACATTCAGACCTTGCAAAATCAGGGAAAGGTCATAGTTCTGCGGTGGAGTGTCTGCGTTGCTTGAAGAAGATCCCAGGAGGTTGGACTAGATGACTCGTGGTCCCTTCCAACTCTACAGTTCTATGATCCTAATTCCCAACATTTCCAGCTAGGGCTGAGAGCAGTGGCGTAGCGTGGGGGGTCAGGGGGGGCCGGCCGCACCGGGCGCAACATCTGGGGGGGCGCTCGCACTCACAGCTCTCTGCCCCTACCTGGCTCACTCACTCTCACTGCAGTGCTGGCTGTGCAAATCCGATCTGAGCCGCCTGGTCGCCGCCCAATGTGGAGGGGGTGGGGTGTGCCAGGCGTGCGGTGCGGTGCAGAGAGAGAGCGAGGGACTATCTGGGGAAGGGACAGGTTGGGGGGCACAAATTACTTGCCTTGCCCCGGGTGCTGACAACCCACACTACGCCACTGGCTGAGAGAGAACCCTACCAAGTTTGTGGGCAAGTTGTCGGTCTGTGTGGCCAAAACTAGGCTAGATAAACTACATCCCCATGTTCCTAAAATGGGATGCCGCCGGTGGCAGACTCTCCGCCTTGAAGGAAGAGGAACATGAGTAACAAATGTGCGTTCGTTGTGCTATAAATGGCTGGTGCAGAAACACCGTCATAAAACCCTGTTGTGTGCATTTGCAACACTGAGCAGCAGAGGGAGCCTGTACTTCTGGGATGATCAGAAACTCATCCGTGGACAAAAAAAACGACCACTTTGCAAGGTCAAAATCTTCTTTTGTCTCTGAGAAATTGGCACCCAGTTTTGGCTCGGACCAGAGTTACGCAGTGGCATTACTCAGCCATGAGTAATAAGGAGAGTCAGCCAAAATTATACTGAAATTTGCTGCAATGGGTTTATGTATTTATTTGTTTTTTTTTAAGCAGCCCCTGTTCGGTATCCTACTTTGCAGATGGACGGAAGGCCTCTCCCTTAATTTGTGCCTAATGTGAGATTTGAACTCGTCTCCAAGGTCTGCTGTTTAAATGACTGCACATAAACAAAATCTATTCCGTTACAAAGTTTTGTGCTACATAAGAGGTTCCGAGTAAACGTTATGAAGACTTTCCTGACAGTAAGAGCTGTTCAACAGTAGAATGGACTCCCTTGGAAGGTGGTTGACTCTCCTTCCTTGGAGGTTTTCCAACAGAGGTTTGGTCCTTTCCAATTCTACAATTCTATATTTCAGTAATCTGTATGTTGCATTTCAGTATATAGATAGATATATCTGAATCGGGGCTGCCTCTTATGGGGAAGGCGAATTTAACTTTCCCCTACTGGTCATAATTCCTAAGACAAACATGTCCTCCTAATGGTGCAGCAATATAACTGGTAGCACATTTGCAAAGCTAAGCAGGGTCCGGTGTAGTTTCGGATTGGATGGGGGACCGTGTTGAGATTCCTGCATTGCAGGGGGTTGGATTGGATGACCCTGGGGGTCCCTTCCAATTCTACGATTTTATGATTTGGCCAGATCAAGTGATATACACCCTGCCACTCCTATTTGCACCGGGAGAAAAGCTTCTCTTGGCACTAATGGGAATCATCAACAGGTAACCTGCTTTGCACTATCTCACCAACTTAGTGCTCTCCAAATGCTTTGAACTACAACTCCCCACATTGGCTGGGGCTGAGATGGGAGTTGTAGTTCAGTACACCTGTCCAAATACTGCTGAATATGCTCTTCAGCGGGATTGGCTAAATCTGTGGCTCTCCGGATTTTGCACTCCAACCACCATCAAACTCAGCCAGCACATCCAGTGAGAAAACATGGATCAGAGTGGTTGTTCAGAAAATATCTGGAGAGCCGCAAGATTGCCGCTCCTGCTCTAACAAATACTTAGCCTAACAGTTAATCTAAACCTCTTCTGGTGCCTTTCAGGGGTCAGCAGAGATGAGAGGACGACAATGGAATAGCATGAAACTCTTGCTCTCAGAGTTGTGGGTTTGAGCTCCATGTTGCGCAAAAGATTCCTGCATTGCAGGAGGTTCAACTAGGTTGACCCTTGTGGTCCCTGCCAACTCTACAATTCTATGACTCTGTGCTGTGAGGTGGACCTGGAGAGCTGTGCCAAACTTCTAGGTTTTGATAGAGAGCTCAACTCCAAGAAGGAAGCTATCCTGTCTCCTACAACCATCTCCTTCCTATTGCTGGGATCTCTTGCTTCTCATCCAGCCTCTCTGGCCCACCCTTGTTTTTTTGGATGTGGGCCAGGGGTGACTCCAGTGCGCCTAAGAAATATTTACTTCCTGGCCCTTCAGATCCTCCTCCTCCTCCACCACCACCCACCAGCCCTGCTTTGCTGTTGATGAATTTAGTATGAGCTGCTTTCATGGAACCATCAAAGGAGGGAACTGTTGCCAATTGCTGTAGTCTAGAAGCTCATATTGTTTTGGTTGCTCAGACCTCCTGCTCCAAAAGCAGAAATCTCTCTCTTGTAATATGGGGTTGCATCCTCCTAAGTCCTAATAATGATAATAATGATGATGATTTATTACTTGTTCCCTGCCCGTCTGACTGAGTTGCCCCAGCCACTCTGGGCGGCTTCCAACAGAATATAAAGAACACATCATACATCAACAACTAACTTAGTCATAGCCATTAACATCAATGTGCTTCCCCTAAACTGCCTCAGTCCAGTATACCTGAAGGAGCGTCTCCACCCCCATCGTTCAGCCCAGACACTGAGGTCCAGCTCCAAGGGCCTTCTGGCAGTTCCTTCCCTGCGAGAAGTGAAGTTACAGGGAACCAGGCAGAGGGCCTTCTCGGTAGTGGCACCCGCCCTGTGGAACACCCTCCCATCAGATGTCAAGGAAATAAACCACTACCTGACTTTAGAAGACATCTGAAGGCAGCCCTGTTTAGGGAAGTTTTTAATGTTTGATGTTTCATCGCTTTTTAACTATTATTAATTCTGTTGGGAGCCATCCAGAGTGGCTGGGGAGACCCAACCAGATGGGCAAGGTATAAATAATAAAATTTTGATGATGATGAATAGGACTAGCATTAGATGTAACCCATTATTAGTATTTTTTGTGAAATTTCAAATTTAAAAAAGCCTTCCTAAGAAAGAAAACAATTACTGTGCAACGCTATGCATGCCTACTGGGAAGAAAGTCCCATTGAATTCAATGGGGTTTACTCCCAGGTAGGCGGATATAGAATTGCAACCTTTATAATACAGCCCCATACGTGTCATTCATACAAACAGCCCTTTGTGAGAGGATTCCAAGGGAGAGTACAAAAGTATGAAGTGACGCAGTTTATAAGAACAATATTTAAAACAATTGTGGGGCCACCACCGAGAAGACCCTACCCCTGTGCTTTCCAGCCTAAGGACATCTTTGAATGAAGGGAGGTACACACATTTAATAAATAAACAAATAATGGACTGCACTTGAGCAGCTCCTCTATTGTTGATTCAAACAAGCCGACAGGGTCACATAGGCAAATGCGAGCTTTTAGATAAGCCAGATCCAAGCAATTTAGCGCTTTACAATTTAGCATCAGCGCTTTAAAAACGCACCAGGAAGCAGTGTTCTTGATGCCAGCTAATTTGCAATGCATTTGAACCTCCTGGCCTGCACTAGCACTTGTTGAAGTTTCTGAAACTAGCATTTGTGCAGCCACATTTTGCACCTATGGACGTTTTTACACATCACAGTCATCAGGTTTGGATGTCTAGGTAAAGGTAAAGGGACCCCTGACCATTAGGTCCAGTCGTGGCTGACTCTGGGGTTGTGGCGCTCATCTCGCTTTATTGGCCGAGGGAGCCGGCATACAGCTTCTGGGTCATGTGGCCAGCATAACTAAGCAGCGCACGGAAACGCCGTTTACCTTCCTGCCAGAGCGGTACCTATTTATCTACTTGCACTTTGACGTGCTTTTGAACTGCTAGGTTGGCAGGAGCAGGGACCGAGCAACGGGAGCTCACCCTGTCGCGGGGATTTGAACCACTGACCTTCTGATTGGCAAATCCTAGGCTCTGTGGTTTAACCCACAGCGCCACCCGCGTCCTTTGGATGTCTAGGTAGCATATAAAAATGCACACGCATGAATACCTTTGGTGCTTTGCAGCAGGATGGCCTGCAATTTTACCTACCGTGGCTGCTGAGGTTTATTTTGAACTGGGTAGCTGTCTGGTAGATTTTTCTAGCATTTCTGTTAGCAAAAGACCCATCACCCTCTGGGCTTTACCAATTAGGGGACAGCTAGCTATTGTAGAAGAAGTGATGTGAAGGTGGCAAGCTTTTGTGTTATTGGACTACAGCTCCCTTCACCCCTGACCATTGACTGTGCTGGCTGGAGGCTGATGGGAGTTGAAGTCCAACAACATCTCCAGGGCCACAGGTTCCACCTCCATGCAAATATAGCCTGTAACAGAACGATGCCTTCAGCAGTGAGTGCCTAATTCCCCGAGGGTCTTAACTTGGGATTTTTGTTATGATGAGTGGGTGACTTGCAAGCTTTTGTCCCTATTATTGTACACGAAGTTAAATGTTAGGTGCTTTGATGTGCCTTTGCGCAATTCTTACCCCGGCTAAACTTCCAATCCCCTGCCAATTTTCTGAATTGCATTTAATCCGCCTGAAGACGACAACAAGAAACTGCTGCAATTCTGTCCATGGCCAAAATCTTCCGAAGCAATTTTGGCTTCCTCAACGTAGCTTTCTAATCTGATCCTGTCCATATGGCTCACATTAAACCTGACCATGATGAGAAAACTGAGAACGATAAACCGCCCAATGAAAATGGAAAACGCTGTGAATGAAACGAGGTGAGACAAGCAGCAAACAAAACGTTGACATGTGGGAGTGCTTCTGTTCAGATTCTAGTCACTTCATTCTGTCTCCCCAATTCTACCTGGTTTTCCTCCCCCTGCCAAAAAAAGGGCATTCCAAGAGCCACTGGGCATGCTCAGTACTCACTGGGATATTTTTTTGGGGGGGGGGTCTCCCCCATGGCAAATGTTGCTTTCAGCTTCTGCAAGCCTGGGGGGTTCACTGCCAATATCTCTCTAGTCTTCTGGAGCCTTGCGTCTGCTCTTGCCCACCCCTCTATTACAGTTTAGACCAGTTTCTCCCAATCAGATGCCCTCCAGATGTGGTTGCAGTCCAGCGCCCATCAGCATGGTCAATGAATTGGGGATAATGAGAGATTTATTGATTGATCAATAGCATTTATATCCCACCTTTTTTCTCTCGGGAGCTCAAGGCAGCGTTAGAAACTCACATATATAAGCAAATCACAAAATGACACCTTATTACCTGGGTTAAGGTTGCCGCAACGGAATATCTAGGTGCCTTTTTTTTTAACAGTGAATTTATTATTATTATTATTATTATTATTATTATTAATTTCATTTCTATACTGCTTTATATTTTAAAGAAAAACCATCTCAGAGCGGTTTGCAACACATTAAAACATCAAATGAAACAATCCAGAATAAAACAAATTCAAGCTTCAAGGAAAGTATTTCAGACTGGGTTAACTTGGGAGTCAGGCACAGCCTCTTATCCTACCTCACAGGGTCGTCATGAGGATTAACTGAGGAGGGGGGCTGAACCATGTACTCCAGGCATAGGCAAACTCGGCCCTTCAGATGTTATAGGACTACAACTCCCATCATCCCTAGCTAATGGGACCAGTGGTCAGGGATGATGGGAACTGTAGTCTCAAAACATCTGGAGGTTGAGTTTGCCTATGCCTGGTGTACCCTTGGGAGAAAAAGGTGGGAGATAACTGCAGTAAATAAACCCTTCTGCTTACCTGCTTTAAAAAGTTGGAGGAGCCAGCCAGATGGAGAAGTCAGTTGCCTACCTGGCATTCAGAGTTCTCCACATGGTTGTAATTGGACCCGCACCAGAAGCAAAATGCACCTGACGCCTGGCTAATTTCTAACACTAGATCAAGGTGACAAACGCGGTTCTCCCCATTCTCATTTAATCCCCACAACCAGTGCTTTCCCCCCCTAAAAAAATGTTTAGGGGTACTCTCATTTTGACTCAAGAAAGTCACCATTTTATAGTTCAAATCGGGGGAAATAGACAGTCAGTGGTTCTCCCCGTCCTCATTTAATTCCCACAACAGCCCTGTGAGGTAGGTGGCTGGCCCAAGGTCACCCAGTGAGCTTCATGGCTGAGTGGGGATTTGAACTCTGGTCTCCCGGGTCCTAGCACAATTCTCTAACCACTACGCCACACTACATTGCAGCCCAGCGTCTTCTGGAGGACTTGGGGGAAGGCTGCTTCATAGCAGAGGTGGGTATATTTTTCTGTGGGATTTACTGTGATGCCTACCTCACAGTGTTGTCTTTTCAGTGTCAGGCAAAGACCTATTTATTTTCCCCACAGAGGTCTAACAAGCAATCCCTCTTCTCCCTCGGAATTGTAGCTCTGTGAGGGGGATAGGGGCCTTCAAACAACTCTCAGCCCCCAGCAACAAACGGCAGCCCCCAGGATTCTTTGGGGGGAGCCATGACTGTTTAAAGTGGTACAAAACTACTTTAGATATACAGTGCAGATGGGACCAAATTGGGGGAATGTACAAGCCAGAGTGTCCAGGGACACCAAATACTATACCAGTTCCAGGTCCAAGAAGCACAATCAGGTCATGCACACGTCAGGTTCCCACAATGCAAGGCCAATATATTGGAGGGCAAGCCCAGATATGGAAGGTTGGGCAGAGGTCAAAAAGGCAAAGCAGCGATAGCACCCTGGATAGCTGCAAGTACTGCCTTTACTGTACTTAGATATGGCAGGCTTCTGGTAGCGCAGAGGGTAGGGCCCGAAACAGTGGATTCAAATTACTGTACAAGAAAGGACATTTGGATTGTAAGATCTGTTTTAGAGTGAAACGGACTACCTTGGAAGGTGGTGGATTTTCCTTCACTGGAAGTTTTTAAGCAGAGCTGTGTGGCCATCTGCCATGGGTGCTTTAGCTGAAATTCCTGCATTGCATGGGGTTTGGCTGGATGACTCATGGGGTCCCTTCCAGCTCTACAATTCTGTGAATGTAAATCCAGCAACCAGCCCACTCAGACTGAGGTTTAAATAGCTCTGCAACTTCCTCTGTGCTGATGGAGGGCACCTGGTTGGGGAAAGCCCGGTTTGTGTCATACAGTGGAACCTCTGCTTACGTACTTAATTCGTTCCGGAGGTTCGTTCTTAACCTGAAACTGTTCTTAACCTGAAGCATCACTTTAGCTAATAGGGTCTCCCGCCGCCGTGCGATTTTTGTTCTCATCCTGAAGCAAAGTTCTTAACCCGAGGTACTATTTCTGGGTTAGCGGAGTCTGTAACCTGAAGCGTATGTAACCTGAGGTACCACTGTAATAAACTTCATTCGGCTTCAAAATGACACAAGGCATCCCCCTCTGGCTAGTCTTTAGAGAGGGCTCTGTTTAGAGTGCCTGCTGATTTAAAGATTCCCCCCAACCCTTGATTAACTTCGAACCTTTTAAATGATCCATCTGTGAAATGCAACATAAACTCGCGTATCACTGAGATGATAGCGCTGGTGCCCTTTTGAAGACGTTGAAGGACGCAAGATACTCATCTCACAAAAGAAATTGAATGATTGTTTTAAATATACATTAAAGGTCACTACATTCTTCTTGCACGGGAAGCCGGGCGGTAGTTGTATGGTTTTTTGTGGAGTAAGGTCACAGACATGACCTCAGAGCTCCTTGACTATTTTGTGGGATTTGAGCAAATACTGGCCTCCTTCCGGCAACTTCTGCAGCCAAGCTGGTGCCAAATGTATTATTCTGCTTTCCTTTGGACCACATCAGTGAGGCCGAGGGGAGGGTTTTTTCACCTGGGCAGCCCAGGCCCTCCATACACATTGCCCAGGTTTGCGCCCCGGAGAAGTTACTTCAGTGCTACAAACACGGTTTTGCAATAATAATAATAATAATAATAATAATAATAATAATCATACGCTGCCCACATCACTGGGTTTCCCTATCCACTTAAAGTGAACGGAAGTACTCTGTCACTCTGGAGCAGAATTTCCCAAACTTCGGTCTCCAGCTGTTTTTAGACTACAATTCCCATCACCTCTGACCACCGGTCCTGCTAGCTAGGGATGATGGGAGTTGTAGTCCAAAAAACAGCTGGAGACCCAAGGTCGGCAAACCCTTGCTCTACAGCTTTTAAGAAAACACACAGAGAGTTTGCTGTTTGGAAAGTGACAGTGAAAGGCACTTACAACTGTGAGATGAACAAATGATTAATGGGAATTAATCTAAAAAACAGTGATGAACATATCAGAAGCGCTGTGTGTTTCTGACATATGAACGCATCCCCAATGAGAAGTTGTTAACTCATTTGGATTCACGACTATGTTTTTCACTTTTATAACTGCATCACTCCTATTACATTGTGTTTTATTACAGCCAACCTACTTCTAATTATTAGAATCAGCTATTCTTCAAAACATCAACACCATACTGAACATTTGGGAGAGTATGATTTCTCTGGCAATGTATTATAAACGGGGACCATATTTCCACAAATCTGTTCTCTTGATCTGATGTAGTAGGTTAGCTTTGACACTGAAGCTAATTCCCAGAGCTTGTTGATCCACTCACCAGCCAGGGGCAGTTTCAGGGCTTTCCATTTCTGAGCAGTCCCCCATTCTTGCTGCCACAACCCTTATAGGTTAATTCTGTGCGTCCCCTATTTATTTAAAGGGAATCATAGTTTAGAAACAAAATTAAAGGGTGTAGCTCTGCACCTTATTGTAATATTTCAGATATTGATTTTTTTTAATCCAGTGCAAGAAACATTTGCTGATTGTAGCAAGAGGCCGTTTCAGATACAGTAAAATGCTTTTTGGCACAGACACAAATAGGCTGTCCGTTCAAAATGCAATCAAAATAATACAAAACGCCAACCATTAAGACTTCCTGTGGTTGCTGTTAGGGATTCCTTCACAATCTTGCGACGCTGTGATCAGGGCTGGAGTTTGGTAAACTTTCATAATATGGTGCCCTGTGCGGGGCCAAAATTTTGCACCCCCAAATGGATCTTCTCAATTTTGCGCCCCCTCAGCTCGGCACCCTGTGTGAGGGAATGGCCCGCACCACCCTAAATCTGGTGCTGTTGTGATTAGATTAAACCTAAGACCAAGAGAGGGACGCAGGTGGTGCTGTGGGTTAAACCACAGAGTCTAGGACTTGCCGATCAGAAGGTTGGCGGTTCGAATCCTTGCGACGGGGTGAGCTCCCGTTGCTCAGTCCCTGCTCCTGCCAGCCTAGCAGTTCGAAAGCACGTCAAAGTGCAAGTAGATAAATAGGTACCGCTCCGGCGGGAAGGTAAACGGCGTTTCTGTGTGCTGCTCTAGTTCGCCAGAAGCAGCTTAGTCATGCTGGCCACATGACCCAGAAGCTGTACACTGGCTCCCTCGGCCAATAAAGCAAGATGAGTGCCGCAACCCCAGAGTCCATCACAATTAGACCTAACGGTCAGGGGTCCCTTTACCTTTACTTAAGACCAAGAGAGCCAGCGTGGTGTAATGGTTAGAGTGGTGCGAGTCAGGGGTTCAAATCCCCACTCAGCCACTGAGCCATTTGGGTGAGACCTATGTCTCTGCCTAACCTGCCTTGCAGGGTGGTTGTAAGACAGGCAGACACACCCTCTCCAAGAGGTACAGTAACTGGCCTTTCAGCAGGACTTCTGAAGCTTCAGGCCTGAGAGAACTTCACCATTAAAGGCTCAGCGGCAAACCAAGTCTATGGTCTTGCTCCCCAAACCTGTCCCTATTTTGCACTCTGCTAAAAAATAAATAAAATAAAATCCACAGTGTGGAGGGCATGTTGAATTCGTCCACTTTCAACCTCCAAAAATGAGGGGTCCTAAGAAGTTGCAACGTGACTTGGGAATTCAAAAGGTATTTTGAATAAAGATATAAATTAATATAATTTAGCTTTGCTTGGAAAGTCACATGTGTGTGCATAGAAATAATTAAAGGTGATCAGCAAGTATTTGCACCTCCTCCTCCTCTTCTTCTTCTTCTTCTTCTTCTTCTTCTTCTTCTTCTTCTTCTTCTTCAGCATTACCTGACATTTCCAGAAAGGAAAATTAAAGTGCTTTGGCTTCCCCAAAGCGGTTTGGGTGCTTCTTCAACACACAAAGCTAAATCTTCTCCAGTCGTAAAAAAACAGCTGCAGGTTTGAATTCCTCACACCCCAAAACATATTTTTAAGACAGCTCTCTGGGGGGGGGGGAAAGCAATGCAAAAATTAGTTTCACCCCCTCAAAACGACGCGCCGAGCCTTTTTCCCGCCCTCCCGCCTCAGTTCCGCTGCAGCGCCGGCCCGCGAGAAACGCAGAGACGGCGGCGCCGGCGCCTAGACCCAACCTTGTGCGCCTGCCTTGGTGAAAACAGCTGGAGCGCCCCTCCCGCCTCCCGCTCGGCTCCTTCCCCTTTTGTTCGCCTGCAAAGGGGCGCGAAGGCAGCAGCAGCAGCAGCGGCGGAGAGCTCTGCTTCTGCGCGCATCTCGCGCAGGGGACCCGCGAGAGCCCGCTGGGCCGCCCCCTCTTGCTGCTTCCCCCGCGGAGCCGAGACTCATGCAGGGAGGCGGCGCGGACGCTCCTTCGCAGCAGCAGCAGCAGCAGGCGCCCCGTCCTCGCCGGCGTCGCCTTTTGTCCACGCGCCCCGTTTCTCCTCCTTGTGACTTGGATGCAGCGAGCCTGCATCCGAAGGGAGTGGCTGGCTGCTGGTGCTGCTGCTGCCACCAGGATTATTACAGCTGTTTCTGTTTGAGGGAGCAGGCGGCCTAAGATCAGCCCCGCCGAGGCCGGATCCTTCCCTCTGCAAAAAAAAGGGGCGGAAAAAAGGAAAAAGCAAGCTTGCACAGTCAGAAGAAAGGAGGTAAGCCCACCCAGTGCAGGAGGAAGGAGGGAGGCTGGGATTCAAAAGGGAGACCTTCTTCAGGGTGGCTGCCTTTGCTGAGACAGCAACAAAGGAGGGGATGGAGGGGTGGGATGCAGTTTCTGGGTTGGAGGGTGGAAGGAGAGAGAGGGGGGAGGCATGCAGAGGGGTGGGGAGGGTCTGCTTCTGGTTGGGGGCTGGGGGGGGGGAGGGGGAGAGATCTGCAGATCCACCCCAAATTGGAAAATATCTGAGCATCCACCACGAAAGGTTTGCGGCGCCAGCCCTTCCTTGGCAACGGATTCTATCCGAGGCTGTTTGGCTCCTTCCAAACATGCACACATGCACCCCCCCCCCCGAAGGGCTGGTCGTTGTCCTTGGGTGGAAGGGAGGGAAAGCAGGGCTCTTGTTATTGTGGGGTGCGTTTTGCGTGAGGGGGCAGCGGTGAGGACCAAGCTTTGGGATATTCGACATATTCCCCCCTTCCTCCTCTCCCCAGGTTTGGAGGGTGAGGTTAAAATGACAGATTGTAGTGGAGGACGAAGAATGTTGACTTTAAAAAACGAGGATTATAATGTAATAATTAATGCGGCTTCTCCATCTTGGGAAAAGCTGTTCCACACACACACAGGCACACCATCTGCGAACGGCCGCCTGGCTCTGGTTGTTCATCTTGCAGGGATGGAGCTGTTAGCTAAGGATGCCCTGTGTTGACAACTGCTTTTGAGTGGACTTGGCAAGAGAGGAGGGGCTGGGGGAGAGTGACAGTCAGTTGTGTTTGGGCATCTTTGGTACCAGGGATGGAGCACACCTTGAAGTATGTGGAGGGGTTGTTGTTTCTGAGTAGATGCAGAATGCTTTCCCCTTCACTGCTAACAAGCTTGGAGGCAGTTCACTTCATTCATCTACAGACCATCGCCTGACCGATTTGCAGCTTGGAGGGTGTGACTATGGGATAGACTCCTATTTAAAAAAACAAAACAAAAACGTGGCTGAAGTATTGCAGCAGCTCTGCCTGGCTTGCCTCATTCATATGTGCAAGTCACCCCTCGATGTGGTAGTCACCAAGCCATGAGCCAGCCTTGTAGTCACTTCCGAATGCTTTATGGAGTGAGGCAGTGAGCTTCCAGGTGAGAGGGCATGAACTCCTGGAAGGGTTGACTTGGAGCTGGGGTTGCTACTTCTTTTCTTTTTAAAATGAAACTCTGAGTGACATCCATGTTTGCACATTGCTGAGGAAGGCCCAGGGGTCAAACCCTGTTCAGCTGGGTGAATACTTCAGGCCTTGGTTCCCCAGCTGCAAAATGGGCGCAGTAGCTGTGTCATGAGAGTCCGTTTGTTTAAGCAGCTCCTACCTGAAGTCTGTTCTAGGTGCTTTAAAAGGTAAAGGGAGCCCTGACCATTAGGTCCAGTCATGACTGACTCTGGGGTTCTGGTGCTCATCTTGCTTTATTGGCCGAGGGAGCCGGCGTACAGCTTCCGGGTCATGTGGCCAGCATGAATAAGCCGCTTCTGGCGAACCAGAGCAGCGCACGGAAACGCCGTTTACCTTCCCGCCGGAGCGGTACCTCTTTATCTACTTGCACTTTGATGTGCTTTCGAACTGCTAGGTTGGCAGGAGCAGGGACCGAACAACGCGAGTTCACCCCGTCATGGGGATTTGAACCGCCGACCTTCTGATCGGCAAGTCCTAGGCTCTGTGGTTTAACCCACAGCGCCACCCGCGTCCCTTCTAAGTGCTTTAACTATGTGTAAAAAACTATGTGCTTTAAAATGTGTAAAAAAAAAGTGGGAGGGGTAAAGAAGAAATCATAATCAATGGAATCCCTGAGGTTCTCATTCTGTTTCCATGAATAATTCTTAAAACAAGGACCCTTCTGGTGTTAATGGATGCAACGCCTATCACTCCTGGGCCATTCTGGCTGGGGCTGATGGGAGTTGGAGTCCAGCAGTATTAGGAGGGCCACCGGTTCCCTGTTCATGCCCCTAGGGTCGTGGGTTCAAGCCCCATATTGGGCAAAAGATTCTTGCATGGCAGTGGGTTGGACTGGATGATTCCCTTCCAACTCTATGATTCTAATTAATAAGCCCCTGAATGATTGTAAGAACATTTTTAGAAACAAACTTGCAACGCTTCCTTACAATTTGAAAGCTTGGGCAAGTTAGGTGCTCCCTCGTTGCCCTAACCATGTGACTTTAATTCTCGTTGGATGACTCCTAGTTTTACAAAGTTTTTTAATGCACCTGTGGCTGTGAGAGGAAAAAAAAGGATTAATTCTTTTTTCTCCCCCTTCCTCCGTTTTGCGGTTTCCCCAATCTAAATCCCTCCATCTAAACATCTACAATGGAAAATAGACAGGAGCTTGTATAGGATTTCGCAAGCTTTGGGTTATAGGGTGAGTTCAACAATATTCCAATTTATGACATTTTATTTGTGGTGTGATACATTATCTATTGAAATCTGACCTGAGTTTCTTTTTTTGAGGGTGGGAAAGCAAGAGGCAAGAGTGCTGCAATTCTGTAGGACTTAATAGGAGAAATTACACCGAACTTGAATAACTAGGCACATGTAGGCTTGCACTGTTAGTTGATAATATTTTGCAGTCTTGTTTAATACAACAGGATCCTTTGCTGTTAATATTAGTAGGGGTTGCTGTTGTTGCTTACTTCACTCAACGACCCCCTACCTCCTGGATTCTCCCTACTTTAAACATGTCCAAATCTACCCCATGGCTTGCTCCAAACTCCTCTCCCGCTCAGCTGTCCCCAGACACCCACCCCCTTCCCTCACAGATCTTTAAATGCCCAACTGGGGTGGCACGCCTCAGAAAGCAGTGCTCCCAATTGCTCTCTGGAGTGTCTACTTTCCTTTAAATGTTGTTTCTCCTCAGCAGCTCGCCTGGGCTGCCTGCCATCGAAGTCACTTGCTTGCTCGCCTCCTTGCTGTTTGGTTTTCCTCCTTACAAAAATATAGTGTTATTATTTGTATCTGTTAGCTGCTTTCCTCACAAAAGTGAACCAACGTGACTTTACAAACCAGTTACAGCAAACACAACCTATAACCCCACCCCAAGCGCAACAATGCAAATAAAAGGCAGGTTTAACAGATCCTGTCCCACTAAAAGAGGCCACGAGTAGTCGAAAGCCTGTGTAAAAGAGGGCAATATTTTCCTGGTTCCTAAAAATAAAGACAGTGCCAGTTGAGCTTCGCTGGGGAGAGCGTTCTGCAGGTGGGGAGCCACCACTAAAAAGGCCTCTAGTGTTGCCTCTCTCCATACTGTCCTCCTCAGGGACTACACACACAGAAGGGCCTCGGATTATGAATTCCAGGTCCAGAGCGGTTGCTGTGTGGAGCGATGGTGGCAGCGTTCAAAATTTGTCAAGCGCATTTTGCACCTGGCTATTGCCCACCTGCAAGCAAGTGAAGATGCCTGGGTGCCAGGATAGCACCTCACATCTCCATCTGGAGGTGCATGCCTAGAGATGCTTGGATCTTAACTGTTTTCACACACTAGCAACGCATCCTGTAGAATTCTATCTGCACAATCAGAATAAATTTCAGGGACCAAAAAGTCATACTGAAAAAAACAAGGCTTTTGAGCTGTCTGGCCCCAAGATGTCAACTAGGCATTCTGTCTTGGCGACTAATCCTGGTTTAAGGAGCCATTTGGCGCCTAGCTTATATATCTGAGTTTCTAACCCTGGATGGTAGAGGTACTTTACAGAGCACTGTCCTCTGTGAAATAGACCACTATATATATATATCAATATATCAGAGTATGGCTTTGGGTTGTTGACTGTGGGTTAATCGCTTGATTTCTGGCTTCGCTTGATTTGTGGCTGCCTCTTTCTCTCTGTTTTGATGTTGGCGTCTGCAATGCTTTCTTGGCTGTGCTTGATGGAAAGGCTGACTCTAAGCAAGGCCAGATGGAAAAGTGTGTGTGGGGGGGGGAGTGATGGCGGTGGCTTTCTGTCGTTTAGTGGTTTATGTTGGATGATGTTGGTGGCCCATCCAGACTCACAAAGGCAGCCACATTTCCTGAAGGGCGCAGAAGAAACGAAGCACAAGGAATGTTGTGTGGAAAGGGAAGAAGAAACGGGTCTTCTTCACAGACAAATAGGTTTGTCTATATTCTATACCTTTAAAACACATTCAAAACACACACACACACACAGAGAGAGAGAATTCTGGGATCTGCAGGGAATTGTAAGTCTGTGAGGCATAAACTACAGTGCCCAGAATTCTTTGAGGAGAAAAATGTGCTTTGAATGTGCTTTAAAAGTTGTCTTGTCTACACAGCCAGAGTTACTGTACTAAACAGGCTAGCAGGTATATTGTGTATTTTCTGTTATGATTTTATAGCTATATCTATATACAGTCATACCTTGGATCCTGAATGCATTGCAAATCGAATGTATTACTCAGGGTAGAGCCTAACAACTCTTGGTGTCCTTAACTGACTACAGTGGTACCTCGGGTTACATACGCTTCAGGTTACAGAATCCAATAACCCAGAAATAGTACCTCGGGTTAAGAACTTTGCTTCAGGATGAGAACAGAAATCATGCTCTGGTGGTGCAGCGGCAGCAGCGGGAGGTCCCATTTGCTAAAGTGGTGCTTAAGGTTCAGAACAGTTTCAGGTTAAGTATGGACCTCCGGAACGAAATAAGCACTTAACCTGAGGTACCACTGTACTTAATTCGTTCCAGAGGTCCGTTCTTAACCTGAAGCACCACTTTAGATAATGGGGCCTCCCGCTGCCGCCGCGCCGCTGGAGCACAATTTCTGTTCTCATCCTGAAGCAAAGTTCTTAACCTGAAGCACTCTTTCTGGGTTAGCAGAGTCTGTAACCTGAAGCGTATGTAACCTGAGGTACCACTGTACAGTTCCCAGGATTCTTTGGGGAGCAGTCATGAGTGTCTAAAGTGGCGTCATAGTGCTTTAAACAGACGGCTTCCACACACACACACCCTACCAAAGCCCAGGCTTATTGCCTGAAACTGGGACTGTTGGTCCTTGGTGGTCCTGAAAATGTCTGCATTGTAAATTATGATATTGGGAAGAATTTTTTGACAGTTGCCAAATTCAGCACATGCACAGTTCCCGCCCCCTGCTCACAAAAGGGTTGTATCTGCTCAGAGTATACCTATTTGAATTAAGGGACCTAAGTTAGTCATGTCCACAGGGCTCTGAATATGTAAAATTGCACACCTTAAGTCTAGCTGGGGTGTGAGATGCACATGGCGCCTAAAAATGTCCTGTCAATAACTGAGGTGTTAGAACATGAGTTGTCAATCTTTGCACATGCAAGGAGAAAGGATTCATCAATCCACAACAAGCCCGATCCACAACGACCCCATTCTCTCTTTCCCCTCCCCCAAGGTCCTGAACACCCCCAGCACAAAATCAATACCTCTTTAGGTTCTCGGCACACAGAAATCTGGGTCATCTGTCTAGACAAGGGAGACTTGGCCTTTAGGTGACTTTCAGAATGACATGGGAGGAGACTGAATACCTCCTGTCCAATCGGTCTGACGGGCATATATCTCTGTGTGTCAACTTACACTGTGAAAATGTTTTTGTGGATTCACTGATATGTAAGCAAAGTAGCTCAGTCCCTCTAGAAATTTCACGGCTGCCTTCTCCCACACGTACATTCTGCTCCAACCACTTTGGAGGACAGGTGGCTGGTGTCCACTAGGACTGGCAGGGTGGAGCAGTGGGTGGAGCCCAATAGTGTAGTGGCAAATTCAGAAGTGAAGGGTCCCTTCATGATTATCACAGTCACACCCCTCAATTACAGATTCAGGTAGGTAGCTGTGTTGGTCTGACGCACCCGAAATAAAAATTAAAAAATGGTCAAGTAGCGCCTTAGAGACCAACTAAGTTTGTTCTGAGTATGAGCTTTTGTGTGCATGCACACTTCTTCAGGTATTTTTAAATACATTTTTTAATTTCCCTCAATTCTTAATTTCCCTCAATTTCAAACACTGGTTGTTGTAAAATATTGGTTCAATAACGATATGGGAAGTGTATTTAATTTATTTTAATGCATTATTATGCATTATTATTATTACAGTCGTACCTTGGATCTTGAACGCCTTGACTCCTGAACAAATCAGCTCCCAAGCATTCCGGTTTTCGAAAGTTCTTTTGGAAGCCAAATGCCTGACGGGACTTGCACAGCTTCCGATTGGCTGCAGCAGCTTCCTGCAGCCAATCAGAAGCCGTGCTTTGATTTCCGAACGTTTTGAAAGTCAAACAGACTTCCGGAACAGATTCTGTTCGACTTTCAAGGTACAACTGTATATTTTTGTTGCTTTCAAATGGTCCAAAATAGCCTGTGCCAACATGGTACCCTCCAGGTGTTTTGGATCTACAACTGGCTGGGACTTCTAGCCCCCAACATCTGGATTGCATTAGGATGGCAATGGCTAGCCTAAATGGTATGTTTGCCCTGTTGTGAAGGTTGCATGCTCAAGGTTATATGAAGGTCAGGTGGCTGTTCTGTGCAGGAGAAGGTTGGGCAGGAGACCATACAAGGCTGCCTCCAATACATTGATGCCAAAATCCAGCATCGCCTGACTTCTGCGAGTGCGGCTTTCTCGCGATTGTAGTGCAGAGTGTTTGAGGACCGGGACATTCACCGGGAAACTAAAATGCGAGTTTACAAAGCTATTGTACTACCAACCTTATTGTATGCTTGTAAAACATGGACCACTTATAAACGCCAGCTTCTCGAAAGAGTCCATCAATGGTGTCTCCGAAAAAGTTTACACATCACTTGGGAAGCCAGGTGAACTAATACCAGTGTACTGGAAGAAGCAAAGACCACCGGTGTTGAGGCAATGATTCTTCAACATCAACTTCGTTGGACTGGTCATGTTGTGCGGATGCCTGGTTATCGTCTTCCAAAAGCAACTACTGTATTCCGAACTTGGAAAGCGTAATGCTGGTGGTCAACAAAAGAGGTTTAAAGACTGTCTCAAGGCAAATCTCTAAAAATGTAGTATAAACACCAACAATTGGGAAACACTTGCCTGTGAGGGAGCCAATTGGAGAACAGCCTTGACCAAAGGTGTCGTGGACTTTGAAGACGCTCGAACTCAGGCCGTAAGGGAGAAATGTGCTAAGAGGAAGGCACGCTTGGCAAATCCACACCGTGATCAACTCCTGCCCGGGAACCAATGTCCCCATTGTGGAAGCACGTGTGGATCCAGAACTGGCCTCCAGAGTCACTTATGGACTCATTGTTAAAACCGTGTTTATGGAAGATAATCTTACTCGGCTGCGAGTGATCTCCAAAGAAGAAGAAGTTGTTCCTTGCTCTGTGGATAAAGGTGTTCTTGCAGGTATGAACCTAAGAGAAAACCAGCCTCTAATGTGTGTCTCTTCGGGTGAAGCAGTGTGGGTGATGGGTTCTGAGGGCTTTTAAAAGCGGTCAAGGCAAAGAGACAGAGGAGGAGAGACATTTTGGCATTGATTCGTCTTGGTGGGACCTCCGATCTGGCTGCTTTCTTTTGACCATGAAAGAATCTTCCCATTGTGGGCCCAGACTGCATACTTTCCCCAAGAGGATATCGCAGGAAAACAAGCTGCGCTTGGCGGTGACCGGGTGTGAGCTGGTAGCTACCTCCTCTCCAGGGGTGAAATGTACCTGCAAACTCACAGAGCTCCTGCTATTCAGGAGCCCATGGGCAATGGAGAGTTGGTGGTATCTGGGCTGCTGCAAGCCAGCTGTGGATCTATATTGCCACAGTGCTGTCACCTGGGCGACTGAAATGTTTCTGTTTCCAAACTGAGACCTGCCGTGAGTCACTAGGGCTGCATTACTGACACAAGGGAGCTGTCCATAGGTTCAGCCAGCTACCTGCAACTTATCTTGCTCTCCCTGTTTTTCTGAAACTAGAGCCACATCTACACTATGCATTTAAAGCAGCATCATACCACTTCAAGCAGTCATGGCTTCCCCTCCCCTAAGAATCCAGGTAGTTCCTACCTGGAAGAAACCCCCAACCAGCCTCCCCCAACCTGGTGCCCTCCAAGTGTGTTGAAAGTACAACTCCTGTTGGTCCCAAAGCCAAAATGACTGACAGGAGTTGTATTTATTATTGTATGTATTTCATTTACAGTGGTACCTCGGGTTACAGGTACCATACGCTTCAGGTTACATATGCTTCAGGTTACAGACTCCGCTAACCCAGAAATAGTGCTTCAGGTTAAGAACTTTGCTTCAGGATAAGAACAGAAATCGTGCTCCGGCGGCGCGGCGGCAGCAGGAGGTCCCATTAGCTAAAGTGGTGCTTCAGGTTAAGAACAGTTTCAGGTTAAGAACAGACCTCCGGAACGAATTAAGTACTTAACCCAAGGTACCGCTGTATATCCCAGCTTTTTCTTTCAGGAGCTCAAGGTGGTGGCCTGCATGGTTCTTGCTCTCCTCATTCACAACAACCCTGTGAGGTAGGTTCTGAGAGGCAGTGGCCTGGCCCAAGGTCACCCAGTGAGCTTTGTGGCCGAGTGGGGATTTGAACCCTGGACCGACACTCTAACCACTACACCACACTGGCTCTCTTGTAGTCCGAAACCTCTGAAGGGCACCAGAATAGGGAAGGCTGTCCTGGGAGATTGTGAAATTGAGAACCAATTTAGTGGCTAGTGACTCAGGAGACAGCTTTGGGATGGGGAAGGGCCCTTTCTCCACTCAGCAGCTGAAGCTGCAGAAAAGTACTGTATTTTCCCGTGTATAAGACGCCCCCATGTATAAGACGAACCCTATTTTTTGTGTGCCCCAAATTAAGAAATAATTAATTGCAACATTCCGTGTATAAGACGATCCCCAATTTTAAACTTAAAATTTTTTGGGGGGAAATATAGTCTTATACACGGAAAAATACAGTAAATTTTGTGCCGCTGCTGCTATGTGTGTTTGAAATATTTCAAGGGGTTCCCCCACCCCAATCATTTGCTGATTTTTTGTTGTGGATTTGGTTGTTTGCTACTTTGATCAGCCTTATTTACTAGAAATGCACTTAAGCAGGGTTGCCATACGTCCGGAATTGCTGGACGTAGCCGGAATACGGCAGTTGGAAGCAGTGTCCGGGTGGAAATCACTGGGAAAATCCAGAAGTCTAGAATCTGGATTTTCACTTTTTGACATATGGCAACCTTAACTTCAGTCTTCACTTGTGAAGGACACATAGCCAACTTGCATGGACAGCAGATGTGTTAACAGTTTGTTTGTGTTTGTACTGTGTGGCAAAATGTGTAGCATAGGTGCTTGTTCAAGAAACGGTGTAAATCTGAGTCATGGAATCTTGCAGCGATGTTTTCCAACCAATGCTTGCAAAAATGCAAACATTAGGGGAGCGTGTGCATAAATCTGAATATGTTAGTGAAAATAACACAGGGAAATGCATTACGTTAGGGAAAACCGCTTTGCAAAAAATTGTACATTAGTCAAAGCTGCGTGCAGAAATGTGTTTATGTGGATAAATGTGCACTAAAATGTTGAAGGACTTTCATGAGAATTTTTCTAAAAAATAAAAATGTGCAAATTGTTGCAGAAATGTGACAAACTGAATTTCAAACTGGAAATCTGAGAGAACCAAAACTGGCAAATCTGCCCCTCCCTACTCAGAGTAGACCATTGGAAATAGTGGACCTAAGTTTGCCAGTCTATTAAATTCAGTATGCCTACTCTGAGCAGGGCTAGCATTGTCTACTTACCCGTAGTGCTGTTCGTTTTCTGCCTGTGAACGTCCTTTATTCTTAAGCCAATCTTGGAACCGCAAAGTTGGACCTTCGATATCTCTGTAAGTCCAATTAATTCAGAGAATTGGGTTGCTGACGCAGTCCCTTTATCCGCATGGCCTGCTTCTTTTGACATCCCCTTGTCCTTTTCCTTTGGAAAAAAAAAGAGGGGAGTCTGTGCTCTCCAATTAATGCTGGGAAAGTTTCAGCTGTGAATGTGATGCCCTGAAAGTCAGCAGCTCCCTCCCAGACAGAGATTTGACTTTGGAAACGTCACAGAGGTGGAAATGACCTTGCAAAGTTTGACATTCTGGTTCACAACTTGCATCCAAACCGTACGTTTTCAAAAATAAAAAAATAAATTGTTGCCTACTATAAAATACATTTGCCTCAGAGTGGCAATACCAAATTAACATGCCTCAAAAGATAAGAAATATTATTAACTATAAAAGTGCTTGTTTTGCAATAACGCAAAAGGGACGTATCCTTCCCCCCCCCCATGAAATGTTGAGCAGATGGCTTCCCTTAAAGAATAATGGGAACTGTAGTTTGTCAAGAGTGCTGGGAATTCTAGTTCTGTTGAAAGTAAACTACTATGCCCAGAATTCTAGGGGGGAGGCGGAGAAAGTCCTGTGCTTTAAATGTATGGTGTGAATGTGACCCATGATGAGTTTTCTTTTTACTTCTTAGAAGTTATAAAGTTGGGCAGTGGCCAATCTCACACTGTATTCATTTCCTTCCATTGTTTTCTCCAAGAACCCATACCCCAAATTTTAAGAACAGCAAACCAAAAGGCAGCTACAAAGAATTACCTGCCATTTCTGGCCATACTGCAATTGCTTATATCTTTTCTTTTGCGTTCCTTGCCTGTAAAAATAGGACGATTAAAGGATTGGCTTTTCAGCTTCTAGCAAATATTCTAGGCTATAGTTACTCGGATGTGGATTTGTATTTGTTTATGCACATCATTTTGTGGGTTGCAGTGATTAAGGCCACATCCACAGTAGCCATTTAAAGCACTATGAAACCACTTTAAACAGGCATATCTTTCCCCAAAGAATTCTGGGACCTGTAGTTTGTTAAGGGTGCTGAGAGTGCTTAGGAGATACACCGTCTCTCCCTCTGAATGGTTTCATAACCAGTCCTTCTTTCCAGGGAACTCTGGGAACTGTAGCTCTCTGAGGGGAACTCCTTGTTGTTGTTGTTGTTTAGTCGTTTAGTCGTGTCCGACTCTTCGTGACCCCCTGGACCAGAGCACGCCAGGCACTCCTGTCTTCCACTGCCTCCCGCAGTTTGGTCAAACTCATGCTGGTAGCTTCGAGAACACTGTCCAACCATCTCCTCCTCTGTCGTCCCCTTCTCCTTACGCCCTCCATCTTTCCCAACATCAGGGTCTTTTCCAGGGAGTCTTCTCTTCTCATGAGGTGGCCAAAATATTGGAGCCTCAGCTTCAGGATCTGTCCTTCCAGTGAGCACTCAGGGCTGATTTCCTTAAGAATGGATAGGTTTGATCTTCTTGCAGTCCATGGGACTCTCAAGAGTCTCCTCCAGCACCATAATTCAAAAGCATCAATTCTTCGGCGATCAAGCCTTCTTTATGGTCCAGCTCTCACTTCCATACAGGGGAATAGGGGCCTCCTAACAACTCTTAACAAAATACAGTTCCCAGGATTTTTTAGGCAAAGCCATGTCCATTTAAGCGGTATAGCTTTGAACCTGTAGTCTTAAGTGGTGCTTCACTGTTCTGCATTTCTTTCAGTGCCCCAAGCCATTACCTTGTTTCTATGTCTGGCTGATGGATCTTGCGTTAGATCCATAAACTTCAAGTCTGCCCATTTCTCTCTTCCAGTCCCTGGAACCTCACAGGCTTGTGGCCTGAAAGACAGAGCCTTAGGGATTTCCACGTTGGCCCATTGTAGCAAAACCAGAAAAGATAAGATTTATTGTGGTATCGACTTTCTTGGAGTAGCGCCCGTTTTGTCAGGTGTGCTGTGCTTCTTCCTTAGCTGACTGATTTATAAAGACAAATGTCACCAGTAGCAGAATGTCCAGGATGCCAGCCAGCCAGCCAGCCATTCCATGCCCTTTCTCAGGATACTTCATTCCATTCCACCTAGTTTTCTGTCCCACTGTCCCAGCCACCCCACCCCCCAGCTAACCGTCATTCTGTGACCAGTCAGCATACTCAGTCTTCATGGGCTCTTTGGGGGATTTTCTCCCCCTAAAGATTTCCCTGCACTTCTGCAGGCTTTGAGTTTAGCTGGGTGTGCTGATCTCCTCCTCCTTGTACATGGAAGGGACCTTTTTAGCTGCATAAGATCCCACACTCAGAGAATAAGTTTGCTATTAGCACGTAAGATCATTGCTAGGTAATAACAACTATTATGCAATTGCAGCTGTATAGAACACAAATACCGTGTTCCTAGTTCTGCTTTTGCTAACTTAATACATATTTAAAGAAAGAGAGAGAGAGAGAGAGAGAGAGAGAGAGAGAGAACCTGGGATGAGGTTGAGTTAATTGACAACAACATCTTGCAGTTGCCCCATTGGCTACCTGCACTGATCCTCATTCTTTCTAGGCACCGTGTCATCCTGGCTTGTCATGCAGATGCAAAGCTTATTCCATTCGATTTGAATTCAGAACTGTGACAGTTGCGTAACACCAAAGGGCATCAAAGTTTCTTATCTCCTTTGAACACGTCAAACAAAATTTTGAATCTGCAAGCGCCTCTTCCTTTCAGAAGATGTTACCGTCTTCTACTTGGCGTAATGAGGTCTCCTTTGAAAGCAAAGGGCTCAACAGTTTCATCAGTGGAAAATGCTGTCCTGCCCAGGGTGCAGAGGATTGAAAAATGTTGCTTATTCATGCAGAGACTGTGTTAGCAAGTCAGACTCCCCATTTCCCAAACAGAGGAATTTTCTGTTTGTTTTTAAGCAGGGGATGGGGAAATTGCCACCTTCCATCTGTTTTGGGATCATCCTTGCATACTGGCCATGCTGGCTGGGGCTGATGGGAGTTGGAGACTGACGCCGTCCAGAGGGCTATAGGTTCCCCACTCCATTTTCAATTCTGTTGCTGCAGTGCTTTGCAGTAGCTTTAGAAATTTTCCTTGCCTGGGGAAGGACCTTAGCTCAGTGGCAGATCCTCTGCTTTGCATGCAGGATGTCAAGAAGTGAGCTGGCAGTAAATCACACTGTTGAAAGTTGAAGTTAACTCTGTGCACGTCCTGCACAGACCTGGTGGAGTGTCAGGCATAATGAACACTGCAGCTCATCCCTGCTAGCTCTTGCCCCATGAATCAGTTGCCGAGACTGAAAGTCCCCACCTCCCCACAGCCATCTAGGTCCCCTCCTCTCCAGGGATTTCCCCCAAGCAATCAGAAACTGTGCCTACATACAGCCTGCCACTACTCTGCCCTTTTCATGCCTCTTCTGGTTCTAGGAGACAGTGGGAAGGGGAGCTTGTCGCGGCAGGAGGCAGAGACACTCGTGACTCTTCACTAGCCTGACGCATCTCTGCCTCATGGCCTCTCTCCTCCAAACCTCCTGCTTCAGCGTCTACCTCTGATTCTGGAATCTCTCTGCCAGTTCCTGTTACCTCCTCAGCTTCCCACACACCCTCTTCCCAGTTTTCTCCCTCTGTCCCCTCATTGTCGTTCCACTCCCCCCAGCAGTGGCATGCGGTGCAATATTCCACAGGGGAACAGTTGGGGCCAGAGGTGCTAGCTTACAAGGGGTGTGGGGGTTGATGTCATGTGTGTGATGTTGCGACGTCACACACGTGAGCTTCGCGCCTCCCTCCCGAAGCTGGGCAGAAGCTTCCTGGGCTTTGGGAAGGAGGCATCAGGGAAACATTTAGGGAGTTAGCATAGTCCCCTTAGTCCAGTGGCCACACACCACTGCTTCCAGGCTCTGAGTCTTCTTCCCTTGGGGATTCCACATTCCTTTGCATCCAGCAGGAGATGCAGGAGGTCCCAGTCTCAATCCCCAGCATCCCTAGGTAGGGCTGGGAGTGTCCCCTGCCCGAAAGCCTAGACAGCAGCTGCCAGTCAGTGCAGACAGTCCTAAGCTAGGTGGACCAATGAGCTAACTTGGGTGCCCTGTGTTCCCAAACCCTGAAAGCTGCAGTTAGCGCTCATAAACACCTCTTGTCTTCATTATCCTGGCACAGTTCCCATTGCACATTAAACCCTGAGGCAGCCTGTTCTACTGCGCAACTAGCTTGTGTCATTAGGAAGTTCCTCCTAACGTTTCACCAAGATCTTCTTCCCCGCAATTTCCAGCTGCTGGGAGAGTCCACAGAGAACAAGTCTGCTCCTGCATGACAGTCCGTCAGATGTTTGGAGGCAGCTATCATGGCACTCCCTTTATCTTATCTTCCCCAAGCATTCATGGGCCTTTTCTTGTCCTGATCTTCCTTCCAGCAGTGCTTTTCTGCACACAAAGCCGCAGAAGAAAAAAGTGCAGAGTAATCCTCTGGAGAACTTGGTGATGCTGTTTTGAGCCTGTATGCACTACACATTTAAAGCAGCATCTTTAAGCAGCCATGGCTTCCTGAAGAGAATCTTGGGAACTGTGGTTTGTTCAAGCTACAGTTCCCAGGATACTCTGCAGGAAGTCATGGCTGTTAGGAGGCCTCTCAGAGAGCTTCAATTCCCAGAGTTCCCTGGGAAGAGGGATTGGCTATTAAACCCACTCTGAGATTTGTAGCTGTGTTTGGAGAACAGGGGTCTCCCATCAACTTTCAGCAACCTTATCAAAGTACACTTCCCAGGATTCTTTGCAAGAAGCCATGACCATTTAAAGTGGTACAATAGTATTTTAATGTCCCAAATGTTGGTGCCTTAGTAAGCACCCTTTTCCTTCCACATTTCTGCAAGTAAAGCAAGGTAGAGACTTAACAAAAATTAAATGAAGGCTAAGCTTTCAAGGAGCCATCCTGGAATATCTTGGAGGGGAGGGGAGTTCCCACATAGAACCCTCTTCATGTGATTACAGCCCCGGCTAACAAACAATTCAAGGAATCTGATTTTCAAAGTTGTTTTCTGGAAACAGTGTTACAGTGGTACCTCGGGTTAAGTACTTAATTCGTTCTGGAGGTCCATTCTTAACCTGAAACTGTTCTTAACCTGAAGCACCACTTTAGCTAATGGGACCTCCCGCTGCTGCCGCACCGCCGGAGCATGGTTTCTGTTCTCATCCTGAAGCAAAGTTCTTAACCTGAAGTACTATTTCTGGGTTAGCGGAGTCTGTAACCTGAAGCGTTACAGGTTACAAGGTACCACTGTATAACATTCAGGGTAAGGTTATTTGTTGTTGTTGTTGTTTTGCCTTCTGCAGGCTGTGTACAGTACACACTATGAAGAAGAATTCTGGGTGCTGTAGTTTGTTAAAGGCTGCTACAGTTGTACCTTTGGATGCGAACGGGATCCGTTCCAGAGCCCCGTTTGCATCCTGAAGCGATCGCAACCTGCTTCCGCGCATGCACGTGAGGTCATTTTGAGCGTCTGCGCATGTGCAAGCGGCGAAACCCGGAAGTAACGTGTTCCGTTACTTCTGGGTCGCTGTGGAGTGTAACCTGAAAACACTCAGCCTGAAGCATATTTAACCCGATGTATGACTGTAGGAATTATAGCTCTGTGAGGGGTAAGCTATAATGCCCAGAAGTCTTTGAAGGGGGTGGGGAAAATATGCTTACAGATATATAGCATGTGCACAGCTGCTTCTTTCAGAGTGCTAGAGAAGCAGTCTCTGCTCCAAGTGGCCTACAATCTGTCATTCAACATGGGGAATTCAGCTGAAGGAAATTAACTCATGTGCTGTTATTTTTAAAGGTAGGTAGGTGTGTGTGTGTGTGTGTGTGTAAAATCACTATTGTGGATGCGGACTCTGGATTTCTGAACCTCTTTAAAACCAGCAGATTGTATCAGTAGTGTTGCCCATTTTGCAAAATGGCATTGGGACTTACTAGATTACTCTTTTCCACATTGGTCTCTCTCCTCCCCACAGTCAGTGAGTGTGTTTGCAGGCACTGTTGAGAGCAATTTCCCCCCCTCCAAAGGGTTTTTAGAAAGCTAGAATTCCTCCCTGAGCAAGTCTGTGCAAAAGTGCCTTTTATTGCCCAAAGCCCTTCTGCAGCTACTTTGACATTGTCTCATGCTATCCCACTTCCTGTTTAAGAAAGAGAGAGGGAGGGTGGGGAGAGAGAGAGAGAGAGAAGAGAAGAGAGGAGAAAGGGGTGGGAGTGGAGAATCCATTCCTCTTGCAGACACATCCCAAACTAATCTGCAGTGAATCACACAGCTGGTTCCCTGCCAAAGTGCACAGAGCCGAAGGGGCAGAGGAGGAGCAACTGCCCGAGAGAGTACATTTCTTTCGGGATTCTGGAGCCATTGACTTAACACACAAATGCACAGGAACCTCTGCACACGAGGTAAGCAGACCAAGCCTCTCCGGCTTTCCCGAATAACGGGCAGGAGCTCTGAAGGAGAACTGACCGTGTCCCTTTCGCATTCCAAAATCTCCTGCTTCTTCCAGAGGAGTTCAGACATCTCCTGGCAAGTTGTCCCGAAGTTCTGGCCTCTGTTCAGGGACAATTTGCTGCCTCAGAACCTGGCACCCTCTTGCCGGCATCCTGCTGTAAGAGTTGAAGAGTTAAGCCAATTCCCCCCCCCCTTTACGTCTCTGTCTTTGTTTCAGTCTTAGAAGCAGTTCTGTTGGGGAGGTAAGTGGGGGGGAGTGTCACTTTGAGTTCCGCTCCTTCTGTCTTGCGTCTGTGCCATGACCCAGAGTTAACTCAGTGGTGCTTGTGGCTTGAAGACACTAGGGAATGGCTGCTGGCTTGGGTGACTTTAGAAGGGGGCCTGATAAATTAATGGAGACTAAATGGCTACCATTTTTTATCTTTATTATACAATATTTACTCAAATCTGACGTTCACCTTTCTTGGCCAAATCACATTGCGAAAATTAAGGTGTGCATTAGATTCGATGGCACACTTACATTCACCAGCAGATACTTTTTTTGGTTTCTAGGTTCTGAAAATTGAGGTGCGCATTAGATTTGATGGCGCATTAGACTTGAGTAAATATGGTACTTATGTATCCCGCATTTTCCTCCCAAGGTGCTCATGGTCCTCTTCTTCCCCATTTTATCCTCACAACAACCCTGTGAGGTAGGTTAGGCTGAGAGATGGTGGTTGTGCTTCGTGGCTGAGTGGGGATTTGAACTCTGGTCTCCCAGGGCCTAGTAACCAGCTCTGTAACCACTAGGCAAGATTGGTATGGTATGTCCTTCCAGTCCTTCTGAATAAAGGGCCAGTTTGAAGAGGAACAACCCTGGATTTATAGGGCCTGTTGCTTTGGCCTGGCTTCTGCAAGGAGTCCATGCGAAACAGGTCCCATCCACACTGTACATTAAAAGCATGTGACTTTCACTTAATCATGGGAACTCTAGTTTAAGCGTATTGTGAATTGTAGCTCTTTGAGCGGGTGAACTACAGTTCCCAGGATCCTCTGGGGGAAGCTGTATGCATTGACTGTATGGTGTGCATGTGCCAAAAGTTTTTTGAGAGAGGTTTTAAATTGTCGATTTGATGCTCTGATTTGATCCTCGGTTTTATTTACTGGTTGGGAATTTTTATCCTTTAATTGCTTGGTGGTTGTTTTTAATCCTTGATTCTGGTTTTTGGCTTACTGTGTGCACACATAGAGTTTCCAATGCATTATACCCAGTGCTATTCCTTCTCAGAGTAGACACATTGGAATAGTGGACATGACGTAACTTAGAATCGCAGAATTGTACAGCTGGAAGAGGGTCCCAAGGCTCATCTAATCCGACCCTCTGCAATGCAGGAATCACAGCTAAATAATCCATGACAGATAACCATCCAACCTCTGCTTAAAAACCTCCTATGAAGGACAGTCCACAACCTTCCAAGAGAGACTGTTCCACTGATGAACAGCTCTTACCATCAGAAAGTTCTTCCTAATGTTTAACCACAATCTCATTTCTTATTATTTGAACTGCCTGGCTTGGGTCTTCCTCTCTGGAGCAGCAGAAAGCATGCTTCGTCTATCTTCCATGTGACAGCCCTTCAGATATTTGAAGATGGCTGTCATATCACCTCTCAGTCTTCTCTTCTCAACCGTTCCTCATAAGGCTTAGTTGCCAGACCCTTGATCATCTTGGTCACCTTCCTCTGCACACGTTCCAGCTAATCAGTATCCTTAAATTCTGGTGCCCCAAACTCTGCACAGTCCTCCAGGTATGGTCTGAACAAGGCAGAACAGAGTGGGACTATTACTTCCCTTGATCAGGACGCTATACTTCTGTTGTTGCAGCCTATAGTAGCAATTATTATTATTAGACATAAAGCATATATAAAAACATAACAAAACGTTAAACATTAAAAGCTTCCCTATGTAGGGCTGCCTTCAGATAACAGCCACCACCACGACAACAATTTCATTATTTATACCCCGCCCACTCTGAGCAAGTTCCAGCACATATAAAAACGTAATAAAACGTCAAACATTAAAAACTTCCCGAAACAGATGTCTCTGAAAGGTTGTATAGTCACTTATCTCCTTGACATCGGATGGGAGGGTGTTCCACAGGGTGGGCACCACTAGCAAGAAGGCCTTTTCTGCTGCATAACACCCCTAGAACCTTTTCCCATGTACTACTAGTAAGCCAGATGGCCTCCATCCTATATTGGTGCATCTGGTTCTTCCTGCCTAAGTGCAGAACATTACATTTGTCCCCACTGAAGTTCATGTTGTTAGTTTTGGCCCAGTTCTCCATTCTGTTAAGGTCATCTTGAATCCCAATTCTGTCTTCTAAGATAGTGGTTCTCAAAGAGTTGGCAGGAGAGTGTGGTGGGAAGATTCAAGGACAATCAAATCAACATATGAACATTTCAGTATTGTATTGTATATACCGTATTTACTCGAGTCTAATGCACCATCGACCCTTGAAACCAAAAAAAGTATTTGCTGGCAAATGTAAATGTGCCATTGAATCTAATGCACACCTGAATTTTCGTAACATAATTTGGCCAAAAAAGT
Source organism: Podarcis filfolensis (assembly GCF_964270895.1). Taxonomy (NCBI): domain Eukaryota; kingdom Metazoa; phylum Chordata; class Lepidosauria; order Squamata; family Lacertidae; genus Podarcis; species Podarcis filfolensis. Next base: position 11,449,025 of record NC_139618.1, on the reverse strand, counting down.
TGAGCATTAGATCCGAGTAAATACAGTATATATTTTTTAATTTGCAGAATATTGATAGATAGCTTTTCAAAATGAGAGGATGAGAATTGGCTGTTCTTCTACAGTTGTTCACAACATACTGTTGTGAACAGCGATTTTCAACTCTGACGAATATGAAAGACCAGAAAAGAGAAAGGCTTCTTTGTGTTGATGAGGAGATGACAGTTTGTTTGTCTCAAATTAGACCTAATATAAATGAGATTACCCAGCAAAAGCAAGCTCACTCTAATTGAATTTGTATACAGTACATACTTAAGAGTCCTGTTTATAATTATATTTTGGGAATGATGCATGTTTTTATGTAGCTGCACTGGATGTCCCATGATCATATTATAAAGTAGTTGTGTTCTGTGATATAAATCACCACTAGGAGTTGTTGTTTTTCTTTTTCCAATGTATGTATTATCAGTAAAAAAAATCGTTGTGGCATGAGCAAGTTTCTATTCTGAAAGTGTGGCCTTTAGAAAGAAGTTTGAGAACCACTGCTCAAAGGGATTAGCTATCCCTGCCAGTAGCTTCATGGAACCATTAATTTCAGTGGGTCTACTCTGAGTAAAATGTAGCTGCAGAAACCCAGCATTTACAGATGTGACTTGTTGGATATCAAGTGTCATATAAGTTGTGCTTTGCAAAACCCTTTTGGCCATAAGCGAGGGAAGTTTGACCTGACCAAATTAAAGTCTTGCCTTTTGTACGGTTCTTGGGGAAATGTCTCCGCAACGGTCCAGCCCAGAGATGGGGAACTCGTGGTCCTCCCAGATATTGTTGGACTACAACTCCCATCATCCCTGACCATTGGCCATACCGGCTGGGTCTGATGGGAACTGGCGGACCACACAGGATCCCTATCTTTCTTTTGCTTTGTTCTGGTGCGCGAACCTGGGGTTAACAAAGTCAATATTTTTAGAGGACCATAAAAGCAGGAATGGCAGTAGCTGAGAGACAGGAAGTAATTAAGGCATGAGTCGGGGATTTTGGCGTAAGCTGAGCTGGTGGGGGAGACTTTTGGCAGCGTTTCACTTAGTAGCGGCTGACGTAGGGGGGTGGGGAGCTGTTTGCCAGGCCAGATTGAGAGAATCCTGACACAGTTTGTCCTTAATGCATCTTGCTCTGAGAAGTCCCGAGCATAGCAGGACACAGGATTCGATTGCCTTTGGATGAGAGAGCCACAGAGATGCATGGTGTTTTCTGGGAAATCTCCTTTGCGTGCTAAAGTAGAAGTGGAACAGCATGGGAGTCAGTCCTGCTCCTAAATTGGGTGGTAGGGTCTCAGAAGCTCTGCATTGGCTTCCTAAAGAGTACATGTTTGTGTCCTGGTGGCCAGTGAGCTTCTGGGCCCAATTCAAAACGCTGGTTTTGACCCATAAATCTTATGCAGCTCGAGACTGCCTCTTCTCACGTGAACCAACCTTGCTATTGTCATCAGTTTAGAGGACACAAGAACAGGCCTTTTCAGTAGTGGCTCACCTGGTACCATCATTAGAAAGCTTTAGGCGCCAGGCCCAAACATTTCTTTTTCGCCAGACTTTTTAATCATCTGTGGCCTCCTTGAGTGTATGTGTGTGGGGGAGCGATGTTTTAATCCTGCCTTTTAAAAATGTGGATGCTTTATAGATTTGCCTATGATGGGTTTAACAGGTGTGTTTTTATTTATTGTTGCAAGTTGCTTTGGGTTGCATTGGCAAAAAGAGAGAACGACAGATAAGTAGAACAAATAAGTACAGACTCCAAGGCCTCAGTGTCTAGCTAGAAACTCCCCAAAGCACACTCCTCGTTCCAATTTTATGGAGATTGTCTCCATCTTCTACTGTTCTTAAGGCATTACCTTCTATGGATTTCCCCCAAATCTCCTAACTATAGAATCCCATTGATCATCTCCTACTTAGCCAACTGAAAGGTAAAGGTAAGGGACCCCTGACTGTTAAGTCCAGTTGCGGACGACTCGGGGGTTGCAGTGCTCATCTCACTTTACTGGCAGAGGGAGCTGGCATTTGTCTGCACACAGTTTTCCCAGGTCATGTGGCCAGCATGACTGAGCTGCTTCTAGCGAAACCAGAGCAGCACACGGAAACGCCGTTTACCTTCCCGCCGGAGTGGTACCTATTTATCTACTTGCACTTTGACGTGTTTTCGAACTGCTAGGTTGGCAGGAGCAGGGACCGAGCAACAGGAGCTCACCCCGTTGTGGGGATTCGAACCGCCGACCTTCTGATTGGCAAGCACTAGGCTCTGTGGTTTAGACCACAGCGCCACCCCCAAAAGCAATTGTTCAGCATCTGTAACGCTGCGTTGTTTTGGATGTAATGCCGAACTCTTGTTCATTGCTATGGGAACAAGCCCTCTGCTTCATTCGCTCCTTTCAATGCTTCTGGTTTAAATTAACTTCTGGTTTAGGCAAACCATTGTCCGCCAGACTATGAAACCTGTAAACACTTGTTTGCACAAACCTCAGTTGGACGTCGTAGGAAATCTTGGTTTATCGTGATGTCAGTGTGCCACTGTAAAGCCTTACGCTTGTGCTCCTCCTCTGGGGCGACTGCTTGGAGTCATTTGGAAACTCTGGCTTCCTTTTTTGAATAACCACAGCTTGTTGGGTGGTTTTGACACCCAACCAAGTGTGAAGAACTGTGGTTTGTTTGGAACAAGCCACTTTCAAACTATGATTTGAGAAGCTGGCTTGCTTCATGTATTCTCCAACCTGATGCCTTCTAGTCAGTGCTATTTTTTCTGGGGGGACGCTGGGGTACACATACCCCTAAACATTTTGTGAATCTAACAGGAGACGAAACTTTTTTTTTTTTTTTTAGTTTCTTCTCTAGTACGGTGAATTGTCCGTTCCGTTGCTACTCCCGATGGCAGCCTCATTTCCTGTCACAGTGTTCCTGTCAATGGTGATTTCCTTGAGTCAAAATGAGAGTACCCCAAACATATTTTTTTTTAGAAAAAAAGCACTGCTTTTAGTTGATTTCGATGCCCATCAGTGCCAACCACAACATGGCCAGTGGTCAGGGAAGGCGGGAGCTGGAGCTATTTGACACACACTTTTATTCCACTTACAATTTTTCCTGTAGCTTGTATTTTCTCCTTCCCCTGAATTTTTCTCTTTGGGTGCCTTTCTTTTCCCCTCCAGGTCTCCAAAGATAGATGAAGGGGTCCGTTGCCTAGATGCCTGACATCGTGACACCAAGTCCTCAGCCGGCAGTTCGACCGAATCCCTTGGCTTGAGCCACGGACCTGGGCAAGCATGCTGAAACCAAGTGGACTTAAAATTCCCGGGAGGGCTGGGAAGCACTCCAGCCCCGTGGGACGCCCTGGCGGGACAGCAGCCGCCACCACCACCTCCACCACTGCCTCCACCACCACAAAAGAAGGTAAGGAACAGCGTCTGGCCACAGCAGAGATTTGAACGGGGGATTCGTGGCCGCCATATTGGTTTTCCAACAAGAGGCGTTAGGTCAGTGATGGCCAAACTTGGCCCTCCAGCTGTTTTGAGACTACAGTTCCCATCATCCCTGACCACTGGTCCTGTTAGCCAGGGATGATGGGAGTTGTAGTCCCAAAACAGCTGGAGGGTCAAGTTTGGCCATCACTGCATTAGGTGGTCCATGAGGAAGGGACCTTTATAATGTGTCTGTGTTGTGTCCTCTCATTTTTTGATACTTCTTTAACTGAAAACATGTGATTTTATAACAGAGTGAATTTTTTAAAAAACAAACAAACATAAAGGTAAAACAGTGCAATAGAAATTAAACATGCACACAGAGAAGGAACAAAACTTGGAAGCTGCATTCACAGTCCCTAGGATTAATAAAAATAATAATACAGTCATAACTTGGATCCTGAACACCATGCAAGTTGGACATTTTGGCTCCTGAACACCACAAACCCAGAAGTGAGTGTTCCGGTTTGCAAACATTCTTCAGAACCCGAATGTCTGATGTGACTTCTGTGGCTTCTGATTGGTTGCAGGAGCTTCCTGCAGCCAATTGGAAGCTTCACCTTGGTTTCCAAATGTTTTGGAAGTTGAACAGACTTCCGGAACGGATTCTGTTCGACTTCTGAGGTACCACTGTAATTTCAGATATTGGAGAGTTGTAACATTTTGTGTGTGTGTGTGTGTGACATGAAAAGAGGGGGGGAAAGAAAAAATGGGGGGAGAAATAATACCCATATACAGTACAAAAAAACAACAACAACCTTTGTAGCATAACCTTTAAAGTAATTGTGTCGTCTATAAATATCGGGATGTTCTCCTCAAGGTCATTTGATATTCTCACTTGGCACTGAAAAGTTACTAAGAATTCCAAAAAGTAGTGTACAAAATTTCACAGGAGGCATTTGAACATTGTTACCATCGTTGATATTTATACAATAAATTGGTTTATTTTTAACACATGGCGGATTTCTAACGAGGTGTTGGGTCAGTGAGTGGGGGAACTTTATAAAGCATAATCACCCTTTCTTCTCTCTTTCTCTCTCTCTTTGGTCTATCACCCTTTTCTCAGCCTTTTTGATCCATTGTGGTAACCTGCCAGGCCACCTCTATTTCGCCTGGGAATAGCCATTCAACCAGTGGTGGTTAAGTAGGAATTTTGGGGAGCCATTTCTCCAGTTAGTCAATGCAATTTTAATCTGTGCTTAGTTTACTAAAATGCAATTCTTCCTCTCTTCCGCAGCTCAGTCATAGTTAAACCCAGTGGGATTTACACCCAAGATTTTCAACCTTAAGAACAGGCTGCAAAAATAAATGTGCCTGAATTTTTTAATGTAGTAATGTGAGCAGGAATGAGGGATGAGGAGGAAATTGGATTCAGTTATCCTTTAATCTCCACCTTTTGAAACAATGCATGCAGCCATCCCAAGGAAAGATGTGCACACCTCTGATTTTTGAAGTGCACTTCTTCAGCCAAGTACTGGGTACACAAGAAACCACACTAGGATAGTGATAACAATGTGTGCAGAAATGCAATATAGTAGGGAAATTCGCTTTACAAAAATGTGGAGAAACTTGTCCTGAAAATGCTGATTAATTTTCATGAGGACTTTTGAATGAAGATTCAAGACCATATAACACCGGTCTTAAAGACCTACACTGGCTCCAGTATGTTTCCGAGCACAATTCAAAGTGTTGGTGCTGACCTTTAAAGCCCTAAACGGCCTCAGCCTAGTATACCCGAAGGAGCGTCTCCACCTCCATCGTTCTGCCCGGTCACTGAGGTCCAGCGCCAAGGGCCTTCTGGCAGTTTCCTCACTGCGAGAAGCCAAGTTACAGGGAACCAGGCAGAGGGCCTTCTCGGTAGTGGCACCCACCCTGTGGAACACCCTCCCACCAGATGTCAAAGAGAAAAATAACTACCAGACTTTTAGAACATCTAAAGGCAGCCCTGTTTAGGGAAGCTTTTAATGTTTAATAGGTTATTGTATTTTAGTGTTTTGTTGGAAGCCGCCCAGAGTGGCTGGGGAAACCCAGCCAGATGGGCGGGGTATAAATAAATAATTATTATTATTATTATTATTATTATTATTATTATTATTATTAAGAAGTTTGCAAATAAACTGTGGAAATGTAGAGGAACTGAACTTAAGACTGGAAAAATGGAACCGAAATGGACAGATATATTCATCCCCAACAGGAATTTAATATACTTTGAAGCGCTGTTAGCATCTAGGCTCCATCTTGGAAGATTGTTGGGTAATTTGTTTCCTGTAAAATGATCCTTTTTGTAATAACTAACACACACACACACACACACACACACACACACACAACCACACTTCCAACGTACTGAATCACAAACTTGTCCCTGATTTTAGTTTCAATCCTGAATTCTTGCAGTGGAGAGGCTTTCTTTTTAAAACCTCTCTTCTTTCTCTCTCGCCCCTCCACCCCTCTCCGCCCCCTTTAAAATAGCAGTGGACACTCCGTACAATGAAAACTGTTGATCCCCAGGGCGTGAAATGAATCGTGCACAATTGGCTCTTTATTGCTTTTAACGTACAGTGCTTCTTTACAGTTTCTGGTCAAATTTTTGAAAAAAAAAATGCAGCTTTTTATTGGTTGCCCAGGCTTGGCGTAAATGGATGCCTGCCAGCTGCTGAATCCACTCCTGTCTGTTGTGTGCCCTCGAAGCATCAGCAAACTCAACTGTATTTGCAAATCTGTTCCCCCACCTTTTTGTGTTTTGCTTTTTTGAAAAAGCTCACTGTGCAATAATAAAAGATACCAGCGTATCTTCTAGAAGCAACGATCGCAAAATCAGTTTGTTTGATTAGCTATCTTTTTTTCTTTAGAAAAAGTGTGGTTTTTATGAGTTGCTTTTAATTGCTTTTTTTGGGGGGGGGGTTGCAATCCCCTTCCTCGCTGAAGCTTTTTGGCAGCAAATTGGGTTGGGCTACTCATTTAGATTGTGGCGGGGATTCCTAAGGTTGGGATGCCTTTTTTAAAAAAATTTGGAGCATTTGGAAAGAGAGTCTATGAAGTTACCAACATTTGGAGAGGGGTTTTTAGTTTAGGGGACGGATAGATGAGAAGTCTGGGCCTGAGAGGGATGCTTGTTATATCAATGCAAGAAGAGCCTGCTGGATCACATAATAGAATCACAGAATTGTACAGCTGGAAGGGACCCGAGGGTCATCTACTCCAACCCCCTGCAATGCAGGACTCGAACCCATGACATTGAGATTGAAAATCTAATCCTCACCAACTGAGCCATCTCACTTGCCTGTGAGTTTTGTTTTGGGCACCACAGAGCCGATAACTCTTTAAATACTAACATCCCGCACATTTATGGCTGGATTTTGTACAGGCCCAACTCCAGCTTCTGATTGCAGAGTGTGAGGCCCGGGCGGGTGGCCGCTAAGACAGCTCACCCCACGTGACCTTCAGGAGCGAAGATAATTTTGTGCACTAAGCCTGAAGATAATTTTGTGCCTAAACAATGAGGCACTAAGCCTGGAGGCTGGTCCCACGAACAAGCGCTAATGGACGGGGCCGCTTCTCAAGGCATCACAAAGCCATATATTTTATTCCTCAGGGTGAGCAGCTGATGGTTATTCTCCTCCTTTCATCTCCACCTCCATCTTTGCGCTGGCTGCTTGTTTCTTTAAAATACCCTCTGATTATCCTAGTCTTAAGGCTTCCCTGCAGCGGGACAGTGCTTTATAGAGTACAAGGGGAGAGGTCTCTGCCCCCAGGAGCTTACAATCTAAATTCTGGGAAAAGGTGAGAGGAAGACGAGGAGGAGACGCGGAAGTGGGGGGTTCCACCAAAAAAGGGATAAAAACAATTGTTTGTCAGATTTCCTCTGTTTAAATTGCTACTTTGGAAGAGGATGATTTCAGAGGCCACCCAATCTCTTAGTACTCCCCGCAATGCAGGAGTATGCAGTTGTCCCCATATGAGGATCGAACCTGCAACCTTGGCATTATCAGCACCACGCTTTAACCAACTGAGCTATCCAGGCTGACCCCATGCGGAAGGCCACAGTTTCAGTCCCCAGCATCTCTCCAGGTAAGGCTGGGAGAGGCGAAATTCCTGGAGACCTGCAATTCAGTGTGGACAGCGCTAAGGTGGATGAACCCAAGGGTCTGAGTTAAACTAAAGCGTGCTCCGGGGTCTGAAGGAGAGGCCTCTCCTGTTCCCTGTGGACAAATTTACCTGGAGGCACCTTGGCTTGAACCCAAGGGCTGTGGGCATGAAAACTATATTACTGTCCCTGACTGGGGAGATGTTCATAGGCTTTGCATGGGCATCTGCGGGAATTTTTCCGGGGTGGATGGGGAGCAAATACTCCAAATCAGCCAATATAGGAGTTTCTTGCAAAATGAATGGGCAAATGGGTCTTCTGCATGTGTGTCTGTTTTGTAGTCTTTAAAATGTATTGGTTATTTGCGTGTGTTTAACAGATTTTGCTGCTTTTGTTCTACATCGCCTTGATTGTGTAGAAGAGGATGAATGAATTCATGGTGGCAATAATACTTCCTGCATATTTTGCTTCATATCTCAGCTGCTGCTGCTTCTTTATTATTATTATTTGTTTGTTTGTACCCTGCTTATCTGACCGGATTGTCCCCAGCCACTCTGGGCAGCTTCCAACAGATATAAAAACACAATGAAACATTAAACATTAAAAAGTCAACATATAAAAACAGTGGATGATAAAGATTGGGTGACACCCACTTAAGCCAAATGGTAGAAGTGTACTTCTTATTTAAATTGAAAGAAGGGGGTCTTTAGACTATTTGCCCTTGCCCCCCCCACCTTGCAAAGTACCCCTTTGGGCTGTTCACACACGCCCCCTCCCCAAACATGGGTCTTGGAGAAAGTCTGATATTTGTGGTGTTTAGAATCCAGGCTTCGTCCCCCCCCCTCCATCTCTACCAGATAACCATGGAAACTGGGCTGCTATTTGGCCCATTCTGCACTGCCTGACAGCTGGCCATCTTGGCACAGACCCGTCACACAGGCATAACAGGATTAAATGCGAGATTCGGACGCCGATGGGAAATGTTGGTGGGGTGGGGAGGGGAGTTAAAGCTGCCCTGTTCTTGTCACACCTCCTTTCCCAAATGGTTAAGGATTTTTCCGCTGCCACTTTTGCCTGCAGGCCAGATTCTTTTGGCCACAGGCCTCCCGTTGCATACCTGTAAATTTGAAGGTCACCTGTGCTTTAAAACCTAATGCTCATAAGTGCAGAAACCTCGTGAAGGATGCCTGGCACCAGCTGAAGCATAACACCTTTCTTTCTTTCCCATTTTGATCCCCAGGCACTGCTGCTGGCGTGTTGGCCGCCTTGGGAGTTGGAAGGGGGAATCTGTCAGGCCCGTTTAAACTCCTTTACAGAGCCGTAGGAAATGGGGAGCGGCAGAGCATGAGCTAGAATAATTGGATCAGAGAGTTGGAAGGGCCCTCCGGGGGTCATGTAGTCTGACCCGCTGCTCAGTGCAGGATGTGGCAACAGCATCCCCAACAGATGGCTGCCCAGCCCCTGCTTAAATAGCCCGGTCGAAGGAGAGACCATCACCTCCTGAGGCAGCTGAACAGCTCTTACTGATAGGAATTGTTCCCCCTAATCTTCTTCCCCACTGTTTCCACCTGTTGGGTACAGCAACAACAGGGAACAAATCTTCTCTGGTGTCTGGTGTCGCAACTCTTCAGAAATTTGAATTTAAGAATTGGTACCCAAGTTTGCTTCCCATCCCTTCTCTCCCCTCCCCCCTTTTTTTAAAAAAATATATATTTTTCATTATTCACAAGATTCCAAATACACACCTTGCAAACACATATTTCGAATACAGTTACATATTTGACTTCCCTCCCCCCCTTTTGTGGTTCCTTTTCTACTTCTTAACACTGCATATTCCACTTTACTCCATTTTTAAGTTATTATTTTATCTTAGTAATATTTTTAACTGCTTGATTTAAGTTAATCCTACTAAGGAACTTATTTGCATGCCAGAACTTTTCAGATATTCTTCAAATTTTTCCCATTCTGTAATAAATTTCTTTTTCTCTTGGTTTCTTATTACACCCGTCTGTTTTGACATTTCAGCAGAATCCATCAATTTAATCAACCACTCTTCCTTTGTTGGCATAGCCGCCTCTTCCCACCTGTGGGCAAGCACCATTCTGGCTGCAGTTGTGGCATACGATAGCAAATTTTAAAGGTCCTTCAGAATCTCTATATTCACAATCCCTAAAGGTTATCTTAAAGCATTTTCTTCAATTCGTTATAAGTCATTTTTGTTCTTTTACATACCACCACATATGATAGAAAGTGCCTTCCTTTTTTGCGGCTCTTCCAATTCATCAAAACAAGTTTTTTTGCTTCTAATATGGCACGGTACATAAATGATCCTTGGGACCTCTTCTTCTTCCGCGATGGTGTGAAACAATTAAAATAAATGCCCCCTCTTGATCTTCTCATCTCCAGGGCAGGCATTAATAGGGCCTTCCTTGCTTGAAGGCTTTGTTTTCATGTCCCTTTATTTTATTTTACAGGGTCGCCTCTGCATAAGCAGGCCTCCGCTTCTTCTTCTTCTTCCACAGCTGCCCCCGAGAAGCCTGCTGGGTCCAAAGTCACCGAGGTGGGCGATGACTTCCTGGGAGACTTCGTGGTGGGAGAACGTGTCTGGGTGAACGGCGTGAAGCCAGGCGTGGTACAATACCTGGGGGAGACTCAGTTTGCACCCGGACAATGGGCGGGCGTCGTGCTGGATGACCCGGTGGGGAAGAACGATGGCTCGGTGGGTGGGGTCCGCTACTTTGAGTGCCAGCCCCTGCAGGGGATCTTCACGAGGCCTTCCAAGCTGACCCGCCAGCCCACCGCGGAAGGTTCCGGAAGCGACGCGCATTCCGTGGAGTCGCTGACGGCTCAGAACTTGTCCCTTCACTCAGGGACGTCCACCCCTCCTCTCTCCACGCGCATCATCCCTCTCAGGGAAAGCGTCCTCAACAGCACAATGAAAACGGGGAACGAGTCCGGGTCGAACCTCTCGGACAGCGGCTCAGTGAAGAAAGGGGACAAAGACTTCCGGCTTGGAGACCGTGTCCTGGTGAGTGTTTTCTTTCCACCCAGTTTTTCGGAGATGTTGAAGTATTACGGGGGGTGTTGCCAGCACTGAATTCTCAAATGTTTTGGGGATTGAGGCTGCCCCCTAGCAAGTCCTGTTCTTTTTGGCTTTTACAGAATTCCGAAATGTGACAAACCGAGTGACTCCCAAGCAGATGGTGGAAAAATGTCGTATTAATACATTTTTTAAAATATTATTATTTATTTAATAACAGTAAATAAATTGGCCATTTATTGTTGGCCAGAAGGAACGATGGTTTAGTGGCCATTGCAACTTTCCAATAAGCAGGGGTGGAGTGGAGAAGAGATTTCAGAAATATAAGCTCCCAAACTTTGTATTTCAGAATAATAATAAGAAGAGGAAATCTTAGATTTAAAACCGAAATGATGAACGACAGATATTTTTTTTAATGAAACTGCTTGCTCAGCAAAAACCTCCAAACGGTTTTAACAAAATGTAAAAGTATACTGATAAAATCACATGTTGAAAAGACTGTGGTGTAAGATTTATCCAGATATAAATATAACCAGTGGTTTTAAAATAAACATTTGCGTTAAAATAACACGTCTGGGTAGGCTTGCCCAGAGAATTTGGTTTTTTAGTAGGCGCGGAAAACAATGCAGTGAATTTGCCTACAATGGGCAGGGAGTTCCAACAGTTCCACAAAGAAAGATGAATTCCTTCCATGTGTGGAATGAACATTATATGGCACTCATAAACCTGCCCATTCCACAAATTGAAGTGGTTGAGTGGGTATGTGTGAGCTGAGGTGATCCTTTTCAGTAATAGCCAAGTATAGCAATGAGTTTTTTGAATTTAAAATCATCACTGTGGCAACCAGCGGTGAAATCTGAAACAGTTCTTTCATTTTTACTGAGAGACTCAAAGCTGCCAAGGCATAGTGGAAACATCTCTTTTGGTCAAACGAGTGTGTTCATCAGAGAACAGATAACATCATTTCTAAAATTGGACTTTGCTGTTAAGTGGGCTTCAAACAGCACCAGGGACTGTTTGGGAGAATAAAGAACCTGGCATCATGAAAGGTGGAAAACCTTCCATCATGGAAGTTTTGTGGGTGCAGCTTTCCTGTGTTGCCAGGATCTGAGGTATCTGCTGCTGATCCTGCAATATGACTGTCCAATGCACATTGGTTTGTGATTGGATCAGATTGGTTCATTTGTTTCTAGTCATTAGAACATTCCAAACTGAGGCTTTAACCATTTAAAAGTTAGGCCCTCTGGTTTCTTGCAGGGCAAGGGGGCAGCCGCTGAGACTCGCAGCGATATTCAAGAGGCCCATGGTTTGTGAAGCGCTTAGGGCTGGGCGATAACAGTGGTACCTCGGTTTTCAAACATAATCCATTCCAGAAGACTGTTTGAGTTCCGAAACCCGAGGTGCAAAGGATGGTCTGAAAACTTAATAAAGAAAATGGAGAAAAATAACATACAGTCATACCTTGGGTTGAATGCGCTTTGGGTCGAGCGCGTTTGAGTTGCGCTCCATGGCAACCCGGAAGTAACGGAGCACGTTACTTCTGGGTTTTGCTGCTTGCGCATGTGCAGCCGCTCAGAATGACGTCACACGCATGCGCAGAAACGGCAAAAAGCGACGTGTGCGTGTGCAGATGAGCCGTCACTAGTTATGTCTGCTTCTAGATGCGAATGGGGCTCCTGTTCGTATCCAGAGGTACCACTGTATATACACTCAGCAGAAGCCGTTCGACTTCCGAGGCATGTTCGAAAACGGAACCATTTACTTCTGGGTTTACTGCGTTCGAAAACCGAAACATTCGTCAACGGAGACGTTCAAAAACCGAGGGACCACTGTATATCGATATATTGTCCAAAACCGGTTTGAAGTCCGTATCGTGATACTGGTTTCATGATTTTTGACCTGGCAATATATCATGAATCATGGTGTGTGTGTGTGCTATGAAAAAATCACAATGTGGAAAAAACCGTGAAGCCATCCAGTGCCTCTATATAGCACCATCCTTATTTCAGACATCGTGATATATCGGTATATTCGTGATGTTTAGCTGGTGATATATCACGCTGTTGAAAACCAGATATCGCCCAGCCCTAGAACCACCGCACCATGCTTTTATGTGGACATTCAGAAACCACTGGAGGGGGAGTGTCTAGTCAGTCGATTTGGTGTTCCATGTCATTAGTATGCTGGTGACAACCCGCCTGCCGCTCTCGTCTTCCTCCTCCTCAAATCCTAGTGCAGTGCTGGAATTCCTCAGTCGTTGCTTGGAATCAGGAGCTGGCTGGATGAGGGCCAGTGAGGCAAAACTTAATCCTTACAAACTCCAGTCTTCAGGGGGAGGGTGCTAGCCAAAGTGGCAATTGTCACACAAGCCCCAAGTGTACAGCTCTGGTTGCCTCACCTAAAGATGGATATCGAGGAGGTGGGGAAGAATCATCATCATCATCAATCTTTATTACGGTCCAGAGACCCAACAAATCATTACAAAACAATGCATAATTCATACAGCCTACCTCCAGGTTAAACAAGCATTTTGTTTAGAATATAGGGCTCATTTGATCTTGCAACCACCGATAAAAACTTTGCCACTGCTAATGTTCTAACATTTGTCCAGTCTTCCAGTGGGAACCTGACATAGTGAGCCTCTGATTTTCCCGGGAAAGGTACCAGCAAGGGTAGTATCAGTTCAGCCCTGGCTTGCTCATATTTTGCACAATGCAACAAAATATGTTTTATGGAATCGATGTCTTGAGCACACGAGCAAAGTCTGTCCTGGTAGGGAACTCCTCTCAACCTGCCATCCAACACTGCAGAAGAAAAGACATTTAGTTTGGCTTTGGTGAAAAGCCTTTGGTAGTTTGGTACTATCAGAATTGGTACTGTCAGAATCAGAAAAGGCAACCAGAGTAGTCAGGGGGGTGGAGCAAGAACGCTGAAAGGTTGTAGCCAGTGCCGGATTTACGTATAAGCTAAACAAGCTATAGCTTAGGGCCCCACTCTCTTGGGCCCCCCCAAAAATTAAAGGAAAAACAACAACTGGATGTACATTTCCAAAATATAAGATAAAAATAAATAAAATAAAACCTACATACAGCAACAGGGTTTTGTGTTGTGTAGGCTCCCATGATGTAAGTAACTGACCCCGCCTGCTAGCCTGCTCCCTAAAATATCACTGGTTTGCTCATTTCTGTATAAAGGGTGCCTACATTCTACATGGACTGGTTCCATGGCAACATGTGCAAATGGCTTTAGATACCTATTAGGTCCATAGATTACCATATAGCATATATTCAACACAAAAAAACAGTGACAATTTGTTGACAAAGGACAGCTGGACATATAAAGGGCCCTATTACCTTCAGTAGCTTGGGGCCTCATCAAACCTAAATTGGGCCCTGGTTGTAGCCTTTGGGAGAAAAGCGGAAATTATGCGGGGTGTGGAGAAAATGGACAGAGAAAAGTTTTTATCCGTCTCACCAGAATTGCCTCCCGACACAGACCTTGGTTGCGTGGAATGCCTGGCTCTCTCACTTGCTCCAGCCAGCCGACTGGGGGAGGTTGATCCAGAGAGATGTTCACGGGGCCCTATGGACGGGAGCAGACCATAACCTTTCTGGGGAGGCTGGATAGGACGGGCTGGGAGGAGCTGCTGCTGCGCCATTGCTCTGTGTTCTGCAGAGGAAGGAAAACGACAGCTCATTTGACGGTGAATTGCCACTGGGCTTCATGCCATATACGTAGTTCAGAAGATTTCTCTTGAATATGGCTGCGGGATGTTTCGGCTCTGTCCAGTAGCATACTTAAAAGGCTAGGACCTTATTTACGGCACAGGACCAAAATAACCCCAAGGAATGTCTCTCCCCATATAAACCGACCCAGACCCTACGATCTGAGCCTCTTCGCCACCACCGCTTCTATAAGAAGTCCAGAAGACGGCAAGAGCCTTTTCTGCAGTGGCTCCCCATTTGTGGAATGCTCTCCCCAGGAAGACTTGCCTGGTGCCTTCCTTATACACCTTTAGGCACCAGGCAAAAATGTTCCTCTTCAACCAGGCCTTGGGCTGATTAATATTCTATAGCCTTTTAAATGTGTTTGTAGGAAGAAGGGTTGTTGTTTGGTCGCTTTTTTAAAAACTATTTATTTGTGAGTTTACTTTGTATTTTATCTTGTGAACCACCCTTTTGATGAAGGGCAGTATAAAAATCTAATAAAAATACAGTGGTACCTCGGGTTAAGAACTTAATTCGTTCTGGAGGTCCGTTCTTAACCTGAAACTGTTCTTAACCTGAGGTACCACTTTAGCTAATGGGGCCTCCTGCTGCTGCCATGCCACCACCTCATGATTTCTGTTCTCATCCTGAAGCAAAGTTCTTAACCCAAGGTAATATTTCTGGGTTAGCAGAGTCTGTAACCTGAAGCGTCTGTAACCTGAAGCGTCTGTAACATGAGGTACCACTGTAAAATAAAAATAAGAATAATCCTATATTTGTCTGCCAAGGGAACAGAAAATGTGGAGCATGCTACTTCATAAGTATTGGTTTTTGTTTTTGTTTTTTAAAAAAACACAACTTCCATCAGCTTCATGTATCCCAGCCTGGTGCCTTTGAGTTATTTTGAACCACAGTGCACACCCAGACACTCACTGGCTGTTCTGGCAGGGATTGATGGTCCACAATCTCTGGAGGGCACCAGGTTGGGGAGGCTGACTTATCCACAGCCCCTCCTTTCAGCTGTCATTGGCAAGTAGAACCTCCATATCTGGACGCAGTGTAACTGTGAATACCAGATGCTGGTGGCAGAGGGATATCATTGCCTGGCTTATAAAATTTGCTGTAAATGGAAGTTGCTGAACCCCATAGCAATCCATAGCAACCCGGAAATTAATAACTGTGTGGCTATGCAATTGCTTTTAAATGTTTTGAGATGTTCTGAATCAGTGGTTCCCTTTGTGGTCTGTGGAATGAGTTTACGTTCAAGAGGTCTTCATTAAATATGGTTTTAAACTGCATTTTTCTTCTTTTATTTCTTATAGCGTATTGCCATTTTAATTTCTATTGCAATATGGTAAAGTACCGTGTAAGAAATAAAAGCAGCAATGGAAACAGAATTAAAAATCTTATGGCATCTAACACAGTGCATTTCAGTTGCCGCAACAGGCAGAAAAATCATTATGTTGTCCGCCAGGAAAATCAGGAATTTTAAAGTGGTCTGTGGGGGAGAAAGAAGTTTGGGAGCCACTGCTCTGAATATTTTGAGATGTTTTCTGAATGTTTTAAATAGGGTTTTTAAATTTTCGTTTAAATTCTACTGCTTTATAGTATCGCCAGACCTCCAGGTTTAACCTGAAGCCTCTGGGTTTGCCTGGCCTTTTCCAGGTGACAGGCTTGCACCTCCAGATAGTTGAGAGGGCCTTTAGTTTACACACACACACACACACACACACACACACACACACACACACGATTGTGCATGCAATGTAAAAGCTTCAGTCTGACAGGAGCTGGCTGCAAATCATAGCACAGACATGTTTAGGCATTTGTGCCTACCCTCATCTATGCCCCTCTTCCAATCAACTTCCTTCTCTAGGCTCCCCCCTGTGACATCATACCCCGCAAGTGTCCCGGAAAAACCGAGACATCCCATTTTTTGTGCGAGAGCACGGTGGCCATTTTGGGCGCAATGATTTCACACTGAGAACTTGCCCTGAAAAAGTGCTTTTTCGGGGGCCTGAGATCTCCTGCGGGTCACATGACTCACATGGTTGCACAGCTGGGAAGATGAACGTCCCAGTTTTGGGATTCAACATGGTGGCAGGTATGTGACCTCATCAAGGACCGCCCTCCCTCTGCTCCCCAGCTCTCAGGTTTGGGCTTTGAAATCTGAGGGTCTGGTTTGCTTCTGAACTGGCAAACCCTACCGTCTTACTATTCTGATGTTTGGTGCCTTGGGCGACTTTGGGAGGAAGAACGGGATGCAAATGTAATAAATGAACAAATAGGTAATACAAGATTAAAAATACAAGAATGGATCTCAATCTGAACCAGCCCCGAGAGAACAAGAGACCTCTTTTGCTCTAGAGTTGAGAGCAGGGAGGGTGGAAGGGAAAGGGATTGTAGTAAATTGGAAACAGGCGAGGGAAAGAATGTTTCTGGAGACACAATTTGAAAACTGCAGGGGAAGTTCAAATGTTACGACTGTCTCCCCCCTGCGCCAGTCTTTATTTAGGCCACATGTCTGTCTTCCGGGCTTTCTGCTGGGGATGGATATAGCAAAAGAGGGCCTTTTCTCTAGAGTAGTTTTAAAAAAGAACCCAGACTTCAAAAACAAACCAAAAACTCTGTGCACCATCAACTATTTAATTTTAATTTTATAAAGCTCCAACCAGTGTGCATGAACATGTTTGCAGAGCACAAAAGGAGATAGATCCCTTTCCTGCAGAGCTTTCAACCAGTGGTTGTCAACCTTTTCTGGCTGGAGGGCACATTTTGAGATTTAAGAGAATTCTGGGGGACAAAGTAGTTGCTTTTGAGGGTCTGCTAGGGGTGAGAGTGGCATAATGCAAAATTAGAGAGACAGCCAGTAGAATTGTAGAATTAGAAGGGAGACCCCTCTAGTCCAACCTCTGGCAATGCACGATCATTTGGGTTGCCTTTTCTGAAGTTTTTCCAACTCTTCCATGTCCTTTTTGAGGTGAGGCAACCAGAGCCTTTTTATTGATTTTAGACACACACACACTTGCTATCTATCTAACAGGGAACATTCCTCATAGGGGAAAGTGTGCAGAAAGATGCATATATTTGTGAAACAGGCAGGAAGGCAGAACGATGTCCATTTCCTTGGTGCAACAGAAATGTAAGTCGATCGTTCATGCTGTTGAGGAGCCAGAGGGAAGATTTGGCTATAAAATAATTATTTTAATCTGGGGCTGGACAAGAAGGAAACTACTTTGCTTTTTGGCGATTCTTATCTTTCTTTGTGGCTACTGTTCAGAAGCCTCTTTGCATAGAGTCCCCCCCCCCCCATTAAGTGTGTGTGTGAGAGAGCTCATAATTGCCTTCTTGGCTCTCTCTGAGTTCAGGTTTGGGGTTTCTCTTGCAGATGGGCTGAGTGCATTCACTCTCTACTGCAGAGGCAATGCTTGTGGGTTTCGATGCTGCATAGTGTTTCAGAGCCATTAGTATTTAGCTGGAAAAGGAGATGACAGCCAAGGTTACACACTGGGGGGGGGGGACGACAACACTTTTTTCTGGGGTTTAGTTTGCAGAGAGCTGGCTGCCCTTGTCTCTTTCTCTGGGCTTGCACCAGATGTTTGCAGCAAAATGTTTGCAGTGGGCTCAAACCCTGAACAGGGACACTCCGGTGGGAGATTACAGCCCCCCACCTGCCCCCTGGAAGGAGCCAGGCAAACCTGGAGACTTCAGGTTAGACCTGGAGGTCTCACAACCATAATTTTCAAGCCTAATTTTGGGTGAGAGGGGAGTAGGAAGGGCATCTAGGAACACCCCTGCTGGAAAATGGGTGCCCCCTGGCACCACTGTGGCAACCTCTGAATTGCAGGCTGGTGCATGGTTAGGCATGGGGACGTGGGTGGCACTGTGGGTTAAACCACAGAGCCTAGGACTTGCTGATCAGAAGGTCGGCGGTTCAAATCCCCACGACGGGGTGAGCTCTCGTTGCTCGGTCCCTGCTCCTGCCAACCTAGCAGTTTGAAAGCACGTCAAAGTGCAAGTAGATAAATAGGTACCGCTCTGGCAGGAAGGTAAACGGCATTTCCGTGTGCTGCTCTGGTTCGCCAGAAGCGGCTTAGTCATACTGGCCACATGACCCGGAAGCTGTACGCCGGCTCCCTCGGCCAATAAAGGGAGATGAGCGCCGCAACCCCAGAGTCGGCCACGACTGGACCTAATGGTCAGGGGTCCCTTTACCTTTACCTTGCATGGGTAGGCAAACTAAGGCCCGGGGGCCGGATGTGGCCCAGTCGCCTTCTAAATCCAGCCTGCGGACGGTCCGGGAATCAGTGTGTTTTTACATGAGTCCCAGCTCCTGTCAACCTAGCAGTTTGAAAGCACGTCAAAGTGCAAGTAGATAAATAGGTACCACTCTGGCGGGAAGGTAAATGGCGTTTCCGTGCGCTGCTCTGGTTCGCCAAAAGCGGCATAGTCATGCTGGCCACATGACCTGGAACCTATACGCCTGCTCCCTCGGCCAATAAAGTGAGATGAGCGCCGCAACCCCAGAGTCGGCCACGACTGGACCTAATGGTCAGGGGTCCCTTTACCTTTACCTTTAATGTGTCCTTTTATTTAAAATGCATCTCTGGGTTATTTGTGGGGCCTGCCTGGTGTTTTTACACCAGTGTGGTTAAGAGCGATAGACTCGTAATCTGGTGAATCAGATTCACGTCCCCGCTCCTCCACATGCAGCTGCTGGGTGACCTTGGGCTAGTCACACTTTTCTGAAGTCTCTCAGCCCCACTCACCTCACAGAGTGTTTGTTGTGGGGGAGGAAGGGAAAGGAGAATGTTAGCCGCTTTGAGACTCCTTTGGGTAGTGATAAAGCAGGATATCAAATCTAAACTCTTCTTCTTCTTTTATTTAAAATGCATCTGTGGGTTATTTGTGGGGCATAGGAATTCGTTCATTATTTTTTTCCAAAATATAGTCCGGCCCCCCACAAAGTCTGAGGGCCAGTGGACCGGCCCCCTGCTGAAAAAGTTTGCTGACCCCTGCGTGTCTATAGAGATTTGGGGTGGACTTCTCTTGGCAATACGTTGCTGTAGCGACGTCATGTGTATCCACACACATCTCTTTTCCTTTGCAACACTTTACCTTCAGGAAATCCCCAGTGTTGAGTTTGTAGCGAAAATGGCAACCACAAGAGGGAGAAAGGAACTCCTAAATTAGACTCTTGGTGACCTTAGAATGAGTATAATTATAGTTCATCTGAAGGCCTATTGTCTGTGAGACGTCGGAAAGTATTGCATCTCAAGCAGCCAAACCCCTCCCTGTGCCAACGTTAGTCACTTTCGTAGGCTTTGGTCTGCCAAGGGTGCTGGTTTTCCTATCACTCCCTCCAACTGTGTCGCATGTTGGTATCGAACCTGCAAACTTGGTGTTATGAACACCACACTCTCTAGCTAACTAATGAGCCATGCATCCAAGCCGTGGGGCAACCACTACCAGTTACTCCCCTGAAGACCTCAGTGATGGGGCAGGTGTACACAGATCAGGCAAGGCCAAGGCATACTGGATCCAAGTTGCTCAGGGCCTTGTCAATTAATGCCAGAACCTTGAACCAGGCCCTGTAGTATCTGGGCACCCTGCGCACCAGAATTACATGCTGGCAATCGTCTCCACCAACAGTCCAGCCGCAGCGTTCAATCTTCCAGCAATTCTGACCAACACATTGTTGACAAGGCATCTCCAAAAGGCAAAAACAGGGTTGAATTACCAGGGGCAGGGGTCAGAAACCAAGCGAGCCCTAAATCGTAACTATAACAGTTGTTGCTGAAGCATCTCTGTGAGAGGAGGCTGCTCTGTACGTGCTCAGAGGAACACTGAGACTTGGTTCTTGAGGATTGAGCCTCAATGGCAAAACCAGGCAGAGGGCCTTCTCGGTAGTGGCACCCGCCCTGTGGAACGGCCTCCCACCAGATGTCAAAGAGAAAAATAAGTACCAAACTTTTAGAAGACATCTGAAGGCAGCCCTGTTTAGGGAAGCTTTTAATGTTTAATAGGTTACTGTATTTTAGTGTTTTGTTGGAAGCCGCCCAGATGGGCAGGGTATAAATAGTATATTATTATTATTATTATTTTATTATTATTATTATTATTATTATTATTATTATTATTATTATTATTATTATTAGGTTAGGAGATTTGTCTCCCTTCACCCCAGTTGACTTCCTTGCGCAACCGTGGGAAGCTGGGCCATTCTTCTGTCTGTGATCTACTATCCCTGACTGGCAGGGGCTGTCCAGGATTTCAGGCAGGGGACATTTCCTGCTTGGAGATGCCATTGAAGATGTACCTGGGAGCTTTTTGCATGCCAAGATGCTCTGCCTCTGAACCAGGGCATCTACTATACCCAGCATGCTGTCCTTGCAGTACATCCCACCCAGCTTGTGTACTTCTAAGTGGCTCATGTCTGGGAGGAAAATGTGGGCGGTCTTGGAGCAGCGACAGCCTTGCAATTACGAGACACGGTAATTCAAGGTTTCCCTTCTCCCTTTGGCTTCCAAAAGGGATTATTTTCCCATTGCTGCTCAAGAGGCACACTTGGAATTCCTTTCTTCTGTGCTGCCTCTCGTTCAGCTGTGGGCTTTTTTCTTTCTTTCTGTGTGTGTTGACATCTTGGGAAGGCTTCACCCTGCTTTGCAGAATGTAATTAAGTTCTAAAAGGAAAAAAAAACCTGGTCAGGCTGTGTTTAGAACAGGCATAGACAACCTCGGCCCTCCAGATGTTTTGGGACTACAATTCCCATCATCCCTGACCACTGGGTCCTGAGCCTGTAGCGCTATTCACCTGAATAAAGATATTCTCCTTACTTTCAAGTGAGAGTTACTGTTGTTGTCTTTTGAGTCAGGAGCCTCATACAAAATCTGCTCTTCACTGGGCATTCGTTCTGATTTGTTTCTGGGGCAGTTACACGACAGTGAGCAATTTGGCCTGAATTCATCCTGATTTAAATGTGCAGTGTTTCGATCCGCCCTCGCTATCCTGATCCACTTCTTCTAGCCAGCTTCAAAACTCAGGTTTTTTACTCCTCCCCCGTCTGCGTTCAAGCTGTCAAATAGTTTCTTCTGAGCCAACATGTCATAGCTAGTAACCAGCAGGTCTTAAGGCTTGTTTTCAGATGTTTATCTTCACTTATTTCCTCCCTTTCATCATGGAACCCTCAGGTGACAGACTTCTACTTTATTTTATATTTATTGCATTTGTATCCCACGCATGGCCTCTCCCCCTCCTCATTTAATGCCCTACAACAACCCTGTGAGGTAGGTTAGGCTGAGTGGTGGTGACTGACACAGAGTCACCTGGTGAGCCTCATGACTAAGTGGGGATTTGAACCCTGGTCTCCTAAGTCTTAGTCCATGGGTAGGCAAACTAAGGCCCGGGGGCCGGATCTGGCCCAATCACCTTCTAAATCCGGCCCGCGGATGGTCCAGGAATCAGCGTGTTTTTACATGAGTAGAATGTGTCCTTTTATTTAAAATGCATCTCTGGGTTATTTGTGGGGCCTGCCTGGTGTTTTTACATGAGTAGAATGTGTGCTTTTATTTAAAATGCATCTCTGGGTTATTTGTGGGGCATAGGAATTCGTTCACCCCCCCCCAAAAAAATATAGTCCGGCCCCCCACAAGGTCTGAGGGACAGTAGACCGGCCCCCTGCTGAAAAAAGTTTGCTGACCCCTGTCCTAGTTTGACACACTTAACCACTGCACCACACTGCCTCTCATGTGCCCAGATGGTTCCCCAATCCAGGCCAAGACCTGCTTAGCTTCAGCAATTTGGTAGACTTGTTTGTCTTCAGACAGCGGGACTTTAGCAATATAGTCTAGCAGCTTGCAAATCATTTGAGAAAGTGTCTCTCTCAGTCTCTCTGCCCTTGAAATGAAACCTCCTCACTTGAAGGCCGTGACTTCCATACACTCAGGATTCTCCCACCCCATTGCAGTCAGCAAATACCTTGCATTCAACGAGCCTGTCCTACTAGCAGAGGGATCAAACTTGTCAGTGGCTTTTAAATCAAACGAAGGGCCCCTCCCCATCCCTATACGCATTTATTTGAGCAGCATTTGCAGAAATGATGGAGATGAATAAATCTGCTTACTGGTCAGACGGTGTTCATCTGTTTGTTTTTCTGTGTTTGCTGCTACGCTTTCATTCCTGGGTCTGCACCCTGTGGCTAAATGGCATCTGCAGCCGGGTTCTAGTGGGGCCATGGAATTAGTGGCCTAAAGCCATCATTATTGGTTTAGCTGTCTGCTTGAGAGTGCCTGCAGGGCAGGGAAGCTGCCACTCCGGACAGGTCTGTTGTGCTGCTTGTGTGGAAGATAAATGCAGCTTGAGAGACTAGCCTCCCCTCCTGGAATATTTGCATCCCAAATGGACATTAGAGAAACTTGCAACTAAGAACGTGCATCTGAGCTTGCCTATTTCTTCCTCCTTCCCAATCAGTTTTCCTTTCCTGCCATACCTTTTTAGGTTGTTATCATGAGGGGAGCAACTGCCACCCTGGGATCCACACACACACACACACACACACACACACACACGTACCTTGTCTCCCAAACGCCTTGGGAGTTGAAGGTCTCTGGTTACGAACTTAATTCATTCCGGAGGTCTGTTCTTAACCTGAGGTACCACTTTAGCTAATGGGGCCTCCCGCTGCCACTGCGCTGCCGGCGTACAATTTCTGTTCTCATCCTGAGGTAAAGTTCTTAACCCAAGGTACTATTTCTGGGTTAGCGGAGTCTGTAACCCAAGGTGTTTGTAATCCAAGGTACTGCAATATATATATATTGCTGAGCAGTGGGACAATTAAAAACCCCCATCAATAATAGACATGGGGTTTTGAAATGTACTTGGATAGATTTGTTTGTTTGTTTTTTAAACTAAATCAATTTGATGGTTGTGCTGGAAGATGGAGTAGCAAAAAACTCAGCTTTCTTATGTTTCTCATAAAGCTGCTTTTCACATTCAGGCTACATACACATTACAACTTGAAAGGACAGTGGAAGCACATTCCCCCCCCCAAAGAATTACGAGCACTGTAGACCCCTCCCAGAGTCACAGTTTGCAGTAACCCATAATCTTCTGTTCCCAGAGTTCTGTGAGGGTTTGTGTGTTTTGAATGTGCTTTGAATGTAGAGTGTGTGCATAGCCTAATAGTTAGGCTGCAGCCTAATTTAGAGAGGCCAGGACAGATAGTGTAGCCCTGTCCACCAACAGATGGGCCAGTGGGGAACCCACTGCCCCCCGGAATCTGATGCCTGAGGTCAAATCCACGCCATACATTCAAAGTGCTTGTACCACTTTAATAGTCACGACTTCCCCCAGAGAATCCTGGGGACTGGAGTTTGTTAAGGGCGCTGACCTCACAACACTGCAGTTCCCAATCCCTTTAACAAACTCAAGTTCTCATTATTCTGCATGACTTTTGCAGTTAGGAAAGTAGTGGAGAAATACACTGAAAAATGTAGAATGAACGATTAATGGGGAGACGTATAACCTGCCCACAAGCAATCAAAATGAACGTTTCATAAAGACACCAGCTGTGCACACATGACTTTTTACCCCACCGCATTCCCTCCACCGATGTTTGAAGCCAAGCGGACATGATGTTAGCCACAATCCAAATTCATCCTGTAGTTTCTGCAGAAATTTCCCTCTGTGATGTGTTTTCCTTCGATCCAGCTTCCATCTGATTAAAAACAGAAGTTGCGGTTAAGCTGAGGTGTGGACAATTGAGGCAACAGTTGCACATGCCCAGATGGGATTTGGAGACAGGAATTGCAGATGGGGGAACAAGTCAGTAATGCTCACCAGGTGAAGAAATCCCCACCCTGTCTTGTACAGCAATGTGAAAATGCATCTTGAAATGCATCTGGGGTGGTGTGAGAAACAACTTTACTGCATTTCAAGCTGCTGAGGTGTACCTAGTGCTTGTCTAATATCCTCATAAGCTTTATGTGAACAAATTGGGATGAATGCTCGATTCCTTAGATCTCATAACCTTTTTTTAAAGGCTCAGATAAAACACTTTCATCTCCCAACGTGGTTCAGGTATCATTGTCTCATGATCTTTTTGGGTGGTGCCAATATATTGTAAAGTCGAAAATCAACGGAGAGGAAAACGACACACTTGGTTAGATGTGATTATCTTGACCAATCTGTTAGAATATTATGTTAATGTGAGCAAATGCAAAAGTGAAATTAGATACCATAAACTGCAAAGTTCTGTTTCCCTCTCGTTCTCTGGTAACAGTGGCCAGGGCTAATATTCTGCCAGAGCTGGTTTGTTTTTGTTTGTTTTTTTGCAATTTGAAAACCAACCAAATTAGCGTCAAAATCAGTGAAGCATCTCAGAATTGCTTTGGAGTTGTGTCAAGCTTCTTCTGACCCCAAGTTAACTTTGATTCTATCTTAATCTTTTTTTCCTTTTCTGTATGTTTATGTCTTTAAAAAAAAACTTTGTAAAATGTTTTGTTTGGTTCCTCTTCCCCCCATATGATTTTTCAGGTTGGCGGAACAAAAACTGGCGTCGTGCGATATGTGGGGGAGACGGATTTTGCCAAAGGGGAGTGGTGTGGAGTGGAGCTGGACGAACCTTTGGGGAAGAACGATGGAGCTGTTGCCGGAACAAGGTAGGAGGGCGCCACCGCCTGTGTCCGTGTGTGCAGTGTCCGTGTGTGCAGGGTTGTTCTTTTGCCCCGGAGCTTTTCTTGTGAAAACCTGCTCCTTAGCGCCCAATCAGAGTCAGGGTCAATCCAGGTTTCCCGGTGATCGCCGTCCGCTCTGGGTTTTCGCAGGGAAAGCTGCAGAGCAAAAAAGTACTGTATTTTTCCGTGTATAAGACTATATTTCCCCCCAAATTTTTAAAGTTTAAAATTGGGGGTCGTCTTATATACTGAATGTTGCAATTGTTTATTTATTCATTTTGCGCTCAAAAAATAGGCGTCGTCTTATACATGGGGGTGTCTTATACATTGAAAAATACGGTTTGTGCTTGGACACAGAGCTTTTAAGCGCAAATTGTTCCTGGAAAAAGCAGAAGAAAGGTAAGTGAGGATAAGCCCGGAATGTTTCTGCAAGCTAAAAGATACACATTTTAGAAATCCTTCTCACATATAAATTATTATTTGCTGAATTTGTTAGTCACTTAAATCGCCCAGGGCAACCTAAAGTGACTTACAACCAAACGGACAATAAACCCCACATACATATATTACAACCAAGGGGAAAGAGAAGTGAATTAAAAACATCCTGCGCACTTCTGACCTACCCTGATGGTCTAGGTTTCTATGTGCCAAAGGTTTTATGCAGTGGTGTAGCCTGGACCACCTCAGTCGTGAATCAGGTGTATCAAGCCACTCTCAGACCGGACACTTATGGGGAGAGGCCTAGGGCAAACAGAGATGCCTGGAGGTTTCCTGATCTTCTGACACCTCTGCAGATCCGTCTCCCTGGCAACCAGCCGAAGGAGATGCTTTAGCCGAGAGGCATCCAAAGTCGCTTGGAAATGGCAACCATAAACAGCTGCTTGCAAAGGACACCCATTCAGCTCTCAGCTCTGCAATTCCCCACCTCTGCCTCCCACAGGCAGAGAATTTGGGGCAGCTGCCAGCTGCTTTTGTGCAGATTTTGAGGCGGCGCTCTGGAACAGCTGCTCACATCTGGGTGAGATGTTTGGCGTGCCTGCAGAGATCTTCACTTGCCTTTTCAGTGATACATCACTAACAGCTTATTTAGTCAGCTGAGCTGCCTGAGAAAAGGAATAACCCTGCCCTCTTGGCCCAGACGTTGTCATCTGCTCTGCTGCCACGTCTGATATTTTTTTGGTGGTGTGTGTATGTTCATTTTTCTTGGGTGGGCTTGTTTTCCTAGGCAGTTGGGATCTGTATAACCAGGGCTATGTATTATAAGGAGAGTTTTAAGAACTGGCACCTGAGCAAGGTTTCCCCCTCTTCCTCTCCCATTCCCCCTTTTTTGAGGTTGTAGACTTCTCATTTTTCCTAGCCATTGTTGAAAGTCTATTATTATCATCACCATCACCATCAATTTATTAATTGCCTTCTGAAGAACTATCTCAAGGCAACGTGCGCAACAGATAATTGAAAACACAAAACAGCAAACCTTTGAGGCCCTTCTTTGTGTGCCTCTTCCACGAGAGGGTGGCAACACGAGAACAGGCCTTCTCTGTTGTGGCTCCCTGTTTGTAGAATACTCTCCCCAGAGAAGTTCGCCTGGTGCCTTCAAAATTTAGGCACCATGCAAAGCGTTCCTCTTCAGCCAGGCCTTTGGCTGATTGACATCCGATGCCCTTTTAAATGTGTTGAGGGAAGGGGGATTCTTGGTTTGTTTTTCTTCTTATTTTTAATATAGGATGTTTTGCTTTTTATAATGTAATTTTACATTGTGAGCTGCCATGACATCTATGGATGATGGGTGGTATACAAATTTAATAAATGATAATAATAAATGATGATGAAGGTGCCCTGGGATCTACGGATGAGAGGCGGTATACAAATATAATAAATGATAAAATTATTATAATTATTATTATTATTATTAATAATAATAATAATAATAATAATAATAAACAATGAGGGCAATACAAGATAGGTGCTCATGGCAAAGATCCATTTATCCAGCTGGGAAAGTCTATCAGGACAAAAATGACCGACTGTGTTTTGGGATCCCAAGTGGGGGATCTGGAAGCATGGAGCAGGAATGTAACCTCTGCCTTTCTTTTCAACGCCAGGTATTTCCAGTGCCCGCCCAAGTTTGGCCTCTTTGCTCCCATCCACAAGGTCATCCGCATCGGCTTCCCGTCCACCAGCCCGGCCAAAGCCAAGAAGAGCAAGCGAATGGCCATGGGCGTCTCGGCCTTGACCCACAGCCCCAGCAGCTCCTCCATCAGCTCCGTCAGTTCAGTGGCCTCCTCCGTCGGGGGAAGACCCAGTCGGAGCGGGCTGGTAAGGAGTGGCTTCCATTCGGGAATGAGGGCTTGGGCCTCATCCCCGCACCATAACTTTAAGGCACTATGATCCCACTGTAAACAGTCATGGCTTCCTCCTCCAAGGAATGCTGGGAAGTGTAGTTTGTTAACGGTGCTGAGAATTGTTAGGAAACATGCCCCCCCATAGAGCTGCAGTTCCCAGAGTGGCTGAACAATCAACCCCTCTTTTAAGAAAGAGAGATGGATTTATTTACAGGCGGCGGCCATTTTGCGCACATCTAACTGATGTGCGACCGCCGACGCGTAGGTCATTTTAGACCTGGAAGATGGCAGAACAAGGGTGGGGTGGGCTTATGCATGCTCTTCCCATGGAACCCCCATGCAAAATGGTTGCCGCCTTTTTGCATTTCATACATTCATAGAGTTGAAAGGGTCCCCCAAGTGTCATCTAGTCCAACCCCCTGCAATGCAGGGATAAAAGCATCCATGACAGATAGCCATCCAACCTCTGCTTAAAAAGGAGAGCTCACAACCTCCCGAGGGTGTCCATTTATACCCCACCTTTTTCCCCTCAGGAACTCAAGGTGACGTACATGGTTCTTCTCCCTGTCCTCAGTTAATCCCCACAACAGACCTGTGAGGTAGGTAGCTGGCCTGAGGTCACCCAGTGAGCTTCATGGCTGAGTGGGGATTTGAACCCTGGTCTCCCAGGTCCTAGCGCAACACTTTAACCACTACTCCACACTGACTAAATCATAGTCCAGCGTCCTCTGGAGGGCTTGGGGAGGGCTGCTTCAGAGCGGGGGGGGGGGCCTATATACTTTCTTGTGAAGCTTGCCTGTGGCCCACAGTCTTGTCAATGTCAGACAAAGACCTGTTTATTTCCCCCGGAGCAGTTTAACCATCAGTCCCTCTTCCCTCTGGGAATTATAGCTCTGTGAGGGGAACAGGGACCTCCTAACGACTCTCAGCACCGAGCAACAAACTGCAGTTCCGAGGATTCTTTGGGGGGAGCCATGACTGTCAAATGATGCTTCAAATCTGCCCTGTGGATGTGGTCTAAATGCAACAACTTGGTGCTAAATATTACTATTGCAATGCAGACTTGTTCCACTTTCTCTGCTGGCAAATAGGTTTTTTTGCAGGCTCTTGTATTCTCCATGAAGGGAATAGGGGTGTTAAACCACAGAGCCTAGGGCTTGCCAATCAGAAGGTCGGCGGTTCAAATCCCCGTCATGGGGTGAGCTCCCGTTGCTCAGTCCCTGCTCCTGCCAACCTAGCAGTTCGAAAGCACGTCAAAGTGCAAGTGGATAAATAGGTACCACTCCGGCGGGAAGGTAAACAGCGTTTCCGTGCGCTGCTCTGGTTTGCCAGAAGCGGATTAGTCACGCTGGCCATATGACCCAGAAGTTTTACGCCGGCTCCCTTGGCCAATAAAGCGAGATGAGCGCCGCAACCCCAGAGTCGGCCACGACTGGACCTAACGGTCAGGGGTCCCCTTTACCTTTACCTTTAGCCATGAACTAGATTTTGGGGGCAGAGGGAGGGAAGCCATGTTAAAAGAGGAATCGTAGTGCTTTAATCTATGGTGTGAACGGGGCCTGTGTTTGGATGTTGGGTTTGTTGCAAAGCTGACGGACCGAATAATAGACCTGTCGTGTTTCTCATCTGAGCTTTTCCAACCTTCCTCCTCCTCCTCTTGCAGCTGACAGAAACTTCTTCTCGCTACGCCCGAAAGATCTCTGGCACGACAGCCCTGCAGGAGGCCCTGAAGGAGAAGCAGCAACACATCGAGCAGCTGCTGGCGGAGCGAGACCTGGAGCGAGCCGAGGTTGCCAAGGCAACCAGCCGCATCTGCGAGGTGGAGAAGGAGATCAGCATCTTGAAAGCACAACACGAGCAGGTAAGGGACTTGCCTGGGCCACCTCTGAGCTGGCAGAGAGGGATGAGAAAATCAGAAGCAGGGAATGAAGTGCTTTTTGTTGATCTGTGTGGTACTTATACCGAATCAGACCATTGATTTATCTCTTTCTTCCCTACCTTGAGATTCCAGGGATCAAATTTAATAATTAAAACAAATACCTCAAGGACCGTTTCTCCCCATATGAACCTACCCAGACCCTGGGATCATCTTCTGAGGCCCTTCTTCATGTGCCTCCTCCATAAGAGGTCCAGAGGGTGGCAACACAAGAACAGGGCCTTTTCTGCAGTGGCTCCCCATTTGTGGAATGCTCTCCCCAGGGAGATTCGTCTGCTGCCTTCATTATACACTTTTAGGCGCCAGGCAAAAACGTTCCTCTTCAACCTCTTCAACCTTGTGTCCTGAGTTTGAGTTTCTTCAAAGTCCATGACACCTTTGGTCATGGCTGTTCTCCAATTGGAGCTCTTGCAGGCCAGTGTTTCCCAGTTGTTGTTGTTTATACCACATTTTTCATAGATTTGCCTTGAGACAGTCTTTAAACCTCTTTTGTTGACCACCAGCATTGTGCTTTCCATATTTAAAAATATAACGGTGATATCTGTGTGTGTGTGTGCACATGCAGTCTCTATCTTGCCCGTTTGTGTGTTGCCTGTTTTGGGAGCTTTCTTTTCCTTTTCTTAGTACATCTCTGAAGCAGAAGGGAATTTGCAGAGGGCGCGAACCATGCTGGACAGGTCGCAGAAGGAGAAAGTGGAGTTGCTCAACCAGCTGGAAGAGGAGAAAAGGTATCCAAAATAGAGCAGGGGGGAGTGAGACACACAGCTCCCTTGCTTGCTCACACGCACAGAGAGGGATTTGATGTTGACAGCCCCAGCGATGGCACTTCCGGCTAGCAATGAGGGATGCTGAGAGAAACCTGACAGAAACGGGAGGGTGGAAATGCTGGTTTTCACTTATTTGTCTGGCAAAAGAAACTCAGTCCTGCAAGCATGATTGGCACCTGTCCTTTGGAACCCCAGCCCCCCACTGCATATCAAACTGTTGTTCTTTCGGCTCCTCTATCAACAGGCCTTCTAAAACCCAGGCGGCATCTGTCCTAGATCTGAATTGATTTGATGTATGTGATGCTGTTGTTTTAAACAGTTTTTTTATTCATAGGTTATTCAATGTTATTTTATGCAATTGTTTTTATGTCTCTATCTGCTTTATGTATGTCATTATATTGCCAATCTTGTTGAGATGTCTCGTGGGAAGCCGTTCAGAAATTTGGTAACGATGCTTTACTTAATCAGCGCGAGAGAGATTCAGAGGATTTTTTAAACACACCCCAAAAATACAGCCTTCATGCTAATGGTTTCCCCTCCCTGACTTCTTTTTTTCTGCCTCAGGAAGGTGGAGGATTTGCAGTTCCGTGTTGAGGAAGAATCCATTACGAAGGGAGACTTGGAGGTAATCTGTGGCAGCCCCACACTTTTTAAAATGCATGAGCTGAGTTGCCCGCGACCGTTGGGTGTCTCTCTCCTTCCCTTTGTCAGCCTTTCTGGTCCAGCCTTGTTTTAATAATAAACAGAGTTATATTGATTAGCTGCTGCCTGATGAAGTGCAGGGCTGGGACGTGTGTTTTCCGAACGGCTTTCACAAAGGACCGTTTTTGGACGACGTGCCACCGAGCTGACATTGCTTGCTTGTGCTTTGGGTCAATCAGGGGGCAAGTTTTGTTTAGTTTTGATCTCTTTGGAGCCTTTATTCTCTGGCGAGGGGGACTCAGTGCATTTATTTCACTGGAGGGGAGGGGGAAAAGCACATTGAATGCAGAGCATATCATGAGTGTTTCTAAGTTATGGATTGTGGTGGGTACCCTCTCACTGCCCTGCTCCTCTCCCAATTTTGTTCCAGTTTTGCCTGCTATTTAAACAAGTCTTGCTCTGCATCCTGGTTAGGAGTAAAACTGTATTGTTGCTTTGAGTGGGGGAAGGAGCAGTAGGAGCGATTCTGCGCTGTTAGGGTGATATTAAACTAAGTCACACTCAAAATAGACTGAATTTAAGCAGCTTAAGTACATTGATTTCAGTAGGACTACTCTGAGTTTGACAAACTTATCACCTGCGGAAAGAAAGGCTTAATGTCAACAGCATTAAACATGCTGACATACAATAAGGAGACATTCTATAAGGAGTTTTAATTAAAATCTAACTACTTTTGGGTGGAGGTAATTCGAAATGAGGAAAGCAGGATGCATTTATTTTTTGAATTTAAAATATATTTGTGTATCCTATTTGGAAAACGCTACTTTGGCTTGGTGTTCGTATGCTTTCCACTTCCTAAGTATATTAAAGAAGGGCAAAACTGCTTTGGAACTGTGCAGCATTCCCAAAGCAAAACTCGGATTGAAAGGTAAAGTGAACGTGATTCACACAGGGCACTTTGGTCCATAGAAGGAGGAGCACAAGGCTGAGAATGGCAGGTTCTCCGAAAAGCTGATTACGTCTGTACTTGAAGCTCTGAGGGAGAATTGCTGCAAGGGGACAGAGAGGGCTTGGGTCAAATGGAACCCTGCAATGGCAGGTTTGTCTCTACTACTCTTGGATGGAGACAGTCTTGAGGGGTCTGGGACGAGGCTGGTTTGGGGCGAAACACTCTCATTGCAAGCAATTATTTGCATGTGCAGTGGGACCTGAAGGAGCGTCTCCACCCCCATCGTTTTGCCCAGACACTGAGGTCCAGCTCCGAGGGCCTTCTGGCGGTTCCCTCGCTGCGAGAAGCCAAGTTACAGGGAACCAGGCAGAGGGCCTTCTCGGTAGTGGCACCCGCCCTGTGGAATGCCCTCCCACCAGATGTCAAAGAGAAAAACAACTACCAGACTTTTAGAAGACATCTGAAGGCAGCCCTGTTTAGGGAAGCTTTTAATGTTTAATAGGTTGTTGTATTTTACTGTTCTGTAGGAAGCCGCCCAGAGTGGCTGGGGAAACCCAGCCAGATGGACGGGGTATAAATAAATTATTATTATTATTACTACTACTACTACTACTACTACTACTACTACTACTACTTGGGATTGCCAGCAATTCAGGGTGAACAGAGCTGGTCCTCTGTGCTTGGTACCTTCAGGAAAGAGCACCTGGAGATAAATATACAGAATAGACGGGCGGTTGCCTAGGGCAGCAGTTTGCAGTGATAGGTTGTCTCATCTCGGATCAGGAGATGGGTGTCTTTACATTTACACTGTTAACTTTTGGGGGGTGCCTGCACATATGTGCTGCCACAGTTCAGAGAGTTGACCCGGAAGCTGTCTCTCAATTGCGTGGCAGTTGGCGCCACATGCTGCCTCTTGCTTGAGCAGACTTCCCTGCCCTTTCGGATCTTACGCTCTCTTTATTCTCCTGTTTGTGAACTGCCTTCCTTTGCCCTGTTTGCTGGAGAAGATAACGACGCTACACTTCTCCTCTTGTCCGTTCTCTTTATTTATTCCTCTGTTTTCTACTCTCTTTCTCCCTCTCCCAATTTTTTGTTTTGTTCTATTTTACCCCCTTTTCCTTCTGTGTTCTTTCTTTTATTTTCTCCTCCCGACCAGACCCAGACCCAGCTGGAGCATGCCCGAATACGGGAGCTCGAACAGAACCTCCTGTTTGAGAAGACACAGGCTGAAAAGCTTCTCAAAGGATTGGAGGACTCTAGGGTAATCTGTCCCTAATGCTCCCCACCCCGCAAAACGGTCTCATCCTGCCCTGCTCCACGCAACCCAATGCCTGTGGATCAGATTGCTTGCATCTGTTTTGATACCAACAAATCCTTAACCTCCCCCCCGCAAAAAAAGAACCACTTTTGTTTTCGTTTCTGTTGTTTTGGTCTTCAGCTTTCATTATTTCATTTATTACATTATATTTGCAATTTCCGCTCTTCCTCTTCGCCCCCTTCCCCACCCGCTCTCTCTAACGCCCTGCAAAGGGTTGCATTTTGCAGTTTTGCCTTCTCCGTGTCTGTAAAAGGCAAACCCCCTCCTTTTGGTTTTCTGTCCTTCAGCTTCTCATGCAACATGATAACCACCGGGACTGGAGCAAACCGCCATTTGCCATCCGATTTAACCAATCGATAATCAATCGCTGGCCGAATACAGGGGGCCATTTACCTGGCAGTGTGTGTGTGGGCTGTCACCTGTTCTCATTCCACCTGGGAAGTGAGGAGAAGGGTTTTAAAAACGATTCTCCATATATCCTCACCGACCCAAAAAGAGGGGTGGGATCGAGACTGGGAATGCCATTGCCACCAGCTTCCCAAGCAGCTCTGCCATGGAATCATAGAATTGTAGAGTTGGAAGGGACCCTTGAGGGTCATCTAGTCATAGCTGTCAACTGTCCCTTATTTGGCGGGAAAGTCCCTTATCCCAGCGCCGTGTCCCGCTGCTGTCCCTTATTGATGATGTCCCTTAAATTTCCCGGGTTTCCTCTCCCTCCCTCCCTGCCGGCCAGGGAGGAGGGAGGCTCCAACCGTGTTGCTTGGCTGCGTTGCTCACCCAATAAGGAGTCTAAGAACGACTGGGAGGTGGAGGTTGCGTGCCTTGTGCCGATCTAATCGGCTGCGTTGCCTGGGGACTCGCCTTTGCTCAGCGCTTCCCAGCAGAGAGGTGACAGTGGTTTTCCTTGCTGCATCCCCTTTGCCGGGTTGCTGCGCTGTGGGAACCACCGCTTGAGGCTTCGTTTGGCTGCTGCCTGGGTTTTCTGCCTTTGGCTCGGAGGGGCTCAGAAGTTGAACATACCTGTGTTCGGAAAATCCATTGTTTTGGCTGCTGATCCCTTATTTTCGAGGCTGTTGGTCTCTTATTTTCAAATCTGTAAGTTGACAGCTATGCATCTAGTCTAACCCCCTGCCGTGCTGGAATCTCAACTAATTGTCCATGCTCCTTGATAAATGGCCAACTGTATTCGTCCTTTCATCATCACAGAGCTCTTCAGGGCCCCAGGAATTCTGCATCGAAACCAAATGCCTGTAGTGGTGGGTCCGGAATCTAGGAATGCAGATTAAACTGGGCGCACGTTTGCTTAACTGTTAAAATGGACGTGGTGTTGGGTGCCAGGGTATCACTGGGTGCTTGAAGAAGGCCGTGCATCTCTGGTTCTCTGTCCGCCTGGGTCCAGTTCTGGCCTCCTCTCTGAGGCTTCCTCTCTGCCCCATCCTCTGGCTTGCTGAGCTGTTTGGAACTTGTGTGACTCTCAATTTCTGCGTGGAGGTCTTTCCAAGTTAGCTTCTTTCCTGTGCGCATTTATTTATTTATTTTAAGCACCTGCAGCCACTCTTCTGCTGAAAAGGCCCCTAGAGCAGCTTTCCTCGGACAAGGCAGTCTTTTGCCTGTTACGACACAAAAGGAAAAGGGACGAGGAGGGAAGAGGGGGCGGAATAGGTGACTTCTAAGCGACTCTGCAATTCTGTGTTTGCAGCCATGCGTGGATCTGGTGGGGTTGGTTTGAGATCTGTTCCTTGAGATTTCCTGCCTCTGAAAGTGCCTTCCTTCCATTTCTTTTCACCATGACTCGCAAGCCAAACATGCTGCTGCTTACCGTACCCCGCATTAAGCTAGCCAGCTGCTTCCCAGCCCATCATTCAACATTAACCATGGTCAGCAACGCGCTTCGCATCAGGCACCCTTCCTGACTCCTTCCTTTCTCGAACTCGGCTAATGCCTCCTTCTAACCGACTTGTCATGACTTGGTTTCTTTCTTCCTTTCTTTTTAAAAAGGGTGCTTCACCCTTTTACACCAGGGTAATCCATGTGGCAGTAGAGGGGACAAAGTTAACTGAGCAATGAGCAGAAGCAACGCCGATGTTACCTGGTTCACGTTTCGTTGTTAAGGGGTTCCTTTGGCCCCAGGAAGCAAGGGACCAAAGTTGGGGTGGGGCAGAGTGCTGATGTTTTCATTGATGGCTGTGCAATGGGTCACCGCTGTTCCCATTTGACAGGTGGGAAAGACTGAGGTTGATTGTTGGGGCAAGGTGTGTGTGCGAAAGAGAGAGCGTGTGTGAGCTTTCAGGAGCCTGTTGCACCCTGCCTTACAACACACTCGGTGCTGGCTTGCACACGGAGCAGAATGGGTGGGAAAACAGTGAGCACTTCATACTGCAGGTGTGGAAGGAATCTTTTTAAAAAGTCCTCTGTGTTTTGTCTGTCTGTAAGGCTGCCATTGTGCAGACACTTCTTGGAATAATTTTGTATACCACTTTATATGAATAACTGCAATGTTTTATATTACAGTGGAACCTTGGTTTTTGAACGTTTAGGAAATCAAACATTTTGTCTTTTGAATGCCAACAACCCAGAAGTGAATGCTTCTGTTTTTGAACACACCTCGGAAGTCGAATGGCTTTCAAGGCGTGTTTCTCCATGTTTTCAGTGGATTTCGACCGCCCATTACGCCTCAGTTGTCGAACGTTTCAGAAGTCAAACGGACTTCAGGAACAGATTACGTTTGACAACCAAGGTTCCACTGTATTGTTGTAATCTCCTTAGAGCAGTGCTGTCCAAACGTTTTTCAAAGAGGGCTAGTTTTGATGAAGTGAAGGTCCAAAGTTGTTGAGCTTTTTTTAGGATTGAAGTTGTTGAGGGTTTTTGCTTTTTTTGGGATTTTACCTCAGGAAATAAACTGCCACAGGGCTGGATTAAACAGACTGGCGGGCCGTATTAAGCCGCTGAAACAGACTTTGAACATGCCTAGCTTAGAGGGTTGCTGTTGCTTTTTTTTAAAAAAAAACAAACAACAGCCAGCCAGTATATAATTGTTGTTAAATTTAAATTCATTCTAATGGAGAAAATTAAAAATAAGGAAGGGAGGCCCAGCCTAATCCACTCCTAGGGACCCATTGTTATGGGGTGGGTTTGAGGTTTTTTTGGCAATATATGGCTTGCCTCCATATGTACACATGCACACACTGCTAACCACAGTGATGGGGGATTTCACAGCTGGTAATAGGCCATGCCAAGCTCTCCTGTTCCGGGTGCCAGCCAGCCCATTTTCCTTCTTCCAGGCTATTGACAGACATTCCTAAATTTGTGTCTTCGGTGTAATGCCAGTGGCAAGGATCCTTTACCTAGAAATATTTCTGCTATTGTAAAATGACATGGTTCTTTGAGAGAGAGAGAGAGAGAGAGAGAGAGAGAGAGAGAGAGAGAGAGATGTGAATGCTAACCCTGGTGCAAAAAAAGAAGGAAAAAAACCAACTCATACCTCCAAAGGAAGGTTCTGTTTGCATTAGCAATGTACTTAGACATTTGCCTTCCCTCTGCTGAGAGTCTTTTCATACAGCAGCCAGCTCAGTTTTGCCACCAAATTCCCAACTTTTAAAATGAAGTTTGCATTAGCCTCTTTCGCCTGGCGCAACCAGACATCCATTTAAAACAGGGATAGCGGGGAGAGCCTATGTTCCACAGATGTTGCCATACTACAACACTCATCACCCTCCGCACTGACCATGCTGGCTGGGACTGATGCTCGGCAACATCTGGAGGGCCACAGATTCCCCCACATGCGCCTAAAAATATATTGGGCTGTCTATTATTATTATTATTATTATTATTATTATTATTACTATTACTATTACCGTTAAGATACACGGTGTGAAAAGACCCCAAAAGAAATGGGCAAGTATGAAAAGGCAAGGGCTGACTTTGCGTATGTGCGTTTATTTTATCGTCCACTCTTCCAGCTGACTACGGTGGCCGAGAAGTCACGGATCCTCCAGTTGGAGGAGGAGCTGGCCTTAACGCGAGGCGAGGTGGAGGAACTCAGGCAGTGCTTGAAGGACACCCTTCCTCCGGATTCTCCGGACCACAGCCTCGGCTTGCAGACGGAGGCCCTGCGCCTCCGCGACCAGCTGCTTTCCGCTAACAAGGAGCACCTGAAAGAGAGCAGCCAGCTGAAGGAGAAGTACGAAAGGACGCTGAAGAAGCACCAGCAAGAGATCGAGAAGCTGAAGGCCCTGAACGAAAAGTACTCGCAGGAAATCGTGGACCTCAAGCAGAAGGTCCAGCAGGCCACCAACGAGAACATGGGCCTCATGGACAACTGGAAGTCCAAGCTGGACACGCTGGCATCCGACCATCAGAAGTCACTGGAGGACCTCAAGGCCACCTTGAACACAGGCCCCGACAGTCAGCACAAGGAGATAGTGGAGCTGAAGGCTGTGGTGGAGAGCATCAAGTTGGAGCACCAGCTGGAGCTGGAGAACTTGAAGGCCAAGCACGACATCGAGACGGCCGTCCACATCAAGGAGAAGGAAGGCCTGAAGCTGAAGGTGCAGGAAGCCAAGGATGAGGTGGAGGAGAGCGACAAGAACTGGAAGCAGCAGCTGGAGGCCAAGACCAACCAGCACCTGTTGGAGCTGCAGGACCTGAAGGATAAGTGCCGAGACGCGGATCTCCGAGCACACGAGCTGGAGAAACTTCACGGCGACTATGAGGATCAGGCGCAGGCCATCGCTTTCCTGAAAGAGCAGATCGCTCTGGCCGAGAAGAAGATGCTGGACTACGAGACGCTGCAGAAGACGGAAGCCCAGAACAAGCAGGAGATCCAGCGGCTGCAGGAGAAAGTCCTTGTGCTGGAGAACAAGCTGCAGTCCACAGAAGCGCTTCATCCTTCTCAGCATACCAACGTATGTTGACTGGCCTCTCTCTCGGCAGCTGGTTTCCAGCACCTTCCTCCACCCCCTCCACCCCCCCACTTTTTAATTGTCTTTAAAACTCCTGGATGCATTTACAAAGATGTTAGCACACGATTGAGGGTTTGAAGCTGGCAGTAATGTTTTCTCCAAAACCAGGGCCATCCCTAGTGTTAGACAAAGGGAGGCAACAGCCTCAGGTGGCAGACATTTCCAAACGTTCCCCTCTGTTGTAGGACATCCTGCCTACGCATTCTGTCTTTGCAGGTCCAGATTAAAACCTTTAGAGACCCTAAGCACTTAAAAGATTTTGGTGCCCCCGTATATATCCAATTCAAAATATAAACAACAATAAACCATAAAATAGGATTTTATTTTTCGAAATGAAACGAAACCTAATGCAAGATACAAAGCGATGTTTATTGTCGTTTGCTTCCACTTCTAAAAGAATGGTAGGTTTGGAGGAGCAAAGGCAGAATGAGAAAGTAAGGTGGGAAGTCTAATAAAGACAAGGAGTTTGTTCTGGGTCCAGGGGCAGAACGGAAGCCGGTGACAGCGTCTGGGGAGACAAGGAAGCAAACAAACAAATGAAAATGGCATAGCGCAATACAGACCTGCGTAAGGAAGAGCCATAGCTCGGCGGCCGACTGGCAGGCTGTTCTGAAGGTGGCTCTGCCTCTTGGGTCAACAATGGCTGTTTTCAGGTCCTGCCTTTATCAGAGCCCTGATCCACCTTTGGGAAAGAGCCCTAGTTTCATGTCAGAAAGCCCTATGCTCAGTCCCTGGCACTTCCTGTTCAGAAACATGAGGACTAGAGTCTTGCTTTTTATGTAGGTGGTCAGTAATTCAGTGACAGAGCACTTGGTTTCAGGTTTAGTCCCCAAGGGCAGCTCCGGGGAGGAGTCCTGCTTGAAACTTTGGAGAGCTCCTGCCAGCCATTGTAGGCTACCCTGAGCTAGATGGACCAGTGGCCTGACTGTGCAAGGCAGTGCCTGTCCTAGGTGCTTCTGACCACAGTCCCCTGTTCCTTTCCCTAATATGTTCGCAATCCTTCTGACGTCTGGGGAATGTGTACATTGGCCAGTTGTGCGCATTCTCCGTTTGATTTGCATGAGCCAAGGTGCACCCGAAAATTTTACGCTTGCGTGTTTTTACCGTTTGTTACAGATGATTGAAACCAACGACATTTCAGAAGAGAAGATCAAGATGAAGCAGACCATGGAAGGTAACTCACCCTAGAAATCAGACAGGCTGTGTTAAGTTTCAGAGGCCAGCCTAGAAACTGGCTTAATTTCAGGAGGCTATGAATGTCACTCTAATGTTTCTTGCTTCTGATGTTTGAGCCTATGTTTTCAGTTTTGCGAATTGTGCTATTCCCCACCTCCCTGTAAGCAGCGCCGGATTTACGTATAAGCTAAACAAGTTATAGCTTAGGGCCCCACTCTCTTGGGGCCCCCCAAAAAATTCAAAGGAAAAAACCACCTGGATGTACATTTCCAAAATATAAGATAAAAAACAAATTACATAAAACCTACATACAGCAACAGTCTTATGTGTTGTGTAGGCTCCTATGCTGTAAGTAATGGGCCCTGTCTGCTAGCCTGCTCCCTAAAATATCACTGGTTTGCTCATTTCTATATATAGGGCGCCTACTTTCTGCATGGACTGGTTACATGGCAACATGTGCAAATGGCTTTAGATCCCTATTAGGTCCATAGATGACCATATAGCATATATTCAACACAAAAAACATCGACAATTGGTTGTTGACAAAGGACAGCTGGACATATAAAAGGGCCCCATTACCTTTAGTAGCTTAGGGCCTCATTAGTCTAAATCTGGCCCTGCCTGTAAGCTACATTGAGACATATAGTGAAAATTGGGGTGTTAATCCCTTAAACAAATGAATAAATGAAGCCCCTAATAATATAAGCTTGCAAACGTAACAGGTGACCCGACTCCCTCTTATCCTCCTGCAGATCTCCAGGACAAGCTGAGTAAGAAAGATAAAGAGGTGTCATCACTTGTCTCCCAAGCAGACACGCTAAGGACTCAAGTAAGTGGTAAGTTTGCTTAGGCTTGTGTTGGTCAGATTGACAGATAATTTCAGCCGGGGGGGGGGGGCGAGGGCGGACATCCATTTTAGTCCTCACTTTAATGGAGGGGCCAAATCCACATCTGGGCTGTACCACTTTAGAGCTGAGAGGAGGGCTCTCACACAACTGATGTGAATCGCCTGCACATGGAAACCAAGCAGCTCAGGGAGAAAGCAAAACTAGGGCCCTTCTCTGTGTGCGAAACCCAGCAGTCGTTGCTGGAAGGAAAGGCCAGCTTTTAGTATGTGCTAGAGGCCGAAATTGTGAAAAGTTGTATTACTGATGGTTGATGGCTCATAATGCTGGTGTTTTTAGAATAATACAATAAAATTATGTATGATCAGAAAGACGGTGTAAGGCAGAATAGAATGCAACAAACGGTTTTGAATGATCCTTATTCTATAAAAAGTTATAGCCAGATAAAAGGAGTTATGCTCAGAAAGTTGTGAAAAAGGTTATTTCATCACCGTTTCTGTTAGTACTTGATGTGGGAAGCTTTTGCTGCAATTACAGCCCTGCAGCCATGTCCCATGGAGCGAACCAAGGATTATAGTTCATCAGGTGTTATAATGTGAAACCAAGATTGGATTATTGATTCTATCAATGGTGATTTATTCCTTGGATACTTTTGACTAACAAGTTTCTTTAATCGGCTCCACAAATTTTCTATTGGATTCAGGTCAGGGCTATTACACTCTGTCACTGGTCAGTTTTGAGTTAAGGAAATCCACTTCCGGTTACATAAGACAGACATGCTTTCTTTTTCTGGTTATTTGGCTGCAACATTTGATAGAAAAAAGATAATCCAACGTAGGGTTGCCATATTGCAAACAGTGAAAATCTGGACAGAATTTATTTATTTTAGCTTGGGGGGGTGTGCAAAAACTTTGATGTTTTTAAGCTAATATTATTGGAAATCGGCAAAAGCGACACTGCCGACACTGGTTGCCATACGTCTGGATTTTCCCGGACATTTTTCCGATTACTGCCCAGATGCTGCTGCCGACTGCAGTATTCCGGATGTGTCCAGAAAATTCTGGACGTATGGCAACCCTAATCCAACACTGTTTGTTCCATTATATCCTGCATTGAACTATCTTTCTAATGATGTATAATTTTATGGTATTAAAGACTGATGTCATGAGCCATCAAACCTTAGAAATACAAATTTCCTTAAAGCTTCCCACGAGTTTGACCACTAGTATGGTCTCTCACAGTCCCTATGGCTGTAACAGCCTGAACAAAAGAAGCCTTTAAAAAACACACCCAACCCCAAAGAAAGTGTTTCAGATTAGCTCTACCATTGATTTAATACTTCTGCTGATAAAAATGCCAGCCTGTGTACAAACCCAAGTACAGTGGTACCTCAGGTTACATACGCTTCACGTTACTGACTCCGCTAACCCAGAAATAGTGCTTCAGGTTAAGAACTTTGCTTCAGGATGAGAACACAAATCATGCTGCGGCGGCACACTGGCAGCGGGAGGCCCCATTAGCTAAAGTAGTTCTTCAGGTTAAGAACAGTTTCAGGTTAAGTATGGACCTCCGGAACGAATTAAGTACTTAACCCGAGGTACCACTGTACACAGAAAACTAAGAGAATTTAATTCTATCATGTTGCATTAATACCCTGCTTCTCTTCCATTGTGCCAACCCTAGATGATTACAACTCAAAAGACACAGCACAAAAGGAAAAGGGTTGGGAGGGAGGAAGAAGAAAAAAGAAACGCAGGCACGAATTCTGTGCAGTCCACCTTCCTTCCATCATGGAACCCAAGGGGGCATGCATGTGGTTAACCAGAACCAGACCTGCTTAGCTTCAACAAGATGGTGGCCTCAGATGACAGTGTGGAATGAATAGACGGGGACAGAGATGTTACTAGGGACTTGCCCTCTTAGGAAGGTGAAAGGGCCCCCTCCTGTGGTTGGGAGGGCCCTGGACAGGATGTTGAAGGTTGCATTCTGTCCTTATCCATGTCTTTCCAGGGAAAGGCCAGGTTTGGTGCTTATGACATCAGAATGTAAGATAATCTCTCCTGTTCTCACACTGGCCAGCCAGGTGCTCCTCCTCCTGATTGCAAAAGTGCTCCCACTATCTGCAATTTCCAACAACCAGGATTGAGAAGGGCTGCACTTACGAGGAAGTCAGAGTAGGGTCATGGCAGCCACAGAGCAGGGACCGCAAGCTCTTTAAGAACAGGGCTGGGCTGCCAGATTTGCAGAACTACATTTCCCATCATCCCTGACCAACAGGGGCTGCTGCGAGTTGCAGTCCAGCAAATAATCCAGAGGTCCACTGCAGTTCCTGATCCCTGTTTTAGGGAGGAGCTTGCGTTGCCCTGCCTTGATGAGAGAGAGAGAGAGAGAGAATCTGCTTTACCTTGTCTCCCCCCACCCCCCTCAAACGCACACACTTTCCTTTGCTCCGGCAGCCTTGGAAAACAGATGCAGGAGTACCGAGAGGAAGGCAGATTCTCTGTTGAAAGAGAAGAAGAGGCTGGAAGCCGAGCTGGAGACGGTGTCTAGGAAAACGCACGATGCTTCTGGCCAGCTGGTCCTCATCAGCCAGGAGCTGCTGAAGAAAGAAAGGTCAGTCTCCTCCGTCGGCTTAGCAACCCCACCTTCAGCTTCCAACACCTCCTCTTCCAGTTCACCCACTCATCGTTGTCCCACCACCACTCCCTGAGCTCTGACCCTCCTTTTTAAATAATTTTTTATAAATACAATGCAAGTACAATATGGGCATGTCTTTAAGTTAACACCTTACATTAAAAACCTGACGGTACCAAATTATCGAAGGTTATTCACCAAAGGCAGACTAAACGTCTTTCCTTCTGCAGTGTTGGATGGCAGATGGAGAGGAGATCCCTACCAGGACAGACTTTGCTCATGTGCTCAAGACATTGATTCTATAAAACCTATTTTGCTGCACTGTGCGAAATATGAGCAAGCCAGGGCTGAACTGATACTACGCTTGCTGGTACCTCTCCCAGGAAAATCAGAGGCTCACTATGTCAGGTTCCTATTGGAAGACCGGACAAACGCTAGAACATTAGCAGTTGCAAAGTTTTTATCGGTGGTTGCAAGAACCAATGTTTCCTATCTTTAAGTCTGAACAAAATGCTTGTTTAACCTGGAGGTAGGCTGTCTGAATTGTGCATTGCTTTGTAACGATTTGTTGGGTCTCTGGACTGTAATAAAGATTGATTGATTGATTATAATTTTTTATTGGGT
Organism: Podarcis filfolensis; assembly: GCF_964270895.1. Lineage (NCBI taxonomy): Eukaryota > Metazoa > Chordata > Lepidosauria > Squamata > Lacertidae > Podarcis > Podarcis filfolensis. The sequence continues at coordinate 11,405,845 of NC_139618.1, read as the reverse complement.
TTTTAATCATTTTATACACATCAAACATAACCTTTTTGAACATGCAAATACAAGGTTCTTTTGAACCTTCAGACCTCCTTCCCTCCCTCCATGGATTCCATGTTTAAATTTAAGTTTGCCGCATTTTTTACCATTATCTATCTATTAATTAACCGTAATTATCATACATAATTCCATATTACAAGTGTCTTTACATCCCTGCCAAAGATTTCAACTGTTTACAGTGGTCTTTTCAGTAAATTACAAATTTACTCCAATCTTTAGTAAATACTTGATCTTCCTGGTTTCAAATCTTTCCTGTCAGTTTCGCCATCTCCGCATACTCCCATCAGTTTCATCTGCCATTCTTCTTTTGTTGATACTTCTCCTTCCTTCCATCTCTGGGCTAGTAGCATTGTCGCTGCTGCTGTTGTTGCGTACATAAAAAGTCTTTTATTTTATCTTGGTAACCTGTTAGACCTAACAAAAAGGCCCTGAGCCTTCTTCCCTTGCCAGTTCCTCAGCTGGTTCCTCTCAGCAATCCTCTGTGTCTAACTAGTCCTTGACAATCCTTGAATAGCTGCCTGGCAAAGCTCTCCCCCAGCCTTCGGACAGTGAGAGGGCACAGTGTGTGTGCAGAGAGCACTAGCAAAACGTCTGTGGTAAAGCCCCCTTGTTGATGTTCTCCTGGCTCTCTCCCACCAGGAGCCTGAACGAGCTGCGAGCTTTGCTCATGGAAGCCAACCGCCACTCCCCTGGGCCCGAGCGGGACTTGAGTCGCGAGGTGCACAAAGCCGAGTGGAGGATGAAGGAGCAGAAGCTCAAGGACGACATCAAGGGACTCCGGGAAAAGCTGATCGTCCTGGTGAGCTGGTAGAGAGCTGCGCTGGGTGCCCAGAGCATTGGGGGGCTGTGGCGGAGGGCTCAGGGGCGTAGCAAGGGGGGTGCGGTGGGTGCGGACCGCCCCAGGTGTCCCCACTCACCACGGGGCCTGCAGTACGCCCAAGCCATGCATCTCTCCTGGGAGTGACATGGTGGCTTGGGCGCCCACAGGCTCTGCGCTGCCCCAAACTGTCTTCCCGCTACCTCCCCCTCCCCCCTCCCCCGCCACCTTCCCCCCACCTCCAGGCGCAGGGCACGCACACGGCCCCAGGCGCCCAATCGGCTTGCTCCACCACTGGGAGGGTTGAAGGCTGGAGCCACATGACGCTGGGCCGCTGCAACGCTCTCTCTCTGGAGCTGCCTTCACGAGTGGCCTGGAAACTTCTATTGACTAAAAAGGCCACTTGTCCCACTGTACCCCTGAGCTTGGGTCCAGTTCATTGATTCTACGTGTTGCCAGACTCCAGCACCCATCAGCTCCAGCCATTATGGCCGATGGTCAGGAATGATGGGAGTTGTAGTCCACCAGCAACAACTGGAGGGCCTCAGGTTCCCCACACAATTCCAAGTGTCGCCATTGGCATCTCAGGCCTTTGCAGGAGGGCAAACTGCGGCCTGAACTCGTTTTATGAGGCCCCCCCCCCATGGCGGCGTACACACCATACATTTTAAAGCACACACCCCTCCCAGATTCTAGGGGACCACAGTTTACCCCTCGCAAAAGCTACAGTTCCCACAAACTACCATTTTTGGGATTATGTTGGGAAAACCGTGCCTGTTTGAAGTGGTATGATGCTGCTTTAAATGTATTGTGCAGATGGGGCCTAAACTAGGTCCATATTCATTTCAGCAGATCTCCTCTTGAGTAAAACTTAGCTGCAGTGATTAGTTAATTAACTGGTCGGATTAATCTGATGACAATATTTAGATTGCCCTGGATTAATTTGGCACCAGATTTTGTTTTCTGCATTATCACTTGGTCTTATTCCTATAAAATATCCTTTAAAAAAAATAATCAGATGGCAAGGAGAGTGACTTTTGGTCTTTGCTTTGGTCACGTAGAAGATAGAGGAAACCTCCTTCTCTGTTGCTCCAGAGGGGAGGCTTAGGCTCGAGGGGTGGAAATTGCAAGGAGGCAAATGCTGGCTAAACATGAGAGGTGAATTTTCCCAAAGAGCAGGAGCTGTTGGGTGGTGAAACAGCCTGACTTGTTGGGAGTGGTGGCTTCTCCTTCTCTGGAGACATTTAAGCAAGGATGCCAGGGTTTGCAAGATCTGGCATTGATCCAGGGATGAGAATAGATGACTCCCTGGGTTCTCGTCAAGTGTGCGTTTCTAGTTTTACGGTTGTTGTTCTTTTCAAACAGCATCATCTAAACTAAAGAATATTCCCTCCCTACTTAAAAAATGATTGATTGGACGCTACCAATTATTATAATTGATGGATTCTCGTACGATCAATAATTCTTTTCATGAGACTTTTTAAATCGGGGAGGTAGTAACTCCTCCTGCGTCATTAAAACGGCAATTTCTGAGTGCCACCCACCCACCCACCTTGTTATGAGAAACATCATAAACTGTCTCTACTCTGTGCTTTTCATTTTACACTTGACTGCCGAACTCTCTAGTGGTAAAGAGTTGTATAAAATGCTATGGAGCACAGCTACCAACAATCCCCATTTAATTAGTGTTTGAAGGACTCAAAGCACTTATGGTTTGTTTGTTTGTTTGTTTGTTTGTTTGTTTGTTTGTTTGTTTGTTTGTAGTATTAACATGTAATTATCAATAATCTGCACAACAGCCCTGTCTTTCATAGAATCATAGAGTTGGAAGGGACCTTGAGGCATGTCCAAAAGGTCGATCGCAATCTACTGGTCAATTATGGGGGTGTCCGTGGTCGATTGCGACACCCCCTGGTGTGTCACCCAAAAAAAAAAACCAAAAACAAAACCTCAACAACTTTTGCTTCCCAAAAAAAAAGCTCAGCAACTTAGGCTTCCTAAAAAAGCTCAACAACTCCTGTCCATTCTCCAGTGACAATGGGCAGATCACTGCCTGTTTATTTAAAAGACTGAGTAGATCACAGTCTCTAGGATGTTGGACATGCCTGATCTAGTCCAATTCCCTGCAATGCAGGAATATACATTTGTCCCATATGGGGATCGAACCTGCAACCTTGGCATTATCAGCACCACACTCCAGCCAACTGAGCTGCCCATGGTAACTGAGCAATGCCGTATTATTATTACAGTGGTACCCCGGGTTAAGTACTTAATTCGTTCCGGAGGTCCGTTCTTAACCTGAAACTGTTCTTAACCTGAAGCACCACTTTAGCTAATGGGGCTCCCGCTGCTGCTGCGCCGCCGGAGCACGATTTCTGTTCTCATCCTGAAGCAAAGTTCTTAACCTGAAGCACAATTTCTGGGTTAGCGGAGTCTGTAACCTGAAGCGTATGTAACCCGAGGTACCACTGTAATCCCATGTTGCAGAAGTGCCTTGCCTAAGGACCTGTTCCTGAGTGCATGGCAGGAGGCCAGGACTGGCGACTTCTGGTTTCACCATCAGCCCCTTGTCCGCTCTTCAGAAGGTTCCTCCTCTGGATGAATAGGCCCCAAATGTTCCTGTTCGCTTCTTTATTAGAGAGCTGATTTAATATTTGTTTAAATCTCACCTTTTGTATTTTAACACAATAATACTGTTGTTAAAAAACAACAACGTATCTCCTCCAGGATAAAGAGAAAGCAGTAACAGACCAGCGACGATACTCCCTCATAGACCCGTCGTCCGAGTCCGAAGTCCTCCGGTTGCAGCATCGGCTGGTCAGCACGGAGGACGTCCTGAGGAACGCGCTGGAGCAGGGCCAGCAGATGGAGAAGCTCGTGGAAGCCATGAGAAGCTGCTCTGAGAAAGCACAGGTGGGTGTTCCCCGCCACATGGACTCTCTGTTCCCCCCACCAGGCAGATTCCCTCTTTTTTCTTTTTTAAATTTTATTTATGCTTTTCAGGTTTATACATTTCACTAATTTTGTAATCATTTTTAACATTTCAAAACTTGACTTCCTTCCCCCTCTTTCTGCGGTTCCTTAAATTTATTTTTAATACCTTCTGCATATCCAAACTTAATTTGCTCGACTTTAAATATATACTTTTACAAAACTGCAGGTTATTACAATAATCCTGCCAATGTTCTTATCTGTTTACAATTTATCTGCAAATACTCAATAAACTATTTCCATTCTTTTATAAAAAGTTTCTTATCTTGATTTATTATTCTTCCGGTAAGTTTCGCCATTTCTGCATATTCCATAAGTTTTTGTATCCATGCTTCCTTTGCTGGGACTTCTGCTTATTGCCATTTCGGGGGCGAGTAACATTCTTGCCGCTGTAGCATACATGAATAAGTTTCTATACAGTTTAGGTGGTTCTGTCCCTATAATTCGCAAAAGAAAAGCTTCTGTGTTGTCTTATACAAACGTACTTTTAAACATTCTTTTCAATTCATTATATATCATTTCCCAGGCAGATTCTCTTGTCACCTTGTCACCTGGGTGTCCGACTCTAGGGTTGTGCGCCCATCTCACTTAAGAGGCTGGGGGCCAGCGCTGTCCGGAGACACTTCCGGGTCACGTGGCCAGCGTGACGAAGCTGCTCTGGTGAGCCAGCACCAGCGCAGCACACGGAAACGCCGTTTACCTTCCCGCTATAAAGCGGTACCTATTTATCTACTTGCACTTAGGAGTGCTTTCGAACTGCTAGGTGGGCAGGAGCTGGGACCGAAAGACGGGAGCTCACCCCACCGCGGGGATTTGAACCGCCGACCATGCGATCGGCAAGCTCTAGGCGCTGAGGTTTTACCCACAGCGCCACCCGCGTCCCTTAGCCACAAGTTATTTCAGTTGTGCCTCTTTCTGTAAAGGGGAAGATTGCCATGTCTTTAGCTTATGCCATTATTTTTCATAAAATAAGCTTTAATGCTTTTCTCTTTAATCATCTCACATCTGGATTTTTGCAGCACATAAAATCACTCACTTTCATTGTTCTTTGGCTATTTTTGATGTACCTTCTGATTGCTGTGCGTCCAACTTACCTAATACACCACCTCTTTCCATCACTTTTTCCACCCCACCCTCTTTCATTTTAGACTATTGGGAATTCCGGATCTGCTAATGGAATCCACCAACAGGAAAAATCTAACAAACAAGAGGTGGGTGATTTGAATCATCTCCCCTGCACGGCTTCCTCGGTTTGCTCTGCTTTTTAAAAAAATACTTGCTGCAATTTACTCACACAATGAGCATAATAGCACTAGTTTAGGGGCAGGGGAAGTTAGAAGAAGAGTTAAGAGGGTCTGTGCGGCCTGTTGGCTCGCGGGTCAGGCCTAGGGCCTGAGAAACCGGCCTTCAAATTCCCCGCTTGGCCATGATGCTCACTGGGTGACTGGGTCACTGTCCGTTACCCTAACCAACCTCACAGGGTTCCTGCGAGGATGAAATGGGGTGTGGAAAGAACTGTTTTCACCACTTTTGAGATGCCTGGAGGAAAAAGTGGGGTAGACGTTATGTTGTAAATGGGGAGCTGGATCCGTGGGAAGGAACTGCCCGTCTGCCATCTCACCTGCTGTGACTCGGACATCTTCCCTTGTCAGCACAGAGCTGAGCTCTTCTGGGAATAAACCAGGCAACGGGTGGCTCTATTGACCTTGTCTCCATGTCCAAGGAAGCAGAGGCAATGGTGCAAAACAGAGCTTGTGTGTTCAACTTCTGTGGAGTACTGCCCACTTCCTTGCACAGTCCCAAACCTCAAGACATCAAGGGGATTTTTTGTTTTTCTGAATGAAGAAGAGTTTGGATTTGATATCCCGCTTTATCACTACCCGAAGTAATGGAAGGAGACTGATCTAGCTCTTTGGCTAAAACACCTAGGCTAAGCCAAGTGCTTGGAGGCAACTTTCTATGTGTGTGAGGAGGTGGGATTCAGTGATTAATCTGCACGTGCTCAGAGATAGTGTTGTTCCATTTATCGTATTACAGTTTGACCTTTCGGAAATGGTCAAACTGAAACACAGATGCCACACAGCATCTAGCACAGCACGTTAGTTATAGTGGCTACAATGGGCAGAAAACAAATTAAGTGGTCTTCCTAGACCCTCTGCAATTTTCAAGAGGTCCATGGGGAAGGGTTTGGGAACCGCTGTTCTAACTAATGCCGATCCTGTTTTACATAAACACAATTTTTGTTTTCGGAGGGCAGAGCCCCTCGGATGAGATATCGGCGTCAATTGTAGACATGGCCAGATCCGTTCTCTGGGATGTCGCAACGAGCTCAGAGACGATTGTCGTCGAGCGGCCTGTGAAAACGGCTTCCCGTAAAATGAAATCAATAACAAACAGACTGCCTTCCTTTCTTTCAGGAGAAGCACTGATGAAGGAACGGAGGTGGAGAGGACTCTATGATGCCAGGATTTGCTCCTGAGAAGAGGCCGGGCAAGAGACGTCGCCCTCCGCCCCCTCCAAGCCCCTCTCCCAGCTTAAAACACCACCTAAGATTATTTTCAGTATTTCCGCTCTATGGACAGGTCTGCGTTCATAGCGCGTTCTCGTAGGCACATCGGTTCATAATTTCCAAGCTGGGCCTGGTTTCCGAAGAGAGCGGTGCAGCAGCTGTGTGTCCGCGGCTGGATTCCTCTGCCGCCGGTTGCAGCGTCCAGTGACTGTTTTTATTGGCCTTGGTCACCTTGTGCCAGTATATATTTTTTTGGGTGGGGGTGTTAACACCCTGCTGCAATGGCTGGCAGAAACTTCTCGTTCCAGCGGCCTGGTGGGAGATGCCCGCAACCTCCTTAGCGACTTCCCGATACACTCGAATGCCCTTGGTGTTCTGCTCCCCCTCGGCCCCCGCCCCCAAGACGGAGGCTCCTCCCTTTTCTGTCCAAACGCTTGGCAGGTCAGCAAAACAGCGGCAACTCTCCATCCCAGGATGTTGGCCGTCGAAGGCGGAAGGGCGAGATACCTCCATGGCCTGCAGAATAGAGACTCTCTCTCTCTCAAGCTCCAGAATGTGGAGACCCTGCTCTTAATAATGTGGGATATAGATGTGCAGGTGGACCTTTCTCGTAACTTATTTTTACTTTGGTAACTGTGGAGTCATTTGGTAATTTAGAATTTATGGAAGTGGCGAGGGGTGCGCAGATCTTTGCTTGCCCCACACCCCACACCCCCGGTGTAGTTCGGGCATCTTGCCTGCTTGGAGATCTCTCTACATGAGTTGCCGGTGGGTGGGATTGCTATGGTGGTGAACTCTGCAAAGCCCTGAAGATGGTTTGGTCTCCCTGTTTATTTCTCTGTCGCTTCACCCAGTTTGCTTTTGAAGTTCTGAGGTGGTTTTCCCAGTAGTCAGAAGGAGGGTTTGCATTGCTCCCCCCACAACACAGGCCCAGTTTATACACTTGGTGGAATCAAGAAATAAAACACTCTCTTATTGTCTTGAGCTGTACTGCTTTTTGGCAGCTTGGTGTGTCTGCCTAAAACCAACAAAAATTGCATCTCCTCGCATGTAGAAAGCTAGCAGTGACAGGGGTTCAACCTAATCTTCTCCCTGCCATACTCTCCACCACCCAGCCCTTCTCCATAGAGCAGCATTTCAAATGCCCACCCTGTAGATTTTAGAAGAGGCTTGGGAAGCCTGTGGCTCCCCGGATACTGTTGGACTACAACTCCCATCATCCTGGACCACTGACCATGCTGGCTAGGGCTGATGGGAGTTGGAGTCCGGCAGTACAGGCAGCACCCAAGCTCCCCCAGGCCTGCTGTAGAAGCACAGTCCAGGTCAAGTATTACCGCTGGATTCTCCGTGTGTATAAACTGGGCCACAGAGATTAATCTGCAAGTTGGAAAGTGTGTGTGTGTGATTTTTCTAACACATGAATGCTGGGGTGAGTGTGGCGGTGTCTTGTTTTTCCTCCCCAAAGGCTTGCGATTTTGTGGCAGCGTTCGCGGGATCAAATCTTGCCACAATAAGCTGAGATCTGCACCAGTTTCGTGCTCCTCCCTTTGAGCAGGGAAACCAAACCAGGAAGCCACAGTTGGCCATAGTTTCCCGTTACGTCCAAACCAGGAAACCATGGTCAATGGCTTCCAGACATGCCAGAACATGAAATCCTGTTTTAGAGTTGGTTTCCAGATCCTGAGCTGTTTGGAAGCCATGAAACACAGTTTCCCGGCTAGGATGCAATGGAAAGTTGTAGTCGATGCGGTGGCCTCATGCAAAAGGAATACATGAAGCCCATGCATGTCTCGGCTTATAAACAGAGTCTGGAATATCCGGACATGAAGCATGTGCATTTTGTGTTACGAATTGCTTCTATCTCTCCCCACTCGCAGAGAGATTGACCTCAGTATTAGAAAAAAGCAATATAGGGAATGGTGCCAGAAATAGACAATGTCTGGGCTTAAAGCAAGGGATAGGAAGAGACCTCCAAGACACAGTTGCCCCTGTCCCCTGAATATAACTTGAACTCGAGACCCTGTGAGCTCTAAAAATGGCTTGGGTGAGCATTTCCACCACCACCACCCCTTCCCTACTGGTATTAGGTTCATGTGGCTTTTTCTCAGCCTGACCACCGGAATCTGGCAATCAGAGAGTAGCTGTGAGGCAGCTGTGCCCGTAGTCACTGCCCCCATTCAGAACCTCTGTCCCAAGCCAAGGAATCGAGAAGAGTAGCAAGCCAGGGTGCTGTGGGAGTGGGGCAGGGGGCGGGGGCATGCCATTGGACTCTCCATGCTGGCTGCAGCCGAAAGGAGTCACGACCGGATGAATTTTGGGGTGTTGTGGCGTTGCCCATCCCTGTGCCAGTTCAAGGGAAGATTTTGTCTGCCTGTTCAATAAGTGTGGGTGTTACTTAAAACCCAGCAGGGCTGGCACCTCTAGCACCCGGAATGAAAGGCTCCTATAAATCAGAAACATGATTCTAGATTCAGGTAGGTAGTCGTGTTGGTCTGACACAGTCGAAATAAATAAAAAAATAAATAAAATTGTCCGGTAGCACCTAGAGACCAACTAAGTTTTTTCTGGGTATAAGCTTTTCATGTGGTATCTGAAGAAGTGTGCATGCGCACGAAAGCTTATACTCAGAACAAACTTAGTTGGTCTCTAAGATGCTACTGGACAATTAAAAAAAAGAAGAAGATTTATTTTGACTCAGAAACATGGCAAGCCAACAGTGTCCCTCCTCCCCAACGGATTACAGGCTGAGCTCATATGCCAAAAGCATGCCACCCCAGCTCCTAATCTAGTTTGTTGATGTCAACGCAGTCCCTGCCACAACACCTTGACCCAGGCATAGGCAAACTCAGCACTCCAAATGTTTTGGGACTACAACTCCCATCATCCCCGACCACTGGTCCTGTTAGCTAGGGATCATGGGAGTTGTAGTCCCAAAACATCTGGAGGGCCGAGTTTGCCTATGCTTGGCTTGACCCCTCTTCTCCCCATCGTTGCTGCTTTTTGTCCCAGCTCTTTATTTACCCACCCCCCGTTAAAGCAACTTGACTTTGTTTCTTTCAGGTACGTCACTAACCACTAAAATATTTCTGGATGCTTCTGGGGGGGGGGCAGGTGGGCTCCTTGTTGCAGATTTGTTCCTAATGCAGTCAGTTCACAACGCCTGACGGTTCAGTTCCGTGTCCCTAACAGCTCCTTAGATCTGCGCAGGGAAATACCTTCCCTGATGGGTTCTCCAGGGCTCCTCTCTTGACCTCCAGGAGAAGCAGCGTGGAGCAATGCAAGGCCAGAGTTTCAGAAGTGTGCAGAGCTCTAAATCAGTAGCCCTCTCTGACTCAGGGCTCACGGCAATAGGAAATGTGGAGAAGCCCTAAGCCTGGAATGCAAACAAGGCCTTTTCTACAGACTATCTTCTCAGGCCCTGCCAGGAGTCATGGACTGAAGGCTCTTTCTCAGTCCCCTCTACCTTATTTCACCCCTAGACTCATTGTCTGCCTTGGCCATCCAGTGATGGGGAGCATGAGACTCCAGGTGAAGAAGCAGTTTCTGGGAATCGCTGTGGAGGGACATCTTGGCTGGCAGGGTTGGAGGGCCTGGTCATCCACAGAGGAGAAGAACCTATGGTCCTCCAGAGTTTGGTGGATTGCAGCTCCCATCATCTCTGGCTGTTGGTTATGCTAGCTGGGGATGATGTGGATTTGTTCAGAAGGCCACAGGTTCTCCATCTGTGGACCTAGCAACTTCATGGTTCTTCTGATGGAACTCATCTAGAGGTGCTACACAAAGTGAGCGTACCAGCATCACGTAACGTGGGCCTCTTTTGAGGATCCCAGTAAGGAATGCCTGAGGGAGCACAGCAGAATTTCTTGCCCAGGCAACACTGCTGTTTTCTACGATAAGAGCACGGATAGCCAACCTGTTGCCCTCCAGCTATTGTTGGACTCCATCTCCCATCAGCCCCAGCCAGCATAGCCAATGCTCAGGAATGATGGGAGTTGCAGTCGAACATCTGGAGGGCACTGTGTTGTCTATACTCCCAAATCTACACTGTGCCAATACCTGCAGTATTAGGAAGAAAGGGTGTGAGGAAACATCTTCTGTATTTTTCGTCTGCTGTTTTGAGGTATTCTTGCCAAACGTTTGCGCATCAAGGCATGGTTTGGTAAGAATAGCTGACCAAAACAGTTGACCAAAATGACCAGAACTGCCTTTGCCAGCCTGGTGCCCTCAATATGTTATTGGACTCTGCCAACTCCCATCAGCCCCAGCTAGTTTTGTAGAGTTGTGGTTCAAAACTTCTGGAGGGCACCAAGATGGGGGGGAAATGACTCAAATATAACTTCTGTGAGATCTTGGTTCAGAATAACATGGGAACTTTTGTTATAGGTTCTGTGAGTTGTTGGGGAGCCCCTTATTCTCCTCATGGAGCTACAATTCCCCTCAGAGAGATACACCATTCCCAGAGTTCCTTGGGAAGAGAGGGATCAGTTGCTTAAACCACTTTGAGGGGATTTGTAGCTCTGTGAGGAGACTAAGGAACTCTCAGCACCCACAACAAGCCAGAGTTCCCAAAATTCTTTGCGGGGAAGCCATGACCAATCAAAGTGGTGTCTTAGTGCTGAAATGAATGGTTTGGGTTTGGTCTTCATTGGTCTTCAAGTGGACCTCTGACAAAGCACCCCGTGTTGCTTCTCAGTTTTGTTTTGATGAATTGCTTCTATTCTATTTATGGATGGGCAGAAACAGATGTAAATTCTTCTCTATCATCTCCCCCATTTATGCCATTTCTCTGTGCTTTCTGATGGATTTATCCACAGGGCCTTTTGGGGGGAAGCCCCATTCCAAGGACAGCTCACGCTTCCCACCCAAGTTCTGAAGGCCTCATTCCCAGAGTGCCGGCACCTTTCCCCCCCTAGAAACAAAGCGCTGTGCAAATCTGTTCTAGACCAAGGGTAGGGAACCTCTGTGCCCCTTCCCAGATGTTTATGGACCACAACTCCCATTGGCCATGCTGGCTGGGGCTGATGGTTGCTTCAGGTCCAACAACATCTGGAGGGTCAGAGGGTCTGCTTCCCTGGATCATTCCCCCGCCCCAAAGATATTTTCGTACACAGGGCCAGTATCTGCTCACCTGTGGTGGACACACCCTCTTCATCAGGAGCTGAAAGAGGGACCTGAATAAATTCAAAAAGGGATGTAACACTTAATTTATTTTCCCCCGGCCATTTTGCTGCATGAGCAGGGAAAGCCTTAGGGATCTGTGAGTGCAAGAATCAAAATATAAGGCCAGTCACAGAGGGTGAAGGAAGGGACACCCACCCTGTCGAGAATCTAGAGCAGGGTTTCCCAAACTTTGGTCTCCAGCTGTGTTTTTTTAGACTACAACTCCCATCATCCCTAGCTAGCAGGACCAGTGGTCAGGGATGATGGGAATTGTAGTCCAAAAACAGCTGAAGACCCGAGTTTGGGAAACCCTGCTCTAGAAAGCCAAATTATTTTCTCTGTAAGGATCAAGAGGACTGGATAGCTCAGTCGGTTAGCACATGGTGCTGGCAACAACAACGTTGCAGGTTCGATCTTCATATAGGACAGCTGCATTGTGGGGGTTGGACTAGATGATCCTCAGGGTCCCTTCCAACTCTGATTCTATGACTTGTAGGGAGGACTCTGTGAATCCGGCTTTGCCAAGCTTGGTGCTTTCCAGATTGCTTTGAACCACAACTTCCAACCACCTAGAAGGCACGTGGTTGGCGAAAACACTTAGAAAACATTCAGAGCCAAAGCTGTGTGTTGTCTCCTTTCGTTAAGGTGCAACGCTACACCCCGAAAGCCAAATTGCAAAGCCAGGTTGCAAAGAGGTGCCCGTGACTCACCACCCTTCCTGGTCCTCTCCCTTTAGTTGAGGATGCCAACCAAATATATGCATGTTGTCAACTTCACACCAAGACAAAACCCGAGGTACCAACACAAGTCCTAATGGAAAGCTTTCCAGCAAGTCAGCACTTAAATCTGTTACGGATCTCTTAATAAATCCACTAAACGAACAAAGCCAACTTGTCGGCCTTCTGAGCAGGGCCAGAATTAAGCCGATACTAGATGTACAAATAAATTAAAATATGGATAACCTTTTACCCTTGTGGTATGTATTCCAATTTTGTAGTTTTAGTCACTTTTTTGGCTATCGAATTTTGTTAGAGAAAGAAAAATCAGTTTGACAGCTAATGTCCTATTTTGTTATCGGCTTAATTTTTTCCTTTTCCTTTTTTTTTTCTCTCTGTACAAAAGCTTTACAGATGGGAGTCTATTAAGTGTAACTACTTCTACAGATTATGTATTCATGTATCGCAGGCCCTGCGACAGGCCTGCTAAAGTGTGATGAGCTCATACTAAACCAATAAAATTTGTTGCGGAAGAGAAGCCCCTCTGTTTTCCCTGTGGTCCCTTCTCTAAGATGACACAAAACAGGAAGGAGTTGCACAGATGGACATTAGAAAATGAGCTGAATTCTTGAAATGTATTAGACTTTTAAAAACAATTATAAAGAGAAAGTAGGTTAAAATTCAAAGCACTTCCTTCTTCCTGACCCAATTCTATACCTTTCCAAACTTCCACAGGGTGCCTATCTTTTTCTCTGACCCAGGAGAAGTTTTTCCCACTGCCTTGACCTATATTTCCTTGAAGAAGCTCTGGGACAGCTCAGTTGGCAGAGCACGAGACTCTTAATCCCAGGGTTGTAAGTTCAAGCCTGGCATTGGGTAAAAAAAATAATTCCTGCATTGCAGGGGGTTGGACTAGATGACCGTGATGGTCCCTTCCAGCTCTATGCTCCTTTCCAAACTCCTGTTTTACTCCCTAATATGGCATGGTAGAGGGACGCGGGTGGCGCTGTGGGTTAAACCACTGAGCCTAGGGCTTGCCGATCAGAAGGTCGGCGGTTCGAATCCCCGCGGTGGGGTGAGCTCCCATTGCTCGGTCCCTTCTCCTGCCAACCTAGCAGTTCGAAAGCACGTCAAAGTGCAAGTAGATAAATAGGTACCGCTCTGGTGGGAAGGTAAACGGCGTTTCCATGCGCTGCTCTGGTTCGCCAGAAGCGGCTTAGTCATTCTGGCCACATGACCCAGAAGCTGTCTGTGGACAAACGCCAGCTCCCTTGGCCAATAAAGCGAGATGAGCGCCGCAACCCCAGAGTCGGTCACGACTGGACCTAATGGTCAGGGGTCCCTTTACCTTTTATGGCATGGTAGAAGAAATGGCCGTTCTGCTAAAGTCCCAAGACCTCCATACAGTCAGTATTTTGCAGGAGAGATCCAAACACACATTGGAACTTTAAGTCTGTGCAACTGAAGTGGATCAAAGCAGTTGTTCTTTTTAAGTTGTTTAATTTTTTTGCGGTTTGGAAAGCGATAGGGGGAAATGTATTGAAAAGTGTGGGGTGAACGAATGATGAATGGAAAGACCATTTAGCCGCTGAACAATCTCATCAGGATAATCCAGGACAAATGTTCCTGGTCACATACCTGCCCTGCAAACAATCAGACTGAAGGTTTGATAAAGACCAGGCACCGTCTAATTGCTGCATTGTGCATGCAAATCAGGACAAATGCTGAGTAAACAGCCCACCTGCAGGAGCGCTGCTTCTTTAATCTCTGATCAGAAATAATTGAGGAAACCAACGGCATAGCAACAAAGCTCAGCCCAGCAAGTTGTTTTCACGGGTTGGCTCTATCAACGAATCTGTCAGCTGCAGCTCTCTCGGTTTCTCATTTTACCTGTCTTAAATTCAGACCTCCACATCCTCATCAATTTGCAAATATATATATATATATATATCTCCTCATGAAAATTCATCGGAATTTTAGCACCAATTACTTGTAACAAACACACTTTTGGTATTCAGTTTTGACTGATATACATATTTTGCAAACAATTTCCCCCAGATATAATGCATCTTTGGATGCTGTCTTCAGTGTGGATTGTTATGCACACTTCACTTAATGGAATGCATTTTCCAACATTGGCTGGAGAGCTGCAGAACCAGATTTGGAGAAGGGCAGATTTTTGAAGGATCGCTGCATTTTGGTCCGCATATCAGTTTGAGAAGCGTGAAGTAGGTGCAGTTAAAATGAAAACAAAACCTAACGTCTCCTCCATACCTACACCTTGTCTCACCTTTTAACCACTGCATGGTTACTGTGTTTTGGACCCTGCCCATGCTTCAACGAGATCTAGGTGGTGTGTTAGACCAGGGGTCAGCAAACTTTTTCAGCAGGGGGCCAGTCCACTGTCCCTCAGACCTTGTGGGGGGCCAGACTATATATTTTTTTGGGGGGGTGAACGAATTCCTATGCCCAACAAATAACCCAGAGATGCATTTTAAATAAAAGGACACATTCTACTCATGTAAAAACACACTGATTCCTGGACCGTCCGCAGGCTGGGTGTAGAAGGCAATTGGGCTGCATCCGGCCCCCAGGCCTTAGTTTGCCTACTCATGCGTTAGACCCTCGGCTATCTTGGGAGGCGAAATGGGTTCGGAGAAAGTGACTTGCCCAAAGTCACCTGGTGCGCAACACACCTGAGCAAAAAGCTGGAGCACCCACCACCCTGCCCATTCAAATATGGCCACTCCATGCTATCTAGGCATCAGCCCTGGAAGTTGCTAGGAGGTGGGATTAGCGGGGGGTGGGGGGGCAGTGTTCAAGCAGCTGTCTTGGACTGGCTGGGCGCCAAGGAACGGTGGGAGGAACCATCTGGGGAACCCCCAATGTAAGGTTACCAGACGTCCATGTTTCCACAAATCAGTCCCCATACAAAATCCATTGAAGTTGAAAAGTGTCCCCGGATTCACCGAAAAAATCTGGTAACCTTATTTGGGGCAAAAAGGCTCAGAACCCCAGGATTGGTGGTGGGATCATGAGCGGTCAGAGAGAGAAGAGGGTGCAGTGGCATAACACGGGGGTCCCAAGGGGACTGTTGCCCAGGGCGCACAATCTGGGGAGGGTGAACCAGCCCCCCCACCCAGAAACCCCTATCGCACCTGCCCTGCCTGGCTCCAGCAGTGAGGGCTGGGTGAGTGCGGAGGGTGAAGAGCTGGTACACGCCCCGGACCCTGGCAAATGGTGCTATGCCACTGAAAGGTGGTGTTGGAAGCTGAAGAGGCAACAGGGGTTTGTGAGCAGGAAGAGGCTATGGCAGAGAGCAGTCCAGACTCGGAGGCAGGAGAGGAGCGGGGCCAGAAGACAGAGATGAGGCAGGCTGCTGAAGAAGCCAGGGAGTCTCCCCCTCCTGCTGCAACTGGCTCCCCTCTCTTTTGGTCTCCCAGGACATTCAGAGAAATGAAGAGGGGCCCCTACAGCACCAGAAGAGGCTGACACACCAGCTGTAGCACCTCATGCACAGTGAATCTGGTTGTTTTCAGCCAATAACCTCCAAGCTGGGCTCCTGCAATGTGTTGCGTGAGGGGCTGCCGTTGAAGACTACCTGAGATAAGAGTATTCTTATCTCTCTGTTCTCTTTCCTTTTATTTTCTTGTTTCATTTTTGTTTTTGCTCCGTTTCCATCTTTTGTATTACTTTTCTATTCAGGGTTAAGGAAGGGTTAACACGCAGGTGGAGGAATCTGTGTGAGAGGAAGGGAAAGGGGAGACCTCCCAGGGTGGGGGGTGGGATGAAAGCTGGGAGGGTTCACCTTTCTACGTGTTGCTCAAGGTAAGATTTATCTGTGAAAGAGGACTTTTTATCTCTCCCCCCCCATTTCCTTTCCTTTTGTTTTTGTTTAGATTTTTTTTAAAATTGCAATGTATTAATAAAATCTTATAAACTGGAAGAAAGAGACCATCAGCCTCTAAAACAATTCGATTTCTGTGCGGAACCAGTTGCAGCACAAAGCACATTTCCTAAAAGCAGAGGAGATGGGGAACCTGTGGCATGGACCTGTCTCCAAGCCCCCACTCTCCTTGAATACCTCGCAAAGGTCAGAACAATCCCAAAATCTTGATTCCAGCTCAAAGCCTCCTTCCTATTTTGAAGCTGATCTTGCTTCAATCTACCGCTAGGTGGCGCTGTGGTCCTTATGGCAATGTGTTGAAATCCACACTTTCTGGATTAATGCGCCAATTCCCAGAATCAGCCTATGCCTCTCTTCCTAGCCTATTGATGCCTAGCAATTAACTATCAGCGTGCCAAGGCTCCCTGTCCATTGCCCCATGCCAACCAAGAGTCTTCTTGTTATTTTGCTCCTGTCCACACTTCAAACCCTGTGTGAGTTTTCCCCCAGCCAGACAGAATGCCCTGCTCCTATACCATCGCGGCAGCACATCCCACAACTTGCCCTCTCCCCTCAGCAGTAAGAATGTTTGTGAACATTCGGGGGGGGGGAGTGTTTGGCTTGGGGACGCAGGTTTCTTTATCGGATTACTATAAGACTTCAACATCAACTTCGTTGGACTGGTCATGTTGTGCGGATGCCCGATTATTAAAATGGAAAGCGTAATGCTGGTGGTCAACAAAAGAGGTTTAAAGACTGTCTCAAGGCAAATCTAAAAAAATGTAGTACAGTGGGACCTCAAGTTACATACGCTTCAGGTTACAGACTCCGCTAACCCAGAAATAGTACCTCGGGTTAAGAACTTTGCTTCAGAATGAGAACAGAAATCGCACAGCAGCGGCACGGCGGCAGCGGGAGGCCCCATTAGCTAAAGTGGTGCTTCAGGTTAAGAACAGTTTCAGGTTAAGAACAGACCTCTGGAACGAATTAAGTTCTTAACCTGAGGTACCACTGTATAAACACCAACAATTGGGAAACACTGGCCTGCAAGAGCTCCAGTTGGAGAACAGCCTTGACCAAAGGTGTCATGGGCTTTGAAGACACTCAAACTCAGGACACAAGGGAGAAACGTGCCAAGAGGAAGGCACGCTTGGCAAACCCTCACCGTGATCAGCTTCCACCCAAAAACCAATGTCCTCACTGTGGAAGGACGTGTGGATCCAGAACTGGCCCCCACAGTCACTCATGGACTCATTGTTAAAACTGTGTTTATGGAAGACAATCTTACTCGGCTACGAGTGTTTGCTGAAGAAGAAGAAGAAGAAGAAGAAGAAGAGGAGGAGGAGGAAGAAGATGACTAGAAGACTCACTCCCAAGTTTCAGAGAAGGCCAGGCGCAGTCTGCAGGGTTCTTGTTCCTGCTATTGCTTATTTTTTAAAAAAGCGAAACAATGCATACTGTATGTTGCTTGATCGAATCAATCAGCCAAATGTAGATGAGATTGGCTGCTGTGACTCAGTTCTGCACCAGCTGGAGATGCATCGCCCATGTTTGGGTTGCTGGTGTTTGTGTGTGCGTCTGTGAGAGAGAGCCTGCATAAGAAGTGCGATCGGCTACAGCACAGCTGGCTCCGGGTGATGACAAGACTTCTTTATTTACATTTCAATGCAGCCCCATAACCCACGTTCTCCCGATGTTGAACGATTCAATTGTAAAAAGCCATAAAAAATTTAAACCAAAGCTGCATGCACACACACACCAAAAAGAAGAAGAAAAAAGAATGAAAATTAGAAGGGAGACAATGAGCATCATGGGAGTACTTAAAAGAGTATATTTTTAAAAAGCACTAAAATTATTAAGTTTAATTACTTAAAACTGAAAGGGCTTTTCTCAGCACCAAAAGGACCAAGTGAGCCTCTTTTGGGAGGATTTTCCATAGTTTGATCTAGGAGTGCCACTGCAATTGTAGACATATATTGAGTCTTCAGCTCAGCAGGGTCTAAACCAGCCTTTGCCCACCTGTGGCTCCCTAGATGTGATGGACTCCTTATCGTCCCAGTGGTGGTTGGTGTCTATTGAGACTGGTTGGGCAGAAAGCAGGGAGGCCAACAGCAGGTGGCGCCAGAGCCAAAGACACACAGAGCCAACCAGGAAGTCTTCACAGAGTGGCAGAAGATGGTGAGGGGTTGAGGGTCAGTGCACAGGAACCAGAGCAGCAAGCCCCTCTGAAAGGAACAGCTTTGTTCAATTGGCATTGTGCAGGTCGGCTATGTAAATTGCCCTGTGTGTTGACAAATGTGTGTTTGTGTAGGGGTGCCATGTTGAATTGCTTGGCACCAAAACATCTCAGTGCGGACCAACTCCCTTCCCTCGTGTTCTTTACACCTTTCTGTGTTTTCGCAACAATGAAGTGAAAATATGGACGGTGTATACTCCTTTCCCTCGCATCCCATTCTTATTATAGTGCATCCTCTCTCTCTCTCTCTCTCTCTCTCTCTCTCTCTCTCTCTCTCTCTCTCTCTCTCTCTGTGTGTGTGTTGTTTTTCTTCTTTTTAAAGCACATATACGGAGCTTTAGTTCTGAGCAAAAAGTGAGAGGAAGGCTTTGGGGCACCCGAGATGCTGTCAGACTTCGCTAGAGGAAAGAATATGGCTCTTGCATTTAAACCGTTTGAAGTATTAATTAAAAAGAATTATGCACAGGATGAAGGATCTGAAGTGTGCCTTTGAATCTCAATAAGGCATCGGGATTACAAATAGCCAGGGGAGCTGTGAAAGAAGGAGAAGGAGAAGCAGGGTGGGGCGTCGGGAGGAGAAAAATAAAGCGAGCTGCCTGTCTTGGGAAAATCTCTTGTTGCAGATGAACAAGGATCCCAGGAAAAAAACAACATTCTGGACAACTTTTGGTACGATCTGCTAAGGGCACGAGAGTTTGAACCCGGAGTTCAGAAAAGGTTGAAGGACCAACCATGTTTATTTGCTTTTATTTTATTTCCTTTCCTCCAGGGAACTCAAGACTGCAAGCTTCAGTTTTGTCCCCCCTCCATTTTATCCTCAAGACAAGGTTAGTCTGATGGTTAGTCTCACCCAAGGACCCCTGGTGGGCTTTGTGGCTGGATTTGGTCTTCCCATTCCTAGTCCAACACTCTGAATGGCTCAGTCGGTAGAGCAGGAGACTCTTAATCTTAGGGCTGTGGGTTTGAGCCCCACTTTGGGCAAAAAGATTCCTGCTTTGCGGGGGGTTGGACTAGATGACCCTCAGGTACCTTTCCGACTCTACAATTCTATGATTCGGAACCTGTCTCCTTCCAAATGCCGTTGGACTCCAACTCCCATCATTCCTGCTGGCTGGGGCTGATGGGAGTTGGAGTCCAACACAATCTAGAGAGCCACAGCTTAGCCACTCCTGCCCTAATCTCTGTGCTGCACTGATCAGCATTATGCCCACATTAAAAACAAACGAACCCTTCCCCAATGTTTCTTACAAGAGAATACAAGAATATGATCTCAGGGCCCCAGCAAGGTTTCTCCAGTGCACTGCTTGCAGAGCAAGCATCTCACTCCTGCACACCTTGAAGTGAAGGCTTCCTTCACTTGCTTTCCACCACAGTACAAAAAGATGCTTTGGCGGGCTCCTCCCCTTATGCACTTCAGCCAATCAGCATTGAGCAAAGGGCTCTTTAAAATCCTGCCTCCCCAGCATCACTTGGGCAGATCACACCACCGAGTCTGGTGGACAGGTGCTATTCTCCAGGGAGACACCGACAAAGCCCAATCTGGACTCAGGGGTAGACCAAAGGACAGAGAAAAAGATAACAGGAAGATGCCAGAATTTGTGGCTCAGGCAAGGCTCAACGACAACATAATGTTACAAAAGGGTCTGTGTTCCTTTGGAGAACTGAGACGCAGTGGAGACTGTTGAAGCTTTAACAAATTGGTTTATTCACCTGTTTACACGTTCCGTCTGCATGGAGGGAGTCCAGATCTTACAGCATAATCATCCCAAGAGGGTTTGTCCCCCACAGCAGTGCAGCTCTGGAATCCAAGCCATCTCTCCCAGCAAGCCTTCAGCCAGCCTGCCCAAGATGGATCCCAGTCTTCTTCCCAGAACACCCTGCTAAAAACTCTCTTTTCCTGACACCTCGCACCCAGTTACCATGGTAAGCTTCCAAATCCCCAGCCTCTGTTCACACCTCAGGGCAAGCGGGAAGGACAGTTCTCTTGTATTGCCAATGGCCTTGTCATGTTTCTTAATGGCCCTAGCTTTGCATAGGCTTGCTCAGGAATTCCTCTGCAGCTTGTATTTCTCCCTT
This sequence comes from Podarcis filfolensis, assembly GCF_964270895.1. Taxonomy (NCBI): domain Eukaryota; kingdom Metazoa; phylum Chordata; class Lepidosauria; order Squamata; family Lacertidae; genus Podarcis; species Podarcis filfolensis. Next base: position 11,385,409 of record NC_139618.1, on the reverse strand, counting down.
CACATCCCAAATAATCAGAATCCTACCATTTATCAATTTCTGCTGGATCTGGCCAATGGTCCAACTAACTGAGCACCCTGTTCTCATGGTAGCCGACCAGATGTCAAAAGGCAGGGGTAGCCTGGAAGGTTTTGCCGCTGCAGTGAAATGGCCGGAGGTGTCACTCTGTACAATGCGGCAAAGGTGGAACCAGAAGGCCACAAAGAATCACATTCACACATTGGAGGTGAAAAAAACAGACAGGATCTCTCCTCTCTCCCTGATCTTTTCCGAATGATATCAGTCTCCCCTTTGTCCACTCACCCTCTAGCCCAGGCATGCCCAAAGTCCGTTTCGAGGGCCTAATTTGGTCCGCTGGTCGGTTTAATCCAGCCCCTGTGGCAGTTTATTTCCTGGGGTAAAATCCTGGAAAAAAAACCAACTCAACAATTTCAATCGTAAAAAAGCTCAACAACTTTGGTCAGCCCTCACGGCCCTTCACTTCATCAAATCTGGCCCTCTTTGACAAAAGTTTGGACACCGCTGCTCTAGCCATTTGTGGAAGCCCAAATTACTCCCAAGAAACTGGAGATGTGTGAGAGAGTAATTTATCCATTCTAGAAAGGCAGGCTTCTGCTTTCTCCCGCCCTGCCGCCCCTTAAATCTAAATGGAGATTTATTTATTTAAGAACTGGATCGAAGGAGGCTTTCCGTTCCAACTCCACTTGCGAGCCCTATTTAAAAATGGATCAATATCGGGCTGACCTTGGGCACGGCTGTACTGAGCCGCTTCACGGGGTGTGTGTCACCGTCTGGAAGGAGGAATCGCCTCCTCCAGCTCAGTTACTGCAATCCTTTGCTTCAGCAAGCACGAAATTGCTGCCAGGCGGCCGTCGAGTATTACATTTCCCCCAGTTGCGACCCGTTCTGTGGGGTGTTGAGCGATGGATTTGCTCACAACGGGGTTTGCCCCAAGCAATAATGTGCCCCCTGTTACTCTCTGACTACAGTGGTACCTCGGATTACATACGCTTCAGGTTACATACGCTTCAGGTTACAGACTCCGCTAACCCAGAAATATTACCTCAGGTTAAGAACTTTGCTTCAGGATGAGAACAGAAATTGTGCTCTGGCGGCGCGGCAGCAGCAGGAGGCCCCATTAGCTAAAGTGGTGCTTCAGGTTAAGAACAGTTTCAGGTTAAGAATGGACCTCCGGAACGAATTAAGTACTTAACCCTAGGTACCACTGTACTTCTAACCCAGCACAGTGGCATAGCGTGGGAGGCAGGGGGCCGTGGCCCCAGGAGAAAATTCTGAAGGTGCGCAACCAGGAGCCCCCCATGCAGACACTGGCTTCCATGGGGGATCTCCAGCCCAGCAAAAGTGGCAGAGCAGCTGACCAGGGGAATGCTGCTGACAGTGCCCAGGCACATTCTGGTGGGCCCCGTCCCCATCTCTCCATCCTTCCCTTCCTCCCTGCTTGCCTGTTGCCAGGGGTCTCTGGGCCCCGGAGCCTGGCCTAGCAGGGTTGCCAGGTCCCCGGCAGAGGCTGGCAATTGCGGAGCCTCCGGAGGGCTCGGTCTGCCTTCCTTGTGCTCACGAGAGCGCATTTCTGAAGCCCTTTGGTCTCCAGACTGCACTGAGGCCGGCCTCCTCGCTGAATGGCCACCCAGCTCGCTTGCTCGCTTCTCACTTGGTGTGCTGTGCTCCCCAGGGAGTGGCGGAAGCAGCCCAGGCCCACAGTGAGTGGGTACAGAGGGAGGCAGGCAAAGAGCAACCCCAGTGGGGCATAGAATGGTGCCCCCTCTGTTAGGGGGATTTGCCCACCAAGGAAAGGAATGGGATAGGCTGAAGCATCTCACCTTGGCAGGCATTATATTAAAAAATATAGGTCTCTCCAGTGTCTGGCTATGATGCTTCTGGCCGCTGAAAGTTGGTGGGTTATGAGTTCTTTGTGGTGTAAGTGGGCATTATTGTCTTGGAAGATGTTTAGTAAGGTCAATTCTGAGGTGATTTCTAATACTTGCTTGGTTATTTTACTTATTTCTCATATGGTTGTTGTCCAGGATAGTTTGATTTTGGGGCACTCCCACCACATGTGGAGGTATGTGCAAGCATGGACCAATAGTACCAAATAGTATGGGAAACAGCCCTACTAGAAAAATTAACCAATAAACTAAAACTGACACAGGGACAAATAGAAGAAGACACCTTCACCCCAGTATGGCTCCCCTTTATCACATACACAGCCCAACAAGACAATGACAAAAATTCACCAACAGCATACAAATCAATATGGCTAACCTGATCCAAAACACCCACTCACACATGAAAACAAAGACCCCCACAGCCAACCACAAATGAATAACCACACCCTAGGCCAACCCCAACCTCTCTCACCACCAAAGGAACACAAGTGCACAGCAGAGAACCTGCACAATCAACACTGACACCAAGCCCTACGTATAGTAAGTAAAATAGAAACATCGCCACCCCACCCCCACCCATCTTTCCCCCCTCCATCCACCTCTTTCCCCCTTTTCTTCCCAATGTCTCAACAAATGAAACTGATTTGTAAAAATGTTACATGGGGGGGGGGGAATATGAAAGAGAGACATTGCACACACTTTTGTAAATCAAGAAAATCTTTAATAATAAAAGCAAATTGCCAATGATTTAACTCGGATAGGATACAGTTGACCTGATGCACTTAGACTGCAAAACACTTTTGACAAAGTCCCTCACCCAAGACTCCAGAGTAAGCTTAGCCATCAGGGGGCATGAGGAGAGGTCAGTTGCTGGTTAACGAACAGGATGCAAAGGTTATAAATGAATGGACAGTTTCCCCAATAGATGCAGGACGTGAAGTTCCTCAGAGTTCAGCCCCATGGGATCTGTGCTTTTCAACTTGCTCAGCTCTTTGATGCTGGGAGCCAAAGGCAGCTGTGGTTCAAGGATGCTGGGGCAGACTAGTCTGCACTGACTGGCAGCAGCTCTCCAGGCCACACTGAAAGTACAAAAGGATCCTGGGAAATGTAGTTTGCTCCGCAGAGAACTACAGTTCCTAGCACTCTCAGCAAACTACAGCTCCCAGGATTATTTCAGAGGGAAGTCATGCGCTTTCACTGTACGGTGTGGATTTGACCTGAAGGTCGCATAGCCTAGCATGCTGAAAGCCATCAAAACATTTAGGGGAACTTTGAAAATCTCCCGATAAGGACACACTCCCAAATACAGTGGTACCTCAGGTTATATACACTTCAGGTTACAAACTCTGCTACCCCAGAAATAGTACCTCGGGTTAAGAACTTTGCTTCAGGATGAGAACAGAAATTGTGCAGCGGCGGCAGCAGGAGGCCCCATTAGCTAAAGTGGTACCTCAGGTTAAGAACAGTTTCAGGTTAAGAACGGACCTCCAGAATGAATTAAGTTCATAACCAGAGGTACCACTGTAGACTGGGTATTGCTTATTTTACAACCTTCCCTCATGGAGTTTGGGACTACACCTCCCATGAGCCCCAGCCATGACTGATGGGAATTGTAGCCCAAAACGTCTGGAGGGCGCCCTAAGGCTGCTTCATTGCATATGTCTCTTGCAAGGAACATAGACTCATAGAACTGGAAGGCACCCCAGGGGTCATCTAGTCCAACCCGCTGCAATGCAGGAATCTCAACTGGATCATACATGGGAGGTGGCCACCCAACCTCTGCACTTGGGCGGATGAGACCTTCCTCCTTGAGAAACAGCCGGCGCATTTGCCTTCCGATCCTCTTGGGCTGCTTTGCGGGATTCCTCCGCTGAGCTGAAAACCCGTAAGAAAGACAGAAGAGCATTGCCGGATCAGGCCAGCAGCCCACCCTGCCCAGCACCCTGGCTCAGCACCTAGGTGAGGGAAACCCTCCAGCAGGATCCGTGCCCAAAAGCAACTCTCCCCTCTTGGGGTTTCCAACAACCGACATTCAGAGGCATTGCTGCCTCCGACCCGTGGGGGCAGAGCGTCGCCCCCTCTGCAGCCCTCAGCCGCCTCCTCCACGAACTGGTCCCAATCCGCCTTTTTAAAGCCATCCAACTTGATGGGGGCCTCTTCCTCTAAATTCTGCTACGGGGTTTTCTTTGCATCCTAGAAAATACACTGGAGGAAAAAAGGAAGCCTTTATTTATCTCGGGCAGAAAGATACACACAAGGAGAGAGCGAGAAAGCTCTTGCACGCCTGCAGTTTACAATTTGCTGCTGCTGCTGCTGTAAAACTCTCTCTCTCTCTCTCTCTGCCTGCTTTCCCTTTCCCTGCCTCTTAATCCTGTATGTAAATGGCAGCCAATGGATGCGGCTCTTGAGCGGGGCTGGGATTAGAGCCGGGGCGAATGGGTGGCAATCTTACTGGGATTACAGAACAAAGAGGCGCCCTCCCCCTCGCTCGCCTGCGCTGCAGCCCCCGGGAGGAAGGGGCTGGCTGCATGGGCCCCCCCTGCTCGGCCCGCCACCCCCCTCCCCGTAGCATCCACCCCCACCCCCGGGGCGCCCAGGGTGCCGATTACCCCCACCCCCCCTTCCAGTCCCCCCACCCTCCTCCTCTTCCCTCCTCTCTCTCCTTCCTCCTCCTCCTCCTCCTCCATACAGATTAATTCCACCCTGCAATCCAGGCGGGAGGAGCCGGCAGCTGGGAGAGGCTGATCCTTGCGGTAAGAGTAACTTTTCCAGACCCCCCCCAACCTAGACCCCCTTCTACTTTGCCCTGGTCCAGATCCACATCCCACCTCTCCCCCCCCCCCACGTTTGCATCGCGAGCATCCCCCACCCCCCATCTCCTCTCTCTTTTGCGCCTTGATTTTTGCGCGCGCGCGTTCTGCGGGCGCGCAGTTTTGCAGTTTGCGCCGGTCTTGCGGATGTTCCTGGGCGCGGGGGGGGGGGAGGTGGGATTATTCGGAATTAAAAGACGTGGTGCGGTGGGGAGGGGGCTCGTCTGCCAGGGAGGAGTTGGGGAGGAGGGCTAGATGGCCAGTCAGCCCTGATGTGTCTCAGGTGTAAGACATCGCAGTCGTTATTTGTTGTGTGTGTGTTTTGGGGAGCTTACGGTTTGCGTCTTGGGGTGGAGAGCAGGTTGCGTCCGTGCTTTTTCCTCTTGTCCCGGTGGGGGTGGGTTGGGGGAAAGGTTAATTTCAAACTGAGTTGCAGGAAATGTTGATGGTGAGATGGTTTGTGTGGGGAGGGGGGGGTTGAGTCTTCCTCTGGCATCCTCCTCCTCCTCTGCGGTTTGGGAATGAGGTCAGTGTGGGGAAGCCAAGCTATAGGAAAGTGAGTTGATGATTGACTAAGACCTTTCACCCTTTCTTTCTTTCTTTCTTTCTTTCTTTCTTTCTTTCTTTCTCCCCCATCCACAACACTTTGCTGCTTTTCCTGCTGTTTCTGGTTCTCTTCCACCCCCACACCTACCTGGACTTGCAACAGCTATTCATCCCTCTCCCCTCTTCCCCAAACTTGAAAATTGGGAGCTCTTTTTCAGACTGCAAACGCATCCAGTCTTTTCTCTTTTCGACTCGGCCTTCCTATTTCATGTTGGGCTGCAAACTGTCAGTGAGGAAGGGGAGAACTCAGTGCGGTTTAACCATTTTGACACTGCCTGCATTCTTACTTTGAACAGCTATTTATGGCAATCATTATCACATTTTCAATTTCTGCTCCAAGTTCTGCCCCGAGTTGTTGTTGTTTTTTTAAAGGGCAATTCTCTATCTCTCCCCCCAACTCTAACCAATCCCTTGTAACATTTCTCTCCTAATCTGAGAGATCTGATTATTGCTTAAATTTTATAATAAAAGCACCCACCTGGATCCCTCCCAGCCTTCAAAAAGTGGAAATCCCTTCCCTCCCTGTGCGTGCGGCCTGCTTGCTGTTTGATTCATGGGTGAGCAAAAGGTGCTCTGTACATGCTCAGAGGCTTCGTCCTTCGGATGCTTGGCAGTTTAGCTCTGGAGTAAAATAAAAAAAGGGACGTTGAGCTGAGCTTTGGGTAAACCCTGGTCACCCTGTTCTCACCCCCAGCAAAAGGAAAAAGTGTGCTGGGTTTTGGAAGGTTCTCTGTTTCACTGCATTTAGCCTCAGTTATCCTTTCTGTACTTTGTGTTGTATTTACAGTACATTTTTTTTTAAAAAAAGGAGGACCAGAGCTTTAGGAGGAGGGTGATCTGTATCCCTGGCATCTCCAGGTCGGGTTGGGAATATTCCCTGCCTCCGTATACCTGGAGAGCTGGTCTGACTTCAGCCCTCTCTGCTCCCCCCCCCAAACCCATATCTTTGGTGGGGTGGGTGCAGATTTATTCCCCCACCCCTGTGCATGTGACTGATGCTTTTTTAATATAAAGTAAAAAGGTGGGGGTTGTACTGGCACCTCCAGAGTATTCCTGGATGACTTGGCATCAGCAGGGGCAGCCAGGCCTTCCTCCCGGGTTGAATCGATCAGCTTTGCGGCACTTTGCAAGAAGGCAAGTCGCTTTTAAAAAAACAACCCCAAAACAGATTTATCCACAAGCAGGGAAGAGGCTGCAGCAGGAAAGTGTGTGTGTTTTGTGTGGATAACCCAGCACAGCAGTACGGCTTAAAAATAGAAACGGGTGGTTTAACCGGCAAGGCACTCCCTAGGTCTTTTAAAAAATAATAATAACAGAAAACCGCTAACCAGACACAGAAAAATGTGACCATGCGCTTTGCCCTTTCTGAAGGGAAATTGCAAGCAGGGCTGTTGCGGAAGGGGGGGGCAGGGGGGGGCAGGGGAGAGGTTAAACTCCAGGTCTGCCTGGCAAGTTGCACCCTGGCAAAGATTTATTCCTTTTTTTAAAAAAAATGACACATTGAGGAATTCGGTCAGGAAGGGCAACGTGCCGCAAGAGTTCCTGTTGGATTAAATTCCCCTCGGTATGTTGCACATGCCGGCACATTTTCCAGTTCAGGATTACCTGTTAATGGAAAAATTGAACGGGGCTATTCACCTGCGCAGGTTCTGTGCTCGGTGGTGGAGATGGCAAGCAGGGTGATGGGTGCGTGACAATTCTGTGCGTCAAGGATGATGGGTATATATTCATGCGTGTCTTTCAAGAGAGAGGGAGTGTTTTTTCCTGTGCATAAGGAGTCATGCTTGACCCAGAAGGGTACTCCCCCCCCCTTCTGTCATAGTTCACTGTGTGGCTTTGAGTGAATTCAGTTTGGTCAATCCCTTCTCTAAGGTGCCATGCCATAACCAAGCTGCATTTGTAAGAAACCTATACAGTGGTACCTCGGGTTAAGTACTTAATTCGTTCCGGAGGTCTGTACTTAACCTGAAACTGTTCTTAACCTGAAGCACCACTTTAGCTAATGGGGCCTCCTGCTGCTGCGGGGCCGCCGGAGCACAATTTCTGTTCTCAACCTGAAGCAAAGTTCTTAACCTGAAGCACTATTTCTGGGTTAACGGAGTCTGTAACCTGAAGCGTATGTAACCTGAAGCGTATGTAACCCGAGGTACCACTGTACTTTGGAACTCTCTGCCTGTTGATATCAGGAAGACACCTTCGCTGTTCTCTTTTTGGTGCCTGCTAAAAATTTTTTTGATTAGACAAGCCTGTCCAAATAAAGTTGATGTGTGTGTTTTAATCTGCTTTTTAGTTTAGTGCCGATTTTAATTTTATTTTTAATGTTCCAGATTGTTGCTTTTTTACTGTTTTCAAACAACCACATTTTAATTGTTTTGTTTATTCTTTTTGTAAACTGCTTCAAGGTTTGTTTGTTTTTGCAAACGAACACGCACAAGGTCTTAGGTTCGATCCCAGGCATCGCCAGTTTAAAAAAAGGGACAGAACTTGGTTGGAGGTGATGGCAAAATGTTCATTAAAACTCTTGACTTCCCAATAGCCCAGCAGACAATACTAGGTTAGGAGGACAAATAGCATTTAGGACTGAGTGCTGTTGGAAGGGAGATTTGCAGATTTTGGGTATAAAAGCCCTTTACCCATAATTTGGGAAACGGGTGGCGCTGTGGGTTAAACCACAGAGCCTCGGACTTGCCAATCAGGAGGTCGGCGGTTCAAATCCCCACGACAGGGTGAGCTCCCGTTGCTCGGTCCCTGCTCCTGCCAACCTAGCAGTTCGAAAGCACGTCAAAGTGCAAGTAGATAAATAGGTACCGCTCCGGCGGGAAGGTAAACGGCATTTCCGTGCGCTGCTCTGGTTTGCCAGAAGTGGCTTAGTCATCCTGATCACATGACCCAGAAGCTGTACGCCGGCTCCCTCAGCCAGTAAAGCGAGATGAGCACCGCAACCCCAGAGTCGGTCACGACTAGACCTAATGGTCAGGGGACCCTTTACCTTTACCTTACCCATTTGAGCATTGGGGACAAATTTGAGCATTGGGGACCCATAATTTGAGCATTGGGAAGCACTTCATGAATTTAAATGTTCTATATAATCCACAGTTAATAACAGCCAATTGCATGAATGTTTATTATTGCTTTTATATCTGAGGAGCTCAAGGTGACACACATGGCTCTTCCCTCCCCATTTTATTCTCACAACAGCCCTGTGAGGTAGGTTAGACCGAGAGACAGCCATTGGTCCACGGCCACCCATTGAGCTTATGACTGAACCCTGATCTCCCAGATTCCTAGTCCGACACTCTACCCGCTGCACCACATTGGCTTCCTAGAGTCCTTCTGCTATGGGGCAGCTCTATAAATTCAGTAGGTCAATAAATAAATATGGGGAAAGCAAAATGTCACTTGGAGAGAAGGATCTGAAATATTTTCCCGGAAGCTTGAATTTGTTGTGTTCTGGATTGTTTCAATGGGTGTTTTAACGTGTTGTAAACTATGTTGATATTTCCCCACCCCCCTTTAAAATATAAAGCGGTATAGAAATAAAATAAAAGTAATAAATGCCATTTCAAAAAAATAAAAAGTGCCTTACGTTGCGGGGACCGTAGCCCAGGTTTAAAGTGCCATCTGCATTTCTAACACTGGGAATGGGACAGAAGCATTATAACCAGGAAAACTAGCATAAGATTTCCCCATGTCTGAATGCAACCCCAGATTGGAACAGGTAAGGTAATTATTTTTATCCAAGAGCATCTGTGAGTGAACCACCCCTGCCCCTGGCGGGGGTGACCAGTCACCTCGCCTCTGATGGTTTCTTATGTTTTAAACTGGACCCAGGCAGTCACATAGAGGACTGCCTTCTGTAATGTAGGACACACTGCTGTGCTGTTCTCAACCAGGTGCTGTTCTGGCTGGGACTCATGGGAGTTATAGTTTGAGAACTACAGAGAGCACCCAGTGGGCAAAGTCGGCAACAGTTCTACTCATTGCACTCTGCTGCTTTCAGAGCAAGAATTACTCAGACAGAATCGGAAAGTGTCTGTTTTAAGGGTTATGTTTTGTTCAAAGGGTTATATTCTGTCTGCTTGGGAGATGGATGGGGTTTCTGTTTAAGATGAACCCGACTTGATTTATGGACAGCCTCCTCAGTCCGCTGTCTGAAGCCTTCACTCCGACCGCAAGCCAATAATTCGTTTGCTTGTTTTGTTAATTAGCTGGATTTTTTATTTTATTCCAAATTTCCCCATGCTGCTTTCAACGAAAACAACGATGTAACTGCTGCAAAATGTAATCTAAAAGGTCTTGTAAAAATTAAAAGCATTCAGCTGTATTAAAAACCAGCTCTCAAGAAAAAAAGGAAGATTTTACAAAAACACCCCGCAGAAGCAAGACTCAGTTTGGAATAAAAGCTTCTTCAGCCCTCTAACAAGGGGGAGAGAGAAGTGTGCTGGGTTATCTATATCTGCCATCTCCTGCTATTTAAAGGTAAGGTGAAAAACACAGTCATCAACTGTGATGCAGCAGCAAAAAAAGCTCATGCTATTCCGGGCTGCATCAATGGAAGTATAGTGTCCAGATCAAGGGAAGTCACAGTACCGCTCTATTCCGCGTTGGGCAGACCACACCTGAAATACTGTGTCCAATTCTGTGCACCACAATTTAAGTAGGATGTTGATCAAGGGTCTGGAAGCCAAGCCTGATGAGGAATGGTTGAAGGAGTTGGGGATGTTTAACCTAGAGAAGAGGAGACGGAGAGGAGATAGGCTAGCCATCTTCAAATATCTCAAGGGCTATTGCATGGAAGATGGAGCAAGCTTGTTTTCTCCTGCCCTGGAGGGAACGGCCCAAACCAATGGTTTCAGATGACGAGAAAGGAGGTTCCAACTAAACATTAGGAAGAGCTTTTTGACACTAAGAGCTGTTTGGCAGTGGAACGGAAGCCCTCGGAAGGTGGTGGACTTGGAGGTTTTTAAATTGAGGTGGTGTGGGCTACCTGTCAAGCATTTTCTGGCTGGGATTTCTTCATAGCAATGGGTTGGGCTAGATGGCCTTTGGAGCCCCTTCAAGCCGTATGAGTCTGTAGCCAGATTTGGTTGTCTGCACACTTAAAAAAAGAAAGAAAGAAAATAGATTGGCGGGATCGGGTCACGATGCCAGATTTTGGGTTCTGTTGACAATTTAAGTTGGATAATTTTGTTCTCTCTCTGAAGCTGTGGGTTAAAACAAAAACAAAAACCTTACCCTCCAGCCAGGACATCTTTCTCCTCCACTGCCCTATTATAAATATATTAAAGAAGGTTGTTTCAAGGGAGTGTTTGCAGGAGATGTATTCCTTTCCCCCCCTTTGTAGATGTTAAAACCACTAAATGTTTGTGTCCCTATTTATTTACACATACATACCTACATACTGAATAAACCTACCCAGACCCTGAGATCATCTTAGAGGCACTTTTTCGTGTGCCTCTTCCTCAAGAGGTCCCGTGGGTGGCAACATGAGAACAGGGCCTTTTCTGCAGTGGCTTCCTGTCTGTGGAATGCTCTCCCCAGGGAAGTTCGTCTGGCGCCTTCATTATACAACTTTAGGCACCAGGCAAAAACATTCCTTTTTAACCAGGCCTTTGGTTGATCTTACTGGCATCCTATGCCCTTTTAAAATGGTTTTTTCAAAGGGGTTATTGTTTTTATTCTGATTATCTATTTTGTGGTTTTATGTTTTGATTTTATTCTGTGAACCACCCTGAGACCTGGTATAGGGCAGTATATAAATTCAACAACAACAGACAAACCTTTTCGTTCTGATCCATCAGGGTTGCTCTGATGTTCTTAAGTAGCTCCTGAGCAGCCTCTCTGTCACAAGAGAGAGCTTCTAGATGGTGTGTACCTCAACCCCCTATTTCACAGAATCATAAGAGTTGGAAGGGGTCTCAGGGGTCATCTAGTCGAACCCCCTGCAATGCAGAAATATTTTGCCCAATGTGGAGCTTGAAGCCATCACCCTGAGCTTAAGAGTCTCATTTTCTACTGACTAATGGGGTTTATATACTGCTTAATCATCAAAAAACCCTACATAAAACATACGTATATCGAAATGACCAATAATCCCCTCTACCTTGGAAATAAAATTGGCCATTTTAAATATATACATTATAAAACAAAATGACATTGGATTGTGTGTCGAAATTGCATGTCTGGGGAGGCTTGTTTAATTGAACAAAGGAAGTTTTTGCCAGGTGTTGATGGCACCTGCCTAATATCAATGGGCAGGGAGTTCCATAGACTCAGTTCCTTGCTAGTGCGGGAGGATCATTATGTTGCATTTGCAAATATAGCCTCCTTTGTGAGTTTCCTCTCACCACTTGCACTTCAAGCTGTTTCTCTCCCTCTCCTCACACTGCCCCCTTTTTAATCCAGCGGTGAATCACTGCAAACATTCCCTATATCCAGCCTGTGCAGTGTGCTAGCTCTCACAGTGAGGGGGAACAGGGGAGAGAGAACACAAATTCTCCCTTAAACTGCGTTTCCACGTCTGATCTCATTTCCCTCTCTCCTTGTTTGGCCTGCACCCAGTTACCTGGCGCTTTAGCACGGGAAGGCGGCTGAGGATGACCTCCGTTTTTTGTTATCTAGCGCCTAGAGTGACGGCCGGTGATACTGATCCAAGTCCGAGGTGTATTCTGAAACCACTTTGGCCGCCACAAGCCTTTCCTGATAAGGCACAGGTTTTGAATTCCACTTATTTTCCGGGGCCGAAAAAGTAGACGCCTGCCATCATATCTGGGTCACATGGAACGTTTTCTGTGTGATTTTAATCTAGATACTGGGCTGAGTAGACAGCAGCTGAGTTTCTATTGTTAAGGGCTAGCCTGTTCCTTCTCTTTCCTTGCGCCTTCCGACGGCAGATGTAGAATACTATGATTATTTTTTTATTTCTTGCCTTGCTGGCCTGTCCCTTCTGCAAGGACCTCAAGGCTGGGCACGTACTGAGCTCATTTGATCCTCCCAATCAGATTCGCAAGGTTGGTTAGGCTGAGAGAGGATTTAAAGTACTATTACACCACTTTAACGGCCATGGCTTCTCCCAAAGCATCCTGGGAACTGTAATAGGTTAACAGGTGCTGAGATCTGTTAGGTGTGGACAGGTTCACCGCATTGAGCTAGGTCAGGGGTGCCCAAACTTTTTTCAAAGAGGGCTAGATTTGATGAAGTGAACATGCGTGAGGGCCGGATTTTACCTCAGGACGTATACTGCCACGGGGGCCAGATTAAATCGACTGGTGGGCAGGATTAGGCCCCCGAAACGGACTTTGGACATGCCTGAGCTAGGTAAACTGATGGTCTCATGCAGTCTGAGGCATCTTCCTATACCCTTCGCCAAAAGTGCTAGAAATTATCCAGGCGCCGGGAGCGTTTTGCAGCTGGCGTGGGTCCAATTGCGACCACATGGAGATATCTGAATGCCAGGTTGGTTACTAGGGGAAGTAAAATGTCTCTCTTAGAAGGACCTGAAATATTTTCCACGAGGCTAGTGTTTGTCCTGTTCTGGATTGTTTTAGTTGATGTTTTGATGTGCTTTGAGATTTGTTCTTTAAAACATAAAGCAGTATAGAAATGAAATTATTAATGATAATTATAATAAACCACTGCAAGAAAATAAAAGGCAACTAGACATTCTGTTGCGGGAACCCGTAACCTAGGCCATTTGGCGATTAGATTATACAGTGGTACCTCGGGTTACATACGCTTCAGGTTACATACGCTTCAGGTTACAGACTCTGCTAACCCAGAAATAGTACCTCGGGTTAAGAACTTTGCTGCAGGATGAGAACAGAAATCGTGCTCCGGCGGCACGGCAGCAGTGGGAGGCCCCATTAGTTAAAGTGGTGCTTTAGGTTAAGAACAGTTTCAGGTTAAGAACGGATCTCCGGAACAAATTAAATACGTAACCAGAGGTACCACTGTATACCTGTGTTTCTGACGTTGCTCTCAAAGCATCCTGGGAACTGTAGTTTGTTAAAGGGTGCTGGGAGTTGTTAAGGATCCCTGTTTCGCTCACAGAGCTACAGTTCCCAGAGCCCCCTGGGAAAAGGAATTGATTGTTAAATCGGAGAAGTGTAGAGATGGAAGGGACTCCCAGTTTTGGGAGGAAGACAAGCCGGCGTTTGTCTTGAGCGACGGCGGCTTAGAAGGAGCATCCCATGGCCTCTTTATGGGTGCTGCTGACCTTTTCCCTTGGGCAGCTGGGTGAGAAAAAAGGAGAAGCGGAGCGCAAGGACTCTTTATTTTTGAATGCTTTGTGCAAAAAAATGGGGGGTCAAGGAGGGTCAGTTGGGTGGGGAGTAAGAAATGTGTCTATTTGCATCTGAGGAATGTTGGAGAGTATGAGATTCTTCATCTCAGGGTTGTGGGTTGGATCCAACCCCAGATTTCCTGTGTCTCGTCCGCCCTGGCTGTGGAAGGGAGATGAAAGCTTGTTTTGAAGATGGTTGGGGGGCAGACTTTCAGTCACCCTGCCTGCTTCTGGATCGTAGACATTGTTCATAGCAGCCTCAAGTGGTCTGTCTTCTCCCTCTGCCTCATTTTACCTCATGTGAGTTTCCCCCCTCGCCTCCTCTCCTTTCTCCATCCTTGCTGGCCTCTTGCCACAGCTTCTCTGACCAGTTTTATGAAGAGAAGCCGCCATGGAGAGTGTTTCTCGTTTTTAAGGACAAGCACCTATGCCAAGCAGTTTTAAAAAACCCTGGTGAAATCGGGCCCCAACGCTATTAATACAAATCTTGCGGTGGGGAGTGAGAGGCGGGAGGCCTTTGAGTGAGGCATTAAACATTTATTAAAACCATTAGAATTAGTGTCAGGTTGTATTGATTTAAAAAAAGAAGCGCAGAGGAAGCTGCAGTCAACGGCGAGGTGGGCAGAGGAAATGCGTCTCCTTCCCACCCTTTCCTTTATTATTATTATTATTATTATTATTATTATTATTATTATTATCATCATCATCACATTTGTATCTCGCCTTTCCTTCAAGGAGCTCACGATGGCACATGCAGTTCTCATTTGGTCCTCACAACAACCCTGTGAGGTAGGCCAGGCAGAGAGAGACAGAGCGAGCGCATGACTGGGCCAAGGTAACCCAGCAAAGTTTGTGGCTGAATGGGGATTTGAACCCTGGTTTGTCAGCTCCTAAGACTCAGCTACATTAGTAGAGAAACAGCGATTTGAATGCACTATGAACCTGCAACACCAGATGGTGCCAGAGAGCAGGAAAATTTTACAACATAATTTCCCATAGGGATTTTTTCCCCTTTTGTTAAAATGATCTAATTTCTGACTTATTTATAGCGGTTTTTCCCTGTGTTTAGATCCACCCCCAGTCCGACACATCAACCATCACACCATACTAGTTCTGGGCTGCAGTGCTGGCTCCAGGTTTTTGTAGGAGTCATTAGGTGAGATACCTCTGTGTCCTGTGCCCCCGGGGTCTCTCCAGTAATATCTGGACCAGAGTTTTTCATTCAGGACTGGGTATTTGACTGGTCAAAAGTAGAAAAGATTATTTGATAGACTGACCATTCAAATATTTTGAAAACTTTTTTTTTTTTTTTTTAGTTTAGAGATGAGATATGTTTAATCATCAGGAGGGCAGAACCTTGGTTGATTTCAGGAGCTTTTGAAGTGAGTTAACCATGATGCAACATGACTGGTTTTTGTTTAATTGTAGTGTGTTGTTATAACTCTTCCCTGTTTATTGATTTTTGCCATAAACAGTAAATGGCTAAAAAATGAACAGGAAATTCTGAATGTTCAGTATATAATTCACTTGCATAACCTGCTTATTTCCCTACTGCTCATTTACTGAAGCTTTAAAGCAGGCATAGGCAAACTCGGCCCTCCAGATGTTTTGGAACTACAACTGACATCATCCCTGACCACTGGTCCTGTTAGCTAGAGATGATGGGAGTTGTAGTCCCAAAACATCTGGAGGGTCGAGTTTGCCTATGCCTGCTTTAAAGTCACACTGTTGACCCCTTGTATTCAGACAAAAAGTATATATAGGCGTGTTTGCTGACAGATCTGCTTATGTGCGAACATATTATCATACAAGTACATGTGTGACTAGATGTTATTTTTGTTCAGGCTTTATTGTAGCTTTTAACCATGTTAGGTGTGGAGCGGTTGACCAAACCACTTCTTCTCTCTGCATTTCCTTCTGGCACGCAAGGGTCACTCTTCATAGAGAATGCACCTGTCAATCAGTTGCTAGTATCTCATGATCATAGCTTGGCGCTGTGGGTTAAACCACAGAGCCTAGGACTTGCTGATCAGAAGGTCGGCAGTTCAAATCCCCACAACGGGGTGAGCTCCCGTTGCTCAGTCGCTGCTCCTGCCAACCTAGCAGTTCAAAAGCACGTCAAAGTGCAAGTAGATAAATAGGTACCACTCTGGCGGGAAGGTAAACGGCGTTTCTGTGTGCTGCTCTGGTTCGCCAGAAGCGGCTTAGTCATGCTGGCCACATGACCCAGAAGCTGTACGCCTGCTCCCTCGGCCAATAAAGTGAGATGAGTGCCGCAATCCCAGTCGGCCACGACTGGACCTCATGGTCAGGGGTCCCTTTACCTTTACCTTTTTATGCTCATGATTCACCAACACTCCTCTTACAACAGACTCGCCTTTCCCGCTCTTTGTGTTGTTAAGATGGTTGATGATCATCGGTTGTTTTCTTGCTTCTTTCTTTCATGGAATCCTAGAACCACAGAGCTGGAAGGGATCCTCCAAGGATCCTCCAGTAGTCCAAACCCCTGCAATGCAGGAATCTTTGTGATCCAGTATTGCTTTTAGCTGCTGCATATTGGGAAAGAGAACTCTGATCCAGTGTTAGAAACTCACATAATATAAGCGACGCACCAAACGGCTTTTTTAACCAAGTCACCAAAATTGAATGTCTGGTTGCCATTTGGGGGCAAGATGGCTCCAAAGTCTTATTTTTTTTCAAATGATGCACGGACTGTGATTGATTACCAGTTAAGCTTCTGGTTGTTCAGATGAGAACCTTCAGCTAGGTCAAGAACTTTGAGAACTTAAAGAAGAAAAGTCACTTGATCAAGGGACAGTCCGCATATATATTGGCCTATTCCGACCTCTTTTTCTTAATGGTGACACAGAACATTCATAAGGTAAGAATATTCTTCACAACTGTGAGCAGGGCAGTGGGGTGGAGTACGTGAAGACAAGCTAGAACAATTAGCTCTGACATTGTTGACTGCTCCTGCTCAGGCTGCACAGAAAAAGCGTTTTGAATGAATCAGAAATTCATGCTTATGGTGCAGATAAAATAGAACGGATAGAATTCTACAATGTGTGAAAGCAGTCCAGATCCAATGATCCGCAGGCATGCACCTCCAGACGGTGGAAATTTGAGGCACCATCCTGGTACCCAGGCATCTTCACTTGGTCGCAAGTGTCTGATAGTGTGGGAATGTTCAGGGTGGCAGGAGAGGATATATTGTTTATTAATATCCTTCCTAACTTGCACTAGCAAGTTCTGTTACTTAGCAGAGTGCATTCCCCTTTACACAGCAGAAAACTGGTTGCAGACTTGTCCAGATTGAATTGTGTTCTAATATTTTCCTGGTAAGACCCCTTGAATCCCTCCTATAAAAGAATAAAGACACCACAGTCTTATTCATAAGCAATAAAAAGCAAGTTTACTCACAATCAGGCAGAGCACAGTGTGATCCCTGAAGGCAGGCTTTTAGGCTTAAAGTTACAAACATATACAAAGAGGTTTACCCCATAAGGGAGATGATCTGGGGTACTGCGTGGCTGGCAGCCAGCAGTTCAGGAAGTTCGCAGGAGGAAAGGAAGATGGAAAAGAGAGCGAGCGAGCATGGCAGCATGCCTTGGCCTTTTACCAGATCTGGAAAGGTCACGCCCACCCACTAGTCACATGCAAGGAAGGATGCTCCAGCCAGGTGTAACAGGAAGTAGACCAACATCCCCTTGCACGTCCACTCTAGGAAAACAAGGAATGTTGTATTTGACTGCTCCCAGTGGATTACATCCCACAGATAGCCAGGTGCAAAAAGTGCCTGGCTAATTTCGAACACGGCTCTGATCCTAAACCTCTGCTGCCTTGCGGCTATACCCATTCATGAGAAAGGCTTTGGGAGTAAACCCCAGGGAAGAATGCGTATCCACTGCCTTGCGGGACATCTTCGGGAGAAGAAAGGGCTAAGGAGTAAACCCTACATGAATCTGGACTGGACTTTTATGCAAGGAACGACTGGGAAAATCAAACTCATTCACCCACTTCCAAATCTAAAGTGACGGAGTTCTGAATTCTGCTAACTCAGTAGCCCTATTCAGATGGTCTTGATCCATGCAATTAACCTCATGTAAAGAGAGAACAGGGGATGTGGGTGGCGCTGTGGGTTAAACCACAGAGCCTAGGACTTGCTGATCAGAAGGTCGGCGGTTCGAATCCCCGTGACGGGGTGAGCTCCCATTGCTCGGTCCCTGCTCCTGCCAACCTAGCAGTTTGAAAGCACGTCAAAGTGCAAGTAGATAAATAGGTACCACTCTGGCGGGAAGGTAAACGGCGTTTCCGTGCGCTGCTCTGGTTTGCCAGAAGCAGCTTAGTCATGCTGGCCACATGACCCGGAAGCTGTACGCCGGCTCCCTCAGCCAATAAAGCGAGATGAGCACCACAACCCCAGAGTTGGCCACGACTGGACCTAACGGTCAGGGGTCCCTTCACCCCTTTACCTTTTTAAAGGGAGAACAGGGCAAACTGTGCTGCTCTCCACCCTTGCTTGCATTCCTGCAATATCTGTGGACATACCTGCAGATTTGCATCTCTGGGAAATACATTGCTGTTTTCCTGAGCTGGAACCTTGTGCCATCATGCCCTTAGTATGTGGACAGCATGCATCTCTCCCTCCCTCCCTCCCTCCCTCCCTCCCTCCCTCCCTCCCTCCCCCGCCTGCAATCTTAATGTCTAAATAGGGCTAAGACTAACACCTCGTTCTATGTAATGGGTAGATAAAATGTAAGAGCCTATCGATTTTTCATTCATTATGGCCACTGCAGCTCCTA
The DNA here is from genome assembly GCF_964270895.1 of Podarcis filfolensis. Lineage (NCBI taxonomy): Eukaryota > Metazoa > Chordata > Lepidosauria > Squamata > Lacertidae > Podarcis > Podarcis filfolensis. The sequence goes on along the minus strand of NC_139618.1, from coordinate 11,367,003 downwards.
AAGCTTTGCAAAAAAAATTAAAAGTACAAAGGTACCTTGGTTGTCAAATGGCTTGGCTCCCGAACAAAATGCCTCCCGAACGCCGCAAGCCCGGAAGTAAGTGTTCTGGTTTGTGAACGTTTTTTGGAAGCCGAATGTCCGACGCGGCTTCCCTGGCTTCCGATTGAGCGCAGGAAGCTCCTGCAGCCAATCGGAAGCCGTGCCTTGGTTTTCGAACAGTTCCAGAAGTCGGACAGACTCCCGGAATGGATTAAGTTTGACAACCAAGGTACCACTGTACAACCCTTTTCCTGCACTAATGATGCAAAAGAAAAGAAAAGGCCCTATTATTTATCTACCCCGCTGCCCCCCTCCCGTCCCACTCTGCTTTTGACAAGCTCCATATATGTTTACATTGCTTGCCTTCAGAGTCAGTTTGGGTATTGCCCAAGTCAGCTTTCATCGTGAAGTGGTCCGTAAGCATCTCTGCTGAGAGGGTTGCATTTATGCAGGTGTCATTCCCACGGGGAACAAGACAGTGATGTTTCGAGAAGCACCAATATCGTTAATGAATTACAAACATCAAAGCAAAGGAGTTTTCCTTTCCCTCCCCTTTCCTCCGTTCCAGGAGCACAATTCTCAAACCGCTAAATTAGAGACAAAAGGAACCATTTTGAAAATGAATAAAGAAAGATGCTGCTAGGGGGAATCAAAACAAGCAATTTGCCCAAAGCCAAATATGGTCCGTCCCTCCCAATCCTGTCCTCCTGCTTTAGAAGTTCAGCCTAAGACAGAAAAAGAATGGCAGAATCTTAAAACAGTGACTGCCATTGCAGGGATTGGGGAATGGCTATCAGTTGACGATATGTCACCGTAATCATCTATATTTATTCCCCTGTTTGTTGTCCCTGTTTACCAGCGATAGCCCCTCTGTTGTGGCGTATCAAATATACCTTCTTAACTACCGCAACTACATGGTCAGGTTCACACATAACACTACACCATGGTTGGCTTAACTATGGTTTGTACACCCAAAACCACCCAGGCCAGCTAACTATGGTTTGTTTGGATTACGAATCTTGGCTCTCCGTGCTCTCCCACTGCATCCAATCCACAACCCTGGCTTGTTTCAGAGCCCTGCCCCAGAGGCTCACCCTGCTACAGAGGGGCAAGGTAAAAGTAGACTGAAAATGGAGCCAATGTTGAGTGGAACAAGCCAGGGTTACTTGGCCCGTCTGTGAGAATGAACCTGGTTTGTTCAGCCAAGCATTGTTAAAGCAAACCATGGCTTAGTGTTACGTGCCCAGGCAGCCGATAGAAGTGAAATTGCAGAGGAAGGAATTGGATGTCCATGTACGTTGCCCAGGGCAGCCGAGGACACTGAATTGCATAAAATATATATGGATGCTCCCTAAAAATAGTTGGAATGCTTTAAAGAGAAATGCTATCCTTCTCAGCATCGTTAGAAAGATCGTGATCAAGTGATCTGTTTACTTACTTGGTCTGCTGTTCAGATGCTAAGGGTTGTTGGCAGCTTCCAAGGCCTCCCTCCCACTGTCTATGGAAGAGGAATAGAGGTAACAGGCTTACAGCCAATCAGATCAATGGTCCATCTCTTTCAGCATTGCCTACACTGACTGGCAGCAGCACTGGCAGGAATAAATATGGAGAAAGCAAAATGTCATTTAGAGAAGGATTTTTCTTGAAGCTTTCATTTCTTTTATCCTGGACTGTTTTATTTGATGTTTCAATGCATTGTAAAGTGCTTTGAGATGCTTTTCTTTAGACTATAAAGCTGTATAGAAATGAATTATTATTATTATTATTATTATTATTATTGAAATCAATTGCAAAAAAAAGGTGCCTAGACATTCCATTGTGGCAACCGTAACCTAGGTTTAAGGCGCCGTTTGGCAATTAGCTTATATACCTGAGTTTCTAACACTGCTTGCAACTCCCTGGAAAATCACGAGAGTTTTTTTGCCTGTGGTCTTCATGGAGAATGCTGTCTAGCAAAATTTGGGGAAATATTCCAGTGTAGTTATTTACCAACATTTCCATGGCTGAATCATGGGGGAGCAGAAGCATTAAAGGAGGCAGCATGTCCACTGGCGCTTGTTGTCGTGCCACTCCACGCCCAGGGTGCATGTGAAATTTAGCATGACATGGTGCTATATTGATCAAAAAGCCACAGTTCTATAACACAACAAACAGGGAATGCAGTGCGAAAGGAGCATTAGAAAATGGACAGGGGAGCCACCGCTGCAACCAGGAAAACTTAACACGGTAACCTCCACATCTGAATTGCACCCCTTTCTTGAAACCTTGGGAAATTACTGCCAGTTACTCTGTGCAGATAATACTGAGCTAGACTGGCTCAACAGAAGAGAGTTTCTGACAAGAAGCTGTCAGGTGGAGGTGTATGCATATGTTTATGTGGTTCCTCTCCTGAGAGGTGCAGGTACTACAGACAGGAGAAGGAATAAATAAGGCTGTTCTTCCAGAATTTGCTCTTTGATTCAAAAAATAGCAGCATGCAAAGCTTTCTCATCTCCATCCTCCTTTTGGTACCGTTCCTGGAGATTTCTTCCTTGCAGTCATCTTCGGCCGGGAAATGGCTTGGCAGCAAATACTGCTTCTGATTTCCTGCGTGACTTTCTCAGATCCCCCTCACCTCTTGCAACTCATCTTCTGTCTCCGTGTGCTGCTGATAGAAAAAGGAGAAGCTGTTTTTGAGAGAAAACGAGAGTCACTTTTTCGGGTTTGCGCTGCTTCCGATCGCAAGCACTTTGATCACAGGAGGAGAAGTCTAGGTACCGGCAAATGTGTTTTGCCCTTCATCCTTCGGGCCATGGCAAGATATAATTAAGAGTGGCGTCTGATGGTTACTGTCACAAGCGAGGCTCCAGAGTCTTGATTTACGTGGAGAGGCCTTTAGATCTGGGTGATCCCATTTGCCCTGATACCTCTTGGGGGGAAATTGTGGAGCGTCATTTTTTGTTACTGCCTGCTAGTGGCTGACCTAAGATCATACGATGAGGTGGCGGATGAGCTCAGTGGTCCATTTAATCCTGCATCCCGTTTTCCTACCTATGGGGGAAGCAGGACATGAGTGCAATAGCCCTTTTGTTCCCTGGCAGCTGAAATTCAGAGGCATGATCCCTCTGACTCTCTACTAATACAGGTATCATTAGTAGCCATACATAAACCTTTCCTTCGCCATAGATTTATCTGATTACTTCTAAAGGGCAACCATCACTCCCAGTAGCAAAGCTGCTTAACGGAGTCCAGAAAGAAAAATCCCGACAACACTTTACTGAAAAAACTTGAACAGAAACATCATATAATGTGAAGAGAAAGGGACAGGGAGGTTTTATCTTTCTTACTTCGGGCTTTGTACATAGTGAGGAGACATTCAACCAAACATACAGAGGAAATCTCCCTCAGAACGACACAGCCAATCGGAGCATGTGCCACCTCAGCAAAGATCATGCCACTCTGCCTGGTTGCTAAGCAACACCACCTGCCCCACCCCAGGCTAGTTGACGTTAGCACCAACAGAATTAACCCTTGATCTGCAAACTGAACGATCCCTGCTATTGCACTTCCAACGACCACATCTTTCAGCAGATACTCATTACTCCTTGAATGATGAAGTGCTTTCTTGTGCGTGCCCTGAAGCTTTTACCCGTCAGTTTCTAGTAAAAGGAGATAGGAAGAAAAACTTTATCTCTGACCACACCCTGAATAATTTTAGAACAGTCGTGTCAATCAGTCCATTAAATTTAGTAGCCTTCAACAGTGGGAGTAGGCCACCAGGGAGAGAGGGCCTTCTTAGTGGTGGCTCCCTAGCTATGGAATAGTCTCCTGCTTGTTCTTCTTAGGAGGTGCCTAGACAGCTGCCTGAAAGTCCTGCTCTGGTGGCAACAACCATCTCCTTCCTCTGGTAAAGCCCGCCATGCCATTTTTGTTTCCAGCTTCCCGAAGGCTGCCGTTTCTGATTAAGAGTCGCTGCTGCTACTTCTTCTTCTTCTTTTTTAAAAAATATCATTTTCATTCCTTCCCCCACCACCCTGAAGGCAAGTTTTGTTTGCAGGATTAGAAGCAAATAAATATTTATGCAATATGCAAATAAGACGTGATAAGATTTGAGCGCCGTGGAAAACGGGAAGCCTTTTAAGAGTTGCGGGGAGGAGATTAGGGAGCGTTTGCTGGCGTACCAAATTCCTTGTTGTCTGAAGAGGAGGTTTCGTCTCCCCCGCTTTCCCTAGTAGGAATGAAGGAAGGGAAGGAGGAGCAAGAAGTGCATGGCTGCAGGATCAGGCCAAGGCCCATCTAGTCTGGCATCCTATATTCCAGAGCAACCAGCCAGATGCCTCTGGGAAGCTCACAAGCAGGACTCGAGAGCAAAAGTCCTCTCCTGATTTACCTTCCCCAGGGATATTAGAACCATTACTACTGCTGGTTCTGCGGGTCGTAAGCAAGCATTAAGGCTGGTGCAGCTGAGAGCCTTTATCCCATTGAATTAAATCCCCTTTTTGAAAGTCTGTAAGTTGGTGACATACCTTCCAACATTTCTCTGATGAAAATAGGGACACCCTATTCCATAATAATAAGTCTTATTATTATACCCCCACCCATCTGACTGGGTTGCCCCAGCCACTCTGGGCGGCTTCCAGCATATATAAAAACATACTAAAACATTAAACATTATAAACGTCCCTATACAGGGCTGCATTCAGATGTCTTCTCAAGGTTGTATAGTTACTTATCTCCTTGGCTCGGGGGTCGCATAACTCCATATCCTCCAACATTTCTCCCATGAAAATAGGGATGTCCTAAGGAAAAGCAGGACATTCCAGGATCAAATGAGAAACTGGGATGGCTACTGTAAATCTAGGACTGTCCCTGAAAAATCGGGACATTTGGAGGGTCTGTGGTGCAAAACCCACCGTTTAGCTGTGGATCTTGAGATGCTCAGGTAATTAGTATTCCGTACACCAAATATTCATCTGCAAACAGCATATGCTCCAGCTGTCCGTTTGCTAGGCACAGCCTCTATTTCCTGGCCTCAGTCTCCAGCACGTAGCAGCATAGGGTGCTGCCTTCCACTGGAGTCAGGACATTGGTCCATCTAGCCCAGTACTGTCAACACTGGCTGGCAGCTGCTCGTCAGGGATTCGGACAGAAGTCTTTCCCAGCCGGGGATTGAGCATAGGAGGCTTTGCATGGAAAGGACTTGCTCTGTCACTGAGGCCCCATCCGCCCCATACATTCAAATCATACCACTTTTAAGTTTCCCCCAAAGAATCTTGGGATATGCTCCTTGACCTTCCGATTGATAAATCCTGATGAGGCTAAACCCATAGAGGGGTCTGGATCAGAGAGAGCGGGAGAGAGCAGGAACCAGCAAGTTAGAGGGACTGAGAACATTGAATCAGAGCACCAAAGGTGGTCAGATCTGGGTCCTTCAGAACCATGGACAGGTCTCAGGAGCAGAGGAGTTGCTCTGATGTGCGGACTTAATGACATGGCAACGTCAAGGAAAAATCCCCTTACTGCCAACAACTGGAAGCAGTATTATTGCACTTCAACCAAGCTCTTTCACAGAGCCTTGCTTTCATCCACAAACCTTTCCGGCCCTGACCTGGCCACAGTGATCCATGCGATGGTCATCTCCAGGCTTGACTACTGTAATTCGCTCTACACGGGGCTGCCCTTGAAGCTGTCCCAGAAACTCCAGCGGGTGCAGAATGCTGCAGCGAGGCTCCTCACGGGGTCTCTGCCATGGGAGCATATTCATCCAGTGCTTTTCCAGCTGCACTGGCTCCCGGTGGAGTACAGGGTCAGATTTAAGGTGCTGTTTTTGACCTTTAAAGCCCTTCATGGCCTAGGACCCACGTACCTACGGGACCGCCTCACCCAGTATGCCCCACGGAGAGCCTCAAGGTCCATAAATAGCAACACCCTAGTGGTCCCGGGCCCTAAGGAAGTTAGATTAGCTTCAACCAGAGCCAGGGCCTTTTCAATTCTGGCTCCGGCCTGGTGGAACGCTCTGCCTCATGAGACCAGGGCCCTGCAGGATCTGATTTCTTTCCGCAGGGCCTGTAAGACAGAGTTGTTCCGCCTGGCCTTTGGCTTGGAGCCAATTTGATTCCCTCCCATTCTTTCTTTTTTCTTTTCCTTCTCCTCCTGCAAGGAGGCTACATTTTAATATTTTAATGTTTCAATATTTTAATGTTGTATTTTAATTTTGTTTTTAAGTTGTAATCATTCAACTTGTTTTTATTATTGCTTGTAAGCTGCTCTGAGCCCGGCCTTGGCTGGGGAGGGCAGGGTATTAATAAAAATTATTATTATTATTATTATTAAACCACCACAAGGTCTCCTGACACCGAGCCTCACAGATCGAACCTTTCAGACTTGCACTGATTTTAACCAACTTTTCCATGACGGTTCCTGAGTCCATGGGACAGATTTTCATGGCTGGATACAGTCAGATGGCAATTTGAATCAGTATGGTGGACTGTAACCACTGGTCTTTAGCCACTGGGTTCAAAACTGCACTGATTTTTTGAATTCCTGAGCAACGCCAGCAGGTATGAAGCTGCTAGTAATAAGTAATCCACAGATCAGTGGTAGAGCACATGTTTTTCATGCAGAAGGTCCCAGGTTTAATCCCTTGCATCTCCAGATTAAAAAGGATTAGGGAGCGGGTGATGGAAACGGGACTCTGGAGAGCCTCTGACGGTTGGGAGTGGACAATACTGAGTTAGGCAGCCAGAATGTCTGAGCTGGTGTAAAGCGGCTTCCTCGAGTCGTTAGGGATTGTTCTGTGGTCTGACTCATAGCTGAAGGCGAGCCTTAGGCTCCAACTACACTGTACATTTAAAGCACCATGAAACCGCTTCATTCAGCCATGGCTTCCGTACAAGAATCCTGGGAGGTGTGGTTTCTTTCCCAAGGCTGCAGAGAGCTGTTAGCAGGCCCTGCCTATCCCCCTCCCAAGAGCTACAATTCCCACAGCTCCCTCTGAAGAGAGGTTGTTAAACCACCCTGGGAATTGTAGCTCTGTGAAGTGGAAAGAGGGTCTCCTAACAATCCTAAGCACCCTTAACGAACTACAGTTCCCATGATGCCTTAGAGGAAGCCACAAACAGTTAATGTTGTACAGTGGTACCTCAGGTTACATACGCTTCAGGTTACATATGCTTCAGGTTACAGACTCCGCTAACCCAGAAATAGTGCTTCAGGTTAAGAACTTTGCTTCAGGATGAGAAAAGAAATTGGGCTCCGGTGGCGCAGCAGTAGCGGGAGGGCCCATTAGCTAAAGTGGTGCTTCAGGTTAAGAACATGAGGTACCACTGTATAATAGTGCTTTCAAAGTACAGTGGTACCTTGGGTTAAGAACTTAATTCGTTCTGGAGGTCCGTTCTGAACCTGAAACAGTTCTTAACCTGAGGTACCACTTTAGCTAATGGGGCCTGCTGCGTCGCCACTGCGTGGTTTCTGTTCTCATCCTGAAGCAAAGTTCTTAAACCGAGGTACTATTTCTGGGTTAGCAGAGTCTGTAACCTGAAGTGTCTGGAACCCAAGGTACCACTGTACAGTGCAAATGGGGCCTCTGTTTCAGATCTTCACTCAAGCCATCAAACTCACTGGATGACTTTGGGGGTCTCTCCCTCCCTCCCTCCCTCATTTTTTCAACCTTTTCTACCTCACAGGAAGTGTTAGAAACTCTCATATATAAATCCTTAAGCAAGGGTTACAGTTAGCAATATGTAATTCTAGTTGTTGTTCGGGGGACAGACGGCTCAAAAGTCGTGTTTTTCAATATGGCTTTTTGGTTCCTGAAATTTGTTCTGATTGTGCAGATAAAATAGCGCAGATAGAATTCTACAGGACGTGTTGCTAATGTGTGAAAACAGTCAAGATCCAATGATCTCCAGGCATGCACCTCCAGATGCACTCAGGTGTTATGTACTGAAGTTCTCACCCTGGGCCAGCAGGGGGATACTGTAGATAGTTATGCAAATGAAGGATCGAAAGTGACATTCAGTGATTGGATAGTTTGTATGCAAATGAAGGATCAAAAGTGACATTCAGTGATTGGATAGTTTTAGAAAGTTGCTACAGTAATGTTGTACTGGAGCTTTAAATAAGCAGGCTGACTGAGCCTTCAGTTCAGTTCTGTTCTGGCCTCAGAATAAACAAGAGCTGTTTGAAGAATCGCTGTGTCGTCTGATATGTTCACCCACAACTTAACACCGGGCATCTTCACTTGGTCGCAAATGGCCGATAGCCAGGTGCAAAATGCACCTGGCGAATTGCAAATGCTGTTTCGCAGGACTGCTGCAAGGATAAAACGAGGGTGGAAGTTACAGGGAACCAGGCAGAGGGCCTTCTCGGTAGTGGCACCCACCTTGTGGAACGCCCTTCCACCAGATGTCAAGGAGATAAGCAGTGATATGACATTCAGAAGACATCTGAAGCCAGCCTTGTATAGGGGAGTTTTTAATGTTTGATGTTTTACTTTGTTTTTATATTTTGTTGGAAGCTGCCCAGAGTGGCTGGGGCAACCCAGTTAGATGGGCAGCGTACAAATAATAATAATAATAATAATAATAATAATAATAATAATATGATTATGTCTACTCCACCTGGATCCCCTTGGAGGAAAGGTGGAATATAAGTGCAAATTAATAACCCATGCTTTTGTTTTTAAATGTGGGGAACAGGTTAGCGTGGAAACGCTGAGTGTGCAGCTCTCCCGAGTCCCCAACGCCTCGGGGAATGCATTTTTTGCCTCATGAAATGTGACTAATTATTTACTTGACGGTAGGCCTCTCTCAGTAGGCCGCACTGCCCTCCCTTTTGAGTTGGGGGAGAAAAAAAACACACACAACCACCGAGTGTATACAAAACTCTAGTCAAGGGAGCTCCCTTTCCAGGTGGGAACAACAGGCTTTTTATATTGCCTCTTCTGGATCTTGCCAAGCGGGTGAGAATAAAGATTTACAGTGTTTGGGAGATTAAAGGCCCTTGTTACGTTGTTCAAATACCACGAGATTAGTTTCCAAGGCGACGGATGCCAGTTGCCATAGGCACCGTAGGGGCCTGGAATTGAGATTGAGGATGTATTTATTTATTTTTTACCCTGGTCACGCAAACAGTAGCTGAACTGCAGTTGTGTGTGCACGCGTGCATGTGTGTGTTTAGCAGAAAGCAAGGAGAGGGTGTGGGAAAAGATGGTTGTGACTCCGAAATTTTGATGTTCAATGTTTTATTATGTTTTTATATATGTTTGAAGCTTCCCAGAATGGCTGGGGCAACCCAGGGTATAAAACAACATTTACAGTGGTAAATGTTTTTATTATAGTGGTACCTCAGGTTACATACGCTTCAGGTTACATACGCTTCAGGTTACAGACTCCGCTAACCCAGAAATAGTACCTCGGGTTAAGAACTTTGCTTCAGGATGAGAACAGAAATTGCGGCGCATTGGCAGCAGGAGGCCAAATTAGCTAAAGTGGTGCTTCAGGTTAAGAACAGTTTCAGGTTAAGAACAGATCTCTGGAACGAATTAAGTACTTAACCCGAGGTACCACTGTATTATTATTATTATTATTGAATAGGATGTCCCTGTTTTCATTGGAGACATGTTGGAGGATATGTCTTAATTGTTTCATCACTTGCTGTTTGCCGTCCTGGCTTTTTGGGGTGGAAGGGAACGATATGCATTTAATTATTAAATTAACTATGTGGAGCACAAACATGACTCCGAGGGAGCCGGTTTCGTTTCACTTCCTCTAGATTTGTGACTCAGGTCATTCTTGTTTAAAGAGCCCTGATTGGTTGAGCGCACGCGTGCGCGCACACACACACACACACACCATGATGCCAGGTCCAAAATTATGAAATGGATATCACAATATGGACTTCAAACCGGTTTGGGATGATATATCAATATATCACCCAGCCTTACTTAAGAGAGCTGTGTGTTTCTAAGACTTAAGGTAAAGGTAAAGGGACCCCTGACCATTAGGTCCAGTTGTGGCCGACTGGGGTTGCGCCGCTCATCTCGCTTTGTTGGCCAAGGGAGCCGGCGTACAGCTTCCGGGTCATGTGGCCAGCATGACTAAGCCGCTTCTGGAGAACCAGAGCAGCGCACGGAAACGCCGTTTACCTTCCCGCCAGAGCGGTACCTATTTATCTACTTGCACTTTGACATGTTTTTGAACTGCTAGGTTGGCAGGAGCAGGGACCGAGCAACGGGAGCTCACCTCGTCGCTGGGATTCGAACCGCCGACCTTCTGATCGGCAAGTCCTAGGCTCTGTGGTTTAACCCACAGCGCCACCCACGTCCCGTTTTTTAAAAAATGCTCCAAGTGCAGACTTTCATTATCGGTGACTTTGGAAGGTACATTTTGATTGGCAAGGAATTTAATGGCCTCTCTTGAGGGAATGCAGAAAGCAATCTTTGTGATTAGGAAGAGCGGAGCGAAGGGGAGAGGGAATAGGTTGCAAGTGATGAATTGAGATGGTCTTAGTTCATTAATACACCTTGCTAATTTTAGCCTTCCTTCTGGAACCTTTGCGATGTGCAATTTCCCAGCTAGCATCGGAAGTTTGTTTTCATTCTTTTTGTGGGGCGGTGCCCCCGGAAGTGCCTGCTGGGTCCCGCCAGTGACCCATCTAGTCCAGCACAGTGGCCAGCCAGATGCCTGTGGGAAACTCACAAGCAGGATTCAAGCACAAGAGCTGTCTTCTCTCCTGTGGTTTCCAGCAACTGGTATTCAGAAGCATTGCTGCCTCCAGCCATGGAAGCAGAGCATAGCCATCATGGCTAGTAGCCCTTGATAGCCTTATCCTCCCTGAATTTGTCCAATCCTTTTTTGAAGCCATCTAGTTCAACAACCGCAGATATGCAGATGACACAACCTTGATGGCAGAAAGTGAGGAGGAATTAAAGAACCTTTTAATGAGGGTGAAAGAGGAGAGCGCAAAATATGGTCTGAAACTCAACATCAAAAAAACGAAGATCATGGCCACTGGGCTCATCACCTCCTGGCAAAGGGGAAGAAATGGAGGCATTGAGAGATTTTACTTTCTTGGGCTCCATGATCACTGCAAATGATGACAGCAGCCACCAAATTAAAAGGCGCCTGCTTCTTGGGAGAAAAGCTATGACAAACCTAGACAGCATCTTAAAAAGCAGAGACATCACCTTGCCAACAAGAGAAGACTCCCTGGAAAAGACCCTGATGTTGGGAAAGATGGAGGGCACAAGGAGAAGGGGACGACAGAGGACGAGATGGTTGGATAGTGTTCTCGAAGCTACCAGCATGAGTTTGACCAAACTGCGGGAGGCAGTGGAAGACAGGAGTGCCTGGTGTGCTCTGGTCCATGGGGCCACGAAGAGTTGGACACGACTAAAAGACTAAACAACAACAGTTTGGAGGTCATCACTGCCTCTTGTGGCAGTGAGTTCCACAGTTTAACTATGTACCGCGTCCTGAATCTCTGTCCTGAATCTTCCCATGTTCAGATGTCCAGGAATTCTAGTGTTATGAGAGAGGGAGAAGAAAACCTTTCTCTATCCACTACCTCTACACCATGAATACTTCTATAAACTTCTATCGTTCCTTCCTACTTGCCTTTTCTCTAAACTAAAAAATTCCCGGACGCTGCAACCTTTTTCCATTGGGGAGTTGCTCCATCTCCTCGGCCATTTCAGCGGCCCTTTTCTGAAAAATTTCCTTGGCAGATCCAGGAAATTTGTGCAACAAGCGCATGTTTGTAGGTGAAGCAGGATTCACTAGCAACATTCTCAGGTGCACATTTAAATCCTGGGAACTGTAATTTGTTAAGGGTGCTGGAAGATGTAGCTCTGCAAGGGGTTAAACTGCAGTTCCCAGGGTTCTTTGGGGGAAGTTGTGTGCTTTCAACATGCTTTAAACATATGGTGCCTTGCCTTGCCCTGGCCTATGAGCTTGAGGAACCGAGCCACTGCTTTCTCTGACGCTCCCTTTTCACTAACCACTTTCTTCTTGCCTTGACCATATGTCTTGTCTCGTCTCTTGGCTGCCTTCTGTCTGCCACCCCTACATGTCACTGCTAATTTACTGTAGCGTTCAGCATTTACTATTGTCTGATGCCCCCAGAAACTGAAGTGGGCTTTTTTGTTTATTTGGCAGAGGAGTCGAGTCGAATGTTCAACTGCAGGTCAAAATTTCACACAACCGAACCAGGCCTATGTGAATTTAATTACAGGTGTGTTCATCCTTTTTTTTCTTTTTTAAGGAGAGTGAAATCTAAATAACCTCCTGTGCTCATTCTCCTTCCTCTACGCTTTGAGAGAATTTAGAAGTAAGCGAAACAGTGGCTGTGGGGTGTGTGAGTGTGTAGTGCTTTGCTGCAGCACACGAGAGTTTATGTCTTTGATCTCAAACAGCCCCATCACCAAAGGGATGCTGAACCCCAGGGAGCGGCATCCTTTTGAAACAGAAGCTTGAACGAATTCCCTCCAGATCTTCCAGAAATCAAAATAGAACGGCCTCTCTTTTTTCATGTCGGCAAAAGCTGTCTTGATTTTTTTTTATATATAAAAAAATATGCTTTGCTCTCTCCCTTCCTCTATTCCCCTTAAACCACCCTGGGAATTGTAGCTCTGTGAGGGAAATAGGGGGTCTCCTAACAACTCTCACCACACGTAAGAATCTATGGTTCCCAGGATTCCTTGGGGGAAGCCATGGCTGTTTAAGAACTGGAAGGCTGCATAGAATCGGAATTGTAGAGTTGGGAGGGACCCCTCAGGACATCTAGACCAACCCCCTGCAATGCAGGAATCTCAACTAGATCATACATGACAGGTGGCCATCCAACCTCTGCTTAAAAACTTCCAAGGAAGGAGAATCAACCACCTCTCCTGGGAGTAGGTTCCACGGTCAAAAAGCTCTGTCAGAAAGCTTTTCCTGATGTTTATCTCCTTTCTTGTAACTTGAATCCATTGGTTCGGGTCCTCCCCTCTGACGCAGGAGAAAACAAGCCAGCCATTTAGATATTTGAAGATGAGTATCATGGCACCTCTCAGTCTCCTTTTTACATACCCAGTTCCCTCAACTGTTCCTCATAAGGCTTGGTTTCCAACCCCTTGATCATCTTGGCTACCCTCCTCTGCACACATTCCAGTTTGTCAATATCCTCCTTAAATTTTGGTGCCCAGAACTGGAAACAGTGCTCGAGGTGTGGTCTGACCAAGGCAGAATAGTGGGAATCGGGGTCCACCAATGGTCCCCACACTGCACTCAGCTCTCACCTGTAGTTCTTAGAAGCTGTCAGCATGTGACAGTGGCCACACTACAGGAATGGCTTTGACTGGTTGGCTAAACCAGGCAAGGGTAGCCATTGAGTCTCAAACCCTCAGTGAGTTAGGGACTTCCCCTGCATGCAGCAGATTGAATGGATGAGACCAACAGTGGGTCCAGTGGTCAAGAAGGCGGTTTCTGCATGTGCTGTAGAGGGAAGTGAGGGGCAGATGGGGCTCATCAACCTGGGAAGGCAGCCCATCTAGGAAAAGGAAAACTCTGATCCTAAACCTCCGCTGCCTTGCGGGACATCTTCAGGAGAAGAAAAGGCTAAGGAGTAGCACAATTCTGGAGTGGAGTTCCTAAGACGGTTGGATGGTGTCTTGTACACCTCCTTCCGGCAACTCCTGCAGCCAAACTGGTGCCAAAAGTATTGCTCTGCTTTCCTTTGAACCACATCAGTGAGGCCAACGGTGTGTGTGTGTGTGTGTCTTGTTGTCTGGACAGCCCAGGTTCTCCAGACATGCTGCCCAGGCTTGCACCCCGAAGAGGTCACTTCAGTGCTGCTAACACAGCAGTTTGACTTCACCCCCAGAGGTGCACTCCATTGTCTCTCAAGACATAGAGATGCCAACAATTGCTTACCCTGATTGTGGCACTATGCTTCTTTTGATGCAGCGTAGAATAGCATTAGCTGTTTTTGCTGCTGTTGACCCATGTTACGCTTGTAGTCTGCTAAGACCCTTAGACATGTAGTGCAGATAGGGTTGTTTCTTGTGTTCCTTTTAAATTAGCAAATATGGAAACACCTTCAAGCCCTCTGCAATATAACAAAGCTAACCCTAATCTTACGTACAGGCCTACTAGCATACATTTGCTTTGTCTGCATGTTACTAGTCCTCAAAGAGGAGCGATTAATCCTGGATTTCCCCCTCCTTCTTCTCCTATTTTGTGGCTGGCAGGCAGGCTGTGTTCTCAAGTTGTGTTGCCAGCCTGCCCTAGAAAAAGTGGGGAGAGAAAAGGGTGGTCCAAGGGTCTGTGGCGTTCCTAGACAATGTTTCCCATCTGCATTTCGGGCGCTTTTTGAAATGGGAAGCATTTCTAGCCATGCAGGGTTGGTGGTTGTCCAGGGCCCAATGAATGCAGGGTGTGTCCCTGTGCATGTCTTGTGAGCAAAAGGCTTAATCAATTTGAGGCCCCTGAACCTTCTTTCAAAGCCAGAGTCATCGCGCACCCTCCTTTCTCCCTGCAATGAGGACGTGAAGTCATCAACATGCCTTGGATTTGAGTAACCACAGCTTTGCCCTCCGTGTCTTGGATAAGGCCCCATGACTCTTCTCTCGGAGTCTTGTGGCTTCCGGACAGGCCTGGGCCCCGACGCCTCTTGCTGTACGAACCCATCGGTGTCTCCATGGGCAGGTTCCTCAGCAAGGACCTGTTTGTTTAGTTAATCCAAAGAGAAGTTCATATCTGAAGCACTCGTCTAAAAGCTCCTTCAAGGAGCTTCAGTGGGGTTATCTGGAGGTTCGGAGTACGTTGTCAGCTGATGACACTCGGCTCCATTTCTCCTTTACATCTGCAGGTGAGGCAGTGGAAGTGCTGGACCAGGAATAGGCAAACTCTGGCCCTCCAGATGTTTGGGACTACAGTTCCCATCATCCCTAGCTAACAGGACCTGTGGTCAGGGATGATGGGAATTGTAGTCCCAAACATCTGGAGGGCCGGAGTTTGCCTATGCCTGTGCTGGACCAATGTCTTGCCTCGGTAATGGACTGGATGAGAGCCAACAAATCGACGCTCGACCCAGGAAAGACTATGGCACTGTTAAGAGGCAGTTCCCCAGACCAGATGGATAGGAGGTCACCTGCTTCTGATGGGGTTACACTGCCTCTGAAGGAGGGGGTACATAGCCTGGGGCTACTCCTGGATCCTTTGCTGTCGCTCGAAGCTCAGGTGGCCTCAATGGCACAGAGTGCCTTCCATCAGCTTCGGCTGGTGGCCCAGCTGCACACTTATCCGGATAGGGATAGATTCAGGTAGGTAGCCGCGTTGGTCTGACTCAGTTTAAATAATTTTTTAAAAATTAAAAAATATAAAAAATATAAAATAGTCTAGTAGCACCTTAGAGACCAACTAAGTTTGTTCTAGGTGTGAGCTTTCATGTGCTTTTTGAAGAAGTGTGCAGCAGAGTATCTGAAGAAGTGTGCATGCACACAAAAGTTCATACTTAGAACAAACTTAGTTGGTCTCTAAGGTGCTACTAGACCAGGGGTCAGCAAACTTTTTCAGCAGGGGGCTAGTCCACTGTCCCTCAGACCTTTTGAGGGGCTGGACTTTATTTTTTGGGGGGAAATGAACGAATTCCTATGCCCCACAAATAATCCAGAGATGCATTTTAAATAAAAGGACACATTCTACTCATGTAAAAACACGCTGATTCCCAGACCGTCTGCGGGCCGGATTTAGAAGGCGATTGGGCTGGATCCGGCCCCTGGGCCTTGGTTTGCCTACCCACGTACTAGACTATTTTATATTTTTTATATTTTTTAAATTATTTAAACTGGATAGGAATAGCCTAACTTCTCTTGTCTATGCCCTGGTAACCTCTAGGTTAGATTACTGCAACGTGTTATATGTAGGGCTGCCTCTGAAGACAGTTTGGGAATTTCAGCTGGTGCAGAATTCGGCAGCCGAGTTGCTCACCAGGGCAAAACCGTTTGAGCATATGACACCGATCCAAGCCTGCTTGCACCGGCTGCCAGTTTCAGGGCCCAGTTCATAGCGCTGGTTTTGACCCACAACTTTAAATCCAAGTCTGGCCTATGAAACTTTACTTGCTTCACTTCTGCTTTTATTTATTAAAAAGCTGTGGTTCCCACACGCCTCCCCAACCTCAAAACTCCTGTTTCGTTTGGCAGTTGTGTGTGGTTATTACATAAGCCTCTCACCACAGAAGATGTTTTTCTGCTGGGCCTTGGGGTGACCTGGTGACAAACAAGGTTGCCGTGAGCTTGTGCCCCTTTAATAGTCAAGTAGAAGAAGGAATTTCAGCAGGTTTCTTCTACACAGCGGTGTACGAGCCCTTTTCTTGCTTTCAGCTGGCACTTGGACCTGTGAATATCTACTTCTTTTATCTATTATTTGTTAAATTTGTATCCCACCCTTCCTCCCCAAGCAGCGCAGGGCGGCAAACAGATACACAAAGCCAAACAAAACAAAACAAAAACACGAACCAGCAAAAACATCCTAAAAACAATGACAACCACAAAGGTTGCCAGGAATAGTATTCTTCGGGCACCAAATGTCAGGGCAAACTTTCACATTCCTCCCGAAAGTTAATAATGACAGAGATGAAGATAATAATGATAGAGACTAACTAGGAAGGGCATTCCACAACTGAGGGGACCACCACTGAAAAGGCCCTGCCAACGCAAAATTTACATTAGTTGCCCCGCCCACTTTTGCCTCTGGCCCCACCGACTGCTGTCATGCAGCTCTTGGAAGGTTATTTCTTTTTTTATCGTACAGATCTACGCCTCTACCATCCTGGGAAGCATATATGTGCCTCCCCCAACCAGCTTTCAGATGTGTCCGAAGTATGAACACTTGTTCTAAAATAGGTGGGGGGAACTTGCTCCTCCCCAAAGCTGTACAACTATGGGGAAAAGTCTACTGTTAGTCCTACTCTGAATAGACACACTGAAATTAGCGAATATGGCAAAAGCCACACCTGCACCACACTTTTAAAGCGCTCTGATGCCACTTGAAAGAGTCGTGGCACATTGGTACATCTGTATTGTAAAGTAATATGTGAAAACCAATAAAAAAGGGGGGGAAATAAAAAAAATGAAAGAGTCATGGCTTCCCCCAAAGAATCCTGGGAAATGTAGTTTGTAAAGAGTGCGTAAAGCTCTTAGGAGGACACACACGCCCCCCATTCCCCTCACAGAGGGACAACTTCCAGAGTTCCCTGTGAGGAGGGACTGATAGTTAAACCACGTTGGGAAGTGTAGCTCTTTGAAGGAATGGGGTGCATGCGTGTGTTTCCTAACACCCGCAACAAACTACACCTCCCAGGATTCTTTGGGGGACTCCATGATGGTTTTAAGCCGTATGATGCTGCTTTGAATGTATATAGAGAAGACACAGGAGGCCTTAATAAACACACAACCTCTGCAGTTGACCAGTCGTTGGTTTATATAATCACCTTCAATGGGTGGCTGGGAGTTTTTTTCTCTTTCTGTGTGTGCTCATTTCAAAATGGTGGCTGCTCTGTGGGTTTCTCCCCCCTCCCACCCCAGTCGCTCAGCAAGCCTGAAGTGAAGGTCAAATCCTGGCCTGCTTGTAATCAATAGGAGCTTTGTTACTGACTCTGGGGTTGGAGCAGTGTGTGTGTATGTGTGGAGATTAATCTTTAATTGCTTCTTGGCTGAACTTCAAACAGGGTGGATTTTTATTTTTTTTGTAATAAGATTTTCCATTGTGCCCAGAGTTGCTGGAGGATATAGGTCACTTTTTTCCAGCTTTTTGTCAAAGTTGCCATTTCCCCCCCCCCTTCCCTCTGTGTTAAAAACAAAGAGCAACCCCCCCACATACCCCGCTCCTGCTGAAACTTCAGATTGAGCCTTTTTTTGGTTCATAAAGATCACGGTGACTAAACACATGTGCTGGAATCTCCGTGTTTCCCTCACCTGACGGATCTTTCCCCCTGGCTTATTTTGCTTTAAAGGCCATGTGGGACCAATTATTTATTTCCTGCAGAAACGCATGTTAAGATGGCCAGGAGCTGCTTTGAGTTAGTGTAAAAAGAGCCTCGGTTTCCAAGGATTCGGAAATTCTAGTGCATAAAAGAGTGCTTTTCTTTCTTTTTAATGTGAAAAGCTGGTGTAGTCAATAAACATTGATTCAGTTTGAATGGGAGCGTTTGAAGATCCCGACTCTTTTTTTTTTTAAAGGAAGGGAGAAGAAACTGGATTCCGAGTTTGAGATGGCATCTTGGTAACAGAACAGCTTTTATAAATATGTGCCCTCTGTTTGATAATCAGAAATATTTATTAGTCAATATTCTCATGTCTGGTGCAGGGATGATAATATAAACCAAGGGGGGAATTGTTGCCTAAGAATCCCAACATTTCTCTTCATTTTCCCTTCGTCTTGTTAACCGCCCTGCGATCTTCAGAGGTATATACCGTATTTTTCGCTGTATAAGATGCACCAGACCACAAGATGCACCTAGTTTTTGGAGGAGGAAAACAAGAAAAAAAATATTGTGAATCTCAGAAGCCAGAACAGCAAGAGGGATCGCTGCGCAGTGAAAGCAGCAATCCATCTTGCTATTCTGGCTTCTGGGATAGCTGCGCAGCCTGCATTCGCTCCATAAGACGTACACACATTTCCCCTTACTTTTTAGGAGGGGAAAAGTGAGTCTTATAGAGCAAAAAATACGGTAAATTTATTTTTTTTTAAAAAAAGAATAATAAATGAAACTTTAGACCCCACCCGCTGTTGCCTAAGCTCCACCCACCCTGCATTGTTACGACAGAGCGGGAGAGGCTTGCAACAGGCTCCACCTACTCTGACAAGCGCATTGCACATTCTGAATTTCATGCTGATCCCAGGGACTGGCAAAGGAAGAGGCGCAGTTTCGCAGGGAGGGACCAGGTTTGACTGTTGGAAGATTGGGGACTTTTTCATGCAGCACGTTGTTAAATTGTGGACCCTTTTGCAGGAGTTATGGCCACCAACTTGGCTGGCTTTAACAGAGAAGTGGGTAAATTTAAGGACGGTACAGCTTATCATGATGGCTGGGACGTGTGCCTCCACAGTCAGAGGCAGTATCCTTCTGGATTCCAGTTGCTGGAAACCACAGGAGGGGGAGAGTCATGTTGCACTCAGGTCTTCGCTGTAAGCTTCTCAGAGGCAAATGCTTGGCCCCTGTGAGAACAGGATGCTGGGCTAATGGCCCACTGGCCTGTCATGGACTGGTTGGATGCAGAGAGAGAGGCACCAGCTGGGGAACCCCCAAGGGAAGAAGGCTCAGAGCACAGGGAGTGGTGGTGGGACAGTGATGAGGGGTCAGAGGGAGAAGACTGGGAGGAGGTGGTGTCTGACGCTGAAGGGGGAACAGGGTTTAGTGAGCGGGAAGAGGCTGTGGCAGAGAGCAGTCCAGAATCAGAAGTAGAAGCGAAGGGTGGAGAGGAAGGGGGCGAAGAGGCAGAGATGAAGCAGACTGCTGAAGAAGCCAGGGGGTCTCCCTCTCCTGCTGTGACCAGCTTCCCTCCCTCTGATGTGACAGAACCAGAAGAGGTATGAAGAAGGAGGAGCAAAGATAGACAAGCCGAAGAAGTCTCAGGTTGCAAGAAAAGGACCTGAGGGAGGAGGCAAGACCTACTGGGAAGAGTTGCTGTGCTCACTAGGCCTGAGCTTGTTTGGTTTCTTTGGATAAAGAGTTAACTTCACTGATGGCTTGTGGGTTATTACTGACCTGCTCCCGAGTCCTGCCTTGACATTGCCTGATCCAGGAGGCTCTTCTTATGTTAAGAAATGAGCAGAGGGTTATGTGGGAGAAAAATTAGCTGTTCTAAAGGAAAGAACCCAACTTTGAGAAGGGACCATGGCTCAGTTGATAGAGCACCTGGCAGCTTGAGTTGGGCTGAGAGAGAACCCTGTCCAAATTCCTGGAGAGCTGCTGCCTGCCAGTGTAGGAAATACTGAGCTGGGTGAGCCAATGGCCTGACTTAGTATAAATAAGTTTATTCTGTTCCCTTGCTGCCATGCCCTGCCCATCTCTACCCATTCCTGTTTTCTGTACTGTCACCTAAACGTACCGCCCGCTTTTCAAGTTTTCCTTCAGAAACTTGGGAGCTCAAACCTTGGCTTTAATTTGAAATGCTCAGGATGATTCTCTGGAGATTGCCCTTTGGATGCTGTAGGCAACATTCCCAGGAGGCGATCGTAGATAATTCCTGGGGTCCTGCAAAATAAGTACACCGTGTGTTTGCATTTCTAGCCCTTTTATAGCCTCCTTTGGCAGGTTGAGAAGCTGTGCAAAGCTGCACTTAATGGGAAACTGTATCTGCAGAAGTTTGGTTCAAAGGACGTGCACGCCAGGGGGGCTCCCGTTGAAGCTTCCCTCAGCTCATAAAATGGGAGCGATGCAACTGTATTGGGTTAATGGGCCCAAGAGGCTGTTATGGTTTTGATGTGCAACAGGAGAGAGAGGTGGTTAAAAGCGACTGGAAACACTCTATTTGTGTACAGTGGTACCTCGGGTTACATACGCTTCAGGTTACATACGCTTCAGGTTACAGACTCTGCTAACCTAGAAATAGTACCTCAGGTTAAGAACTTTGCTTCAGGATAAGAACAGAAATTGTGTAGCGGAGGCTCAGTGGCAGCAGGAGGCCCCATTAGCTAAAGTGGTGCTTCAGGTTAAGAACAGTTTCAGGTTAAGAACAGACCTCTGGAACGAATTAAGTACTTAACCCGAGGTACCATTGTAGTCCGAAATCCCTGAGAGCTTATGCCGGCCAGTGTTGGCATTACTGAGCTGGATGGGTGCAGTGTCCTGACTCAGCACCAGGCAGTTTCCTATGCTCTGAGAGGGCTGAGGGAAAGCGAAATGGATCCCCCCCAAAATGGTGGTCCCTGCTGTGGTCAGCTCTCCTCCTTCCATTTCAGTTCTTGCCTTGCTGCCTTGTTCACCTGAAGAGTTGATTTCTTCAGTGAGCTAAAAGCTATTGACAGTCAAGATGAGCACCAAATGGAGCAGAAATGTTGGGGCAGAGCAAAGCTCTCTGTCACTGATGTTGACAATGAGTTGGGCAGGGCTTTAGAAGTAATGTGATCCAGCACTCCATCCCGGATGTATAATTCCCATCCTCCCTGACTCTTCTGTCCTCACTGGGCACCTAAACAACCAGAGGGCTTGAAAGCACCAATGCCAATGTGGACAGCAACCAAAGCAGCATTCAGGGCTGGTCAGAGTCCAAGCAAGCAGGGTGCTGAGCAAAGGGTCAGGCGACAAGCAAAGCCAGAGCTGTCCAAGTCAGGTTTGGCACAAGCAAGAGATCCAGTAGCAGGGCAGGTGCCACAACCGAGAAGGCCCTCTGCCTGGTTCCCTGTAGCTTTGCTTCTCGCAGTGAGGAAACTGCCAGAAGGCCCCGGGCACTGGACCTCAGTGTCCGGGCTGAATGATAGGGGTGGAGACGCTCCTTCAGGTATACTGGGCCGAGGCCGTTTAGG
The DNA here is from genome assembly GCF_964270895.1 of Podarcis filfolensis. Lineage (NCBI taxonomy): Eukaryota > Metazoa > Chordata > Lepidosauria > Squamata > Lacertidae > Podarcis > Podarcis filfolensis. Next base: position 11,345,473 of record NC_139618.1, on the reverse strand, counting down.
GCTTTAAAGGTCAGCACCAACACTTTGAATTGGGCTCGGAAACGTACTGGGAGCCAATGGAGGTCTTTCAGGATCGCCAAGCTTTATAAGCATGTGAATTGAGCAGGTGCAAAGATGGCAACAGAATTAGGGTTGCCATACAGCCATAATTTTCCAGACATTGCCAGGATTCAGCTGTTGGAAACAGTGTCCGGGCGGGAATCCCTTAAATGTCCAGGAAAATCCAGACGTATGGCAACCCAAGTTGGAAGTGTAGATTTTGGTGAATTTCCTTTAAAATAGCTCAAAATCTTCTTTGTTTTTTTGAGATCTTGTAGAAAAAGCTCAATAACTTTTATGTCCAGATTTTCACTTTTTGAAATTTGGCAACCCTAAACAGAATCCCAGTTTTTAAATTTTTTCAGACTTTTGAAGCTGATCAACACCCTTCTCTCCACTGCTTCTGAATTCGTCAGGCATTGCCCTTTTGCAGCCCAAGTTCTCCATCATAAGGTCTAGAGACCTGCCATTCTCAAAAGTAATAAAAAGTGGCCGTGGTAAAAGCTTGGACCTGGTGACATTGCAAAACAAAGCTGAACTTTCTCCCAAGGAAAGCAAACACTCCTCTTGTTGTGCTCCCCATGTCCCGAACGCACCCTCAACCCTCAACCCGCCCCCTCCTCCTTCCACTTCCATATGCTTCCTCTTCTCCCCCTTCGTCTGGCCTGCAACCGTCAAAAACCAGGTCACATTGCTTTCTCTGCATTCCAGAATCTCTGCTGTAGCCTTTGGCTGTGAAAGAAGGAGCCACCAGAACAGGACAGTGGTGAAGGATTTTGCTCACCGGATCAGCAAAAATCCATTTGCTTCATGACGGCACCTTGCACAATCTTCTGCAGAGTCGAGACCATTGGCCTGGCCTGCCCAGTGCTGTTTGCACTGACTTGCAGCAAATCTTCAGGGTTTCAGGCAGAGAAAAGTGGTTCCCAGCTCCACCTAGAGAGCAAATTTCCAGGTTTTCAGGCCGGAGTCCTTCCCAAGCCTATCTGGAGATGCCAAAGGTTGAACCTGCATTCCTTTTCCTGCTCTGTGGCTACTAACTCTGATGGCCTCAGAAGCAAGCCGTCCTCCTTTAGCATAAAATGCTAGTCCTTGTCTTTTGCTGAAACTCAGCCTAAGTAGGGTGAACGGTGCATTTTTTCTCTCCTGCTCTGCCTTATTTTATTATAATTTTTTGCATCTGTACCCCACCTTTTTCTCTAAGGAGCTCAAGGCGAATATCAGTTGCTGGAAACTGCAGGAGGGGAGAACGTTGCTGCTGTCAGGTCCTGCTTGCGGGGTTTTCCATAGGTGCATCTAGTTAGCAGCTGTGAGAACAGGACCCTGGACTCGATGAGCCCCGGCCTCATCCAGCAGGGTTGACTTATGTTCTCTACTGCTGAGCTGCAGCCTTTACTAAGGAAGCTTCCTTATGCTGAGTCAGGCTGCTGAGTCTTTATCTCTCTCGCAAAGATGAAAAAGCAGGCATGGTTCTTTGCATCTTCTTTTTTATTTATAAATTTATTCATTTGGTTTTTCAGATTAAAATTTTACAGTCATATCCAACATGCAACATAGAAACAAGATTCCAGAGAATCTCCTGGACTTCCCTCCTCCCCTTTGTGGGTCCTATTATTAATCATTTCCCCTTGCGTCTTTTATAACAATCCAAATATTTTACCTTTCCATTGTGCCCAAAATTCACCAGTAAACTACAAGTGTTATTCCAATCCTACTAACGATTTTAACTGCTTACAATGATTTTTAAGATAAATTATAAATTTTCCCCGTGGTTCTTTGCATCTTCAGATTGGATAGGACAAGGTTATTTTTCTATCAAGCCTTGTATTTCCTATAATAAACTTAGCCCTTTCTTGTTCCACCTCTACGATTCTCATACCCTCCAACATTTCTCTGATGAAAATAGGGATGTCCAATTCTAAGGTTGCCATAGGTCCTCTTTTTCCGGGACATGTACTCTTTTTTCATGAGTAGAGTCATCATAGTGATCCATAGTTAAAAGCAGAAGTTGGTATATGTGTCCTCTTCTTTGCTCTTCAAAATACGGCAACTAGACTATTCCATATTATTAATAATAATTTTCTTATTTATTCCCCTTCTCATCTGACTGGGTTGTCCCAGCCACTCGGGACGGCTTCCAACATATATAAAAACATAATAAAACATTAAACATTTTAAAAGTCCCTATGCAGGGCTGCCTTCAGATGTCTTTTAAAGGTTGCATAGTTACTTATCTCCTTGGCTCTGGGGTCGCATAACTCCATACCCTTCAACATTTATCTGATGATAATAGGGATGTCCTAAGGAAAAGCAGGACATTTCAGGTTTAAATCAGACACCAGGATGGCTTCTGTAAATCTGGGACTGTCCCTGGGATACTTGGAGGGTTTGGATTCTGTGTCTGAATGGGCCTTTGCATGTTCCTTGTGAGTGCGGCAGTTTTGCTCAATAGAAGAAAATATTTAATTATGATATATATTTTTAAGGCATTGGCCAACCCATTTAAAACGCCCCCCACCTCCTTCCTCATTTCTTTCCTCTGCCAGTCGTGTTTTACATCCATCCTTGCACGGTGGGGAGAAGGAGTTTGATCCCAGACCCCCACAGAGCCTGGTGGAATCTTTTTGTCTGCTTAGCAAATTGAGTTAAACCGAGCTGGCTTCATTCTTATTCTCCAGACAGGCGCTCCCAGACTCAACAATTCCTCCTCCTCTCCTGCGTTAGAGGTTTTCTGTCTCTGTTCCCCTGCCCACCCCCACAACTGTGAATGATGGCCATCTTCATCACCACTCCCTTTTAGCAGTGGAGGTTGCTCCCACAAGGACCACATTCGCATATGACACCACTTTAAGCCCTCATGGTTTCCCCCAAAGCATTCTGGGAGCTGTAGTATGTTATGGGTGCTGAGAGTCGTTAGGAGACCCCTGTTCCCCTCACAGAGCTACAATTCCTAGAGGTCCCTCTGTGAAGAGCGGTTGGTTGTTAGACCGCTCTGGGAATTGTAGCACTGTGACGGGGAACACACATCCATGGCAGGGGAAAGAGTTGTTGCAAAACGAGAGCCAGTGTGGTGCAGTGGTCAGAGTGTCAGACTAGGACCTCAGAGGTAAAGGTAAAGGGACCCCTGACCATTAGGTCCAGTCCTGATCGACTCTGGGGTTGCGGCGCTCATCTCGCTTTATTGGCCAAGGGAGCCGGCGTACAGCTTCCGAGTCATGTGGCCAGCATGTCTAAGCCACTTCTGGCGAACCAGAGCAGCACACGGAAACGCCGTTTACCTTCCCGCTGGAGTGGTACCTATTTATCTACTTGCACTTTGACGTGCTTTTGAACTGCTAGGTTGGCAGGAGCAGGGACCGAGCAACGGGAGCTCACCCTGTTGTGGGGATTCAAACCGCTGACCTTCTGATCGGCAAGTTCTAGGCTCTGTGGTTTAACCCACAGCGCCACCCGCGTCCCTCGGAGGACCAGAGTTCAAATCCCCGCTCAGCCATGAAGCTTACTGGGTGACCTTGGACCAGTCACAATCTCTCACCCTAGCCTACCTTACAGGGCTGTTGAGGGGATAAAATGGGGATGGGGGCAGAACTGTGTCTGGGGTATAAACACAAATAAATAAATTTCACAGCTGTTGATGGAGCTTAGTAGCCCAAGGAGGTGGGGGTCAGGGGGATGAAAAGGTTTTCGACTGTGACATCACGTCGATATCATTTGTGGAGTCCTGCATCTTCGCCCAGGGATCCTCGAAAGATTTTGTAAAGCAAAACCAACCTGATTTGCACTAATTTTTAAATTTGAATTTTTGCATGGTTTTTATTGTATGTATGGTTGCTGTAAACCGCTCTGGTTTTGGTTTTGTTTTTTAAAAAACCCCAATATGAGTAGTGGTATACAATTTTTTTTAGATTGGGAAGCAGCTCTCCTGAGGTTTTAAAAACGGTTGAATTTCAGTTTTTGGCATGCCAAAAATATTTCTTAATAATAAAATGCGTTCAGAAATACATATTCAGGGCTGTCTTTAACAGATGCAGTGCCAGGGTGCAAATATCGGCCCAGTGCCCCCAAATTACCACGGATAGTGTTGGGGTGGCTGTAGCTGCGCACTGCCAGCCATGGGGGGGCGCATCTCTCTCCCATGCCGCTGCAGGAGAGCGATCCCCCCAGAGGCTTGGGAGGGAAGCTGCACACCCACCAGCGTTATGGTTGGCGGGGCGCAGCTGGCGGGCGTGCAGGGAAAGGGGAGGCCGCCGGCTAAGCCGTGTAGCTCCCCCACTTGCTGGGGCGCCCCTGAGAGGCCGGCGCCCTGGCGCAACGCACCACTAAGCCCTATGGGAAAGACGGTTCTGTACGTATTTTTAAGATGCATCTTTTTCAGAAAAAGAAATCGCAAGTAGATAGGGAAACAGATGGAATAGACTTATGAATGAACACACAGAAAACTGATACGGTCCGGAAATAGACTGACCCATCCACCCCTATTCTATTCTAGTCATTCCTCCCTCCGTTCCCTCCTGCTTTTTTCTGTGTTGGAGGAATCCCTCCCCCTTCTTGAGACGGAGCGTTTTGTCATAGCTGCCCTCCACCCACAGACTGCAGCGGTGTAACTGAGACACAGTCTTCTTCTTTTCTCACTGCCTCCCTGAGAGCCAGGCCAAGGAAACTACGGAAGCCTGTTTATAGAAAGAAGATGAAGAAGTGAGGCAGGGTTTCGTTTTAAAAACAACAAAAAAACCCACCCAATGTTACTGCGCCAAAATCATTTACAGCAGGAGGCAGGTGTTTGGGACGTGAAGCAGGAAGACAGTGAGGGGTGAGGAATAATAGGATCCAAGCGCATAACAGTTGTCAAAATCCAAATGTGTAGGATAAGGGTTGCCAGACCCCCAAGTTTCCAGGTTTGCCTGGCCCTCCCCAGGTGGCAGGAGGAGGGCAGGAATCACCAGGTGAGCAAGAGTGGCGTTAAATGTATTTATTTTTTATTATGAAGACGAAGCGCACAGCTTGCAAGCGACTGCAAATTATTGCATAGACGCTCCAGGTGGATCAGGGTGGTGATCCTGCCTTCCTCAGCTTCCTCCAACCCTTCTCCCAATTAACCTCCGTCTCCAGGAACAAGTGGTGGGAGGGAGCGCAAAGGAAGAATCACCAGGGCCCACCCCCATGACATCAGTGGGGCCATCACTAAGTTTCAGGTTTGAGCCCTGAAATTGCAGGATCTGGGATGCTCCTGACCAATGTTAGAAACTCAGATATATAAGCTAATCGCCAAACGGCACCTTAAACCTAGGTTATAGTCACCACAATGGAATATCTAGGCATCATTTTTTTTTTACAATGAAATTAATATTATTAAATAAAAATCTATATTGGGTAAAACATCAGCGCCTAGGACTTGCCGAACGTATGGCCGGCGGTTCGAATCCCCGTGGCGGGGTGAGCTCCCGTCCTTCGGTCCCAGCTCCTGCCCACCTAGCAGTTTGAAAGCACACTTAAGTGCAAGTAGATAAATAGGTACCACTTTATAGTGGGAAGGTAAACGGCGTTTCTGTGTGCTGCGCTGGTGCTGGCTCGCCAGAGCAGCTTCGTCACGCTGGCCACATGACCTGGAAGTGTCTCCGGATAGCGCTGGCCCCCGGCCTCTTGAGTGAGATGGGCGCACAACCCTAGAGTCGGACACGACTGGGCCATACGGGCAGGGGTACCTTTACCTTTACCTTTATATTAATAAACAAATAATACACTGGTTTATATTTCAAAGGGGGGAAATATCCACGTGGTTTAAAACATTAAAACATCCAATAAAACAACCCAGAATAAAACAAATTCAAGCTTCAAGGAAAATATTTCAGATCCTTTTGTAAGTGACATTTTGCTTTCCCCATACCGTGGAACCTCAGAAACCGAACACCTGTAGAATCAAACGTTTCGACTCCTGGACGATTGAGAACCAGAAGTGATTGTTCCGGTTTTCGAATGATTTTCGGAAGCCAAACGTCCAGCGTGGCTTCTGATTGGCTGCAGGACTCCTGCAGCCAATCGGAAGCTGCACCTTGGAAGTCGAACGTTTTGGAAGTCGAATGGACATCCGAAACGGATTCCGTTTGACTTCCAAGGTACATCTGTATTTATTTAGTTACCTACTTAATTTATAGAGCTGCCCCATAGCAGAAGTACTCTAGGAAGCCATGTGGTATAGTGGTTAGAGTGTCAGACTAGGACCTGGGGGAGCAGGGTTCAAATCCCCACTCAGTCCTGAAACTCAGTGGGTGATCTTGGGCCAGTGAGCCTCTGAACCTCCCTCACAGGGCCGTTGTAGGGATTAACTGAGGAGGTGGGGGGTGAACCGTGTACTCCTTGGAGAAAAAGGTGGGAGATACAGTGGTACCTCGGGTTACATACGCTTCAGGTTACAGACTTCGCTAACCCAGAAATAGTGCTTCAGGATAAGAACAGAAATCGTGCTCCGGCGGCAGCAGGAGGCCCCATTAGCTAAAGTGGTGCTTCAGGTTAAGAACAGTTTCAGGTTAAGTACGGACCTCCGGAACGAATTAAGTACTTAACCTGAGGTACCACTGTAAAGGCATTAAATAAACTCTCCTGGTTGCCTGCTGAAAAATTCTGGAGGGACTAGCTAGACGGAGATGCTCATTGCCAGAGTGAGACCCAGAGATCTCCATGGGGGTCGCAGTTGGACCTGTGCCCGTGGCACGTGGGGAATTTCTAACGCTGCTCCTGGCCTGGCAGCCTTTTGTTGTTGTTTAGTCGTTTAGTCGTGTCCGACTCTTCATGACCCCATGGACCAGAGCACGCCAGGCACTCCTGTCTTCCACTGCCTCCCGCAGTTTGGTCAGACTCATGTTTGTAGCTTCGCGAACACTGTCCAACCATCTCGTCCTCTGTCGTCCCCTTCTCCTTGTGCCCTCCATCTTTCCCAACATCAGGGTCTTTTCCAGGGAGTCTTCTCTTCTCATGAGGTGACCAAAGTATTGGAGCCTCAGCTTCAGGCTCTGTCCTTCCCATGAGCACTCAGGGCTGATTTCCTTCAGAATGGATAGGTTTGGCAGCCCTTATGTAGGAGCATTCTGCGAACAGGAGGGTTCCCCATCAAACGTGAGAAGGTACCGTCTCTTCTACACCCATGTCTTTAGGAAGCTTCTCGGCAGAGCATTCTGCAACTGGGGAATGTTGTAAATGGGACTGCGTTCAAAAACAACCTGGAAACTGCAGTTTGGTTCAAAACACAACCACAATCCCATTAGCAGGGACTTGGCCTTTCACTCCTAGAACTGCAGCGCTTGTAACCAGCTCCCAGTTGGTTTCCAGGCTCAGTGTAAAATGCTGGTTTTCACCTATAGAGCCTTAAACAGCTTAGGAGCTAACTGATTGTGTCTTAGATGACCTCGAGGCCATATTTAGATGCCCTGCTCTGAGTGCTCCCACCAAGTGACGTGTCTCCATTGTTATGGAATAGCTACCCCAGAGAGGCTCACCTGAAACGTTCCTTATGATCCTTTCAGTACCACACAAAGACAATTTTATTTGACCAGACATTTGAACAAGGCTGTGTTTTGAAACAAGTTCTAGGCTTGTGCCTTTCAAAGAAACCTGATGCTCTAGTGTAGTTTTGAGCTGAATTGCCATGCGTCTTTATTCTGTTTCCATTGGAAGAAGAGTTTTATCTTGTTTTTCTTCTTCTTCAAATAGATTTTCTTGCTGTAATTGCTGTATTTTTAAAATATGGGATAGAGTATTTTACAAATTTTATTGAGGGGTGGCAATATACATTTAAATAAATAATAATAACGGAGATCTCGTTCTTGTTGGTTTCCAGGTGGCTATGGCACTGCTGGGGAAGCTGTCTGAGGGGCTTCCAAACAACTCCAGGTCTGACCAGTGGCACTTAGTCTTCTCTCAAAAAGATGAAGTCATCACCAGCTTAGTATCTGCCTTAGATTCTATGGTAAGCTTCTTCCTCTGCCTCTTCTCTGCACCAAACCGTACGACGTTAAAAAACATTAAAGTGTGGATTCCTTGTAAAGGGGCTAGCAGAGATCTTGGTGAGGGCCAAACCATGCATGATATGCAAACTTTAATGTGGTGGGAAGTTGGGTGGGTGTGTGTGTGTGTGTGTGTGTGTGTGTGCTCAAGACAAGACTTACGGAAGTTCCCTCTGGTATCTTGCTTCCTGAGGCATCGCTGCTCTGCTGCTTTTGCGATGGTCACTGACCCCACAGAGCAGGCACCCTCAAACGTTTTGGAACTACAACTCCCATCATCCCTAGCTAACAGGACCAGTGGTCAGGGATGATGGGCAATGTAGTCCCAAAACATCTGGAGAGCCGAGTTTGGGGATGCCTGCCACAAAGTGACGAGATGCTAGAACTCAGCAACATGTTGTAACATGCAGGACGGATTTTAAAAAATACTTCTTCACACTAGCCCATAGTTAGATTGGTGATTGTTCTTCTTTTAAAGCACCTGAGTTGGTGCCAAACAAATTCTTGGAGGAGGCAGCTAGGGGCTTTTTGGCTATGGTTACAGGGAACCAGACAAGAGGGCCTTCTCGGTAGTGGCACCCGCCCTGTGGAACGCCCTCCCATCAGATGTCAAGGAAATAAGCAGCTATCTTATTTTTAAAAGACATCTGAAGGCAGCCCTGTTTAGAGAAGTTTTTAATATGTAATGCTGTATTGTTTTTAATACTCGATTGGGAGCCGCCCAGAGTGGCTGGGGAAACTCAGCCAGATGGGCGGGGTATAAATAATAAATTATTATTATTATTATTCCGTGGACAGAGGCAGCGATGCTTCTGAATACCAGTTGATGGAAACTGCAGGCGAGGAGAGGGCTCTTGTGTTCGAATCCTGCTTTTGGGTTTCCCTCAGGCATCTGGTTGGCCGCAGTGAGAAGAGGTTGCTGGACTAGATGGGCCATTGTCCTGACCCAACAGGCTCGTATTAAGTTATTATGACACAAAACATGCCCATTTTGTTGCACAATGATAATAAGATTATAATACATAAAGTAAGTTGAATTGAGATAGAGGGAAGTCACACAAGTGTACCCTTATGTTCATTTCTTTTTTATTATTTCACTTTTTCTGTATATTTTCATTTTTAAGTTTGGTTAATATATACTTAGATGCGGGTGGCACTGTGGGTTAAACCACAGAGCCTAGGACTTGCCGATCAGAACGTCAGCGGTTCGAATCCCCGTGACGGGGTGAGCTTCCGTTGCTCAGTCCCTGCTCCTGCCAACCTAGCAGTTTGAAAGCACGTCAAAGTGCAAGTAGATAAATAGGTACCACTCCAACGGGAAGGTAAATGGCGTTTCCGTGCACTGCTCTGGTTCGCCAGAAACGGCTTAGTCATGCTGGCCACATGACCCAGAAGCTGTACGCCGGCTCCCTCGACCAATAAAGTGAGATGAGCGCCGCAACCCCAGAGTCGGCCACGACTGGACCTAATGGTCAGGGGTCCCTTTACCTTTACCTTTAACATATACTTATGTATAAGATAGTTTAAGAGTTGTGAAATTGTTTATTTTTTCTTCTATTCTTTTTCATGACTAATTTTTTTTTTAAAAAATTAAAATGCCCATTTCCTCTTGCTCACTATTTGCTGGGCTGCTGTGATGTGACTGAGAGGGAAGGATCAGTCCTGGAATGTTTTCTAGGGACAGGAAAGAAGACTATGAGCTGTGCTTGGGAATATGTCAGAGAGTGGACATGGCACTCCTGTTGCCTTATGTTGATATTACGGACAAACAGCTTCAGGGATTTGGGCTCTGAAGTGAAAATCACTTCCTCGCATCCACAGCCAGAAGGGTTTTGAAGTCAGAATCTTTAAGAACACATATTGAGGTTTCTATTAACCTTTATGCCGGAATCTGCTGTTTGATCGTCCCTTGTGTGTCGCAAACTCTTGTGTGAGGTTTTCCACAACAAGACAGTGATGGCTTTTATCTCTGTGACAAAAGAAAATAATTTGCATGAATTTCTGCAAAAAAAGAAGTAAGTCTTCTCCCCCTCTCTGCTTTTTGATGGCTTAAAAAAAAAAATGAATCCCATGATGAATCTTACATAAGTTTATTTTTTTCCTTATACAAGATGTGTGTGCCTGGCTACATCTCTGCATCAAAAGTGATCTTATTTTAACTAGGAAAGAGATCAGACAGGGAATAGTTTGTGTGTGTGTGTGTGTGTGTGTGTGTGTGTGTGTGTATTCACACACACATATTTTCAAAATGCTATAAATAAAAAGAGAAGCTCTTTAAATAAAAGCCCTGTTCAGGGGGACACATTTAGACTACACATGCTTGAAACCAATTAAGCTGAAATGGATTCCCCATACGCTGTTCTCACCCCCTGAAACTGTAGCTGCGTGAGAATTCTGTGATGGACTCGTAGGTTTGTAAGTCACGTGGGGCAGAGACCTCTTCCATTGTGCTTCGTAATGCACATAAAAAAATTATGTGTGTGTACATGCTTAAAATTTATATGCCATTTGGTTGTAAAAAAACCCCCAAACAAACTCAAAGTGGTTTACAAATAAGATAAAACAATGAAATTATTGATGAAAACAATTAACAACGGTTGAAAACATTTAAAAAATAAAAGCCAGCAATAGACTAAAAACATTGAAGCATGCATCAATGGTCCACCAACAGTCTACATATCTGGGCAGGCTTGCCTAGGAGAAAATGTTTTTAGTGGGCACCAAAAAGAGTACAGTACATAAGGGGCAGGGAGTTCCATAGTGTAGGTGGTGCCACACTAAAAGATTGAGTTCTTGCAAATGCAGAATGGGTATTATGGGGCATTTGTAACAGTGCCGGTTCTGCAGATTGAAGCAGTCAAGTGGATCTGTATTGGGTAAGGTGATCTTGCAGGCAAACTGGTTCCAAGTGGCTCAGCATTTTGTATACTGATAGTAACACTTTGAACTTGACTTGCTAGCAAATTGGGAAACTGTGTGGGTCTCTGTGCAACAGAGTTATATGCTGATAGGACCTCGCTCCCGTCAGCAATCGTGCTGACCAACCGCTACTTCCAGAAACTAACTGCTACTTCCAGAAACTAATTGGCAGCTGCACTCAGGCCAGAATTGGTGTTAGGTCATACCTGCAACCAGTAAATCTCCTGCGTAGAATGCTTTTGCAGCAGTCCAGAAGAAGATTTCCTGGTACTGGTATGGCAATCTCTTAAAATATTCTCACATGCTGTTTTATTACACTCCCATTGCTAAGCCGCCCTTGTGTCAGAAGGACAAGACAGAAACATGTAGACTAAATCATGATTAAATTCAAACCACCCTGGTTCTCTCTTCTCTTTCTTTCCCAGTGTTCAGCACTTTCTAAACTAAACGCTGAGGTTGCCTGCATCGCGGTCCACGATGAAAACACCTTTGTTGTCGGGACAGAAAAAGGGAGGATCTTCATGAACACGAGGAAGGAGGTCCAAGCGGATTTCAAGAAGTTCTGCAGTAAGTATTGGGTTGTCCTGCGTCTGGCAAGGATGGGGCGAGGTCAGATCCTGCTGCCTGCACACCTTAAGCTTGGGTAGAACTGGATAGGATGGTAGCAGAGCCATATTTCCTAGTCTTGGGCCTGCCCCAATCTTGTAGAATTGAGGATTGAGGTTGAATCCTGACAAGACAGAAGTACTGTTCTTGGGGGACAGGGAGCGGGCTGGTGTAGATGACTCCCCTGTCCTGAATGGGGTAACTGTGCCCCTGAAGGATCAGATGCGCAGCCTGGGAGTCATTTCGGACTCACAGCTGTCCATGGAGGTGCAGGTCAATTCTGTGTCCAGGGCAGCTGTCTACCAGCTCCATCTGGTACACAGGCTGAGACCCTACCTGCCCGCGGACTGTCTCACCAGAGTGGTGCATGCTCTGGTTATCTCCAGCTTGGACTACTGCAATGTGCTTTATGTGGGGCTAGCTTTGAAGGTGACTCGGAAACTGAAATTAATCCAGAATGCAGCAGCTAGACTGGTGACTGGGAGTGGCCGTCGAGACCATATAACACCGGTCCTGAAAGACCTCCATTGGCTCCCAGTACGTTTCCGAGCACAATTCAGAGTGTTGGTGCTGACCTTTAAAGTCCCAAACGGCCTCGGCCCAGTGTACCTGAAGGAGCGTCTCCACCCCCATCGTTCTGCCCAGACACTGAGGTCCAGCTCTGAGGGCCTTCTGGTGGTTCCTTCCCAGCGAGAAGTGAGGTTACAGGGAACCAGGCAGAGGGCCTTCTCAGTGGTGGCGCCCGCCCTGTGGAACGCCCTCCCATCAGATGTCAAGGCAATAAGCAACTATCTTACTTTTAAAAGACATCTGATGGCAGCCGTTTAGGGAAGTTTTTAATGTTTAATGCTGTATTGTGCTTTTAATATTTGGTTGGGAGCCACCCAGAGTGGCTGGGGAAACCCAGCCAGATGGGCGGGGTATAAATAGCAAATTGTTGTTGTTGTTGTTGTAGAAGAGGGGCAGGCAGATGTGAAGCTTTCAGGACACGTTTGTTCCTACTATGGCATATAAACATACAAAGGGTCCCTGCTGGATCCTGCCAGTGGACCATCCAGTCCAGCACCCTGTTCTCACAGTGGCTGGCCCGACTCCCCCAAGAAGCCTGTTACTGGAAACTGAGTGTGTTTCAGCTGTCGTTCAGCGTTAGAACATCAGCTTTTCATGCAAGTTGCAATTCTCAGCATCTCCAGGTAGGGCTGGGAATATCCTGGAGAATGAAAGAGCTTTTATGCTAGCTCGTCTTCAATGCAGTTCCCCCCCCATCATCTGTATTGTTTGGAACGTTTCAGAAAATCCCCTTCCAGAACAGATTCTGTTCCTGTAATAAGAAAACACCAGATACAATACATCACATAATTCTCGATTGCCCTCTTCTTGACACCCGTCGCACAGATCTCCTAGTTGACTCCCTTACAGCGAAAAATATCGATTGGCAAAGTGTCTGTAATCCAATATTTGTTGAGGGATGATACTACCGAAACTACCAAGATTGTTTCGGGGTACTTAGCTGAGATCTTTAAAGCTAAATCTAAAGTTGCCTGATTTATTCAATGGTGGTTATCTGGTATTTTATATATGGTATATGTTTGGATTACCAATGTGTTTGGATGACTTTGTATGATTTTATGATTTTATTGTTTTAACTTATGCCAATAAAGGATAGTTACAAGTTACAAGAATGAAAGACAAGAAAGATGGTGGCTTTGAGATTTTTGTGAATATATATATATATATATATATATATATATATATATATGCATGCTTTTCATGTGTATGACTGAGCCTCCACTCAGTTGTGATGGAATTACAGAATCCTGGCATTGTAAGAGTTAGAAGGGACCCCGTGGGTCATCTAGTCCAACCCCCTACAATGCAGGAATCTTTTGCCCAAAGTGAGGCTCAAACCCACAACCCTTAGATTAAGAGCCTCACGCTTTACTGACTGAGCTCTGTGTGGGTTTGATTTGCAGGATGCTCAGAGGGCAGGCAGGCAAGCGCTTCCTAGTTGGGCTTTTTCTGCGGGACAAAGTGGCTTAAAGCCTTGTAAACAAAAAACACATGTTTGCTTAGTTATAATCCCGAGGTTTCTGATGTGCTAGGAAAACCAGGCGGGGGCCTGCGTACTCCATGCTGGCAGAGAGTTTATGCTTAATCCCCTCAGTGGGACTGCTCAAGAACAGTTCATTCTCAGGCAAATATTAGCCTTGCTAGGCTGTCAAGGTCAACGCTGGCTTGGATTATGTGCCGAGTCTGCACCAGCTGCGAATTTCGCCCGGAGTCTAATCCATTTCTGAGCTTTCAGCATTAGCAAAGACTGCGGCCTTTTGCTTCGCTCCTGGTATGTGTTTCACACGGCCAGAAATGGAGCAAAGAGGCTGGAATTTGAGGGGCAGTTTGATTCTTAAACCATGGGTTTAAGAAATAAAATTTAAGAAAATATTTCCTTTAAAAATCTCTGCCTGATCTTCCCTTTTGCTTTTTGTCCATATTTCTCTGCCCTTTCCTTAGGGAAGGGACTGGGTCAGGGGCTGGCTGGATGAGGAAGAGTGGTGGGCATAGCTGTCAACTTTTCCCTTTTCTTGCGAGGAATCCTATTCGGAATAAGGGAATTTCCCTTAAAAAATGGGAAACATTGACAGCTATGGTGGTGGGAGCCCCCCGCCCAAGAGCCCCCCACGGACGAGACAGAAGATGACAATTTACCGTATTTTTCGTCCCATAGAACGCTCCGTTCCATAGGACGCACCTAGTTTTTTAGGGGGGAAATAAAGGAAATTTCCCCCCCAAAAGGAGATCGGAGAAACCGAACCAGGTCGAGGAACAGCGGGATGGCGGCGCTGCGCCTCCCTGCTGTCCCCCGAGCTTGTGGGGCTGGCCGATGTCTGCCTGGCGCGAGGGGCGCTCTGCTTCAGGGCGCCCCGCCCGCCGGGTGGCAGGCTGCTATCTGCAGCGTTGGGAGCCCTGCGGGGAACTCCTGCAGGGCTCCCCACACTGCGGATGTCTGTCCGGCGTGCAGGGCACTCTGCTTCAGGGCGCCCCGCCCGCCGGGCAGCAGGCTGCTATCCGCAGTGTAGGGAGCCCTGCGGGACCTCCCGCAGGGCTGCCTAGGCTGCAGGTGTGTTCCCGAAGCGGCGGGTGCTCTGCTTTCAGCGCGTCCGCCGCTCCAGGAAGCAGGCTGCTATCCGCAGCCTAGACAGCCCTGCGGGACTTCCCGCAGGGCTGCCTAGGCTGCGGATGTCTTCCTGAAGCCTGGAGAGCGAGAGGGGTTGGTGCGCACCGACCCCTCTCGCTCTCCAAGCTTCAGCGAAAGCCTGCATTCGCCCCATAGGACGCACCCAGATTTCCCCTTCATTTTTGGAGGGGAAAAAGTGCGTCCTATAGGGCGAAAAATACGGTAGATCCCAGATCTTGCTGAACAATGGGCCAGACAGGCCAGAGGAGGAGCCCTCTCCCTTGACACAGCCTTTACAGTGGTACCTCGGGTTACATACACTTCAGATTACATACGCTTCAGGTTACAGACTCCGCTAACCCAGAAATAGTGCTTCAGGTTAAGAACTTTGCTTCAGGATGAGAACAGAAATCGTGCTCCAGTGGCGCAGCCGCAGCAGGAGGCCCCATTAGCTAAAGTGGTGCTTCAGGTTGAGAACAGTTTCAGGTTAAGTACGGACCTGCGGAACGAATTAAGTTCTTAACCCAAGGTTCCACTGTATGTGCTTGCGAGGGACTCAGAGAGAGAGGCTAGAGGGGAAAGTGTGGGGCTAATGGTCAGTTTCAGCAACATCTCAGACCAACTGAAGGACTCTACTGTGTTGTCGTTTTCTGTTAATAAAAAACTAATTGCATTCCATGCCTTCTGTGCTTCCCTGCCCTGTGGTTGACCTGGGCAACGCTTGACAGCTCCTTGATAGACTGTGGCTCAGCAGTTCAATCCCTGATGTTCTCCAGGTTATGGAGCAGAGTCCTTGAGGGCGGGGCTTCGGAAGAAGGGGCGGGGCTTTAGGCAGGGACTGCATTTGGTCTGAGATGCGGTGGTGAGTCCTAGCGCCCGATTCCTGAACTTCCACCTCTCCCTCTTCCTGTTGGCAGGAGTCCAACAGAGGAAAGAGCAGGATCTGGATGGCCAGAAGAAGCCCAAGGACTTTGGCCGGACCATTCCCCGGATCTCCCCGGATCAGGGATCGGATGTTTACCTTCTCAGGAAGATGGTGGAAGAAGTCTTTGACGTGCTTTACAGTAAGAAAGAGCTTGGGATACAGTTCGGTTTGGGCTCAGTCGCTGCTGCCTTCTGCTGTAGGGTGTCTAGGTCATGTTGTCTATGGGTATCTTCTCTACTAGCGTGTCAGAGCAGGGGAGGAGGGGCTGGGTGTGGTGGGGCTTGGCAGGGTGATCTGGTGGGTCACCAGGGGGGCCAAAGGCAAGGGCTGCGAAGCAGGAAAGGTCAAGGCAAGCTGGTGGTCAGCTTACTCCAGAGGAGCCGAAAGGTGCTGTAATCCAACAACGCCAAAACTTTTCCATATTCTGCAGTACAATTCTCCAACCAAACAGTGTTTGCATTTCTTGGTAACGGTGTGGCCAAGAGATGGGGCCCAGGAGCACCTCGTGGCCCAGCTAAAATCTGAACTCTGTTTTGATCTGTGTTTGTGATTCTTCCTCTTTGCCCCAGGCGAGGCCTTAGGGAAGAGCAGTGTGGTGCAACTCCCCTACGAGAAGTTCTTGAAAGAGCCTGGCTCTCTGATGGTTGCTGGGCTGCCCGACGGGCTCACCTTCAGGAGGCCCGCCGAGTACGATGCGAAATCGCTGATGGCCATCTTGGAGCACAGCCACAGCATGTGCTTCAGGCTCAAAAGGTAAGGGGGTCCCCCCTCGTGCTCAGCTAATACTTTCAGGCCTCAAGAGCCGATCTGCAGACACTTTACGTAAGGATAAAACGGGCTGTCCTCCCATGGCTGTGTTTGGACGCCACACTAAACTGTGGTTTGTCGCAACCTTGCATTTAAGCACTAGCCTGGTAGGCATAAGTGAGCAGGAATTGCATGTAGGTAGTCAGTGTTAGAAACTCAGAAATATAAGCTAATCACCAAAAGCCACCTTAAACCTAGGTTATGGCTGGCACCATGGAATGTCTAGATGCCTTTTTTTTTTGCAATGGCACGTATTATTATTTATTTCATTTCTATACCGCTTTATACTTTAAAGGGAATTAAATCTCAAAGTGGTTTACAACACATTAAAACATCCAGTAAAATAATGCAGAATAAAACAAATGCAAGCTTCAGTATTTCAGATCCTTCTCGATGTGACATTTTGCTTTCCCCATATTTATTTACCTACTTAATTTATGGAACAGAAGTACAGTCGTACCTTGGTTCTTGAACTTATTCCGTTCTGGGAGTCTGTTCGACTCCTGAAACAGTTCGAAAACCAAGGTGCAGCTTCCAATTGGCTGCAGGAGCGTTGTTCAGGAGCAAATTTTTTTGGGAGCCAAGGCGTTGAGATCCAAGGTACAACTGTACTCTAGGAAGCCAATGTGGTTTAGTGGTTAGAGTGTCGGACTAGGACCTGGGAATGCGGGGAATTGAGAATAAGAGAGATGAGTGGGGGGGGTGCTCGTGTAATCTCACTGTACACAAGTTGTACAAGTGACAATAAAGTGTTTCAATTTCAATTTCAATTTAGCTGCAGTTTTCTCTCCTTTTCTCAGACCTCCTGAGGACTCCGCCTGGGACCCCAACCCTCCTGTCGAGGCGAGCGGCCCCGTCCAAATGTCAAAGGGGAATCGAGAGCCAGGGCTGAACCACGTGCATGCTAAGCCGGCCAACTCAGAGGCTCTTCCTGCGGTCACTACGAACAGCTTCCTGTACGGGGTGTCACTCCCCGCACAGATCGCCATGGAGATAAAGCAGGAGGGTCCTTCCGGACGGCACGGGATGAGCACAGCCAGCGAGATGCTGAGGCCCCGGCTGTCAGGAGAAGCGAAGGTGCCCTCGCCACAGGAGTTCGGTGACTGCTGTGGTAATGGCCTTAATGTTTGCTGTCCAAGGCGTGGCTGGTTAAAAGCCTACGGAAATGCCTTGGATCGGGACTAAAAACTGGGTGGGGGACCAGGAATTCTGTCCTGGTGGCTTTTGTAGCATCACAACTGCAGCTGTGTCCCCCACGATGCCTGCAAAAGGCACAGGAGCCACAGCTGAGTTGGTAGAGCATGGGACTCTTAATCGCATGAGGTGCGAGCCTCATGTTGGGCGAAAGGTTCCTGCATTGCACAGGGTTGGACTGAAGGACGCTTGTGATCCCTTCCAACTCTACAGTTCTATGATTCTAGATTGAGCTCCGTTCAGGGAAGCCAGGAAAGCTCACTTGAGGGTTTGCAGCCAAGTATTGCAACATAGGAGGGACGCGGGTGGCGCTGTGGGTTAAACCACAAAGCCTAGGACTTGCCGATCAGAAGGTCGGCGGTTCGAATCCCCGCGATGGGGTGAGCTCCCGTTACTCGGTCCCTGCTCCTGCCAACCTAGCAGTTTGAAAGCACATCAAAGTGCAAGTAGATGAATAGGTACTGCTCGAGCGGGAAGGTAAACGGCGTTTCCGTGCGCTGCTCTGGTTCTCCAGAAGCAGCTTAGTCATGCTGGCCACATGACCCGGAAGCTTTACGCCGGCTCTCTTGGCCAATAAAGCGAGATGAGCGCCACAACCCCAGAGTCGGTCACGACTGGACCTAATGGTCAGGGGTCCCTTTACCTTTACCTATTGCAACATAGGAAGCTGCCATATGCTGAGCCAGACTGTGGGTCCATTTAGCTCAACATTGTCTACACTGACTGGCAGCAGCTCTCCAGGGTTTCAGACAGGGAGTCTCCTGCCTGGGGTTGCTGTCAGGGACTGAACCCGGGGCCATCTGCCGCTGAGCTGCGGCCCTTTCCAAACGGGAAGCTGAAATGGGGAGGTGGTCTGGAATAAGCTCCAGTTTCTCCTTCTAGCAGCAAGAAGGCAGATTCCCATGCTTTAGGGAGGAGGTCACATGACTCCTTGTGCAAACACTGATATCACACCATATGACAATGGTTGCTAATAGGCAAGGATCCCATGGCTCCGTTCAAATTGGATGTGAAATACTGCCTTCCAGGTTGAGCCACCCAATACTTGTTAAAGAAGGGGGGGGCACAGATTCCCTGGCAGCTGCCAGAGGATGCTGCATGCTGGCACACAGGCCTGACTCTGAGCTGGAATAGCCTTAGCTGAAACTTACATATCAGGTTAGGATGGATGGAGTCCAGCCTTGTTTGCGCCCGACACCTTTCCATTTGTCCTTGCCATTTTGGATTTCCCCCCCCCCCAAACAAAATCTCATTTCTCATTCATTCATTCATTCATTCATTCATTTATTTCGTTTTTCCTATGTCCAGGACAGAAATCTGCTCTCCCCGGCGGTCCGCTCATCCAGAACGTACACTCCTCCAAACGCATTCTGTTCTCCATAGTACACGACAAATCAGGTACGCTTGCTGGCGCTTGCGAAACGGAGAAGGGGTTTAGGAGTGTCAGCGTGTGGGTTTTAAATCACGCCCCCCCCTTGCTTAGGAACCATAGAGCGACAAAGGTACAGCATTTGGGCAGGCCCAGATTATTGGCAGAAGCTAAACCTATTCCAGAACAATCAGAATGGCAGATTTCAGGCCTGGGGCATTATTAAGTTTATTGTTCTTGGAATTTTGTTTCTTAGGAGGGACTGCCACCTCTGCTAACTTTGCTTGCCAAGCTGGAAAGCTCCACTCCCTGCCAAATCACCCCCCCTTGCCAACCCACTCCCCCTTTAAACCTCACCCAACCCCACCCATCACGTTCCCTTCATGAAGTGGGAGCACCACACTCACAGCCTTGGCAGTGCTGCCGCTTGCCAGGCTCAAGACGGGGCAGAGCAGCGGCAACTGCAGACCCACACATGCTTGTAATGCCACTGTCACCCTGGTTCTTTCCCTGATCCAGCAGCCAGTTGCTCCTCTCGTTGTTACGTTGGGTGGTTTACAGTCACCGTTTCCATTTGCCAGCTGCAGGGTTTGCCTAAGGGAACCGTCCAGCGCCCAGGATTTGAACCCAGTGCAGCTGGCGCAATTGGAGCCTCCCACTTCCCCTCAAGCTCAGGCTTTCTCTCAGAGTGGGGAGGAACCACAAACCTTGTTCCCGAGGGCAGAGTGAGAGGGATGGGGAGCCTCTGTGCCGGAGATGCCATATGGAAACTTCTTGTTTTGTTTTTGCTAGATAAATGGGACAGTTTTATAAAAGAAACCGAGGATATCAACACCCTGAGGGAATGTGTGCAAATTCTGTTCAACAGCAGATATGGTGAGTGGATGTGAAGTGCCTGTTTTTCATCTGCGCTGCTTATGGCGCGCATATCATTATGGAGAGATTTTCTGGACTTTTCCCCCTGACTTTCTGGTGTTTTTCCCCCTTTTCTTTTTCTTATTCTCTGACGCAGCATCAGGCACCATATGCTATGTGTCCCTTCACTTAATTGCTTTCTTGGCATGGCATTTTCCAGGCCCACAGCTTCTAATTAATGCAAATGTTTCTGGGTGTGTTTTTTTTAACTCGTTTGTATCAAGTCAGTAAATGTGCATTTGGCCTGAATGGGGTCTTCTGGCCTCCTCAGTGGAAGGCCTTCATGGAGTCAAAACCAATGGGGCAACAGCCACAGAAAGCCATCTCCTATATTTGAAGTGTTTTTTTAAAAAAAATCAAAAACACCACCAAGTGGTATATAAATTTTACGGAATAAATTAAATACATAATTTTTTCGGCCTGGTGCCTTCTTGGTACCCTTTGAACTACAACTCCCATCATCCCTTGCCACTGGGTAAGTTGGCTGAGACTGGTGGGAGTTGGAGTCCCCAATGGGTGACTGGTGCTTCTCAAACTTGGGGCTCCAGCTGCTGTTGGACTCCAACTTCCATCATCCCTAGCTAGCAGGACCAGCGGCCAGGGATGATGGGAGATGTAATCCCAACAACAGTTGGGGAACCAAGTTTGAGAAACACTGACAGAGGGCACCAAGTTTGGGAAGGCTGCCTTATGTCAGTGTCCTGCTAGGACCCTGCCCATCTTTGAACTGATACTACATAAATTGCTGCCTTTATGAGTTTGGATGTATGCAGTTAGTACTGTGGTCCCCAAGAAGCTGCCCATGGGCACTGCGTTGCCTTCAGGAGCCTGCTGAGCTATCTTCCACTTCCAATATTTTCACTGAGAATGTGATGTGCCACTTTACCATATTGGCTGCCATTGAACTGAAAAGGATGGCCATAAATTAATGGATGATGACAATAATTTGTAAAGCACTTCAGAGTATTTATTGAACTCATGGCATCCCGTTGGGCACCTTAGTTTCTGAGCACAGGACATTATATTCCAACTTTCTGTTATTATGCCAATGCGACATGTTTGAAACATGGCCAGGGCTTACTGAAAGGGCAAAGCAGCATTTAACTTTCAAAAAACTTTCCCTGCAGGGAAAACTGGGTTGCAAAACTGGGTTCATGCCAGTAGCGGACCCAGTTTAGCAGTGTCTGCTGTTAAGAGTGTCCTGTCTGTTCTTACCCTTTAAAGGTTAAATGTTCTGTCACTTTCAGCTGAAGCTTTGGGGCTCGATCACATGGTCCCTGTCCCGTACCGGAAAATCGCTTGCGACCCGGAAGCGGTAGAAATCATTGGCATCCCTGACAAAATCCCATTCAAACGGCCCTGCACCTATGGAGTCCCCAAACTCAAGCGGATATTGGAAGAGAGGCACAACATCCATTTCGTCATCAAAAGGTACGTGATTGTTTTGAGAGGCTCGTGAGCAGGGGGACTGCAGAGAGCCAAGAGGTGGGCTTCACTCTGCGTGACTCAAAAGCAAGCTTTGTGAGAGGTTCTTCTTTCCCCAAAATTGCTGTTTCTCCTTTATTTTAAAACATTTATATACCATTCATCATGGAAACGTTTCCAGGTGGACTGCAAGAATATTAAACTTACAACATGTTAAACTTACAATATGTTAAAAACATATTCAGGAGGTGAAATATTTCAAATCATAGACCACCTAACAGTGGGGTGCTTCTGTGGCAACGGGGAGGCAGGAAGTCTGGGCGCTTGCAGGGGTGGGCTGCCTCTTCCTTTTCTACCGCCTGAGGCGGCTGCCTCCCCCTCCATCATGGATGGGACGGCTCTGAAGTACACCCACTGAAGTTAATGAACATTACTAACTTAAACCCATTAATTCCCGTGGATCTGTTCTGAGGAAAACTTAGTTGGATACAGACCATTGTTTTCCCAAATTGTCTGCATACTTTTGTTTATTTTATTCACACCCCTCCTCATTTAATCCTCTCAGCAACCCTGTGAGGTAGGTTTAGGCAGAGAGGCAGTGACCACCCCAAAGTCGCACCATTTGTGGCTAAACAGGGATTTGAACCCTGGCGTCTCCCAGGTCCTTGTCTGACACTCTAACCGCTCTGCCACACTGGCTGGCATCAAGGAAGGGTGCAGATAATCCAAACTTTAGTGTGCTTTCCTTTAAAATTCCACTACCAATATTGGTTCCTCACCCCTGCTATAACAAATGAACGTGGTAAAGATGGTGGCAATAATCTGATTTAGCTTATTCTTGTTTTTAATTAGTTCTGCATGGTTGGTTGGTTGGGTGTGTGTGTGTGTGTTTTAAAAAAACTGCTTTTAACCATCTGTATTGATCATTTAAACATTTTACTTTGTCATGAAAATCCCAAAGCAGCGTACTAAAAACAATCCAGAGCAGTATGTAAATTGTATCAAGCCAATAAAATGGCCGTTGTGGTGACCCCCCTAAGGCCAGAGCACAACCCACTAGTTGAAGATCCTAAATGAAATCTTGAATTATCTTTACCCACTCTCTTCCCTCCTCCTCCTCCTCCTAAAGTGTTGCCTTTTCTTTTACAGGATGTTTGATGAAAGGATCTTTACAGGTACGTTGGGCATAGTCTTTAATTTGGGGGAAGGGATGGTAGCTCAGTGAGTAGAGCGCATGCTTTGTCTCCAGACAGTCCCAGACTCAGTCCCTAGCATCTCTCAGTAAGGATGGGAAAGGCATCTATTTGAGACCCTGGCAGAGACTAGGAACCTCTCACCCTCCAGACACTGTTGGACTACAGCGCTCATCCACCATAACTATTGGCCTTGCTGACTGGGGACGGTGGCCCTCCAGTTGTTTCTGAACTATGACTGCCACCATCCCTGGCCATTGGCCATGCTTTCTGGGGCTGATGGGAATTGTATCTCAGCAACACCTGGAGGGCCATCGTTTCCCCAAACCTGCCTTAAGCTGACCAACCGCATTCTCACAGTGTCCCATTTCCAAGCCAATTCCCAGCTTCTGGTAGTTTTGGGAGGTGACCAGAATATGCTCAGCATTTGTTCACCTTACCTTCCCAAATCTGCTGGGAAGAATTTGGACCTTTCCCTCCATATTGGGGCATTTGTTGCCCAAATCTCTTTCCCACATAGCTTTTGATTTTTGATTTGATATTTCTATTTTGCTTTTCCAACAACAAACGCTGAGCTCAAGGCAGCTCACAATGATCACAAAAGCTTCAAAAAACAATAAATTATAATCACTGTGCTATCACACACAATAACATATAAATAAAGCAAACAACAACAGGTTCACCAACGTGAGTAATACAATTCAATAAAGTCATAGCAATTCAAAATATCCCTCCCCCATAATTATTAAACTAATCTGTATGAATGGCAGACTTACTGGGAAGAGACAGGGAGAGGTTGTGTCTGGCCATGGGTAATTATTGGTTCAAAACTCTGCGCCTGGAAAATATCTATTTGTTCTTCCTTACTTGCAACCAGGAAGTAAATTTACCAAAGATTCAACCAAGATAGAGCCATCCAGCCCTTCTGGGGAAATCTCTCCTGACCCGCACAGAATGGCGTTTCTTGATCTAGCAGGAACTTCACAGTCCAGTCATAGGTAAGCCTGTATCACCCCATATCAAATCATAGAGTTGGAGGGTCCTGCAAGGTTCTCTAGTTAAACCCCCTCCTTGATGGCAGGAATTCAAAGCACTTCCTCAAAAACCCAGGGTTCCCAGTTCCTGGCACAGCTGCTATATTGTAGTCATAACCAACCTTGCGCCCTCCAGATGTTGTTGAATTGCAACTCCCACCAGCCCCAGCCAGCATAACCAGTGGTCAGGAATGATGGGAGTTGTAGTCTTGCAACATCTAGAAGGCGCCAGGTTGGGAAAGCCTGGTGTCTTAGTGTCTCTAATTTGCTCCGGCCAGCATGTTTTCTCCCTGGAATGCCAGTAGAGGGGAGGAAAATGTTATGTACTGAAGTTCTCACCCTGGGCCAGCAGGGGGATACTGTAGATAGTTTTCACTCAGGTCCACAAATGCAAATAAGGGATTGAAAGTGAGGTTCAGTGATTGGATAGTTACAGAAATTGGTTACTGTTGCGTTGTAGTGGAGCTCTATATAAGCAGGCTGGCTGAACCCTTCAGTTCAGTTCTGTTCTGGCCTGTGAATAAACAAGAGCTGTTTGAAGAATCGCTGTGTCATCTGATATGTTTACCCACAACTTAACAGAAAACATGGCCGCTGCCCGAGTCAGTGACTTTGAAACCATTTTTTAAAAAATAAAACAGAGAAAAGAAAGGAAGCTTCTGCCGTGATAAGGGTGTCCTTCCCCATCACCACCCCAAAACCTATTTTGGCGTCCCCAAATTGATTCCTGAGAGACCGCCATGTCTTTCCCGGCTCCACATTTAATTCTTTAGAGGAGATTTTTCTATGGTTTTTCTCCCTGCCTTGAACTTGGGGGCATCCAATGAAGCTGTATGGTGGGAGATTCAGGACAGATGATAGAAATTATTTCTTCATGCTGTTTAAACTATGGAACTCCCTGCCACAAGAGCCAGGGACTGCCACCAGTCTGGGTGGCTTTAAAAGAGGATTTGACAAATTCACAGAGGATGAGGCTGTCTGTGGCTACTAGCCAGAATGGCTGTTTTCTTCCTCCACAGTTGGAAACATTATTCCTTACTTTGCTGGGAACCATGAGCTGTTGTGCTCATGTCTTGCTTTTGGGCTTTGCATTGTGGCTTCTGTCTGGCCAATGGAAGAACAGGATGCTGGACTAGATGAGCCTTTGGCCTGGTCCCGCTGTGCCGTTCTTATCTTCTGCCGATCTCAGACTGGTTCTTAAGGATCTGGGATGCAGCAAGTGTGATTAAATCAACAAGTCATGCCAGAGGCAGGGAAGGCAGCAAAACAGATAATAAGCTTATGAATCAATGGAGCGCTGGAATCTGATGGGTTGGGACTCAGTCCAACCATGAGCAACACCGGGTGCCATTTAAGAATGTAATCTGATTTGTCTATGATGGTGGACTTTGGGTGAATTATGAAGGTGAAATGAGCAGTGGTAACAGAGCAGTCCTATGCATGTGTGCTCAGCAGTCAGTAACATTAAGCACAATGGGGCTTTCCTCTGTGTAAGAGGGCATATGATCGCAGCCTGTGAGTTTAATCCAACAGCCCAGCAAGAAAGGAGAATCTGCTGAGAGTCTGAGGGTCCTGCTCTTGCCTCTCTCCACCAGGTCTAGGGTGGGGCCTGACAGACTACCAAACCACTGCTGCTGCCAAGCAGAGATTACAGTTAACATTCTTTTCAACTGCTTTTTATAACTGTGTTTTTAAATTTTTAAAAATTATTTTTAACTGTTTTAATTTTGGGGGGGGGTATTCGCCTGTTTCTGTTTATATTTTGATTATGTATTTTGTGTTTTTGTATTGAGAATGTATCTTGTGAACCGCCTGCAGGTATAGGGCGGTATATAAATTTAATTAACAACAACAACAACAATATCTGACTGCCAGTTTGCTTAATTTTAGGTCTCGCCCTGAAATTTAAAGCCCTAATTGACTATTTATTTCATTTTAGTTAGTTATTAAATTTGTACATCGCCCTTCATCTGTAGATCTCAGGACTGGTTCAGAGTATTAAAATGCAAGATAAAAACTACATTCCCAAATAACTGAAAGACCACCTGCTTCCTTACAGACTATGCCATATGTCCGGAATTTTCATACATAGCGAGAATACAGAATACAGCATTTGGAAGCAGTGTCCGGGTGGAAATCACTGAAATGTCCAGCAAAATCCGGACGTAGTGGCATCCCATTTCAGAAGTCTAGATTCTGGCAAATTTCCTTTTTTTAAAAATAGATTTTGTAACAACTTTGGCCAAAAAAACCCCCACAAATAAACTTTTGTGTCCGGATTTTCACTTTTTGAAATATAGCAACTCCAATACAGACCCTCCATTATGCAGAATGATGCCATGTTTGCTCCTAAGGGCGGAACAAGGTCAAACATTGTACATTTTTTAAAAAATATTGAACCTATGGAATTGCCTCTTTCTTTGTGGGCTGTTCATACCTGTTTGGTTGTACATCACATTGTATTCCCCCCCCCCCATATTAGGCACTTGATATAAATGAAATTTAACCATGATTGCTTTCCTTTGCCAGATCTGAAAAGTGCCCCATTTCTGGAGAATGTGAACCAGGTAAGCTGCAAACAGCCACTGCTCTCTTAATTAGAAACGGGAAAAGGGAGTATGATTCTCAGATCTTGCGAAGCTGTGTTGTCAGGGAACTGCTATCAGCTCAGAGGCGAGAGGTGGAAGGGCAGTTGTGTAATAGGGAAACTCCGAAGTTCTTGCGAAGCAGTTCCTCCTCTGGCGAGGAGGAAAGCCCCGCCTCCAGTGGGGAGGAGGTGCAGAGACCAGGAGATGCTAGGGAGAGCCTCAACACAGAGCCTGAGCAAAGCGAAGGGGAGGCAAGTCCCCCTTTGCCAGCACCCACTCTGCGTAGTAGGTTTTGGCGCGGAGAGGGGAGGAGAAGGATGGGGGTCACACGGCTGTTATGCTGGGGGAGGTACAAGGACTGGCCACTCTCAGATTCTGCTAGCGACTGAGCCAGGCATGAACTTGCGACGATCTTCACTGTAAATAGTTTGCACTAATAATAAAGCTGAAAAAGACACGTTGGAGTCTTGCCTGTTTGCTCTCGAGCAACCACATCACCACCTGACACGTGTGAAAGCAGGAGGATTGTCGTCTTGCAAAAGCCCTGTACACAATGCTCTGCTCACCTGCTGATGGAAATGCCTGCAAACCCCCCTTTTGACTGTATGATAGCTAGGCTATCAAGTGGGTGTAGCTTGGCTGAAATGGCCTCACGGACCAAACGCAGAGCATGAACAGGCCTTATTAGCCCCATGGGCCGGAGATTTCCAAGCCCTGGCTTAGGACCCCAGAACTACCGCATTGTGTCCTTTCAACACACTGCTTGAAGCAGTCAAGCAGCAGCTCAGTTGGTAAAAGCGAAGACTCTGAATTTCAGGGTCATAGGTTTGAGCCCCACATTGGGGGAAAAGATTCCTTCATTGCAGAGAGTTGGACAAATGACCCTCGTGGTGCCTTCCAACTCTACGATTCTATGTATATTTGGGGGCCCGCAGGGGAGGGCAGAACCTGCAGCTCTTTGGTTGTTGTAGAATTGAAAGGGACCCTGGGGGTCATCTAGTCCAACCCCCTGCAACACAGGAATGTTGTTGGACTCCAACTGCCCACTGCCCCAGTCAGTACGCTCAGTGGTTAGGGATGAAAAGAATTTCAGTACAGCTATGTCAGGCTCTCTGCTTCTGCATTAAAAGAAGTGTAGAGTCTAATTCGCATGATTCCCCTATTCTGGCCACTGCTGGATTCTGGGATCATGACAATTAGCGATCCTGAATCCAGAACTCTTGCACATGATAATTGTGCTTCCAGATATTTAGCTCTCCCAGAATCAGAGTGTCTCTGCAAATGCAGTAAACAAGAACCTGATACTTTGGAGCATATTTTATTTTCTTGTGATTTTGGCATTTTTGCCAGAAGACAATTATTAGAGGCCTTACAGCCCAATAGACTCAATTCTATGCTACCTACCTGTGCTCTCGGACAGGAATGATCAAATTACTTTAATAGTGGCTGAATTTTTGAGCGCTGTCCATGTAGAAAGACTGGGCCATTATAAAGAGATTTAGTGGTTCTTAATTGATCGGTGATGTGGTAGTGTTGTATTGTACTATTTATGCAAACTGATTCTCTCTGGAGTCAAAGATCTGACTGGGACAAACCTTGTTATGTTGAGCTTGTATTTTGCACAATTTGTATACGGTGTCTGTTTGATAATGTGTGGTTTGCTATGCCTAATAAAGGATATTTTATCTAAGTGTACTTCCAAATGAATTAGTGCCAGGCCATTGTCCATCTAGCCCAGTGCTTCCTATTCTGACTGGTAGCTAATGTAGACAATGCTGAGGTAGAGGGACCAATAACCTAAGTTAACATAAGGAAGGCTGTCCCTCAGCGGGAGAGCAGCTGCTTTGAGTGTAGAAGGTCCCAGGTTCAGTCCCCAGGGGCATTTCCAGGACCATGTCAGAAAAGACTCCAGCCTCGAACCCTGGATAACTTCTACCAGTCAGTCCTGATTTGTCGTCGCCCCTCTGCTTTTCATTCCTGTCTCCATCTTCCTTGACAGGTACTTCCGGAGAACTGGGAGGCATAAAACGCATCAAGATAGAACCGGACGAAGTGGACATCATTCAAATCACCGTTCCAGGTAGACTAGATAAAAGCTCTTGACAATGCCGGCAGGATTAAGATTATTTCTAGATGGGCAGTGTCGATTTGGGAACAGTTTTCAGCCCGCTGGGTTACGGCCCAGAGAATTCTGGGAGATGTAGGCTGAAAACATTGAGGGTGGCCGAGAGTTGTTTAGGATGCCCCTGTTCCCCTCACAGAGCAGGGAGTTCCCTTGGAAAAAGGGATGGGTTGTTAAACCACCCCGAAGGGAATTGTAGCTTTGTGAGGGGAACAAGTGGGTCACCTAACAGCACCCTCAACAAACGATGGCTCCCAGAATTCTCTGGGGGAAGCCATGACGGTTTTAAGTGTTGTCATAGCGCTTCAAATATATGGTGTGAATGTGGGGAGAGTTGAGAGGGGGCCAGGGGCTGAGGCAAAGGTGGCTCTGCCACATCATTGGCATCACCAAAACGACGGACTGAGAGTGAGGCAAGTGGGGGCCAGTGGCAGAGAGGAGCGGTTGGCCAGAAATGTCTCAGGATGGAAGGATCTACCATCTTCATTTCTCTCAGTTTCTCATTTTCACCATCTTAAATTCAGTTCTCCACACTTCTGCAGCAGTTTGCAAGAATGTATTTTTAAAAAGCCTCGTGAAGATTTGCCAGCATTTTGGTGCAAATTTCTCCTAATAAACGCATTTGCGTGAAGGCTGGACTAATCTACACTTCTTCTTCTTTTGCTGGCAATTTCCCTTAATATAATGCATTAATATAAGGTTACAGTCCTCTGCTAGGATGTTTAGTTTCCTGCTAAATGCCTGTCTCCTCTCTGGTTTCAGATAAAGGGCCCAGCAATGATTTACAACATAATGAGAAGCAGATGGAGGGCAAAGGTGAGTTTGGCCCGTTGCCTGGATACCTGACGGATCACCTCCTCCAGTGCAGGCCTGCAGGTACCTGAAGATGGCCTTCATAGGCCCTTCACCATACCCCACCCCCACCATCTCAGATGAGGCGGATGGTAGGTGTGGAGGCCCTTTGTGGTGTTGCTTCCTCACTAGAGGAATAGTCTCTCCAGACCTGGAGTCTAATAGGGAAGATCTTTTAATGAGGGATGGGCAGGTTGGTGCATCTGTACGACACTGACCTGCCTGACTCCTCTCCCTCTCCTGCTTGTGGCCTCTAGCATTAGTCTTTCGCATTTTCCCAGACGTGTCAACCATCTCAATTTTATCAATGCTGTCGACGGTGCTTTTCTCTGCTTGCTTGTGATTTTTGCTGTTGCTTTATTCCTTGCTTTGTTCTGCATTTTAGTCCTTTGTTTATGAGCTGGCCTGGAATTTTTTCTTTGAGGAGGCCAAGATAACACCCCCCCCCATGTGAGTCTTATTGCCGTTAATCCCTGAGTTTGCTGCTTTTTTTTTCCAGATGGCGTCGGTGACGTTTTAAGTCACTTGAGGAAGCAAGTAGAAATTTTGTTCAACGCTAGATACGGTGAGATACTTGGCTTCTTTCTTATAAGTGTGCTTTTTGGAACCTGGATCTGCCGTTAACCTTCGCACATCTGGAGGGCTCTGGGTTCCTCACACCTTCTCTAGAACCTCCTAGGCAGGACAGCTATTTTTTCCTCCCCTTCATGTGAAAATCACAAGATAAAAAATAGTCTCTCCATAAAGGCACATATTAGATAATTTAAACAAAAGAATAACACAAACACGTTTAAAAGGCTGTAGAATATTAATCTGCCAGAGGCCTGGTTGAAGAGGAGTGTTTTCACCTGGCGCCTCAAAATGTATAATGAAGACACGAGGCGAACCTCCCTGGGGAGAGCATTCCACAAACGGGGGGCCACTGCAAAAAAGGCCCCTTCCAGTGTTGCCACCCTCCAGAGCTCTTGGAAGAGGCCCACAAAGTGCCTCAGAGGATTAACACAGTGTCCGGGTCATTTTTTATGGAGAGAGGCAACCTTTTTCTACACCATTTCCTATTCAGCGATATCCTTTTTGAGGTAATACCATGTTGGCAGCAGCAAGCATTTTGACAAGCTCAGTGGTGTTTCGATATCTTGACGACGACCTTTAATCTACAGGGGCTCAGGTCAAAGATCTTTTCTGAAAGTTGTGTTTCTTGCGCTTGCAGCTAAAGCCATAGGAATTTCCGAGCCTGTCAAAGTCCCGTATTCCAAGTTCCTGATGTACCCGGAAGATCTCTTTGTCGTGGGCTTGCCAGATGGGATCTTGCTCAGGCGACCAAACTGCTTCGGGATTGCGAAACTGAAAAAGATCCTCCAGGCAAGCAGCAGTATCCGGTTTGTTATCAAGAAGTAAGTTCAAAGCCTTCCTCTCGCTTCGGCCCAACCATGTCCCACCAAGAGAAGGCAGCTTTCTGTTTTTCCTCATTATTATTATTGTTGTTATTATTGCAAATTTCTCTTTCAGGCCAGAACTTCTTACCGAAGCAGTGAAGGAGACAGTTTCTGATAGCCCAGGAACAATAGGTAAAACACATTTATTTCCAGTGATTTGATTAATGAACCCAGGGGTTCCCAAACTGCGTCATGTGGACCATCAGTGGTCTATGAGATTCCTTCAGGCAGTCTGTGCCTATTCAATAATAATAATAATAATATTTATGCCCCACACATCTTACTGGGTTGACTCAGCTACTCTGGGCGGCTTCCAACATATATACAAACATAATTAAACACTAAACATTTTTTAAAAATGTCCCTGTACAGGGCTGCCTTCAGATGTCTTCTAAAGTTACTTATCTCCTTGGCCCGGGGTTCGCATAACTCTATACTCTCTAACACTTCTCTGATGAAAATAGGGATGTCCTAAGGAAAAGCAGGACATTCTGGGATCAAAACCCAGGACAGCTTCTGTAAATCCAGGACAGTCCCTGGAAAATAGGGACACATGGAGGGTCTGCTCTCTTGCATTGTCTCTCCTTATTTACATTTAGACTGTAAGCTTTTGGGGGGCAAGGAAGCCTTTGCATGCTTGTGTGAATAAGCAGTGATACAGTCCTGAGCCTTAGGATCACCTAACGAAAGAGGTAATCCATTTTTGGAACAGGCCAGCTTAGCTTGGGACATACTAAGAGCTCTAAAGAGCTCTTAGAGCTCAAAATAGAACTTGTAGGGTCGTATCCAGTGTTAGTTATAGAACCTCTGCAAAGAATGGGCATGATAAGGCCCCATCTAAACATTTAAAGCACTATGATGCCACTTCAAACAGTTGTTGCTTCCGCCCAAAGCATCCTGGAAGCTGAGATTTGTTAAGGGTGTGGCCCTTACAGAGCTACAGTTCGTGGAGTGCTTTAATAGCCAATCTCCCTTCACAGGGAATTCTGGGAATCATAACTCTCTTGACGGGCTCCCTAACAACTCCCAGCACCCTTGGCAAGCTAAACTTCCCAGAATCCTTTGAGAGAAGCCATGACTGTTTAAAGCGGTATGACACCGCGTTAAATGTAGGATGTGGCCCAACTTAAGTCCAATTGATTTCAGTGGATAGAATTGGGTCAGAAACAGCCTACTCTCTGGGGCGTTGTGGGGTTGGATGCTGAAGAGGGGAGAGCTAGATGCTGCTTTGAATGTGGAAGAGGATGTGTGATGCGCACAGTCCTCAGAACAGACGTTGAAATTAAGACAAATAAATAAGAACCTTGGTGCTTCTTCTGTTGGCAGCCAGTGAGAGAGACTCTAGTGAACGTCTTGTAGAAGAACCGGTGAAAAGACCAGGATTTCAAGGTGAGAAATGGAGATCTGCCACTGCTACCACAACCACAATCCATCTGATTTCCCAAATTATGGGGTGTTAATTTATTTTACTGTTGACATCCCAGTGTTTATTGACGTCCCTATCCTTCTACTGTCTACTCAGAAGTAAGCCCCACTGATTTGAGTGGCAGATTACTTCACATTAGTATGATTGAGATTGCAGCTGAAATGGCCCTTGCTGGTAGCTTTCCCCCTAATAATGCAAACAGAATTGTATGAAAAAGGAGCAGGCATTTGACATTGTTCTAGGATGCTCCCCCGTGCCTTTCCTTTTTGGTTTTATAAAAAAATGGACCGGCTATTTCAGAGCTGAGCCTATCTCAAGGTTTTCCCTGTTGTAAAAGTGTACTATAGTTAAGCATTGTTGCGTTTTGTGTGTTACCCCCCCCCCAAAAAAAACCCTCAATGGGCAGAACTCTATGATAGTTTCCTCTCTCTCTCTCTCTTACAGAAAATTACGACACTCGGCTTTCGAGGATAGATATTGCAAACACGCTAAGGGAACAGGTTCAAGATCTGTTCAATAAGAAGTATGGTGAGTAATCTGGCTGGATGCTAATCTTGACGCTTGGGGTTCGTAGAATCATAGAATTGTAGAGTTGGAAGGGGCCCTGGGGTAGGTAGATAGTTACCTGGATGTTCTCCCTACAGTTTTTTGAAGGTGGGGACGACGTTTGCCCACCTCCAGTCTGCAGGAACCTCACCTATTCTCCAAGAATTGTCTAGGGTTATAGACAGAGGCTCTGAAATTGCACCTGGAGGCTCCTTTAGCACCCTTGAGTGGAGCTCATCAGACCCTAAACATTCTATCTTGCTCAAAGCAAGAGTCCCCGGGGAGAGCTGTTTTTATGTGGTCCTTAGCAGGGTGAGAGGAGAGCAGAGCAGCCTCCAAAGGCTGTGGTGGTAGCGATAGTTCTAGGCCCTGGAGGTCTCCTCCAGCAGAAGTCGCTGGTCCAGTGGTGTCTTCTGAGGTTTGTTTCAGGGCATGGTGATTCATGTCCACAGTCTTCCCCTCTGTGATGATCTCTGATCTGTCTCCTGGTCATATGGGGGCTGATAATTTCTTTTTATTAGTTTTATGTTAAGTTATATATAACTGTTCCAAAAAAGTAAAATAAACAGAGGTTCTTTCAAACCTTCAGACCTCCTTCCCTCCCTCCATGGGTTCCACTTCTAACAATTTTTTTTCCTATTTTCTGCATCTTTTACCGTGATCCATCTATTATGTAGCCATAGTAACCAAAGTTCGTTTTACTTTTCAAGTGTCATTGTATTCCTGCCAATGATTTCAGCTGTCTTCAGTGGTCTTTCAGATACGTTAAAAAGTTATTCCAGTCTTTTAAAAAGACTTGGTTTTCCTGGTTTCTGATCTTTCTCATCAGTCTCGCCATATTCCATCAGCTTAGTGTGCCAGTTGGTACTTCTCCTTCTTTCCATCTCTGGGCAAGAAGCATTCTTGTTGCCACTGTTGTTGCATACATAAAGAGTCTTTTCTTTTCTTTTGGTACTTCCTCGCCTATAACACCTAACAAAAAGGCCTCTGGTTTTTTTTAGCAAAAGTTACCTTAAACTCATTATATATCATTTCCCAGAAAGCTTTTACCATCCCACATGCCCACCACATAATATAATATAATATAATATAATATAATATAATATAATATAATATAATATAATATAATATAATATTTATTGTTTATACTCCCCAGCCACTCTGGGTGGCTTCCCCAAAAATATTAAAATACTGTAATACATCAAACATTAAAAGCTTCCCTAAACAGGGCTGCCTTCAGATGTCTTCTAAAAGTCTGGTAGTTGTTGTTCTCTTTGACATCTGGTGGCAGGGCGTTCCACAGGGAGGGCACCACTACCGAGAAGGCCCTCTGCCTGGTTCCCTGTAACTTGACTTCTCACAGTGAGGGAACCTCCAGAAGGCCCTCGGCGCTGGACCTCAGTGTCCGGGTAGAACGATGGGGGTGGAGACGCTCCTTCAGGTATACTGGGCCGAGGCCGTTTAGGGCTTGAAAGGTCAGCACCAACACTTTGAATTGTGCTCGGAAACGTGCTGGAGCCAGTGTAGGTCTTCCAAGACTGGTGTTATGATAGAAAGTACCTTCTTTCCTTTTACATTTCCATATGGGGGCTGATCCTGGCAAGGCAGCATGGCCCAACAGCATTGTCTGTTATCACCGACCCGGACTTCCACTCCACGTTTATCAAGGCCAGGCCGGAGCAGAACTTGGGCATACCTGCCTCCAGCCCCAGTGCTATAACCACTACACCATCCTGCCCACCTGTCACCTTCCTGCCTTGCCTTTCAGGTGAAGCGTTGGGCATCAAGTACCCTGTCCAGGTTCCATACAAGCGCATCAAGAGCAACCCGGGCTCTGTGATCATCGACGGGCTGCCCCCGGGGATCCCCTTCCGGAAGCCCTGCACCTTCGGCTCCCAGAACCTGGAGAGGATATTAGCCGTGGCAGACAAGATCAAGTTCACGGTAACAAGGTATTTCCCTCCTCAGGGATCCTTCCCAGGTTGTGCTTTTGTGAGGGCGAGTGTGTTTGTGCTGGAGTGGGCCTTCTGCCTTGTGGCTTACATTTATGACTCTCTGCTAAAACAAGTCGCTCGGGGTTTCTTCCTAGGCTTACAGGCATATTATCCATGTGGGTTTGTATGCGTGTGAGAATGTGGATGTTTTGGTCTTGCCCACCACTACCGTGCATTTCCCTTCCAAAGGTATCTGGCCTAGCGGGTAAAGAAGGTGCAGAAAGGTTCTCTCACCTGCTACTCGAAAGTAATGCGCACCTTTCTGGGCCAAACGATGCCGCGATTTAGCGTGAGCATTAGATTCGATGGCACGTTTGCATTCGCCAGCAAATACTTTTCTCGGTCTCAAGGTTTTGAAAACTAGGTGCGCATTAGATTTGCGTAAATACGGGATGAGACATGGTGGGAAATGCTTATCCCCCCATTGTAAAAATAAAAAAAAGTTCTTTATTGCCAAACGTACATGGCCCTATAACTAAATATTAAAGTAAGTTTGGGGTGGGATTGCTTATCATAAACAGGAGAAATAAATCACACCATAACCCACAAAGAACAAAGACTGAAATGCGGCTGGGGGGAGTTAAGGAAAGGAAATACTTAAATCAATTGTGATAATCGTAATAATTGCTTACTTATTTATTAATACATATTTTGTTTTCCAGGCCTTTCCAAGGACTCATTCCCAAGCCTGGTAAGTGCCCAGTGTAACCAAAGACTTAAGTATATCTTTCCATTCTGGAAAGCAAGATAACTTTAACAATTTTGTGGGGCCGTCCATTTGGGGGAGGTTGTCTATTAAATTTTTGCTCCATGGTATTCTCCATTCTGCATGTGCATTAGCTCTGTGTGTCTTTGCAGATGTAGTTGCTTTTCACATCTCTCTCTCTCTCTCTCTCTCTCTCTCTCGTGTGTGTGTGTGTGTGTGTGTGTATTCCATTGCTTGTTTCAAATTGTATGTAAATTCATATTCTATATATACATGCCAAACTGAGGATGACCACAGGGCCAAAATGTGTCTGGCCATATTTCATTTTGTTTGACGGGAGTCCAGCCATTTTATATTTGGTCTGTTTATAATACAGTCGTACCTTGGAGGTTGAACGAAATCCGTTCCAGAAGTCCATTTGACTTCCAAAGTGTCTGGAAACCAAAACGCGGCTTCTGCTTGGTTGCAGGAAGCTCCAGCAGCCAATTAGAAGCCGCAGAACTTGTGTCGGACGTTCTCCCAAAGAACATTCGCAAACTGGAACAATCACTTCCGGGTTTGCGGCGTTCGGGAGCCAAAACATTCGAGAACTAGGCTGTTCGAAAACCAAGGTACGACTGTAGTTCATATTAGTTATACAGAATGCTAGTTCTGTGTAACTAATATGAACTGCAGTTGTACCTTGGTTTTCGAACAGTCTAGTTGGCCTTCTTTGGATGCTCAGTTTCCAATTTGTACAAAATGGCTTTCATTAGCGGCTTATTACGAAAATATCTCTTAAGAGCCAAAGGCACTGCATAAAATGAGAAACATTGCATTGCAATAGAAGTCACTGCAATGACCCATAAACAGACCAAGCAAAGCAGCAGAAGCTTGAGCAACAGAAAGCATCTCATCGATAAACAACTTCCCTAACTCCATGCCTTCCAGATGTTAATGGATTTCAACTCGCACCAGCCCTAGCCAGCATGACTAATGGTTAGAGGTGGTGGGAATTGTAGTCCAACAACGACCGGAGGTTCACAAATTCCCTATCCCTGGTCCAGACAAAACTAAGCTGGATGGAGCAACAGTGTGGTATATAAGGGGCCTTCCATAACATTTTAAATGGTGAATGT
The DNA here is from genome assembly GCF_964270895.1 of Podarcis filfolensis. Taxonomy (NCBI): domain Eukaryota; kingdom Metazoa; phylum Chordata; class Lepidosauria; order Squamata; family Lacertidae; genus Podarcis; species Podarcis filfolensis. The sequence continues at coordinate 11,309,087 of NC_139618.1, read as the reverse complement.
GCTTTACAACCTCTTTTCTCATACTTCAGAAACCTCTGAGTTCAATGTTAAGTCCATTTTGCAAGTGAGGGAACAAGAGACTTAGGAGTGGCGGGTGGGTGGCAGATCATTGCTTCTTCCGATGGAGAGTTCACATTTTGAGAACTCAGTCCATCAGAAGCAGAAATCGTATTAAGGAGTAAAGCTCTCTGTGACTTTTGGTGAAGGGGATATGGTGTAACCCAACATTTTTCGGTCTGAAAAACGACATGTTTGGGGAAATGGGGCTTTCGAAAGCAGGAGACATGGAGAACAAATACCGGTATGTTTGAAAAAGAAAAAAAGAGTAATTAGGGTCAATATGTTGCATGTATTATGCTTATTCCAAAAAGGGAGGGGGAAAGGAAATTGCTGGGTAGAAGGTGACTTATCATTATTATTATTAGTGACCTGTTTGCCAATTTATCAAGAAGAGTTTCTTCCAAGTCTCGTGAATTGCCCAGGGGCAGGGAGCAATCACGCTTGGGAATGCAATGAGGAGGGAGGGCATGCTTTGCCCACCTGAAAGCAGAGTACCTTTTAAACTTTCAGCTTATGGCAAGAAGGCAATGATTTTTTAAAATGTATTTCTCTTTTTTTAAAAAAAAAAGTTCAATAGCAAAGAAACGTCAGATAATAAGAATAATCCATCAATCTGAATTCAAATATTTACATATTCACACAAAGAGTCCATATGCTCAAAAAGATATCCAAACAAGATTGATTATACATTGAAATCCCATATTACCCTTGCAATTTATTGTTATTCGTGTATTACATTTTTAATCCACCTTCCTTCCAAGGAGCTCACGATGGCGTACAAGGTTCTTCCGCTCCCCGTTTTATCCTCACACAACAACCCTGCGGGGTAGGCATAGGCTGAGGGGCAGTGAGTAGCCCAAGGACACCCAGTGAGCCTCATCACTGAGTGGGGATTTGAGACCAGGCATAGGAGTCATCTCCTAAGGGCTGAGGTCCCTTCACACACACACCCCAATAAAATATTTGAGGGGGCCAAGCCCCGCAAAGTTGATGGGCACTGCCATTCAAATGGTGCGTGTGTGCCGCGTCTTGTGATCGATTAAGTGAGGGGGGCTTACCTGCCCCCTCCCCATATTTTGTTCCAAGTTGGCACCCTGAGATCAGGCATCCCGGGTCCTAGTCTAGCACACTTACTGCCACCCCACAAGGCTAACTTTTCCTACGGCCAGAACAAAGTAGCGCATGCCATTGTTTTATGTTACGAACTGCCCTGTGATCTTTGGATGAAAGGCAGTATTCAAATTTAATACCGTAGATTCTGGCGTATTAGGCGACTGGGCGTATAAGACGACCCCCAACTTTTGCTGTTCAATTTTAGAGAGTTTGAGTGCCGCCAGGGGCAGAGCATGCACCCCTCCGCTGCCTCTGCCGTCGCAGCAGCAGCCCGAGGCGAGGCGTTTGGCGGGCAGGCGGCTGAACGCCGCACTCAGAAGGACTTTCCGCGTTCCCTTCTGTGGGGAGGGAGGAGGAACAATGGCAGAAGGGTCACCTCTGCTCACCGGCTCCCTCTCCTTCTTCCCAACATGTATACCCAGCATATAAGATGACCCCCGACTTTGGGGGTAATTTTTCCAGGGATAAAAAGTTGTCTTGTACGCCGGAACAGACGTAAATAAAACACATTGCACAACTTAAAGGGCATGCACACACACAATAGAATTAGTGGGTTTTAAGTAGATAAAAGGTAAAGGACCCTTGGACGGTGAAGTCCAGTCAAAGGCAACTATGGGGTTGTGGCGCTCATCTCGCTCTCAGGCCGAGGGAGCCGGCGTTTGCCCACAGACAGCTTTCCGGGTCATGTGGCCAGCATGACTAAACTGCTTCTGGCGCAACGGAACACCGTGACGGAAACCAGAGCGCACGGAAACGCCATTTACCTTCCCGCCGCAGCGGTACCTATTTATCTACTTGCACTGGCGTGCTTTTGAACTGCTAGGTTGGCAGGAGCTGGGACAGAGCAACGGGAGCTCACTCCGTTGTGGGGATTCGAACCGCCAACCTTCCGATCGGCAAGCCCAAGAGGCTCAGTGGTATAGACCACAGCGCCACCCAACATATTAAAAGGAGCAGAGGAAGCGAGCTACCTGATTCCAATTCAGACCACTGGGCCATTTTAGTCAATATTGCCTACCACGACTCCAGGGTTTCAAGCAAGAGGTTCCCTCCCCCCATCTTGCTAAGAGATGCTGGGTGAGGAGTGAGCCTCTCCCTGCCTTAGCTGGAGATACTGGATACTGACCCCACAATCTTCCGCGTGCAACTCATATGCTAGGGCCCTCGTCCCTGGTCCGCGGGAAAAAACACTTGACCACAGGGGAGCAGTAGAACAAATGCCACAGCCATGAGCGATGATGCCTCTGGTGCAATGCGCCCAAGGCAGCTTGCTTCCAGATGTGTAGCTTAACTTTGGCACAGAGCTTTCGGGAGATGGGGGTGAGCTTCGTGTGTGGATCGGCCGCAGCCATTTTGGCTCGGTTTTCGTGCGAAAACTGACCTCCACTCATTCTCGCTCCCCCTTCTCTCTTTCCTTAGCGCCTAGACGGATTTCCACACTGGAAAAAGCTTACGCTGCTTTGCACGGTACGTTGCTCGGTGGGTGCGTCATGGATGGTAGCAGACAAGAAACGCTTGGCTAAGGGAACATGCGATTAAACCGAGCGGCTGTGGAAAGGCCCTGGTGGGTTTTAAATGCAGTGGTATCTTGGGTTACAGACGCTTCAGGTTACAGACGCTTCAGGTTACAGACACCGCCAACCCAGAAATAATACCTCAGGTTAAGAACTTTGCTTCAGGATGAGAACAGAAATCGCGTGGCGGCAGCAGGAGGCCCCATTAGCTAAAGTGGTACCTCAGGTTAAGAACAGTTTCAGGTTAAGAACAGACCTCCAGAACGAATTAAGTTCTTAACCCGAGGTACCACTGTATGTCCAGGGACTGTAGCTGACATTTTAGGTGTGCTGTGGAGCTGCTGAGCCTGTGGGCGGTGCCCCACAACTAGCCAAAGAGGCTGCCAAACATCACAATTTCAAGGATCTAGGGGGTGGGGACATTCCTGCATTGTAGGGGATTGGACTAGATGACACTTGCGGTCCCTTCCAACTCTACAGTTCTATGATTCTGTAGATAACAGGTGGTGATGGGATGAATTGAGATGGCAACTTGGCCAGGAAGGCTGTGCCCTGACCTGAGCTTTGCCCCTGACCTGGGCCACATTTATGCCCTATGTTTAAAGCAACATGGTTCCACGTTAAACAGCCGTGGCTTCCACCAAAGCATTCTGGGAATTGTAGTTTGTTGAGGGTGGCTGAGAGCTGTTAGGAGACCCCTGTTCCCCTCGCAGAGCTACAGTTCCCAGAGTTGCATGGGAAGAGGGATCGACTGTTAAAACCACGCTGGGAACTGTAGCTCTGTGAAGGGAAAAGGGGTCGCTTCCAAGCAACTCTCAGCACCCTTAGGAAGCTACAGCTCCCAGGATTCTTTTTTTGGGGGGGTGGGGAATCTACGGCTGTTTAAAGTGGCATATCTTCGTGCTTTAAATGTATGGTGTGAATGTGGCCCTGGTTCAGCTTCATTGCTTCCCTCCCAGAGGTTGCTTTGAATATTTAAAATAAAATTTAACCAGGCACAAGAGATCAGATTGCAGATATATAGGTTGACTCTTACCCCCACTTAAAGTGAGAATAAGCAATCTTAGGAGTTGCACCCACTTTGTACAGTGGAAAAATAGACAATATTGTTGTTGTTATTATTATTATTATTATTATTATTATTATTATTATTATTATACCTGGACTTCAGCCAAAGATCCCACAGCGGCTTAGAACAATTAAAACACAGTATTACAGACTTTTTCAAACAACTTAAAATAAGATGGGTCCTAAAAATGTACACCTCAAGTATAAAAAGCCAGGTGTGTCTTCAGCGTTCTCTAAAAGCTGTATTGCGAAAATACCATGTGGGGAGGGAAGTTTCACAACTTAGGGGCTGCCACAGAGAAGGCCCTCTCTGTGGTCAGGTGAAGTGAGAGGTGGGAGATTCAGGACAGAAAAAGGGAAGTGCTTCATTTCACAGCTGAACTGTGGAACTCGCTGCCACCAGATGCAGTGAGGACCTCATCCTTGGACAGCTTTCAAAAGGAGATTAGGCAGAAGGATAAGACTATCAATGACAAATAGACATCAGGGTTAGTGGCAGTGTGTCCTTGAAGAGCAGCCACTGCAAGATAAGTCTATGGCTCTCATGACCTGTTCATAGCTATTCCATTGGGGGATCTGGTCTGATCCTGCTGAGTTCTCCTTATGTTCTTTGGTTAGCTAGAGAGGACCTTACTCCTAGGTTGAAGGAGCTGACAGAGGCGTTCTACAGTAGCCATGAATTTCATAAAGGGTGCAATACAACCTCTCTGCGTTTTATATCTCTCATTAAGTGCAATTGTCAGCAATGGCATCGGAGTAGGTCTTTGGGGCAGAATAAGGAGGTTTGTTTACTTTTAAAAGCTATTTATAGACAGCACTTCCATAAAAAAATACAGCATACAGAATTACAGTGAGATAAATAAAAAGAGCAGTAAATTCCGGCTGGCATAAAACAGAAAGTCACCTTGCAAAGCACTGAGTAACAGTTTATAGGAAACACCTGAAGGAAGGCAGGGATAATTCCCGCCGAGCCTCTAGTGGCAGGGAGTTCCACAGGGCACAGACTGCCGCATTAAAGGCTTGGAGGCCTCTAGTAAAGACTGACCAAACCCCAGGGGTGTGAGGAACCTCAAGGAGTGGCCATTAAAGGATCTCAGTGATCGACGCAGAGCATAAGGAATCAGATGGTCCTTTAGGTACTTTGGACTCAAGTTGTGTTGAAGCAGCTGGGCCTGACAAGCGGGAGGGGGCGATCATACTCACATCCTGCCTGCTGGCACTTCTTGCATCCTCAGGAGCAACACAACCGGTGACAAAGGCTGCATTAGCACCCTAGGGTGCTTCCAGGATGATGGGATTTTTGTGACCTTGCCCACCACTATGAGTCTCAATGATGGAACGGGAGCAGTCAGCCCCTGGTGCGCAATGGCACCTTCTGAAGCACACCGGCGACTCCTGAAGCACACTGGTGGCCCTGCCACTTCCCCCATCGGTGGTGCGTAGCTGGGGACGCACCATAGCTGGGGAAAGTCTTCTGCAGCCTGCATAGGTGTCTTTTTGAGGCCTGCCTCTGCCGTCACAAGGGGCTTGAGCAGCTGTGCCAAAAGCCAAGGTTTCGGATACAAACGGTCCAGACTCCTCTGTCCTTGCATTACACCCAATATTCACTGCCTGAGGCAGGTGTGCAGTCCTCTATGTGGCGCTGTACTACAACTCCCATCAAGCATTGCCAGCAGTCAGGCATTATGGGAATTGTAGTTCAACAGCAGTTAAGAGCTGCTCAGTGTGAGGAGCTTCCTTTGCTTGGTGCTGTTTCAAACCGAGCAAAATACCCAACCGTGTGTTTCAGTCCAGAGTTTCCTTTCTTTGTCTGCTACCATCAACACACCCACATCTGCCAAACTGAGCATAAGTGGCGTGAAGCTCAAAGACTGAAGGGGAGGCCGAGCCCCTTTCCTCCGGATCCTTCTAAATCCTTCAGGACATCCTTCCACCCCGATAGCATGAAGAGCTGCAGACCTGGGTGGCAACAGGCCATAGATCATCCCCCCCAAAAAAACTGGTGCCCTTTTGGGTGCTTTGGACTACAACTCCCATAACTCCCGGCAAAGCTGTGCTGGCTGGGGCTGATGGGAGTTGTAGTCCAAAACGTCTGAAAGGCACCAGAACCTCCCCCTGCCCCCCAGAGGACCAGATGTGTATCTGCCCTACTCCTCAAGCACCAAATGGCCTGACATCAGATGACCCAAACTGGCTTGCAAATTTTTAGTTTGTTTGTTTGTTAAATTTATATGCTACCCTTCATCCGAGCCTGGGGCTTTGCAACTATGACATAGTGAACTGAGCAGAATGGGAAGCGGAAAGCGGGGAGGGGGCCGAATTTTGGCCTTGCACAGGGTGCCACTGAATTTTTAAAGACCAACATCCACCACTGCCCAATTCCACTTGGGAGCAAAGGGCAAAACGCCTCCCACTCCTCACATCAAAGTCTTGATGCAGCTCCTACACGCAAGCTAGACAATTAGCCAGTGCACTGTAGTGGTTAGAGTGTCGGACTAGGACGTGGGAGACCAGAGTTCGAATCCCCACTGAGCCATGAAGGTCACCCTCAGCCTAGCCCACCTTGCAAGGTTGTTGTGGGGATAAAATAGGAAGACATGCGTACGCCACCTTGAGTTTCTCGGAGGAAAGGCGGGCAATTAACGTAACGAGCTAAAATAAACCAGGCAGAGGCAAACTACGTGTCCCATGCAGTGGGTTATGTCAGTAACCGGATGGGTGGGAGGAAGAGCTCCCAAGGTTACAGCTCCCTGTTTCCTGTCTCTGCAGACGAGGACGACGCCAACCGCTTAGGCGAGAAGGTGATTCTCCGAGAGCAAGTGAAGGAGCTCTTCAACGAAAAATATGGTGGGTTGCCTTGCTCTGCGAGCGACACTAGATCTGCCGTGGTGGCGCTGGTGGTCAGAAAAAAAAGTTTTTGCCTGGTGCCCGGTAATATGTAATGATGGCGCCAGGAGAACTTCCCCGGGAAAGCTTCTGTAAGCAGGGGGCCACCACTGAAAAGGCCATCCTTCTCTTGCCCCATGGAGGAGGGCCTCAGTGGACGATTGCAGAGTCTGGGTTGGTTCCTGTGGGAAGAGGCGGATAATTTCGGAATCACGGGGAACGTGGGCAGAGTGCATCTCAGCGAGGCAAAGAGGCAGAGGCCTGTGGTGTTTCCAGCAATAGGAAGGCTCGAGAAGGAGGCCTTGTGTAATTTGGCCTCCTAAACTCCAGCAAGTGCTGGAGTTATTTGTGAGGAAGGCTTCAGGAGTAAACCCTGAGGAAAACTCCATACTGTCTGCTGCCTTGCAGGACATCTTTGGAAGGAGAAAGGCTAAGTCTTTAAGACAACCTTGCATGTCTCCTTCTGGCAACTCCTGCAGCCAAGCTGGTGCCAAACGTATTGCTCTTCTTTCCTTTGGATCACCTCAGTGAGGTCAAGAGGGGGGTGGGGTGGTCCTGTTGTCTGAGCAGCCCAGGTCGCCTTGCACCCCAGGGAGGTCACTCCAATGCTTCTAACGCAGCGAAAACAACACAGGAGGCAGCAGTTATGAGTTAGCAGTCTCTGCCGCTACAGCAGACACTGGGATTCTACAGGGGGTTGACTTCACCCCTGGGTGGCACACTCCATTGTCCCTCGAGACAAACAATACAGTGGTACCTCAGATTGAGAACTTAATTTGTTCTCATGAACTGGGCAGAAGGAACAAAAAAATTTTTTTTCCTTCCAGTAGCACCTTAAAGACCAACTAAGTTAGTTCTTGGTATGAGCTTTCGTGTGCATGCACACTTCTTCAGATACAGTATCTGAAGAAGTGTGCATGCACACGAAAGCTCATACCAAGAACTAACTTAGTTGGTCTTTAAGGTGCTACTGGAAGGGTAAAAATTTTTTTTTGTTTTGACTATGGCAGACCAACACGGCTACCTATCTGTAACTGGGCAGAAGGAGGCAGCAAGCAGACTTGGAAGTAGCAAAGAGATACGCATGGTGTACAGTGGTGCCTCAGGTTACAGACACTTCAGGTTGCAGACTCCGCTAACCCAGAAATAGTACAGTGGTACCTCGGGTTAAGTACTTAATTCGTTCCGGAGGTCCGTTCTTAACCTGAAACTGTTCTTAACCTGAAGCACCACTTTAGCTAATGGGGCCTCCTGCTGCTGCCGCACCACCGGAGCACGATTTCTGTTCTCATCCTGAAGCAAAGTTCTTAACCCGAGGTACTATTTCTGGGTTAGTGGCGTCTGTAACCTGAAGCGCCTGTAACCCGAGGTACCACTGTACACCATGCATATCTCTCTGCTACTTCCAAGTCTGCTTGCTGCCTCCTTCTGCCCTGTTCATGAGAGAGAACGGGCAGTAGCCGACTAACTTTTACTCAGAGTTCGCAGTTACAGTTTAGGACCAGCCTTTTCCAGGGAGGTTTTGGAAACCGCACACAGGATGGGGACCAGGCCGGTTTCGTTTCGGCTGTGAGACGTGGCAGGGTTCGCCATCTTGGGCCTTTTGCATCCCGCTATATCCTCTGCTGTTGTTTCAGGAGAAGCTCTGGGCCTGAACCGACCCGTTCTGGTGCCATACAAGTTGATCAGGGACACTCCAGACGCCATCGAAGTAACTGGCCTGCCGGACGACATTCCCTTCCGAAACCCCAACACCTACGACATCCACCGGCTGGAGAAGATCCTCAAAGCCAGAGATCGTATCCGGATGGCGGTTACCAACCAGCTCCAGTAAGGGCGCCCCAGTTCCCACCTCACACCTCTGAGCGCTTCTGTTGGAAATGTAATGTTGCAGCGGCCTCTGCTGGCCTGAAACCAGAACTGCTTTGTTGGTTTGATTGCGGCAGAATTGCTGCAAGTGAATTGATCAGAACATATAAACACAGGTCAATTCATTTATTCACCGCATTTTCCTCCATGGCATCTGGGGTCAAAGCAGTTCACGCTAAGAAAAAGACTAAATATGGTAGTTCAAAAACAATGGCTAGCCAAAAAACCCCAAAAGTATAGTATCGCTAGATAGCTCAGTTGGTTAGGGCGTGGTGTTGATAATACCAAGGTCACAGGTTCAGTTCCCTTATGGGACAGCTGGCCACTAATGCTATTCTAGGCTGCATCAACAGAAGTATAATGTCCAGATCAAGGGAAGTAATAGTAATGCTCTATTCTGCCTTTCTCAGAACACACCTGAGGTCCTGTGTACAGTTCTGGGCACCACAATTTAAGCTGGAATGTATGTAGATGAAGGTGACCAACATGATCAAGGGTCTTTGTGAGGAATGGTAGAGGATCTGTCTGGGATTATTTTGCTGTGATTCCTGCATTTCAGGGGGTTGGACTAGATTACCCTTGGGGGTGAATTCCAACTCTGATTCTATGTTTCTGACAGTAGTCCACTGGGCAGGAAAGAGATGGGAGAGAGAACAGCAAACCAGGAGGGGAGGAGGAGTGCCCTTATTGACCCCGGACTGATGAGCCCTGCGGACGTGTGGTCCTTGTCAGGATACGAAGCTTGCGCATCCTGTTATACATAACTTCCCTGGGAATAAGTCAGTGGAACATACCTCTGATTGCACAGATAAAGGCACCTCCTTTGTTTTGATTCCAAGATTGCAGACTTTTCACAAGGGCTTCCAAACTCTTCTTTGTCTGTTGCATTTCCTTAAGAATCGCCATCAGTCTTTCACTATGCAAATACCGCATTTTTAAATTCCTTTTTATTCTCTTTTTTTACACTGCAGGCCCTTTGCAGACCTAGGATCTGAGGCCAAACAGCCAGGTAAGTTGAAAGTGAGCATGAGGGGAGATTAAAAACAAACAACCCCAACCCCGAAACAGTCTCTCTTTGCTCATAAGAAGATTGGAAGAATCCTGCGAGTCTCTTAAAACTTCTAGGAGGGGGAGGATGTGATTTGAAGTGGGAGAGGGTTGCTGTGTGTTTATTGTGTTGCGACAAAAAGTGGGGGCGGGAAGCAGGAAGAGTGTTGCAGTTCCTGTTTGAACCCACGTCCCCCTTGGATGTCCCTAGAAAACGATGGCACCATTCCCAAACGGAAGCGGAAGAGGATTTCGGAAGGGAATTCCGTGTCTTCCTCTTCATCATCATCTTCCTCCTCTTCTTCAAATCTGGAGTCCACGTCATCAACCAACCAGATCTCACTTGTGGTAAATATACACAAAGGGGCTTGTTTTTGCTGAAGGGGAGGGTCAGCCTGTGTCTGGACTGCACCACCTCAGACTGTGGATCAGGCCTCCCATGACTGAACACACAGCACGTCCACTGCTTTCAAGACCCAGCGTTGTCCTGAAGAGGATTCAGATTAAGTGCTTTATCAAATGCTGGTGCTGCTCAGAGTAGACCCACTGAAAATAATGGGCATTGCTGACTTACAATCACAGAATTGTAGATTTGGAAGAGGCCCCAAGGGTCTGAGAGCCAGTGTGGTGTAGTGGTTAAGAGCAATAGACTCATAATCTGGTGAACTGGGTTCGTGTCTCCACTCCTCCACATGCAGCTGCTGGGTGAAGTCTCTCAGCCACACTCACCTCACAGAGTGTTTGTTGTGGGGGAAGAAGGGAAGGAAGGGAAAGGAGATTGTTTGCAGCTTTGAGACTCCTTCGGGTAGTGATAAAGCGGGATATCAAATCCAAACTCTTCTTCTTCATCATCTAGTCCAACCCCCTGCAGGAACCTCAGCTAGAGCATCCATGACAGATGGCCACCCAACCTCTGCTTAAAACCTTCCAAGGAAGGAGAGTCCACCACCTCCCGAGAGACTCGGTTCCACTGTTGAACAGTTCTTAGGGTCAGAAAGTTCTTCCTGATGTTTAGGCTGGATCTTCTCCCCTCCAGAGCAGCAGAAAACAAGTTTGCTCCATCTTCCACGGGACGGCCCTTTAGATATTTGAAGATGGCCTTCATACCACCTCTCAGTCTTCTCTTCTCCAGGCTAAACATCTCCAACTCCTCAACTGTTCCCCATCAGTCTTGGTTTCCAGACCCTTAATCAACTTGGTTGCTCCACATGTTCTAGCTTGTGAACCGACCTGAGATGGCTTATATTTGGGGCTAGAAAAATGTCACCGAGACCCAGGGAAACCAACACGGTACCTTCCAGATATTACTGGACAGCATCTCCCACATCTTTGGCCACTGGTGTAGCAGGCTGGGGCTGATGGTAGTTGTACTCCAACAAATTTGAGGTGGCCCACATTGACTACCCTTGGTCTAGACAGGCCCCATTATAGAGTGCTAGCTTCCTATGAGATCCTTGAATCCCTTGGGGGTTCTTTGTTTGTTCACTGTTTTGAGGGCTGCATCTACACAGCTATAAAAAAAAACATTCTGAAAATGCTCTGGAAGAAAAACCATTTTAAAGTTCACAATGGAAAAATTCATAGAGTTCCGATTTCAGCTCTACAGCACCATCTGGTGTCACAGTGTTATAACACATTTATAACGTTTTATGTTTACTAACGTAGCTGAGTCCATGTACTCATTGTGGTACATTAGCCGATTTGGTTAAAAGGCTTTGTGTTTAATAAAAGCACACTAATTAACCATGTATAGTGCTTTTTTTAAATGCTTTTTAAAAAATTAATTGCTTAAAAATCAATGAGTAGCAGGCAGTAGCTTAGAATAAATGAAATTCCTTCTCTTCTACCAATAGTAGGACACTTTAATCCTGTATATGTGTGTGCTGTGTCTGTAGAGTGTAGGAAGTTATGTCCAATTTTTGGTTGTGCCCCCAGCTGGCATGCCAAGGGTGAATGTGGTTTTGGGGCTAATGAAGGCTCCCAACCCTGGTTTAGTGCTGTGAGATCAAGCTCCTCCCTGCTCTCCTTTCCCAGTGTGGTTACAAGGAGATTGGAAGCTTCGATTAACCACAGTTTCGTGTGTTAATCCAAACTGTAAACTATGGTTAATCTTAAATACGATTAGCAAAAACAAACCAGCTTCATAACCTATGGTTTGAAGGTTGACCTGCTGCCATGAACCTTAGTTAGCTACTAACCACTAAGCATAGTTAAAGACTCATTGCTGTTTGTCCAGGTTGGGACATCACAAAATAACATGAAATGCAAGTGAAAACTTCCAAACTTCTCCTGACAGTCACACCAGGAGGAAGGGGGAACCGTGCAGGTTCAAGGCTCACTGGCTCTTCCGAGTTAATGTTCAACTATGTGCAAATGTAACCATCCTGTTTGGCCCTGATGCAGCCCGATATTTGCAGTGTTGCAATTTCCTTTTGTGTTTTAAAATTTATTATTATTATTATTATTATTATTAATGAGTTTTCCCATCTCTTGCTTTTCCCCCCAGCAATGGCCGATGTACATGTTGGACTACGGAGGTCTCAACGTTCAGATCCCAGGACCGATGAATTATTGAGACCTCATTCACTGAATTGGAACCTCAGATTATATAACACACACACACAAAAAGAAATCTCTGACAATGTGTAATTTTTTGTACAAAGTGTATATTCCAATATGTATCGATGCCTTTTAGTTTTTCCAATGATTTTTACACTATATTCCTGCCGCCAGGGCCTTTTTGAATAAAAAAAAGGAAGTGTTGCCTTGCTCTTAAAAAAAAAAAATGTTTTAAAGTTATTGTTGACCACGTCTACATGCTTACGGAGAAAGAAGTCCCATTGAAAACAGGAGAATGCGGTGCTAGTTCTTGGAAGCCCTACCTGGTAGCAAGCCAATCCCACCAAGCCAATTTGGGTCTCAAATTCTTACTATTACATTTATTACACATCCTTCACCAGAGGGTCCTGGGGTGGATAATATAAAATACAGTACTAAAAATGATTTAAGACAAATTTCTGTTGCACTAGAGTGGGTACTAAAATACATATATCTTGAGTGTTCAGAGACCAAGGCAGGGACTGTCAACCTGGTCCCTACCATCCACTAGTGGGCGTTTCAGGATTCTAGGTGGGCGGTTGGGGGTTTTATGGCACAAGCTGAATCCTCCTTCCATCGAGCACTGGTGGGCGGTAAGGAAATTTTACCATCAAGAAAGATCCATTAGTGGGCGGTAGGTATAAAAAGGGAGTGGTGGAGGAACCCTCTCCAGAACCTGGGGCGGGACAAACCGCCCGGTGGTGCACAAGCAACATCCCGTACAGACTGCGCATGTGTGGCAGCCCGTGCGGACGCCATGCGAGCGGTGCCCATACTAACTGCGCGCCCCCTTGGCTGCTCTACAACTGGGGGGGCCAGCGGGCCATCTTGTCACACACCCCCCAGTGGTGCCTGGGGTGGCCAGCCCCCTCCACCCCCCCCTTCGTACGCCCCTGTAAAAAGGTTGATTACCCCTGGGCCAAGGCAAGGAAAGTGTGTCTTCAGCATATGAAAGCTGTACAATGAAGGTGCCAGGAGTGAGGAGGGAATTCTACAACTCAAGGACTGCTGCAGATAATGTCCTCTCCTGGGCTACCACCACCTTCGAGCTTTTGAGGGTCCTCACCTGCTGGTCTTAACACCCAAGAGGGTCTGTAGGGCCTGTTAAGCATCACTTGGCCTAGTTTTTGGCCCATGGAGGTGCAGCTGATGGAAGCAGCTGAATGTCACAAGTTCCAAGGAGGGTCAAGCCTTTGACCAAACACCCAAGAGAGCATAGCCCCAACAAGCCGAGGTCAAGCACAGATAATCAGCTTGGGTCCAAAAAGGTGAACCAGAAACAAGGTCAGGGAACAGTCCAAGGTCAATCCGAGAGAGTGAACTAGAAGCACATCCAAGGAGTCGGAGACTAAACAACTAGAAGGCTCAAGAGAGAGGTCTTATCTACTGCGGCCTCCTAAACCACCTCCTAAGCATAGCTGCTGGTCATGAAGAGATTCCTTACAAAGTCTCTTGTGTCCATCGTAGTCGTCAATACTGTCGCCATTCTTTGGCCTGGACACAAAACTTTTAGGCTTGGTGATCTTGAGGACTTCTCCTCCTCTGACAATTTTCGGGTGCTTCATCAGGTAGCAGCTTGGGGGTCCCCTCAGCATTGGATATGTGGGCTCTGCCGGCTCCTCAAGGTCCTCAACCTGTGAGGTGTCTTGTTCATCTTCAGAGGACTCCATGCCTGGTGCCGTGCCAGGTCAGGTCAGCTTACAGCACATAAAACACTGTAAAATATTAGACATTGAAAATTTCCCTAAGCAGGGTTGCCTTCAGATGTCTTCTAAAAGTCAGATAGTTGTTTATTTCCTTGACATCTGATACATCTGATGTCAAGGCGCCACTACCGAGAAGGCCCTCTGCTTGGTTCCCTGTAACCTCACATCTCGCAGAGAGGAAACCGCCAGAAGGCCCTCAGAGCTGAACAATGGGGGTGGAGACGCTCCTTCAGTTACACTGGGCCGAGGCGTGGTGGCAGAGGGCCTCGTTGGGCCTGCCCGCGGTGGTGGCAGCTCCCCGGGCCTCATGGCCTCCTCCCAACACGTGTGACGTCACACGTGTTGCACGTGTGATGTCACACGCGTGCAACGAGCCCCCGCAATGCTGTGCAGAACTCAGCGCCTTTGGTGGTATCGCAGCGGATGTTAGGCCTTTCTCCTAAACCAGGTCTTGCATCGCTGGTGCCCCAGATGATCACAAGTGTTGCTCATATGTAGTCAGGCTTGCATTCTATGGAAGGCTTTCATAAGGAATCTCCTCTCTCTCTCTCTCTGCCAAAATTGCAAGAGAATCCCATGATTGCTTTATTACTGTTTTCCCTCTGCTGCTAATTCTTGCTGTTTCCCACAATCATCCATCTTTTCACTTGTCTCCTGCTTTCCACGCAAAGCTTCTGTATATAACATAATTATATGCAGAAGGGACTTTTTGCTTCATTGCAATTAAAGAGACGGGAGCTGCAATCCTTCCAAGCCCCTCCACGCATCCTTTTACAACTTTTGAAGGAGTTTGCCGGTTTATTTGTTCACGTTGCACATGCTTGCACGCTCCAAATTCAATCACAATCCTTGTTAGAAGTGGCAAAACATGAAACGGGTTTATTAAGAAAGGAAGGGGGGAAAGAGTATCCCGAGCAGATGGCATCTCAATGGAGCTTAATTAAAGAATGACAGCTTTGATTAAAACCGTTCCTTGGAAAGCGACGGTGCTGAGGTGTTGGAGAAAGCGGGTAAGCAGAATCTGCAATCTTGCCAAGAGCTTGAGAATCACCACTGCAGTGGGGTGACGGATCAATCTACTTTTGGGCAGAACTTGGTGGGATACAGCCCTATGTATTTATTAATTTGCATTTATTATTCCGTTTACATCCTATTTTACATGCTTCTCCCTCCAAGCAGCTCATGGTGGCATCCAAACTTCTCCCTTTCTCTTTTTTTCCCAAGTGAATTTTTATTGTTTTCCTTACATATTCTTTTCCAACAAATTGTAATAGCACCATACATTCCCTTTGACTCTGCCGAGTCGCGACCCCCCTCCCTCCCCACAACTGGTATATTTATCCTCTTTCCATCACGCACATCCTTCTCATATTAGTACTATTATACATTGGAGGTATTATGTCAATCCCGCTAGTGTCTTGGCCTCTTTACAATTCTTCTTTAAATATTCAATAAATTTACTCCAATTATTTTGGTATCTTTGATCTCCCTGGTTCCGGATCCTCCCTGACAGTTTGGCAAGTTCTGCATATTCTGTCAACTTCGCCTGCCACTCCTGAATAGTTGGTATATCTTGTACTTTCCATCTTTGGGCCAGAAGGGTCCTCGCGGCAGCTGTAGCATACATGGACAAATTTTGATCTTCTATTTTAATTTCTGTTCCTATTAAGCCTAATAGACACGCTTTCGGTCTTTTGGGGAAAGTATATCTAAATATTTTTTTTAGTTCATTATAAATTGATTCCCAAAAATTTTTAACCTTATCGCAGGTCCACCACGCGCGGGTTGTGTAAGGTCCCAAGTTCCCGAAGCGTAATTTCCGGCTTCTTCTTCCTCCCGATGACGGAGAGGGGGGGAGGGAGGGGGAGATTAAACCCCCCTTGTTTTTCTTTGTTCCTTTAATATGAGTCTTGGCCCCTTCAGGAAACTGTTAAAAGTCAGTGTAGAAACCACCACCACGCGCTTCTCCTACCGTCAGGGTTTCTCCTTGCTTTCTCTTTGAGTCTGCAGTCCAAATCTTTTTGCAAGTCCAGTATGGCTGAGACCCTCTTCACTTAAAATGGAGGAGTGCGATGAATTATTTAGTGATTTGCCTCCGTCCGACAGAGACCCGTCCCAAGCCGATCAAAAGACACCTACAGTACTTTTTCCCCAGTAGTCATTTTCAAAAGTAGCTTTGCCTCAACACTTTGTAGTTCGTGTTCGAGGGCTTAAAAAGTAACACTCACTCAGCAGAAACTTTTTTTTTCCTCCTCCTTCCTCCAACCTTCCGTCGTGTGCCATTTTCTCCCAGTTGTCCGGGACGGACTCCCTTTCTGCATCCCGTAACTCACTGAATTCTAATAGATTTCAAGTTTTAAAGCAGTGCTTGGATTAGCTCCGTCAGCTGTAGGTCCGAATTCGTTGCTGGTTTTGGAAGCTAACTGCTTTCATAAGACCAACTAAGTTAGTTCTTGGTATGAGCTTTCGTGTGCATGCACACTTCTTCAGATATCTGAAGAAGTGTGCATGCACACAAAAGCTCATACCAAGAACTAACTTAGTTGGTCTTTAAGGTGCTACTGGAAGAAAAAAAAATTTTTTGTTTTGACTATGGCAGACCAACACGGCTACCTATCTGTAACTGCTTTCATAAGAAGTCTGAGGCTTCACGGTGTGGGTTTAAAGTTGCTCCCCCTTCGTGCCCGCAGCTCAATCCCGTCCCTGAGTCTATTATTAAGACCCAGGGAGCAAGAGAGCACCTCTGGGCACCGCTGGGTACCAGCGCCCCTCAGGATCTCTTCCCGAGGTTCCGAGGTCTGCGTAGCCTTCGCGAAACCTCTCAAATAGCCCCCACACCACTCGAGACCCCCCGGAGGGTTATCTCGCACTTCTTATCATGTCTGCAGTTCCGCCGGAAGCCCAAACTTCTCCCTTTCTCAGTTTTAACCGCACGACAACCCTGTGCGGTAGGTTAGGCCGAGAGATAGCAAATGGCCTCAAAAGTCACTCAGTGGGCTTCATGGCTGAGTGGGGATTTGAACCCTGGTCTCCCAGGTCCTGGGACGCGGGTGGCACTGTGGGTTAAACCACAGAGCCTAGGGCTTGCTGATCAGAAGGTCAGCAGTTTGAATCCCTGCGACGGGGTGAGCTCCCGTTGCTCGGTCCCTGCTCCTGCCAACCTAGCAGTTCGAAAGCACATCAAAGTGCAAGTAGATAAATAGGTACTGCTCCGGCAGGAACATAAACGGCGTTTCTGTGCGCTGCTCTGGTTCGCCAGAAGCGGCTTAGTCATGCTGGCCACATGACCTGGAAGCTGTACGCCGGCTCCCTCGGCCAATAAAGCGAGATGAGCGCCGCAACCCCAGAGTCGGTCATGACTGGACCTAATGGTCAGGGGTCCCTTTACCTTTACCTTACTCCCAGGTCCTAGTCTAGCACTCTAACAGGTACACCACAGTCATACTCAATTGTATCCTTTGTAAGTTCTGCTCAGAACAGACCCATTGAGAACAATATGCATAACGAACTTGGGTCCATTATTTCAGTGGTCCTGCTGTGTGCAAACCTTCGTTGGAAGTCACCAATCAGAAGTATTTAACATACATTAGCCATGCCACATTAATTTTACTCTGAGTTGGGCTAGCATTAGCTACGGCTCTGTATTCTATTTACAAAAATATGTATCTACTGCTGTGTAAAATGCAGAAATCTCTTGCCCAACGCCGGGGCTCAAACCCTGAGATTTAAGAGTCTTACGCTCTGCCGACTGAGCTAGCAGTCATAAATATATATTCTAAAGATACATCACTGTGGTTGAGAGCAATATAAAAACATAAAACTAAACAGTAAAACTATAAACAGTTAAAAGCAAAAAGCAATTAAAAACATGTATCTGTCTTGAGCAGCACACAGGGCACAGATTTAGGCACAGATCCCTCCTTTACAGGTCGGAAGAAGCCTAGTTCTTGTGAAAATGGCACCCTGGAGTCAGGGCAAGGGAGTGGGCAGCAGCCAGAGATGGACAAGGGACCAGGAGCTGTAGGAGAACCAAAGGACTAAAGAGGAGGCGAGCTGGACGTTAGGATCAAAGTATAACTGAAGCTGCAGCTGTCAGAGCTCAAGAGTTTGTTGCTCCAGCAAATGGCAAATGGAACTGGAATCCCGTTTATAGTCCACCCTGTTCAGGAGGAGCCAATGGCCAGTTTGGGTGGGCGGAGTCAGCCTAGGTGCCCACCTGCAATTTCCGAGACTCACCACATGGGGCACCAGAAGGCCAGTAGCTTCAAACAGGTGCAGATGGTGGCAGGCTCCAGGGGTCAGCAAGCTTTTTCAGCAGGGGGCCGGTCCACCGTCCCTCAGACCTTGTGGGGGGCTGGTGGACTATATTGGGGGGGGGGGAATGAACGAATTCCTATGCCCCACAAATAACCCAGAGATGTATTTTAAAGAAAAGGACCATTCTACTCATGTAAAAACATGCTGATTCCCGGACCATCCGCAGGCCGGATTCAGAAAGCGATTGGGCCGCATCCGGCCCCCAGGCCTTAGTTTGCCTACCCATGCTCCAGAGGTACTAGGCAGGGCTGGCCCATCCATGAGGCAAGGTGAGACGACCGCCTCAGGTGGCAGGATGCACAGGGGCAGCAGCAGCAGCGATGGCACGCTCCTGCCGTCACGTCAGCTGCCTTGCCATGCCACCTCTACAGCAGCCTCTTGGCGAATACAAGGCTTCGCTCCAATCCTGCTATCACAGAACTGCAAAACTGGAAGAGCTCCTGGAAGTCAAACCCCCAAGCCAACCACAATAATATTTGGGGGGGGGCAGATAGTGTCCCTTGCTCAGGGTTGACCCTAGCTAGCCGCAGCCTGTCTCCACAAGATCCATTTGGAGGAGCAAACCCTGCAGCCATCTTGGGAGATGTTATCAAAAGTGAGGCCTGCATTGCAGTGTAATGGGCTCCTGTTTAGGGTCCCAGCCAGCTGGCCAGCCAGCCTCTTTTGGAATATTCTATTCCACTCCTCTCCACACCTGGTTTCCTGCTTTGTTCATTTCCAAAAGCCAGCCAGCATTCTGTGCCTCAGAGCTTACTGAATACTTACAGGGCCAATTTGATTGATCCCACCTCCTTTTAGGGTTCTGTACTTGTCATTCTGCAAAGCTTGGGGTTGCCCCAAGACTCAAGGGTCAGCAAACGTTTTCATCAGGGGGCCGGTCCACTGTCCCTCAGACCTTGTGGGGGGCTAGACTATATGGGGGGGGGTGAACGAATTCTTATGCCCCACAAATAACCCAGAGATGCATTTTAAATAAAAGCACACATTCTACTCATGTAAAAACACGCTGATTCCCGGACCATTCGCGGGCCGGATTGAGAAGACGATTGGGCCTCATAAAATGTGAAAAAATAAGCAAGTGAATCATAAAATCATAAAATGTGAAAAAATAAGCAAGTGAAACAAATGAAAAATAATACCATACTTTTTTTTAACCTTCTCTAATGAAATAGCTAGTCCTGATGGGCTCTATTGTATTGTGAGACGATCTTATTACAGAGGTTCCGCAAAGGAGGTGCACTCTGTACATGCCCATGTGCAGAGGCTCATAGTTCCTCCTTAGCTTTTTATCACCACCATATATATGTTGGATGTTTTTTCTCTATTCCCAAATCCTGTCCACTAGACCTTTTCAATAGCCAGGAAGAGGTGTTCGCCCAGATACGTTGAGAGCTTTACCCTGGCACACTGGGGAGAATGATATAAAGTGCCCCAGATGGTGCCTTTGTACTCATAGAATTGGATGGGACCCCAAGGGTCATCCAGTCCAACCCCCTGCAATGCAGCAATCTTTTACCCAACATGGGGCTTGAACCCATGTCCCTGAGATGAAGAGACTCACGCTCTGCTGACTGAGTTATTCCAGCCTAATGCATTATATGCACTTGCGACAGGGGTTAGGAACCCAAGAAGAGCCTGCTGGATCAGGCCAAAGGAGACCCATCTACTCCATCATCCTGTTCTCACGGTGGCCAACCAGATGCCTGGGGGAAACCTTCAAGCAGCACCCAAACACAAAAGCACTCTCCCTACCTCCCGCCATGTCGTGGCTTCAAGCAACTGGTATTCAGAAGCATCGCTGCCTCTGATTATGGAGGCAGAGCCATAACTATTGTGGCTAATCGCCATTGAGAAGCCTTATCTTCCATAAAATTGTCCAGTCCAAGATGGGGCCCACCCCTGCTTCTTGCTGAAGTGAGATCCATACTTTGACAACTGTGTGAAGAAGTGGAAAGAAGCAGAAGTCCCGGCAAAGGAAGAATGGATACCAAATACTTATGGAATATGCAGAAATGGTGAAACTTACCAGAAGAATAAGAAATCAATATATATATATATATATATATATATATATATATATATATATATGGAAATGGTTTATTGAATATTTACAGATAAATTCTAAACATAACATTGGCAGGGTTATTGTAATAACCTGCAGTTTCATAAGAGTATATATTTAAAGAAGATGAATAAGTGAGCAAATTAAGTTAACTTGGATATGCAGAAGGTATTAAAAACAATTTAAGGAACTGCAGAAAGAGGGGGAAGTCAAGGTTTTAAATGTCAGCATGATTGTAAAATTAGTGAAATGTATAAAATTAGTGAAATGTATAAACTTTAAAGAGGACGAGATGGTTGGACAGTGTTCTCTAAGCTACCAGCATGAGTTTGACCAACCTGCAGGAGCCAGTGGAAGACAGGAGTGCCTGGCGAGCTTTGGTCCGTGGGGTCACGAAGAGTCAGACACGACTAAACGACTAAACAACAACAACAACATAAACTTTAAAAGTACAATACATTAAAAAAGAAGTACTTTATTTCATTTGTCCCGAATCTTCCAGCTTCTTTAGATGCCCACGAGTTCCAGTCTTATGAGGGAGAAAAAAACTTCTCTCTATCCACTTTAATATTTACAATACAGTGAGGGTATATGTGGTGTTAGAGGAGGGATAGTACCTCTGGGAGTGGGGACACATCCTGCTCCTTCTGGGTTAGTTTATCCATCTTTGCTGCCCACCCTGCACTCAGTTCTCACCAGTGGCTCCTAGATGTCAGCATTGCAACAGCAGGAAACGGCATTGACTGGCTGGCTAAACCAGGTGAGTCTAGCTGGTGATGGGTCTCAAACCCTCAGTGAGTTAGGGACTTCCCCTGCATGCGGCAGATTGAATGGACGAGACTAATAGTGGGTTCAATGGGCAAGAAGGCGGTTTCTGCATGTGCTGTAGAGGTAAGTAAGGGGCAGATGGGGCTCGTCAACCTGAGAAGGCAACCCATCTAGGAGAAGGAAAACTCTGATCCTAAACCTCCACTGCCTTGCAGGACATCTTCAGGAAAAGAAAATGCTAAGGAGTAGCACAATTCTGGAGTGGAGTTCCTAAGATGGTTGGATGGTGTCTTGTATGCCTCTTGCGAGACAGACGATTGTCAACAACAGTACAATAGTACACGCTTACTTATAGGTAAGCACAGCTGAGCCCAGTGGGACTTATTCACAGGATGTAAGAAGGGAGTGATTTCCATTGTGAAGTGTATTCATTGCAATCGGTACTGTTTACATTCTGCTGCAGGTCAGTTTCTGCCAAATACTAGTTATCCATCTCCCTTTATGCTATTTAATGTGACTTGCATAACTATTTATGCAACTTACATTGCGGACATTAATTTCAATGTAAAGGAACCATCAATGCCATGTGAAAAAAGCAGTTTAATTAAGCATTATATCTGTGGACAACAATGATGTGAATATCAATTGCATTTGCTTGACTGATTTATGTTCCTGACATAACATGCAAACTGCACCAATTTCCGCTTCATTTTTAATTGAAATTCTCCAGCTTCTCTGCCCACTCATCCTGTGAATAAGCCCCACTGGGGACTTACTTTTGAGTAGATATATGTATAGATAGGATTGCGCTGTCAAGGTGAAACCCTAATCTTGTTTACCAGGGAGTAAGCTTCACTGTACTGTACACTCTAAGCCTTCCTTCTGAATAGAAAACCTTGTGCGATACAGGCAAGGAAATATTGCAAAGGCAGTATTTCCATTTCTCATCACTAAGCAAAATAGGACAGTGATTTAACTAAAACATGGGGGCATTTGGATATGTCCTCTCAGATTTGATGGAGGTTTGGGGAGAAGAAACATATATACAGTACTGCATATGTATATGTAAATATTGCCCTCACTATCCTTAAAATGTTTTCTCTTTGTTGTTACGGAATAGTAACAGTAATTTTTGGATTTCCCTCTCTTAACATTGTCTATATAAATATTTCACATTATTGTTGATTATGCAGCAGAGTGTAAGACAAAACACTTAACGGTATCAATGAGTATTATGCATTTACTATAGGCTGTATCCAATATTAGTCATAGTCTTGACTCCTTGAAATCAACTTGTGTCCATTTATTTGAATGGGTTACCTCTGAGTAGCACTTCCCTGGGTACAATTCTACATTTGGATTATCAGAGGGAAACCATGAAAAGTTGCAATACTAATCCCAAAAATTATAGTGTCATGCACATATTGAGGTGTTTTTCTTTTTAAAAAAGAATAGAATAAGCAACACAATATTTTACATGCGTTTTAAATGTTTCTAGACCTCAACACTTTGGCCGGGAAATGTTCAGGCAACATCTTAAAAATGCTTTCTTTTTTGTTTGTTTTTTTGTATAAATTAATGCCAGGGCATTTTAAAGGCAGTTAGAGTTGCGGCGGGATGGGGAGTGCTAAGAAACAATCCCCGGACAAGGTTTAAAGCAGGCAAAACAAAGCCGCGCATCTCGCCTTGTCAGGGCGCACCCTCAATGGAGGACGAAGAAGAAACGGCCTGATCTCGCCAAGCCTCCTGCCTCTGCAGCAAGATTCCCTCATTGTGCACGGGAAAAGAGGGCGGGATTTATTTTTTTGTGCCAGTGCATTACACACACACACACAGCAATTCAGGTTGTGTTTTTGTTTTGTGCTGTGCATCTAAAAAAAAAATAATGCAGTGACTTACAATCCCATTATAATTTTTTTGCAATTATCATTACTATTATTTTTATTTTATTTTTTTAAAAAATCCTTCCCAAGTGCAAGGAGCTGCTGGAAAGCAACGCCGCCTGGGCCCTGCACAGCCATGTTGTTTCTCCCTCCCCCCTTTTCCCAGGTCCTCGTTGATCGACTCTCTCCGGCCCTTAAAAAAAAGAGGCCAACGCAGCCCCTCGCTGCTCGGCGCGGTGCTTCCTGGGAGGCGTAGTCTTCCCGCCGAATCCAAGCCGCTCGGAGGCGCCTCGGGAGAACTACATGGCCCAAGGCCGCCATGCGGCGGCGGGGCATGCGCAGAAGCGCCTCCCTTCCCCGAGAAAGGGTGAGGGGGGAAAAGGGAAAAAAAGAGAGAGAGAGATTCGAGGTCTTCGCTCTCCTCCCCCTCCTCCTCCTCCGGTTCTGGGTTCAGGGTGAGCCGTTGAGCGCAGGGCCCGCGCGCCGCCCCGAGACTTGAGGGTGGGTGAGGGGGCGGGAAACGCGGCGGGGGGGGGACTTCTCCACAAAGAGGGAGGGAAGGGGGAGGGCGGTAATCCCGAGCTTTTCCGCAGGCGGCAGAAGTGCAGGGACGGTTTTTTTTTTTTTTACAAAAATATTTATTTAATTTCGCCATCCGACGCTTCTCTTTCTTCTCTCTCTCTCCCGATTCTCCTCAGCGGCGACGAGTGAGTGGGGGAGGGGAAGGAGCAGGAGGGGGGAGGGGCGAGAGGAGGAAGGTGGGGGAGGGGAGGCCTCGGCCTATCTCTCTATATCTCTCTATCTCTTATCTATAAAATGCCTATTAACCTACCCACCCCCTGCCATGTGGAGGAAAGAAATTGCTCTTCCCAGGCCAATTTCTATTTTTGGGGGAAGGGCGCTATTGTTTGTTCTTGGGGTTTATATTTTAATATTTATTTCCCCTACCCCCACACTTTTTTCCATTTTTACTTATTTGTTTTTTGCGTGCGAAGGGGGGGAGGTAGGGGTATTGTTGTTGTTGTTGGGAACTTGATTGAACATGTTTCATTGGGTATTTTCATTGGGTGTTTTTATACTGTTGTGAGCCGCCCTTCTTGGGGTGAAGGGCGGTATACAAGTTTCATAAATAATAATGATGTTCTGGCACTTTTCCTTCGCTCTCTCTCTCTTACCCCCCAATTGTCCATCGTGTTTGTGCGCCTGGGGTGGGGGGACGAAAGAGGGTTAGGGCATTATTATTACTGTTAGGAACGTCATTTAAAGATGCTTTCGGACTTTTCCTCCTCCCTTTCCTCCCATTTTCCTTTTGTGGCGCTGGAAAGGAAGGGAGGTTGGGGCTTCATAATTGTTGCAAACTTAATTTTTAAAAATATCACCACCCTTTTCCTCTTCCTTTTCCTCCCATTTCCCATTTTTTGGGGGCAGGGTTGGGACACCATTATTGTTACAATATTTAGGAACTTGATCTTAAAATGTCCTTTTATATTTGGGAGAGTGGGGGCCAATTTTTTCCTCCAGGGTGTTGGGCAGAGGAAGAGGGAACCACACTGAGACCTTGTTATTGGGAACCTAATTAACATTTTCTCCTTACACTTTCCCATTTTGCTCATATTTTCCATTGGGGGACGTTGAGAAGGATCCCCTGGCCCTATTTTTTTGGATGTGGGAGAGGGAAGAAGGTTGAGGTTTTATGACCATTGTTGCTTTCATAAGAAACTTCATTTAAAAATTTCTCTTTACGCCTTTCTTCTCCATTTCCCATGGGAGGCAACAAGAACTCCCTGAGCCATTTCTCCCCCCCCCCCACCCCAGTGCAAAAGAAGTAGGTTGTTGATGTTATTAGGAACGTATTTAAGAATTTCTTAACTCTTTCTCTTCCCGTTATCTATTATGGGAAACAGGAGGACCAAATGTTTCCAGTGGGGCAGGGGGAAGAAAGAAAGAGGCTCTATGGTTGTTGTTGCTATTATTACTAACTTAATAATTTCTCCGTTCACTACTACAGTACTTATTCCCTGGTCTCCCGGTTTCTGTTGTGGGTGAGAAGAAGCTCTTCCTGAACTAATTTTTTTTGCGGGGAGGGGAACAACGGGGAAAGATTGAGGCTGCATTATTATTGTTGGTGGTGTTGGTGTTTATTAATAAAAAAAATGCCTCACACATTTTCTTCTTTCTCCCCAACCCATTGTGGGGGAGAGGGAAGACTTCCAGTTTTTCCAGAGTGGGAAGGAAAGGTGCTTGGGGGACGTGTTGTTATTGTTAGGCACTTAAATAAAAAATTCTTCTTATACTTCTCCCACTTTTCCATTGAGGGGTTGGGGTGGACTGAGCCATTAATAATATTAGGATTGAACCTGAGCCATTAATAATATTAGGATTGAACCTTTATTGTTGTTGTTGTTATCATCCACCCTTTGACCTAAGTTCACACAACAATTAGATATAAAATATCAAAACAGCCGAAAACAAATTACAATCACATGAATAGGGTGGGTCCCAGCGTATGAGGGAATGCTGCAACTTAGGGGGTGCCACAGAAAATAGCCTCTCCAAGTGCCACCCTGAAGCAGCCTATTATACACTATTATTATCATCATCATCATCATCAACAACAACAAAACAACAACAACATTCACTTCATATTAGTATTTCTTTACAGCCTCCCCCCCCCAATTCTCTAGAGGAGAGGGACTTACCCTGATTCTTAAGGGGAAACTGAGGTTTATATCCAGTGTTAGTCTTACTCAGAGCAGACCCATGGAAAGTAGGCCTAAGTTAGTCATGTCCATTAATTTCAATGTGTCTGCTCTGAGCCAAGCTAACATTGGCTACAACCCTGAGCCTCTATTATTATTAACAATAATAATTTATCCTCACACTTCCTCCAGTCTTCATAGAGGGAGTAAATATTTTTCAGTAGGGTGGGGAAAATATAGCCTCTGTTTTTGTAGTTATTGTTGATAGGAAGGTGACTTGAGCTTCTCTTTTTGTTAAAAAACTAATAGAGACTCAAACCACCACTTCCTAGTAGTGTAAGGAGTAATGTTTTAGTTAATAATAGTAATAAATAATAAGACTTTCACTTTGGAAAGTTGACTAGGAAAGTTCTCTTGCCTACTCTCCCATCTCACAGAGAATTTGAGATAGTCCGAATAGAAATAATTGCTTTTTCCTTGCACTCATTTTCCCCACCCCCCAAAAAAATTATCCATGGGAAAATAACATTCTTAGTCTGTATTTGCATGTATGTTTGGAAAGCCAACTGAGGAAGGCCTCAGTGGATAGGTTTTTTGTGGGGGTGGGG
Organism: Podarcis filfolensis; assembly: GCF_964270895.1. Lineage (NCBI taxonomy): Eukaryota > Metazoa > Chordata > Lepidosauria > Squamata > Lacertidae > Podarcis > Podarcis filfolensis. The sequence continues at coordinate 11,282,889 of NC_139618.1, read as the reverse complement.
GAGTATGGTGAAATAATTATAAAATTTCTTTTCCCTCCCAGTTATCTGGGGAAGGCCTTCCTTAGCCAGTTTTCCACAGTAACAATACCAGAGGTTCGTTTCTGCTCTTGAAATTAGGCTAAGGCAGTCTTCGTGTTGGATGGGGTGGGCAGTGTGGTGACTGGGGCCTGGCTCTTTAGCTTGAAAGTCTGCAGCCTCTGACCTACAAGTCTTGACTCTGGGGACTTGTGAGTCGGAGGCTGCAGACTTTCAAGCTAAGGAGTCAGACCAGGTGCAGGGCTGTGAGCTAGTAATCACAGACTCAGAATTGTAGAATTGGAAGGGACCCCAAGGGTCCTCTAGTCCAACTTTCCTTCAGTGCAGGAATGCCAATTTGAAACCATACCTGACCCTGCTTAAGCTTTGCAAATGTGCTAGCAGCTTTATCGCTGAGGAAGACATCTGAAGGTGAGAAACATGGGTATGTCGGGCCAGAGCCTGAACCACTCATGAACCTCATCAGTCCAGCTGGCAGAGAGTGCAGCATGCCTGAGGCTAGGGAATCGGACAAGAAGTGCTCCTTGTCTGGCCAGAGGGTTGGCCCTTTAAGAGAGTAGAGTTAATCACAAGGGGGTGGAGCCTGAGAGAGGTAGCCTTAGAGCAGGAGCTTAAAAAGGCCACTCTGCTCTCAGCCTTTCCCCAGAGTAGATTGCTCACTGGGAGCTATCCGTGGTGCTGGTCGGGCGATTGCAGGCCAGCCTTGCCTTCTCTGTGGGTGTATTATTATTATTATTATTAGAGTTTATACACCACCCTATATCCAGAGGTCTCAGGGCGGTTCACAGAACAAATTAACATCTATTCATAAATTAGCATGTATTCATCCATCTAATGCAATCCAACTTTTAAGGGGTTTGACAATTTTATCTAAGATATTTGTTTACTGCCCTTCATATAAATAACCCAGGACAGCAGTCAGAACTGCAACCTGTCATAAAAAGAAAGAGGAGGAAATACACGTATACATGTGTACCAGAACATACCAGGCAGTGCGGAAAATAAATTACAGTGGTACCTTGGTTCTCGAACTTAATCCGTTCCGGGAGTCCATTCAACTCCCAAAACCATTTGAAAACCAAGGCGTGGCTTTTGATTGGCTGCAGGAGCTTCCCGCACTCAATCGGAAGCCGCATTGGACATTTGGCTTCCAAAAAGCATTTGCAATCCAGAACACTTCCTTCCAGGTTTGTGGCATTTGGGAGCCGATTTGTTCGACAACTAAGCCGTTCGGGAACCAAAGTACCACTGTACTGTTTTCCTCTTCGCACACACCCTGCTGCCAAGTCTACATGATGGTGGCAAGTCTTTCTCAGTCTTTTTTTTTTCCTTTCATTTTTGCTGAGGCCTGAGTTGTTGTTGTGATGCCTCCCTGAAAATTTACTTGTCCTTCCACTATGAGGTGGGTGGTGCACAAGAATGAGAACTAAATAATTATTCCTAAAATGATAGTAAAATAATAGCATTTTCTCCTCAAACTCTCTACCTGCCTCACGAATGGGCTAAGGAGAATATAGGGAATGGAGGGGCAGTAGGAAGAGGGGGGAAATAGTTTTATCGTCAAACTCTCCTCCCATTACATATGTAGGGAAGGGCTTTCTTACCCCATTTCTAGGCGGAGGGGTTTCACCCAATGTGTTGATTTAAAATTTAAAAATGCAATAATCAAATTGAGCTTTCTTCTCTATACGCACATCTTTATTCCCTTGGCACAAGGGAACAGCTTCCATAGTGAATCTACCAGGAAGAATAAAGGGTGGGTGGGGAAGAATTAAGTTTCATTATTATTGTTTGCTGAATTTATTTCTCTTTCCCCTACCAAACATTATAGTGTTTATTTGTGTGTAGACTTCCTTGGTGAATTACAGTGGGTGGGTGTGGAGCCCCTGTACTGTATTGTTTTCGTTGTAATCTTTATTCCACTCTGGCTGCTACATTGTGGTGCTCCCAGCATATTTGTTTCCATATGTGTATCTGTTTTCTACCCTACCCCCACCCTCAGCACCAAATCATAGCGGCCAGAACAACAACTTTTTTTCCCAGCTACCCTCCCAAATCTGAAGGAAGCCTCCCCTTTTTTCTTTGTTAATTGCCTTTTAAAATAAAGTTCTATTTCTGGAAGGAAGGCTATTTTTGTTCTTTCTCTCCTCCCAAAAGAATCTTCCCACACAAGTTAATGTATTATATACATTATATATGTATAGAGATATACATATATATGGATAGAGATAGATAGATAGGCACGCACACAAATGTTTGCAAAGTTTTTGGTGGGATTGTTTTAAATTTTGGCACAGAGCCTGGCATAAAAATAAAAAAGGACTGCTGTGAGCCCCTTTTGGAGAATTCCTGTCAAAAAGTAGGATACCTATTTAATAATTAAAATAGTTCAGATATATTTTCTTTATAATACTTTCTCCATTATTTGTTATCTACTCCCCCCCCCCCCGAAAAAAAAATCTGTGTCCTGCAGTGCACTGTTTTTCTTATTTAGCTGAAGCTTTTCTCCTCACACCACATCAGTGGTAGGAAATTTGCCTACATATTGTGCAAGTAGATGATAATCAAAAAATCCCTTCCCATAGTTCCTACGAGTCCAGTTGTCTTTAGATGGTAAGGTGTTCCTATAACTTTTCAGTGGCCTTGTGTACATTAGCCAAAAGTTGGTAAAATGAATGTGGCAAATGTTTGTGTGGTAGTCAGGTATGCTTAAGATTGCAGCCTGATCTTACACATGTTTTTTCAGAATGTCTCCGCTCTGTTCAGTGGGTCTTACTCCCAAGTGTGTAATAGGATTGTAGTCTTAGTCTGTTATCTCTTCTCTCCCCGCCTCCAATATTTCTAATGGGGATGTAAGTATTCTTCTTTTCCTCTTCCTGCTATGCAAAGTGGAACCTTTTAGTTATCTTCTCTCCCTGCCCAGAGTCTATATGCTTGGCAGAATGATAAATATGGGGATTTTTTTTTTCACTTGTCGCTTCCCTCTGCAGAATTTCCTAATGGGGATCTCCATATATATCCTCCTGTTACTGCTTTATTTAGGATAAAGCTGTCTACCCCTACTCACCAAAATAATCCTTGTAGCCTGTGTGTTGAAAGTGGGAAAGAAGTTGTCTAAATATACACCTCTGCTTCCACAGTAACTTCTGATTGTTCCCCAGCTTTTTGTGTCGCTCCTTTAGACAATTTATTCCCACTCTTTGTGTTTGGTTTTTATCTTTTCATATTGTTTCTTCAAGAAGTAGTAACTTCTCTTCTTCCCCCACCCCCACAGTTCCTAATTGGCAAATGAAAAGGGAGTATTGCATTATTTGAGTATGGCTGGATGTTCTTCATCATCACATGTATTCAGTGGGCCAAAGGACTTGCTTTAAATGCAATAGCCTTTCTGCTTTGACCTTATTAGAAGTCCTTTGTTGTGTTTTCTCCTTTCTCTGTTCCCCCTCTTCCCCATTTCTCATTTAAGAAAAGGCCTTGAATCTTCTCACAGCTTGCAACCCGCCCCGCCCCCACTCCATATAAAGATAAAGGAAGCATGTTTTGAGTAAACACTTCTTGTGATGCTGGGGAACACTAATCTCCACTCTCATACACTTTGTTCCTGAAACCTATCCTTAAACATAAATCTGTTTTAAAAGAAATTTATTTGATTATCCCTTTTAGAGGAGTTGGACTGTAACCCACAACTTCTTGATATTTTCATGTATGTTACCTAAATTCTCCACTGTTCTAACTACAGATGGAGAGAGATTTTCCCCTGCAATTCCTTTTCTTCTCCAGATAGTCAATTTGTTGCAGCAAGTAGCTGCAGTACTTGCTGTTGGAGACTTGGGATCTAATCCCTGATGTTACTTAGAATTTTTAGATTGACACTTGGGATATGTGTATGTGTGTGGGTTGCAGATGTATTGCCACCTTTTAAAGTCTGTTACTTCCTGCAAATTTAATTATTGTAGTGGTACAGAAGTCTTGATCAAGTGTTGTTTCCTTCAGAATAGCATGCAAGTATGTCCAGGCCGGTGTCCTCCATCTTAGAAAGTATTCTACTCCTAGTGCTTATTTTTTTTTTTGTATTGGTGATTTATTTATCACACCTGTATCCTGCATTTTTTTCAAAATGTACATTAATTACTTCATAAATGTGATGTTCCCAAGAGACCTTAGTGGCCTCTGTGCAAATTTCAGCCTAGGTCTTCCTGATCTAAGCCCTGCCTTCTGCAATCTATGAAGCAAATACTGAATCACCTACTTTTTGAAAAATCCTCTAATTTCTAATACTCTTTGCTTCTAATCTAGACTTTCAGAATTGCTTTAAGAATGTTTTTGACCTATAGAGGGGTTTTGGGGGTGGGTTCACAAAAAGGTGTTTAGAGCAGAATGAAAAGGCTTGATGTGTTGGCCTCAGAAAGAAAGTGGCCCAGATTTCACAGACCTAAGTAAACACAGGGAATCCAGGTATCATCCCCACTGTCTCCCAGCACCTCTCTTAAAGTGACATGATTTTTCATGCAGCATTCAAAACACTATTTTGAGAGGCTGGGAGAGTGCAATTTCACCTGCTGTTCATTTGCAAAGTACGCTATGGATAGTGGTTGTAACTCACAAGTCCAACTTCCCGGCATCTGAGCCATTTGAACTAGTATCTTACTGCCAAAGTAAACAGCCTAGTTGCCTGCGGATATCCTTGTTGCCTTCCAAAATTTCATATTTTACTGTTAGGTAGCATAGATTCCCCAAATCCGCAAAGCTTCCCACCCCATTTCATTTGCATCTCAATCCAATGCGTGTTTACATAGAAGTCCCACAAAGTGCTGTGAGACTTAGTAAGTATGTTTAGGTTTGTATTGTACTGGCCAGAAAAAGTTTTGGTGCTTCACATTAAAAATGTGTGTTTTTCTTTGTCTCCTCCACATTCCCTTGTCTGTCTGGAAAAGTCCCAGATTTTTAGAAACAATTGTTTGAACTTTCTTTGCTCAGAAAATATGATCACTTTTCAGTTGTGCATTTTTCTGTTTCAGGTTCCATTTTAGCTGTGCAGAATTCTTGTAATGCAGAGAATAGGTATGAAAATACAAACTGGACTTTCATTAGCTTTTGAAAATAAGATGTGAGAGATACTGTATTTGCAGTTGGTACCCACGTGTTGTTACCAATGAACTTATGAAACAGAACCTTTTCTACAGAAGAATAATTTTTCCCATCCCACATCACTGGAGCAAATGAACGGTTGACTCCAAATGCTGGCATCAAGGGTATATCCTTTATCAGCCACAGTTTGGTTTATCAGAAAGGTCAGCAGGATCTTTCATTATTGAGAACCATGGTAGAAGCCTGGGCTGAACAACAGGTAGCTTTTCTATCACACAGCATAATAGAGTGCAGTATATAGAACACTCCAAAGTCTGGTCATTTTGATCATAACCCCCTCCAGTTTTGTTGGCAAAATACTGAAAAAACTTTGCAAGTTTTTAAGTCCCAATAAATACATTGACTTAGAAAAATGACACAAGTGGCTCTTTGAGTGGGCCCTTATCATAATCAAAAGGAAGAGGCCCATCTTTAAGAGAGATAAGATTGGGTGGGTTATGTAGCAGGACCTTTTCTGTGGCGGAACCAGCTGACAGATCTGCTTGGGCCTGACTCTTTCCCTATTTTGTAAACATGGCAAAACATTGCTTAGGTTCCCCTTAGGGTTTGATATTGTTGATTGTGTTATATGGTCTTACAGTAGTATTATGTCATGTTTGCTTGTAGCCACTTAATTAGAAGAGGGAGAAGTATAAAACAGTAAATAAATAGTGACTTGCAGAGCAATCCTTGCCATGTCTTCTCATTGAAGGCCATGTCATTGATTTCACTGGGGTTTACTCCCAAGTAAGGGGGGTTAGGATTGCAACATCAGACACCCTACATTCCTTCTAGTCTTTGAACCTTTTGTATGTTATCTAGGAATGTAAGAAGCGGCCTTGTGCCAAGTCAGACCATTGGTCTCATTATTGTCCATGCTGACTGGCCGTGCTTTGCCTGGGTTTCAAATGGAATTATTTCCCAGCCCTACCCAGAGATGCCTGTTAATGAACCTGGGCTCTACTGCATGTAAAAGATTTGCTCTACCAGTGAGCTATTGCCTTTCAGTGTAGCCATGAGTTCTGCAAATCCTTTAAAAAAAAAGAACTCTCATTAATGATCTTTGCTGATCATTATTATCTTTACATCCTTATTGCTATATAAGACTGCATTTGATAGTGGCAGTTGAGCCATGAAATAGGTCAGGATTTGAAAAACTTAATTCTTTTTATAAAAAAGTTTGCATAAAATAAGTCCTTAAGATGGAGGCGGGAGGGAGATGGGAGCTCCTCTTTGGGCATTTAGAGGTGCTAATATATGCCCAGATTTAAGAGTGTGCAGTGTCCAATCATATTTGTGTAAATAAAGTGCAGGAGAGTGCTACTAGGGTTGTATGATGCAGAAGGGAGAGAGCCCATGTTTATTTTTGTATATTTTTATTCTGCCCTTACTCCAAAGAAATATGAGCAAGGTACATGGATCTGCTCCCTCTGCTCGTGTTATCCTCTCAGCAGACTGTATGTTAGGTTAGGCTGTGATAGTGATGTTAAATTCTCGAGAATAATCTTTTGGAGAATATTCTCGATTAATGAGAATATTAGAGAATTTTCATTTAAAATAGGAGAATATTCATTTTCATGCATTGAAAATGATATAATTAGTTAATATACATGTTTATTCATGAGTGAACTTGTTCAGATGGCAACCAAAAACTGTAGAGATACTTTTATTCAATGGGGCAATGCAGTGTATTCACATTCTTTGATTTTTTGTACCCAATTTGAAATTGAAAATTCAACGTGAATGACTCACGTTAATCACTAAGCCTGCCACTAACCAAATATTTACCATCAATTTTGAATTCGAATTATGTTGTGTATGTATGAAATGTAGCTTTTAAAGTAAAAGGAATATGAAAAAAAACTCAGGTCCGCTACATGAGTACGTTCTTTAATAAGCATATCTACATGGTATAGCATTTTCAGTGCAACACTAATAAAATCAGTATAAAGTTTGAAATAAATGCTATTATTTCCAGAAAATAAAACACAAATAATCAGTAATGACAAGTTACATAGCATCAGAAATGCAAATTACTATCTCACATTTCAGAACTGCCAATGGTGAATGACACAATGGCCAGTAATGTAACTGGATCAAAAACATCATTATTCATCACTTACACTGGCAATATCACAGGTTAACTTACTATTTACTAGATTTGTAAAACTGGTTCTTACATTAGAATTTACAGTTTGTGGAGAATACTCTCCTGGAGAATTTTCTAGCAGAGAGATGTGAAGGGAGTTCTGGCAAATGCAAGATATCAGGGTAGGGGAAAAGGGAGCATCTTCAGCTTCTACAGCCATCCCATAGTGAGCAACTGGGAAATCTGGTTGCTCAGTAGTTTGGTTATCAGTTATTGCTCTTGACTTTGTATTCCACACGATGCAAAGGGGTACATAATTCATTATGTGTATGCCTACTCTATAATTTGGATTCACTGTGTTCTTTTCTCATTTTTTTCATAGCAAAAATGGCTCAAGCAGCTATGGCAGCAGCATCCAGCCATGAAGAGGATTCATCTGAAAGCAGAATGGTTGTTACATTTCTCATGTCAGCCCTTGAGTCAATGGTATGATGATACTGGTATTTACTGTAATGTATCTTCTGCTTGCAACCTTTCTTTAGGTATCTTCATACATGCCTGGTCATCTGATTGTTATTTTATCTTGCAAGTGGTAGAAGGTGTAAGTCGACAGTCTTTCAAACGCGTCTTCCTCGTCTTTTTTAATAATTAAATAATTATGATACAGCTGTGCCACTTGTTACTGCAATTCTAAGCCGCAACTTTTTCCTTTTACAGTGCAAGGAGCTTGCCAAGTCTAAGGCGGAAGTTGCCTGCATTGCCGTGTATGAAACAGATGTGTTTGTGGTGGGGACTGAGAGAGGAAGAGCCTTCGTTAATACAAGAAAAGATTTTCAAAAGGATTTTGTAAAGTACTGTAAGTTTAAATTGCAGTTTTTTCTCAAACCATTTAAGTGTCTCCTTTGGGAAAAGCGTAACCCTACACAGATTTGGAGTGGAGTGCTGAAGATGGTTGGATGGTGTCTTGTATGCCATCTCTGGCAACTCCTGCATCCAAGCTGGTGCCAAATGTATTACTTGACTTTCCTTTGGGCCACACCAATGGAACTCCCCCCCCCCCCCAAATATTTTTTTTAAACCCCTAAAAATGGGGCTTTTCTCCTCCCTGAGAAAAAGCTCAACAGCTGTGAGCGGACACCCCCCCCCAAAAAAAACGTGGCTTTGCTCCTCAAAAAAAGCTCAACAACTTTGAGCTGAACCCCCCCACTGCCAGTTTTTAATTCTGAAAGTAGATCGCAGTCTCTTGAGAGTTGGCCACCCCTGATGTATTTGAAATGACTACAAAATAGAAAAACGACTGCACAGTTCATGAAGACGGCAACAGTTAATGCAAATCAATGTTTTGGGGCATCATTTGCATCATATAAACATCTGTGTATACCACAAAAGTCCAAAACCATTCCAGAATAATGCATATTTGTGCAGCTGCCCAAAAAGGAATGTAGAGAAAGCTAGGTACACTATCTTAGAGGGAATTCAGTGTTGGTGCAACAGTTTACAAGACTGTCCTCTGCATGGTCTTCTTCTGTATTGAAATATCTTAACTTGTGGTAAGGCCCATATATCGTTGCAGTTAGGCATTCAAAAGGTGACTTGGTTTTGGATTTCATACTTTCTGTTTTGCAGGTGTTAATGAAGAGGCAAAGGCTGCAGAACTACAGAAAATAAAATCAACATCCCTAGATAATAGGATGACTGTGGATATTGTGGAAATGGAAGCCCTCAGGAAATCCGTTGAGGATTATTTCTGCATCTGTTATGGTAAATATTTTTGTTTTATTTAGAATAATGGTATAAGCTTTAGCTTATAAATGTTGAAGCCGCTATAAAGAGGGTTAAAGCTGGTTTGTGGATCCTCTTCCATTCCTGGTTCTAGGGGTTCAGGGGAGAAGAAAAAAAAATATTGAGTGGAAAGTTGTCATAATAGAATTGTGATGTCCTTATTCCTGAGCTGGGATGCAAATGGGTCTCTCCTTGAGTAAGGCAATAAGACCACGAAGATGCTGAATCCTACCTTGTTGGATAGGCATTTCCACCCATTTCATAGACGCGAAACTAGTCTTAGGTAAATAAACCCATAGCTGCTTTATTCCTTTAGGAACGGGATAGTAATAGCAGTTTTATAAAACACTATGTAAATAAAATGCAGTGTGTGTGTGAGAAGCAGCACCTCACACAAGTTTGCTCTTGTTCAAGTTTTCTTGTTCAAATTTCTTGCGTAAGATGTCACCATGCTAGCGTCCATTACTGTGTCTTGCAGTTGTAGGTAGTATTTTCCACTGAAGAACATTGTTACAGTAAGGACCAGTGTAGCTAATGTGGTGATGACCTGTGTTGGAGAACTAAAATATTCAGAAAGGCTTCATTTACTGAGGCCATGGGATGTTAATTGTTTTCAGTGTCTATATCCAGAAGTTCTCTCTTGGCTATTGTAGGACCAGTAAGTCTGACATGCTGCGGTTGTCAGAATTGAAATGCTTAGCAAATATTAATATTTAACAGTTTATAGACAGGTTCTGAAAAGTTCTGTTTTTTCTAATAATTCATCATCATTGTCTAATAATCAACCTACATTCAGTTACTGTTAAAGTCAGATTGTTGCTACAAGGTCCCAGTTTTGTGGGAATTATGAAGGAAGCACTCCTGCCCTCCTTTTTTCCTGCTTCAGGAGTACTATCTATTACAGACATATTTTGCTTGGAGAAATGATTTTGAGCTTACAACACTGAGGCAAAAAAATGGGTGGAGGAGGGAAAGACAAAGGAAGAATGTATGTTGCTGTGCAAGAAGGGCATAATTGCCATAGTTTTGGTATCTTATTGATAAAGATTGCTTTCCTCCATTCAGGCAAAGCTTTAGGAAAGTCAACTGTAGTTCCTGTGCCGTACGATAAGATTCAGAGGGACCCATCTGCTGTGATGGTGCATGGTCTCCCAGAAGGACTTGCATTTAAGCATCCCACCAACTACGATGTTACAACACTGAAGTGGATTCTGGAAAACAAATCTGGGATCTCATTTGTCATCAAAAGGTGTGCTAGCACCTCCTTTTCTTGGAGCAGTTTGTTCAGTTAAATTATAATTGCGTATAAATCTTTCTGTCTATCCTTAAGTTTATCTATAATTATATTGGAAGTGGGTGGTATTTAGTGGAGCAGTGTTGCTGCTGAGTTGTGAACTTGAAAATCTCTCGTTCAGACATTTCCTTTGCTATGCCATTATTATTATTATTATTATTAGTATTAGAATTTATATAATGCCTTATACCCAGATGTCTCAGGGCAGTTCATCTGTTGTCTGAAATGGGCATGATAACACTGAGCTGTTTTCAGGGTGGCAGTAAGGATTGCATATACAGTCGTACCTCCGCTTACGTATCCCTCCGCTTACGTAAACGTCGGGATATGTAAGTGGCAAACCCGGAAGTATATTTCCGGGGTTTTGCCGCAAATGCATGCGCAGAAGCGCTCTACCGCTGCACATGTGTGCGCAGAAGCGGTCCCTCTGGTTGTGGAAACCTTGGGATCTGATCGGAGCTCCAGAACAGATCCCGTCCGCAACCGGAGGTACCACTGTATACAAAATGCTTTGAATACTTTTAAATGCTAGTAGCTCTTTTTAGCTGTGCTTTTAAAATAACAGAACACTTTCTTTTTAATAGGCCCTTCCTCGAGCCAAAGAAACATCTAGGTGAGTAGACACTTGTCTGATCTAAATAAAAACACTGGAAATTTCATTTGATACAATGGCCCGATTTGCACATTTTGGCAAGGCAGGGGATGACTAACCCTTTTTGTACTGAGGGCTACGTTGACACATCACCAATCTTCCAAGGATTGCATCAGAAAAGTGGGTGGGGCCAAAGGGTACAATTCGGCATGGCCATTTTCTTGTTATTGGGGAGGACAAATTTGCTGTGTGCCTGTCTCAGTCTCACAAACCATTTAACACCACAGAATTGCAGCAGGGGACCTGCAGGAGTAGTCAGTTTAAAAATGTTATTTTTAAAATATTTAGGGGGGCAGTCACGGACCCCTTTTGCTTACACAGCCGGTCACTGCTTGTCAGATCTGGCTTTTGTTACATTAGTGTTAGGTAGAGATCAATCTGTTAATTGATCTGAGCAGCAAGCAGGCCTAACTCAGAAGCCTTTATAGGCATCAACAGGTATTTTCTGAATCACTCTGGCCTGTTACTGTTAGAGACTTTCTTTGCTGGTGTGACTGACTTTTCTCTTTCTCTCTCTGTAGTTTGCAAGGCTTGGCTGAATTTTTGTGAGACCCTTGGGTCCCAGATTCAGGACCTGCTGTGACCTTGAGTTCTGATACTGGTGCTATGCCACTAGTAGTGTTAATCTTTCTGGGGGGGGGGGAGTATTTTCAACCAGTTCCTATTATTATTGATGGTAACTTTACGTACATATCAAGTGGCATTACTTCTTGCTCACTTGTTCTTCTGGTTGTGTATATACAGCCAGTGAGGGGAAAACACATCACAGATGCTATTCCTTGACACAAACAAATGCTGCCGGTGCTGTGATTTGATGCATTTTAGTTTTGTACCTTGTGCTTAGATTCTTTGGGATGAAGGGTAGGCTAAAAGTAGCTTGAAATAAATAAGTGAAAATGTGGAGTCCAAGTGATAGTAATTTAACCTTACTCTAGAATTATAATTGGGTGTGAAATATAAGCACTACATTAACAGATAACATTTTATTCCTTGCAGGACCTCGCATGACAGATTCCTCACACACAGTAACATCCCCAGGTGGAAGGTAGAATATCTTTTGTGTTTTTCTGTGGTTGTTTCTTTTTTTCAACAGCTTTTCTCCTGTTGGTGCAAAAAAATAACTCATAAAGCACGTCTTTCAACCACAAAATACGGTTTTGAATGTTCGTCTTTCATTTAAAATACTCATTTCCCCATCATCGTAGTTTGCCAGACTGCTGACAGCATCCTTTGTAAGCACACTAAGATATTTTTTAAAATACTAAAATACAAGAAATCAGTCTCATCATCAGGATCAATCTTGTTAAAAGCCTAAGAGTATTTGGTGCCAAAAGGCCACCTGAGTTGATGCCAGACAAAAATATGTGTGATGACCTTCTCATCCATGCAGTTGTCTGTCTTGGCTGATGGGGCCCTTTTGACATTTGTAAGAGCCACATCTGCCATTTCAGACCAGAATAGAAGGTTCAGATAGGGAGAGCATCTTCATTTAAAAGGCTGTTGGGTAGCAGGGCTGGAAAGGACCCTACCTGACACCCTGGACAGCTCCTGCCAGTTTCATGGGCTAGTACCAGGTTAGATGGGCCAGCGGTCTAACTTATTTAAAGACCGATCCATAGGATTTTTGTTACTGCACTCATGGTTTGCATTAACATACTCTTTCTCATGCATTCATCTAGCTGCCCTGCCATCCAGGTGAAGACTGAGCCCAGTGAAGATTCTGGTATGTATCTCTTACTTCCTTGTTAATATTTGTCTCTTGAGCAATAGGGGATTGTGGTATATATACATCACTTAATATACATATTAAGGTTATTATTATTTTGTGGTAATATGGAAGCTAGAACTTAGTGAACTTGCCCTGTGCCTTCTCCCCTGGCCTTATGCATCCCACTTAAAGACCCATTCCACTTGAATGATCTCTTCAGCATTTGAATTCACAGTGGAACCTTGGTTCTCACATGGCTTAGCTGCTGAACAAATCAGCTCCCGAAAGCCGCAAACCTGAAAGGAAATGTTCCGGTTTGTGAATGTTTTTCAGAAGCTGAACCTCCGACGCGGCTTCCACTTGAGTGCAGGAAGCTCCTGCAGCCAATCAGAAGCTGCACCTTAGTTTTTGAATGGTTTCAGGAGTTGGACTCCCGGCACAGATTAAGTTCGAGAACCAAGGTACCACTGTATGTGGTTAGTCAATCTGGGAAAACATTAATAACATGACTGCTTGTAGCATATCTGATTACTTATGTATGTACATACGTACTTACGTAGTAGATTTCAGGGCAGTCCATAGCATAAAAATACAAGGATATAGCATATCTAATTAGAAAGGAACTGTCTCTCTGTTCTAGTATAACATGCAAAGGAACCACTGATAATTGGGTGCTTTTAAAAAGATGTGGTCTGGCTTTGCATGGTAGCAATGGGGAGTATTGCTGCATGGGGAATTTCCACTGGATTGGGGTACTTGGTGGACAAGGTCTTACTCCAGGTAAGGCCTTGTCCACCAAGTACCCAAATCCAGTGGAAATTATTACCCTCCCTAATAGACCTGCTTGTGGGCTTCCAGAGATTCCCAGTAAGCTGCTGTTGGGGGGAAGGGGGGAATGGAAAGGATGTGCACAAGTTGATTCAGTCCACAACTCCTAGTTGTATTGAATGAACTTGTATGCACTCATAACTCTGTCATTGTTTCTTTACGTGAGGATGCCTGCCATGGTTGGAAACTAAACACCAGACAAAATGGGCCTTTATTTGATGAAGCAGGACAACTCTTGTCTTTTTCTTTAGTCTTTCTTTCTTCAGCCTTGTAGCAGTACTCTTATCTACCCCACAGTTTCATAGCTATTAATAATGGACATGGGGCATAAAGTGGATGTGTGCTCTCATTGCTATTTATTGCTTGAGCACACCTTGAAGCGAGTTTGGACAATGCAGGGCGGGGGGGGGGGAGTATGATTTTCTACTTTTGTAATGTTTGAACTGAATGAGAGGTTACTTGATGCACAAGAAACCTGGAATCCCTCACACTGTACCAAGCTTTCGCTCAAAATGTTTTGGTTTTCTTGAGGCTTCAGAAGAGGGGTTTTTTTGCTTTGGACGCCTAATTGCCAATGTAAATGGCTGACACTTGTTCTTCTTCAGGGCTTGAGATGGTAACAGTTAAAGAAGAATCTGAGGATCCCGACTATTATCAGTTTAACATTCCAGGTAACATTGAGTGTAAGACTTTTACTGTGCAGGCTGAAATCATGAGTGTTAAAATATACTGGTGGAAAGGCAAGTGAAAGTGGAGGCTATTGGAGGAGACAGAAAAATCAGAAAGGGCCCTGGTTCTAATGTGAACTTAAATTATTTGAGGCAGGGTTTTCCTTTGGTCAGGGGATTCTTATGCATGGCTCCTGCTCTTTTTTCCTGCTGCTTTTGGTCCTTGTTCTGCCATTGTCTGTGCCTTTCCCTCCCTTGTTCTCTCTCTCCCCCTCTCTCTCTCCTTCCGTCATCTCTCAAGGCCTTGGCAAACGTTTTCTAGGTATTGGAATAAATTAAATCATTTATATAGGTCTGTACAATAAGTGTCTTATCAGTATCCTAACCTGTATTACAGGTAAAAAGCTCGGATTTCAGTGTTGCAAATGGGTCCTTTTGAGGGAGGGGAGGGTGCGCAGTTGTTCACTTGCCTTGATATTTCAGGCTACAGAAGATTATTCTTATTCTCCATGAGTGCTTATATTTATGACAACTCTGTCACTGGTTCATCACACTGAATACTGACTATTGTTACAAAGAATGAAATTAACCTGTATATTGGCCCATTTTGTGTTGAAGCCTTTAAAAAAGTGGCTGTGTTAACATTGCCGGTGTTATGAGGTACAAAAAAGCAAAACAGCCACATTCAGTACTTCTAAATATCTTTTCTTTTAGCAAGGCATTGTCAAGTATATATTTGATGTAAACCCTTGTGCACATAGCTTATGTGTATGGTTTAATAGAAATGGTCTAGCTTGCTGTACTACTAAAGACGAGTGGAGTGTGCATATTTTCCCCCTGTCACTATATGCAAATTTCCTGAAAAGCCTCTGTCATAGTCAAAGCTTACTGTTAAGTAGGTTTCTTCTTGATCCTAGCCTCTAATAAATGTTGTATGTCTTCCAGGACTATGGTCTAAAGGCACATGATGTTATGATCTTACTTGTGCTAAGCAAGTCTCCATTTGGGGATTGCTTTAATGGGAGACTGGAAGCCCTACGTACAACACTTTGAATTCTGTCATAAAAGAAAATTGGGCAATAATATAATGAAATGGTCCCCTTCCCAATTCACATTTGTCTTCTAGCTGCCATTACTAAAAGAAACAAAAACCTTCAATATTTCTTTTTCTGTTTTTTCTGCTTATTGGTAGTGCAGAAGGAAAACTAATAATGATTTTGGGATTTAACTTTAAATGGTGAATGGAATATGGTCAGCCCCGCAACCTACTTCTTGTGAGCTGCTTTGTGACTTCACTTTCCCCGTTTTAATGGCCCATTTGTGACACCCGCTGTCCAGGGAGATGGATTTTGAGAATAGCATGATTAACTGGATACTAGTTTACTGTCGCCTAGTGACCCGTCGCCTAGTGCTGGCATCGCAAGTCAATGAAACACAGCGGATCGGTGCCAGAAAGTTGAATGCCGTTGCTCTTACAGATTAGTGGCATATAAATTTGAATATAGAGGATGTGGCAGTGCTCAGATTTTCCTTGCAGAGCCACCTGTGGCTCTGTTTCTGCAACCAAGAGATCACTGGACTTGCAAAGCCTTCCTCAGCATTGGCTGCTCTCCCCTGCCACATCTTGTTGATACCACATTCTCTAGCTTGTTGGAAAAGAGCAGAGTACTGTAGTGTTGTCCCTACTGAATCTCCTTTGAAGCTTTTAATTCTGGTGCACGCAGTTGTGGTAATCCTGCCTGTCTCTTTCCAGCTAGGGCAGGTGTTGTGTGCTTTGTGTGTTCTCTCTTTTTAAAAGGTAGTAGAAAGGGGAGGGTCAGTACTTTGCAAGAGTTATTCTGACATGACTATTAATTTTCCTTATTAAAAAGGAATATGTAAAGGAGTCTTTCATGGGCAAGGAATTCCAAATTGTTTAAACCCCATAATATGAAGGCCACTTTCACCCAATTCTACAGAGGTAACAACCTTGTGAGTGTTCTCATGATCCCTTAATGCTTCAGTGGAAAATAAGAGAAGAGTCATGATCCCTTGCTTTTTTTTTTTTTTAACCAGATGTTCTTTTCCTATTTAACTCTTTTATTTCTCTGAATTGGTTCAATTGAGAGTTTATAAGCTTTTCAGATAAGCTTCTGATATGTCCCAATTATTAGTTAGAATAATTCAGAATATTTATCATTCACTGTATTTTTATCCCACTTTCCAGACACATGTTGTCTCTCAAAGTGGTTCACATCAGTAATAATAATAAAAAACACAGGATCTGCCATCAGGCTTGTAATCTGAGAAGACAAAGACTCTCAAGGTTGGGGGAGCTGCTTTTGACGGCTTTCTGGCTGGCAGAAACTTAGCAGGTGCAGAAATAGATTGAGATGGCTCTGGACCAACAGCACAGCAGAAAAATATCCCTTATTCTGTTAATGTGCAAGGGTTTATGCATGCAGAGAGAAAAAACAAGAAAGGGTTAAGTTAGGTGTGCTGGTTAATTCGGAGTCTTTTTGCTCTGCACCTGCAACTAGTTAAGCATGTGAGAGTGAGTCAGCAAACTTGAGAGTGGGACTGCAACGCTGGCAGTGTTGGAGCATGTTGCTGCCTTGTGCTTCTTAAGGTGTTGGCTTTCTTTGTTGATGAGATTTGTTAGGGGTCTGTGAGTTGGTTGAAGATGTAAAGCACTGTTGGTAAATACCGAAAATGGAGGGTGGGTAAATCATAGTTTTCGCTTAAGATTGTTTTCAGAAAAAAAGTGTATGATCTCTTTTCTCAGTGTTGGTCTGTTTGGTAGGGACAGATTCTGGGGGAATGCCATTATGTGGCCTTCCTGCTGCACCATAACTGGTTGCTAAGTCAGGAAATTGAGAACTGAAGTTTTGTGTTGGCTGGATTTGTAAACTGATGAACTGGAAGAATTGTGTGCTTCGCTTGATAGAAAATGGAAGGTTTTGAAGGGATAGGTGGGACTTGGCAAAAAGGGAATATTTGAGACTCACTTTGGCTCAATTCAGATACCATACCAAACCAACGAAGCTTAATTGGTTTGCTTTGATGTCTGGTGAACGCTGACTTGTGAGCAGCCATCAAACCCAAATCAAATGCTGTAATTTGAAGTGGGCTGAAAAGTCATTGTTTGTGCTACTATGCTTTGGAGTGATGAATTGTTTGACCGTAGTATGTTGCTCCATCTCCAGACAAGCTGCCCTAAGCTGCGGCTTGCCTTAGTGTTAACTAAAGCCATGTTTTGGCGGATGAGCGAATTGAGCTGCTGCTTGTTTCACAACAAAGAGCTAGATGACCCTTGGAATTCTCCTCCATGCTGTAATTATATGAAACAATTCCTATTTTGTTTCTACGGTTTCTTTATTCAGCTGAGCATGCTCTTGTATCGGGACGGGAAAATCTTGGGAAGTGATTTTTTTTATGGCTGTCTTTGTTTATCAAAGCAGGTCCTTCAGAAACTTCGGCGATTGATGAGAAAATCGCCATGGCAAAGTCTTACACAGGTATAGCAATTCACTTGTTCACCGTCACAGTGCTATTTCTCACAACAGCATTGATACCTCAGTAGCCATGTTCTGCCTGCCAACAGTACTGTTCTCCAATATTGGTTTCAATAAATGGCTTGATTTCCCCCCTCTTCGTTTCGTGAAAGAGCTGTAATTCTACCCTGACCCTAGTCTTGTTTGACTTTCATTCAGGGGACTTTTGCCTACCTAGAAGTACTGTGAATTTACTGTTGTTGGGCATTCAGACCCTGTAAGCTTATGTTTTCTATGGAAAATACAGAAAGGCCTTTCTATTCCTATTAAAATGAAATCTCTGATAAAAATTGTGTCAAATAACATTTTGATCAGACTTATTTTGCCACATTTTCCATTAAATGTTGTTGTTGTTGAGTCAGGAGGGAGAACAGTTATGAATTATGAAGGAAAAGTATTGAAGGCTTTATGGCAGAACTTGGAAGAATTTTGTTCCCGCTTCATATTTTTGCGCCCCCACACATGTTTTCAAATGTTGTGCTATCCAAATTGTGTCTATGTTTTCAGCAAGGCTCTTCTGAACTATAGATGGCCTAATTGTGTTTGCCTTTTGCGAGGAGTGCACTCTGCCAAAAAACCCTTTGGTTTTATGTGAAAGAAAATGGGAGCAGAGATTGATTGACTGTCGACACAGACTCTTTTTTGAAATGATCCTGTTTGAGATGATGGTGCGATATGGGCCAAGGTTCACCGGTTCATAAAATCTCTACTCCGTTCCTTGGGATACTAATTCTGAAATTTCAAGTGTTGACTAGTGCCCTCCTTATTCTTATGATGGTGTGTTTATATTTGTCTAAAGGAAGCAACCAGGGTTCCGATTGCAGTGAAGGAACAGATGTGGAATTGCCAGTAGAAGGTTAGAGATATGTAAATTAAAAAAAAATTAAAAACTCTGGAAAGTTTTTTTTTTTAAAAAATAATAATTAAAAGAGCACTTAATGCAAACATGTCCATTGTGTTCGTGTCTTGCATTCTTTTTTTCCATATTCTACATGGTTGTATTTTTATTTTCATCCCCTTGAGTTGTGATCCTGCATGTTTATTGTGGACAACTATTGAGAAGCCTTTGCAAGATGACCCCCATCTCCTTCTCTTTCCTTCCACACCTTCCAGTGAGCTATAGAAGCTGTTGAAAAAGAGCTAATAAAGTTAGCATCCTACTGCCTTCTTCATGACTGTGGTGGCTTTTGCTATATGTCACACTTTTCCTTAGGAGGTCTGAGTGAGTAACAGCATTACCCAATGTGATATGCTTGAAAGCATGAGGACAGCGTTTGTTTTTGAAAGTAAGACAGTGACTTAAAGCTCTAGACTTACAGTGACCTCAAAACTTGTGATTTCTAAGCCCGTTTTTTGGTTACTCTTGAAGGGGCCGAATTATCTGGGGCTAGCAATGCAAGGTTTGGTGCAACAGAACATGCATTTGTTTAGATCCTGAATATGTCAATGTGGGGTGAAAAACAGTGTGCAAAGCCCTCCAGTTCATGCTGCTCCTAGTTGGAATGTTTGTTGAGTAAGTTACCTGCCTCAAATCTTATGGAGATCCACTGCCTCCCTGAGAATGTGAATCTGTCCTTTCAAAAGGAAATGCTAAATACACTGTTGATTTGAATTATGTAGTTTTGGCAGAGCCACTCTAAATAGGCCTGAATATCAGCTCTGCCTGACCTCCAACAGTTCTGAATTGCTTGGCCACAACTTCACCTCAGAAGAATATTCCACTATTTTTGAACTGTCATTGAATCAGCTCTGTACTGGGGTGTGGCTTTGTGAAGCTTGGATTTAGTGGATATATGGATGAGGTGGGAGTGCCTTTATTTCCTTGCAAAACACGAGGAAATTAAATTGCCAACTTATCAACTAGTTTCTAGCTCAACCTATACTTACTGAACCTGGAAATACCACTGGAAGTGCTTTTCTTGTTGGAGTATGATGCCTTTCTGCTCAAACTAATGGTTCGTTCTGTTTTGTTTAATGTTATTTTAAAGTATTATGTGTTTCCTAATCACATTTTGGATAGCTGAAGACGCTGCACTGTTCCTTCCAGGGTTGTATGTTTTTTAAAAAATGTTTTGCTGGACTCCGTCTGCAAACTTGATTATTTTTTTTAAACCTGCTCGGCATCTGCAAAGAAAAACTGCAGATGCAATGTGCTTTTAAAAAGTGTTTCTGAAGTCTGTGAGAGATGGGCAGTTTAACTGGTGAAATGGGAACATTATGGAAAACCTTTTGAAGGTGTATGCGTTTTTAGAGACTGTTAAAGGAATCCGTGTCTTAAGGGATATAAGTAGAATGTTATTGTCAAGGAGCTGGATCCAACAAAGGTCTCCTCAGAGTAAGACTAACCTTGAATACAACTCACAAACCTTTCTCTTGTATGATCTCTTTTGTATCATGAATACTTTTGGACATGTGTTATACACGTGGAGATTGCTTCCTTGCCAGCTTTTGACCCTTGACTTGATGTTATCAGTGCAGATGATCCCATGGAAGAGAGATTTTTGGTCAACTGGATGGATTCATGGATTAGTATCTTCCACTGTACACTGTGGTTACTTAGAAAAGAAAATCCAAGTACAATCACTTCTATAAGAACTATGTTGTGTGAAGAAAGTAGAACTAAAGTATCAAAATAACACATTGATTAGTGTACCACTAGTACAGAATTATTTCAGCACTTCAGAAGCTGGAACTGAAAGCTGGATGCAAATATCTCTGATGTGAACTACCCTACACCTATCAGAGAACTTTCTATAAGGTACATTGTGGTATAATTTCTGTAAAATGATGCTTAACTGAAGGCCAGTAGAATTAGATTTGATAGGGTAACTTGAAAAAATATCCTCTTAACACTGCCTTGCTAAAGTTCATAAACCTGTTTGCTAACCTGCCTGTCTATCTGCTTTACACATCCCTATTTTAACAATTTATATAAAATTTATGGTCTGAGAGAGAACTGGTTAGAAAGCTGTTTCACAAACTTCCTGTCTTCCTATCCATTAGCAACCAGACAAGTGGCTGTCTCTGAAGTTGTTCTTCGATCCCTTGGAATCAGCCAACTATGTCTGCTCACACAATTTTTCAGTATCTTCATTAGTTATGATCGTCTAGATCCATCTATTGGGCTAGTAGTGAAAGTGGTGTACTCAGTTATGTTGCCTGTAAACCCATCCAGCAGACATCACTGGCAAATTGCTGCTATGGATCTCTCAAAATATCTTTATCTTTTTGGGCTAATGAGCTTTTGAATCCAGTCCTCTTCCTGCTCCGTGTCATTTACTCTGAATTAACAGTTGAACCTTTTTTTTTCAAATTTGAGGAAGAATGTTTCAAAGGATGTGATGGAAACAGAGACCTGCATGAAGCTATCGCCAGAAGACTCATTTGTGCTTTTATTATGGGAATTCAGAAGTTGACAAAGCAACTTAGCGTGTTGGTCAAACCAGTAGTATTGCAGCAGCGGAACTAGATTGCAGCTGCTGGTGGGGCTCAATAAACTGGAACCTTCCCCTCTTGTCAGCAATTTCACATGTCTTACGAGTTCTCCTTCTAGTTGCTCATGATTTGATGTGCTTCCTTACTTTGGCAATGGGGGTAAAAAGGCACTAAGAGCAGCATGTTTTAGGATGCCCTCCACGTTGGTGGTCCCACGCCAGCCAAAATTCCATTTACATTGGCAGGAAATCCAACCTCTCACTGAGATATTGTCGCTTTGTGAAAAGTTGGTTGCTATAAACGTCTGGAGTTAACGTGAAAACAAGATGTTCCACTTGCTTCTTTGGATCCATCTTGCCAATTGTAGGAGATATTCATTCCATCGATGAAAACTTTTGACTGCGTTTTATTACACAACGTTTTACAAACACTATTGTATTGTAACATTTTCAATTTGTACACATATATATTGTTTTAATTGTATTGTGTGAAAGAAGAGAGACTTGTAAACATAATATCTTCAGCAATGAGTGAGAAAATGTTTGACAATGAAAAGATAAGTGAGCCTAGGAGAAGGCAACTCTCAGCAGCTGCTGCACCTGTAGCTTAGCACTTAGAAATCTCCATTTCCTTGGCAACATCCCATAGGACTTGAGGCTTGTGATAAAGTATTTTGGCCTCTGTGTTTGTGAGTCTCTTATTCATAGTGCACCACACACTTGTTGATTCGCCATTCTGGAGTAAAACCGCTCTTCCAGTTCCTGCGCCGTTCAGACTTGGTTTTTTGTTCTGCTTTTTTCAGATTCTTCTCAACATGCCACTTCTGAAACAAGTGAGGATCCTGAAGTGGAAGTGACCATTGAAGGTTGGCCATTTTCTCAGCTAATACTGTTTTGCTCACTTGTTTCAGAAGAATCTCAGTCATGTGGCGTTGTGCGCATCTCCTCTATATACCCCCCAAAAGCCTTTCTCGTACTGTAAGATAACATTTGCTGGGCAAGATAGACCTTAAATGATTGAAAACAAGTTGTCAACATTTTTAAAGGCATCTCTTAGAGGTGTCTGTATTAAGAGTGCATGTGAAAACAAACCAAATTATTCAATTAGCTGGGGTTTTTGTTTTGCTTTTCAGAAGAAATAAGCAAGAGGATTGGGCACTGTTTTATTTTGATACACTTTGTTGGGAGATTATTATGGATGTGGGAGTTCTCCAAAGTGGTAGGAGACCTTGAGAAGGATCAGTTTGTTTAGGGAATACAGCGACTGAAAGGTGTTCCTTGCCTGTTATCCCTAGGATTATTTGGGTCTTACAAAACTTGTAAGGTGGAGGACAGATAGGCAATATATTTTGACAAACCATGTGATTGGTTTGGAAAGTAGAAAGTAAATGGTGAATCTGAATACCTAGCCTCAAAGGTCTGAGTGCTGTACAGTATATTCCTTAAGCAAATCTTTTGTGTTAAATCTCTCTCCTCCTCTCCTCTCCCCTTCCCCCTTCACTTCTTTTGTAAATATCCTCTTGTGTATAGCAGTATTTGTTAGTTTTTAAACACACCAGTCTATAACAGCTAGGTAGTCGTGTTGGTCTGCCACAGTCAAAACAAAATAAAAAAATTCCTTCCAGTAGCACCTTAGAGACCAACTAAGTTTGTTATTGGTATGAGCTTTCGTGTGCTACTGGAAGGAGTTTTTTAATTTTGTTCAGTCTATAGCAGACACTATGCTACACCTCAAAATAGGAAGTAAAGCAAATGAGATGAATTACTAGAATGGAGTATTTACATTAGGAGGGCTTGGTTTCCTATCTAGATTTTGCAACTTCTAGACCTTGCTACTAGTAAGTTAGTTTTTGGGTTAATCTGTTAAGGGGTTGTTAATAAAGCTTCCAATAGTACTTCTAGATTATGAGTTGCTATTCCTCTTGCCTGTGTAGTGAGATGTTCCTTATGTCATAACAGCGAAGCAGTAGTCATATTTCTCAGTTCGGGGTGAAGGAGGCATCCAGTAGGGTGGGTTAACTCCTTTTGAAACTCAGCCCAGGCCTAAAGGTTCCTCACTCAATTCATTCTGTGCCTTTGCATAATACAGCCTTTCATCTCGGCTCCTCCTCTGATTTACCTTGCCTGTGAACTGCTAGTTTCCCCCCTGACCCTTTCTCCTCCCTCTTCGTAGTCTGCTACTCCAGTTTGTTGTTTCTTTTTAATAATCTTTTATTGCTCTCCTTTCTTTTATTGCCTTTTCTTCCTTCATTATGGCCCCCTTGGGAAAGCAAATAGTGACATCCACATAAAAAGAAAGGAATTCTATATGTCAGAATGGGGAAGCAGACTAAGCCAATCAAGTGCCTGCTGTAGCTACTACAGAGCCTCCCACTGTGGGCCTTCACCATGTACTGATTCATTCTTCTCCAAAACAATTGGAGTCTCTCCCCCCCCCCCATATCTCCCCATGCACAGTCCTATCAATAACTACCCACTATCATAGGCTCAAACGCACTCGCAGCCAGCAAACAACTGAGGAGTGAGGGAAACACATTCCTCCTACCTCAGTTGGAGCAGAAAGAGGTTGTGAAAAGGGGATTGTCAGGATGCCATTTTTTCCTTCTCTTGTCTTCTTTGTGCCAGGCATCATTTAGGGACTTGGTGAACATACTGTAGCATCTCTGCTACGTCATTGTTATCCCCATTGCTTCTTCAGGTTTACCTACAAGCAGATACATTTCAAGCATACTCAAGTACATATTCAAGTAATGGCCTTGGGTCTTGGCTTGACCTCAAGAGTTTTCACGATTTCAGTTACAGGGCATGCATATATACCATTATCTTGAAGGTCTTCTCCTTAGTTCATCTTGGGTCAAGGCCCACCAGGACCTAACAGGCAACAGTAACCCCCAGCAAGATCATTGCTTTATTTTAAACAAAAGGTGGAAACTACCTGTCTCCATGCAGGACACTCCAGCGCCTGAGAACTGATTCATCTATCTTTCACATAAGAGAACCCAGAACCCCTCATGGACCTCAGACTCCTTACATGTCACAAAATGATGGATCTCTCAGCATGAGCCTACACCCTGGGCCTGATTATTCATACCTAAGCCATACAATAGCTGTATGGCTCAAGGTATGCATTTTCTTGACCTATGATGCTCAGTGCTTGGAATGAACTAGTTCACTTGAAAAAAGTTCATTGATCTAGGTTGGCAAATGCTGGGACAGAGCAATGGGAGCTCACCCTGTCATGCGGATTTGACCTTGTGCTTCAGGGCAGCAGTAGAAAGTTTTTTCAAAAGCTGATTTTTAATTTACAAAAATTGCCGTTTGAACTGATCTCATTCCTTTTTAAAGTGAACTTTCAAAGCAATAGTGATTCTCAGCGAAATGTCATGACATGCTAGGCCTGTCATACGTCAGGTTTCCAGGTGTTAAAATGTTGTCAGCTCCAAAAGCTTAAAATCACTTAACATCAACAATTTTGCGGTCTTCCTAAAAGAAGTCCAAATACGGCAACCCCATGATATACTCCACGAGTAGCAGCAGCTTCCATTTCCGCCATGAGGAGATTTCCCTCTACTTTCATTAGACATTGCAAGTTGGACTGTTTGGCCTCTGCAGTGACAGCCTTTGAGAGGAGAGTGCTCCAGCATGATTTGCTTCTCTAAGTTCAGGGTTGCTGAGGTATGCCTCCTTCACCCCAAACTGAGAGGAGAACATTAGACGCAATGTGAAGTTTCCTTCTAGTTTGGGGTGAACAAGACACCACCCAGCTGGCTGCACCCTATTCTGACCAGCAGGTTGATTCACGTGTACACCTTTGCAGTTCACTATTTCCTGGGGCCTCCAGCTTGACCTTATAGAGTGCGAAGTTCCATGCTCTCTTTTCTGTCATTTCTCCTGTGGCTCTAGGTTTTAATTTGCAATTTCTCGTCATTCTGTCCTAAGCACAGCCACAGGAAACTGGGGAAGAGCCTACAGGACTGAGTTAAATCTCCAAAAGCTGGCCACATATGCCTTCCCTTCCTTGGTGAAATGAGGAGCTATGCTATTCTCTTGGATGCCTCATTCACCCCAAACTAGAAGGGACCTTCACAGGAAGTGCCCAACATTAGTTTCTCCATATGAGGAAATTTAAAAAGTCTGGTAGCGCTTCCTGCATAAGGAGCTAAAGGAGTTGTGTTTTATCAGCAGTGGCAGGTTTTTTGGGGTATATGCTTGATTGCCTTGCACTATCTGTTTGAAGACATATAACTCAAGAACTCATAGACCCTAGTTCACTTTTAGGGCCCATGCTCTTCAAAACAGCATTTTTCTCTCATTTTCAGCGATGAGAAAACTAGCCTTAGATTTTCTAAAAGCAGCGCAAAACTTTGGAGTGCAAGTCTTGTGATATAACTTTCTTGTATTGATGTTGATGGACAGTGACTGCACAGTGTGGTGTCTGTTGGCTTCCCTTTCAGCAGCTCTTGCACTAATTTCAAAGTGGGGGATTTGTGAAGTAGTTTTGGGGTTGAATGGAGGAGGGCTGCTGAAAGGACAACTATTAGGGACACTGAAGTGTGTTTATCTGGCATCAGGGTGTCTGGCATCTATCTTTCTCTCTTCCCCCAATAATCTTTTAAGGTTTGCAACCTTAAATATCTTATTCAACATTCTTACTGTAGATACAGCAGTTTTCTTTTCTTTTTTCTTTCTGGAAGGGATTGTCTATTCCTGGATGTAACAATCCTAGCCAGTTGCCACTGAAATCTTCCCAACCTTTTCCAGTTGCTTGCAATTTCTATTTATGCAGTTGATGCTGGAATAGAAACCAATTTTTCCTCTCTTCCCCCACCGTCTCCTAATTATTTCCTCTATGTCATGCTGTTGTTGAACCACTGGATCTGGGAGAAGCTTTATCCTATGATCTTTATGATACTTCATTTTCAAAATCATCAGACCTGATGTTGTATCCATTATATATTTGGTACCAGTAGGGTTGTTGGGTGTCCCTTAACAGTAGAAAAGGGCCTCATTTAAAACAAGTTGGACAATGCTGCTGTGCATATTCTAATGCCATTAGCATAATTTGAATATTAAATGAGAAATTTGGATGCCAGGCTCTGACCAGTCAGCGTAATGCATGTGGAATTTTTTCCTCTAGAATAATTCTCCTCCTCCAACGGCAAATAATTTTGAGTTAGAACCATAACACCTTGAAAGACATTCAGGCATAACAGTAACAGCAGCCATGATGCATATATCTGTATTTTTCTGTCTGAAGATGATGACGACTACTTGCCACCTCATAAGAAGACAAAGAGCACAGAACCAGTCAACGATGCTGCCAATTGTGGAAGAAGAAAAGCTAGAGAATTCAATTTTGGTAAGTTTAAGAGTAAAATGGTTCCTAACCTCCTTCACAGTTTTGTTGGCCTGGCTCCTGTTGGCTAAGGTGTATTCAAGCTTTCACTTGAATTGGTATTGAATATGACTGTATCTCTATTTGAACATATGAAACTGCCTTACACACACACACACACACACACACACACACACACACCCCAAGCCTGAGACTGTTCTGTCTAGTTCTGTGCTGTCCAACAACAGCTCTCCGGGTTCAAGTTGTTTCCAAAACCATAATATCTGAGATGCTTTAAGCTTGAAGTGCCAGAGCTTGAATCTGGGATGTTACACGTAAAACGGATGTGCTCTGCTACGGTGCCGCAACACAGAACCCCTTGCCTTCAGTACCATTAGATCTTGTTTCTCAAAGTGGAGGTACCAGCAGAAGGTTTTCCTGGGATGCCTTGAAGATCCGGGAGACTTCTGTGGGAGGAGACATTAGCCCCTTATTTTTTATTTTATTTTTTAAAAAATATTTTTATTGGTTTTTCAATAAATGCATCTTTTATTAAATATCTCTCTAACAATTTTCCATTTTTTTCCTGCCCCCCTCCCCTGGACTTCCCTCATACTTCCACTTCATTTTACTTTCAGTTTATTCATCCTGCGTATTATTTCCCCAGTTAATTCCTAATACATTTACATCTATTTTTTATTATATACATTTGTGGATGTTTACTCAAACCCTGCCAATGAGTCCAACTCTTCGTGTTGTCTCTTCATATATATTGTAAATGGTTCCCATTCTCTTTTGAAGTCTTTGTTGTCCCTTTCATGTAATTTATCTGTTAATTTTGCTAATTCTGCATATTCCATGAGACATTGGCCCCTTAAACACCATGATTTAATGCGCTGTGCATGAGCCTCAGTAAGTCTGAGCAAAGTGTCAGGTTCATACGCTCCCCTCATCCTCCTGCATGATCAGGGACTTCTGCTAAGTTTAGTTTCCTTTTTAAACAATTTCCACTTCATTTTTCTTTTGAACCAGCTGGTTTAAAACAGCTTGTTTTAAGTTCCTTAACATGCCAGCTTGAAAATGAATTGTTTAAAACAGTGGTTTTGTTTAAGTAGGGTTGCTGGTTTAAATGTAGCACTAAGCTGTTTTGTTTTGTTTTTTTACAAAATGCAACAAAGCTTGTCCTCCTGGATGTTCAGGGGAAGTGGAAACCTTATTCCTTACTTTGGATCATTGAGGTCCATCCACATAGCACACCCATGGTTTGGTATTATGTGTGGATGCGGCTACTCTTGCAGAAGCACTTCTTCAAGCTTACTTGATCTTTTACGTCAGTAGAACTGAGAAAGAAGGGAAGGAGAGTTGGTGACTGGCTTATCTGAGCAAACTGCCCAGTAGGCTGATCGTGGCAGAATGCATGAATGGTTTGAGGATGGGCTACGCAGAATGAATATACTTGGAGTTTGCTGTTTATTTAGGGACTATTGTCAGTCTTGAGACAGTAGTAGCTTGAGGAGTCTGTAATGAGTCTGGCTTCTGTGTGTGCCGTCCTCTTTCGTAATGATTTCCTAAGGCTTCGGATGTCTGACGTAAATATGGTATAGAAGTGCAAAGCCATGAAGTACTCCAGTGCATCAGTAGCTTGAATGTGGATGCCTTGTGTCTTGCTGCCTCTATTTTCTTTGAGAAGTGGGACATGAATGCATTAAATCAACCAGCACCAGGACTGGAGTAATGATGGGGGGGGCTGTATGGTTCTTCATATAACCTCTTTAGTTAAGGCTTCTGCCAATACGGCTTCACACACTCATTGTAACTCTGGCCTTTTAAGAAACCTCCCAATTAAACCTTTCAGGCTCTGAATTAAAATAATTTGTCAACAGCTGCTTCAGATCAGTGTAAACCACAATGGGAGTGAGCTACTGACTATAGAATTGCTGTAGAGCAGGCATGGCCAAACTTGGCCCTCCAGCTGTTTTGGGATTACAACTCCCATCATCCCTAGGCTAACAGGACCGGTGGTCAGGGATGATGGGAATTGTAGTCCCAAAACTGCTGGAGGGCCCAAGTTTGGCCATGCCTGTGTGGAGTAATTATGGACAAAGTTTTTAGCTGCTTTTGTCCAGCAATATGTATATAATTTTGTCTTCAGAACGTATGCAGATGTTACTTTTAAAGGGTTTAGTGTTTTATAATCATGCATGAGCAACAAGGCAAAATGCATAATCCAGAATTCAGCAGCTTGATATATTAAAAGCTTGATATATCTTATATTGGGATAACATTATTTTTCCTTTCAGAGAAATGGAATGCCCGCATTACAGACTTGAGAAAGCAAGTTGAAGAGTTATTTGAAAGAAAATATGGTATGTGTACGCACTGTATCCCCGACCCCCTTTTAAAAGCCATTCCTAGAATTTGAAACTCCCCAAACTTTTTTTGGAAAAAGGTTAGAATTCCCCACTCCATAGAGTCTGAATTCCATTTGGCATGTTGTCCTGCCGTTGTCCAAGGACTGCCAGTGCCAAGGGGTGTTTGTAGCCGTGTTGGTTTTGCAGAATTAGAGAGTTGGCAGTAAGTACAATGATATCTCCTTTTGGGGAGTGGGGTAAGTAGTGTTGGAAGTTCTGCAAGCTGTTACTTCCGCAGCATTTGGTTCTTAACATTACACATTAATTGTGATCTGTATTAAGAATAAAATGTGGTACCAAAAAGGGGGGGGGGCTGCAGTCTGCAACCTGTGTAAAGTAATGTTGCTTATTTTGTGTAACTTAATTGGTTTCAGCTAATCATCCGAAAGGGCAAGGAGTTTGGCTCTGTGTTGATTTCACTCTTCTGGTTTCTTAGATTTGCTGGACTTAACCACATAGTTCATAGTCTTGTAGGCTTAAAACTTTGCTTTTTAAAAAGTTGGAGGAGGATTTCTGCATCCCTCCTGTATTTGAAAATGTTGACATTATAGGTGGGCATACAACGTAACTACAGATCTGCAACATCTAGATCAGTGGTGACTAACAAATAATCCCCAAGGTATTGCTGGGCTCCAATGCCCATCAGCACTGGTTAGGATGGTCAAAGTCATTGATGATATGAGTTGTGGTCCAACAGTATCTGTTGGCCCACAAATTAGCCACCCCTGGTCTTAATACGTTGTAGCATATGTTTGCATATAGCAAGTAAGCTGCCCATTTTGGGCATTGTGCAAAACTTGTGTTGGGTGATAATGTGATCCACTGTCAAAAATCTGAAACCATGACTTGAAGTTTTTATAAATCATGGCTTGGGACTGTCTGTGGTTTGATGGGGCATCTGAGTTGACAGTTCGTACTTAATGGCTGTAAATCTTCCTCTGGGAGTCCTGGTTCTGCACTATAGTTTCCATATGGGGACAGAAAATAAGCACAGATAAGCAGCTCTGAGCTGTTGTACACTTTGGAAGCTCAAACTAGGGCTTGTGTTCTAATCTATGGTTAGTGCAAATTAGTTTGGTGTGGGGTTTGAGTTGCACTTACGAGGCATAATCTCTTCCTCTTTTATATAAAGCAGGTTTGATTGTATAGGGTTCTGCTAAGTGAGATACTACATTTGGTGTTCTTTCGAAACAAGTAAGTTTGCAGGCAATGCTAAGCCACTCTTAGTGTGTTTTTCTTTTTATATTAAAGCTGAAGCTATTAACGCAAAAGGCCCCGTGACTATCCCGTATCCACTCTTCCAGTCCCATGTTGAAGATTTGTATGTAGTAGGACTGCCAGAAGGAATTCCCTTCCGGAGACCCTCCACCTATGGGATCCCTCGCCTCGAAAGGATTTTGCTGGCAAAGGAACGGATACGATTTGTGATTAAGAAGTGAGTAAGTTGGTTTAAATTAGAGTGTCCACAAATGCAGGATTCACAATATCTTTTTCTGTAGAATTGCTCATCAATTATAACCTCTCTCCCCCTCATATTATTGGCACTTGGGCGGGGGCTGTCTCAGTGAAATTTATTAGAAGTAGATTCAAGGCAGAAAAAAAGATATCATATAAGGGCTGTGTTCAAATGATCAAACCTCAGCTTAATAATTGTTGAATGATTTAAAGTTGGCCTAATATCCCAACTTGTTTGGAAGCTGTTAACCATAGCTTCCCATTTTGGATGTTACTGGATGCCGTAGTGAACTGACTTCCTGGCTTGTTCTCTACTTGCATGCGTGGAAAAGTGAAGCAGCTACATGTGTGCGCGCGCAGGAGGCTCATTCTCATCTTGGCTCAGTGCACAAATACAGAGCTTGCAGTCACCAGATGCAGTGAAGGGCAGGGAGACAAATTCATGAATGGGAGTTGCTCTATTAATGGTTATTACTATACATGATAGCTGGACAGAACCTCTGTGTTCTGAAGCACTATGCCTATTGGATGGCAGTTGCTGAAAGAGAATAGGGTTGTTGGCTTCCCAGAGACATATAGCTGGCCTCTGTGGAGAACAAGACACTAGACTTGATCAACTTTTTGACTGATCCAGCAGAGCTGCTTATTACATTCTTACAGCATAATATTTGCTTCCATTTCATGTATTTCTGCAGTGTTATTTATTTAATGTATTTTTACCCTGCTGTTCAGTAGACAAATGGCTAAAGTAAGATCTGTAGTACGCAAGGCATGTCTTGCCTTGCAGCCTTACAATTTAAAAGACATTTTGCACAAGAGGGATCAGGAAAATGAATAAAGGCAGGCACCAGCTGATAAATTGTGTGGTAGTTGTTATACCCTGAATCGAAATAATTCAAGGTTATGCCACCTTGAATGGAAACAATTCAGCTATCCCATCTCTCCCTCTGCTGCAGTCAGGTGGAACCAAGTATTGTTCAAATAATCAGAATATATATTGGGGTGCTGCTACTGCGGATTCTTCTGAGTGGTCTTCAGATTTTTGCTGATAGACCTAATTTTATTCAAGCTTTGAGATAACCAAATGTTTGTTTTTGCCATTGGTTATTACTGTCAAATTATCACCATGGCGTATTGTATAAAGTTTCTTGCGAGATTATTCTGAAAACACTTGCTCTTTAATAAGTATGAGGCTCTCTGATCTTGAAAAAAATGTACACTACCCACCTGTAAGTTGCATTTTCTGTAAGTACTTCAGAAAATATTCCATAGCCAATAAGACTTTAGCAGATTGCCGACTAGAAGTGAAGTTTTACCCTGTCACAGTATTATGAGCTTCATGCTTTAGATATTGTATTGTATCCCATGCAAGTCCTCCTCAGAGTTGACCTATTGAAAATAATGAGCATGAGTAACTTGAGTCCATTAATTTCAGTTGGCACAGCCCTTGGTGATTTCTGTTATAATTTGTGTATCCCTCCCATTCCTGTTGGTAAGATGGGGTGGGGGGAGTATTATTTGATGGGTGAAATAATGGTTGCTATGGGGTAAAAGTAGTGGTAGTGTAATAGTAGTATGTTGATTCACAAAAATATGCCCTAAAATGTTTGCAGGCATGAGCTGCTAAATTCAACGCGAGAAGATCTACCGTTAGACAAACCTGTTGCAGGAGGTAAGAGGGGTATGTGGAGTTGGTGGCTGTGTTTATTTTGTTCATGGATTGTGTTTATGATGGCTGCCCAACAACATTGTGCTCTGAATGGCTGTCCCAAGATAAAATACAGTATTACGTATTCTAAAGACAATTGCAGCATAAAATTTGCTGAGAGAGACCTAAATCCAAGTTCACAGCATAACTAAAAGTACAGTCATACCTCATGTTGCGGCCGCTTAAGGTTACGTGTTTTGTCCTGCAGCAACCTGGAATTACTGGAACGGGTTACTTTCGGGTTTTGCCACATGCGCAGAAGTGCTAAATTATGCCATGTGCGTGCACAGATGCGGCACTTCGGCTTGCGTCAGTTCTGTGTTACGGACGGGCCTCCGGAATGGATTCTATCTGTAACATGAGGTTCCACTGTACACAACATACAGTCAATTGAATAAATGTGTTTAGGGTATTGCTGTTGGGTCAGATTTGACAAAGTTTTCTTAGGTGAGCTGGATAGTAAATTGAGTGAAGGCATTATTGGTTGTGGCACCTGTCTGGCACTCTTTCTTCCAGGTGGCTTGCCTGGCATTTGTGCTGCTGCTGTTTTGGTGGCAGATGAAGACTTTTAAAAGAATCTATTAATCTTTCCTTTAATACTTTTTAATGGCTTTAATGCTGCTTGTGATTTTTGTTTTATGATTGAATTGTATTTGAGACTTAAAATTGATCTTGTATATATTTCAAGCCATCTTGGAAACATTCGGTGAAGGGCAGAAGAATGTTCCAGTGAACAAATTAAAACAATTTTCATCTCTTGAGCTAGGCCTTAAGAGGTGAACCTTAACTGTAAAAATGTATTTGCTGGGTTGAAGTATAGATGTATTTGCATCTATTTTTTCTCTGCTTCTTTGCTGCCTGCTACCTGTCAGTTTGTGAGGGCTCCTAGGGACAACTTCCTTTTATGCCAGGGGTGGAGAGCCTGTGGCCTTCCAGAAGATATTGGACTCTACATTTCCATCTCGGGAGGCCTATAAGTTTACCCCTTTCCTCTCTACTTTTATGCACTTGCCCTCTTTCGCCACTGTAACTCCAAGGGGGAAGGATGGCAAAGTCAATAAAGTTTTACCAAATCAACCGTTTTTTAGCTTCAGAATGTTAAACGTTTAAATCAAATTCTTGTTTTTACCACTGATCACAGTGAAAGAAGAATGGTATGCCCGAATCACCAAACTAAGGAAGCTTGTCGACCAGTTATTTTGCAGAAAATTTGGTAAGTTCACTTGGCAGCAATTCATTGTTCAGTTTTGGTGGTGGTGGGTTCAGGGCTGGCATGCAGATCAGAGATCGCTTTCCAGTTAGCAACCACTAAAATTCAGTAGT
Organism: Podarcis filfolensis; assembly: GCF_964270895.1. Lineage (NCBI taxonomy): Eukaryota > Metazoa > Chordata > Lepidosauria > Squamata > Lacertidae > Podarcis > Podarcis filfolensis. The sequence continues at coordinate 11,249,506 of NC_139618.1, read as the reverse complement.
TTGCTTTCTGTTTGTGGCAAAGAGAGTTAAGAATGCCTCTTAACATGTTTTTACCTTTTAACCGGGTCCAGTGGCATCAAAATGGGGTGCTCTCAGGAGCCAAGCTGCATCTGGCAGATCCAGGGCTGTCAAGACATGATCTGCCCCAATTACCTAGAAAGTGCTTGATTGAAGAGGGGTGCACAGGGCAGGAATGGAAATACACATCAATTCCCAATGCCCTTTTTTCTTTGTACCACATATGCTTGCGATATTAGACTACAGCAGAAGAGAAAAGGACATGGGGAGGCAAACTGCAGGGAGTTTAGCCGTAATTGGGGCAAGGCTCTGTACTCACCTGTATGTCTTTCAGTAAGGGGTCCTTGTTCATAAAATGTATTGACCATTAGTTTAATTAAAGACTGAAACTAGGGTTCTTGTCTGAGTTTTGCCCATGTTGTGAAATTACAAATGGTCTGGCTTCTTCTAACAGCTGAGGCACTGGGGAGCACTGAACCAAAGGCTGTCCCTTATCAGAAATTTGAGGCGCATCCCACTGATCTTTTTGTGGAAGGTCTGCCAGAGAACATTCCATTTCGGAGTCCGTCTTGGTATGGAATTCCTCGGTTGGAGAAAATTCTTCAAGTGGGCAACAGAATAAAATTTGTAATAAAAAAGTAAGATGAGCTTTCTTTGCATTTCTATTTTTTGAGATTAAATTTGTCAGTGCCAAAAAAATGCCAACAGTTTTTCTTGATGTGTGTTAGAGACTGGAAATATATCTATAGGAATATACAACTTTTGACGGGTTTGTCTTTCTATCTCTGATTTCTCTAGCAACTTGTCTTGGCTAGAAGAGATCTGCTTCACCCTTGAACTTATTTCAAAGATCTAAACTGTTACTGAAGGATTGTTTTCTTTCTTCATTCTTACATTGTAAATCAACCCTGGATTGGAAATACAGAAAAGGTTAAATGATATGTGAAATAAGCAACTTTCATTTTAGATGGTACCCTTTTGTTAAAAAAACAAAACCCTATTATCAACCAAAATGCAATTCACTAACTTGATAGTTTTATATGTTTCGAATGGGCTCTTGGAACCTTTGTATTTTGCTGATATCTGCTATTTTGCTTTTTAAAGTTCATTGTTTTGAGCTGGTACTTGATTATTATTTTTTAAGTGAGCTTCACAATGCAGAGATTAATCAATTAGTACTCTCACTTGGATAGTTCAAGGGTAGAAGCACTAAAGATTGTACAGTACAGACTACCTCCCACTATGTGTTAATTTTTATTTTTATTTAATTACAGGCCAGAACTGCTAACAATCACTCCTGCAGAGGTTACTCAACCAAGGACAAACATGCCTGGTAAGATGGGCATTTATGAAGTGATCAAATACAGACAGCATTACTTCCACCCACTACTTTATCACCCACATTATTGCTTGTTAGCCGCCCTGAGCCCGGCCTTGGCTGGGGAGGGCGGGGTATAAATAAAAATTATTATTATTATTATTATTACTTGGAGAGATGCTTTTTCTGTCCTCCTTAATGTATTCAGATCCCATTTATTCATAGAGATGGGTTGCGAACTTTTGGAGCTTTGGTATTCACTTGTTTCTCTGTTCTAAATGCATTCATTAAGATGGGGAAAATATATTGAAAACATCCCACCTAAAAGGCCACATATATTATTGCTATTTATTAAATTAGGTTAAACAGAAGAGGTTGATTCTACAAAGCAAAATATCTTAACTGTCAAAGACCAGGGTAATAAGAATATGGTGCAGTTCCAATGGTGATTCTTGAAGGATGCAATCCATTATCAGAATGGGAAGGGAGGGACAGTTTTTGGCGATTCTTTCTGTATCATGTTGAGGGTTACAGAGCACTGCAGGAGGGAAGGAGGAACACCAGAAACTATCTCTCTTTCAATTTTTCTGATGGATTTCTTCTGGGGGCACATTATCATCATTGGATCACCATCACTCATTGTCTTCGTTGTTAAAGCTAAATATGAGATGATATATCTGAAAGCATTTTTATCATTACTGTGATTTTCCTGCTGTCCCTTATTTTCATTAATCTAGATGTTGCCTTATGTACAGTGACTCAGATCACTAACAACAGCAAGTAATAATAATAATAATAATTTATTATTTGTACCACGCCCATCTGTCTGGGTTTCCCCAGCCACTCTGGGCGGCTTCCATAGAAAGCAAAAATACACAAGTGATGCTTTGAGAACCCAAATGATCTGAATTTCCCACCATAGAGCAAAATTATAGCTTGTTCGCTTTCATTTCATAGCCTGCATCTAAGGATATGTATACATGCAAATCTGTAGGTTACATGTTTGAATTGATCTCTCACTAAGTGCCATCATTGCACGTTTACAGATGCATTGTATATATGTGTATTTATTTTTAATTCCCAGTCAAAGAAGATTGGAATGTCAGAATCACAAAACTGAGGAAGCAAGTAGAAGAGATATTTAATCTAAAATTTGGTAAGTTAACTGTTGGATATTCACCTTGTAGTACCGTTGCTTGATGAAAATACTGTAGAAGTAAAAAACACAATTTTTTCTACATTGTTGTAGCATTTTGACAAATTGCCTTTATATATATTTTGGGAAAGGCTATATGTGTAAAGCTGTGAAAGTCAAGGATGCCAGATCTGGATCTTAAATTACGTGTTATGACTACTTGGAAATTTTAATGATTTTCATGTACATTGTGTGAATTTCTTTGAGATTTATAAATGGAATATAAATATTTTAAATATTTTAAATAGAATAAATAATTAAAAAGGAGGGAGTAGCCTGCCTTTTAAAGCAGAACTTTGATTTCTAATGGTCTATTGAATTACTGCCAACTTGTCACCTTGATTCTAGGACAAGCTCTGGGTCTGAGTGAAGCAGTGAAAGTTCCTTATCCTGTCTTTGAGTCAAACCCTGAGCATTTGTATGTAGAAGGTTTACCTGAAGGTATCCCCTTTCGAAGTCCAACATGGTTTGGAATCCCACGCCTGGAAAGGATTGTCCGAGGGAGTGGAAAAATCAAATTCATTGTGAAAAAGTAAGCTGGTGGTTAATCTCTTTACTATTTTTAAATTTAACAATTTTATTGCTTTACTGTTGTTTTTTAAAGCAAAAAATGCTTGTTCTGGAAAATCTCAAAATGCTATCTGCAGATGCAGCCTCAGTCTTGACTTATTACCCCAACAGGGATCTTTAATACCTAGGTCTAAAGTGATGTTGCTGTTGCTGTTAATATTTATATCCTGCTTTTCAGCATCTAGGTCTCAAAGCAGCTTGCAACGATAAAAATATACACAATTTAGAAGAAATTAAACCCCAGAAATTTAAACAAAGAACATCAGAAAATTTAACAACATCGGAGAAGCATTCCTGATATAAAGGCTTCCTGAAATAAAGCAATTTTAACCAGTCATCTGAAACACAGCAGGGACGGTCCCTGTCTTGAGTTCTGGTGGGAGTGCCAGAGTTAGGCCCACAACACTGAAGTCATAACCTCGTTCGTATGAGTTGCACTTCTGGTCCATGGAGGACCACCAAGCTCCATCAGATGATCTCAGTGATCAATTTGGCATATACAGGGAAAGGCAGTACTTAAAGCATTCTGGGTGTCAGTTATTCAGGGCTTTGCACACTAGCAGAAGAACCTTGAACCTGGCTTGGTTGCAGATGGGAAGCCAGTGCAAGTCTTTTAGCAACAGTGTCGTGTGTTGGTAGTAGCCTGCTTCCAGCTGTCTGGCCACAGCATTCTACACTAGCTGAAGCTTCCGGACCAGACTCAGGGACATCCCCCCATAGAGTGCGACACACTAATGGTTAGTGCTATTAGAATCATGGAACCATAGAATTGTGGAGTTGGAAGGGATCACGAGGGTCATCTGGTCCATCCAGATCCAGGTCCATTCCTGCAATGCAGGAATCTTTTGCCCAACATGGGGCTTGAACCCACAACATTGAGATTAAGAGACTCATGCTCTACCAACTCAGCCATACTTCACTGTGGGGTGTCATGGAAATGTGAAGCAAGCTTACATGCAGGATGGATGAAACAGACATTCAAGTAATCATTCTTAAGACATCAGCCACCTTCGCAGGGGGTGCAATGTACAGTTTATGTGTCTCTAAATCACTGATTTCAAATGTGTGAATATGACGGCAGCATTTAACTTGAGGGGTTGGGCAGGTGGTTATTAGTTGCCAGGTTCCACTTTTAGAACTGTAACCATTGGGCCGTCTTAACAGGATCATTAGAATGTGTCAGGTAGACACACATAATTTTGAGCTGCTGTTGCATTGTGCACATTTGGGCAACTTCGAAATTTCATATTATCTCTGGAAAATAGCTGCTGTTAAAGTGATGTTGAAACAGATATTAATATTTGGGTATGTACAAATTGGGATGTTACACTGGTAACATCTATAGTTGTCTCCTCCCTCCTTAATTATAATTAAAACCCATCTCTTACTGGAGATCTTCCTCCCCACTCCCACCCCATGTAGCTGTTATAGGATCCATATGGTTTTTACAAGGGGTTTTGCTCCTGCTCGTATTGCTCGCCAACCCCGCCCTGGTGACGGCTGCCTGGGCCTCTCACTTGCTTCACTCTGCCATCCCGCTTGGAGATTTCTCCCCTTCATTCTTCCCCCTGTTCCCAGGCAATGCCAGCAGCAACAGTTGCTTGCACCGCCCACTCACTTGAGACTTCTCAGGCTTCCATCACCCTGTTTAAACTTGGCTGTAGTTGTGTGTTTGCTTCCCAGCATGAAGATGGACGAGTACAAATATTGTACGTAAGATACTTGCATTGTTATGAGAGCACCCTATTAAAAATGCATTTTCTAATTTATAGGCCAGAACTTGTCACCTCTTATTTGCCTCCTGGATTGGCTAGTAAAGTGAATACTTCGGGTAAGTGACTAAACACCAGTTACAAAGGAAAGGAATGTCATCTTCACACACCGCACGGTGTTTGAGTTTTCAAAGCAAGAGATCTGAAATCTAGCAGGTGTCCTCACATGCTTCCTTTACACAAAACAGATGGAGTAAATAGTTTGGAAACTAGCGTAAGCATTTCAAGAAGTCTCTCTGCCCCATGCCGATTTAGGCATGCTAGTTAATTGTGGCAGGGGACATTGTCTGAAACAAGCATATCTACATAGAGCTTTATAAACAATAAGCAAACTTCCTTTCTTTTTAGAACCCCAAAGTCCGAACAGCTCAAACTCTGCACAAAGTCCTGTAAGCAACTCCAAGATTCCAGAGATTGAAGTTACTGTAGACGAAGGTATGGACTTGACTAAATATGTTTGCTTGAGAATAAGTAGCTTGGCTTGTACCGGTTACTGAATGAGGGTTTCTTCTGTCTGCAGAACAGAGCTTCTCTGGAAGCTTAGTCTGTTGTGGGGGAGGGGAAGAAGAGCCATCAGAAAATCTTCTCATTCTTAATCATAGAATTGTAGAGTTGGCAGGAATCCTGAGGGTCACATAGTCAAAGCCCCTCCCATTGCAGGAATCCTGCCCACAGCCATCCAGTGGGCTTGATCCACCAACCTTCTGGTTAGCAGCCAGACACACTGACCCATTATGCCACCTTTGGTATGCTATTCCCAGCACAGATTTTATGTATACCTTCATTGGGCTAAAAGTCCCTAATTCCCCACCCACTCCTCATTTTCCCATCATTGTATAGAGAGATGTCTGTGTTACCTTTCCAGTTGTGTGGGTTGTGAGTGTTGAAGTGAATAAAACAACATCCTCTAAAATGTGGATTTCTGGCTTTTCTGGGAATAGAACAGGGAAAATCTACTCACATGAGTTGGGACCATGTGTGTTTGGGGTGTGTGTGTGTGTGTGTGTGTGTGTGTGTGTGTGTATGTGTATAGCGATGAAAAGGGCTGATTTCGACAGTTTAACTATGCGTTTTAGATGATAAATTAGTTGAATCCAAATAAAGTAGCTTAACAGCAAGATTGATAACTTTAAAAGCACACTTCCTTGAAAAATGGGGTAGCTGCTTGTTAATATTATTTTCAAGGGTAACTGAACACTTGTGCCATGTCCACTAAGATCTCAGCAGATTTGAAATTTTAGAGTAGTATTGTAAATTCTAGTCTTGCATGTTCTTGTTGTACACTAGAAGGTCATTAATTTACATGGGATGTATTGTGTGTGTGTGTTAACACAGGTCTTGCTAACAAGACACAAACCCCAGAAGTTAAAACTAATCCTCAAACCAATGGATCCAATGTAGGCTTTAAACCAAGAGGAAGAGAGTTCTCTTTTGGTAAGTTCTGAGGAAAACTGTCTCCTTCCAAACTGCATGCCACTAGCCACTTATTCCTGTTCTTTATTCCTGACAGTTGCCTACTTGAATTCAGTCTGATTCACTGACTAGATAATATATTTACACTCTTCCCAGTTTGGGAATTAAAGTGCAGTGTATAAATGTAAACAAAGCAATAGAAATCCTCATTTTTTGTTGGTAACTCTGTTAGGAATTTAATTACTTAGGGGCTGCTTGCCTTACGTCTAGTACCTAAAAAGAGAAAAGTTACGTAAGTTGCACCTAGGACAAACCCATTTCCCCCTTTATATGTGGAACTTGCTACTAGTTTTTTCTTGCTCATTGTACAGAGGCATCCAGATAACATCACTTGGTATTTCCAAAGAAGCAAAGAAGTAGTGGATCAGGGTGCAGATAATTGACTTACTCTTTTGATGTTTTAACAGAGGCCTGGAATGCCAAGATTACTGACCTGAAGCAAAAAGTTGAAAACCTTTTCAATGAGAAATGTGGTAAGCATACTGCGCCTTTTAAAACATTATCTTAGCACGTCTGAGGGGAACTTCATCAGCAAAATATTTGATACATGCATAAATTATAGCCTAGTTCTTATTATTAAGTTGGTAAATCGAAGTCTTGACTGTACCCTTTAAACTGCAGTTGAGAACTCACAGATAATAAATGTAAAAGAATGTGATTATTGTGATTTGGCTTTCTATCCTGTTTTTTTGCAGCAACAAACATTCTCTTGCGTGAAAGGAAAGAGGTTAAGCTTCTGCAGTAGCCTGTTTTCTTAATTTGGTACATCGGCATATGGATAATACCTCTAGATTCTGGGTGTATAGCCTCTTTTGTTCTTTAAGGGATTATGTTACTGTTATGTAAATATACAAGCAGGAATTGATAAGTCAACAACTGCTGGATAATGGGAAAGGAAAAAACTAAAAAATAACTAATTGTAAATGGAATATATGGAATGAAATGTGAATTAGAAATATGTAATATCAAGCAGCAGTGGGGGAAAGTAGAGACATGTCTAGGATGAAGAGCAGGAAGTCAACTTTTTGGAAAATTTGTATTAAATTAGATGTAATTTGGCACTGATTTGTTAAAAATTTGGAAAACTAATAAATATTATTTGGCAAAAAACACCTGCAGATTTTGGATTTTCGTGCTGATTTTCAATATTGGTTGAAAGCCTACTAATGTGCATTAGGGCTGAGTGAAATTTGTGTGGTGTTTCTTTTTACAAAGCAAAAAGTACTTTTGCCCTCTCCAAAACGTCTTCTCCAAAAGAGCAGTGTTCCATAATCACCTTTCACTATAAAATCATGCTCTGAAGGGAGAAAGAATGTGCAGAATGTCTTACCAATTGTCTCCTGCTAAAGGGGCGACTGCACTACAAAGTGATTATTTTGCCACCTGTTCTAATCCCTATATCAAATATAACTGGAATTGGGGACTTTTTGTGGAGGGTCAACTCTCAAGAAAAGCTTTGTCCCTTCGTGTTTTGGCTTAGCTCTAGTAACCACTAGGACGTAAGTGTGAGAGAGAAATTCATCAAAGGTCCAGCCCCACCCCCTCAAATATTGTGAAATACATTTTGTTTTAGGGGAAGCTCTTGGACTGACGGAGCCTGTGAAAGTCCCTTTTGCGCTCTTTGAGTCTTACCCTGAAGATTTCTATGTTGAAGGCCTTCCCGAGGGAGTGCCATTCCGTCGCCCTTCCACGTTTGGCATTCCAAGATTGGAAAAGATCCTCCGAAACAAAGCTAAGATAAAATTTATCATTAAAAAGTAAGCCAAATGCAATGCGTACCACATGACTGGCCTCTCTGAACAACTTAAATACAGAGTTCAGCCTAGACAGATGCTGGATTCTTCCATCAGAGAAACGAGGCTGTATTTTAGACTAGCAATGCTCATGGTAGGCTTCTCTAAGACTTGGGCAACCTTGTTTCAAACTTTTGGAATAATAACTAATAAATGCAAATATTTCATTTCTTCATAGTCATAAGACTCCTCACAAATTAAGGTTTCTAGCTGAACAAGCAGCATTTTAAAATCAGTTGGTAAGGGATCACTTGCAAACTCCATATTTGAGACCCAAATCAGCAAATCAAATGTTTTAAATCCAGATGACCTCAAGAGCATGGCTCCAAATATTGCTGTGCCAACTTCAGAATAAATTTCTCAGTCAGAGATAGAAACAAAGTGGCCCTGTGGGTTTTTGGTTTACTTGATAAGTGAAAGCAGAACTTAATCAAAGTAAGATTGAAATGCCCAATTAGGATGACAGGAAGCACTTGGCTACGGAGTGTTGAATAGAGTGAATACTGTATACAGTCGTACCTTGGAAGTCAAATGGAATCTGTTCCGGAAGTCCGTTTGACTTCCAAAACGTTTGAAAACCAAATTGTGGCTTCTGATTGGCTACAGGAAGTTCCTGCAACCAATCAGAAGCTGCGGAAGCCCCATCAGAATTCTGGCTTCCAAAAATATTTCGCAAGCCGGAAAAGTCACTTCCGGGTTTCCGACGTTAGGGAACTAAGCTGTTCGAAAACCAAGGTATGACTGTATTGTATAGTTGCTAATGTTTTCAGCTGGTTGAAGGCTACTTCTTAAGAAGGATCTTGTCATATCCAAATATGCCTCTTGTGTTGTCTGAAAGTGAATAGTGATAAAGGCATTTAGCAAATCCAAAAGGTAAATTGGGCAAGTATTGCTTAAAGTAAAACACCTTGTTGCCTTGTATAAATACATGAAATAATTATGCAGTTGCTAATGCCTGCCTTTTGTCTGTTGAGTCTTGTTTTCTTTTGTCTTCACTAAATCTACTGGGACAGCTTTCAGTGCATTGGCATTCTGGCCATAAGCTAACATGAACGCATTGCATTTCTGAGTCCATCTGGAATTAAAACCTTGTTTACTTTCTTCCATATAAGACTTATTCAGTACCTCCTGTTATTTCCCGGAAGAATAATGAAGATAAAGGCAGGCACTGAGCTGGTAGCACTCGTATTTGTCCCGGGGTGGGGGAGGGTGTAGCACTGAATGAAGAGCACAAAAGTGAAATTTAGAAAGAAGGGTTTGTAACCATATGAGCTGACCCTGAGGTCAAAATAAGGGGTTGGCCCATCACACTGTAACATTAAAAAACAATAAAATGAGCTGGACACAAATGTCCACGCAGTGTTTCAGTTGATAACTACACACCCTTGCGTCCTCTCAGGAGGAGTTTGAGCCTTTTATAACTCAGGGGCACAAAACAGGTAACTCCATTTGTGGAGATATGTCTCACGTTAGGGGACAATATGCAGTAAAGGAACAAATTGGTGGAGGATAGCCAAATGGAACCCAGCTTACAGGATCAGAGGCAGTGTACCATTGGGTACCAGATGCACAAGAGGATTTTGCTTTTGTGCTGCCCAGGTGGACCTGACTGGCCATGGATGAACAGGCTTGGACCATGGTTTCATTAACCACATTAACATTCAGCACAGTTAGAAAACTTCCCAACTCTTGCAGCCTTTCCACAGGAGGAGGAAATGTGCTGCAGGCCTGAGGCTCACTGGCTTGTCCTGGCTCATTCACATCACATCACATTGGTTTAGTGTGATGTCTGAATGCAGCCAACATGTTTAAACTTCTTGGTTCAGGTTGCACATGGATAACTTAATAGGTTCACTTTGCTTTTGCTTTAATGTTTGGCTGAAGGGTTTTGAGCTTCCCTGAGATGAGAGAGGGCTTCAGGGAAGGATATCCAAGACAAGTGGAATTTACAGGGAGCAAGACTGCATGTGTTTGGGAGGGATGGTCATTGTGCTTTCTCCTCCATCCACTTGACCAGCCGTGCTATGGCATTTTAGAATGATCAGCTTCGCCTGAGAGGGAAATGAAGCTGCAGTTGTGTTTACTTATTGATCGCACTTCTTTATATTCTTATGCCAAAACTTCACCATGTTTCTTTGCAGGCCTGAGATGTTCGAGGCGGCAATTAAAGAAAGCGCTGCGGCTGTTCCAAGTCCTCAGAGTGAGTTTTGTCTCAGAGATAAGCCCTCAACGGCACCAACTTCGTTGTGTTCATAAGATGGCAACACTGATCAATAGGGAACAATTCAGGGGAGTGAATTAAAGTAATCCAAGGGTTGATAGCATAAATCAAGTCATTGCTTTTGGGCCTTGCACCTCAGAATAAGGAAGAGTCTTGTGTCTTGAAAGTGCTATTAGGTTACTATATCAAAGAAGTGACAGGAGCTGCAGAGACCAAGTTACTGGTCTTCTGCTCTCAACATCACAGCTCTCATTCCAAATCTCTCTAGCTGCCTGCCAGTCTACGTGTGCAATTTCCTCCTCTTTCACAGCCTCCCTGGAGTGCTGTGACCTCAGATGTGTTCTGAAATTCAAATAGGGCATAGTGTGTGTGATGAAGTCTTTGTTGGGAGAGTTCCTTATCCTTTTGGAGTGTAGAGACACTGACATCCTCTGCAAGGAGTAAAGCAGCACTCCTGTTAGAACGTGGACAGATTTGGCACTGGATATGGTTGGGTGGGGGCCAACAGCTGTCCTCCAATTAGGACTTAGATCTGCCTTGTATGTTGGCCATTCTTTTGAGTTCAGTCTTATTTGCTCTTTATACTTTTTTACTGGGCAGTACTCATAATACGAAATAAGATTCTAGTCCTTTTGGTGTTAATGCTTTGAAATCATGTGTTTTGTAAGGAAGAACAAGTCTATCAAACACCGTGATAAACACTGTAAGTGTGCCTGATCCGGTGGTGAACACAGCTGCTGGAGTGGAAGATCTTAACATCATCCAAGTGACTATACCAGGTACTCTGCCCATTTCCCTCCCTACCTTGCATTTTCAAAAGCCGTTTTAAAGACAGAGTCTTTTTCCAGTTCAATATTTTTGTTCCTGTCCTCCTTCTAATTCTAGTTCATGTGCCAGCAGACACCACATAAGATACTAGTCATAACAAACTGTATTCTTCTGTGTTACTTGCAAAAGTATCTTGAAGCTAAGCTCCCAAGGGCTTGAAAGAGAAGAAGCAGACATTCTTAACTATTGCTAATAGTTCTCACTTTGCAAATTAAACGTGACATAGAAGCCCCATGTTCCTTACTTTCATTTCCCAGAAGAAGCAGTGCTGCAAAGACAAAGGCTATCTTATTGATGATTTACAGGAACTGAAAGCAGCCTTCCTGAGTTGGATTGCTCTGCTTACAGGAACATGCTGGCTTCCCACCTGCCAACCGCAGACTGTCCTTAGAACTTGCACGAGGGTTTAGAGAACTTCCTTGCTATATTTCCTATTGGAGAATGTGGGCTGCAAAGCAATGACCTGACTGACCTTCCCCAAAGATTCAACTAGGGGAGAGTGCTGGTAGCTGCCAGGTTGCTAACCAGCTGCCTCCCTTTCTCCATGCTTCCATGAGGTTCCTAGCTTGGAGGAAGAGCTTGTCAATTTGTTATTTTCTGCATTAGTTCACTTTTTTCAGTTGCTCCGTAAAACACCAAGGGGCACCTGCATATCTGCTATGTGCTCTTTCCTTTAATCTTTCAGGCAAGGGTGGGACATGTATGGCCTCCAAATGTTATTGGTTAACATCTCCATCATCATTGACCATTAACCATGCAGCTAGAAGATGTAGTCCAACATCATCTAGAGTGTGTGTGCAGATTTCCCTGCCCTGCTTTAAAATCTAGTGACTTAAGCTAAAAGAAAGAGAGGACTTTAGCAGCAGGTACACCTGGTAGAGACATGCCCTATAGGGCACTTAAGAAAGTGGGCACACACTTGGCTCAGGCTCTCTCCTGCCACTCCTTTAAACCACAATGAACTAACAGTCTTAAGGCTGAGAAGGCGTTGGTGATAGGACAACAGCAACACTAGATGAGTAGAACAGGGCTCTTTAAATAACTAGACTGACTTAAATTGGCTTTGCTTGCGTTTAAACAAGATCTGTTTTTTTGTTAAGGTTCAAGTCAATCACAAAATATGATTTAATTCTTGTTTCTTCAAATTTTACAGATGATGATGAGAGAACATCCAAAGTAGAGAAGGCCCGACAGCTGAGAGAACAAGTGAATGACCTGTTCAGTAGGAAGTTTGGTAATTTTAATTTTGCAATGTAGACTCTCTAATCCAAGGTGCAGTAGGCCTACCTTTGAGACCTGAATTGAAAGAGCACTGAGCTGTAAAAGTCTGAAGCTGCAAAAGAGCCGTTCATGCTTCGGAAAGTCAGAAGTTGGGCGTTGAGTGCATGTGTCCTTGCACACCTAGCTAGCACCTGTTTTCTGTTGGTGGTTGGCAGGTGCTCTGGTTGACAGGTGGTCTATAAATATAGTAAATAAGTTCATCCTTTTGTACTTCATAATTGAAGGAAACATTTCTGTTCCCTCTTTCCCGAGTTCTATATGCAATTCCACTTCACTGAAAAGCATGTATTCATTCGTTAGAAAATAGCTGTCATTTGATGCTTCTTGAGTTCAATAGGTTGCTTTATTATAGTTATATAGGATCATATATAAAAATACACTTTGGTTTAAGTGCAAATTATCATGTTTGTGTTAGGTAGCTCATGTTGCAGTCTCCATGCAGCCTTGGATGATGCAATGGGAACGACTGACACCTGTGATTTTAAAAACAGTGGGGTAATTAGTTAGATGCAACTTAATACCAGTGGTCATCGAAAGACTGCCTTTGAAGAAAAACTGCCAGCTGGTGTTTGGTGGATTTCATACATCTGATTAGTGATGGCAACCAAAAGGGAGTATTTCTTTACACAGTGCTTGATTAACTTCTTGAAAACAACACGCAATAACGGCCATGGGAGTAGATGGCTTTAAAAGATGCTTAGCAGAGGATAGATCTACTGGAGGCTATTAGTCATGGGAACAAAATGGAATCCTCCTGATTCCAAAGCGGTGTGAGACACTGGATACCATTTGTTGGGAGGCAAATGATGGGGAAAGGGCTGTTGCCGTCATTCCCTCCATTTATGATTCCTATAGGCATCTTATTAGTTACCGTAGGAAACAGGATGGACCTTTTTTTTTACTCTGATCCAGCTGGACACTTCTTATATAGGTGCCAGTACTCGCCATAAAGTTGTTACACTAAGTGCCACACTTTTTAACAACGAAAGAAAGAGGTGCTCTTATTGCGTACCCTTGAGTACTGTTTTAATCAGTATTTTTAAAAACAGCACTTCCAAAAGCTTAAATGAAGATAAGTGGAAGGGTTCAGTCCCAGAAGGTCAGCAAAAGCACATCTCCGTTGAAGTTGATTCTGTTTTTATAATGATCCTACCCTTGCTACTGTGTAGTATTTTCAAGTAAACCCTGCCTTCCTTGTGGGCTAGCGTGAGGACAGTACAACATAACTCTCACAACCTCTCTCTCTCATCAGGGGAAGCCATTGGCCTGGGGTACCCTGTGAAAGTGCCCTATCGAAAAATCACAGTCAACCCTGGCTGCGTGGTGGTGGATGGGATGCCTCCTGGAGTGTCTTTCAAAGCTCCCAGCTATCTTGAAATCAGTTCCATGAGGAAGATACTGGATTCAGCAGAGTTTATTAAATTTACTGTCATCAGGTATGTGGCTTTCAACTGCATTCTCTATAATACTGGTTTTCTTTTTTCTTTCTTTTTTTGTTGGAGAAGATGTAAGGTGGGGCCTGCTTATTCTGGTCCTGGTTGATGGATTAGACATGCAGTGAAGATAATGGGAGAAACTGCCACTGTTTTCCATTGCAACCAAGCTAGGGCCAGCGCACAAGACCAAGAGATCCTCTTGTGATCTCTATGACACTTTTGACAATGCCCTGGGTTTGCGAGGCTCAAACAAGCCACTAAACTGAAGCTCCATATTTTGAGGCTGCATGCTTCTCCGTATGAGGTCTTGTGGGGAAAGAGGTGACTGCTGCTTAGGATCATCCCACAAGCATGGAGTACGATTGTTTTACAGTCCAGGCCAGCTTCCATTGGGGCCAGTTCCTCATGGCCTGGGGCCAGCATACATAAGAGAGTGTGCCTTCTTCACTGTGCCCCACTGCAGTGTTGAAAGATCAGCCGAGAATGTGCTCTTGAATGATGCCAACATACAAGCCAGGCTTGTAGGAGGATATGGAGAGAGGCGTTCTCTGTTGCTGCCTCACGACTGTGGAACTCCCTTCCCTCGGATGTTCACATTCTGAGGCATCTGTAAGGGCTCCTTGACCAAAAGGGCTCCTGTAAGGGCTCCTTCACCTCCCTTGCAGGAGGTGAAACAGATTTGGAGCGCTGTTACTAAAGCAGCAAGGATGAGCGGCTATTTTCTTAAAAGTTTCACCAGCGGCTGTGTTAGGAGCAGGCAACAAGAGTTTATTGGAAACCTACTGGTTGCTACTAAGGACGTTAGCCATATGTGAAGTGGGCCTATTGAAATGAATAGAATGTTTAACAAAGTTCCATTATTTTCAGTGGGTCTCCTGAAAGTAGACCTGTATTTACTAGATACAGCGCTAGGAGCAGAATTTTGAAGAGAGAGTCCACCACTGACCTAGCAAAGATATGAGGGTAGAGAAAATATAATAAAAATGGAAACTGGAAAGTATACAAAGACAACTGGAGAGTAAGTAACAAAAATGGAGTCAGTTGAAAATTTTCAACTTAGTATATAAATGCAAAGCTCAGGGTCACGTAAGTAACTTACTCATGTTGAATATATATATTTTTTTCTTGGACCTTGCTGGGAGGCTTAAGAATTGCAGTACAAGATCTGTGGCTTTATGCATACATGAAAGTGGAAGAGAATTAAACGCAATGAGAAGATCAGAGTGCATCTGTGGTTATACAGTTTGGCACCTCAGATTGTTATGTCAAATCTGTAGAACGTTAGGATTATATGTAAATGATCCCTTATTGAAGTGTTGCATTCTGTGTTTTCTAACAGACCATTCCCTGGACTTGTAATGAACAACCGTAAGTATTTCATTAGTAGTGCTTAATATGTCCGTCCTTCTATAACTGTGTTGTCACTATGATGCTGCCAATGACACAGTTTAGCTCTTTCTTAGCATTTTATACCTGTGACCAGAGGAAAAATGGCAGCGTATAAATGCTAAAGGGGTAAAGATTACGAGGGAGTAGATAAAAAAATAAATGAAAAAACAACTCTTTGGAATACTATTTCTCTACCACATCTTTCAAGGGATTGGTAATGTTTTGCTTGGTGCATACTGACATGGAGTAACATTGTGGTTTTAACATGAATACATTTACCAGTGGAGGGATGTGTCCTTGTAATAACTTAATGCTGACCTTACTACTTCTAGAAATTGCTGAGAAAGCAGAATCAGAAGCACCAGCACCAGCAGCTGTGCCAGTCCCCGAGCCAGTGGAACAAGGTAGGTGTTAATTTTTATTAGACTGCCCTTAGAAGTTGATAACATGATTGGTAATAAAGCCCCTTTTTCGAGGTGGAGCAAGGGTGCGGATAGGCGTGAAGACCAAATCTGTGCAGTAACACCAGGGTGGAAATAATACACTAGTTTGGTTTGTGTGAGAATATGGACATTCATTTTTATTGATTTACTTTATAAAATTTATAGACCACTTGATTGTAAAAACAAAAGCAAAAACACCTAAAATGGGTTTTCCTAATTCTTCCAGGTGCTTTTCAGAGAATATACATTATGTTGCTATGGTTACATAGTCGATCATGTTTGCTGTTGTACATTATATGAAATAATGCAACTAATTTTATGAGTCTCCCCCTTTTTTTAAGATCCAGTTGAACCAGACCAAATAGTACAAGTATCTGTGGAGGACGGTAAGTGTTTGTTGTCTGATGAGTGGAAAGCAACAGTTATTTGAAAATGTATTTTCATGCCCACAAAACCAAAAGGAAAAGAGCAAGGTGAAGCCCAACACTGCTCTCTTCCCTCTGGCCCTGTAAAGTTGCTTGCTAGCTTTTCATTTTTTAATTTATTTTTATTGTCTATCTATGGCTCAGTTGCTAGAGCAACATGAGATTCTTAATCTCAGGGGCATGGGTTCAAGACCCATGTTGGACACAAAATATTCCTTCATTGCAGGGGGTTGGACTAGATGACCCCTGTGGTCCCTTCCAATTCTACAATTCTATTTCATGTGTTTCCATACTGTTTTATATTCGGAATTTCTGAGCGATGCACATAAAATGTTTTTTTTTAAAGGCTTACACAAACCACGCGAGAGTATAAGAACAATTAAAAGTAAACATAAAACCATAGCATAACATAAAAGCTACTTTTAAAGTGGCTGCTGAAATAGCCATGAAGTAATTTCAGTGAAACAATTTGTAGCTCCACCACTCTTGTTCTGTGGTTAAAGATTCTGGCGGCCCATTCTTAAAATTACGTGGTATGATTTTCATTGGTGGTTTGTGTTTGAATGGTGAGTCATTTTCCAGCTGTGGCTTTTCTCTCTTTCAAGCAGCTGCTCTCTATAGTTCACTGAGACAAAATTACTATCACCTGGGAAAGAACAACCTTCTTAATTAAGTTTATGCCGGAGCTTTGTTCCTCCTTGCTCATTTCCGGAAATTGCAATTTTCATTTACATTCTCAAATCCCCTTCCCTCTTTCTTCAGCGATCTTGTTGAAACTATCCTTTTTTTCTCCACAGATTCAGCACAGACTGAAGAAGACACTCAAATAAAACAAGAGCCAGACCCAACGTGGTAGACCTCGCCAATATTTAGGGTAAAAAAGTCATGAAGAAAATGGAGCGGTGGGTGGCATGCAGATGATTTTATAGATAGAAGGTGGATTGTACTCTTAATATACAATTACAACCCACGTTGCGTTCATATTGGCCTTTGTAGATTGCTTAACTCGGCAATACCCTGTTGCAATCTTCAATTTGTGCTCATATTGTCCCTGGGCACACTTCGTTTAATTTTAGCCCAGCTGAACCTTTAAAAGAGCAAGCTAAATGAGTGAAACAGGTTTAGCATGTCGAGTAGTCATTATTTTCATTGGACTTCTAGCTGCACTTGATTTAACTTCAATCCCTGCCTTTTTTATTCCCTCCTCACTGTATAGTCAGAAGCTTCCAGGATTGCGAAGAGTTTGCTGGGACGGCCCTGAGCTGTGTAATATAGCTGTATAAGAGAAGTACCTTCTATCCACCCTCCCCCAACCTCCTTTTTTTTTGTATTTTTAGATAGAAATGTCTACTCTGTTCAAAAGTCCTGATAATTGACATGAAGCAATGAAATAATATTCACAATGGCTTATTTTATTTTGAAAGAATTAATTGGCGGAAGAAATGCTGGATACATGGCTTAATGATTGTTAGCTTTTCATTAATATCAACAGGGACTTTCAAAAAATATCTGCCTTTCCAATTAAGACTGTCCATTAGATATCGAAGAAGAAAGAAATATGCCTATCGTAGTTCAGGTTTTATTTTTTTCTCCCAGTGGGAGTGGGTGGGTGTGGGAGTTGAAATTGTCCGCTGAATTTTTCTTTCTCTTTCTCCTTAATGGTTAATTGGATAATAGTATCTGTATATTTGAAATAATTTTTTTCCTATGATATATCTCTCAACTCATATGTTTTTAATAAATAAAAAAAACCTGGTTTTCCTGGCATCTGCAGTGTTATTTATTTAATAACCTGGTAGTCTGTAGTCTTTAAAGAGGGTAGTGGGAAGGATAGCATTAATTTCGAAGCAACGAGTGCTTGTGTTTAGATTATTTCTGCATACCAAGGTTCAGCTGTGAAGCTGTTGAGGCCTTAAGGCAGGGATGGATGGAAAATAAAGCAGGGTGGACCACTGAGTTAACCACATAGCAGCGGCAAACTATTTCCTTTCTAAGAATCCTTGGCTAGGCAGAACTTCGGCATTTAAGCAAAAGTGCACACTTGTTGATAGCTTAACGCTTAGTTACACCTCCACTGTTGGACTTGGGGAGTTATACCTTAATGCAGCCTGCTCGTGCTTCTTAAACTGCTATAGACTACTGATAAGCCATGAGTCTTTCTACAACATGTTCAAAAATGGCACAGTGCCCAAGAAGACATAGGAAACTACTTTATACCAAGTCAGACCATTGGCCCATCTAACTCAGTATTGTCAACATGAACTGGCTTTAAAAAGAGTCAATCATTAAAAGACTGAAGGCAGAACAGAAAACATGTTCTAATTGTTGCAACCAAGAAAGCTTTAAACAACCAAGGCTGATTGTTAGTTTATCATTCATTCGTTCATTCATTCATTCTCTGTTTTCTTAATGGAATTGTTGATTTCAAACTGAAAGTAGTATTTCTATGTCACATTTCCTTCCATGGGAAATGAAAGTGGTTAGATAAGGAAGAATGCTCTGAAGATTTTAAGGTGACGATGGGAGGTTAAAGTTCTTAAGGTGGAGACTGTACTATTAATAAGACAAAGAACATTCAGCGTGGCATACGTTGCTGGGCATTCCATTGACTGTTGACATCTTACAGCAATTATTGGATGAGCAATTGAAAGAGATTAGAGCTGAGATAGATGCAGTGGTGAATAAATACTGACCAAAGAAGGATGAAAAGGAAAATGGAATTTAAGAGGACTGAGACTTCGGAGAACATTTGTAGAGTTCCCCTCTCATTGTTAACATTCTGGAAAAATTATACAACATTGTTGTTTGCTCAGGCACCTGAACTCTTACGGTAAGAACTGTTTTACAGTGGAACAGACTCCCTTGGAAGGTGGTGGACTCCTCTTCATTGGAGGTTTTTAAGCAGATTTGAATGGTCATCTGTAAGGGATTCTTTAGTTGTGATTCCTGCATTGCAGGGGGTTGGACTAGATGATCCTTGGGGATAGCTTCCAGCTACCAATTCTATGTGCTTTCCCACATAGCATTCAGAAAAAGTTGCACTGATAGTAAAATTGGGCTTAGTTACAGTGGCGAAGGTTCCTAAATTGTTGGTACCACCCCCTGATAAGAGACTAGAAAGAAGAAGAAAAGGTTGCAGTGTGTGTTTGCTTGTGCAAGGGTGTGCAGTGTGTGGGGTGTGTGTGTGGTTTGCAAATACCATGGTACCTCAGGTCACATATGCTTCAGGTTACATATGCTTCAGGTTACAGACTCCGCTAACCCAGAAATAGTGCTTCAGGTTAAGAACTTTGCTTCAGGATGAGAACAGAAATCGTGTTCCGGCAGTGCGGCGCCAGCAGGAGGCCCCATTAGCTAAAGTGGTGCTTCAGGTTAAGAACAGTTTCAGGTTAAGAACGGACCTCTGGAATGAATTAAGTACTTAACCTGAGGTACCACTGTATGCTCATGGGTCTTAGAAGGTGGGCAGCCAAGGCTTATGTGGTAAAATTGACCAGTTAGATCAGGGTGAGAGAAGGCAGGCAAAGGCAAGTCTTCATATCCATCATTTATTTAAAGCACACGCAAAACAGGAGGCCTTTCCCTGCCGCCACTAAGGTCCTGGGAACTGTAGTTCATCCCTCACAGAACTCCCAGGAGTCGAGTGCTTGAAATGTGTTGTGTGTAAGCAGCCTCAAGTTGATTGAAAAATGGGATCTGCTGGTTTTGTACTGGAATAGCACAACACAAGCCTTAATAGACCCATACTTATTACTTGGGAATATTTGGTAACTCGGATATAATTATTTGATTATCTGGTAGTATAGACTTCATGCAAAGCTATATATTTCTGATACCTAATAACAGTCTGAGCACACTCAAGTTTATCAGAAACGCTGTATCATTAATAGCTTATATTTCTTGATACCTCAACATTTCCTTCACGGGAAATGATTATGCTTAAAACTCTATTAAAGAGTTGTTTCCCCTTCAGAAGCTGTTTTTCGCAAAAGCTTCTGAATCTAAAAAGACCCATTCTTACCCAACTTCCACATTCTTGACAAAGACAAAAGTCCCTACATTACCTGTACTGTAGTCATTTGCACTTGGAAGAGAGAAGGTTTTAGAAATTCCCAGCGGTGAGGAGGAGATTGGATTCTCCTTCCCCCAGGCCCCATCCTAGTTATTTGATTTTCCAATCTTTACGTGCCTCCTTTCAGTACCTGCCCTGTGCAGCTCACATAAGCAGCTGAGAGAGACACCCACCTGGCCAGGTGACTTTAAAAGAGAAGGAGATCAAATCATGGAGGGTATAAATGCAGCAGTAGCTAATAACCCTGGTGGCTACGCTCCATCTCCATTGTCAGAAGGAGTTTGCCTCTGAAAGCCACTTCTGGAAACTGCAGGAGGGTTGAGGGCTCTCATGATCAGATCCTGATTGCAGGCTCCCCACAGACATCTATCCGAAGGACCACTATGAGAGCAGAACGCTGGACTAGATGGGACCTGGGCCTGATCCTGCAGGCTTGCCTTTTGTTCTCCTTTGGGAAACTGAGCAGAACTGCTTCACGGGTCTTCCTGAGGCTCATTCGCCAGCTCCTGCCTACTTAATTCTCCCCCTCCCATCTTCCCCCTCTGAAACTTAAATCATCCCCACACCTGCTTTCTCTCGCTCCCCTATCTACAGACTTCCCAGTCTAGACAAACTCGGAAGTTCCCGGCAGGTGTTATCAAAGCACAAAAAGCTTGCATTGTTTCCACTTGCAGAATATCCGGCAAACGTGTGCTTCCTGAACAAGAACCAGCTGCTTTCATTTCTCATGCCGAGGCTGAGAAATAATAAGAAACGAGAAGAGATGTGCTAAAAATATTTTGGATTTCCCATCAAGCAAAGCCAAATCTTTGGTGAGGCTTGGTCATACCTTCCTGGATGGGTTTTTCAACCAAAAAGTTCTGTGCGGGGTGGAGAAGCTTTTACTTCTCCAAGGCTGGGTTACACTCAGTTTTTAAGTGCAGCTGGTGTTGAGAAGCTTTACCTGTGTACAGATTACCATTTCCTCTCGCTCCAGTGTGCTTCCATTGCTGGTGTTTGAAGCCATGGACATGCGACATTAGTAATAATAATAATAATAATAATTTATTATTTATACCCCACCCATCTGGCTGGGTTTCTCCAGGTGGCTCCCAACAGAATAATAATAATAATAAAGCGATAAAACATCAAACACTAAAAACTTCCCTAAACAGGGCTGCCTTCAGATGTCTTCTAAAAGTCAGGTAGTTGTGTAGTTGTTTATTTCCTTGACATCTGATGGGAGGGTGTTCCACAGGGCGGGTGCCACTACCGAGAAGACACAACTCACATCCTTCCTGTCATTCCTTGGGAAATATGACTGTTAGATGCATTTTCTCTCAAACCAGCTCATTTGGACATATGATCAGACAGATTGTCGACTGGTGTAAGAGCATTTTACACCAATCCTGGTCCAACTGCACTGGTTACCAGTTAATTTCTGGGCCTAATTCAGTGCTGGTTTTGATCTATAAAGCCTTATGTTGCTCAGGACCCTAATAGCTCAAGGACTATCCCTATTGCCACATGAGCCAACCCAGACCCTGCATTCATCATCTGATGTCCTCCTCTCTCTGTCCGCTCTGAGGGCGACCCAGAAGGTGGCAATGCCAGACAGGACCTTTTCTGTGGTGGCTCCCCGCTTACAGAATGCTTTCCAGGGAGGCATGCCTGGTACCATCAGTAGCTACTTTTAGGCACTGGGCGTAAAACATCCCTTTTCAGCTACGTTTGGGGGATTGAACTTGGAGAGTTTAAAATATTGTGGTGTCTTTTAGAGGGTGGCATGCTTTTTCTATATGTGTTAATGCTTTCAGCTCTTGGAAGGGACGCGGGTGGCGCTGTGGGTTAAACCACAGAGCCTAGGACTTGCCGATCAGAAGGTCAGCGGTTCGAATCCCCGCGACGGGGCGAGCTCCCGTTGCTCAGTCCCTGCTCCTGCCAACCTAGCAGTTCAAAAGCACGTCAAAGTGCAAGTAGATAAATAGGTACCGCTCCGGCGGGAAGGTAAACGGTGTTTCCGTGCGCTGCTCTGGTTCGCCAGAAGTGGCTTAGTCATGCTGGCCACATGACCCGGAAAGTGTACACTGACTCCCTTGGCCAATAAAGCGAGATGAGCGCCGCAACCCCAGAGTCGGTCACGACTGGACCTAATGGTCAGGGGTCCCTTTACCTTTGCCTTTAATGCTTTCAGCTCTTACTTTGTTTTAACTTTGCATTGGTTTTACATTTGTATTATAAGTTACATTTTATTTAATAATAAAAAAGGGTGACCGATAAGTTCGGATAACAATATTAGTTAATTAATCAAACAATAGTAGAATTGTAGGGTTGGAAGATTGCAGCTAATGCAACATGCCTTTTAATGCAATGCCTTGGCATGTTTTCCACCAGAAGCTGCTGTATGATGGCCAAATGAGTACAGAGAAATTTCCAAGTTCACAACTGCCTTAGATCAACCTGTGTGACGCATGTTCAGAGAGACCTCAGTCCTGAGTGTGCTTCTTTTGAAGTAAGTTCCACAATATTCAATTGGACTCTTCTTGAGTCTACGTGCTTCAGGTCATGTTTCAGAGTGACCACAGGATTCATTAATCATGGTTTCCCTTCTGTAATGCAATGGCTCTCTTGTATCTTGGTGGGGCAACAGATCCCCCTGGGCTGGGAAGAGAAGAACTTCCTTCCCCCTTCTCTTGCACATATGAAGTTATTTATTACCGCACCGTTTCCATGTTCAGCAACATACAACCCACAGGTTCTGAAGTACTAAGACAGGCCAGTGCTTTTTTCCTAGAAGTTCTTTATTACCGCACCGGTACAGTTACCATGAAGTTGTTACAGTAAGTTTACAGTAACTTTTTAACAACAACAAAGGTGCCCTTGAGTACCCCCTGAAAAGAACAATGAGAACAGCTACAAAATGCTTTTTTAAAATCATTGTTTTTAAATCTGTTTTTGTTGATTAAATGCTTCATCGGGAACACGCACATACAAGCAACACTAGGAAAGAAAAAGGAACTGAAAAGAAAAGGAAAAAGAGATGATGTGTGCTTGTTGTGCATGACTTCCATGAAAGTGAGAAAACATCATTTCCCATCAGTTTGAAGTACTAATGCTTTAAATGCCAGACAACGAAGTATCATTGTGAATATATGAATGGAAAATAAATCCAGTGCGTAAATCTAATTCCTGGATAAACTAGCAATAAAGCTGACTGCTTAACAAACTCACTATATAACAGATATATAGGGACGTGGGTGGTGCTGTGGGTTAAACCACAAAGCCTAGGACTTGCCGATCAGAAGGTTGGTGGTTCGAATCCCCGCGATGGGGTGAGCTCCCGTTGCTTGGTCCCTGCTCCTGCCAACCTAGCAGTTCGAAAGCACGTCAAAGTGCAAGTAGATAAATAGGTACCGCTCCGGCGGGAAGGTAAATGGCGTTTCCGTGCGCTGCTCTGGTTTGCCAGAAGTGGCTCAGTCATGCTGGCCACATGACCCGGAAGCTGTACGCCGGCTCCCTCGGCCAATAAAGCGAGATGAGCGCCACAACCCTAGAGTCGGTCACGACTGGACCTAATGGTCAGGGGTCCCTTTACCTTTTTTTATATAACAGATATGTACCATTAGCCCAGTAAGAAATGTATGTGATATCTGTTCCTTTCAGCTTTTGTTCTGAATGTATGCATCAAACTAAACTCCACCGGTAAGTATTATTAGTCACAAGCAAAATATAAACTGGGCCAATTCAAAATACATAAACTTAAATTCACCAAGTAGGTGAATATTGCAAGATTTACCAGTCTCCCTAACTGACTTCTCCCGCATCACCAACATTTTAGCTAGGAGCAAACACATCCAAGCAGCAACCGCTTGGTGACATCAGCTTCTGCTCTGAGCACTGTCCTGCAAGCATCATTGTGACCTGATACGGTATTCCTTTTAAATGTCTGTGCTGATCCAACAGACCAGAAGTCATCTTACACAAGCCAATTTTTCAAACTCAAAGGTCCAATGCTGGGGTGACCTGAGCCAATAATCACACCAGGGTAGATAGATAAGGAAAATATTTGTTCAGATTGCAGGAAGGAGAAGCAGAGGAATGAAACCTCAAATCTCTCATGCTTTTTATGGTGCGCTCAAACATCTTACACAATTTAACTTTATACATTAATGCTTCCTATGATTCCAGTTACTACTGGCTTTACCGTAAGCATAGAACAACCTACTTCTTCTTTTGTCTTCTCTTGAAAAACCAGCTGTTGACAGCGTCATGGTCAACAAAATGGAAGGGGTGATGGGATGTCCGGTAGTTCAGCTTAGTTTGCTAACCAGTACAGGGTTTTTTTTTGGGGGGGGGGAGTAGGAGAAGTGAAAAGAGCAAGATCAGCTTCATAATCTCCAGGGCAACCATGGGTCTCTCTCAGATGGTCAGCGGTCCAGCTCACTTGGCAGGTCACACGCTTGACGTGATATTTGTCCCCAGTGAAATGAGTGGACTGAGGATACAGGAAGGGCAATGCACTCCCTTGCCATGGTCAGATTAGCCCAGTAAGAAATGTATGTGATACCTGTTCCTTTCAGCTTTTGCTCTGAATATATGCATCAAACTAAACTCCATCTGTAAAGTAGGTGAATATTGCAAGATTTACCCATCTCCATTTAACCCCAGTTAAATTAGCAAAGATTTACCATACAAATGATAATTTATGTTGGAAATGCAAAGAAAAAGAAGGTACTTTTTATCATATGTGGTGGACGTGTCCTAAGGTGAAAGACTTCTGGGAAAAGATTTATAATGAATTGAAATAAATGTTGAAAAATACATTTATTAAGAAACCAGAAGCCTTTCTACTTGAAATAATAGGATTTGAACTGCCCAAAAAAGATATTAGACTGTTTTTGTATGCTACTACAGCGGCAAGACTTTTATTAGCCAAAAATTGGAAATCGCAAGAAATACCAATAATAGAAGATGGGCAGATGAAGATGTTGGATTTTTTGGAGCTGGCCGACCTGACTGGAAGAATCCATGACCAGAAGGAAGAGGAGACACAAGAGGATTGGAAGTAATTTAAAGAATATTTAGCTAAATATTGTGATATAAGATAATTAGAAAATTCTTGAAAGTAACAAATAGGCTTAGGGGCAGAATAAGAATAGGTGGTAGCAAATATTAAGGATTTGAATGTTAATAAAAGAGATGAGGATAGTAAATGAAAGGAGTGAATATTATTAGAAATATGAATCTGGAGAACTGCTATACAGGGGTTATAATGAAATTCAGTTAAAGAGGATTTGAGGAAGTCAGCTATCAATGTAACGAGAATTAGAGATTTGAAGTAAGAATTCTGTTTTGTGTTTTTCTTTCTTTTTTCCCCCTTTTCTTTTTTCTCTTCTTGTGTGTTTTGTAATGTTTTCTTTTTCCCCCATATGTGATAAATGTGGAAACTAATAAAAAAAAGTTGGAATTTTTTTTTTACCCATCTTCATAACTGACTTCAAGGGGCCGAGCGAGCTTCAGGGCCCCCCTAAAATATCTGAGGGGGTCAGGGCCCCCCAAAGTAGATGAGCATTGCTAGTCAAATGGTGTGCCTGCATAGTGCCATGTGATTGGGGTGGGGCTTGCTTGGATCCCCCCAATATTTTATTCAAGGTGGCAACCCTGGGTCAGACAATCCTCTGGTTAAGTATGGACTGACGGTGGCAGTCCCTTCCGCCCCCCCCCCCCCCCATTGTACTCTATTTGTCTGGTTTAAATACTTTTAAAAAGAAACACTAGAAGGCAGAGCAGGAGGAGCATTGAACCTGCCCACCAGCAATTGGCACGTTATACAAAAGGTAAAGGTAAAGGGACCCTTGACCATTAGGTCCAATCGTGGACGACTCTGGGGTTGCGGCCCTCATCTCGGGTCATGTGGCCAGCATGACTAAGCCGCTTCTGGCGAACCACAGCAGCGCATGGAAACACCGTTTATCTTCCGGCCAGAGCGGTACCTATTAATGTTCACATATGTACTAGGATAATAATACAGTCATACCTCGGGTTACAGACGCTTCAGGTTGTGCACCGTGCCAAACCTGGAAATACTGGAATGGGTTACTTCTGGGTTTCGGCGCTTGTGCATGCACAGAATCACTAAATCGCTGAATCGCAACCCATGTGCGCGCAGACACGGCGCTGCGGGTTGTGAATGCTGCAGGTTGCGAACTCAGCAGGTTGCGAACGTGCCTCCCGCATGGATCACGTTCGCAACCTGAGCGTCCACTGTATCAAACTTTAAAAAAGAATATATCGATTAGGGTGTTTTCGTATATATTCAAGAGATACGGATGGCGCTGTGGTCTAAACCACTGAGCCTCAGTGGTTCGAATCCTTGCAACGGAGTGAGCTCCCGTTGCTCTGTCCCAGCTCCTGCCAACCTAGCAGTTTGAAAGCACGCCAGGGCAAGTAGATAAATAGGTACCACTGCGGTGGGAAGGTAAATGGCGTTTCCGTGCACTCTAGTTTCCGTCACGGTGTTCCATTGTGCCAGAAGTGGTTTAGTCATGCTGGCCACATGACCCTGAAAGCTGTCTGTGGACAAATGCCGGCTCCCTCGGCCTGAAAGTGAGATTAGCGCCGCAATCCCATAGTCTCCTTTGACTGGACCTAACTGTCCAGGGGTCCTTTACCCTTTACATTTACAGTATATATTCCTTTATAATTGTAAACTTTTCAATAGACTATTAATATCAAAAGAAGAAAAAAAAAGAAATAATAAGAACGATAAATGATAAGAATGGCAGTTGGGCAGCGAATGAAGCAGGCCGACAGGTAACCTGGCTGCCATTCCACACCCCCCCCCCATGGTGGTGAGATGCATTTATATTCCAGTCTTGCATGTATACTTGTAAATTACCACATGCACCTGTTATGCAAATGTAAACTTTCTTTTGTCCTTGTTTCCGGTGATCTGCTTCCTCTTTCTTTGCCCCCATCCTGCAATTCTGTCCTTGCAGCAATCCTGTGAGTCAGATTAGGCAGAGCAATATCAACTTGGCAGCCCAGGGAGCCTCGGGAACCCAGATCATTCCTTGCCAGCGAACTTGGATGCAGCCTCTAGCACATGTCTTCTGGAGCCAGGAGCCCACAGCACAGACATAACACACGCCAGGCAGCTTCTAGTGTCGTGTCTGCTGTGCTCTGGAGACACACGCCAGGTGCAGAAAACAGAAACCCAGCACACACACACACACCCAAAAAAATCCACAATGTGCAATGTGGGGAAATGAGACTTCTCCTTTTTAACGAGGATAAAAGCTGCAGCCTACTAGCTGGGTCGTTTGACAGCGAGGGGGCACTATCTCAGGCACAGTCAACAAGCATCAGGGCTGCAGGGATTTAGCAGCGACCATGGGAGATACCTATATCCGACATATTGAACTGCTGGGCTACGAGAAGAGGTTTTTCCCAAGCCAGCACTATGTAAGTCTTTTTGTCGTTGTTACCTTATTATTAACTTACCTTTCCTCCTCAAAGTGGCGCCTACAGTTCTCTTCCTCCTCATTTTCTCCTCACAACAACCCTGTGAGGTAGGTTAGGCTGAGAGTGAGTGACTGGCCCGTGGCCACACAGGGAGCTTCGTGGCATTGTGAGTGGGGTGGTGGTATTGTTTTGCTTTTTCTGTTTTAACTAATTGTTTAGGGAAGTTTTTAATGACTGGTGTTTTAATGTACTTTTAATCTTCGGTTGGAAGCCGCCCAGAGTGGCTGGGGAAACCCAGCCAAATGGGCAGGGTATAAATAATAAATTGTATTATTATTATTATTATTATTATTATTATTATTATTATTATTAGTGCTTTTGTCTTATATATTTTTTCTTGTGAACCGCCCTGAGATCTTTTGATGAAGGGCAGTACAGTGGTACCTTGGGTTAAGAACTTAATTCGTTACGGAGGTTCGTTCTTAACCTGAAACTGTTCTTAACCTGAGGTACCACTTTAGCTAATGGGGCCTCCCACTGCTGCCGTGCGATTTCTGTTCTCATCCTGAAGCAAAGTTCTTAACCCGAGGTACTATTTCTGGGTTAGCGGAGTCTGTAATGTGAAGTGTTTGTAACCTGAAGCGTCTGTAACCCGAGATACCAATGTATAATAATAATAATAATAATAATAATAATAATAATAATAATGATGATGATGATGGCTGAGTAGGGATTCGAACCCTGGTCTCTCTCAACTCTTCCTAGTCAGGCACACTAACCACTGCACCACACTGCAGATGCACCACAGATGGATGTACGATTGTTGGGAAGTACCTCATTCAACTGGGGGTCCAGATCAAAGGGGAAGGGAAAATATGCCTGTGAGAGACGTCCTTTTAGCTAAAGAGCTTTTCTATTCATCTCATTTTTGCTCCTCGTTATGTGGAAGATGCATCTTTTTAGTTCTGCTTTTGGCCCTTGCGGTGTATAGTTTTAGAAACCACCCTATTCTTAGGACAGTAATTTGTTTTCAGTGCTCTGTTTTCAATTGTTGTGACCCACCCTATGGCCTTAGGCTGAAGTCCAGGTAAAATAAATAAACATTAATAATAATAATAATAATAATAATAATAATAATAATAATAATTAATAATAAAAAGTGCTGCCCACCCCAAAAACCGCCCAGACAAGGCAGAGACAATCTATATACTGTACTATCTAACTAAAGTAGTTCTCTAAGCGGTTTACAAAGATCCAATAATTTAAAAAAAGCATCAGTTAAAACTAAAAGTCAGTCCTCGAATCATTGGATGTCCATGAGTTTCCAGTGTTATGAGAGGGGGAGAAAAATATTTTTTTCTGTCCACTTTCTCCAGGCTGTTCATTGTTTTATATCCCTCTCCTGTTGGCCCTTTCTTTAATCTGAAAAGGCAGAGAGTGGAGGAGGGTCATCTGGCTGGGAGATCCTGCTTAGATCTAAGGATGGAGGAGACATAGCTTCAGTTTTCATTTCATCCTTAGTCTGTCAAATCTGCACCTCGTACACCAGAATCCTTGGAAGTTTGCCCTTCTCTGAGGCTCCTAACACACATCTACCAACTGAAGAACTGGTACAAAAGATCCGTACATTAGTGTAAACTGTGTGCAAAGCCATGTGGAAATTAATGCACCAAAATGCATTCTATTAGGTGTGGTGTTAGCAAACTCCTTGCAAAAAAGTGTACTCTAGGCAACAAAAATGAGCGTATTATGCTCACACGCATTTTTGTGTAGATTTTTTTTTAAATTCAATATTATGCAGAAATGGCAGGAACCAAGCCTAAGGTTGGAAGAATGAGAAACCGAGAGGATCTGAAATTGACGGGTGTGTCTATGCCTGGTTAGGACATCACTCCCTGACCTCCCCACTGTTGTTTGCTATCGATTCTGGACCCTTCTTTCTTTCGTTCCCCTTTGCCGGTTAACAGCAAACCCTGAGCCACCCACTCAAGCCTTGGCAGGGATTTTCTGGGCCTTCCTTCTTTTTATAACACTATTGCACCATGATGATCTGCAGGAAGAGGATAGATAAGTCATTCTGGGCCGCCCAGGGAACTTCAGCATTTAAGGGCTTGGCGATCAACACTGCTGCAGATTCATAGGGGTGGGGTTTTCTGCAACCAAGAAGAAAGAAAGAGAGAGGTCATCGGCCCTCTTTTCCACTTAGATTAAACATGATCAGCCTCTGCTTGGAAATAAATGCAGTGGTACCTTGGTTCTTGAACTTAATCCGTTCCGGGAGTCTGTTAGACTCCTGAAACCATTTGAAAACTAAAGCTTGGCTTCCGATTGGCTGCAGGAGCTTCCTGCACTCAAGCGGAAGCCGTGTCGGATGTTCAGCTTCCGAAAAAAACTCGCTTCCAGGTTTGCGGCATTTGGGAGCCAATTTGTTTGGTAACTAAGCTGTTCAAGAACCAAGGTACGACTGTGGTTTAATTTGCAATTTCACTGTTCTGAACTCACAAATGCCTGCAAGGAAATCCTCTCTGCTTTTGTCATACTTTGATTTCCCCTCTCCTGCCATCCTTTTGAACAACCAGGAAAGAGCTAGGTGAGAGGCACTGGGCTTTGCATAGCTCAGGGATGGATGAGGAAACCAGTTGGACTACAACTCCCATCATTCCTGGCCATGCTGACTGGGGCTGATGGGAGCCTGACACCCCAAAAGCCCCAGTTTCTTTGTCCCCAAGATATGGAAAGGCCACATTCAATGTGTGAGTGGCGGCAAGTTTTCAGGTGCCTCAGGTGTCAATGCTCATGCCAAATTTGGCCTCTGGGAAAAAGGCAGGCCAGAGCCCAGGTGATCCACATTGAGAAGATAGCACTGGTGTTCGCTTGTTGTGTTTTTAAAAAGCTGCATTTTCTTCAGCCTGAAAGAACAGAAAAAGATGGAAGGAGCACAGGGGGGCTCCCAGATGACTTGTTTACTGAGCACGCACCTGGATTTGTTTGCAGGGAGATTAGATGACGTTGCGCTTTCCCATCACTTTGTTCATTGCAAATGTCATCTTTTGAGGAAGCAGGTTTGTTGCACAACAGCTCAACTTTAATTGTGCAATTGGAATTGGCCGGCACTTGATTGAAAGTCCCGCAGACCGCAACAGTCTGGAAGTGCCCCAGGGGTGAAGCAACAGCCAGCAGGCTTATGATTCGAGTGCTCTATCATGTGGCTTCCCTGTAGAAAAGGGGGGGGGGGAACCATGTGAACAAAGACAGGAAATTCCACCCCATGTGCATTGCTTGGGAATACCCTCGCTTAGAGGAGGCTGCGAGGGAACAGCCACCATTCTAAAGCACAGCAAATGCTTTGCGCCCCCCAAATCTCAGGTTCATTCCCAGGGATTTCCAGTCCATGGGAAGCATGACAATAGGAGATAATGGATAGCTCAGTTGGTAGAGCATGAGACTCTTAATATCGGGGTCACGAGTTCAAGCCCCACATTGGGTAACTGATCTGTTGAAAACTTGAAAAAAGGACAATACACGTATTTTAGTAAATTAAGAAATCTTTCATATTGTGGGCTGTGTTTTTTTTTAAGATTCCTGCATTGCAGGGGTTGGCCTAGATGACCCCCCAAGGTCCCTTCCAACTCTACAATTTAGTGATTCTATGACTCTTTGATTCTTCTGTGCCGGCTGCCCCCCAACACAAGGCTGTAACACACCCATAAGTCAACCCTGCATTTTACGACATGAAAAAAACAAACACCAGTTGTACAATGAAAAACCACAAGTCCGTTTCCAGATTCAGATATGATTCCATTAGTGAATATTTATGGACTGTTTTCAGGATGTCTACATTAGTTGCTTATTTTAGAACTGGGAAAACTGAAATTGTTTGGTACTTAAAACTTTAGTTTCTAATGAATGTTTCTGTAGGACCAGAAGCGCTCTAGGATTCCAGCGTCAAAGCAGATAACACCTATTTTTAACGCATTTTATTTTTGAACATAATGTGTGTAACATTCGTCATTAATGGAGTCTCCCTGCACATCTAAATTCGGCGCCCTCTGAACAGCCTGGGATGAAGAGTCGGGTTGGCTGGGGGAGGCCATTTGAAAGCTTTTGCTGATTCTGAACAACGGTCTGTTCTCCTTGTCAGGTCTACATGTTTCTGGTGAAATGGCAAGATCTCACCGAGAAAGTTGTGTATCGGAAGTTCACCGAGATCTATGACTTCCATGTAAGTAAACTGTTGCGTCTCTGGCGCCTTAAGAGTGTCTGGCTAATTTTGATGTCTTTCTGTGCTAGGATGGTGCATTCATTACATTGCCAAAGAAGACTGAAAGGAGGACTTGCATAAAATGTGCATGGACACCTGCAGATTTAGAAATAATTGCTGCTATTTCAGATAGGCCTCCTTCTCACCTTTGAGGAGTTAAATCATAGCAATCATTCCTGAATCTGCATCTATACATATAATATAATGCCAGGCAAACCTGTGGCCTCCTTTTTTTTTTCTTTTTAGGGTGTGTATGCCGCCCTAGGGCAACTTTGTGTGGTTGCTCCTCTTTCTTAGGAAGACAAGATATCATTTTGAGTAGTATTCTGACGCGGGTGGCGCTGTGGGTTAAACCACAGAGCCTAGGACTTGCCGATCAGAAGGTCGGCGGTTCGAATCCCCGTGACGGGGTGAGCTCCTGTTGCTCGGTCCCTGCTCCTGCCAACCTAGCAGTTCAAAAGCACGTCAAAGTGCAAGTAGATAAATAGGTACTGCTCCGGCGGGAAGGTAAACGGCGTTTCCGTGCACTGCTCTGCTTCTCCAGAAGCGGCTTAGTCATGCTGGCCACATGACCTGGAAGCTGTACACCGGCTCCCTTGGCCAATAAATCGAGATGAGCGCCGTGACCCCAGAGTCGGCCACAACTGGACCTAATGGTCAGGGGTCCCTTTACCTTTACCTGGGCAGCCTATTGGGAATGTGAGGTGGAAGGCAGTGGGGATCAAGGGTAAGTGGAGCCATCAAAAAATACTCACTCGCAAGTATTGTGAGCAAACCTTACAAATCTCACTTAAGCTGAAAGGAAGGGCAGCCGAGTAGGTGGTCAACAAAAGAGGATGATTCCTGCATTGTTCTCCTTTTAATGCAGCTGGTTGGAATTTCTGAGCTGCCTGGTTTAAATATTATTTCATGAGATAGTCATATGATGAGAATTCAACATTTGAAGTCTTTTCCTTTTTTTGCAAGCCGCAAAGGGGAAGTCTGCGGCTGCCTTTGCCGTCAACCTTGTGCCTTGCTCTTTTGTTTTCTTGTTTTGGGAAGGCTGAGGTGGAAACCCAGGGGAGGGGCAGCC
This sequence comes from Podarcis filfolensis, assembly GCF_964270895.1. Lineage (NCBI taxonomy): Eukaryota > Metazoa > Chordata > Lepidosauria > Squamata > Lacertidae > Podarcis > Podarcis filfolensis. The sequence continues at coordinate 11,216,496 of NC_139618.1, read as the reverse complement.
GCTGTGTCACTCTGGGGCACTCAGATGTCTCTCCATTCAGTCCCCGTGAGACCAGTGGAGGCTGGCCCACTGCGACAAATGGGGCACTGCCTCACCAAACTCAGTCTGCTCCCAGCCAGCCTCTGCCTGCCAGATTTCTTACTTACAACCAATCAGGGTGAGGCTTTGCCTGTCATCTGCTCTGGCGCCACCTACTGCCAGCCTCCTGCCTTCCACCCTACCAGTTACCACTTCACACAGGACAGTCCCTGCATCTTGTTGCTGGTTCCTGTCACATGGCTGTCCCACTGCCTGGTCATGTCCGGCTCTTTGGCCACAAATTTAAGGCATTGCGACACAATGTAAAACAGTCATGGCTTCTCTCAGATCATCCTGGGACCTATAGTTTGTTGAGGGGGCTGAGAGTTGTGAGTCAGGGGACTTTGGGAATTGTAGTTCTGTGTGGAGAAATGGGGGGGGGGGAGCCTCCTAACAACTCCCTAAACAAACTGCAGCTCCTGAAATTATTTTGGGGGGGGGGAACTGTTTGAAGTGATATCACAGCACTTTAAATGTATGGTTTCAATGCAGCCGTTGTTGAATGGGGATTTGCTTTTTAAAAAGTAAATTGCGGACACACACCCCTCCTCACAATCTGCATCAGAATGCTGTAGAAAAGGATGAAAGATTAAGGGACTCCTCTCTCCCCGCCCTGCATCAGGGTCCCAGTCCAAACTTCCGCTCCCCAGTGGCGTAGCGTGGGGGGTGCAGGGGGGGCCGGCCGCACCGGGCGCAACATCTGGGGGTTAGGGTTAGGGGGCGCAAATCCACAGGTTAGGGGTGCAAATTACTTGCCTTGCCCCGGGTTCTGACAACCCACGCTATGCCACTGCCGCTCCCCTGTCTGCAATTTACTTTTTAAAAGCAGGGGAAGCAATTGCTAATTGCCAAAGTGATGGGAATGGAGGTCCCTTATTAAATTACTGGCTGGAAGTGACTAAACGCACCCGATGATTTGTTTTTCGTCCATACTTTCATCTAGAATTCTAAGGCTGTTCTTGCTTTCTCTCCTTTCTCCAGAAAACTTTAAAGGAGATGTTTCCTATTGAATCTGGGGACATTAGTGTTGAGAACAGGATCATTCCTCACTTGCCTGGTAAGTAAGCCAGTACAGCTGCCAGTTCTAGGTTCTTGGCATTGCCCTGAGTCTGGAGATATAAAGCCAGCCCTGATTTACAATCAGCACTATATTTTAAATTATCATCGTGGCGAACGTGTCTGAAATTTTAAACTGCTGGCCTAAATTACTTTTTAAACCGTATGTTTAAATCACATTTCCCACCTCCCAAAGAATCATGGGAACTGTAGTTTGTTTGCCACCGAGCTACAATCTCCAGTACCTTTAAGAAACTCAGTTTCTCAGGATTCTTTGCAGGTGTGTGTTTATGTAGGATCCTTCTTCCCAGCTATTTAGGGCTTTCCTTTGGTGGAGCGTGAAAGCAGTCTTCACATGCTCAAAAAAACACCTCCCCCCTCATCATATTACCATATTTTTCTGTGTATAACACCCACCCTTGTATAAGATGACCCCTATTTTTTTGGACCGCAACAAAAAAAAAATGGGGGACAGAATTGCCCAAAGTTGTTGAGCTTCTTTTGAGGGGGCACGGGAGTCACCGCTGCCAATCACTCTACAGCCTGCCCACCAATACAAATTGCACGCATAGCCACGGCCAACAACCGTCTGCATGCTTGCTGCCAAAAGCCCACCTGCACACTCAACGCAACCACAGCTGACTGCACACACACCTTGCCGCTGCCATAAATAGCACACCCATTTGCCACGGCCAAATGTCACCAGGCCTTGCTGCAGCAACCAGTCACATGCACAATCATCTCTGCCAATCTCCTGCTGGCAGAAAAATGCAGTATATTATTTCACAAGATTTAAGGCTGAGCCCCAGTACAGTGGTACCTCAGGTTAAGTACTTAATTCGTTCCGGAGGTCCGTTCTTAACCTGAAATTGTTCTTAACCTGAAGCACCACTTTAGCCTATGGGGCCTCCTGCTGCCGCTGCACCGCTGGAGCACAATTTCTGTTCTCATCCTGAAGCAAAGTTCTTAACCTGAGGTACTATTTCTGGGTTAGCGGAGTCTGTAACCTGAAGCGTATGTAACCTGAAGCATATGTAACCCGAGGTACCACTGTACTTCAACATTTCACTGGCAGCACCCAAATGTTCTCTGGTTTCCGGTAAGCTCTGGAAAATGGGCAGACTGAATGTTCCTTTTGGAAACGTGGCAATGTAGAGATTGTAGTGTCTTTAGGATACATGGTTTACTGACACATATATACAACCTGAGCTTACGATGGAGGGGCTCACAGCATCAACACCCCAAGAGGGTCTCATTTCTCCCAAAGACTTGAATTCAAACAGAAATCAACCACTGTGCTCTGACCTTCTCTCCAACTTGCTGCTTTTTCTAGCCTGCAACCTTTTCCCCCCTCTAGGTCACATCACAGCCAACTCTCAGCTCTGCCTTTGCCTTCTAACTAACTCTGAATTGAGGGCATGGTCCCACCCATTTGCTGTCTGACCCAGACTCCACTCTCCTATTTACTTTCTTAACGGCCTATTCCTTCGTTCTCCTAATGGCCCATCTCCCAGGCGATCGCCTGAACACAGGAAGCTTGGGTATAGGGATTAGCAGTTTAACCCCCCAAGCCTTGATTATATTCTAACGCCTACTGGACCCAGGAATTTAGTGGTGCCTGGCACTCACAAAGTCATAACAGTGTCATTGCTCAAACGCTCACTTCCTATGTAGTAACCAGGAACACATTTAGATCTTTGGTTTGTCCAAATCAGTTGTCTTGCAAATGCAGTGGGTTTTGGGTTGGGTGCTGAAATAAATGTTCTGTTGCAGTTGATGGACCAAGTAGCCACATGTGGTTTAAAAAAAAATATGTTCCTGTTCCCTTTTGGATCCCGTTTACATAATGATGAGAAACGGCCAAGTCTTGAACCAAGTCACAAACTGAGACACAAGCATATGCTGTCTGTTTCAGTTTCTTTCAATTTCTCATTTTCCCAACCACATCTGTGTATGATTATTTTTTTATTTTGAAGTTGGAATTTGAATGCGAATTTCTCCCAAAATACACATTTTTCTATGCAAATTTGCCCAGAATATACTTCTCCTTTGTCAAGAATTTCTCCCCAAAGTAACACATTTTTGTATGTTATTCTCGCCAATCTCATGCATGTTTGTGCATCTTTACTGGGCTGGAGAACTGCACTGGTAAATTTGGAGAGGTGCAGCTTTAGAAAGGTAGCTTTGCCTGTTAGGTAGTGTCACCTGAAATGCAAACTGAATTGACTAGAATAGGCATTGACCGGACGGGATGGGGGTAGTCCTCTGGCATGATGAAATGCAAACTCCTTTGTTCCTTCCTACCCATCTATCTAGCGCCAAGGTGGTTTGACAGCCAGCGAATCACCCAAAATCGGCAAGACACGCTCTCTGAGTACACCATGGCCCTCATCAACCTGCCCCGCAAGATCTCTCGGTGTGGACATGTCTTGACCTTCTTCAAAGTCAGACCGGATGACCTGAACCCACCTATAGCAAGCCAGTGAGTATTGTCAGGGTGCTGGGAGGCACCTATTGGGCTAAGACTGGCGGGAAGGGTCCATAGGGAGGAAGGGACCCGTGTCCATCTCAAACCAGGTGTCAGCACCTGATACTTTGGGCAGCTGTAAGAAGTCCAGTGTCACCCTCCCCTAGGGCTCATTGCCACTTCCCCTCTCACTGCTGCTCCTGGTAAATGATTCTGAAAAGTGCCATTTACAGTATCTCAGTATAGCGCCTTCCCAGTGGCAGCTGCTCCCCAGCCATGTTTCTCAAACTTGGGTCCCTAGCTGTTGTTGGACTACAACTCCCATCATCTGTAACTAGCAGGAACTGTGATCAGGGATGATGGGGGTTGTAGTCCAACGACACTTATTAGAGAAACACTGCTTGGACCTGGTAGGGCAGAACATGGGGAGCCGACCAGTAGGGGGCGCCAGAGCTGATGGCAGGCAGAGCCATCTCCTTCTAGTTTCCCCCCATCTGCCTTCTCTCTGCTGAGTTCTACAAGGGCGACCCTGAGACTAAGGAGGAGGAAGCGGACAGTCAGGGCCACTCCTTGGCCTGCTTGTGAGATATAAGGCAAGCAAGCTGGCTGGAGGCAGGCTAAGGTTGGTGGTCCAGCCTCCATAGACATCTAACTTGACACTGCGTGGCAAGACAAGAGTGTATAGTTGTGGCCCACTTCACAGAAAAAGGGTCAGTTCTGTTCATGTTTATATTCCATGTTTAAAACACTCAAAGTATGTTACCTTTGTAAACCTTGCAACAGCCCTGAAAATCAGGCCAGTGTGATTATCCAACATGCTGTGAGTTCATGACTTGCTTGAGGCCACCAGTTCGAGTCTGTGGCTGGGATGGAAGACTTGACAATTCCAACAGTGTTTGCCTTTGATTCTTTTCCCCTTAGCGTCAAGAAACCAGAAACCTTTTTGATACCAAAAGACTCCAAGAAGATTGCAGCAGGTAATTAAAAAGCAGAAGTGGTGAGATCCTTCCCACTCGTCTTGCCTACCTCTTTCCCTTCAGTGGTTGTATGTTACTGCCAGGATCGCAGTCTGCCTTGCCCTCAGCAGCACTAAGGTCGAAAGAGAGCTGTGGTTGCCCTCATGTCCCACGTGCCGCTTCTTCAGAAACATCTGGCTGGGTAGTTCGTTAAGGGCGTTAGGAATCATAGCTCTGTGAAGCATAAACTGCAGTGCTCAGGATTCTTTGGGAGTAGCCATGCGCTTTCATAGGATCCTAGAGTTGGAAGAGATCCCAAAGGGTCATCAAGTCCAACCTTGGGCTAGTCATACTTCTTTGAAGTCTCTCAGCCTCACTCACCTCACAGAGTGTTTGTTATGGGGGAGGAAGGGAAAGGAGATTGTTAGCTGCTTTGAGACTCCTTTGGGTAGTGATAAAGCGGGATATCAAATCCAAACTCTTCTTCTTCTCTTCTTCGCTGCCTCCTCTGCTTTCTGGATTCATAAATTGCCACAAGGACTAAAAACACGGCGCTCTCTCTTAACTAAAAGTGGCACTGGGAACTCTATGAAAGCAGTTCTCAAGTCTATTTTTCAGATGTCACCTTCCACCCCGAACTCTGTGCCCTCTTTATCCCAGAACCATGTGTGTGGGGAGAATTAGCTCACTGTTATTCAGTGGGGAGGGAGATCCTCTGCATGGCACAAAATATACTGTATTAAGTTTGCACGTGGCGCTGGTCCCTCGCACTCCAGACAGGTCTCAGGGGCTCGGCTCCGGCGAATCCTGGCTCAGATGGGGCCCTTGAGAGTTCCCCTAATCATAGCCGCTTTTCCTCCTGAGAGCCAGTGTGGTGTAGTGGTTAAGAGCGGTAGATTCGTAATCTGGTGAACCGGGTTCGCGTCCCCGCTCCTCCACATGCAGCTGCTGGGTGACCTTGGGCTAGTCACCCTTCTCTGAAGTCTCTCAGCCCCACTCACCTCACAGAGTGTTTGTTGTGGGGGAGGAAGGGAAAGGAGAATGTTAGCCACTTTGAGACTCCTTCGAGTAGTGATAAAGTGGGATATCAAATCCAAACTCTTCTTCTTCCTCCTCCAATAGATATCACAGGACCCATCATCCTACAGACGTATCGGGCAATTGGCGACTATGAGAAGAACTCCAGCACTGAGATGGGGGTCAAGATGGGGGAACTGGTGGACGTCGTGGAGAAAAGCGAAAGCGGTAAGGAGAGAGAGATGGTGCTTATCTCTTGGGAGAGGGGCTGGTTTTACAGCGGTGGCAGAGAAGGTAGGGAACGTCCTCTTCCATAGTCATAATTTTACTATTTATACCCCCACCCATCTAACCGGGTTGCCCCAGCCACTCTGGGCGTCTTCCAACATATATAAAAGCATAATAAAACATTAAACATTTTTTAAAAAGAGCTTCCCTATACAGAGCTGCCTTCAGATGACTCGGGAGTCGCATAACTCCAAACCCTGCAACATTTCTGTGATGACAATGAGGATGTCCTAAGGAAAAGCGAGACATTCCAGGATCAAAACAGAAACTGGGGTGGCTTCTGTAAATCCAGGAAAATAGGGACACTTGGAGGGTCTGTACTTTGGCCGCAGCAGGAGGTCTGCCCCCTAAGCGGAGGCTACCAATGTTGCATCTCTGGGGCCATGCGTCCCTTGAGGTCTTCTCCTGGTGCCTTCATGGAGAGCCTCTGATTCCCTCACTGCCTCCTTGGTCATGAGATGAGGGCAGCGGTTTCCCTTTCCTCCCTCAAAACGTGCATAGAGTTGTAAGAGGAAGTTCGAAGAGCGGTGCCTTCCCCCACTTCCTCTTCTGGCTCTATGTGCTTTCCAAGGCTCGTATGATTTCTATCGCCTCTTGACTTTGGCCCAGGTCCTTTGGAAAAGCTAAGTGTGCCCACTTTCTTTCTCTCTGTCTTTGCTGGGGCAGATGAGCAGACGAGAGAAGTGGTCTGTTGGCAGGCCGAGGACAGATAAAACAAAGTCCTTCTCAGCATACAGTTAATCTGTGGAATATTATCAGACAGGAGGCAGCAATGTCCATCAATGGCAATGCTTCTGAATACCAGTTGCTGGAAACTGCAGGAGAGAACAGTGTGTTCTTGTGTTCAGGTCCTGCTTCCAAGTTTCCAGAAGCTGTTGGACTAGATGGGCCATTGGTCTGATCCAGCAGGCTCTTTTGAAGACCTAAAGAGGTGGCACCCACACTGCTTCCTCAAAAAATCAAAATAAGCCCATGGGTCTAAAGAGGTTGATGACCCGTGCAGGCATTAAGCATAACCAGCTGCACTTCTGATGTGTAAACTTTAGAGACAGGTAACTTGGTCCAGGAGGACACCGATTTATTTATCATTTGTCTCGCTCCAGGTTGGTGGTTCTGTCAGCAGACGAACAAACGGGGTTGGGTCCCTGCTGCCTACCTTGAACCTATGGATGGTCCAGATGAGTCTGAAGAACAGGATCCCAACTATGCAGGTAAAACAAACCCTCTCTGTTGGGTCTGTTGATGCCCAGGTCCCGATTAACCCTGAAGTTAAATGGCAGCATTTGAAAGATAGCCATCTTTCAGCCTCTGTTTTCCTATCTGTAAAATGGGAACAATAGCGATCCGCAGCACACATGGCTATCACGAAGGGGATTGCAATTCAGATCGGAAAGCGCGTTGTGTGCTTTAACTGTGCAAACTGAAGGATGAATATCAGTGAGATGATTATTGGATCTATTGTTGCCTTGCAAACTCCTGAGTCCTTCTTAATGGCTCTCTGCTCCTTTGTTTTAAGGGGAACTCCATGTTGTCCGGAAAGGCTACACAGCTGCCCAGGAAGACGAGATTACTCTGAAGGAAGGGGAAACCATAGAAGTTATCCATAAACTGCTTGATGGATGGTGGGTTGTCAGGTGAGGAACCAAAGAAGAGCTGGTGGAAATAAACATCACCTAGTGTGTGGCAATTGGAGGTATCTTGCCTTTGAATGTGGAGGCTCCATTTCTGTCTACTGTGGCTAATGGACATGGACTGTTCTGCCCTAAGGACTTGTTTGGACCTTTCATAAATCCCTTCCGCTAACCTGGGGCCCTCCAGATGTTTGGGGACTACAACTCCCATCAGCCCCGTGGTGGGGCTGATGGAATCATGGCTGCACTGGTGAGGGTTGATGGGAGTTGTGGTCTAAAGGACCTGGAGGGCACCGGGGTGAAGGAGGAAGGACTCTGTCTAATACAGCTTACTGTGTCCCTTATTGGCCATCATTCAAAGTGTACATTTACTGGGTGGAGGCCAAAACAGGATCACACCTCTTGCTCCCATGTCAGGGGGTCCGGTGTGATATTTGGAAGTGGAGCACACGTGTTTTTGTGTGCTGTTTTACCCACATAGGCTCCAACCAGGAAAACCTCTTTCAAATATTGTGCTGAATCTGTGGATGTCAAAAAAGTGTGTTTATCAAAAGTGGGGGCAGCATTGCTCGTGGTGTGGGAGATTGAGGTTACGTCCTCCTTCACCCTCCTGGGATTAAGGCTCTCTGTCCGCTTGCCAGCCACAGAGCTCCTTCCTCTTTTTTTCTTGTGGGTAAATTGATGTTGTTTCTGAAATCTCAGGAAGGACGAAACTACAGGCTATTACCCGTCGATGTATCTGCAGAAATCTGGGGAGCTGAATAACCCAGAGAACAATCAGCTGAGGAACAAAGGAGCCCCACCTCGAAGGTAGTGTGTGTGTGTGTGTGTGTGTGTGTGTGTGTGTGTGTGTGTTGGTGGAAGAAAATGCTTTTGGTAATTTTTGGCATGGGAACAATAATTAAAAGGACTGGTGCAAGACATTTTTCAGCATGAGTCAAATCAAACAATTGCAAACACTTCCCATTCCACATATAGAGGCGGATTGCATCACCATAAGCAACTTTATTACATGATCCACTGGCTTTGACACCTTAAAAATATACTCCGACAATTTCCTATACATGAACCAGTGCTTTTTTTTATTCTGGGGGTACTCAAGGGTATGCAATACCAGCTCCTTTTTTTTCTAGAAGAAAAGCACTGATATGAACAGTTAGGTTAAAAAAAAAAATTAAGGAAGAAGTTAAAATAATCAGAAAGCTTTTGACACAGTCGAATGAAACCTAATTTAAACTAAAGCAAAACTGAACACACTCTTAAATTTCTCAGATGTGATTGTACTAGCTCATTCTGCCCGTCGCTTCCTTGCAGCTGCAGTGCTGTCCCATATGTTACATGTGGGTAAACATCTTCTTAGAGTGAACAGATGATTTCTTGATAAGACCAGACAAAGAATTTCTCATAAATCTTCCCCTTGGGGCATCCTATAAAGGATGTTTCACAGCAGATTACATTCTCTAGCTAAACAAACAAACAAACAAACATGTCTGTATCTGACTTTCTACATGTTGGAAAGCATAACTCTTGTATAAGGGAGACACTGTCAGTTCTTCTAGATAGCTAGACCTTTGATGATCCTTTCTGAAGAAGACAATACACTGGGGAAATTTAGTTCGTTGTAGCAAACTTATATCTTCTCTAGCTTGAGCTTCATATAACCTGTCCCTTTGTGTGTGTGTGTGTGTGTGTGTGTGTGTGTAAGGTCTAAACGAGGCCAAAACAATTACTTTGGTAATAGAATTTGCAGAGTGTCATTGCGATTTTCCATATGACATGAGGGAAGACATGCTCTTTCTCCTTCTGACTTGGCAGATCCACCATCCGAAATGTCAAGAGCATCCACAATCAAGGCCGCAAGCAGATCAGCCAGGAGACGTATCGGCGGAACAGCGTGAAATACTTAGTGAGCCGGAGGAAGGTGAAGAACAACCTCATCTACAAAGGCAGCACTATCAGTAAGTACTCGGTGGGGCCTCCCCAGTACTTCGTTTGGTTTCGTTTGAAAGCAGCTTTTCCAAAGGCACCCTGTGGCAAGGAGGTAGCAAGTTGCTGTGGCCGCTGTGAGAACAGGTTACTGAAGCAGATGGGCCTTTGGCTTGATCCGGAAGGTTCTTCTCATGCTCGTATGTTGCAAAGTAGGGTCCTTCTCAGCCACCTCAACCTCTGAGACAGGAATTTACAGGCGGATTATTTATTTATTTGTGGGGTTTTTTTAAAAAAATAAAAAGGTGCCGTATTGAAAACAACAGCACAAGGCCTCTCTCCACAATCTTACAACCTAATGGGGACAATACGAAAGGAAAAGGGGATGAGCAGGGGAGAGGATTGTCAGGGAACTGCCATCGGAGCCAAGAGTGGAGGTAAGGCTCCCCAACGATGCAGGAGAAGGGACCAGCAGGGAGAGAGAGAACACTTCCTTTGGGGAAGGAAATCGGCGTGACACCAGGAAGAAAGGGGAGCAGGGAAGGACTTCGGAGAGATGGCTCCAAGACTCTTCCACAGAGGCCAGCGGGGAGAGCCCAGGATCTCTGCTGGCCATGCCCACTCTGCGCAGAAGACTTCCACGCAGGGAGGCTAGGCGGAGACTTGGCGTCAAGCAGCTTTTATGTTGGAAGAAGTTCAGGAAACACCCACTGACGGATTCTGCCAGTGACTGACACAGCCACGGAGAAAGGGCTGTCCAGCCAGGGAAAGGTTTAGCCAGACAACGTTGCCTAGAGCAGCAGCCCCCTTACGCACGAGCAACCCCAATTCCCTTTACAAGGATGATGGGCAAATTCTGGTACCGACTCAAAATTATTGCAATGACCCATCCGAGGGAGTAAGTTCTGGAAAGGGTGGCCACTGAGTCCCAGCTGTGTCCCCTCTCCATATCAGAATGTGCCAAAGCAACTACTTTCCAGTTTACACTTGATCTTCACAAAGCAAACTAGTTCAGTTCACAGTTCAAGTTTTTATCCAAAGGAGCCTTGGCAAAATAAATAAATAAATAAAACAAAAACCAAAAACCAAGCCCTCTGAGCATTGCAAACTGCTATGCTGAAGTATAAAATATGTTTAACAAGACCAAGGAAACATTAAAACACACAACAATTATGCTCTTTAAAGCTTAAAGGCCCAAGGAGTCTAAAGCAGGTGTGAGGAATTTTTGGCCATGCTTGCTAGGACTTCTGGGAACTGTAGTTCAGAGACATTTGGAGAGCCACAGGTTCCACATCCCTAGTCTAAAGAGTAAAATAAATAAATAAATCTTAAGAGAGTGGACTTGAAGATGAACAAGGAGTCGTTCTGAGTTCACCCCAAAACAGACATAATTCACATTCATTTCACCCCGAAATGGTAAGAACTGCTTTCAGTTACAGTAAAGAGATTTTCGAACCGATCCTGTGAGCTTTGTTAAATTGAACCAATTCATTCCAAGCACCTCTTGAGATGAAAACAAAGAAATTTATTGTATGCTTCTTTCATTTTATAGCGGAGAAAGACGAGACAGAGAATAACCAGTCCAAGGCTCAACCCGCCATCCCTCCAAGACCCAGTAAAGACTTGATTGTGGCCCGCTGCTCAGAGACCACAAAAAGCAAAATCAAGTGAGGAAGGAGCTTATTTTTGCCCATGGCAACATCTCTGAGGGACTCACTGGCCAGACTGGACTCCTGTGAAGTTCTGCTTTCCAGAACTATGCGCCTGAATTTTTAGCAATGCATATGCCCGTGTTTGTTGTAAAATTGTCATCAATGCAGGGTGTGATGCTGGTGGACTCTGTTCATTCTTCAGGATGTGCTTTTCCTTCTTCCCCCCAACATTAAATCTTATGGACTAGTGACTTGTTTGCTTCCAGCAGGTTTAAATGCCTACACAGAGCAATTGAGACATGAAGGCCTGTGGATGCCTTGAGTGTTGGCTGGTCAGTGGTGTAACTGATGCTCCTAAGAAATAAATAGTGCTGGCCGTTAGCTTTTGCTAGCTACTAGACAAGAAATATTCCATCAATCAATTTTCTGATAGCAGGAGAAGGAAGGAAAAATGATATTAATACTTGTCTGACATATAGCACAGGCTCTTTTGTAAATTGTGTTTTTGGTTAATATGCCCAAGTATATCTATATATGTATATGTTTAAGTACACAAATGTTTGATAAATAAATAAGTGCATGTGAAACCTGCGTTTCCCGTCATCTTGCACAGGCAGTTCTGGATAGGAAACTCTTGCAACAGAAAGGAAATCCTTGGCATGTAACTTTCTGTTTTGCAGTCTCTGTTTTTTGCAAAGCCTCTTGCCTAAGCCCGGAGAGAGAGGAAGGAAGGAATTCACAATTCTCTACTGTCAGAGGGAAGATTGCAAATTATTAACAAGAAGTGGGATGTGCAACAAAATGTTGCAGGGGTGTTCTTAGCAGTCCTCCGGCTCAGGAAGTTCTTCAGGACACAAAAGATGGAACTGACTGCCTGGCTTTTCTTTCTAACTGGGGCCAGGTCCACACCATACATTTAAAACACTGTGATACCACTTTAAAAACAGTCATGGCTTATCCCAAAGCATCCTGAGAATTATAGTTTGTTACGGGTGCTAAGAACTGTTAAGGGACACGCCCAATTCCTCTCACAGAACTACAATTCCCAGAGTTCTCTGGGAAAGAGGGATTGATTGTTAAACCAATCGGAAACTGCAGCATTGGGAAGGGAATCAGGGTTCTCTTACCCACTCTCAACATCCTTAGCAAACCACAGCTCTGGGATAAGCCATGACAGATTAAAGCAGTAGATGTTGTGGATGTGGCCTGACACCAACCTATGGCTACCCAGAATGCCTGGTTCTCACTGGACTTCCTTATTTGTGCCCTTTATATTGTACTTTCCCAGTCTAGGGCTTCTCCAAGTAAGTCTGCTGGTATCTCCAGGGAACCAGGTTGGGGAAATCTGATTTCCATTGCGGCATCCACGTGCGTGGTACTTTATGAAGTACAAGGGGAAGGGCGAATGCATGCTCTAAATACGACCTTGGTCTATGTCCAAGTATATCTGTGTCCAAGAGGAAAGGAATGGGAGGTCATGGAGCAGGGCAGCCAACTTGAATACTATATTGTGGGGGCCCAAGTAAGCCCCGCCCTGCATAATCAGTCATATTATGCAGTGCACACACAACATTTGAATGGGAATGCCCATAAACTTTGTGGGGAACCAGCCCCCTCAAATACAGTGGTACCTCTAGATACGAACGGGATCTGTTCTGGAGCCCCGTTCGCATCTAGAGGTAAACGTATCTAGCGACGGCACATCTGCACACGTGCACGTCGCTTTTCACTGCTTCTGTGCATGCGCATGACGTCATTTTGAGTGTCTGCGCATGCGCAAGCAGTGAAACCCAGAAGTAACGTGCTCCGTTACTTCTGGGTTGCCACGGAGCACAACTCGAACCTGCTCAACTTGAAGCAAATTTAACCATGTGTACATACCCTCCCACATTTTTCTGACGAAAATAGGGCTGTCCTAATTCATAATTTTAACAATGATAATCTTATTATTTATACCCCACCCATGTGACTTGCCACGCTGGGCAAATTCCAACATATATAAAAACATAAGAAAGCATTAAATATTTTAAAACTTCCCCATACCTTCAGATGCCTTCTAAAGGTTGTATAGTTACTTATCCTTTTGACACAGGGAGTCACATAACTCCATACCCTCTAACATTTCTAACATATGAAAATAGGGACATCCTAAGGAAAAGCGGGATGTTCTGGGGTCAAATCACAAACCAGGATGGCTTCTGTGAATCTGGGACTGTCCCTGGAAAATAGGGACACTCATGTTTACTCGGAAGTAGCAGAGGCTGGTCCATCAGGGCAAATGGGGCACTGCCCCACCAAAACACATGTACAGCTTAAAATGCAACAAGCTCATCCTCTCTGCTTTGTGTTTCAAGTTGCATCTGCATGGTGTTGAACATATCAGAGAGTGGGTGGGGATGTTTTTGCCCCATGCGCATGACAGCTGTCTCAAATGTACGCACCTGACTTCACTATGAAGTGAATGTGTCTGAAGTGTGGATATAAACAGGCTTGCAGAGGAGCCAGAAGCATCAAGATTCTAGTACAGTGGTACCTCGGGTTACAGACGCTTCAGGTTACAGACGCTTCAGGTTACAGACTCTACTAACCCAGAAATAGTACCTTGGGTTAAGAACTTTGCTTCAGGATGAGAACAGAAATCACGCGGCAGTGGTGGCATGGCAGCAGTTGGAGGCCCCATTAGCTAAAGTGATACCTCAGGTTAAGAATAGTTTCAGGTTAAGAACGGACCTCCGGAATGAATTAAGTTCTTAACCCGAGGTACCACTGTACTGTGCAGTGTGGTATAGTGGTTAGAGTTCCAGAGTAGGACCTGGGAGACCAGGGTTTAGGTCTTGCTTGGCCATCAAGCTCAGTGAGTGATCGGGGGGGCGGGGCAGTCACTGCCTCTCAGACAACCTCACAAGGTTGTCGTGTGAAAGTTATGGGAAGGAGGAAAACTCCACCTTGAGCTCATTAGAGGAAACGTTAGAATATAAATGTAAATTTGCTCTGCAGTTAGTCCCACTGGGATCAGTGGAGCTTACACAAGTGTACACAAGATTGCAGCCTTAATGGAATAAGAACCTCCAGTGTTTTCCCATGAATAGTTCAAAAGTATTTTTAATGGTTCTTTTTGGTATTTAATTGCATTAATTTTTTTATTATACTTTAATGAAGGGAAGCAATGCTCATTGGTGCATTTTATGCTTTAAAAGGGTTGAACTACACACGCTCAGAAAAAAAAAATCTACTGTGGTCTGAGGAGCGAGGTGTGGTCATTGGTATAAACTATCCTCACATAAAACAGGCATTGCCTGTTTTAATTAGAACATTTGTTTTGAATGTGGGTTTTTTGTGCTTTGTTTTAGGAACGCAATTCTATACTAGTTCACTCAGATCCATTGGGCTTACTCCCAGTACATTTTTTCTGGGGGGGACGCAGGAGTATGCATACCCCTAAACATTTTGTGAATCTAAGTTTGGCCTCATTGAGGGGCAGTATTTCAATATGAAAATGAGAGTACCCCTGAAAATTTTTTTTTTAAAGCACTGCTTACTCCCATAAAAATGAATGGATAACCATTCAGAAACATCAGGCAACTATGTGCCTCTAGTGTCATGGCTGCCGCCGTCAACTCAGATACGGGAGATTAGGCCAAGTGAAATATCCTTAACTAATATGAAGCCTGACCGCAGCCTCTAGCCTATCGTGTCATGGCTGCCCTTAGGAAGTGGTCGTTGCGCAGAGCGAAATGAAAGCTGAAATGCATCCAGCGCCCTCTAACGAATAGCTGACTAGGTGAGAAGGGGCGAGGGAGAAACTGAACTGCCTCTCGTATCATGGCTACTATTGGGATGAAGCTTCTGCGGCTGCGCAGAGCGTTCCGTCGTCGGCGCGTTTTACCGACACTACCTCGGCGCCTGCGCGGACCAGGCACCTGCTTCATTGCCTGCCGTGTCGTGGCCGCGCTTCGACGGAGAGGCGCTGCACATGCGCAGACCGAGAGCGCGGGTGAAAGGCGAAAGGTGAGCAAGATGGCGCTGCCCATGCTGCAGGTGTTCCTGCGCCTGGACCAGAAGCCGTAGACGCGGCGGCGGAGAAAGCGCGGCCTCGCTAGGCAGCGATGGGGCCTCATGGGGGGCTGGTGCAAGTGTGCAAGATTCGGGGCTCCCGTGGGGCTGCGCTGCTGTCCCCAGAACTCCAGAGGGGGTCAAGGGGGGCGCAGCTGGGGCTCCCTCGGGGAATATGGGGCTTTTCCCGGAGAGCTTCTCCGGGGCTGCTTCTGAGGCCCTCAAGTGACGGCCTGGGCCCCCCTTGGACGCCCAAGGAAGGGCTATTTCAGGGCCTCCCCGGAAATGGATTGGGGTCTCCCTGGGGCTTGGCCTTGTTCTGCACGAGGGGTCTTTTTCAAGGGCCTCTAACAAGGACCCAGCGCCCCCTCGGTCTCCTCACTCAAAACCCCCAGCAAGGCTCTCTGTGCGGCCCCTGCAGGACCTTTCTTGACCTCCCCCCGAGGCTTCCTTCTGAGGGGCTCTCCAGAGGCCTGGCAAAAGCAGCCGGGACGAAGAGCATCAGGGATATCAAAGAAGCTGACGACAATGCCCCCATTTTCCAGTACGTGGGGAAACAAGCCAAAAGGAAAGACCGGGTGTTTGTGTGGGGTTTCTGCTTCTCGGGGGCGTTGGGAATTCCCACCTTTGTCGTGCCTGACCCTGGGTTCAGGAAACGGAGGATCCAGCCCACTCCATATCGCCTGGAGGTGGACGACAAGGTGAGTGGGGGGAAATGAGGAAGCTGGCCTCCTTTTTTAATTTGGGGTGCTCAAGAGGCATTGATGGGCTGGTAAAGCATCTTTTCCCATTATGCCAACTGCTGCTGTGCATTGGGCAGAGCCAAGATGGCTTAGAGTGGTGGCTGCAATGGTAAACCAGCAGTGAGCGTTGGAAGATTCAACACCAGCCAAAACCAAGTTCACTTTCTTTCACTGAATAGCAGTTGCTGGGAATTCCAGGTGGGTAAAGTGCTTGTGTGCTCAGGTCCTGCTTTTGGGCTTCCCATCTGGTTGGCCGCTGTAAGAACAGGATGTTGACTAGCTGGGCCACCGGCCTGATCCAGCAGGCCAATTTGTATGTTCTTATGATCCGTTTGGTCTTTGCCAGGAGCAGGAGATCACTTTAGCTTGTGCCCTTTCTTCATTTCTGCAGATCTAGAGATACTGCTGAGTCCTTTGTTTCTTTATCAATATCAACATCTACTTGTATCTCATTTTGAAAGATTTCCTCTGCTGCCTGTGGCTATGGATTCACCCTCCTATCCTCCAGAACGACCGATGTCACCAAAGTCTGGGGCATGGGCCTCAACAAGGATTCCCAGATTGGGTTTCATCAGAGCAGGAGAGATCGCTGTAAGTCTGTGAAGACTTGGCTCGTTTGAAGCTTTGTATGCCCACGTACCTTTGGTCCTGTCGTTTTTATTTTAGGATAAAATATCCAACATATCTGTTGGGCTTCCTGCATCCTGCCCTTCCAATCCTGATAGGCACCAACCAACCATTAGCATCCCAAACCTTATCCCACAGTTTTAAAGGTTCCATAAGACCTGTTATTGGTTTTGCCGCAACAGATTCCATGGCTACCTCTGGAACCAGCACTCATGTTTGTATGCAATAATACCTGTGCTTTCTTTCATTGTATATTTTATAAAAGCTAAAGGTTACGAATATGTCTTGGAGCCGAGTCCTGTTGCATTGCCCCTGGATAAGCCGCAGCAGACCCGAGTTGTACAGGTTTCCTGTGGGAGAGCACACTCCTTAGTGCTGACAGACTCTGAAGGAGGTATGGTGGAACTCCAATGAAGTTCTAAGGAGGGATGCTGTTTGTACTTATGTATCTCTCCCAGGCTTTTGATGTGGGGGTGCTTCAAAAACTTGCCCTACATATTCCCACTGCAAAACTATCTTCAATTCTAGAAATGATTATAGAAATGACCACAGTTTAACCACAGTTAGTGGTTCAGGTGACCAGCCTAAAACAGAATTGGAAGCTTCTGATCTCTTGTCTTGTGGCCACACTTGACAAAGGGAGGTAGGAGTATGTGAGCCCAGTGTGGAGGCTAGACTCATTCTGTACTGCTAAGCCGTTGCTTACCATTGTGTCAGAATTCAGCCAGTATCTATCCTTGAGGGCTGGTACTTGATATCTGTCTGATGGCATCCTATAACTTTGTTTCAGTCTTCAGCATGGGCAACAATTCCTATGGGCAGTGTGGCCGGAAAGTGGTTGAAGGTGAAATTTACAGGTGAGACTATTTGCTCTGTTCCAAACGTATCTGTTTCTCCAAATGTATCTCCCAAAGCAGGTTTGTCAAATTCTGAATGTCTTTAAAGAATTTTCCAACTTTTTCCATACATACATATTATTATTACCTCTAGCAAGGTGATAATAATAATAATAATAATATTAATAATCTGTTAGAGGTAAGAGATTGTTCTCATACCCTGTTTCCTGAGTTCTTGTTTAACTGGAGATTCCAGGCATTGAACCCTTCTGCATACAGAGAGTGAGCTCTGTCCCTAAGGCCCAGAGTGGTTTAACAATGAATCCCTTTTCCAGGGAACTCTGGGAATTGTAGCTCTGTGAGGGAAATAAGCAGTCTCCTAACAACTCTCAGAACCCCTAACGAACTACAGCTCCCAGGATGTATAGCGCAGATACGGCCTAACAAACTCCCTAACCCAGGAGTTGCTAAGGAGGCTGGGCTCCACTTCCCATCTGCCGCACTGAGCAAGATGGAGAGAATGGAATGTCTGAATAACCAGAGAGGCCCTGCAGCCAAAATAATATTTTTCCACCCAGCATGTTGGTTATATAAATTTGCCTGAAATTAGGTCAAGCATCCCTGTCCTTGCTTGATGTTCTTCTGCTAAAATCTTCATCCTGCCTTATAGGATGCAGATAATAAGAGCCACTTAGAAGAACTACGGGAGAGAGAATGGGAGGTTCGTCTTACGCCGTGACACTGGTGTAACATCCCAAAACTTGAGATGGATAGTTCCCCGCCCCCATCTAATCAGTTAATTGAGTAAATCCTCAAGTAAGATTTATTTAATCCCATGACAGCCGCAATTCCAAGCCATTGTTAAATTGCAAATAACCCTGTGTGTTTGCCAGAAAGGTGGTGAATTTAGATGTGATTTACTACAAAACGTGGTCAAAAATAAATATGGCGTAAACCCTAATTGTGCTTTAAAAATGATCCCAACTGTGCAACTTCTTGGTGGCTTACTTCACTTTCTTTGTTATGATCTCTTCCTGGCCGCATACAGTGAGAGCCAGCTTATTAACCGCCTGCCGCAACTTGAAGACAGAGTTGTCCAAGTAAGTAGCCTGTTTGAATTTGTATACTGTTCTTATCACCATCATTATCTGCTGCTTTGCATCTACAGGCAACTCCCCATTTACACGGGGGTTATGTTCTGGGCCCCTTGCACATAAGTGAAATTGTCTAAGTGTCAGTTAGCATCCTTTAAACGCCCTTTAAATGCCCTCTCCGCTGCTCTCTTCAATCCAGACCAAAAATCCTGCATCCAAAAATATCCACAAATAGAATTGAAGCTCTGGGGCCAAGGATGCATGGGAAAGCGGGGGCGGCAGCTGTGCTGCCCCGCATGGCAGCTGTTAGGCAGGGCTGCTGAGCAGCGTAAACAAAGCCCACTGCTCCTTTGGTCTTTTCAGGGCTTCCTCTACCCTCACTGACATCCTCTTTGGGCTCTGGGGAAGGTCTCCTCGTGAGCCACAAGGACTCTCCAGCTCTCTCTTGCCATTTCCGGGTATGAACTGTATTATTATTTCACGTGTGAATAGAACATGCATAAGATGAGGTGGGAAGGGATGACTGTGGTTTTGTGTATAAGTTAGTCCAAGTCAAACCATTCGTCCATCTCGCTCAGGACACTGACGGAAGAATAGTTTAACAGCGAATCCCTCTTCCCTTGACAAACACCCTTAACAAACTGCACTTCCCAGAATTCTACAGAATAAGCCACGAAAGGAGCATGATACTGTTCTAAATGCATAGTGCGGAAGGGCCTTGACCATTGAGAGGAGGAACGGAACATACTCTCCCTGGAACACTGAACAGCAGCCCTCGGCGCTGCAACACTTTGTTGCAGTTTCCTCTTGCATTGTTTTAATTCCGAACAAATTTTTTTTTGTCCAACTCTTCGCCTGCTGTTTTGTGTGTGCCTATAGGTTGCTTGTGGGCAGGACCACAGCCTCTTCAGGACGGAGAAAGGAGATGTCTATGCCTGTGGGTGGGGAGCGGACGGCCAAACAGGTAGGCTGTCCGAAGGGTCCCGGTGGCAGGATGGGGCATGAACCTAGTCTAGAGAGTTTGTTCTGCTCCCCAAGGCTCCCCAACACTTTCTACCTCTCGTGGAAGCTGCACGGTCGAGGCAGAAGGATGCTTGTCCATGGAAATTAAGAGCATGGAAATGACTGCCTTAGGAATGGGGAACCTGCGGCTCCCTAGATGTTGTTGGACTACAATTCCCATCAGCCCCAGCCAGCATGGCCAGTGGTCAGGGATGATGGGAGCTGGAGTCCAGGGGCTCCTCTGAATTATACCCATTATAATCGGGGAGAGGGGGGAAACACCTGGAACAACTGAGAATGTTCTTGGAGTTTTGTATGCACTAAACCAGAGATCTTCAAACTGTCCCTGGCCCAGCCCTGGGTTTATTTACCTGTATTTGGGTAATGGAGAAGGAGACTGTTCTGACCAGGGCAGGATAACACAAACCTGGCCTTAACTTCTGTCGTTTCCACGGCACAGCCTAGTCTGCTCATTTTCCCTTGTATAAGGGAAAATTATGAGGCAAGATTATAAGGCAAGGCAATTAAAATGAGAGTTCTGTACAAACTTTGAGTTGAACCATCCTGCCCAGGACAGTTTATTAAGCTGTCCACTGAGACAACCCGTCCCCAATCAATCAAGCAATCTTCAGTGGTCTGTGCAGGGTAAAAAGGGTAAAGGTACCCCTGCCCATACGGGCCAGTCGCGTCCGACTCTAGGGTTGCGTGCTCATCTCGCTCTAGAGGCTGTGAGCCGGCGCCGTCCGAAGACACTTCCGGGTCACGTGGCCAGCGTGACAAAGCTGCTCTGGCGAGCCAGCACCAGCGCAGCACACGGAAACGCCGTTTACCTTCCCACTATAAAGCGGTACCTATTTATCTACTTGCACTTTGACGTGCTTTTGAACTGCTAGGTGGGCAGGAGCTGGGACCGAATGACGGGAGCTCACCCCGCCGCAGGGATTCGAACCGCCGACCATACGATCGGCAAGTCCTAGGCACTGAGGTTTTACCCACAGCGCCACCCGCACCACCCCTGTGCAGGGTAGGGAGATGGAAAACCACGACACTTAATCCCAGACTGTGTATTCGTAGAATGGATTCCGCAAGTCAGGCACATTTGCATCCAGTCGCTTTCTTCCCCACTGTTTGCCTTCTGGCAAGGGCCAGGGACACAGAAGATCTCCCTCGCCTGCCGATCTGCTTCTCCACGCCCTCCGTCTGCTTGAGACTTTGCTGGGCATTGTCCAGAAGTTTAAGAGTCAGGGTTTGTGTAGAGCAGGGTTTCCCAAACTTGGGTCTCCAGCTGTTGTCGGACTACAACTCCCATTATCCCTAGTTAGCAGGACCAGTGGTCTGGGATGATGGAAATGGTATAACATATACAAGGGATTTTCTCTGTTTCCACATCAGGCCTCGGTCACTATGACATTGTCAGCACCCCCACAAAGCTTGGTGGAGACATCGTGGGCGTGCGCATCACTCAGGTTTCTACCTGCGGCGACTGTTGCCTTGCTGTGTCGGAGGATGGCGACATCTTCGGCTGGGGGAACTCGGAATACCTGCAGCTGTCTTCGGTTACTGAGTCAACCCAGGTGAGAACAGTTCAGATAGGGTTTGAACTCCTGTCTCTTGTGTTTGACAGTAAGCGGGTGAGGATGGATGTCTCCCCCCTGAGATTTTCAGGTGGTGCTGGGGTCCTGCTGGAATGTTGAGGCTTGGTGGTGCAATTTTTGGACAGCAACAAGGGTTATCCTTTGGGTCTTGGCCATAGTGGAATTTATATCAGTCCAAGTTCAGGAGAAGCAAATCTATCACTCTCCGTTTCTTATTTTTTGCGATCATAAATTTAGTTCTCCACATTTCCACATCAGCTTGCATTTTCTTTAAGTCCTCATGAAAATTCACCAGTGTTTTAGAGTGCATTTTTTTCTAATGCATACATTTTGGGGTACACAATTTTGCCCTAATATGCACATTTTTGTCATTTCCCTTAATATAGTGCATCTTTAACGTGTTGCCTTGAGCTGATGGGAGTTGTAGTCCAGCACTGGAGAGCACCAGTCTGAGAGTGACTGGGCTAGAATTAAACTTTAAAAAAGGAGGTATTGAATTCTGGAACTATAAAATGCAGAGTATGGAAGATGGAGGGTATTGGTTTTTTAGGCAGACATGCTTTCAGTTGCTCTTCTGTTCTCACATCCTCAAATGCCAGTGTGAAACTGAACCAAACTGTGGAAGACTTTTTTTTTTAAGCCAGTGTGGTGTTCTGGTTTTAGTTTTGGGGCTCGGATCTGCAAGGCCAGGGTTCAAATCCCCACTCAGAGGTGTGCAGCTCACTGAGTAACTTTGGGCGGAGTCCCAGTGACCGGCTCAGCCTACCTCACAGGGTTGTTGCGAAGAAACAGGATAGGGAGTGTGTCTGTCACCTTGAGGAACTTGGAGGAAAAGTGTGATATACAAGTAAAGTATAAATACACACACATATAGATGAAACCCAAACCGTATCTGATCAGTGTCTCAAACTTCCGTGTTGCATAGGTTAATGTGCCCAGACACCTGCCCTTCAAAGTTGGGAAAGTGAAGGAGGCTGCTTGCGGAGGGACAGTCAACGCTGTCTTAAATGGTATGTCCAGCGCTTAAAAAAATCTATGATTTAAAACATTTGCATGATGTTTTGTGGGAGAAGGCAAGGAGGCCAACAGTAGGTGGCGCCAGAGCTAATGAAAAACAGAAAATGATCTAGAAGGGGGAGTGACTTCTGTATGAGGAAAGGTTGCATCATTTGGGACTTCATAGTTCAGATAAAAAGGTGGCAATGATAGCAGTTTATAAAACTATATGTGTGGCCTGGAGGGAGTGGATGGAGAAAGGTTTTTTCTCCTCTCATGAACACTGGAACGCATGGGATGGGGAGGGAATCGTTCAAATGCGGGGAGGAGGTGGAACAAGTTGACTCGGTTAGTTAGAGTGTTGAGCTAATGGATCTGGTGGACACGGGGCGTTGCAAAGGACTGAGCATGTTAACACTGAACCTCTCTTGACCCCCAACCCAGAGGAAGGCCATGTCTTTGTCTGGGGCTACGGGATACTTGGGAAAGGACCGAAGCTGATGGAAACGGGGACTCCCGAAATAATCCCACCCACCCTGTTCGGCCTCTCGGACCTCAACCCGGACGTCCGTGTGGCTCGGATCCGCTGTGGACTTAGCCAGTTTGCTGCTGTCACCAGTAAGTGGCTTCCAAAGCATGCCTGGGCATGTGAACTCAGAAGCAAGTCTGAGCGAGGTTTAGTTCAAGGATTTTGTAGTCTTCGGCTGGGGGATTTTCTGCCCCTGCCTCTTTCAAGTCCGAAGAGGAGTTTTTCTTTCTCCTGTCAGTTTTCTTGCTTCCCAGAGTTAATCCAGAGCAATTTTTGTAGTTCGCACCTGTTCCCTCTGCCAAGTCCTGTTAGTGCTGTTTAATTAACACTAGAAATTGTGGACATCCAATGAAGGGGACTGTTTGAAGATTCAGAACAGATAAAGTCCTTCATACAGCGCAGAGTTAAACTACAGAACTCCCTCCCACTGGAGGCAGGGATGGCCACCAAACTAGATGTCTTTAAAAGAGGACTGAATATATTCATTGAGGTTATTGCTCTGCCTCCCCAGTTAGAAGCAGTAATGGAAGGAGGAGAGAGGGCTCTTGTGTTTGAATCCTTCTTGCAGGTTTCCCACAGGCTTCTGGTTGGCCACTGTGAGAATAGGATCCTGGGTAAGAGGGGCTATTGGCCTGATTCAGCAATGTTTTTATTAGTCAGCCAAGCAAAAACATTCAGTATTAGAGCTGCCTCGTTATAAACAGGCTTAAAAGCTGGATGCTTGTCCGTGAGCCCTCTCTGAGCACTTCATTGGCTGAGTTGCTGTGACATCATAGAATGCTCACCAGCATTCCGACTACCGAATGTGTTGGCGATAGAACGTCAAAAAACAGCGCACCACCTGAGAGGGAAGGGGGAAATAGTTAAGCAAGAGGAAAACGTAAGTTTGGGGACTAAAGGCAGGACACGAACAAGGTGGTCAGTGGGCAGAGGCATGGATTCTGGGCCAGTATGCAAGCCCAGCTGGTGTGTAATGGGGATGAAGAGTGAGGTAGTGAAAGGCAGAGGGGGCTAAAGGAAGAGGGTCTGTGTTGGGTTGGTGAAAATCCTGATGGAAGGAGGAGTGGGTTGTATTGGAAATAGTGCTAAGTACTGTACTTTTCTGTGTATAAGACTAGGTTTTTTTACTCTAAAATAATGTTAAAAAACAGGGGTCGTCTTATACACAGGGGTCATCTTCCCCCATTTTCATAAATTTGAGTCCCCCCCCCAATAGGGGTTGTGTTATACACTGGGGTGTCTTATACATGGAAAAATATGGTAACTCAATTTCACTTGTGCATTGGGACCTGCCACCCCCTCTTTCCTGCCCCAGACACAGCCCCATGGAAAAGATTTGGGGAGGGAGCAGGGCAGGTGGGGAGGAGGCAGGTGTGTGAAGTCATGCTGCCAGGACACAATGGTTGGATATTGCCCAGGGTCTGGTCTTGGCACTTTTATGGTAATGGAGCCCATTAATTCCACTTGCAAATGCGGCCCATTTACAATTAAAAACTAAAGAGAGGCAGACAGACATAATTTTCTGGATTTGCTGTTGGATTTGTGTGTGTTGTCTCCATGGGCTTGGCACCAAATGAATCCTGCAGGGGGCAGCTGCTCAACAAACTGTGCTAGTTAGTTACATAGAGAGAGATTAGCCAAAGTAAGGTTGGTTCTGTCAAAAAAAGCAGCAGCAGCAAAATAATTAGGATTATGGCGGTTTGACTTTCCTCATCTCCCATCACAAATATCTACGAGTAACTAAGATGTGCTCCATCCTTTCATTTTATTTTATTTTTAAATTAGGAGGTAGAGGAACGCCTGTAGTGGCCAATTAAGGAACTGGATTTAAAATGAATCTTTCTGCCAACAAATAAGCAAACGTCCACCAAGGCCAACTTGGAGTCATCACTTGGTATATTGTGTTGCTTTGCAGACAAAGGAGAGCTCTTCGTATGGGGCAAAAATGTCAGAGGATGTTTGGGGATTGGCAGAATGGAAGACCAGTACTTCCCATGGAGGGTAAGGAAGCTCTCTCTCTCTCTCTCTCTCTCTCTCTCTCTCTTTTAAAAAAGATTGATATGCAAGAATTGGGCAGCCATGTTGAGCTAAGGTCCCACATGTGGCTGAAATTCTTGCGGTTTTCAGGAACCAGTCAGGCATAGGTCAGCATTTTTTTAAAAAAAACCCCACGGTGTCAGTGCCGTTAGCTCTTTATTCAAAGAAGCCTAAACAGTGCAGCCTAGTGGTCAGCGCAACTCTTCCCAGTAGGCCTTGCCCCAAGGAGGCAGTTGTGAGGACTGAAGGTCCCCACCTTCCCACTGCTCTCTGTAAGGCTCCCCTCCAGAGTTTCTTTCCCCCAAGCAGTCGTAGACTGCGCCTGTGCACAACCAATCTCTGCTCTGCCCTTTTCATTTCTCTGCATGTTCTGCGAGACCCGGGTGGGAGAGGAGAGTTGGCTGCAGCAGGAGGGGGAGACCCCCTGGCTTCATCAGCAGCCTGCCTCATCTCTGTCTCCTGGCTCCCATCCTTTACGGCCTCCAATTCTGGATTGCTCTCTGCCCCACCGATTATTGCCCTCACTGTGGGCTGCCTGGAGGTCTCCAGTTGGTCACTGTGGGAAATGGGATGCTAGAGTAAGATAGGCCTCTGGCCTGATAGAGCAACACTACAGTGTAGCCAATCAGCGATGGCCATGCAGCAATGTCAGCCTAAGCTTTTCAACAACTACATGCAGCCGCTGGGAGAGATCATCAGGGGGTTTGGGCTGGGTGTTCATCAGTATGCGGATGATACCCAGCTCTACCTCTCTTTCAAATCGGAACCAGTGAAGGCGGTGAAGGTCCTGTGTGAGTGTTTGGAGGCGGTTGGAGGATGGATGGCGGCTAACAGATTGAGGTTGAATCCTGACAAGACAGAAGTACTGTTTTGGGGGGACAGGAGGCGGGCGGGTGTGGAAGACTCCCTGGTCCTGAATTGGTAACTGTGCCCCTGAAGGACCAGGTGCACAGCCTGGGAGTCATTCTGGACTCACAGCTGTCCATGGAGGCACAGGTCAATTCTGTGTCCAGGGCAGCTGTTTATCAGCTCCATCTGGTACACAGGCTGAGACCCTACCTGCCCACAGACTGTCTCGCCAGAGTGGTGCATGCTCTGGTTATCTCTCGCTAGGACTACTGCAATGCACTCTATGTGGGCCTACCTTTGAAGGTGACCTGGAAACTACAACTAATCCAGAATACGGCAGCTAGACTGGTGACTGGGAGCAGCCGCTGAGACCATATAACACCGGTCTTGAAAGACCTACACTGCCTCCCAGTACATTTCCGAGCACAATTCAAAGTGTTGGTGCTGACCTTTAAAGCCCTAAACGGCCTCGGTCCAGTATACCTGAAGGAGCGTCTCCACCTCCATCGTTCTCCCCGGACACTGAGGTCCAGCGCCGAGGGCCTTCTGGCGGTTCCCTCGCTGCGAGAAGCCAAGTTACAGGGAACCAGGCAGAGGGCCTTCTCGGTAGTGGCACCCACCCTGTGGAACGCCCTCCCAGCAGATGTCAAAGAGAAAAATAACTACCAAACTTTTAGAAGACATCTAAAGGCAGCCCTGTTTAGGGAAGCTTTTAATGTTTAACAGGTTATTGTATTTTAGTGTTTTGTTGGAAGCAGCCCAGAGTGGCTGGGGAAACCCAGCCAGATGGGTGGGATATAAATACTAAATTATTATTATTATTAAGCCATTTCAGTGTGAGGGCAGGAGGCACTGCCTTCCCTCTGGGTGTTGGAGAGGTGTTGTGCAGGTGAAGACCTGAAAGATCACGAAGAGGGTGCTTTTCAAAAGGGTGGGGATGGAAATGCCCCCCCCCCCACGTTTCTCTTTGACTTGGCCTGAATTGGGACAGCTTGGAGAATGTTGGCAATGGACTCTTGGAAGTTCCAGAGACATGCATTCCTGCAGGAAGTCCGCTTCTTTCTCTACCAGAATCCATGATCACGAAATCTACAGGGCACCTGCTGCTCCGTCACGTGGCGGCGTTGCCATTCCTGGCAAAGGTTTGAAGGGAAGCAGCAACAGACGGTGTGCATGTGTAGCTGGTTCTCCTCAACCAACATTCCCGCCTCCACCCTCTTTCCAAGAAGCAGCTCAGGTGGCTGCAAAATCATGCAGCATTTTGGCATGGAAGGCGGCAAGAGCTGGCTTCCGCTCTGCAGTAACAGAGTTCCTTTTTCATATATCCCAAAATGCGGTGCGAGGCACCTTCCTTGGCTGATGTTCCCTTGTGACGAGGCTGGCTTTATCGGTCACAGCTGGGGGCGTATCCACACTCGCCTTCCCTCTGCTGTTTCTAGGCAAGGACCACACTAAAAGCTCCATGAGTGAGCACCCCCTTCTCCTTCCTTTTTTTTTTGGTCTATAGCTTTCCCTGTGAGAACTCGCTATTTAAAGTCAAATTGGAGCAAACAGCAGTCTGTGGAAAAACTGAATTGCCGTTTGCTTCAAAGGAGCACTAAAGAGCGGGCTTTTGTGGGGAAAGCTAGGGGGCCAAAAAAGTGGGGGACGGACTGCTTTGATTCAGAGCTTTAAAACACAAGACCCTTTCCCGGAAAGAGCAGGGCAAAAGGTAAGAGCAGATAAGGCCGGAGAGGCAGGCAAAGGCCCTGTCTGCTTATCTGCTTCCTCTGTT